>NW_027422761.1:2292500-3548750 GCF_048934315.1 Petromyzon marinus
CAGAGAAGGGAACACTCTGGATCACTGTTACACTACAGTCAGTAGAGCCTACCACGCCGTCCCCCGAGCAGCACTAGGACACTCTGACCATGCCATGGTCCACCTGATTCCTGCATACAGGCAGAAACTAAAACTCTGTAAACCTGCTGTGAGGACATCTAAACAGTGGACCAGTGAGGCTGTGGAAGATTTGCGGGCGTGCTTAGACTGTACTGACTGGGATATGTTCACGACTGCTACCAATAGTCTAGATGAACTCACAGAGGCTGTGACGTCCTACATCAGCTTCTGTGAGGACTGCTGTATCCCAACACGTACCAGGGTGAACTTTAACAACAATAAGCCCTGGTTCTCAGCAAAGCTCAGAAGGTTGAGGTTGGAGAAGGAGGAAGCGTTTAGGAGTGGAGATAGAGACAGATTCAAGGAGTCGAAGAACAGGTTTAGCAAAGCGGTGAGAGAGGCTAAACGACTGTACTCAGAGAGACTAAAACACCAGTTCTCTACAAACGACGCTGCTTCTGTCTGGAGAGGGCTCAGGCAGATCACCAACTACAAACCCAGAGCCCCCCACACCACTAACGACTCCCGCCTAGCCAACGACCTGAACGAGTTCTACTGTAGATTTGAAAGACAATTGGACTGTCCTGAACCACCCCTTCCAACCCAAGAGGCCCCATCCCCCACCAATACTACAGAGACGACTATCTCCTTTCAGGAGGGAGAAGTTAATAGACTTTTCAAGAGGCAGAATCCACACAAAGCAGCCGAACCGGACTCTGTCTCTCCAGCCACCCTCAGGCACTGCGCTGACCAGCTGTCTCCGGTGTTCACCAACATCTTTAACACCTCCCTGGAGACATGCCATGTACCAGCCTGTCTCAAGTCCTCCACCATCATCCCTGTGCCCAAAAAGCTAAGGCCAACAGGACTAAATGATTACAGACCGGTCGCCCTTACATCTGTGGTAATGAAGTCTTTTGAGCGCCTGGTCCTGGCACACCTCAAAGCCATCACAGACCCTCTCCTGGACCCCCTTCAGTTTGCCTACAGAGCCAACAGGTCTGTGGACGATGCAGTTAACATGGCCCTCCACTTCACCCTACAGCATCTGGACGCCCCAGCATCCTACGCCAGGATCCTGTTTGTGGACTTCAGCTCTGCCTTCAACACCATCATCCCTGCCCTGCTTCAGGACAAGCTCTTCCAGCTGAACGTGCCATACACCACCTGTAAATGGATCACAGACTTCCTGTCTGACAGGAAGCAGTGCGTTAAGCTGGGAACACAAGTCTCTGGCTCCAGGTCCATCAGCACCGGAACTCCTCAGGGCTGCGTCCTTTCCCCTCTGCTCTTCTCCCTGTATACCAACAGCTGCACCTCCAATCATCTGTCCGTCAAACTATTGAAGTTTGCGGATGACACCACCCTCATTGGGCTGATCTCTGGTGGGGATGAGTCTGACTATAGGTGGGAAGCTGACAATCTGGTGACCTGGTGTAGCCAGAACAACTTAGAGCTAAATGCTCTAAAGACAGTTGAGATGGTTGTGGACTTCAGGAAGAATACAGCACCACTCACCCCCATCACCCTGTTAGACTCCCCAGTAAAAATTGTAGAGTCCTTCCGCTTCCTGGGCACTATTCTCTCCCGGGACCTCAAGTGGGAATTGAACATCAGCTCCCTCACCAAGAAAGCTCAACAGAGGATGTACTTTCTACGGCAGCTGAAGAAATTCAACCTGCCAAAGACAATGATTGTGCAATTCTATACAGCGATCATTGAATCCATCCTCACCTCCTCCATAACCGTCTGGTACGCTGCTGCCACTGCCAAGGACAAGAGCAGACTGCAGCGTATCATCCACACTGCTGAGAAGGTAATTGCCTGCAATCTACCGACCCTCGAGGACCTGCACACGACAAGGTCTATGAGGCGAGCGAGGAAGATTATGGCCGATTTCTCCCACCCTGGACACTCTCTGTTTCAGCTACTCCCCTCCGGCAGAAGGCTTCGGTCCATCAGGACCAAAACCTCACGCCATAAAAACAGTTTCTTCCCATCTGCTGCTGGCCTGTTAAACAAGGCCAAGGGCTAACACTGTTTTTAACATTTGATCTACATAACGACACGTTGCTGATATTAACTATGTTTCCCTATTTGTATTTTTAAATTATATCTTAAAGCTATTTTATATTCGATATTTATTTAATTTTATATACTTCAGCCCCTTAGTGTTAGACTTTTAACCCTTATTATAGTAAGACTTGTTTAAAACTTATTTAAGATTTTAGATTCCTATATGTTGAATGTATGCACCATCCTGCCAAAGTAAATTCCGTGTCGGTGTGAACTTACATGGCGAATAAAACCCTTTCTGATTCTGATTACACACAGTGTTGGTGGTGTACACACAGCGTTGGTGGTGTACACACAGTGTTGGTGGTGTACACACAGTGTTGGTGGTACACACACAGTGTTGGTGGTGTACACAGTGTTGGTGGTGTACACCACAGTGTTGGTGGTGTACACACAGTGTTGGTGGTGTACCAGGGGTTGGTGGTGTACACAGTGTTGGTGGTGTACACCACAGTGTTGGTGGTGTACACACAGTGTTGGTGGTGTACACACACAGTGTTGGTGGTGTACACACAGTGTTGGTGGTGTACACACAGTGTTGGTGGTGTACACACAGTGTTGGTGGTGTACACACAGCGTTGGTGGTGTACACACAGTGTTGGTGGTGTACACACAGTGTTGGTGGTGTACACACAGTGTTGGTGGTGCACCAGGGGTTGGTGGTGCACCAGGGGTTGGTGGTGCACCAGGGGTTGGTGGTGTACACACAGTGTTGGTGGTGTACACACAGTGTTGGTGGTACACACACAGTGTTGGTGGTGTACACACAGTGTTGGTGGTGTACACACAGTGTTGGTGGTACACACACAGCATTGGTGGTGTACGGTGCTTTTTTCAGGAATATTTTTGCATGCGTTTTTTTTCACGGATTTTCTGTTTACACAGTCACCACATAGTCACTCTGTTTTCTCGTTCGTGTTTTTGTGTTTTTGTGTTTGTTGCGGTTGGACCCGATTCAAGAGCCGAACGGCTCACAGGGGCTATAACCAAAATAAACTGAAACTGAAGAAAAAAAACATCTGATAAACTGAAGGTGACAAAAACACAAAGCGGCTCGTGGCTCCGCACAACGATGGCTCTTTGAAAGCTCCACGTCTCTCTCCGCGTCTCTCTCGTTCCCCGCGGAGTCAACTCGTTCGCCGAGATGGAGCGCTCCGACGGAGCCTTTGACGCTAGCAGGCGAGGCTGCTCGCTTGTTTAGACGACGCCGACGCCGCTCGAAGCGTCTCACCGCGTGCTGAGATGATGCACAGCGAGCGGTGACCACAAACTGATGATGATGATGCCCCGCGTGGCGGCCACGTCCATTCTCGATGTGGGGGTGGGGGTGGTGGGGGAAGCGGAGGACACGGAGGGAAAAATCCATGCGACCACATGAAGAGAGAGTGTGTACGTGTGTGTACGTGTGAGTGTGTGTTTGTGTACGTGTGTGTACGTATGTGTGTGTACGTGAGTGTGTCTGTGTACGTGTGAGTGTGTGTCTGTGTACGTGTGAGTGTGTGTGTTTGTGTACGTGTGAGTGTGTGTACGTGTGTGTACGTGTGTATGTATGTGCGATAGTGTAGCGGTTAGCGCGCTGCGCTATGAACCTGGCAACCCGGGTTCGATTCCCGCTCACGGCCAACACCAGTGACGATTATTCGAACCGGTCCCGGGCCTCCCTTAGGTCGACTCAGCCTCAAATGAGTACATTGCCACTAGGGAGACAAAGGCGGTCGGGCGTGGTGCTGGCCACCCACCCCCTCGTGTACCGTTTCGGCCTTCATAGGTGCTCGCTAACAGCACTTGCCCCTACAGTCTGTTAAGGCTATATGGGGATCTTTGTCTTGTCTTGTATGTGAGTGTGTCTGTGTACGTGTGAGTGTACGTGTGAGTGTGTGTCTGTGTACGTGTGTGAGTGTGTGTCTGTGAGTGTGTGTACATGTATGTACGTGTGAGTGTGTGTCTGTGTACGTGTGAGTGTGTGTCTGAGTACGTGTGAGTGTGTGTCTGTGTACGTGTGTGAGTGTGTGTGTCTCTACCGGGGGAATCTCCATTTGGTACAGCTATAATGGGAGGCTGATCGATGCCCGGGTGCGGTCAAGGGATGGCTCCCTATTGCTCAACCACGTTATGTATGCTGATGATTTGGTAATAGCTGCTCATTCAGAGGAGGAGTTGGAGACGCTGCTGCTGAGACTGGAGCGTGCCACTAAGAGATGGGGGCCTTACCTTCAGCCACACCAAAACTAAGCACCTGCCTGGATATTTTGTACCATCGGACACTCCACCCCCACAACTCCCAATCGGTGATGGGGCAGTTGTGGAGAGAGTGGAGAGTTTCCCATACCTGGGCAGTGTGCTTATGACTGGCTCCAGTTTAACAGCAGAGGTCTCACTCCGAATCAGTCGAGCGGCAATATCTTTTCATCGGTTGCGTAACGCTGTGTGGAAGCTACCTGGTCTGTCGCTCCGCACTAAGCTTCAGGTCTTCTCGGCCACGGTCATTCCCTCCCTTCTCTACGCTTGCGAAACGTGGACCCCCTTAATGGAGCATTTTCGCCGGTTGAAACATTTAGGCTGGCCTGCCTACGATCCATCCTGGGTTTAACCAGACTGGATTGTGTGAGGAGCTCACAAATCCTTGAAAGATCTGGGCAAGGTCCCATCGATGAGCTCCTCCGGCAGGCAAGGCTGGGTCATGTAGCCCGCATGCCCAGCCACCGCATGCCGAAACAGCTTTTGTTCGGCCGGATCGAGGGGGCTAAACGGGCGCGGCACGGGCTAGAGAGGAGATGGAGTGATGTGGTACGGGAGGACGTGGAGCTGAGTGGACTTGTCGATGACTGGTACCAGCGGTGTCAAAATTGGCCTCTGTGGAGGAGGCTCGTGAAGGACGCTACTGGGCAGTTGGAGGCAGTCGCCCTCCAACAACAACGGAGGGTGGAGGAGCGACGCTCACAACAACGAGCGGAACGCCGGGTGGCTAAAGCACAGCAGGTTGGCACAGTAGGGGGCACAGGTGGTGCACCAGCCAGTCATTTCGGTCATCTCAGTCAGTCGACCCGTGACACCTGGGTCTGCCCCGTGACCTGCCAGCGTGGCCTCAAGGTGCACATGGCCTGGCACAAGCGTCGTGGTGATGTCACCACCACTTAGTGGCGAATGGCAGTTGTTGTGTGTGTGTATGTAGCTGTTAGCGCGCTGCGCTACGAACCCGGCACAAGTTCGATTCCCTCTCACGGCCAACACCGTCAGTGACGATTCTCTGAACCGGTCCTGGGCGTCCCCTAGGTCGACTCAAGCTCAAATGAGTAACCTGGTGCGGTGTGTAGTAAACATCGCCACTGGGGAGACAAAGGCGGCCGGGCGTGGTGCTGGCCACCCACGCCCTCGTGTGCCACAGTGCCGGTAGCCTTGGTAGGTGCTGCTACTCGCGAGCAGCAGCAGCACTTGCCCCGGCAGTCCGTGACAGCCGTCGTGTACACGATGGTGGGGATTTTTTGCACGCGGCGTTTTATATTAAATATTTGCTGTTTTTTTCCAGGATGTTTCTGTTACGCGTTGTCGCTTTAAGATGTTCTGTGTTCATATTTTGTTTGTTGCGGCTGCACCCGACTTGAGAGCCGCATGGCTCACAACGCTATCTCCATAGATATAAAAGGCAAAGTTGTGTTTGTGCGTGTCTGTTCAAAATGTTTAGCGTACTTCCCGACATGTAACAAACTGGAAATTTGCCACGTGGGTGCTTTCCAGACTGTACACCATCCTAAAATTATAAAAATACACTTTTGCTTTTTCTTTAGGGGGGTAGCTCAATAATGCATCTATTTTTTTTGCACGTCAAGTGAGCTGTGACGTCAAATCTGTCACGTGACCCGCGCACGTGGAAGCGTAACACGTAGTGTAGTGACCCGAGTTCGATTCCCGCTCACGGCCACCGCCGGTGACGATTATTTTTTTACCGGTCCTGGGCCTTCCCTAGGTCGACTCGGCATCAAACGAGTACCTGCTCTGCTGTGTGAACATCGCTACTGGGGGGACGTGGTGAATCCTCGTCCCGGGCGTAGCCGGGTAGTACAGCTCGTACCTAACAAACTTGAAACTTCGTCTCTCTCTGTGTGCGCGCGTGCGCGTGTCTCTCCCCCCACCCACCCACCCCGCCGCAGTGGACCTGCTCGACACGGAGACCGCGCAGGGCGACCTCGGCTGGGTCGCCTTCCCGCCCGATGGGGTGAGTCGAGCGTGGAGGCCACGAGACCTCCGTGGATGTTCGGGGGGGGAGGGGCGTCCATAGATGACGTCACGCACTTAGAGGGCGGGGTCAGACATTTGTGACGATGCGTGACGAGAGAGGGAGGTTTGAGAAATGTGACGTCACATCATCAAAATGCGCAACTTTAAATAAATACAGACAACGCTAAGTTGCCTCGGTGGGAGTAGTTATATTGGAGAAACCAAATGACATGTCTCGGACCGCATTCGTGAACACAAAGCAGACCTGAAACACGGTAGGACCAACACCTCGGCCGTGGCAGATCACTGTTATAATTCAGTAGGCTCACATGACATTGACTTCTCCAAGACAGAGGTTCTTTGCAAGCCATCTGGCTACCATGAGAGATTCGTTCATGAGTCTATTCACATATACAAACACAGAGACAATTTCAACCGAGAAGATGGATTCTGGCTTAGCAATCATTGGAAGGATTTGATAAACCATTTCGGGTCTTAATTGATTGTTCACGCTTACGGTGGCCTTCAGACCTCATCCATTATTTTTCGTCTCCCCCCTCCTCTTTTCCGAACATAGATGGACTCGTCCTTCTGAACTGCCAAATCGCTCTCCGTGGTGCTAACGTTAAAAAAACGCCACTTTTTTCTAAATTTCTTGCTGTGGTTTTCACACCTGATGATGATTATGTTAGGGTCGTCGGCCCCCGGGATCTCTCCTGCCTGCGACCCTGCCCGCGAAGTACCGACGCCCCCAGACTCTCCACTAGTGTGGGAGCTGCCGCCGCTGCACTCCTCACCGGGCGGGGAAGGGCCGCCGCGCTCCTGTTCCCCCCCCTGGGCTGTCGAGAGTCATGCCTTACCGGCAGGAAACCCAATCTTCCTCGCTCGCCTCATGGTCCTTGTCGTGTGCAGGTCCTCGAGGGTTGGTAGATTGCAGGCAATTACCTTCTCAGCAGTGTGGATGATACGCTGCAGTCTGCTCTTGTCCTTGGCAGTGGCAGCAGCGTACCAGACGGTTATGGAGGAGGTGAGGATGGATTCAATGATTGCTGTATAGAATTGCACCATCATTGTCTTTGGCAGGTTGAATTTCTTCAGCTGCCATAGAAAGTAAATCCTCTGTTGAGCTTTCTTGGTGAGGGAGCTGATGTTCAGTTCCCACTTGAGGTCCCAGGAGAGAATAGTGCCCAGGAAGCGGAAGGACTCTACACTTTTGACTGGGGAGTCTAACAGGGTGATGGGGGTGAGTGGGGCTGTATTCTTCCTGAAGTCCACAACCATCTCAACTGTCTTTAGAGCATTTAGCTCTAAGTTGTTCTGGCTACACCAGGTCACCAGGTTGTCAGCTTCCCACCTATAGTCAGACTCATCCCCACCAGAGATCAGCCCAATGAGGGTGGTGTCGTCCGCAAACTTCAAGAGTTTGACGGACAGATGATTGGAGGTGCAGCTGTTGGTATACAGAGAGAAGAGCAGTGGGGAAAGGACGCAGCCCTGAGGAGTTCTGGTGCTGATGGAGCTGGAGTCAGAGACTTGTGTTCCCAGCTTAACGCACTGCTTCCTGTCAGACAGGAAGTCTGTGATCCATTTACAGGTGGTGTATGGCACATTCAGCTGGAAGAGCTTGTCCTGAAGCAGGGCAGGGATGATGGTGTTGAAGGCAGAGCTGAAGTCCACAAACAGGATCCTGGCGTAGGATGCTGGGGCGTCCAGATGCTGTAGGGTGAAGTGGAGGGCCATGTTAACTGTATCGTCCACAGACCTGTTGGCTCTGTAGGCAAACTGAAGGGGGTCCAGGAGAGGGTCTGTGATGGCTTTGAGGTGTGCCAGGACCAGGCGCTCAAAAGACTTCATTACCACAGATGTAAGGGCGACCGGTCTGTAATCATTTAGTCCTGTTGGCCTTAGCTTTTTGGGCACAGGGATGATGGTGGAGGACTTGAGACAGGCTGGTACATGGCATGTCTCCAGGGAGGTGTTAAAGAGGTAGGTGAACACCGGAGACAGCTGGTCAGCGCAGTGCCTGAGGGTGGCTGGAGAGACAGAGTCCGGCCCGGCTGCTTTGCGTGGATTCTGCCTCTTGAAAAGTCTATTAACGTCTCCCTCCTGAAAGGAGAGAGTCGTCTCTGTAGTATGGGTGGGGGATGGGGCCTCTTGAGTGGGAAGGGGTAGTTCAGGACAGTCCAATTGTCTTTCAAATCTGCAGTAGAACTCGTTCAGGTCGTTGGCCAGGCGGGAGTCGTTAGTGGTGTGGGGAGCTCTGGGCTTGTAGTTGGTGATCTGCCTGAGCCCTCTCCAGACAGAAGCAGAGTCGTTAGTAGAGAACTGGTGTTTTAGTCTCTCTGAGTACAGTCGTTTAGCCTCTCTCACCGCTTTGCTAAACCTGTTCTTCGACTCCTTGAATCTGTCTCTATCTCCACTCCTAAACGCTTCCTCCTTCTCCAACCTCAACCTTCTGAGCTTTGCTGAGAACCAGGGCTTGTTGTTGTTAAAGTTCACCTTGTTACGTGTTGGGATACAGCAGTCCTCATAGAAGCTGATGTAGGACGTCACAGCCTCTGTGAGTTCATCCAGACTATTGGTAGCAGTCGTGAACATATCCCAGTCAGTACAGTCTAAGCACGCCCGCAAATCTTCCACAGTCTCACTGGTCCACTGTTTAGATGTCCTCACAGCAGGTTTACAGAGTTTTAGTTTCTGCCTGTATGCAGGAATCAGGTGGACCATGGCATGGTCAGAGTGTCCTAGTGCTGCTCGGGGGACGGCGTGGTAGGCTCTACTGACTGTAGTGTAGCAGTGATCCAGAGTGTTCCCTTCTCTGGTTGGGCATTTAATGAATTGTATGTATTTGGGGAGTTCGTGGCTGAGATTACCTTTGTTAAAGTCGCCAAGTACGATAACCAACGAATCTGGATTTGCTCGCTCCACACTCAGAATCTGATCGGCGAGCATGCGTTGGGCCTCTTTAACCTGAGGACATGGCGGCAAATAAACTCCGACCAAAATGAGCGACGCGAACTCGCGAAGCGAGTAAAACGGTTTACAGGTTATAAAAATTGATTCAAGGAGTGGAGAACAATGTTTCAGAATCACTGTGACATCTACACTCCCCCCCACACTCCCTCCCACACTCCACTCCCTCTCCCCTCACCACGACCGCAGTGGCAGCAGGCTACGAGTGGCCAACGCTCAAGGCCCAGGCTGTACCAGGCGCAGTGCCGCCCCGCCGTACCCAGGCAGGACAAGTGGCTGCGCACCGCCTGGATCCCGCGCGGCGACGCTCGCCGCATCTTCCTCGAGTTCCGCTTCAGCTTACGGCGCCGGTGCCCCCGTCGCCTCCCGGCCGCCGCCGCCTCCGCCGCCGGCTGCGACGACGACACGTTGGACGTTTACTACCGGGAGTCGGACGACCCCGGCGACGTCGCCGCCGGGGTCTTCGCCGACGACGAGCGGCGGCTCTTCTCCAAGGTCGACGTCGTCGGCTCGGGCGGGTCGGAGGTCGAGGCGGCGGGCGACGTGGGGCCCCTCTCCCGGGGCGGCCTCCGTCTGGCGTTCCGCGACACGGGGGCCTGCGCGTGGCTGGCGTCCGTGCGCGTCTACCGCAGGCGCTGCCCGGCCCTCGCGGTCCGCCTCGCCGAGTTCCCCGACGCTCCGGCCGCCGGCGACGGGCCGTGGGCGCTGTCGGAGGTGACGGGGGCATGCGTGGGCCACGCGCTCCGGCCCGAGGGGGAGCCGGAGCCGGCGATGTTCTGCAACGCCGACGGCGAGTGGGAGGGCCACCCCGGGAGCTGCGTCTGCCGTGCCGGGTACCAGCAGGCGGGGAACGCCTGCCAAGGTGACGCGTTGGGATTTGTTTTAGTAGATTCATCATCGCTTACCCTCGAGAGAGATGTGGAAAGACCCAGCGGACCTCCCACACACTCACTCGCCCACTCACCCACTCACTCACCCACTCACTCACCCACCCACCTACTCACTCACTCACCCACCCACCCAACCACTTATCCTCCCACCCACTCACTCACTCACCCACTGACTCACCCACTCACTCACTCAACCACTCACCCACCCACTCACTCACTCGCCCACCCACTCACTCACTCACCCACCCACCCACTCACTCACTCACTCACCCATTCACCCAACCACTCACTCACCCACTCACTCACCCACTCACCCACTCACCCACTCACCCACCCACATACCTACTCATCCACTCACTCACCCACTTTCTCACTCACCCAACCACTTACCCACCCACGCACTCTCTCACCCACCCCATCTCATCTCTCTCCCCATCTGCTCATCTCTCTCCCCATCTGCTCATCTCTCTCCCCATCTCTCGCTACTGACAGCACCAACAGTCTGTAAAGGTTCATAATAAAGGTGTTAAACTGAGTCTGTAAAGGCTACAGGTCGGGGGGCGGGACCTTTGTGCGTGCAGTGTGTGAGCAGGGCTCTTATAAGGAGACGGCCCAAGACAGCTTCTGCTCCCGGTGTCCGCCACACAGCACGGGCAGCGTCATCGGAGCGACGTCCTGCACCTGCCACGATGGATACTTCCGGCCCAGCGGCGAGCCCCAGTCTGTGGCCTGTGCAAGTTCGTTCACTATGCGCCATACACTACACTATACACTACTACACTATACACTACTACACTACACTATACAGTATTACACTACACTATACACTACACTACTACACTACACTATACACTACTACACTACACTATACACTACACTATACACTACCTACTACACTACACACTACACTATACACTACACTATACACTATACACTACTACACTACACTATACACTACACTACTACACTACACTATACACTACACTATACACTACTACACTGCACTATACACTACTACACTATACTATACACTACTACACTACACTATACACTACTACACTACACTCTACACTACTACACTACACTATACACTACTACACTATACACTACTACACTACACTATACACTACCTACTACACTACACTACACACTACACTATACACTACACTATACACTACACTATACACTACTACACTACACTATACACTACACTACTACACTACACTATACACTACACTATACACTACTACACTGCACTATACACTACTACACTATACTATACACTACTACACTACACTATACACTACTACACTACACTCTACACTACTACACTACACTATACACTACTACACTATACACTACTACACTATACACTACCTACTACACTACACTACACACTACACTATACACTACACTATACACTACACTATACACTACACTATACACTACTACACTGTACACTACACTATACACTACTACACTATACACTATACTATACACTACACTATACACTACTATGCACTATACACTACTACACTATACACTACACTATACACTACCTACTACACTACACTATACACTACACTATAAACTACTACCCTACACTATACACTACACTACACTATACAGTACTACACTACACTATACACTACACTACTACACTACACTATACACTACTACACTACACTATACACTACACTATACACTACCTACTACACTACACACTACACTATACACTACACTATACACTATACACTACTACACTACACTATACACTACACTACTACACTACACTATACACTACACTATACACTACTACACTGCACTATACACTACTACACTATACTATACACTACTACACTACACTATACACTACTACACTACACTCTACACTACTACACTACACTATACACTACTACACTATACACTACTACACTACACTATACACTACCTACTACACTACACTACACACTACACTATACACTACACTATACACTACACTATACACTACTACACTACACTATACACTACACTACTACACTACACTATACACTACACTATACACTACTACACTGCACTATACACTACTACACTATACTATACACTACTACACTACACTATACACTACTACACTACACTCTACACTACTACACTACACTATACACTACTACACTATACACTACTACACTATACACTACCTACTACACTACACTACACACTACACTATACACTACACTATACACTACACTATACACTACACTATACACTACTACACTGTACACTACACTATACACTACTACACTATACACTATACTATACACTACACTATACACTACTATGCACTATACACTACTACACTATACACTACACTATACACTACCTACTACACTATACACTACACTATAAACTACTACCCTACACTATACACTACACTACACTATACACTACTATACACTACACTATACACTACACTATACACTACCTACTACACTACACTATACACTACACTATACACTACACTATACACTACACTATACACTACTACTATACAGTACTACACTACACTATACACTACTGCGCTATACACTACACTATACACTACACTATACACTACCTACTACACTACTCTATAAACTCCGTTCCGCCCCCCCCCCCGGCCAGAGCCGCCGTCGGCCCCCAGGGACGTCGTCACCTCGCCGCTCTCCGCCGCCGCCTCGGTGACGCTCCGGTGGAGCCCGCCGGCAAATCCCGGCGGGCGCTCCGACCTCGCCTACTCCGTCGTGTGCCGGCTCCACCCGCCCCCCCTGCGGGGGGGGGGTGGGGAGAGGGGCCAGGAGCCGGCGCCGCCGTGCGGCCCGGCCGTGAGGTTCCGGCCTCCGCTCCCGCTGACGAACGCCAAGGTGGAGGTGAGCGGCCTGCGTGAGAACGCCGCCTACACCCTGGAGGTGCACGCCACCAATGGCGTCTCCCGCCTGAGCGGCGTCCCCTCGGCGTTCGCGGCCGTCCACGTCGCCACGTCACGGGATCGTGAGTCGTCGTCCCCCCCCTCCTCCTCTCGCTCACGGCCATCGTCTTTCTTTTTTTGAAATCTTTTCATCTTTAGATATTTAGTTGCTTTTGTCAAATATTTTTTTTCTATCTTTTTTTAAATGGTTTTTTAAAATATTTTTTAAAAAATACATTCTCCTTTTTTAAAAGCTATAACATGCACGTAACATTATAATAATATTATTCTTAAATGCTATGCAAAAACATGATAATTATATTATGATTAAAGACAATGCCGCCTGCATTTGCAGCCAGCCAATCACCGCTCTGCATCTTAGTTGGCCGTCTGCATTTGCAGCCAGCCAATCACCGCTCTGCATCTTAATTATCCGCCTGCCTTTGCAGCCAGCCAATCACCGCTCTGCATCTTAGTTGTCCGCCTGCATTTGCAGCCAGCCAATCACCGCTCTGCATCTTAGTTGGCCGTCTGCATTTGCAGCCAGCCAATCACCGCTCTGCATCTTAATTATCCGCCTGCCTTTGCAGCCAGCCAATCACCGCTCTGCATCTTAGTTCTCCGCCTGCATTTGCAGCCAGCCAATCACCGCTCTGCATCTTAGTTGGCCGCCTGCATTGGCAGCCAGCCAATCACCGCTAAGCATCTTAGTTGTCCGCCTGCATTTGCAGCCAGCCAATCACCGCTCTGCATCTAAATTGTCCGCCTGCATTTGCAGCCAGCCAATCACCGCTCTGCATCTAAATTGGCCGCCTGCATTTGAAGCCAGCCAATCACCGCTCTGCATCTTAGTTATCCGCCTGCATTTGCAGCCAGCCAATCACTGCTCTGCATCTAAATTGTCTGCCTGCATTTGCAGCCAGCCAATCAACGCTCTGCATCTAAATTGGCCGCCTGCATTTGCAGCCAGCCAATCACCGCTCTGCATCTTAGTTGTCCGCCTGCATTTGCAGCCAGCCAATCACCACTCTGCATCTAAATTGTCCGCCTGCATTTGCAGCCAGCCAATCACCGCTCTGCATCTAAATTGGCCGCCTGCATTTGCAGCCAGCCAATCACCGCTCTGCATCTAAATTGGCCGCCTGCATTTGCAGCCAGCCAATCACCGCTCTGCATCTTAGTTGTCCGCCTGCATTTGCAGCCAGCCAATCACCACTCTGCATCTAAATTGTCCGCCTGCATTTGCAGCCAGCCAATCACCGCTCTGCATCTAAATTGGCCGCCTGCATTTGCAGCCAGCCAATCACCGTTCTGCATCTTAGTTGTCTGCCTGCATTTGCAGCCAGCCAATCACGGCTCTGCATCTAAATTGGCCGCCTGCATTTGCAGCCAGCCAATCACCGCTCTGCATCTTAGTTGTCCGTCTGCATTTGCAGCCAGCCAATCACCACTCTGCATCTAAATTGTCCGCCTGCATTTGCAGCCAGGCAATCACCGCTCTGCATCTAAATTGGCCGCCTGCATTTGCAGCCAGCCAATCACCGCTCTGCATCTTAGTTGTCCGCCTGCATTTGCAGCCAGCCAATCACCGCTCTGCATCTAAATTGTCCGCCTGCATTTGCAGCCAGCCAATCACCGCTCTGCATCTAAATTGGCCGCCTGCATTTGCAGCCAGCCAATCACCGCTCTGCATCTCAGTTGTCCGCCTGCATTTGCAGCCAGCCAATTACCGCTCTGCATCTAAATTGGCCGCCTGCATTTGCAGCCAGCCAATCACCGCTCTGCATCTTAGTTGTCCGCCTGCATTTGCAGCCAGCCAATCACTGCTCTGCATCTAAATTGGCCGCCTGCATTTGCAGCCAGCCAATCACCGCTCTGCATCTAAATTGGCCGCCTGCATTTGCAGCCAGTCAATCACCGCTCTGCATCTTAGTTGTCCGCCTGCATTTGCAGCCAGCCAATCACCACTCTGCATCTAAATTGTCCGCCTGCATATGCAGCCAGCCAATCACCGCTCTGCATCTAAATTGGCCGCCTGCATTTGCAGCCAGCCAATCACCGCTCTGCATCTAAATTGGCCGCCTGCATTTGCAGCCAGCCAATCACCGCTCTGCATCTTAGTTGTCCGCCTGCATTTGCAGCCAGCCAATCACCGCTCTGCATCTTAGTTGTCCGCCTGCATTTGCAGCCAGCCAATCACTGCTCTGCATCTAAATTGGCCGCCTGCATTTGCAGCCAGCCAATCACCGCTCTGCATCTAAATTGTCCGCCTGCATTTGCAGCCAGTCAATCACCGCTCTGCATTTTAGTTGTCCGCCTGCATTTGCAGCCAGCCAATCACCACTCTGCATCTAAATTGTCCGCCTGCATTTGCAGCCAGCCAATCACCGCTCTGCATCTAAATTGGCCGCCTGCATTTGCAGCCAGCCAATCACCGCTCTGCATCTTAGTTGTCCGCCTGCATCTGCAGCCAGCCAATCACCGCTCTGCATCTAAATTGGCCGCCTGCATTTGCAGCCAGCCAATCACCGCTCTGCATCTTAGTTGTCTGCCTGCATTTGCAGCCAGCCAATCACCGCTCTCCATCTAAATTGTCCTCCTGCATTTGCAGCCAGCCAATCACCGCTCTGCATCTAAATTGGCCGCCTGCATTTGCAGCCAGCCAATCACCGCTCTGCATCTTAGTTGTCCGCCTGCATTTGCAGCCAGCCAATCACCGCTCTGCATCTAAATTGTCCGCCTGCATTTGCAGCCAGCCAATCATCGCTCTTCATCTTAGTTGTCCGCCTGCATTTGCAGCCAGCCAATCACCGCTCTGCATCTAAATTGTCCGCCTGCATTTGCAGCCAGCCAATCACCGCTCTGCATCTTAGTTGTCTGCCTGCATTTGCAGCCAGCCAATCACCGCTCTCCATCTAAATTGTCCTCCTGCATTTGCAGCCAGCCAATCACCGCTCTGCATCTAAATTGGCCGCCTGCATTTGCAGCCAGCCAATCACCGCTCTGCATCTTAGTTGTCCGCCTGCATTTGCAGCCAGCCAATCACCGCTCTGCATCTAAATTGTCCGCCTGCATTTGCAGCCAGCCAATCATCGCTCTTCATCTTAGTTGTCCGCCTGCATTTGCAGCCAGCCAATCACCGCTCTGCATCTAAATTGTCCGCCTGCATTTGCAGCCAGCCAATCACTGCTCTGCATCTTTTTTGGGCGTCTCTCGCTGCTCCTGTTCGCCCCGATACGACCTCACACATCCGTGCACACCGCTTGCAAACCCCCCCAGCACGCGCGTTACTCCACTACACATGTAACATTATAATTATATTATTCTTAATGCATATACCACTCTAATTATTATTCTTAAAGACAATGCATCATCTGTTATAATTATCATCATCATAGCCATGTTCGCATGTTCACCACAAAGCACCGCGTGTGTGGCTGTTGCAAGTTGAGTTGATTGCTCACAAAGCGGCGTCCGTCTGCTTGGTGTTTGAACATCTCACCGCAACTCGTATTTCATTCAGCAGCAAGGGGAAACGCACACCGATTGTCACTCACCGCACCTCGAGACGTTGGCCAGGGGGGTAAACAAATGAGTTAGCGCGTGACCACGTGCTGTGATTGCCCGCAGCACCGTCACCCGTGGTGCGTGTCCACACGGAGATCGTCTCTGAAGACGCCGTCCTGTTGACCTGGGCCGAGCCGGAGCAGCCCAATGGCATCGTTATGGACTATGAAGTCAAATGCTTTGACGAGGTGCGTAGCGGCTCGCGATTATCCATTTTACTTGCGCGCGTGTGCGTGTGAATGTGCACGCGCGTGCGTGCTGAGCGGTGGTGCAGCGGTACGCTCTACGCTGCGCTACGAACCCGGCGTCTCGAGTTCGATTCCCGCTCACGGCAACCGGCACCGGTGACGATAATCTGAACGAGTCCTGGGTCTCCCCTAGGTCGACTCAGCCTCAAATTGAGTACCCTGGTGCGGTGTGTAGTAAACATTGTTGTATATATAGGTGTTATGAAAATTGATGAAAACAATGAAAATTAAATTAAATTTGAGATTCGCATAATTTATCCGAAATTATGTTAATCAGTGTAATTATGCGCATAAATTATGCTGATTCGAGAGATAATCGTATTAATTTATGCGAGTGGGCGTGGTTATGATAATGCAGGTCGTTATGGATTATAAGGTCGAGCCTCGGTGACGAGGATTGTGTTATGAATTGGAATAACGCAATTAATCGTATGCAGTGACGCAGGCGTTGTGAGCGTGAATGAGAGAGAGTCGATTCGACTCTGCTCTTTAATTCCGTATTATCGATAAGGATACGATTACTCTCGATTGAACATTATGAATTATGTGTGTTATGGATTATGTGTGGTGATAGTGTACTTATGATAGGTCCCCAGGATTCAGATCTCATACGCAGAACAATATTATGCAGGATTTCAGGAAGAATCACACACAAACGTTCTGCTTTTATCAATTTTATTTCTAGCTAACTTTAATTTTTGGATAATATGAAAACTCAATCTCGGGATTTGGAATTTCAACACAGCGTTAACATGATAACATCACGATTGCGTTGTTTCACCTCGATAGCGGCACCTGTGGTTAATTCCCGACGCGTAACGCAATCGATCGGTTGTTGAGAGAGAGATTAAAAATATGCGAACTATTCTATCAAACCTTAACTTTATAATATGCAAACTCGTATACTTGAATTGTTACACAATACGGCACTTGGTCTTTGATTCGTATCCAATCCTTAATACATTCTGATATGCGAAGTTATTATGCTTGAAATCGTCAGCATAGTACCACGTTGATGTTCGTTCATTGATTCATAACGATTATGAATTTAAAGCATTCGACTGAAATACTTCTAATTACCTTATCAACAACACTCGATGGCCGCAATGCTTCGTTACTTGAATTGTCACACAACACAGCATTCGGTCATTGATCATGCGCGGCCCTTAATGCAATTATTGTCACGTTGTTAACAATAGGATGCCTAATTATTATGCAACGCTACTCGTTGAAAGGGCACTCCAACCAGTATTATTCTTGGAGGCACAAATATGCGTTTGAATTCGTTATTTCATTCGTGGATACCAGCAAGATTATGTAGAAAGAAAATATTAACGAACGACTCAAGTATTTCTAATCGACTTCTCAACGCGACTCAATGGGTGGCGATGTTTCCTTTTTAGATCCTTATCTCGGGCCAATCTTTTAATTAATTGTGGCCAGATCCCTGACAGGGAACCGGTTGAGCACGCTCTTCACCCCCGCGAGCGGCGCTCCGTGGTGAGGTGCCAAGAATTAATCCTTCTTAATGGGTCAGTTGGTAATTTATGCGGTTAGAAGTACAGCCCCAGCACAATATTACAGAGGAAAATTATGAACACTCTTAAAAACGATGGATTATTCACTCGGTCGTTGCGATGTTTCCACAATCACGGATGGTTCAATGGCTTGAGGTTTTAGGCTTTGTTAATGACCCGTGTGTGTGTGTGTTGAATGGTATGAGTGGTGAAAGAGTAGGCCAATGTTCGGAATCGATTCTTTGCGTCAAGCAGACGTCTGGTTTGTCGTGTAGTGGGGGGCAGTGTATCATACGTATCAGTTGATTCTTCTTTCAGTAGTTGGTTCGGACTCGACGGACGTTGGTGAACGAGTAGATACGCTCTTTTGCTGCCCGTGTGCAGGGTGGGGTGGGGGCCACTACTAAGTCCCGTGTGTGGCAGATGGTCCCCGCGATAACGATCTGTTTGCCCTGGCGTGAAATTCCTCTCTCGCGTTCTTTGGGAGAGACAAAGGTGGTCGGGAGCACCTCTTTATACTTTCGACTTATATTTCTCAAATACCATTTGGTCCCATGTTCGCCAAGACTCGTGTTTGTAACTACATCCTCCCGACACCTCTCGGTTTTACCGAGGTTCGAATTGTTATGATAGAATTATTAAAAAGAAAAATAATTATCATCCTGAGTTTAAGAGGTCTGTTTCTTGATTGTTGGAATCCATATCCCTTGGTTCTGTAAGGTTCTATAATGGAATGTCGTGTAAGGTTAACACGTTGTTATTATTAATATTATATTGCAATTTTCTTTAAAACTGTCTTTGCCTGGTTGCCGTGTGTGGGGTGGGGTGTGTCTCCTCATCAAACCCGGCTGGCTTTTCCAGATGGCCCCTTGTGATAAGGTGTAATTCCTGCTTCTCCGCGCTGTGAGAGGGACAAAGGTGGTCAGGGTTGCTTGGGATATTGTTTAAATTCTTTTGCAAGTTTACCCATTGTCTCATTCCTTCTCGATAACCTTTGATGTGACTCGGTATTCCTGCTCCAAGCTTTGTTTTAACAGTAAAAGTATTAAAGGTGAAAATCATTTGATAGCGAATTAATCATTGGATAATAATTCACTGATGTGTCTGGTGGCCTGTTCTTAATTGGAGTGAGCGTTAGGATCGCTAATTCTATCTTATTCTTGTTGTTGCCTTTTTTTTTACTGGCAAATAAGGAAAAGAATATGTATACGATTTACCCTGTTGGCGTCTCCGTGTCTACTCTCTTGGTGTTCTGACCTCGGAGGGACCTTTCCTAAGGGCCCATCAAACTCTTGTTCACCTGGAGATTTTTGCCGATAGCTGTTACATCCTCGCCTTGAGAGTTTTATTATTTCTTTATATATATATGGCCTGTTTATGACCGACATCTGGTTTTTCGTGTTTCTGGCTTACGGGTTTTATTCATTAAAAAATATAAATTGTTTGTCACGAAAGAAAGGAAAAAGAAATCTAGGTGTATGCATCCGTAAATATTCTTATGGATATTAATTGTGGAAAAAGGGCCGTATACAACAACATCACCACTGTGGATACAAAGGCGGCCGGGCGTGGTGCTGACCACCCACCCCCTCGTGTGCCTCCATAGGTGGCCGCTAACAGCACTCGCCCCGACAGTCTGCTGACACTATACGGGGGTTCTTTGTCTTTGCATTAGCAAGTGGAGGGCAGTAGAGTTAACACAACAATATGCTGTGAACCACGTGACCCAGGTTCAATGGGTCTCTGTGGGATGAGTCTGAACCCATCCCCCCCCCATCTGTACCCCCCCCATCTGTACCCCCCCCCCCCATCTGTACCCCCCCCCCACCAGGATGACGACGACGAGAGAGAGGTAATGAGGCTGATCTCCAGCGTGCCGAGCATCACCGTGACGGGGCTCCGGCATGCCGCGGTTTACTCACTGCAGGTCCGCGCTCGCAACGCCGCCGGCTACGGAGACTACAGCCCCACACTCCACTTCCAGACATCTCCCGCACGTGAGCAACAACACCACCATCCAATCACCACCACCCAATCACCACCACCACCCAATCACCACCACCACCCAATCACCACCACCACCCAATCATCACCACCACCCAATCCAGCCACCACCCACCACCACCAGCCACCACCACCCAATCACCACCAACCAGCATCAACCCTACCCAACCACTACCCAACCACTACCCACCCACCACCAACCAGCACCAACCCCACCACCACCAACCACCACCAACCCCACCACCACCAACCCCCAACCACCACCCCACCACCACCAACCAGCACCACCACCACCCACCACCAATCACCACCCACCCACCACCAACCACTACCAACCCCACCACCACCAACCACCACCCCAGCACCATCCCCACCCAACCACTACGCCGCCACCACCACCACCCCACCACCACCACTCACCAGCACCACTCACCAGCACCATCCCCATCATCTCAGCACCATCCCCACCCAACCACTACGCCACCACCACCACCCATCCACCACCACTCACCAGCACCATCCCCACCCAACCACTACGCCACAAGGACCACCACCACCACCACCACCCACCACCACCACCACCACCACTCACCAGCACCATCCCCACCCAACCACTACGCCACCACCAACCCCACTACCAACCTACCACGACCCCACCAACAGCACCACCACCCCACCCCTCCTGTCTGTTGTAGTTGTTGTGGTTGTTGTTGTAGGTGTTGTGCTGTTGTTTGTTGTTGTGTTGGTGGTTATTGTGGTGTTGTTGTAGTTGTTGTGTTTGTTGTTGTGGTTGTTGTGGTTGTTGTGGTTGTTGTAGTAAGTTAAGGATGTGTTTGTAACTCTTTCCCTCCCCCTCCCCCAGCACAAGCGACTCAGGAAGTGACCCTCTGGGCCTCCTTGCTGTCCGCTGGCCTCGTGGGGCTGATGCTGCTCATCGCTGCTGCCTGCATCATCGTCAAGAAGAGGTGGGGGGGGGTCACACTGGGGGGGGGGGTCACACTGGGGGGGGGTCACACTGGGGGGTCACACTGAGGGGTCACACTGGGGGGGGGTCACACTGGGGGGGGTCACACTGGGGGCGGGGGGGGTCCCACGGGCGTTCTGAGTGTTCCCACGTGATCTGGCTGCACCACCAAGAGGCAATCTCCCTGAACGTTGGGTAAGAGGCGGCACCCTCCAGAGCGAACTCGCTTCTTCAGCACTGCCGCCGCCGCCGCCTTGATGGCTGCGTGCATCGCGTTGCGTTTGAAGGAGGAGGAGCAGGAGGAGGAGTGGTCACTGGCAAGCAGCAGAGTCGGAGCCTCGCGAAGAGAGACGACCTCGCTTCTACAGCGTGCGGGGTAAACGCTGCTCCACCTCGCGCGCACAGACACACACACCACCTCTAAAACACACACACACACATCTCATACACACACACATCTCTCATACACACACACCACTCACACACACACCTCTCACACACACACCTCATACACACACACCACTCATACACACACATACACACACCACTCATACACACACACACACCACTCATACACACACACCTCTAATACACACACACCTCTCATACACACACACCTCTAATACACACACACACCACCTCTCACACACACACACCACTCCTCATACACACACACACCACCTCTCATACACACACACACACCTCATACACACCACTCCTCATACACACACACACCACTCATACACACACACACACCACTTCTCATACACACACACCTCTCACACACACACACACCACCACTCATACACACACACACCACTCCTCATACACACACACACACCTCACACACACACACCACTCATACACCCACACACACACCACTCCTCATACACACGCACACACCACTCACACACACACACCACCCCTCATACACACACACCACCCCTCATACACACACACACACCACCCCTCATACACACACACCTCTCACACACATACACACACACCACCCCTCACACACCACCCCTCACACACGACCCCTCATACACTCACAACAACAACCGCCATTCGCCACTAAGTGGCGGTGACGTCACCACGACGCTTGTGCCAGGCTATGTGCACCCTGAGGCCACGCGAAGTGTCGAACGCCCACTGGCAGGAGGTCACGGGGCAGACCCAGCAGGTGCCACAGGTCGACTGACTGAGATGACTGACTGATGCACCACCTGTGCCCCCTACTGTGCCAACCCGCTGTGCTTTAGCCACCCGGCGCTCCGCTCGTTGTTGTGAGCATCGCTCCTCCACCCTCCGATGTTGGTGGTGGTAGTGGTACGCCACTCAAGACATTGATGCATGCACAAGTCGCTCTCCGCTCCTCCACTATTGAGAGACAGTGTTCTTCCTCTTCCCACGAAGAGGTGGCAAAAACCCCACCTGCCACCAGCACACCAACCACAATCACCGTTACCGCCATTGCCATCTTCACCCTCGAGCAACGGGGACGGAGCGAAGCGCGTGACAACGAGCGTGCGACTGGGAATCATGTCGCAGCTGGAGAGGGCGGTGTGACCTGGCCTTGACCAGGTCACTAAAGCAGAGATGTAGGTCTTGCTGGAATTCCCTACACATCTACTGTAGCAGACGGACAGAAAATATCGCATCTGTGCAGGACCGCCCTTTCCTGAAACCGCATTTGGGCTCCGCAAGCCTCTCCTCAGCGTGCCTGGCAAGGCGATGTTGAATAATCCTTGCCAGGACCTTTCCCGGCACACTGAGGAGTGAGATGCCCCTGTAGTTGTTACAGTCTGTGCGGTCCCCCTTCTTAAAGAGGGGGACCACCAGGGCATCCTTCCAATCCTGTGGAACCTGTCCAGTGGTCCAGACTGTTGTTATGATGTCATATAGGGCAGTCTGTGCACAAACGCCACCCTCCCTCAGCATTTCGCTTGGGAGATCATCTCTGCCCGGTGCCTTTCCTGGTCTCAGACTCCGGATCGCCTTCAGTGCTTCCTCAACAGATGGCACCTCAGCCAGCCACTCACAGGGGGTGACTTCTTCCAATATTTGAGGCACCGCAGCCTCAGCAGGGTCATCCCCACTTTGTGCCATGATGTTTTCCTGGCTGAGAGATTTTCCCTCCTCCAGGACCTCACAGAAATGCTCAGCAAATCTGCAAACCGGTTCCTGGGGGTCGGAGATTGGATCACCGTTTTTTCCCCTAATGTTGGTAATAGGTGTGGCGCTGCAGGTTGCTTTTTTGATGGAGTTAAATAGAGATTTGTGATCACGGGCCACTGAGGCAGACTCCATCTCCTCAGCAACCCACGACCACCACCCATCCTTGCAGCGCCTCACGGCTCTCCGAACCTCCGAGCGAAGGCTGCGGTAAGCCTCCTCATTCTCTGATGTGGGATTCTGTAGCCGATGACAGTGGGCCTGTCGCTTTTTCTAAACTATCCTGATCACCTCCTCTTTCAGCCAGGGTCTCTGGGGAGGTCTGGACTGCGTAACCAAAGCAGCCAATGCAGCTGCATGAGTCACAGTCCTAAACCTCGCCCATTTACCCTCGACATCAGGAGGAGTGGGGGACGATGCCAACCCCAGCCGCAAGCGATGATGAAATTCTCGCTTGCAACTTTCATCAGATAACTGAGACTAGGCCACTTTAGGTTGGAATGGGGTCCTGGGTGTACACCCACCACCGGAGTGGAAGAATGGCAGGCGCATCTCACAGATGACTAGTCGATGGTCAGAGGGCAGATCAGCTCCACGGTAGGTCCTGGTGTCAAAGACATGGGCTCGCATCCGCTGATTCGTCACTATGTAGTCCAGCAGATGTTCTTGCTTGGACCCGGCATGCATCCATGATTTTGTGTGGATGCGCCAATGCCGGAACAGCGTGTTGGTAATTACAAGCCCATGGGCTGAACAAAAATCAAGCAGCCTCCTACCGTTGTTATTGAGCTGATCTGGCCCATGCCCTCCAATCACTCCAGACCAGGTGCCAGCATCATGACCAACTCGGGCATTGAAGTCACCAAACAAGATGACTCTATCCCGAGGGGCCACTTTAGCCAGCACCTGTGACAGGTCATAGAAGGCATCTGACTCATCGGCTTTGCCTGCATCCCTCCACGGATGTTCGTCTTCGGTGGGGGCATAAGTAACCATGACCACCACTCCTCGTCTCCGGTTGATGGGAAGGCGAGCCCAAAGTAGCCTGGGGCTTACAGCTTCCCACACCTCATCACCACGCTCCCATGCCCCCTTCATTCTTGTGTTCAAAAGAAGAGCCACACCCTGTTGTTTGGCAGTCTGCTGCCTCGAGTAGAGGACTGTCCACCCCTCATTGTGGCAGGAGCCAGAACCGGTCCACCGGACCTCCTGAATGCCACAGAGATCCAGGCGGTACCGGTCCAGCTCCCGACAGAGGAGTGGCAGCCTCTCCTCCGCAGTGAGCGTTCGAACATTCCACGTGGCCACACGAAGTGGCTTTTCGTTGTTTCTGTAGGAGACCCGAGGGTAGAGATTCAATCTCCTGGCTCTGCCAATTGGGGTTTGGCCAGGAGACGTCATAGACGCCTGTCCCCCCGGGGCCTCCGGCACAAGCTTATTAGTTAAATTTTTTATTCGTAGTTTCGTGGTAAAAATGTTGAAGGTGGAGGGGTTACCGGCCCCTCGTACCCGTCCAGAGCCCCCGTTTAGCCACTGTGGTGGTCACAGACGCCATGAGAGGAGGGGCCAATCGGAATTGGCCCTCCCCCCACAGCACTGTCCACGACAGAGTTTCCCGTCCGGCACCGCGAGGAGGTAGGGGGTTGTTTTGCCGGACACTCACACACACACCACCCCACACACACCACCCCTCACACACCACCCCTCATACACTCACACACACACACACACCCTGTGCACGGTTGATTTCGCCGTTGCCACCCACAGTGAAGATGCCGGGCTTCAGGCTGTACATTGACCCACACGACTACGACGAGCCCAGCGATGCTCTCCGCGAGTTCGCGACGGAAATCGACGCCTCGCGAATCAAACTTGGACGCGTCATCGGAGCAGGTGAACGGGGGGGGGGGGGGGGGGGGGGACGGGGGCGGGCACGTCTGTACCGTGGTACCCGTTAACTAAAACTTACTCATAGGGTGCCCACTTCAAATGTTGACACTGCTGAGAATTTGCAACGATGCCGCAAGAAATGTTTGTGCCTCCGGGGCTCTGGAGACCGCCTGGAGAAGGTTCCAGGTGCACGGTGACAACGACGGCGAACGAGTGGGACAAACTCTTTGACTTTTGGAAGCTATTAACGTTACATTTGTTATCATGTTTAACACGTAGGCTTTCGCGAACCCAGATCATCCATACGTGACAAGCCTTACTAGTTGGCTGTGTCGGGTGGTGGCGAGTTTAACCATACATTTATACATTTACGTGCACTAACCAGAGAAAAAAAATCTCCATTATGGATTTGTTATCATGTTACAGCGTAGTATTATTATTATCCGTTCTCTTTCCATGAAAAACCAATAGTCCAATATAAGTGTTAACATTTTCTTTGGTTCTTTCGGTAAAGTCACGTAGAATGAGAATAAAATAATAAATTGATAAAATAAAATAACACAATAATATTCTCACGACGTTTCGGCCACAACACAAGCGGCCTTCGTCAGGTGAAGGGGACGAGACTGTCTTGCTCCAGCGCTGTCCTCCAGACAGTCTCGTCCCCTTCACCTGATGAAGGCCGCTTGTGTTGTGGCCGAAACGTCGTGAGAATTTGATTGCGTTATTTTATTTTTTCAATTTATTATTTTATTGTCATTCTACGTGGTGGTGACTTTACCGAAAGAACCAAAGAAGATGAATCCTCGCAGTCACGAAAGCTTCAAATCGAAAAGTGTTAACGTTGTTTTGAAGCACCCCGTCGATTGCCGTGGGTTCACACTCCCCAATGCATGCACCACGCAGCGACCGGCCAGTGCACAACCAGCAACCAATCGGCACGTTTTATTCACGTGACGAACCTTACTTAGCAGCTGGACGGGGGGGGGGGGGGTCCTCACACCTGCTCTACGTGCTGCTCACTGTCATCGACCCCTCGGCCCGCAGGAGAGTTTGGGAAGGTGCACGTCGGATACCTGAAGCGCCAGGGCAGCAGCGGAGGGGCGGCGACAGTGCGCGTGGCCATCAAGACGCTGAAGGGTGGATCCAGCAAGCAGCAGCAGCAGCAGCAGCAGCAGCAGCAGCAGGACTTCCTGTGCGAGGCGAGCGTCATGGGCCAGTTCGAGCATGACAACATCGTCCGCCTGGAGGGCGTCGTCACCAAGAGTGAGCTTCGAGAACGTCCAATCGATGCCACACGCATTTTAAACAAACTAAAACTGGCAATTAATCTTTGTTCGTTTTTTTTCCGGTAAAGTCACGTATAAATAAGAACTAATAAAATAACATAATTGCGTACGACGTTTCGGTTGCAACGCAAGCAGCCATCATCAGGTACAGAAGAGCAAAATTTAGGAGAGAGGGGAAATACATAACCCCAGATGTATACAACCGAAACGTCGTACGCTATTATGTTATTTTATTATTTCTTATGTATACGTGACTTTACCGAAAAAATACAAAGATTAATTCCTGCAGTCACGAAAGCTTCGAACCAAGTTTAAAACTGGCAAGTCTGTTATGTAGCTGGCTGTCCAGCTGATTATGCCCGTTGTTGTAATCACTGGTGATTGTACTCAGATTGGAAATGTTGTGGATTTGCTCTCCAACACACCGGTGTGGTGTACTTGTATACTACACTATACACACTGCACATTACACTATACACTACACTATACACGACTATACACTACACTCCTCTATACTACATTATACACTACTATACACTATATGCCACTGGTTCTTTACGTTCTACAGATGTAGATGCCACTGGTTCCTCACGTGCTGCAGATGTAGATGCCACTGGTTCTTCACGTTCTGCAGATGTAGATACCACTGGTTCTTCACGTTCTGTAGATGTAGATGCCACTGGTTCTTCATATTCTGCAGCTGTAGATGCCACTGGTTCTTCACATTCTGCAGATGTAGATGCCACTGTTTCTTCACGTTCTGCAGATGTAGATGCCACTGGTTCTTCACGTTCTGCAGATGTATATGCAATTGGTTCTTCACGTTCTGCAGATGTAGATGCAACTGGTTCTTCACGTTCTGCAGATATAGATGCCACTGGTTCTTCACGTTCTGCAGATGTAGATGCCACTGGTTCTTCACATTCTGCAGATGTAGATGCCACTGGTTCTTCACGTTCTGCAGATGTAGATGCCACTGGTTCTTCACGTTCTGCAGATGTAGATGCCACTGGTTCTTCACGTTCTGCAGATGTAGATGCCACTGGTTCTTCACTTTCTGCAGATGTAGATGCCACTGGTTCTTCACGTTCTGCAGATGTAGATGCCACTGGTTCTTCACGTTCTGCAGATGTAGATGCCACTGGTTCTTCACGTTCTGCAGATGTAGATGCCACTGGTTCTTCACGTTCTGCAGATGTAGATGCCACTGGTTCTTCACGTTCTGCAGATGTAGATGCCACTGGTTCTTCACGTTCTGCAGATGTAGATGCCACTGGTTCTTCACATTCTGCAGATGTAGAAGCCACTGGTTCTTCACGTTCTGCAGATGTAGATGCCACTGGTTCTTCACGTTCTGCAGATGTAGATGCCACTGGTTCTTTGTGTTCTGCAGATGTAGATGCCACTGGTTCTTCACGTTCTGCAGATGTAGATGCCACTGGTTCTTCACGTTCTGCAGATGTAGATGTCACTGGTTCTTCACGTTCTGCAGATGTAGATGCCACTGGTTCTTCACATTCTGCAGATGTAGAAGCCACTGGTTCTTCACGTTCTGCAGATGTAGATGCCACTGGTTCTTCACGTTCTGCAGATGTAGATGCCACTGGTTCTTTGTGTTCTGCAGATGTAGATGCCACTGGTTCTTCACGTTCTGCAGATGTAGATGCCACTGGTTCTTCACGTTCTGCAGATGTAGATGTCACTGGTTCTTCACGTTCTGCAGATGTAGATGCCACCACCATCTATTGCGCAGAGGTTGAACCTCTGACTCTCGGTTCAGAACGGGCAACCGGACGTACGAACAGGTTTGTTCGTACCTCTGAGAGTTCGTAAGAGGAACATTCGTAAGTAGAGGAGTCTCTGTGTATGAACCCACAGCGACGCATTTTGGCAGAGATACAAGGTGTGTATGTAACCATGTGATGATGTTACGGTATAAGTCGTGAATGCTGTGCGTGGATTGCTAACGTTTGGTTTTCTTGTCCTCTCGACGAAGGTAAACCTGTCATGATCATCACCGAATTCATGGAAAACCATTCCTTGGATTTATTCCTCAGGGTAAGAAGTGGCAATGCCAAATGATGCGATCATCGGTGTGTTGCAGTCTCACACTCCTCAGCGGTTGTGTGTGTAACTGTCCACAAATGGAGAGCACACGGTGGCGTTGTTGTGTGTGTGTGTGCCGTAGTTCCTACTAACCGGGGCTCCGCTTGTGGTGACAACTGCACGCGTCTGCGTCAAACTTCCTTTGTACCTTACGTAGCCAACTGGCGCGGGGGGGGGGGGGGGGGGACAAACTAAACACAACAAGCGAGAGTTCTAAACAAATTAGTATAGACAGCGATGACTTAAACGCACATAGCAGCTCCCGGAAGAGCATTCCAGACGGCCGCACAAGCAGCACAACGTCACCCAGGCGGCTCCTCATCGCCTCCTCTTCTCCCTCCCTTCCTCTTCCTTCTCCCCCCTCTCCTCCCCCCTCTCCCCCCTCTCCTCCCCTCCTCCCTCCTCTCTCCTCCCTCCCTTCCTCCCTCCCTCCCCACTCTGACCGGGCACGGCGTAGATGAAGAAGGGGCACCTTGTGGTGACCCAGCTGCTCGGGATGCTGCGTGACGTCGCATCGGGCATGGAGTACCTGTCCCGCAGGGGCTATGTGCACCGCGACCTGGCCGCCCGCAACGTGCTCGTGAGTGGCGAGCTGACGTGTCCGACTTTGGCCTCTCGCGGACGCTTCTACTGGACGCCGACCCCGAGGGAGCGTACACCTCCCGGGTAAGGCGGGGCAGGAAAAAAGAACCGCCGGCGTCGTCAACGGCCGACGTTCGGCCGATGTTCGGCCGACGTTCGGCCGGAGTCGAGGAGAAGGCAAAGCCGCACCGGCCCGGCGTGTGTCGGCTCCCTAAGGGGCTTCCGTTTTTCGCCGAAAGTACTTGCCGCCGCCGTGCGTCGAGCGAAATGCATTAACCTCACACACACACACGCACACAACAAAGATCCCCCATATAGCCTTAACAGACTGTAGGGGCAAGTGCTGTTAGCGAGCACCTATGAAGGCCGGAACGGTACACGAGGGGGTGGGTGGCCAGCACCACGCCCAACCGCCTTTGTCTCCCTAGTGGCAATGTTTACACACCGCACCAGGTACTCATTTGAGGCTGAGTCGACCTAGGGGAGGCCCGGGACCGGTTCAGATAATCGTCACTGGTGTTGGCCGTGAGCGGGAATCGAACCCGGGTCGCCAGGTTCATAGCGCAGCGCGCTAACCGCTACACTATCGCTCCCCATAAAGATCCCCCACACGCACACACACACACACACACACGCACACACGCACACACACACGCACACGCGCACACACACACGCGGCACACACACACGCGCGCACACACACACGCACGCACACACACGCACACACACACGCACACACACACGCGCACACGCGCACACGCACACACACGCACACGCACGCACACACACACGCACACACGCACACACACACGCACACACGCACACACGCACACACACACACGCGCGCACACACACACACGCACACACGCGCGGTGAAAGTGCGAACGTGCAGCGTACGGTGCCGTTGTCTTTGGGATTCACGGGTCCACACCGGAGACGGGTTTCTTGATGGTCTCGTCTCGCCGACGTCACACCGGGGAACGACGCCGAGGGGCAAACGGCACGAGAACAACGCCACCGTCGGGGCGTCCGTCGCTCGCGAGGTGGCGGTCCGGCGCGCCGCTCGGCGCGTTGAGGCGGCGCGAACTCGCGACGCCGGCTTTGACCCGGCAAACCCTTCGCCGCGTGCTGACGACGTCGGGCCGCGAGAGCCCCGCGTGCCGGACCCGAGGGCGAGGTCCCGTTGTGAATGTTCCCCACCAGGGGGGGAAGATCCCGATCCGCTGGACCGCCCCGGAGGCCATCGCACAGCTCAGGTTCACGTCGGCGAGCGACGTGTGGAGCTACGGCATCGTCGTGTGGGAGGTGACGTCGTACGGCGAACGGCCGTACTGGGACATGAGCAACCGGGACGTGAGTTCAACACCGGCACCCCTGTGTGTGTGTGTGTGTGGTCTCTGTGTGCGGCTGTGGGTCTCTGTGTGAGTACTCTATGGGTCTCTGTGTGAGTAGTCTATGGGTCTCTGTGTGAGTACTCTATGGGTCTCTGTGTGAGTAGTGTGTGGTCTCTGTGTGTGTGTCTGTGGTCTCTGTGTGCGGCTGTGGGTCTCTTTGTGAGTAGTCTATGGGTCTCTGTGTGAGTAGTCTATGGGTCTCTGTGTGAGTACTCTATGGGTCTCTGTGTGAGTACTCTATGGGTCTCTGTGTGAGTAGTCTGTGGTCTCTGTGTGTGTGTCTGTGGTCTCTGTGTGCGGCTGTGGGTCTCTGTGTGAGTAGTCCATGGGTCTCTGTGTGAGTAGTCTGTGGTCTCTGTGTGCGGCTGTGGGTCTCTGTGTGAGTAGTCTATGGGTCTCTGTGTGAGTAGTCTATGGGTCTCTGTGTGTGTGTCTGCTGTCTCTGTGTGAGTAGTCTGTGATCTCTGTGTGCGGCTGTGGGTCTCTGTGTGATGAGTCTATGGGTCTCTGTGTGAGTAGTCTATGGGTCTCTGTGTGGTGAGTCTATGGGTCTCTGTGCGAGTAGTCCATGGGTCTCTATGCGAGTAGTCTGTGGGTCTCTGTGAGTAGTTTATGGGTCTCTGTGTGAGTAGTCTATGGGTCTCTGTGTGAGTAGTCTATGGGTCTCTGTGTGAGTAGTCTATGGGTCTCTGTGTGAGTCGTCTATGGGTCTCTGTGTGAGTAGTCTATGGGTCTCTGTGTGTGTGTCTGCGGTCTCTGTGTGAGTAGTCTGTGATCTCTGTGTGCGGCTGTGGGTCTCTGTGTGATGAGTCTATGGGTCTCTGTGTGAGTAGTCTATGGGTCTCTGTGTGGTGAGTCTATGGGTCTCTGTGCGAGTAGTCCATGGGTCTCTATGCGAGTAGTCTGTGGGTCTCTGTGAGTAGTTTATGGGTCTCTGTGTGAGTAGTCTATGGGTCTCTGTGTGAGTAGTCTATGGGTCTCTGTGTGAGTCGTCTATGGGTCTCTGTGTGAGTAGTCTATGGGTCTCTGTGTGAGTAGTCTATGGGTCTCTGTGTGAGTACTCTATGGGTCTCTGTGTGAGTAGTGTGTGGTCTCTGTGTGTGTGTCTGTGGTCTCTGTGTGCGGCTGTGGGTCTCTTTGTGAGTAGTCTATGGGTCTCTGTGTGAGTAGTCTATGGGTCTCTGTGTGAGTACTCTATGGGTCTCTGTGTGAGTACTCTATGGGTCTCTGTGTGAGTAGTCTGTGGTCTCTGTGTGTGTGTCTGTGGTCTCTGTGTGCGGCTGTGGGTCTCTGTGTGAGTAGTCCATGGGTCTCTGTGTGAGTAGTCTGTGGTCTCTGTGTGCGGCTGTGGGTCTCTGTGTGAGTAGTCTATGGGTCTCTGTGTGAGTAGTCTATGGGTCTCTGTGTGTGTGTCTGCGGTCTCTGTGTGAGTAGTCTGTGATCTCTGTGTGCGGCTGTGGGTCTCTGTGTGATGAGTCTATGGGTCTCTGTGTGAGTAGTCTATGGGTCTCTGTGTGGTGAGTCTATGGGTCTCTGTGCGAGTAGTCCATGGGTCTCTATGCGAGTAGTCTGTGGGTCTCTGTGAGTAGTTTATGGGTCTCTGTGTGAGTAGTCTATGGGTCTCTGTGTGAGTAGTCTATGGGTCTCTGTGAGTAGTCTATGGGTCTCTGTGTGAGTCGTCTATGGGTCTCTGTGTGAGTAGTCTATGGGTCTCTGTGTGTGTGTCTGCGGTCTCTGTGTGAGTAGTCTGTGATCTCTGTGTGCGGCTGTGGGTCTCTGTGTGATGAGTCTATGGGTCTCTGTGTGAGTAGTCTATGGGTCTCTGTGTGGTGAGTCTATGGGTCTCTGTGCGAGTAGTCCATGGGTCTCTATGCGAGTAGTCTGTGGGTCTCTGTGAGTAGTTTATGGGTCTCTGTGTGAGTAGTCTATGGGTCTCTGTGTGAGTAGTCTATGGGTCTCTGTGTGAGTCGTCTATGGGTCTCTGTGTGAGTAGTCTATGGGTCTCTGTGTGAGTAGTCTATGGGTCTCTGTGTGAGTAGTCTATGGGTCTTTGTGTGAGTACTCTATGGGTCTCTGTGTGAGTAGTCTATGGGTCTCTGTGTGAGTAGTCTATGGGTCTCTGCGTGAGTACTCTATGGGTCTCTGTGTGTAGTCTATGGGTATCTGCGTGAGTACTCTATGGGTCTCTGTGTGTAGTCTGTGGGTCTCTGTGTGAGCAGTCTATGGGTCTCTCTGTGAGTAGTCTATGGGTCTCTGTGTGAGTCGTCTATGGGTCTCTGTGTGAGTAGTCTATGGGTCTCTGTGTGAGTAGTCTATGGGTCTCTGTGTGAGTAGTACTCTATGGGTCTCTGTGCGAGTAGTCTATGGGTCTCTGTGTGAGTAGTCTATGGGTCTCTGTGTGAGTACTCTATGGGTCTCTGTGTGTAGTCTATGGGTCTCTGTGTGAGTAGTCTATGGGTCTCTGTGTGAGTAGTAGTCTATGGGTCTCTGTGTGAGTACTCTATGGGTCTCTGTGTGAGTAGTACTCTATGGGTCTCTGTGTGAGTAGTACTCTATGGGTCTCTGTGTGAGTAGTACTCTATGGGTCTCTCTGTGAGTAGTCTATGGGTCTCTGTGTGAGTAGTACTCTATGGGTCTCTGTGTGAGTACTCTATGGGTCTCTGTCTGTAGTCTATGGGTCTCTGTGCGTGTAGTCTATGGGTCTCTGTGTGAGTAGTCTATGGGTCTCTGTGTGAGTAGTACTGTATGGGTCTCTGTGCGAGTAGTCTACGGGTCTCTGTGTGAGTAGTACTCTATGGGTCTCTGTGAGTAGTCTATGGGTCTCTGTGTGGGTAGTCTATGGGTCTCTGTGTGAGTACTCTATGGGTCTCTGTGTGAGTAGTCTATGGGTCTCTGTGTGAGTACTCTATGGGTCTCTGTGTGAGTAGTACTCTATGGGTCTCTGTGTGAGTAGTACTCTATGGGTCTCTGTGTGAGTAGTACTCTATGGGTCTCTGTGTGAGTAGTACTCTATGGGTCTCTGTGTGAGTACTCTATTGGTCTCTGTGTGAGTAGTACTCTATGGGTCTCTGTGTGAGTAGTACTGTATGGGTCTCTGTGTGAGTAGTCTATGGGTCTCGTACCCCCCAGGTGATGGAGGCAGTAGAGGGCGGCTGGCGTCTGCCGTGCCCCATGGACTGCCCCATGCTTCTCCGCCACCTCATGCTGAGCTGCTGGCAGGAGGAGAGCTCCTGGCGGCCCTCGTTCAGCCGCCTCGTTACCGCCGTCACTGACGCGCTGCACGACACGGCCAGGTGCGTCTGTGTGTGTGCGTCTGTGTGTGTGTGAGTTTGTCTGTGTGTGCGTGTGTCTGTGTGTGTGTGTGTGGGGAGCAAGAAAACAACCCCCTACCTCCTCGTGGTGCCGGACTGCAACGCTGTCGTGGGCGGTGCCGTGGGAGGAGGGACAATTTAAATTGGCCTTTCCCTTCATGGTGTTTGTGACCACCACAGCGACCAAATGGGGGATCTGGACGGGTGCCAGGGGCTGGTAACCCCTCCACCTTCAATTAATTACGACTAAATCATGAATGAAATTTTTAATTAATAAGCTTGTGCCGGAGGACAGGCGTCTATGACATCTCCTGGCCAAAACCCCATTTGGCGGAGCCAGGAGATTGAATACCTACCCTCGGGGCTACTCCAGAAACAACGAAAAGCCACTACGGGTGGCCACGTGGAATGTTCGAACGCTCACTGCAGAGGAGAGGCTGCCACTCCTCTGTCGGGAGCTGGACCGGTACCGCCTGGATCTATGTGGCATTCAGGAGGTCCGGTGGACCGGCTCTGGCTCCTGCCACCATGAGGGGTGGACAGTCCTCTACTCGGGGCAGCAGACTGCCAAACAACAGGGTGTGGGTCTTCTTTTGAACAAAATAATGAAGGGGGCGTGGGAGCGTGGCGGTGAGGTGTGGGAAGCTGTAAGCCCCAGGCTACTTTGGGCTCGCCTTCCCATGAACCGGAGGCGAGGAATGGTGGTCGTGGTTACTTATGCCCCCACCGAAGATGAACATCCGTGGAGGGATGCAGGCAAAGCCGATGAGTCAGATGCCTTCTATGACCTCCTGTCACAGGTGCTGGCTAAAGTGGCCCCTCGGGATAGAGTCATCATGTTGGGTGACTTCAATGCCCGAGTTGGTCCTGATACTGGCACCTGGTCTGGAGTGATTGGAGGGCATGGGCCAGATCAGCTCAATAACAACGGTAGGAGGCTGCCAGATTTTTGTGCAGCCCATGGGCTTGTAATTACCAACACGCTGTTCCGGCATCGGCGCATCCACACAACATCATGGATGCATGCCGGGTCCAAGCAAGAACATCTGCTGGACTACATAGTGACGGACCAGCGAATGCGAGCCCATGTCCTTGACACCAGGACCTACCGTGGAGCTGATCTGCCCTCTGACCATCGACTAGTCATCTGTAAGATGCGCCTGCCATTCTTCCACTCCGGTGGTGGGTGTACACCCAGGACCCCATTCCAACATAAAGTGGCCTGGTCTCAGTTATCTGATGAAAGTTGCAAGCGAGAATTTCATCATCGCTTGCGGCTGGGATTGGCATCGTCCCCGACTCCTCCTGATGTCGAGGGTAAATGGGCGAGGTTTAGGACTGTGACTCATGCAGCTGCAATGGCTGCTTTGGGTACGTGGTCCAGACCTCCCCAGAGACCCTGGCTGACAGAGGAGGTGTTCAGGATGGTTGAGAAAAAGCGACAGGCCCACTGTCATCGGCTACAGAATCCCACGTCAGAGAATGAGGAGGCTTACCGCAGCCTTCGCTCGGAGGTTCGGAGAGCCGTGAGGCGCTGCAAGGATGGGTGGTGGTCGCGGGTTGCTGAGGAGATGGAGTCTGCCTCAGTGGCCCGTGATCACAAATCTCTATTTAACTCCATCAAAAAAGTAACCTGCAGCGCCACACCTATTACCATCATTAGGGGAAAAAACGGTGATCCAATCTCCGACCCCCAGGAACCGGTTTGCAGATTTGCTGAGCATTTCTGTGAGGTCCTGGAGGAGGGGAAATCCCTCAGCCAGGAAAACATCATGCTGAGGGAGGGTGGCGTTTGTGCACAGACTGCCCTATATGACATCATAACAACAGTCTGGACCACTGGACGGGTTCCGCAGGATTGGAAGGATGCCCTGGTGGTCCCCCTTTTTAAGAAGGGGGACCGCACAGACTGTAACAACTACAGGGGCATCTCACTCCTCAGTGTGCCGGGAAAGGTCCTGGCAAGGATTATTCAGCATCGCCTTGCCAGGCACGCTGAGGAGAGGCTTGCGGAGCCCCAATGTGGTTTCAGGAAAGGGCGGTCCTGCACAGATGCCATATTTTCTGTCCGTCTGCTACAGCAGAGGTGTAGGGAATTCCAACAAGACCTACATCTCTGCTTTATTGACCTGGTCAAGGCCTACGATACCATCAGTAGGCCTGGGCTCTGGGTCGTTCTTCGTGCTTTTGGAGTACCTGACCCTCTGCTCACGATCATTAAGGACCTTCATGATGGTGAGCGGGCCCGGGTAAAACTACGTGGCCGGGAGTCAGAGCCATTCCCTGTACACCTTGGGGTGCGACAGGGATGTCCTCTGGCTCCCACATTATTTAACATCTATTTTGACCACGTAGTTCGTGAAGCCTTCAATAGCTGTACCGGGGGAATCTCCATATGGTACAGATATAATGGGAGGCTAATCGATGCCCGGGTGCGGTCAAGGGATGGCTCCCTATTGCTCAACCACGTTATGTATGCTGATGATTTGGTAATAGCTGCTCAGTCAGAGGAGGAGTTGGAGACGCTGCTGCTGAGACTGGAGCGTGCCACTAAGAGGTGGGGCCTTACCATCAGCCCCACCAAAACTAAGCACCTGCCTGGGTATTTTGTACCATCGGACACTCCACCCCCACAACTCCCAATCGGTGATGGGGCAGTTGTGGAGAGAGTGGAGAGTTTCCCATACCTGGGCAGTGTGTTTATGACTGGCTCCAGTTTAACAGCAGAGGTCTCACTCCGAATCAGTCGAGCGGCAATATCTTTTCATCGGTTGCGTAACGCTGTGTGGAAGCTACCTGGTCTGTCGCTCCGCACTAAGCTTCAGGTCTTCTCGGCCACGGTCATTCCCTCCCTTCTCTACGCTTGTGAAACGTGGACCCCCCTAATAGAACATCTTCGCCAGTTAGAAACATTTAGGCTGGCCTGCCTACGATCCATCCTGGGTTTAACCAGACTGGATTGTGTGAGGAGCTCACAAATCCTTGAAAGATCTGGGCAGGGTCCCATCGGTGAGCTCCTCCGGCAGGCAAGGCTGCGATGGCTGGGTCATGTAGCCCGCATGCCCAGCCACCGCATGCCGAAACAGCTTTTGTTTGGCCGGATTGAGGGGGCTAAGGCGGCACGGCACGGGCTAGAGAAGAGATGGAGTGATGTGGTACAGGAAGACGTGGAGCTGAGTGGACTTGCCGATGACTGGTACCAGCGGTGTCAAGATCGGCCTCTGTGGAGGAGGCTCGTGAAGGATGCTACTGGGCATTTGGAGGCAGTCGCCCTCCATCAACAACGGAGGGCGGAGGAGCGACGCTCAGAACAACGAGCGGAGCGCCGGGTGGCTAAAGCACAGCAGGTTGGCACAGTAGGGGGCACAGGTGGTGCATCAGCCAGTCATCTCAGTCAGTCGACTCGTGGCACCTGGGTCTGCCCCGTGACCTCCTGCCAGCGGGCGTTCGACACTTCACGTGGCCTCACGGTGCACATAGCCTGGCACAAGCGTCGTGGTGACGTCACCGCCACTTAGTGGCGAATGGCGGTTGTTGTTGTTGTATGTGTGTGTATGTATGTGTGTGTGTATGTGTGTATGTATGTATGTGTGTATGTATGTATGTGTGTATGTGTGTATGTATGTGTGTTCGTGTGTGTGTATGTGTGTGTGCATGTGTGTATGTGTGTGTGTATGTGTGTATGTATGTTTGTATGTGTGTATGTATGTTTGTATGTGTGTATGTGTGTGTATGTGTGTGTGTATGTGTGTATGTGTGTGTCTATGTGTGTGTGTATGTGTGTATGTGTGTGTGTATGTGTGTATGTATGTGTGTATGTGTGTGTGTATGTGTGTATGTATGTGTGTGTATGTGTGTATGTGTGTGTATGCGTGTATTTGTGTGTGTTTGTATGTGTGTATGTGTGTGTATGTGTGTATGTGTGTGTGTATGAGTGTATGTATGTTTGTATGTGTGTATGTGTGTGTATATGTGTGTGTATGTGTGTATGTGTGTGTGTATGTGTGTATGTATGTGTGTATGTGTGTATGTATGTGTGTATGTTTGTATGTGTGTATGTGTGCGTATGTGTGTATGTGTGTGTGTGCGTGTGGGGAGCGGTGGTGTAGTGGTCAGCACGCCGCCCTACAAACCCGGCAACACCGGATTTGATTCCCGCTCACGGCCAACACCAATGACGATTATCTGAACTGGTCCTGGGCCTCCACTAGGTCGACTCGGCCTCAAACGAGTACCTGGTGCATTGTGTAGTAAGCATCGCTAGCACTGGGGCGACGTGATGATGACGCGCACCGCTTCCCGGTAAAACAAAAACAGGAAACGAAAGCGAGCGGCACAAACGTCGCGACCACTTTGGCCTTCTCACGGTCCCAATGAGGGTCTGCCCGGTGGTCGGTGTTCCACCCTCGTCACTTTCCACTCCCTTCTCTCCCCCTGCCCAGCTTGTCGTCTCCGGCGGCGGTGGCCTCCATTCACGGCGACGCCTTCTCACCGCCAACGCCAACGCCGATTCCGCCGCCGTCTCCTCCCACTCGGTTGTAGTCGTGTTCGCTGGCGCGTCCTCCACTCGGGGTCTCAGCGTTTGCCTCTCGTGTCCCGTTGGGTTTTTCTCACGGCGCTCCCCCGTCGGTTTTAACACTTTCTATTGGTTTTCCCCCGCTCGCGACGACCTGCGTCTTCCCCGTGCTCGTTTGTTGTTCGCGTGCCTCCTTTTTGATCCCTTAACTTGTGTAATGACAGGGTGACACCTGCCGGCCTGTAGGAGTAATTGACGGTCGTGGCTGCATCACATCGTCTCTTCCTGTTCTTTACTAACCACACAGACTATAGTGGAGGCAGGGCCGACGACTTACACAATCCCTGGTCAGCTCCTCTCTCCGCTGCTGGATGACGCCGTTACTGCTGCTGCTGCTGCTGCGTGCGGCCGTGATTCGACTGCTGCTGCTGCCACGTCTCCAGGCGTTTGAGTTGTGCGCTGAGTTGAGGCTCTTTATGTAATCACTACCTGGGGGCTGCTGCGTTGGTTCATCCACTAAGGGGGAGTTGGGACATCGCCCCACAAAGCAGCTCGAGATGACAAATTACTTTTCTAATAAAAAAATTAACTTTTCCCGCAAATTGTTTTGTCGTGTTTCAAAAAAAAAGTCGTATTGTCTATAAGCGCCCGCCGCCGGTAGATGAGACAGTTTTATCACTTTCATGGGAAGCCCCGCCTAGTGGCAATGTCACGGAGCGACGTCGCAATGGCAACCTGTGGCGGAACGAACGAGCGAGGAGCCAAAGTGGAATGGCAGAAGCTCACGCGGCAGGAGGTTGCAAGACAATTCGGATTGTGGTGGGGAGGTCAACTGACTGGGTGGGTGGGGGGGCGACTGGCAGAGCTGCCCACCATGCCAACTCCACCAGCAGGGAGAGCCGCCACCTCACGCCCGTGGTGCCTTTCAAATTACGGTTGAAACTTGAACTTTTGAACTTGCGGTTGAAACTTAAACTTTTGAACTTGCGGTTGAAACTTGAACTTTTGAACTTGCGGTTGAAACTTGAACTTTTGATCTTGCGGTTGAAACTTGAACTTTTGAACTTGCGGTTGAAACATGAACTTTTGAACTTGCGGTTGAAACTTGAACTTTTGAACTTGCGGTTGAAACTTGAACTTTTGAACTTGCGGTTGAAACTTGAACTTTTGAACTTGCGGTTGAAACTTGAACTTTTGAACTTGCGGTTGAAACTTGAACTTTTGAACTTGCGGTTGAAACTTGAACTTTTGAACTTGCGGTTGAAACATGAACTTTTGAACTTGCGGTTGAAACTTGAACTTTTGAACTTGCGGTTGAAACTTGAACTTTTGAACTTGCGGTTGAAACTTGAACTTTTGAACTTGCGGTTGAAACTTGAACTTTTGAACTTGCAGTTGAAACTTGAACTTTTGGACTTGCGGTTGAAACTTGAACTTTTGAACTTGCGGTTGAAACTTGAACTTTTTGAACGTGAGGTTGAAACATGAAATTTTGGACTTGCGGTTGAAACTTGAACTTTTGAACTTGCGGTTGAAACTTGAACTTTTGAACTTGCGGTTGAAACTTGAATTTTTTGAACTTGCGGTTGAAACTTTAACTTTTGGACTTGCGGTTGAAAATACTCTTTGGTTTTTTCGGTAAAGTCACGTAGAAATAAGAAATAATAATGAAATAAAATTACATAATAGCATACGACGTTTCGATTGCAAAGCAAGCAATCATCATCAGGTATAAAAGAGCTAAATTTAAGGGAGAGAGGAAACAGAGAGATGGAGAAGCACATCAAATTGAAACAAGATTTAGTAAAATTTTGGAAACAATATAATGCAGCACAGAGGGTCGGTCAAAACACAATTAACGCATGGTCTGTCTGATTAAGTTATTTCAAAGATTGCTAAATTATAGGTTAAGAGTGATAGAGTACAGATCACAGACACATATACTGACATCCAAGCAGAGAGAGCCAGCACAGAGACACAGAGAGAGACACACACATGGGACAGAGTGAAACAATGCTTTTATTTAGCTATCAACACATACACTACATTATACACTACACTATAAACTACACAGAACATCTATATACATAGCTATCAACACATACACTACATTATACACTACACTATAAACTACACACAACATCTATATACATAGCTATCAACACATACACTACACGATAAACTATACACACCATCTATATACATAGCTATCAACACATACACTACACTATACACTACATAATAAACTACACACATCTATATACATAGCTATCAACACATACACTACACTATACACTACACACACAACATCTATATACATAGCTATCAACACATACACTACACTATACACTACACACACAACATCTATACACCCACATCAACCGTCACCACCAACCCCCACATCAACCATCATCATCACCACCCACATGAACCATCACCACCACCACCCACATCAACCATCACCACCACCACCAACATCACCACCACCCACATCAACCATCATCATCACCACCCACATCAACCATCACCACCACCACCCACATCAACCATCACCACCACCACCCACATCAACCACACCATCACCACCACCCACATCACAACCACCCACATCAACCATCATCACCACGACCCACATCAACCATCATCACCACCACACACATCACAACCACCCACATCAACCATCATCACCACCACCCACATCACCACAACCCACATCACAACCACCCACATCAACCATCATCACCACAACCCACATCACAACCACCCACATCAACCACACCATCACCACGACCCACATCAACCATCATCACCACCACCCACATGAACCATCATCACCACCGCCCACATCAACCATCATCACCACCACCCACATCAACCATCATCACCACCACCCACATCAACCACCATCACCACGACCCACATCAACCATCATCACCACCACCACCCACATCACAACCACCCACATCAATCACACCATCACCACCACCCACATCAACCATCATCACCACCACCCACATCAACCATCATCACCACCACCCACATGAACCATCATCACCACCACCACCAACATCAACCATCATCACCACCACCCACATGAACCATCATCACCACCACCCACATCAACCATCACCACCACCCACATCAACCATCATCACCACTACCCACATGAACCATCATCACCACCACCCACATTAACCATCATCACCACCACCCACATCAACCACCATCACCACCACCCACATCAACCATCACCACCACCACCCACATCAACCATCATCACCACAACCCACATCAACCATCATCACCACCACCCACATCAACCATCAACACCACCACCCACATCAACCATCATCACCACCACCCACATCAACCATCATCACCACAACCCACATCAACCATCATCACCACCACCCACATCAACCATCAACACCACCACCCACATCAACCATCATCACCACAACCCACATCAACCATCATCACCACCACCCACATCAACCATCACCACCACCACCACCCACATCAACCATCATCACCACCACCCACATCAACCATCACCACCACCCACATCACAACCACCCACATCAACCATCACCACCACCACCCACATGAACCATCATCACCACGACCCACATCAACCATCATCACCACGACCCACATCAACCATCATCACCACCACCCACATCAACCATCATCACCACCACCCACATCAACGACCCTCACGTGTTGCACACTGCGCATCGACTTGCCCCTCGGTCAACTGTACGCACGGCGTATTTCACTACACTACAGTGTGTGTGTGCGCACGTTGGAACTATACGTGTAGCGTGTACTATAGTGTAGACTCTAGTGTATACTATAGTGTATAGTGTAGGGTGTACTATAGTGTAGTGTGTACTATAGTGTCGTGTGTATTATAGTGTGCTGTAGTGTGGTGTGTACTGTAGTGTAGTGTGTACTGTATACTACAGTGTAGTGCGTACTATATACTATAGTGCAGTGTGTACTATAGTGTCGTGTGTACTATAGTGTACTGTAGTGTAGTGTGTACTGTAGTGTGGTGTGTACTACAGTGTAGTGTGTACCATAGTGTAGTGTGTACTACAGTGTAGTGTGTACTATAGTGGAGTGTATACTGTAGTGTAGTGTGTACTATAGTGTAGTGTGCAGTGTAGTGTGCTGTATACTACAGTGTAGTGTGTACTATAGTGTAGTGTGTACTGTAGTGTGGTGTGTACTATAGTGTAGTGTGTAGTATAGTATAGTCTGCTGTATACTACAGTGTAGTGTGTACTATAGTGTAGTGTGTACTATAGTGTGGTGTGTACTATAGTGTAGTGTGTACTATAGTGTAGTGTGTACTATAGTGTAGTGTACTGTATACTACAGTGTAGTGTGTACTATAGTGTAGTGTGTACTGTAGTGTGTACTATAGTGTAGTGTGTACTATAGTGTAGTGTGTACTATAGTGTAGTGTAGCTATCAACACATACACTACACTATACACTACAGTATAAACTACACACATCTATATACATAGCTATCAACACATACACTACACTATACACTACACACACAACATCTATACACCCACATCAACCATCACCACCACCACCCACATCAACCATCATCATCACCACCACCCACATGAACCATCACCACCACCACCGCCCACATCACCACCACCACATCAACCATCATCACCACCACCCACATCAACCATCATCACCACCACCCACATCACCACCACCCACATCATCACCACCACTCACATCAACCATCATCACCACCACCCACATCAACCATCATCACCACCACTCACATCAACCACCATCACCACGACCCACATCAACCATCATCACCACCACCCACATCAACCATCATCACCACCACCCACATCACAACCACCCACATCAACCATCAACACCACCACCCACATCAACCATCATCACCACCACCCACATCAACCATCATCACCACAACCCACATCAACCATCATCACCACCACCCACATCAACCATCAACACCACCACCCACATCAACCATCATCACCACAACCCACATCAACCATCATCACCACCACCCACATCAACCATCACCACCACCACCACCCACATCAACCATCATCACCACCACCCACATCAACCATCACCACCACCCACATCACCACCACCCACATCAACCATCACCACCACCACCCACATGAACCATCATCACCACGACCCACATCAACCATCATCACCACGACCCACATCAACCATCACCACCACCCACATCAACCATCATCACCACCACCCACATCACCACAACCCACATCACAACCACCCACATCAACCATCATCACCACAACCCACATCACAACCACCCACATCAACCACACCATCACCACGACCCACATCAACCATCATCACCACCACCCACATGAACCATCATCACCACCGCCCACATCAACCATCATCACCACCACCCACATCAACCATCATCACCACCACCCACATCAACCACCATCACCACGACCCACATCAACCATCATCACCACCACCCACATCACAACCACCCACATCAATCACACCATCACCACCACCCACATCAACCATCATCACCACCACCCACATCAACCATCATCACCACCACCCACATGAACCATCATCACCACCACTACCAACATCAACCATCATCGCCACCACCCACATGAACCATCATCACCACCACCCACATCAACCATCACCACCACCCACATCAACCATCATCACCACTACCCACATGAACCATCATCACCACCACCCACATTAACCATCATCACCACCACCCACATCAACCACCATCACCACCACCCACATCAACCATCACCACCACCACCACCCACATCAACCATCATCACCACAACCCACATCAACCATCATCACCACCACCCACATCAACCATCAACACCACCACCCACATCAACCATCATCACCACCACCCACATCAACCATCATCACCACAACCCACATCAACCATCATCACCACCACCCACATCAACCATCACCACCACCACCACCCACATCAACCATCATCACCACCACCCACATCAACCATCACCACCACCCACATCACCACCACCCACATCAACCATCACCACCACCACCCACATGAACCATCATCACCACGACCCACATCAACCATCATCACCACGACCCACATCAACCATCACCACCACCCACATCAACCATCACCACCACCCACATCACCACAACCCACATCACAACCACCCACATGAACCATCATCACCACAACCCACATCACAACCACCCACATCAACCACACCATCACCACGACCCACATCAACCATCATCACCACCACCCACATGAACCATCATCACCACCACCCACATCAACCATCATCACCACCACACACATCAACCACCATCACCACGACCCACATCAACCATCATCACCACCACCCACATCACAACCACCCACATCAATCACACCATCACCACCACCCACATCAACCATCATCACCACCACCCACATCAACCATCATCACCACCACCCACATGAACCATCATCACCACCACTACCAACATCAACCATCATCGCCACCACCCACATGAACCATCATCACCACCACCCACATCAACCATCACCACCACCCACATCAACCATCATCACCACTACCCACATGAACCATCATCACCACCACCCACATTAACCATCATCACCACCACCCACATCAACCACCATCACCACCACCCACATCAACCATCACCACCACCACCACCCACATCAACCATCATCACCACAACCCACATCAACCATCATCAGCACCACCCACATCAACCATCAACACCACCACCCACATCAACCATCATCACCACCACCCACATCAACCATCATCACCACAACCCACATCAACCATCATCACCACCACCCACATCAACCATCACCACCACCACCACCCACATCAACCATCATCACCACCACCCACATCAACCATCACCACCACCCACATCACCACCACCCACATCAACCATCACCACCACCACCCACATGAACCATCATCACCACGACCCACATCAACCATCATCACCACGACCCACATCAACCATCACCACCACCCACATCAACCATCATCACCACCACCCACATCACCACAACCCACATCACAACCACCCACATCAACCATCATCACCACAACCCACATCACAACCACCCACATCAACCACACCATCACCACGACCCACATCAACCATCATCACCACCACCCACATGAACCATCATCACCACCGCCCACATCAACCATCATCACCACCACCCACATCAACCATCATCACCACCACCCACATCAACCACCATCACCACGACCCACATCAACCATCATCACCACCACCCACATCACAACCACCCACATCAATCACACCATCACCACCACCCACATCAACCATCATCACCACCACCCACATCAACCATCATCACCACCACCCACATGAACCATCATCACCACCACTACCAACATCAACCATCATCGCCACCACCCACATGAACCATCATCACCACCACCCACATCAACCATCACCACCACCCACATCAACCATCATCACCACTACCCACATGAACCATCATCACCACCACCCACATTAACCATCATCACCACCACCCACATCAACCACCATCACCACCACCCACATCAACCATCACCACCACCACCACCCACATCAACCATCATCACCACAACCCACATCAACCATCATCACCACCACCCACATCAACCATCAACACCACCACCCACATCAACCATCATCACCACCACCCACATCAACCATCATCACCACAACCCACATCAACCATCATCACCACCACCCACATCAACCATCACCACCACCACCACCACCCACATCAACCATCATCACCACCACCCACATCAACCATCACCACCACCCACATCACCACCACCCACATCAACCATCACCACCACCACCCACATGAACCATCATCACCACAACCCACATCAACCATCATCACCACGACCCACATCAACCATCATCACCACCACCCACATCAACCATCATCACCACCACCCACATCAACCATCATCACCACCACCCACATCAACGACCCTCACGTGTTGCACACTGCGCATCGACTTGCCCCTCGGTCAACTGTACGCACGGCGTATTTCACTACACTACAGTGTGTGTGTGCGCACGTTGGAACTATACGTGTAGCGTGTACTATAGTGTAGACTCTAGTGTATACTATAGTGTATAGTGTAGGGTGTACTATAGTGTAGTGTGTACTATAGTGTCGTGTGTACTATAGTGTGCTGTAGTGTGGTGTGTACTGTAGTGTAGTGTGTACTGTATACTACAGTGTAGTGCGTACTATATACTATAGTGCAGTGTGTACTATAGTGTCGTGTGTACTATAGTGTACTGTAGTGTAGTGTGTACTGTAGTGTGTACTGTAGTGTGGTGTGTACTACAGTGTAGTGTGTACCATAGTGTAGTGTGTACTACAGTGTAGTGTGTACTATAGTGGAGTGTATACTGTAGTGTAGTGTGTACTATAGTGTAGTGTGCAGTGTAGTGTACTGTATACTACAGTGTAGTGTGTACTATAGTGTAGTGTGTACTGTAGTGTGGTGTGTACTATAGTGTAGTGTGTACTATAGTATAGTCTGCTGTATACTACAGTGTAGTGTGTACTATAGTGTAGTGTGTACTATAGTGTGGTGTGTACTATAGTGTAGTGTGTACTATAGTGTAGTGTGTACTATAGTGTAGTGTACTGTATACTACAGTGTAGTGTGTACTATAGTGTAGTGTGTACTGTAGTGTGTACTATAGTGTAGTGTGTACTATAGTGTAGTGTGTACTATAGTGTAGTGCGTACTATAGTGTAGTGTAGCTATCAACACATACACTACACTATACACTACAGTATAAACTACACACATCTATATACATAGCTATCAACACATACACTACACTATACACTACACACACAACATCTATACACCCACATCAACCATCACCACCACCACCCACATCAACCATCATCATCACCACCACCCACATGAACCATCACCACCACCACCGCCCACATCACCACCACCACATCAACCATCATCACCACCACCCACATCAACCATCATCACCACCACCCACATCACCACCACCCACATCATCACCACCACTCACATCAACCATCATCACCACCACCCACATCAACCATCACCACCACCACCCACATCAACCATCATCACCACCACCCACATCAACCATCATCACCACCACCCACATCAACCATCATCACCACCACCACCAACATCAACCATCATCACCACCACCCACATGAACCATCATCACCACCACCCACATCAACCATCACCACCACCCACATCAACCATCATCACCACTACCCACATGAACCATCATCACCACCACCCACATTAACCATCATCACCACCACCCACATCAACCACCATCACCACCACCCACATCAACCATCACCACCACCACCCACATCAACCATCATCACCACAACCCACATCAACCATCATCACCACCACCCACATCAACCATCAACACCACCACCCACATCAACCATCATCACCACCACCCACATCAACCATCATCACCACAACCCACATCAACCATCATCACCACCACCCACATCAACCATCAACACCACCACCCACATCAACCATCATCACCACAACCCACATCAACCATCATCACCACCACCCACATCAACCATCACCACCACCACCACCCACATCAACCATCATCACCACCACCCACATCAACCATCACCACCACCCACATCACCACCACCCACATTAACCATCACCACCACCACCCACATGAACCATCATCACCACGACCCACATCAACCATCATCACCACGACCCACATCAACCATCATCACCACCACCCACATCAACCATCATCACCACCACCCACATCAACCATCATCACCACCACCCACATCAACGACCCTCACGTGTTGCACACTGCGCATCGACTTGCCCCTCGGTCAACTGTACGCACGGCGTATTTCACTACACTACAGTGTGTGTGTGCGCACGTTGGAACTATACGTGTAGCGTGTACTATAGTGTAGACTCTAGTGTATACTATAGTGTATAGTGTAGGGTGTACTATAGTGTAGTGTGTACTATAGTGTCGTGTGTACTATAGTGTGCTGTAGTGTGGTGTGTACTGTAGTGTAGTGTGTACTGTATACTACAGTGTAGTGCGTACTATATACTATAGTGCAGTGTGTACTATAGTGTCGTGTGTACTATAGTGTACTGTAGTGTAGTGTGTACTGTAGTGTGTACTGTAGTGTGGTGTGTACTACAGTGTAGTGTGTACCATAGTGTAGTGTGTACTACAGTGTAGTGTGTACTATAGTGGAGTGTATACTGTAGTGTAGTGTGTACTATAGTGTAGTGTGCAGTGTAGTGTGCTGTATACTACAGTGTAGTGTGTACTATAGTGTAGTGTGTACTGTAGTGTGGGGTGTACTATAGTGTAGTGTGTACTATAGTATAGTCTGCTGTATACTACAGTGTAGTGTGTACTATAGTGTAGTGTGTACTATAGTGTGGTGTGTACTATAGTGTAGTGTGTACTATAGTGTAGTGTGTACTATAGTGTAGTGTACTGTATACTACAGTGTAGTGTGTACTATAGTGTAGTGTGTACTGTAGTGTGTACTATAGTGTAGTGTGTACTATAGTGTAGTGTGTACTATAGTGTAGTGTAGCTATCAACACATACACTACACTATACACTACAGTATAAACTACACACATCTATATACATAGCTATCAACACATACACTACACTATACACTACACACACAACATCTATACACCCACATCAACCATCACCACCACCACCCACATCAACCATCATCATCACCACCACCCACATGAACCATCACCACCACCACCGCCCACATCACCACCACCACATCAACCATCATCACCACCACCCACATCAACCATCATCACCACCACCCACATCACCACCACCCACATCATCACCACCACTCACATCAACCATCATCACCACCACCCACATCAACCATCATCACCACCACTCACATCAACCACCATCACCACGACCCACATCAACCATCATCACCACCACCCACATCAACCATCATCACCACCACCCACATCACAACCACCCACATCAACCATCAACACCACCACCCACATCAACCATCATCACCACCACCCACATCAACCATCATCACCACAACCCACATCAACCATCATCACCACCACCCACATCAACCATCAACACCACCACCCACATCAACCATCATCACCACAACCCACATCAACCATCATCACCACCACCCACATCAACCATCACCACCACCACCACCCACATCAACCATCATCACCACCACCCACATCAACCATCACCACCACCCACATCACCACCACCCACATCAACCATCACCACCACCACCCACATGAACCATCATCACCACGACCCACATCAACCATCATCACCACGACCCACATCAACCATCACCACCACCCACATCAACCATCATCACCACCACCCACATCACCACAACCCACATCACAACCACCCACATCAACCATCATCACCACAACCCACATCACAACCACCCACATCAACCACACCATCACCACGACCCACATCAACCATCATCACCACCACCCACATGAACCATCATCACCACCGCCCACATCAACCATCATCACCACCACCCACATCAACCATCATCACCACCACCCACATCAACCACCATCACCACGACCCACATCAACCATCATCACCACCACCCACATCACAACCCCCCACATCAATCACACCATCACCACCACCCACATCAACCATCATCACCACCACCCACATCAACCATCATCACCACCACCCACATGAACCATCATCACCACCACTACCAACATCAACCATCATCACCACCACCCACATGAACCATCATCACCACCACCCACATCAACCATCACCACCACCCACATCAACCATCATCACCACTACCCACATGAACCATCATCACCACCACCCACATTAACCATCATTACCACCACCCACATCAACCACCATCACCACCACCCACATCAACCATCACCACCACCACCCACATCAACCATCATCACCACAACCCACATCAACCATCATCACCACCACCCACATCAACCATCAACACCACCACCCACATCAACCATCATCACCACCACCCACATCAACCATCATCACCACAACCCACATCAACCATCACCACCACCACCACCCACATCAACCATCATCACCACCACCCACATCAACCATCACCACCACCCACATCACCACCACCCACATCAACCATCACCACCACCACCCACATGAACCATCATCACCACAACCCACATCAACCATCATCACCACGACCCACATCAACCATCATCACCACCACCCACATCAACCATCATCACCACCACCCACATCAACCATCATCACCACCACCCACATCAACGACCCTCACGTGTTGCACACTGCGCATCGACTTGCCCCTCGGTCAACTGTACGCACGGCGTATTTCACTACACTACAGTGTGTGTGTGCGCACGTTGGAACTATACGTGTAGCGTGTACTATAGTGTAGACTCTAGTGTATACTATAGTGTATAGTGTAGGGTGTACTATAGTGCAGTGTGTACTATAGTGTCGTGTGTACTATAGTGTACTGTACTGTAGTGTGTACTGTAGTGTGGTGTGTACTACAGTGTAGTGTGTACCATAGTGTAGTGTGTACTACAGTGTAGTGTGTACTATAGTGGAGTGTATACTGTAGTGTAGTGTGTACTATAGTGTAGTGTGCAGTGTAGTGTACTGTATACTACAGTGTAGTGTGTACTATAGTGTAGTGTGTACTGTAGTGTGGTGTGTACTATAGTGTAGTGTGTACTATAGTATAGTCTGCTGTATACTACAGTGTAGTGTGTACTATAGTGTAGTGTGTACTATAGTGTGGTGTGTACTATAGTGTAGTGTGTACTATAGTGTAGTGTGTACTATAGTGTAGTGTACTGTATACTACAGTGTAGTGTGTACTATAGTGTAGTGTGTACTGTAGTGTGTACTATAGTGTAGTGTGTACTATAGTGTAGTGTGTACTATAGTGTAGTGTGTACTATAGTGTAGTGTAGCTATCAACACATACACTACACTATACACTACAGTATAAACTACACACATCTATATACATAGCTATCAACACATACACTACACTATACACTACACACACAACATCTATACACCCACATCAACCATCACCACCACCACCCACATCAACCATCATCATCACCACCACCCACATGAACCATCACCACCACCACCGCCCACATCACCACCACCACATCAACCATCATCACCACCACCCACATCAACCATCATCACCACCACCCACATCACCACCACCCACATCATCACCACCACTCACATCAACCATCATCACCACCACCCACATCAACCATCATCACCACCACCCACATCAACCATCATCACTCACCACCCACATCAACCATCACCACCACCACCCACATCACCACCACCCACATCAACCATCATCACCACGACCCACATCAACCATCATCACCACCACCCACATCAACCATCATCACCACCACCCACATCAACCATCACCACCACCACCACCCACATCAACCATCATCACCACCACCCACATCAACCATCACCACCACCCACATCACCACCACCCACATCAACCATCACCACCACCACCCACATGAACCATCATCACCACGACCCACATCAACCATCATCACCACGACCCACATCAACCATCACCACCACCCACATCAACCATCATCACCACCACCCACATCACCACAACCCACATCACAACCACCCACATCAACCATCATCACCACAACCCACATCACAACCACCCACATCAACCACACCATCACCACGACCCACATCAACCATCATCACCACCACCCACATGAACCATCATCACCACCGCCCACATCAACCATCATCACCACCACCCACATCAACCATCATCACCACCACCCACATCAACCACCATCACCACGACCCACATCAACCATCATCACCACCACCCACATCACAACCCCCCACATCAATCACACCATCACCACCACCCACATCAACCATCATCACCACCACCCACATCAACCATCATCACCACCACCCACATGAACCATCATCACCACCACTACCAACATCAACCATCATCACCACCACCCACATGAACCATCATCACCACCACCCACATCAACCATCACCACCACCCACATCAACCATCATCACCACTACCCACATGAACCATCATCACCACCACCCACATTAACCATCATTACCACCACCCACATCAACCACCATCACCACCACCCACATCAACCATCACCACCACCACCCACATCAACCATCATCACCACAACCCACATCAACCATCATCACCACCACCCACATCAACCATCAACACCACCACCCACATCAACCATCATCACCACCACCCACATCAACCATCATCACCACAACCCACATCAACCATCACCACCACCACCACCCACATCAACCATCATCACCACCACCCACATCAACCATCACCACCACCCACATCACCACCACCCACATCAACCATCACCACCACCACCCACATGAACCATCATCACCACAACCCACATCAACCATCATCACCACGACCCACATCAACCATCATCACCACCACCCACATCAACCATCATCACCACCACCCACATCAACCATCATCACCACCACCCACATCAACGACCCTCACGTGTTGCACACTGCGCATCGACTTGCCCCTCGGTCAACTGTACGCACGGCGTATTTCACTACACTACAGTGTGTGTGTGCGCACGTTGGAACTATACGTGTAGCGTGTACTATAGTGTAGACTCTAGTGTATACTATAGTGTATAGTGTAGGGTGTACTATAGTGCAGTGTGTACTATAGTGTCGTGTGTACTATAGTGTACTGTACTGTAGTGTGTACTGTAGTGTGGTGTGTACTACAGTGTAGTGTGTACCATAGTGTAGTGTGTACTACAGTGTAGTGTGTACTATAGTGGAGTGTATACTGTAGTGTAGTGTGTACTATAGTGTAGTGTGCAGTGTAGTGTACTGTATACTACAGTGTAGTGTGTACTATAGTGTAGTGTGTACTGTAGTGTGGTGTGTACTATAGTGTAGTGTGTACTATAGTATAGTCTGCTGTATACTACAGTGTAGTGTGTACTATAGTGTAGTGTGTACTATAGTGTGGTGTGTACTATAGTGTAGTGTGTACTATAGTGTAGTGTGTACTATAGTGTAGTGTACTGTATACTACAGTGTAGTGTGTACTATAGTGTAGTGTGTACTGTAGTGTGTACTATAGTGTAGTGTGTACTATAGTGTAGTGTGTACTATAGTGTAGTGTGTACTATAGTGTAGTGTAGCTATCAACACATACACTACACTATACACTACAGTATAAACTACACACATCTATATACATAGCTATCAACACATACACTACACTATACACTACACACACAACATCTATACACCCACATCAACCATCACCACCACCACCCACATCAACCATCATCATCACCACCACCCACATGAACCATCACCACCACCACCGCCCACATCACCACCACCACATCAACCATCATCACCACCACCCACATCAACCATCATCACCACCACCCACATCACCACCACCCACATCATCACCACCACTCACATCAACCATCATCACCACCACCCACATCAACCATCATCACCACCACCCACATCAACCATCATCACTCACCACCCACATCAACCATCACCACCACCACCCACATCACCACCACCCACATCAACCATCATCACCACGACCCACATCAACCATCATCACCACCACCCACATCAACCATCATCACCACCACCCACATCAACCATCACCACCACCACCACCCACATCACCACCACCCACATCAACCATCATCACCACGACCCACATCAACCATCATCACCACCACCCACATCAACCATCATCACCACCACCCACATCAACCATCACCACCACCACCCACATGAACCATCATCACCACCACCCACATCAACGACCCTCACGTGTTGCACACTGCGCATCGACTTGCCCCTCGGTCAACTGTGCGCACGGCATATTTCACTACACTACAGTGTGTGTGTGTGTGCACTTTGGAACTATACGTGTAGCGTGTACTATAGTGTAGACTCTAGTGTATACTATAGTGTATAGTGTAGTGTGTACTATAGTGTCGCGTGTACTATAGTGTACTGTAGTGTGGTGTGTACTGTAGTGTGTACTGTAGTGTAGTGTGTACTGTAGTGTGGTGTGTACTATAGTGTAGTGTGTCCTGTATACTACAGTGTAGTGTGTACTATATACTATAGTGTAGTGTGTACTATAGTGTGGTGTGTACTGTATACTATAGTGTAGTGTGTACTGTATACTATAGTGTGTACTATAGTGTAGTGTGTACTGTAGTGTGGTGTGTACTGTATACTATAGTGTAGTGTGTACTGTATACTATAGTGTGTACTGTAGTGTAGTGTGTACTATAGTATGTACTGCAGTGTATAGTGTAGTGTAATAACACGGGTTTGTGACGGTGTAAGGGGCACTGACGGCAGGGGGCAGTGCACACGTCGGCGTGAGGAGATCACGTGGGGAGCCCAGGACAGGGGTCCATCTGGAAGCCGAGAACCCGCAAGTCGCTTCTAGAAGGGGGGGGGGGGCGTGGCTATGTAGGGCGTGGCTAGGTAGGGCGTGGCTAGGTAGGGCGTGGTTAGGTTGGGCGTGGCTAGGTAGGGCGTGACTAGGTAGGGCGTGACTAGGTAGGGCGTGACTAGGTAGGGCGTGGCTATGTAGGGCGTGGCTGGGTAGGGCGTGGCTAGGTAGGGCGTGGCTACGTAGGGCGTGGCTAGGTAGGGCGTGGCTAGGTAGGGCGTGGCTAGGTGGGGCGTGGCTAGGTAGGGCGCGACTAGGTAGGGCGTGGCTAGGTATGGCGTGGCTATGTAGGGCGTGGCTAGGTATGGCGTGACTAGGTAGGGCGCGGCTATGTAGGGCGCGGCTATGTAGGGCACGGCTAGGTAGTGCATGACTAGGTAGGGCGTGGCTATGTAGGGCGTGGCTAGGGCGTGACCTCGCCCCGCCCTTGCCAGGATATGAGAGGGGCCCGGGGCCGTTGCTGGCAGTGTCGCCCTTCGTCTCGACCAGTGACGTGCGGTGAGGTCAATGGCTGGGCAGGCACTGGCCAGTGTCAGAGCCAGATTCACACACTGAGGGGGGCGTGGCCTCACTGAGAGGGGGCGTGGCCTCACTGAGGAGGCGTGTTAGACACGTCCCCCTCAGTGAGGCAGATGTGATAGCTGCCTCCCCCGATGCTTTTTCATTGCAGTTTCACGATGAGACCAGTGAGTCTAAATATCTTTATACACATACGTGAAGTAAGTTACCTGGACTATGGAAGGTGAGGACATGAAATGAAGGGGTCTACAAACATTACATTAGTGACATATTGAGACAGTAACAGGCACGCGCTTATTGCCCGCGCTCCATCCAGTTATTGAGGGGTTGCGCAATCAGAGGGGAGGCTGAGCTCGTCGCTGCCTCACCTCTCACCCCTCCCTGTATTTGCAGCGGAGCTCTGCAAATTTGGCGATTTTAACTGTAAAAAATTATCGTGTAGTCATACAGAAATGGCATAACACAGATCAGTGGGAAAAACGTAATATTTATTTGATCAGATTTTTTTTTACTTTTAGTAACAGCTTATTTTCATTGTGGCATGACAGGTAAAGGCTCTGCCTCCCCTGCCTCCCGTGACCGCACGTCCCAGGTCTCGACCACCTTTAGGCGACGTCGCTAGCTGGCTGGCCAGGCAGCCTGCCGACTGTGCTAGCGAGGCAGTACCTCCACGCGATGGACGTGCGGCTGACTTGCAGTCAGCGCGCAGGACGTCTGGGGTTCCCTTACGTGTAGAAATGAAGGCGGTGTTTTAAGAACCCCGTCTCGGAGTGAGTCGCTACAGTAGTGTAGTGTAGTGTTTACTGTAGTGTAGTGTATAGTGTAGTGTATACTGTAGTGTAGTGTATAGTGTAGTGTGTACTATAGTGTAGTGTTTACTGTAGTGTAGTGTGTACTATTGTGTAGTGTATACTATAGTGTAGTGTGTACTGTAGTGTAGTGTATACTATAGTGTAGTGTATAGTGTAGTGTGTACTATAGTGTAGTGTATACTATAGTGTGTACTATAGTGTAGTGTATACTATAGTGTAGTGTGTACTATATGCTATAGTGTAGTATGTACTATAGTGTAGTGTATACTATAGTGTAGTGTATAGTGTAGTGTGTACTATAGTGTAGTGTATACTATAGTGTGTACTATAGTGTAGTGTATACTATAGTGTACTGTATACTTCAGTGTAGTGTGCACTATATACTATAGTGTAGTGTGTACTATAGTGTAGTGTGTACTGTATACTATAGTGTATACTATAGTGTAGTGTACTGTATACTACAGTGTAGTGTGTACTATATACTATACTGTAGTGTGTACTATAGTGTAGTGTATACTATAGTATGTACTATAGTGTCGTGTGTACTATAGTGTACTGTAGTGTGGTGTGTACTGTAATGTAGTGTGTACTGTAGTGTGGTGTGCACTATAGTGTAGTGTGTACTACAGTGTAGTGTGTACTATAGTGCAGTGTGTACTATAGTGTAGTGTGTACTATAGTGTAGTGTGTACTGTAGTGTAGTGTACTGTATACTACAGTATAGTGTGTACTATAGTGTAGTGTACTGTATACTACAGTGTAGTGTGTACTATAGTGTAGTGTACTGTATACTACAGTGTAGTGTGAACTATAGTGTAGTGTGTACTGTAGTGTGGTTTGTACTATAGTGTAGCGTGTACTATAGTGTAGTGTGTACTATAGTGTAGTCTACTGTATACTACAGTGTAGTGTGTACTATATACTATAGTGTAGTGTGTACTGTAGTGTAGTGTGTACTGTAGTGTGTACTATAGTGTAGTGTACTGTATACTACAGTGTAGTGTGTACTATATGCTATAGTGTAGTGTGTACTATAGTGTAGTGTGTACTGTATACTATAGTGTAGTGTGTACTGTGTACTATAGTGTGTACTATAGTGTAGTGTGTACTGTATACTATAGTGTATACTATAGTGTAGTGTGTTCTATAGTGTCGTGTGTACTATAGCGTACTGTAGTGTGTACTGTAGTGTGGTGTGTACTATAGTGTAGTGTGTACTGTAGTGTGTACTATAGTGTAGTGTACTGTATACTATAGTGTAGTGTGTACTATAGTGTAGTGTGTACTGTATACTACAGTGTATTGTGTACTATATACTATAGTGTAGTGTGTACAATAGTGTAGTGTGTACTGTATACTATAGTGTAGTGTGTGCTGTATACTATAGTGTATACTATAGTGTAGTGTATACTATAGTGTACTGTATACTACAGTGTAGTGTGTACTATATACTATACTGTCGTGTGTACTATAGTGTAGTGTGTACTGTATACTATAGTGTACTGTATACTATAGTGTAGTGTGTACTGTATACTATAGTGTAGTGTGTACTGTATACTATAGTGTATACTATAGTGTAGTGTATACTACAGTGCAGTGTGTACTATATACTATACTGTAGTGTGTACTATAGTGTAGTGCGTACTGTATACTATAGTCTAGTGTATACTATAGTTTAGTGTATACTATAGTGTGTACTGTATACTATAATGTAGTGTATACTGTATACTATAGTATAGTGTGTACTGTAGTGTATTGTGTACTATAGTGTATACTATAGTGTAGTGTATACTATAGTGTAGTGTGCACTGTAGTGTAGTGTGTACTATAGTGTGTACTGCTGTGTATAGTGTAGTGTGTACTGTATACTATAGTGTATACTATACTGTATACTATAGTGTAGTGTATACTATAGTGTAGTGTGTACTGTATACTATAGTGTATACTATAGTGTAGTGTATACTATAGTGTAGTGTGTACTGTATACTATAGTGTAGTGTGTACTGTATACTATAGTGTAGTGCGTACTGTATACTATAGTGTAGTGTATACTATAGTTTAGTGTATACTATAGTGTGTACTGTATACTATAGTGTAGTGTATACTGTATACTATAGTATAGTGTGTACTGTAGTGTATTGTGTACTATATGTATACTATAGTGTATACTATAGTGTAGTGTATACTATAGTGTACTGTATACTACAGTGTAGTGTGTACTATATACTATACTGTCGTGTGTACTATAGTGTAGTGTGTACTGTATACCATAGTGTACTGTAGTGTGTACTGTATACTATAGTGTAGTGTGTACTGTATACTATAGTGTAGTGTGTACTGTATACTATAGTGTAGTGTATACTATAGTGTAGTGTGCACTGTAGTGTAGTGTGTACTATAGTGTGTACTGCTGTGTATAGTGTAGTGTGTACTGTATACTATAGTGTATACTATAGTGTATACTATAGTGTAGTGTGTACTGTATACTATAGTGTATACTATAGTGTAGTGTATACTATAGTGTAGTGTGTACTATAGTGTGTACTGCAGTGTATAGTGTAGTGTAATAACGCGGGTTTGTGACGGTGTCAGGGCCGCTGACGGCAGGGGGCAGTGCACACGTGGGCGTGAGGCGATCACGTGGGGAGCCCAGGACAAAACTCGGCCCCCCCCCCAAAAAAAAATAAAACATGATTCAAATCGCTTTAAACTATTGTTGTCATTGAAGTGCGTAGTTAATGTGGCGCTGCACTCTGATGTTGTAGGTAGAAAACATTAAAAAGTTATTTAATTAAGTAGAACGTTTTGTCTATTTAAAGTTGCGCAATTTGATGTGACGTCACATTTCTCAAACCCCCCACTCCCCCCCTTGTCACACATCGTCACAAATGTCTGACCCCCCCCCCCCCCTAGGTGCGTGACGTCATTTACGGACGGCCCCTAACTGTCAACAGCCTCCACACGGAACAGGCATTGACGTCACACGTAACAGACCCAACATAATGACGTCAAGCATTACAGACCCAACATAGCAGTGACGTCATGTGTGTACAGACACAACACAGCAGTGACGTCACGCGCGCACCGGACCCGATACGGCAGTGACGTCATACATCGCTACGCATATATAAAGTGTAATACAGTTTAGTGACGACGCCTAGCTCGCTGCTTTCTCGGCACTTGACGTTGATGGCACACCCGCCTTAGCGGTGTCAGTGGATTCACTCGAGGAGGAGGGTGCAGCCCCTCGTGCTACTGCTGGTCCGTCTTGCTCCCCACCCACCCCTGGTCCATCATGGCCCATGCACCTCCTACGTACATCGTGCTCAATTCTACGCTAATTCCTTTGTCAAAGCGTTTTGCTTCCTCCCACACAGCTTAAAGAACGCGTCCTGGGCTTGGCTGTTTTCACTCCAACGCTGTCCTCGTGACAGCACGGTCCCCTTCACCTGATGAAGGCCACTTGTGTCGTGGCCGAAACGTCGTGATTTTTTGTTATTTTATTTTTTGTTGTCTTTTACGTGACTTTACCGAATAGAACCAAAGAGTATGGAGGGTGGAGCTCTGTAGACCCCCTCTAAAGGGGATTCCCAAGCTGCCTCTTCCACGTTGGTCAGATGTCTTGGAGGCGGTGGCAGTACCACGCGGTTTACTCCACCACACGCGATCTCTTGATTCATTCACTGTGGTGATGGACCCGTGGATACTGCTCTAGACGAGACTGTCTGGAGGACAGCGCTGGAGTGAAAAATCCACGCTCAGATCGCGACCTTTAAGCTGTGTGAGAAGAAACAAAGCGCCTTAGAGTCGCGGCATCTGAGCGTGGCTTTGTTCACTCCAGCGCTGTCCTCCAGACAGTCTCGTCCCTTCACCTGATGAAGGCCGCTTGTGTTGTGGCCGAAACGTCGTGAGAATTTTATTGTGTTATTTTATTTTATCAATTTATTATTTTATTCTCATTCTACGTGGTGGTGACTTTACCGAAAGAACCAAATAAGATGAATCCTTGCAGTCACGAAAGCTTTAAATCGAAAAATAAAATGTTTCGCTCCGGATGAACGGCCGCAAAGTATTATCTGCGTTTTGATTTAGCGTGCCGATCTTAAAGGTGCATTGAGAAATGTGATACTCCGACCAATGCTCCTGTTGTTTGTGGAGTAACTCATGTAGCCAGCTATGGCTCTAGGATTTGGTGTTACATGTTGTTTATGTAGTTTATTGTTAAAAATTCGGTCACAGTCCCTATGATCACTGTTACGTTGCATTTATGGCTTTATTTTGGTGATTTCGAAAAGTTTTTTGGTTTGACCATGTTTTTGTTTATTGTAGTACGGAGTTAGACTGATGGCCTCAATCTAAGTTGTCTTTTCTAGATTTAAAGCTTTCGTGACTGCTAGGATCCATACTCTTTGGTTCTATTGGGTAAAGTCACGTAGGTGAAAATAAAATAACAAAAAAAAATAACAATTAATTGTCTTGTGGTTGTTGTTGTTGTTTGACTTGCATCCCACTGGGATTTTAGCACACAGCGTTGGTGTACGGTGCTTTTTCCAGGAATGTTTTTGCTGTTTTTTTTTCCCCATGGATTTTCTGTTTTTACACAGTCAACACAAAGTCACTTTAAGATGTTTTTCTTGTTCGTGTTTTTGTTTTTTGTGTTTGTTGTGGTTGCACCCGATTCAAGAGCCAAATGGCTCACAGGGCTATACCAAAATAAACTGAACTGATTGCAATTCCAGAATTCCACCAAGGATCTCAATCTGCGACGGTGCAGAGTTAACAGTGACAAGGGGATTGGTAAAACAGACCTTGAACGCCATGTCAGACAGCACCTTGCTGAGGCCGTGAAGGCTAGCAGGCACGTGTCTGTGTCTTCTTATGGCTGCAGCCCAGGCAATGGACGTACTGCAGTCTCCAGAATCAGATCAAAATGCAGTCTGCCGTGTGTTAACATTCACGACAGCTGCGTTTCATTAGGGATTTTGCTTTCATTTTTAATATTGCTGCTTCGGCCAATCAGCGCCCGGGGATTTCGACCCTCCCCCCACCCCCGGGAGGGGGAGTGGCTTAGAGTGGAGGGGGGAGTGGCGTAGAGCACGTGGGCAAGTGACCCCTCCGGGGGGGAGTGGCTTAGAGTGGAGGGGGAGTAGCTTAGAGTGGAGGGGGGAGTGGCTTAGAGTGGAGGGGGGAGTGGCTTTGAGTGGAGGGGGAGAGGCTTAGAGTGGAGGGGGGAGTGGCCGTAGAGCACGTGGCAAGTGGCTCTGAGCAAGATGGCCCAGCTGTTGACACGACCAGGAAGGGGACCCACAATGACAACTCCCGCCCGGCCGCCTTTGTCTCTCTCGGCGCCACACGCAGGTACCGGGCTGCTGCTGCTTGTTACTCGCCCCGCGAGGTGTAGCTCACGTTAAGGGCTGCTAGAGGCATTTCTGTAGAGTCCACGATGGGCCAGGCGGTGGTGTTGGTTAGGGGGGCGGGGGGGTAAAGTGTGGGGGTCGGAAGCTCTCGGCCGAACGTCCAACTGTAGGTGCCAGGCTAGGTGCACGTACTGTCCACCAGCACGTTCTAGTAATCGATGCTCGATTCCTATTAAACATAAATCGATTCTTCCACCGTTCAACAAAGGTGGGCGGTGGAATCGATTATATGAAACTATCATCGATTCCACGAATCGATTATCCATTGTTTTGTTTGGGGAGCGGTGGGTGTAGTGGTGAGCGCTGCGTTGCGCTACGAACCTGGCGACTTGGCTTGGGCAAGGTGAGGTAATTTACCTTTGTCACCGGGTAAAAGTGTAAAGGTAAAGGTGAAGTATTATCACCCGGTAAATACGGTGCCTTGTTTACCGCCACAAAGCTCCGTGGCCCTGTCCGTGGCCTACATTTAATAAGTAATATTTAAAAAAATGTTTGATTAAAAACACGCTTTAATGAAATGTGCGAGTAGTAATGTCAGAACTACCTATGAGATCTTCACTCAAAACTGCTCTAGAGGAGTTGTACACCCCTAGCTGCCACTGCTATTCAGTGGCCTAACATATGGCTCTAGATTTTGGTGTTATAATTTATTTACGTAGTTTATTGTAAAAAAATCGGTCACAGTCCCTATGATCACTGTTACATTGCATTTATGGCTTTATTTTGGTGATTTAGAAAAGTTTTTTTTGGTTTTGGCCATGTTTTTGTTTTTTGTAGTACGGAGTTAGACTGATGGCCTTAATCTTAGTTGTCTTGTGGTTGTTGTTGTTTGACTTGCATCCCACTGGGATTTTTTGCACACAGCGTTGGTGTTCGGTGCAATTTCAGGAATATTTTTGATGGGTTTTTTTCCCTGGATTTTCTGTTTGCACAGTCACACAAAGTCACTTTAAGATGTTTTCTTGTTCATGTTTTTTTGTGTTTGTTGCGGTTGCACCCGATTCAAGAGCCGAATGGCTCACAGGGCTATACCAAAATAAATGAAATTATGAACTAACTATGAGAACTCCACCACGACTCCGGGCAGTGGGCCCGAGCTCGCCACGACGTAAGGGGCCGTGGGCAATTAGACGCAAGCCGAAACATAACATGTACAAAATAATGTTTAAGATATATGTTTATTTTAATGATAGAATATGGTATTGTCATCAGTATGACATAAGTATACCGAGTTTGCAGTCGATACCACATTGGGAAGTGGGTTAAAATTGAGTTACAAGATTTGAAGATACAACGACAGACAGAGTGAGTTAAAAGAAAGCGTGTACAATTGGAATCAGTGAGAGTATTCTTTGGTTTTTCCGGTAAAGTCACGTAGAAATAATAAAATAAGATAATAGTGTATGACGTTTCGATTGCAACACAAGCAATCATCATCAGGTACAGAAGAGCTAAATTTACGAGAGCGAGGAGACACGTAACCGCAGATATATGTACAGATACAGATACAACAGGGGATACAGAGAGAGAGAAACGTGGGAGCACACTAAATATAATTCCTGCAGTCACGAAAGCTCCAAATTCAAGTATCATTGAGAGTATTCTATATGAATAAAGCACTCTACCTAGCGTGTACCTGCATGTGTAGTAGTACCCCAGTAATTACTACCCTGTAATGGAGTCATTTGTATAGGGTAAGCGTAAAAGGTCGGGTAAAGGTAGGCTCGTTGTTTTTAACCTTTAACCTTACCTGCTGAAGGGTAAAAGGTAGGTAGAGTGATTGTATTGTGGTAAGGTAAAAGGTAGGGAAAAGGTAGGCTCGTTGTTTTTAACCTTTTTCCTTACCTGCTGAAGGGTAAAAGGTAGATAGAGTGATTGTATTGTGGTAAGGTAAAAGGTAGGAAAAAAGTAGGCTCGTTGTTTTTTTACCTTTTACGTCACGACAACTTAAAATGTAGCAATGTGAGAGATCCTCGCCACGCGGTTGGCTAGGAGATGTTAACTCCCTCGCCTGGTCTACAGAGGTCCGTGGGTTCGATCCCGACCCTGGCGACACCTTCTGCTGCTGCTACTGAATGTTTGAAGTCTGTATCTCTCTGTCTCGCTCCCAGGTGCCCCTCGGACCACGAGGATGGAGGAGGAGATGAGGAGGGCCGGAGGTGGCGACCATCGGAGAGGAAGGGGAGGAGGAGGAGGTGGTGGAGGTGGTGGAGGTGGTGGAGGAGGTGGTGGAGGTGGTGGAGGTGGTGAAGAAGCTTGGGCGAGGATGTGGGCTGGTTGGGGAGGGTGGCATGGACTTACCAGAGAGGGGGCCTGGTGGCACTATGATGGCAGTGGTGGTGGTGGCTATGGTGGTGGCTATGGTGGTGGAGGTGGTGGTGGAGGTGGCTATAGTGGAGGTGTCTATGGTGGTGGTGGAGGTGGTGGTGCCACGATCTGTGACGTGCTACAGAGACCCCAGCAGGTGCAGAGGGGATACGTGGAAGGAGGTGAAGGATCTGGAGGAGGTGAAGGAGGAGGTGAAGGATCTGGAGGAGGTGAAGAAGCTTGGGCGTGGATGTGGGCTGGTTGGGGAGGGTGGTGTGCACTTGCCAGAGAGGGGGCCTGGTGGCGCTATGATGGCAGTGGTGGTGGTTGCTATAGCGGAGGTGTCTATGGTGGTGGCTATGGTGGTAGCTATAGTGGAGGTGTCTATGGTGGTGTCTATGGTGGTGGCTATGGTGGTAGCTATAGCGGAGGTATCTCTGGTGGTGGCTATAGCGGAGGTGGCTATGGTGGTGGCTATGGTGGTAGCTATAGCGGAGGTGTCTCTGGTGGTGTCTATGGTGGTAGCTATAGCGGAGGTGTCTCTGGTGGTGGCTATGGTGGTAGCTATAGCGGAGGTGTCTATGGTGGTGTCCATGGTGATAGCTATAGCGGAGGTGTCTCTGGTGGTGGCTATTTGGTGTCTATGGTGGTGCCACGATCGGTGACGTGCTACAGAGACACCAGCAGGTGCAGGGGGGAGACGTGGGAGGAGGTGAAGGATCTGGAGGAGGTGAAGCAGCTGGAGGAGGAGGAGGTGAAGGAGAAGGTGAAGGAGCTGGAGAAGATGAAGGAGGAGGTGAAGAAGAAGGAGCTGGAAGAGGAGGAGGTGAAGGAGCTGGAGGAGATGAAGGAGGAGGTGAAGGAGGAGATGAAGGAGGAGGTGAAGGAGGAGGTGGAGGAGGAGGGGGTGGAGGAGGTGGAGGAGCTGGAGAAGATGAAGGAGGAGGTGAAGAAGAAGGAGCTGGAAGAGGAGGAGGAGGAGGTGAAGGAGGAGGTGAAGGAGGAGATGAAGGAGGAGGTGGAGGAGGAGGGGGTGGAGGAGGTGGAGGAGCTGGAGGAGGTGAAGCAGCTGGAGGAGGAGGAGGTGAAGGAGCTGGAGGAGATGAAGGAGGAGGTGAAGGAGGAGATGAAGGAGGAGGTGAAGGAGGAGGTGGAGGAGGAGGGGGTGGAAGAGGTGGAGGAGCTGGAGGAGGTAAAGCAGCTGGAGGAGGAGGAGGTGAAGGAGCTGGAGAAGATGAAGGAGGAGGTGAAGGAGGAGGTGAAGAAGCTGGAAGAGGAGGAGGTGAAGGAGCTGGAGGAGATGAAGGAGGAGGTGAAGGAGGAGATGAAGGAGGAGGTGAAGGAGGAGGAGCTAGAGGAGGTGGGGGGGTTGGGGGCCACCACCACCGTGGGAGGACAAGAAGGAGAGCGCCAACAGCAGAAGCAGGTGGTGAGTGTGGTGGTGGTGAGTGTGGTGGTGGTGGTGAGTGTGGTGGTGGTGAGTGTGGTGGTGGTGAGTGTGGTGGTGAGTGTGGTGGTGAGTGTGGTGGTGACCTACCTGATGTTCATCTTCTCTCTCTGTCCCCTCTGTCCCCACTCCCCTCCCAGCTAACTCACCGCCCGGTGAGGAGTCAACGCGGCCTGACTCAACCTGGGGTCAATCTCCCCCCCTGGGGGAGTCGCTCCCAGGCGGTGTATCGCCAGGCTCCTGTCAGTCACCCCCAGCTTGTGAGCCGCCCACAGCTGGCTCAGCAGCTGAGTCACCCCTGGATGATGAACCCCCAGATCCAGTACCACTGGGTGATCCACCCCCCACAGCTGACTCACCCCCCCCAGCTGACTCACCCCCCACAGCTGACTCACCCCCCACAGCTGACTCACGCCCCCCAGCTGACTCAACCACGCCAGGTGATTTACCTACAGCTGACTCACCCCCCCAGCTGACTCACCCCCCCAGCTGACTCACCCCCCCAGCTGACTCAACCCCCAGGTGACTCACCCCCCCCAGCTGACTCACCCCCACAGCTGACTCAACCACGCCAGGTGATTTACCTACAGGTGACTCACCTCCCCCCAGCTGACTCACCCCCCTCAGCTGACTCACCCCCCCAGCTGACTCACCCCCCTCAGCTGACTCACCCCCCCAGCTGACTCACCCCCCACAGCTGACTCACCCCCACAGCTGACTCAACCACGCCAGGTGATTTACCTACAGCTGACTCACCCCCCCAGCTGACTCACCCCCCCCAGGTGACTCACCCCCCCCAGCTGACTCACCCCCCCAGCTGACTCACCCCCCACAGCTGACTCACCCCCCACAGCTGACTCACCCCCACAGCTGACTCACCCCCCCCAGCTGACTCAACCCCCAGGTGACTCACCCCCCCAGCTGACTCACCCCCACAGCTGACTCACCCCCCCCAGCTGACTCACCCCCCACAGCTGACTCACCCCCCCCAGCTGACTCACCCCCCACAGCTGACTCACCCCCCCCAGCTGACTCACCCCCCACAGCTGACTCACCCCCCTCAGCTGACTCACCCCCACAGCTGATTCACCCCCCCCCCCAGCTGACTCACCCCCCACAGCTGACTCATCCCCCACAGCTGACTCACCCCCCCCAGCTGACTCACCCCCCACAGCTGACTCACCCCCCTCCCAGGTGACTTACCCCCCCAGGTGATTTACCCACAGCTGACTCACCCCCATTGGGTGGTGTGGGATTGTCAGGTGGTTCCTGCCATGGCCAGGACACGGCGCTCACCACACAACGTGAAGATGTAACGTGTACAGCCTGGGGTGTCAACAAGCCTGGAGTGTGGTACGTGTTGTGATGTTATTAAAGTTTTACTAAATATGGAAATGTAACATACAATCTGGATTGAGGTTGAATATTTTGTGATGTTATAAAAGTTGTACTAAATATGGAAATGTAACATACAATCTGGATTGAGGTTGTATATTTTGTGATGTTATAAAAGTTTAACCAAATATGGAAATGAAACATACAATCTGGATTGAGGTTGTATATTTTGTGATGTTATAAAAGTTTTACTAAATTTGGAAATGTAACATACAATCTGGATTGACGTTGTATATTTTGTGATATTATAAAAGTTTTACTAAATATGGAAATGTAACATACAATCTGGATTGGCGTTGAATATTTTGTGATGTTATAAAAGTTTTACTAAATATGGAAATGTAACGTACAATCTGGATTGGGGTTGTGTATTTTGTGATGTTATAAAAGTTTTACTAAAAATGGAAATGTAACATACAATCTGGATTGAGGTTGTATATTTTGTGATGTTATAAAAGTTTTACTAAATATGGAAATGTAACATACAAACTGGATTGAGGTTGTATATTTTGTGATGTTATAAAAGTTTTACTAAATATGGAAATGAAACATACAATCTGGATTGGCGTTGTGTATTTTGTGATGTTATAAAAGTTTTAATCAATATGGAAATGTAACATACAATCTGGATTGGTGTTGTATATTTTGTGATTTTATAAAAGTTTTAATAAATATGGAAATGTAACATACAATCTGGATTGAGGTTGAATATTTTGTGATGTTATAAAAGTTTTACTAAATATGGAAATGTAACATACAATCTGGATTGAGGTTGTGTATTTTGTGATGTTATAAAAGTTTTACTAAATATGGAAATGTAACATACAATCTGGATTGGCGTTGTTTATTTTGTGATGTTATAAAAGTTTTACTAAATATGGAAATGAAACATACAATCTGGATTGGCGTTGTGTATTTTGTGATGTTATAAAAGTTTTAATAAATATGGAAATGTAACATACAATCTGGATTGGTGTTGTATATTTTGTGATTTTATAAAAGTTTTACTAAATATGGAAATGTAACATACAATCTGGATTGACGTATATTTTGTGATCTTATAAAAGTTTTACTAAATGTGGAAATGTAACATACAATCTGGATTGGCGTTGTGTATTTTGTGATGTTATAAAAGTTTTACTAAATATGAAAATGTAACATACAATCTGGATTGACGTATATTTTGTGATGTTATAAAAGTTTTACTAAATATGGAAATGTAACATACAATCTGGATTGGCGTTGTGTATTTTGTGATGTTATAAAAGTTTTAATAAATATGGAAATGTAACATACAATCTGGATTGGTGTTGTATATTTTGTGATTTTATAAAAGTTTTACTAAATATGGAAATGTAACATACAATCTGGATTGACGTATATTTTGTGATCTTATAAAAGTTTTACTAAATATGGAAATGTAACATACAATCTGGATTGGCGTTGTTTATTTTGTGATGTTATAAAAGTTTTACTAAATATGGAAATGAAACATACAATCTGGATTGACGTATATTTTGTGATGTTATAAAAGTTTTACTAAATATGGAAATGTAACATACAATCTGGATTGGCGTTGTGTATTTTGTGATGTTATAAAAGTTTTAACAAATATGGAAATGTAACATACAATCTGGATTGGTGTTGTATATTTTGTGATTTTATAAAAGTTTTAATAAATATGGAAATGTAACATACAATCTGGATTGAGGTTGAATATTTTGTGATGTTATAAAAGTTTTACTAAATATGGAAATGTAACATACAATCTGTATTGGCGTTGTTTATTTTGTGATGTTATAAAAGTTTAACTAAATATGGAAATGAAACATACAATCTGGATTGAGATGTATATTTTGTGATGTTATAAAAGTTTTACTAAATATGGAAATGTAACATACAAACTGGATTGAGGTTGTATATTTTGTGATGTTATAAAAGTTTTACTAAATATGGAAATGAAACATACAATCTGGATTGGCGTTGTGTATTTTGTGATGTTATAAAAGTTTTAATAAATATGGAAATGTAACATACAATCTGGATTGGTGTTGTATATTTTGTGATTTTATAAAAGTTTTAATAAATATGGCAATGTAACATACAATCTGGATTGAGGTTGTGTATTTTGTGATGTTAATAAAGTTTTAATAAATATGGAAATGTAACATACAATCTGGATTGGCGTTGTTTATTTTGTGATGTTATAAAAGTTTAACTAAATATGGAAATGAAACATACAATCTGGATTGAGGTTGTATATTTTGTGATGTTATAAACGTTTTACTAAATATGGAAATGTAACATACAAACTGGATTGAGGTTGTATATTTTGTGATGTTATAAAAGTTTTACTAAATATGGAAATGAAACATACAATCTGGATTGGCGTTGTGTATTTTGTGATGTTATAAAAGTTTTAATAAATATGGAAATGTAACATACAATCTGGATTGGTGTTGTATATTTTGTGATTTTATAAAAGTTTTAATAAATATGGCAATGTAACATACAATCTGGATTGAGGTTGTGTATTTTGTGATGTTATAAAAGTTTTAATAAATATGGAAATGTAACATACAATCTGGATTGGCGTTGTTTATTTTGTGATGTTATAAAAATTTTACTAAATATGGAAATGAAACGTACAATCTGGATTGGCGTTGTGTATTTTGTGATGTTATAAAAGTTTTAATAAATATGGAAATGTAACATACAATCTGGATTGGTGTTGTATATTTTGTGATTTTATAAAAGTTTTAATAAATATGGAAATGCAACATACAATCTGGATTGAGGTTGAATATTTTGTGATGTTATAAAAGTTTTACTAAATATGGAAATGTAACATACAATCTGGATTGACGTTGTATATTTTGTGATCTTATAAAAGTTTTACTAAATGTGGAAATGTAACATACAATCTGGATTGGCGTTGTGTATTTTGTGATGTTATAAAAGTTTTACTAAATATGAAAATGTAACATACAATCTGGATTGACGTATATTTTGTGATGTTATAAAAGTTTTACTAAATATAAAAATGTAACATACAATCTGGATTGAGGTTGTATATTTTGTGATGTTATAAAAGTTTTACTAAATATGGAAATGTAACATACAATCTGGATTGAGGTTGTATATTTTGTGATGTTATAAAAGTTTTACTAAATGTAGTGCCGTGAATTCACTCGGACGACAACCGTCTCTTTTTCCGCCATCACTTTTATTCCATCGTTCCGTACACACAGTAATTCTCTCCGTGCTCCACCAACTCGGACACTCCGATTTACTTCAGCATCGTCCGTGCATCCCCTTCCACACACAGTGTTAGGTGAAGGGACCGTGCTGTCATGAGGACAGCGTTGGAGTGAAATCAGCCAAGCCCAGGTCGTGTCCTTTAAGCTGTGTGGGAGGAAGCAAAACGCTTTGACAAAGGAATTAGCATAACAATGAGCACGATGTACGTAGGAGGTGCATGGGCCATGATGGACCAGGAGCGGGTGGGGACCATGACGGACCAGCACCGGGGGGAGGGGGGGGGGGAGTAGAGTGAGTGAGTGTAGTGAGTGTAGTGAGTGGAGTGAGTGAGTGGAGTGAGTGAGTGGAGTGAGTGGGTGGAGTGAGTGGAGTGAGTTAGTGGAGTGAGTGAGTGAGTGGAGTGAGTGAGTGGAGTGAGTGGAGTGAGTGAGTGTTCATAGTTCATTTATTTGGTATAGCCCTGTGAGCCATTCGGCTCTTGAATCGGGTGCAACCGCAACAAACAAAAAAACAAAAACGTGAACAAGAAAACATTTTAAAGTGACTATGTGCGACTGTGAAAACAGAAAATCCAGGAAAAAAAAACATCAAAATATTCCTGAGATAGCACCGTACACCACCAACGCTGTGTGCAAAAATCCCAGTGGGATGCAAGTCAAACAACAACAACAACGACAACCAAGATTACGGCCATCAGTCTAACAAGGCCCGTGTGTCATTGGAACACACGGGCCGTCACGGATACGCGATTGTGTTGCCGTCACGTGACACGTCCCGCACAGTCACGTCGCAGCCCCGTGTCGAGCCATTAACAAGAAAGCAACACGTCACACGATTGTGTCACTGCCACACTGCCAATGCAGTGTGGCCAAATAACGAGCAATTACATGTCGTAGAATCCATTGTTGTAGCGTGATCCCTGGACGAATTGCGCATTAAAAATGGCAATTATTTTTATTACAATTCCCCCATTGTAATAAGATGGTTTTATGGGTTCTTATTTTTGTTTTTGTGTTTGTTGATGGCTCACAGGGCTACACTAAATAAACTGAACTGAACTTAGTAATAGGTTTTACCCTTTTATCTGGCACCAAAACTGACACCTTTATACAAGGGGATCATGTTTGCAATAACCACAACACAAGCAGTCAAAATGCAAACGAAAAAGAGACAACTCTGATAATGATATTGGCACTGTCCTTGAAGTTTATTGGTCCACGCCCGAGACGGCATTTCTTAGAGCCCAGTCTCCACTGGTGTTGGACCAGACGACACCAAAAGGCGTATCTTGCTACTGGCTAAGGAGGTCTCGTAATGACCTGAACTTAACCCGTGTCTACGCTCCTGGCCTTCAACACGGCGACACAAACCGGCGTCCCGCGCGGTGCAGGCTACTCGCTGAAACCTCGCGCATCGTGCGGCATGGGGAGGCCTTCGTCCAGCACCGGAGCGGAAGAGCAGCTGTCCGTGTGCGCAATGGGAACCGTCATGAGACCGGGACGCTCATGGAGCTTTGTTTTCAAGGAGTCTTTCGTTAAAGCCAGACGCCTGTTTGAACGATGAGCTCCTGCGGGCATATTGCCACGTGACGTTGGTGCCGATGTTACGTAGGCCAGGCGTTATTCGTAATGTTTGGGACGCTTTCAATCGGCAACCCAAGCAATCGGGATGGCGAGATTAATCTTCTTGGTTCTGTCGGTAAAGTCACCTAGAATGGGAATAAAATAATAAAATAATAAAAATAAAACATTAACTTAAGCGCTGTCTTCCCGACAGTTCTGTTTCTTCACCTGAGGAAGGCTACTTGTGTTGTGGCCGAAACGTCGTGAGAATTTTATTTTATTATGTTTTATTTTATTATTTTACTTCCATTCTACGTGGTGACTTTACTGAAAGAACCAAGAAGATGAATTCCTGCAGTCACGAAAGCTTTAAAAAGGCAAGATTAATGTTTAGTTTTTGGCTGCTACAAATTTGCACGTACAATCTTAATTCGTTGAGCTTTAATTTGAGATAGCAAGGTCGCTTCTGAAATAGAGCTATATAGCTCACTGGGCCTTACCTGGTAAAATAATAAATAGTTGTAATAGTTGAGTTGTAATGTACCATCCAAGGTTGGCATGCTTATATATGTGTGATATAACCTACCCTTGGTACATTAGCAGTGGGATGATTGGCTGCCACCGTGTTCTAAACTTGTGTTTACTACTGCACTTCTAATGACTATCGATCTATGACTTAAAGTTATCGCTTTTAAACTCCTGGGGAATTTGATTGGACAAGCGCACACACACATCTCATTTTCATTATTTCCTTTTGGGAGCACAAATCTGCTCTGGAGCTGATTTGTTCATGCGTCAGAGGTATTCCTGTGAGTTCCAAAAGCGTTCTGGTTCCATACACCTGTAAATATGATTAGAAGAACCAAACTTAGGTAAGAGAGGAAGGGCGGAGGTCAAGTAGACAATTAAACAAATATATGTTTTGGCTAAGGTTGGGGGTTAAATTTTGATTTAAAGCTTTCGTGACTGCAGTAATTCTTATTCTTAGCTCTTTCGGTAAAGTCAAGTTGAAGGGAAACAATAAAATAATAAAATATATATAAAACAATAAAAATTCTCACGACGTTTCGACCATAACACAAACGGTCGTCATCAGGTGTGTTGGTTTGCATAAATTTATTTATTTTCAAACAGCGCATTTATTTATTTAAAAAGCGTCAGCGCCACGCGCAGCGATTTGTCAGTTTATTTAGAAGGACGAGTCCATCTATGTTCTGAAAAGAGGAGGGGGGAGACGAAAAATTAATGTATGCTGTCTGAAAGCCACCGTAAGCGTGAACAATCAATTAAGACCTGAAATGGTTAATCAAATCTTTCCAATGATTGCTAAGCTAGAATCCATCTTTTCAGTTGAAATTGTCTCTGTGCTTGTATATGTGGATAGCCTCATGAACGAATCTCTCATGGTAGCCAGATGGCTTACAAAGAACCTCTGTCTTGGAAAAGTCAATGTCATGTGAGCCTACTGAATTATAACAGTGATCTGCCACGGCCGAGGTGTTGGTCCTACCGTGTTTAAGGTCTGCTTTGTGTTCATGAATGCGGTCCAAGACATTGTGTTTGGTTTCTCCAATGTAACTACTACCACAGAGGCAACTTAGTTTATAGACACCAGGGCACTGTATGTCCGGAATCACATCTTTTACAGACGGAACCAGATCACGGATTTTATGTAATGTGTTGAAACGGACCTGGATCTTGTGTTTATTCAAGATTTTGGAGATCTTTTTTGTGATCCCCGCAATGTAGGGTAAAGTGATGGTTTTAAAAGGCTCCTCAAGAGGGTCCTTCTTCATGGTTTGAGTGATAGCTTTGCGGATGGTATAGTCGGAGTAACCATTAGCCTTAAGAGCTTGGTGTACGTGCTTGAGTTCACTGCCTATGTGTTCCTGGTCGGATATGCATTGGGCTCTATGGTACAGAGTCTTGATGAGAGAATTCTTCTGTGATGGATGGTGGTGGGAATCCGGTTTCATATAAGCATCCGTATGGGTAGCTTTCCTGTAGACAGAGTGGCTCATTGAGCCATCAGGTCTCTTTTTAATTAGGACATCCAAAAAAGGTAGCTTGCCATCCTTTTCGACTTCCATGGTAAATCTGATGGCTGGGTGTATGGAATTTATGTGGTCGAAGAATTGGTCTAGAGCAGGCCGGCCATGTGGTCAGATGACAAAAGTGTCATCCACGTACCTCTCCCATAAGGTTGGGCGCAGAGTGGCAGTCTGGATGGCGTCAGTCTCAAATCTCTCCATGAAAATGTTAGCTATAATGGGAGATAGGGGGGAGCCCATTGGGGTGCCCTCAGTTTGTTTGTAGAACGTTCCGTTCCAAGTGAAGTATGTATTGGTTAAACAGTGTCTCACCAGGGGGGGTACCTCAGTGTTTAGTCCTTGATGAATAAAGTCTTCAATGATTGCGATGGTGTCAGGTACAGGAACTGACTGGTGTAGCTAGCCTGGTGGTCACCACCTGGCAAGATACACTAGTCACGTGATAACTAGTGTAGCTAGCCTGGTGGTCACCACCTGGCTAGCTACACTAGTCACGTGATAACTAGTGTAGCTAGCCTGGTGGTCACCACCTGGCTAGCTACACTAGTCACGTGATAACTAGTGTAGCTAGCCTGGTGGTCACCACCTGGCTAGCTACACTAGTCACGTGATAACTAGTGTAGCTAGCCTGGTGGTCACCACCTGGCTAGCTACACTAGTCACGTGATAACTAGTGCAGTTAGCCTGGTGGTCACCACCTGGCTAGCTACACTAGTCACGTGATAACTAGTGTGGCTAGCCTGGTGGTCACCACCTGGCTAGCTACACTAGTCACGTGATAACTAGTGTAGCTAGCCTGGTGGTCACCACCTGGCTAGCTACACCAGTCACGTGATAACTAGTGTAGCTAGCCTGGTGGTCACCACCTGGCTAGCTACACTAGTCACGTGTCTCTGGTCTGGCGGGCACAGACCACGTGCAGCGAGACGCCGTACACTCAGTGTTGCTCTGCTACATCAGTTAGAGTTTTTAATTTCCGCCAACAAACCGCGTCAAATATATCCTCAGCTATCAACAACAAATTAAATACGTCATTTTATATTTTCCTCTCACTCTCTCTCGAAAAACGAACCGTATTCCAAATATGTGCACGCAATACACATTCGCGAAAATCAAACACGCATGAACAAATATGAAATATCGCAACAAATATCGTGCCACACCGCGATGAATTGACCTGCAAGTCTCGTGGGGGGGGGGGACCTCCCTTGCAGTTTGCAGCGGCACGGCTGAGACGCTTGACTGGGAGGTACTCACTTGATGACTCCCACTAGCAAAGAAACCTCGTGTGCAATGTGTCTGAAGCATCGGGAATTAACGTAGCATTAGCCCGGGCAACAAAAGAAGCAGATCCCCCCCGTGGTAACCTTTAACAGACTGTTGGAGCAAGTGCCCGTTAGTGAGCACCTCGGAAGCAGAATGTTTTACACTGGAGAAATCCGATGAGCTATGAAGCTCTTTTTCACAGATGTCCAGTAGGCGCACGGGGTGAGAACGTTAAAACAACACAAAGTAGAATACGTGATGGTAGTGCAAAGTACAAAAATGGTAAATAAATCGCCCAAACACACACACGCACGCAACTAAACCATCCCCATCCTACCAGGCAAAGCCCAGTGAGCTGCTATTAACTTATTTTTCAGAAGCGATTTGGCCTATGAGGGTCGACTGACTGAGATGACTGGCCAATGCACCGCCATTGCCCCCCACTACACACACACAGTGTGTAGGTACACACACACACTGTACACACAATGATGTCCACGTTGTTGTTGCTGAGTTCACGCACCCAAGAGAGGGGGCAATGGAAAATGAATCTAAATCAACTTAAATTGCATCCCCGCTCTGTGACGTCACCACTCAGCATGACCTCATCGGCATGAAGTGCCTGCAAGAGGTGTACCTCGCTAGTGACGTCATGTCACCAAGGTATTCACACTCTCCCAACCCCGTCCACAGCGCTCTTGAGCGTGACGTCACCTCCGCTTGGGTCACTGCAGATATCAATCCAGTGGCAATCCTTATTTGGGCAAAGCTACGCCCAGTGACTCGCGGTTCATTAACATAATGTGTCCGTTGAAGCCGTCGCGAGTTTATTGCGACGGGTTCAGCTGCCACGCCCCATCTCTCGACATTTGGCCCGGACTCATTAACATAATTTGTTCAACGTGACTTTACGTGACTTTACCGAAAAAACTAAGAATATGAATTACTGCAGTCACGAAAGCTTTAAATCAAAAAATATAATTTGTTCAGTTACAGAGCAGCTCATTGTGGGAGGGGCGTGTCTCTTACCCCGGAAGTGACGTCATGTTACCTGCTTACACGCGTGACGTCGCCAGGTAACAGGAGGCTGCTGATCCGCGCTTGCACTGAAATCCGAGGTGAGAAATTATCATGGTAGTGGTGGTGGTTGTTGTGGTGGTGGTTGTTGTTGTTGTTTACCAAGGTAGAGCCTCTCTCTCGTAGGGATGTCAGTTGAGTAGCAGCGAGCATGGGAATCGATGTCCAGGTTGGAACTTTACAACGCGGGGCCTAGCCACGCGGGGCCTTGCCTCCTGCCCTCGCCTGATTGCATTCACTTTAATTATCTCTCTTAAGTTTAATTTCTCTTCACCCGGCTCGCCACTTTGTAACTTTGTTTTATTGTAAATATTCACGCAGTTTTTATTTTCTTTTGTTAGCAGGCCAAGCCCGCTTGAGCTGCTATACCGCTCTTGTTATCAGAAGCGACCTGCCCACAACAACACAAGGTGAGGCTTTGTCAACGTGTGTGAATGTTTTGACTTAAAACTTTGGTGACTGCAGGAATTAATATTCTTGGTTCTTTCGGTAAAGTCGCGTAGATAGAAAATAAAATAACAAAAATAAATGAAAAATATTTTTTTTAAAATAAAGTAATAAACCCACGACGTTTCGATCGCAACACAAATGGTCTTTATCTTATTAAATTTAATCTGTTATTTTTATTTTCTATCTACGTGACTTTACTGAAAGAACCAACAATACGTGTGTCAATGTATCTATCGATCAAAGACGCTAAGCGCGTGCCGCTGTTGACTCTGAATGTGTGGAGGGGAACACCTTCACCACGGGGAGAGAGACAGAGACACGGATAGCCTCGGCTATGTTGATGATCCTCGATTCATTACTTGGTGAAGTGAGGAAGAATTAATGCTGAGCAGATGAAGGTGGCCAGGCATGGTTCTGGTCACACCACCACCTGTTTACTCATGGCAGTGTGTGACAGTGTCAAGTTTGTGTTTGCAGTAAAGTCTATTAACTCTGTTGAACATGGAGGTTATATCAAAACAATAGTTTATTTTCCTCTGGAACTCTTTGTAAGAATGGAAACAGGAGGTGAACACAGCACACACATGCAGCTGAATTCGGAACTGTTCATCCCAGCATTCAAGGACATCTGAGCCTGGATTCACATCTCTTAAGTTGCGATTGAACATTAATTTATGCATAACACAAATAGTATTGTTTTCAACACCCTTTGCTATGTCAGCTGAATTTAGCTCTCATAAATATTCCTTTTGTAACCACAGCCGAAATTGTTTGCTTAGAGTTTTGGGTTAACATTCATCTTGAAGATATGAAGGCTTCCAGGCATATTAATGACATTTTCCCTCTCATTGTGTGCCCTAACAGCTCGTGGAGAGAAACCCTTCAGGTGCATTCTGTGCGGGAAGGTGATTGCAGATTCATCAAATCTGATGAATTAGGGAAACTTTTTCACTACATCATGAATATATTAATAAGTATAGACGTGTAAGTCACGTGTGCATTCATCTGTGCCTGACGTGTAGATGGTGTGGATATTCTTTTTTTATGTCTGCAGCTGACGCTTCCTCTGCAGAATTGTTCTGATGGAGCAAAGGCACTCAGCGCAGCTCGGTACGACAAGTCAACAATGCGACCAGTGTGCATACAGCATGGACCGGACTGGAAATTTGACACGGCACCAGAGAACTCACACAGGAGAGAAACCCTTCAAATGTACTCTGTGCGGCAAGGCCTTTTCAGATTCATGTTATCTTGTAACACACCAGAGAACACACACGGGAGAGAAATCCTTCAAGTGCAGTGTGTGCGTGAAGGCATTTGCACATTCATCTGATCTTGTAAAACACCAGAGAACACACACGGGAGAGAAACCTTTCAGGTGCACTCTGTGCGGGAAGGCGTTTACAGTTTCACCAAATCTTAAAGTACACGAAAGAACGCACACTGGAGAGAAACCCTTCAAGTGCAGTGTGTGCATGCAGGCGTTTGCACAGTCATATGCTCTTGTAAAACACCAGAGAACACACGGGAGAGAAACCCTACAAGTGTACTCCGTGCGGGAAGCCGTTTGCAGATTCATCAAATCTTCGAAGACACCAGAGAACACAAAAGCATTACAAGGAGCGGAGTCGGAGTCTGAAATCAGCTTGTGAAAGTCAAAGTGCCGCAATAAGCCCATCCCTCATGAAAAAAGAACCGGACGAAAATCCCAGCTTGGACACTTTTAAAGGTATCAAGGTGAAATATGAAGAGGTGATAGTGAAATGTGAAGAAGTGATGAGCGAAGAAGTGAAGGTGAAATGTGAAGATGAAGATTCAACTCCAAAATGGGACCTTCACATCGTGAAGCAGGAGGTGAATTCTGACTGTGAGTCAGAGTGAGGCAACTCCCAGCAGTTTGTGGAAGTGGAGGTGTGGGTGGACTTGCTCCTAGACAATACAAAGTCAAGTGGAGACCCGGTAGATGTGTAAGCCAGAGACGATGTTGCCCCAATAGATGCACCTTTGTGACAGGCCTTTAATCACAAGAATGCAAAGTTGAACACTTTGTGGGCCCGTGGGTTGGGTAGATCTTTAACCAGGAGCGAGAGACAATAAGCCCCCAAGCATTCACTATGTTATCATAATAATTGCTTTTACATGGTGCTTGCTTAATTGCCCCAGCAACTCGGAGTTTTGTATCTCAAACGCTCGAAGAGCATCCCCAAGTAGCAGCTGCCCCTGTGTGGCACAAGGTTGTGGCCCTGCCTTGGCCTGCATGTGGACAAGAGCCTGTCAGTAGGGGGCGATGATTGATGTGTCATCTCAGTTCTGTAGTTTGTAGGTAATGTTTAGAATTTGCTCAATTTTCACTCAGATGCCAGCATGCAATGGCCTACTCATTTTGAATGACACAACATTATGTTTTACATACACTGTGAAGCAGACTGCAGCTTTTTTTTAAAAGCTTGTTAATACGATGTAACGTGATGCAGTATATTTCACTGCAGTAATCCAATTTTGTTAATATGCCTGTCAATAATTTAGAATGAATACTTGTCTGGTTTTGTGCATTCTTGTAACATTTGATCTATAAGGGTCAAACATTGAATAAGTGATGTTAGGACAAAGTGTGTGTGTGTGTTTGGAACTAACCTGTACAGAGAACTCAGGTGATACCCGTTGTTCTTGTGATACAGGTCAAACAGTGTTTTTGTGTTCCACGAAGCGTCTGCCTCTGGAGCAACTCATTGTCTTTGAAATAGGGAGCACGCTCGGATCATTCATCATTTACAAGGCATACCACTTGAAAGTTACACGTATAGGAGGAGGTACATTCTCTACAACACGAATTATAGTTTTGTCTTACGTGTTGATGTAGATTTTGTCTAACTGGGACTAGAAATGCTCCTTGCTGATTCACGTCTGGATGTTCGTACCTATCGGTTGAAGCAAACCCCACTGCTGTTGTTGAGACACTGTGCACCAATAATGGTCCAACACATTGACGGCCTTCAGGCCAGGAAAGTCACAACATTTGCACACGAAGGACGCATTCACGCAAGCACCCAGTGCTCCGGTTTGAAGTTTTAAAATGAAACATCTTTGAATCGTGTTGTGTTTTGAATTAGATGATTGTTATTTCTTTATTAAAAGCTTAAAAGTTCATTTTACACCCGGAAGGCTTCGTTGAGAAGGACATTTCGTGTGAATTTTCTCTCGTCGTTAAGTAGACGGCCTTGCCGGGGGTTCGGTTCGATGCGGACTTTCACCTGTTTGGGATTGCAGGATCGAGATAAGGCGACACGGAGCTGCTGGCCATCTGCAGATCGATTCCAACGTAATCGAGCGTCTGTCCCTGCGCCTCCGTCGTTGGTACATGGGGTGCGTTTCTCCGTTGTGGAGTTTCTCGATAATGTTTGGAATTACCCCAATTTTTACCGTGAGACCAACATGCAATGACCTGTGCGTTGTGAATGACACAACGTTATATTTTACATCTGCCGTTTAGCAGACTGCGCATATTGTGGTGAATGTTGCTGGGGTAGCCAGGTGTTCCTGTCGGATTTTAACCTTGAACCTCTGCAATAAATAGAGAATGTGCTACCACATTCTTGGTTCTTTCGGTAAAGTCACGTAAATAGAAAACAAAAAGAAAGGAAAAAACGCGTTTATTTTTATTATTTAAATCGTCAATTTCTTTTTTTCTTCAATGTAACATTTTTTTAATTTACGTGACTTGACGGAAAGAACCAAGAACGTTAATTCCTGCAGTCGCGAACGTTTTGAGTCAAAACAGAATGCGCCACCACTCGGCTCGCCTCAATCTGCGTGGAGGCATGGGGGTGGGGGTCAGACTGAGAGAGTTTCTCACCGGCGCAGAACTTTCACGCAGAGGCTCCACGCAGCTTCGTGCGGAGCGACAGGCCAGGCAGCTCCCACACAGCGTGGTGCAGCTCGTTAACATTTACAGTCTTGCTTCTTTCGGTAAAGTCACGTAGATAAGAAAAATTGGAAAGTAATAAATTGATGAAAAGATGCCCATTGGTCGACTGAGATGACTGCCCCCCACAGTGTACACACACACACAGTGTACACACACACACAAACAGTGTACACACACACAGCGTACACACACACAGTGTACACACACACAGTGTACACAGTGTACACACAGTGTACACACACAGTGTACACACACACAGTGTACACACAGTACACACAGTGTACACACACACAGTGTGCACACACAGTGCACACACACACACAGTGTACACACACAGTGCACACACACACACAGTGTACACACACACACTGTACACACACAGTGTACACACACACAGTGTACGTGTACACACACAGTGTACACACACACACAGTGCACACACACACAGTGTGTGTACACACACAGTGTACACACACAGTGTACACACAGTGTGTACGTGTACACACAGTGTACACACACACAGTGTACACATACAGTGTACACACACAGTGTACACACACAGTGTACACAATAATTTCAGTTTATATATTTTGGTATACCCCTGTGAGCCATTCGGCTCTTGAATCAAGTGCAACCACAACAAACACGAACAAGAAACACATCTTAAAGTGACTACTTTGTGTGTGACTCTGCAAACAGAAAATCCATGAAAAAAAACAACAAAATATTCCTGAAAAAAGCACCGTACACCAACGCTGTGTGCTAAAAATCCCAGTGGGATGCAATGTCCACGTTGTTGTTGCTGAGTTCAAGGGAGGGAGCAATTGAAAATGAATGTAAATCAACTTAAACTCCAACACCGCTCTGTGACGTCACTACTCAGCATCACCTCATCGGCGTGAAACGCCAGGGGGAGGTGTCCCTCGCTAGTGACGTCATGTCACCAAGGTATTCACCCCACCCCGTCTACCGCGCCCTTGAGCGTGACGTCACCTCTGCCTGGTTCACTTCCGTTATCTGTTCAAGTACACTCCTTATTTGGGCAAAGCTACGCCCGGTGACTGGCGGCTCATTAACATAATATATTCGTGAAGGCCCTCGCGAGTTTTTTGCGAAGGGTTTCAGCACCCACGCCCCATCCCTCCACGTATGGGCCGGGCTCATTAACATAATTTATTTAAATTAGGTCCCACTCGTTGCGGGAGGGGAGTGTTCTTGTACCACTCAAGTGACGTCACCTCCTGCTGCCGCGTGACGTCACGAGGTAACAGGAATCTGCCGCTCCGCGCGTGAACTGAAATCCGCGGTGAGAAATTCTCATCGCGGTTGTGGTGGTGGTTGTTGTGGTTGTTGTTGTTGTTTACCAAGGTAGAGCCTCGCTCTCTCTCGTAGGGATGTCAGTTGAGTAGCAGCGAGCATGGGAATCGATGTCCAGGTTGGAACTTTACAGCGCGGGGCCTAGCCACGAGGGGCCTTGCCTCCTGCCCTCGCCTGATCGCGTTTGCTTCAATTATCTCACTTAGTTGAGCAATCTTTGTAAGAAAGTAATCTACCAGGCTATGCGTTTATTGTGTGTTGACCGACTCTCTGTGTTGCATTGCATTACATTTCACAATTTTACTCAGTTTCTTTGATTAAAAGACTTTCTATATTTTTTACATTGTGTACAGTATGGAACATACCCACATGCCATATTTCAAGTGTGTGGCACGTTGGGAAGTATGCTAAACATTTCGAACAGACACACGTATCCACACATTTCCCTTTCATATATATAAAGCAGCATTTTGCGTCCCCCACTGCCACCGTGTGGCATATTATTACGTGCCAGGGACTCTATGAGAGGACAACAGTCCGAGTCCATAATTGGCAATAAGTAACGGCAAAGCAGTTGTAAGTGACTCACAGAATTTTGCGCATTTGCGTATACAGTACACGACTTCCCTGAAGGCAAACACCTTCAGCGAGCGCAATGCCGATCACACGCGTCGAATAAAAAGCAAGGGACAAGTCATTACTTACTAATAACTCCTTAGTAGCAACTCCTTACTTACTAACAACTCCTATCATGTCATTGCTGGAGGGGTTGCCCCCCCTACCTGAAAATCCTGGCTCCGCCTCTGAGTGTGTGACAGTGTCAAGTTTGTGTTTGCAGTAAAGTCTATTAACTCTATTGAGCACGGAGGTTATATCAAAACAGTAGTTTATTTTTGTTTTCCTCTGCAACTCTTTGTAAGAATGGAGTCAGGAAGTTAACACAGCACACACGTGCAGCTGAAGTCGGATCTGTTCATCCCAGCATTCAAGGACATCTGTGCCTGGCTTCACACCTCTGAGTTGCGATTGAACATTAATTTATGCATTTCTGCCGAACACAAGTAGTATTATTTTAAACACCCTTTGCTATGTCAGCTGAATTTAGCTTTCATAAATATTCCTTTTGTTGCCAGCCAGCTGAAATTGTGTGCTCGGAGTTTTTGGTGAACATTCATTTTGAAGATACGAGGGCTTCCAGGCATGTTTATAACCATTTGCCCTCTCATTGTGTGCCATAACAGCCCGTGTGATGAATTTGGGACACTTTTCCACTATATCATGAATATATGAATAAGTATAGACGTGTAAGTCACGTGTTACTGTGCATATATGCTTTCCTCTGTGCCTCGATACTGACGTGTAGATGGTGTGGATATTATTTTTTTCTGTCTGCCGCTGACGCTTCCTCTGACGCTTCCTCTGCAGAATTGGTCTGATGGAGCAAAGGCACTCAGCGCAGCTCGGTATGACAAGTCAACAATGCGACCAGTGTGCATACAGCACGGATCGTACTGGAGATTTGACACGGCACCAGAGAACTCACACAGGAGAGAAACCCTTCAAGTGCAGTGTGTGTGGGAAGGCGTTTGCACATTCATCTGCTCTTGTAGCACACCAGAGAACACACACGGGAGAGAAACCCTTCAAGTGCATTGTGTGTGGGAAGGCGTTTGCACAGTCATCTAATCTTGTAGAACACCAGAGAACACACACAGGAGAGAAACCCTTCAGGTGCAGTGTGTGTGGGAAGGCGTTTGCACAATCATCTACTCTTGTAGAACACCAGAAAACACACATGGGAGAGAAACCCTTCAAGTGCAGTGTGTGTGGGAAAGCATTTTCACGGTCACCTGCTCTTGTAATACACCAGAGAACACACACGGGATAGAAACCCTTCAAGTGCAGTGTGTGTGGGAAGGCGTTTGCACAGTCATCTCCTCTTGTAATTCACCAGAGAACACACACGGGAGAGAAACCCTTCAGGTGCACTCCGTGCGGGAAGGCGTTTGCACAGCAACCACATCTTCAAGTACACCAGAGAACACAGAAGCATCAGAAGATCCACAAGGAGTGGAGTCTGAAATCAGCTTGTGAAAGTCAAAGTGCCACAATAAGCCCATCCCTCATGAAACAAGAACCGGAAGAAAATCCCAGCTTGGACACTTTTAAAGTTATCGAGGTGAAATATGAAGAGGTGATGGTGAAGAGGGAAGAAGTGATGGTGAAGAGGGAAGAGGTGATTGTGAAGAGGGAAGAAGTGAAGGTGAAATGTGAAGATGAAGATTCAACTCCAAAATGGGACCTTCACATCGATGGAGGCAACGTGAAGCAGGAGGAGAATTCTGACTGTGAGGCAGAGTGAGGCAACTCCCAGCAGTTTGTGGAAGTCGAGGTGTGGGTGGACTTCCTCCGAGACAATCCACGCGTCAGTCTCAAATTTCTCCATGAAAATGTTAGCTATAACTGGAGAAAGGGGGGAGCCCATTGGGGTGCCCTCAGTTTGTTTGTAGAAAGTTCCATTCCAAGTGAAGTATGTATTGGTTAAACAGTGTCTCACCAGGGGGGGTACCTCAGTGTTTAGTCCTTGATGAACCAAGTCTTCAATGATTGCAATGGTGTCAGGTACAGGAACCTTGGTGAATAAGGAAACTACATCAAAACTGACAAGCAGGTCGTCTGGGGACAGGGAAATACCCTTGATTGTCGATACCAGGTGAGTAGAATTTTGTACCGCAGAGGTGGTCTTTCCAGTGAAAGGACGCAGGATTTCAGACAAAAAATTTCGTCTCCCCCCTCCTCTTTTCAGAATATAGATGGACTAGTCCTAAATAAACTGCCAAATCGTTGCGCGTGGCGCTAACGTTTTTTATAAATAAATAAATGCGCCGTTTAAAAATAAATTTATGCAAACCAACACACCTGAAGATGACCGTTTGAGTTATGGTCGAAACGTCGTGAGAATTTTTTATTGTTTTATATATATTTTATTATTTTGTTGTTTCCCTTCAACGTGACTTTACCGAAAAAACTAAGAATATGAATTACTGCAGTCACGAAAGCTTTAAATCAAAATATAATTTATTCAGTTACAGAGCCGCTCGTGGGAGGGAAGTGACGTCATACTACTTCCTGCTGTCGCGAGGCAACAGGAAGCTGCCGTGTGCGCGCTGGCACTGAAATCCGAGGTGAGAAATTCTCATCGTTGTGGTGGTGGTGGTTGTTGTTGTGGTGGTTGTTGTTGTTTACCAAGGTAGAGCCTCTCTCTCTCAGGGATGTCAGTTGAGTAGCAGCGAGCATGGGAATCGATGTCCAGGTTGGAACTTTACAACGCGGGGCCTAGCCACGCGGGGCCTTGCCTCCTGCCCTCGCCTGATTGCATTCACTTTAATTATCTCGCTTAAGTTTAATTTTGTCTTCACCAGGCTCGCCACTTTGTAACTTTGTTTTATTGTAAATATTCACGCAGTTTTTATTTTCTTTTGTTAGCAGGCCAAGCCCGCTTGAGCTGCTATACCGCTCTTGTTATCAGAAGCGACCTGTCCACAACAACACAAGGTGAGGCTTTGTCAACGTGTGTGAATGTTTTGACTTAAAACTTTGGTGACTGCAGGAATTAATATTCTTGGTTCTTTTGGTCAAGTCACGTAGATAGAAAATAAAATAACAGATAATTTTTCTTTTTTTTAAATGAAGCAAAAAACCCCACAACGTTTCTATGGCAACATTAATGTTGAAGATGCGAGGGCTTACAGGAATATTTATGACATTTGCCCTCTCATTGCGTGCCATGACAGTGCTGTTTGCACAGTCACACATAGTGACTGTAAGATGTTTTTCTTGGTCGTGTTTTTGTTTTGTTGCTTGTTGTGGTTGCACCCGATTCAAGAGCCGAATGGCTCACGGGACTATAACCAAAATAAATAAAACTGAAAATCAAAAAACTGAAACCGCGTGATGAATTTTGGGAAAGTTTTTCACTGCATCTCCAAATTTATATAAAAGGCAAAGTTGTGATTGTGTGTGTTGTCTGTTCAAAATGTTTAGCGTACTTCCCGACATGCAACAAACTGGAAATTTGCCATGTGGGTACTTTCCAGACTGTACACCGTGCAAACATTATCCAAATACACTTTTGTGTTTTTTTTAGGGGGGGAGGGGAGCTCAATAATGTATAGATTTTTTGCACGGCAAGTGAGCTGTGACGTCAAATCTGTCACGTGACCCTCGCATGTGGAAGAGGAACGCATTGTAGTGTAGCGGTTAGCATTGTCTGTGTGTTTGTCTGTGTGTGTATCTGTGTGTGTGTATGTGTGTGTGTGTCTGTGTGTCTGTGTGTATCTGTGTGTGTGTGTCTGTGTGTGTGTCTGTGTGTGTGTGTGTCTGTGTGTGTCTGTGTGTCTGTGTGTGTATCTGTGTGTGTGTGTGTGGAAGAGTAACTCATTGTAGTGTATCGGTTAGCGCTACACCGCACTACGAACCCGGCGACCTGAGTTCGATTCCCGCTCACGGCCACCACCGGTGACGATTATTTGAACCGCTTCTGGGCCTCCCCTAGGTCGACTCAGCCTCAAACGAGTAACTGTTGCGGTGTGAACATCGCCACTGGGGAGACAAAGGCGGCCGGACGTGATGGATCCAAGTCCCGGGCAAAGCCGGTTAGTACAGCTAGTCATGAATATATGAATGAATATAGACGTGTAAGTCACGTGTGACTGTATATATTAATTCCTCCATGGCTCGATACTGACGTGTAGATGGTGTGGATATTCTTATTTTCTGTCTGCAGCTGACGCTGGTCTGATGGAGCAAATGCACTCAGCACAGCTCGGTACGACAAGTCAACAATGCGACCAGCGTGCACACAGCACGGATCGGACTGTAAATTTGACACAGCACCAGAGAACTCGCACAGGAGAGAAACCCTTCAAGTGCACTGTGTGTGACAAGGCATTTGCATGGCCATCAGTTCTTGAGACCCACCAGAGAACACACACAGGAGAGAAACCCTTCAAGTGCACTGTGTGTGGGAAGGCATTTTCACAGTCATCTGCTCTTAAAGTACACCAGAGAACACACACGGGAGAGAAACCCTTCAAATGCACTGTTTGTGGGAAGACATTTTCAGATTCATCTACTCTTAAAACACACCAGAGAACACACACAGGAGAGAAACCCTTCAAGTGCAGTGTGTGTGGAAAGGCATTTTCAGATTCATCTCATCTTCAAAGACACCAGAGAACACACACAGGAGAGAAACCCTTCAAATGCACTGTGTGTGGGAAGACATTTTCAGATTCATTTGCTCTTAAAACTCACCAGAGAACACACACGGGAGAGAAACCCTTCAAGTGCAGTGTGTGTGGGAAGGCATTTTCAGATTCATCTACTCTTAAAAAACACCAGAGAACACACACAGGAGAGAAACCCTTCAAGTGCAGTGTGTGTGGAAAGGCATTTTTAGATTCATCTCATCTTCAAAGACACCAGGGAACACGCACGGGAGAGAAACCCTTCAAGTGCAGTGTTTGTTCGAAGACATGTTCAGAGTCATTTGCTCTTAAAACACACCAGAGAACACACACAGGAGAGAAACCCTTCAAGTGCGCTGTGTGTGGAAAGGCATTTTCAGATTCATCTACTCTTAAAAAAACACCAGAGAACACACACGGGAGAGAAACCCTTCAAGTGCACTGTGTGTGGGAAGGCATTTTCAGATTCATCTACTCTTAAAAAACACCAGAGAACACACACAGGAGAGAAACCCTTCAGGTGCAGTGTGTGTGGGAAGGCATTTTCACAGTCATCTGCTCTTAAAACACACCAGAGAACACACACGGGAGAGAAACCCTTCAAGTGCAGTGTGTGTAGGAAGACATTTTCAGATTCATCTGCTCTTAAAACACACCAGAGTACACACACGGGAGAGAAACCCTTCAAGTGCAGTGTGTGCGGGAAGGCATTTGCACATTCATCAAATCTTCAAGTACACCAGAGAACACAGAAGCATCAGAAGATCCATAAGGAGTGCAGTCTGAAATCAGCTTGTGAAAGTCAAAGTGCCGCAATTCGCCCACCCCTCATGAAACACGAACCAGAAGAAACTCCCTGCTTGGACACTTTTAAAGGTATCGAGGTGAAATGTGAAGAGGTGATGGTGAAATGTGAAGAGGTGATGGTGAAATGTGAAGAGGTGATGGTGAAGAGGGAAGAAGTGATGGTGAAGAGCGAAGAAGTGAAGGTAAAATGTGAAGATGAAGATTCAACTCCAAAATTGGACCTTCACATCGATGGAGGCAACGTAAAGCAGGAGGAGAATTCTGATTGTGAGGCAGAGCGAGGCAACTCCCAGCAGTTTGTGGAAGTGGAGGTGTGCGTGGACTTCCTCCTAGACAATACAAAGTCAAGTGGTGACCCGGTAGATGTGTAAGCCAGAGACGATGTCGCTACAATAGATGCACCTTTGTCACAGGCCTTTAATGACAAGAATATGAAGTTGAACACTGATTTCCTAGGTTCAACCTGCAGAGTAAGAGTGGCCAGTCTTTGTGGACCTGTGGGTTGGGTCAATCTCTCACCAGGAGCGAGAGCCAATAAGCTCCCAAGCATTCACGATGTTCTCATGATAATTGCTTTTACGCTTTGCTCGCTTAATCGCCTCGGCAACTCGGAGTTTTGTGTCGTACCTCGTCTGAAACGCTCGAATAGCATCCCCAAGTTGCAGCTGCCCCTGTGTGGCACAGGGTGGTGGCCCTGCACCGGCCTGCATGTGGACAAGAGCCTGTCAGTAGGGGGCGATGATTGATGCGTCATCTCAGTTGTGTAGTTTGTAGGCAATCTTGATTCGAAGCTTTCGTGACTGCAGGAATCCACACTCTTTAGTTATTTCGGTAAAGTCGCCACGTGGGTAGAAACATAACAGATCACGGCGTTTAGATCACAACACAAGCAATCGTCATCAGGTGGGACAACCACAGCAAGAGAAACTGCTGAAGTAGTAGGCGCCTACTACTCCAGCAGTTTCTTCTTCTTGCTGCTGTGCTTGTCCCACCTGATGACGATTGCTTGTGTTGTTATCGAAACGCCGTGATCTATTATTTGTAGCGCAATGTTTAGAATTTGATACATTTTGACCCAGACGCCAGCATGCAACGGCCTACTCGTTTTGAATGACGCAACAATAGTACGTTGTACATACACTGTTAAGCAGACGGTGCGTGTTTGTAAAATAACTTCTTAATACGATGTAACGTGATGCAGTCAATTTCGCTGCAGTAATTCAATGTTGTTAATATGCCCGTCAATTATTTAGAATGAATACGTGTCTGATTGTGCGCGTGCATGTAACATTTTGTCTGAGGGTCAAACATTGAATAAGTGATGTTAGGACAAAGTGTGTGTGTGTGTGTTTTGGAAGTAACCTGTACAGAGAAGTCAGGTGAGACCCGTTGTTCTTGTGATACAAGTCAAAGGGTACTTTTGTGTTTCACGAAGCGTCTGCCTCTGGAGCAACTCATCGTCTTTGAAATAGGGAGCACGCTCGGATCATTCATCAGTTACAAGGCATACCACTTGAAAGTTACACGTATATAGGAGGAGGTACATTCTCTACAACACGAATTGTAGTTTTGTCTTAAGTGTTGACGTCGATTTTGTCTAACTGGGACTAGAAATGCACCTTGCTGATTCACGTCTGGATGTTCGTGACCATCGGTTGAAGCAAACCCCACTGCTGTTGTTGAGACGCTGTGCACCATTTTATGGTCCAACACATTGACGGCCTTCAGGCCAGGAAAGTCACAACATTTGCACATGAAGGACGCATTCACGCAAGTACCCCATGCTCCGTTTTGAAGTTTTAAAATGAAACATCTTTGAATTGTGTTGTGTTTTGAATTAGATGATTTTATTTCTTCATTAAAAGCTTGTTTCAATTTACATCTGGAAGACTTCATTGAAAAGGACATTTCGTGTGAATTTTCTCTCAACGTTAAGTAGACGGCCTTGCCGGGGGTTCGGTTCGATGCGGACTTTCACCTGTTTGGGATTGCGGGATCGAGATAAGGCGACACGGAGCTGGCCGTGCGAGAAGACGGCCGTCTGCAGATCGATTCCAACGTAATCAAACGTCTGTCCCTGCACCTCCGTTGTCCATGCAGGGGGTGCGTCGGTTTGCAGCACCCCCTGCATGAAAACAACGGAAAGTGCAGCGCTCATCACAGATAGATAAAGTTGTGTGCTTATATTTAAAATGTTATTCTTTTATAAGGTGATGTTGAAATCGAAAAGTGTTTAGCCAGTTGATGATTTCAATCAGATTGATTAATTTATTATGCACCACATATCTGAGCTTTTGTGGTCCTGTTGAGCTAAAGTTGGAAAAAGTCCGTGACTATAACTTCGCTCAGTATTGTAAACGTGTTTCTATTATTTAGTTATTGTTTAATACAAACTTCTTCAGATAGTGGGTTTCAAGATGTACTTGAATGGCACGTTCGTTGTTCCGGTGTTTAATGGCTTGGACGTCATGGCAAATGGCTTCCATCGATGTGGAAGTCAATGGTGGATGATAATTTGACATTTCGGTGTTGATTTGGAGTAGATTGTTTAACTGTTGCATACCGGGTGGTGAAATGCTTTGCCGAGTACCTGAACTGTTTGACCAAGTGAATTCATGAAGAGTTCGATACGAGTTTGAGCGTTAACATTCTTGCGGAACAACAAAGGTCGGATATTTTAAAGATTCCTGATCGTACGTTTATTGCGACAATGTTCACGGGGAACACGTGTGGAGGCGAGTTCCGGGTGAAGTCTCCCCTTACCTGGCAACCATGGTGGCTGTCCGCTGATCACTCTCGCTCCGTCACAGCTACGAGCTGTAGGGATCAGGACTCTCTGCCCTGGCGCTGTTTTAATTCACAGCACCAAGAGCGAAGAGCCTCATCCCTGCAGTTCCCTCCTGTTGTGCCGCATCATTTACCGCGTAACGAGGCAATGTTTTCATGAGCAGTGCGTTCCACTACACACCCACACGAGCGAACCATGTGCAACAGTGTGCGTACATACAGACACGAACAAACACGCGGGTGCACATACACACACAAGCGCTTACTTGCAAACACGGACGAGTGGAGATGCACACACTAGTGTGGTCACCACCTGGCTAGCTACACTAGTCACGTGATAACTAGTATACTAAACTATACACTACACTATACACTACACTACTATACACTACACTACTATACACTACACTATACACTACACTATACACTACACTATACACTACACTATACACTACTATACACTACACTATACACTACACTATAAACTACACTATACACTACACTATACACTACACTATACTCTACACTACTATACACTACACCAGGGGTGTCCAAAGTTTTTTTAGTGAGGGCCAAATACAGAAAAATAAACAAAAGGCCGGGCCACACACTAGAGGTGACATGTTGACACATGAATACTGTGTGTATTTCTAACTCACCTATAATGTGAAGAAAATTGCACTCAGTGGGAGCAGTGATGCTGTCCTTTGGATTGAAGGCTGGCTGACATGTCAGGAGAAAGTTTGGTGGTTTAGACACGAAGGACTTGACAGAGATGGCTTTTGTTCTGATTTAACAGAGAAAATGTTTGTTCACATATGTATGTTGAGCCGAACAGGCTCATCATTTTTTTGCGTGGCGTCTCATCAGAGGAAACTTGGCATTATCCAAACTCTGATAGAAGTCAGGGAGGGAGAGAAGCTGATGTTGACTCTTCAGAGAATCATCACATTGCATTTCAATCAGTTCTAACTGCAGACTCTTCCACTTCTTCTGCATCCACCAGGAAGGGGGTCGAGAACAGCTTGATTTGTTTTTCAATGACAGAAAAATCTTGGAAACGCTGGTTGAATTCTGTCACGAGAGGTACAATCACAGACAGATATTTCTCCTTTTTAGCAGAAAGGTCGCCCTTTGGAAAAGCAGACTTGATTTCAGACAGCGCAGGGAAGTGTGCAGCATTAAAGCTTCGTAGTTGTGTCTCAAACAGGCGGAGCTTTACACAGAAGGCTTTCATGTGCGCATACAGGTGTTCTTTGCCTTGTAGGTTCTTGTTCAGTGTATTCAGATGATGAGTAAGATCAACTAAAAATGCCAGGTCTGCCAGCCACAGAGGGTCACTCAGTTCATGAAGAGGCCGGCCCTTCTCTTTCAAAAACTGGTCGATTTCTGATCTCAGCGAATAAAACTGCTGCAGCACAGAGCTGCGGCTGAGCCAGCGCACATCAGAGTGGTAGAGTACGTCCCCGTATTCAGCATCCACATCAGACAGGAAAGCTTGAAATTCTCTGTGGTACAGACCTCTAGCTTGAATTATGTTGACAGTTTTTACAACATGGTTCATCACATCGCCCAGCTGGACAGTCTTGGCACACACTGCTTCTTGGTGGATTATACAGTGCATCCTAACAGCCTCACCTCCGCTCTCTTTTACCTTGGCGCACACCATCGATGCCATTCCTTTGCGCTCGCCCGTCATGGCCGGAGCTCCATCCGTTGTTACTCCACAGAGCTTGTCCCATTTAAGCCCCATCTTTTCAACTGCCTCTGACACAGCTTCAAAAATATCTCTACCCGTCGTTGTGCCTTTTAGGCTCATCATATCAAGCAGTTCCTCCGTACAGCAAAAATTATCATCTACTCCCCGCAAAACAATTAACAGCTGCGCGGTGTCTGTGGCATCTGTGCTCTCGTGGTAGAAGGTGCACACACACACACCCCAACAAATACACTTCATACATGACACGCATGAATACGAATGTAAATACATGTTCTGCCGTCCAAATATTGAATTCAGATACCAAGTTGCAAATTCATCAGAATATTTATTTATACCAATCAATCGCTCACAAAACCACCTACCCACCCTCTCAAGTTCTCACGCACACAAGAACTCATTCACCAAGCCGTGCTGGCCTGCACAGGTGCTCGCTAACAGCACCTGCCCCAACAGTCTGTTAAGGTGCTCGGGGCAGGTGCTCGCTAACAGCACCTGCCCCAACAGTCTGTTAAGGTGCTCGGGGCAGGTGCTCGCTAACAGCACCTGCCCCAACAGTCTGTTAAGGTGCTCGGGGCAGGTGCTCGCTAACAGCACCTGCCCCAACAGTCTGTTAATGTGCTCGGGGCAGGTGCTCACTAACAGTACCTGCCCCAACAGTCTGTTAAGGTGCTCGGGGCAGGTGCTGCGGGATATTTGTCTTTGCGTGAGTGTGTAAATGTGGGAAGCGGTAGTGTCGTGATGAACACACTTCGCCACGAAGCCGGCCAACCAGTTGGATTCCCCGCTCACGGCAAAGACCAGTGACGATTGTCTGAATCGGTTATGGCCTCGCCTATGTCGATCACTTGAATTTGGAGATATCGTGACTGCAGGAATTATTCTTAGTTTTTTTCGGTAAAGTCACATAGAAATAAGTAATAAAAAATTCCATAATAGCGTACGACGTTTCGATTGCAACACAAGCAATCATCAGGTACAGAAGAGCTAAAGAGAGAGGAGACATAACCGCGGAGCACACTAAATCGAACAAGGTTTAGCAAAATTTGGAAACCATATAACGCAACACGACGGTCGGTCAAAACACAATTAGTGTGCTCCCCCCGTCTATCTCTGTATCCCCTGTTGTATCTGTGTCTGGCTAACTGCACTAGTTATCACGTGACTAGTGTAGCTAGCCAGGTGGTGACCACCAGGCTAGCTACACTAGTTATCACGTGACTAGTGTAGCTAGCCAGGTGGTGACCACCAGGCTAGCTACACCAGTCAGTTCCTGTACCTGACACCATCGCAATCATTGAAGACTTTATTCATCAAGGACTAAACACTGAGGTACCCCCCCTGGTGAGACACTGTTTAACCAATACATACTTCACTTGGAACGGAACGTTCTACAAACAAACTGAGGGCACCCCAATGGGCTCCCCCCTATCTCCCATTATAGCTAACATTTTCATGGAGAGATTTGAGACTGACGCCATCCAGACTGCCACTCTGCGCCCAACCTTATGGGAGAGGTACGTGGATGACACTTTTGTCATCTGACCACATGGCCGGCCTGCTCTAGACCAATTCTTCGACCACATAAATTCTATACACCCAGCCATCAGATTTACCATGGAAGTCGAAAAGGATGGCAAGCTACCTTTTTTGGATGTCCTAATTAAAAAGAGACCTGATGGCTCAATGAGCCACTCTGTCTACAGGAAAGCTACCCATACGGATGCTTATATGAAACCGGATTCCCACCACCATCCATCACAGAAGAATTCTCTCATCAAGACTCTGTACCATAGAGCCCAATGCATATCCGACCAGGAACACATAGGCAGTGAACTCAAGCACGTACACCAAGCTCTTAAGGCTAATGGTTACTCCGACTATACCATCCGCAAAGCTATCACTCAAACCATGAAGAAGGACCCTCTTGAGGAGCCTTTCAAAACCATCACTTTACCCTACATTGCGGGGATCACAAAAAAGATCTCCAAAATCTTGAATAAACACAAGATCCAGGTCCGTTTCAACACATTACATAAAATCCGTGATCTGGTTCCGTCTGTAAAAGATGTGATTCCGGACATACAGTGCCCTGGTGTCTATAAACTAAGTTGCCTCTGTGGTAGTAGTTACATTGGAGAAACCAAACACAATGTCTTGGACCGCATTCATGAACACAAAGCAGACCTTAAACACGGTAGGACCAACACCTCGGCCGTGGCAGATCACTGTTATAATTCAGTAGGCTCACATGCCATTGACTTTTCCAAGACAGAGGTTCTTTGTAAGCCATCTGGCTTCCATGAGAGATTCGTTCATGAGGCTATCCACATATACAAGCACAGATATAATTTCAACCGAGAAGATGGATTCTATCTTAGCAATCATTGGAAAGATTTGATAAACCATTTCAGTTCTTAATTGATTGTTCACGCTTACAGTGGCTTTCAGACAGCATACATTCTAAAAAAAATTCGTCTCCCCCCTCCTCTTTTCAAAATATAGATGGACTAGTCCTGGGTAAACTGCCAAATCGCTGCGCGTGACGCTAACGTTTTTTATAAATAAATAAATGCGCCGTTTAAAAATACATTTATACAAACCAACACACCTGAAGATGACCGTTTGAGTTATGGTCGAAACGTCGTGAGAATTTTTTTATTTTATATATATTTTATTATTTTGTTGTTTCTCTTCAACGTGACTTTACCGAAAAAAGTAAGAATATGAATTACTGCAGTCAAGAAAGCTTTAAATCAAAAAAGGTTAAAATTGTCAAGTATTTTTTTGGGATCTGAAAAATATTCCCCATTTCGGTGAAGCTCAACGGGCAGATTTTCTGTTTTGGATGCCTTTTCGATAGATTTGATTGTTTTCCAAAAAATCCTGGCATTTCCATGTGATTCCAGGAGCGTGGAGGAAAAATAGGCATTTTTTGCATGCCATATTTTTTTACGCATCTATTCCTTAAAATTCTGTATTCTAGCCAGTCATTTACCAAATCACTTTTCTGAGCACATGCCCAAGCCTTGTCCCTAGTTTTCATGAGCTTTGTAATCAAAGGATCATACCATGGTGGGCGGTTGCCTTTAGTTTTAAATCTAACCAACGGAGCATGTTTGTTAAGAATTTGGAGAAACGTGTACCTGAAAGTCTCCCAAGCCGTAGTCAGGTTGGGGATATCACAGACCTTATCAATATCCGAGTGAAGCACATCATTTGTAAATGCCTGAGTGCTGAAGTGCCTCAAAGAGTGCTTCTCAACAATTTTAGGGGGGCTTTGGGTCTGGTTGATGATCTCACACCAAAAATGAAGGAGTGATCACTAAGGTTATTACCCAGAACACCAGTCAGTGCAAAATTGTGAGGGGCATTTGTCAATAGGACATCAAGCAGAGTTGACTGTTCCGGATTTTTTAGGTTGGGTCTTGTGGGGACATTTATTAATTGAAACAAGTTAAATTCATCTGTAAAATTTGTGGCCACGGCCGGCGGGTTTAGCCAATTCCTGAGGCTATCCACATATACAAACACAGAGACAATTTCAACCGAGAAGATGGATTCTGGCTTAGCAATCATTGGAAGGATTTGATAAATCATTTCGGGTCTTAATTGATTGTTCACGCTTACGGTGGCTTTCAGACAGCATACATTAATTTTTCGTCTCCCCCTCCTCTTTTCAGAACATAGATGGACTCGTCTTTCTGAATGACTGCCAAATCGCTCTCCATGATGCTAACGTTTATAAATAAATACAAGCCGCCACTACTTTCAAATGTTTCTTGCCGTTGGTTTTCACACCTGATGATGACTGCTTGTGTTATAGTCGAAACGTCGTGAGAATTTTATTGTTTTATATATTTTTTATTGTTTCCCTTCAACGTGACTTTACCGAAAGAACCAAGAATATAATTCATTGTTATGTTCGTGTTACATTTTAAACAGAAAATGTTTACGTTTGCGGGACCTCTTTGGCCCAGAATTAAAATGGTGACAGAGAAAGGGACGTGGCGTGAACACCTACACACACTCAGTGTACACACACACAGAGTGTACACACACACAGAGAAAGGGACGTGGCGTGAACACCTACACACACTCAGTGTACACACACACAGAGTGTACACACACACAGAGAAAGGGACGTGGCGTGAACACCTACACACACTCAGTGTACACACACACAGAGTGTACACACACAGAGAAAGGGACGTGGCGTGAACACCTACACACACTCAGTGTACACACACAGAGTGTACACACACAGTGTACACACACACACAGTGTACACACACAGTGTACACACACACAGTGCATACACACAGTGTACACACACACACACAGTGTACACACACACATTGTATACACAGTGTATACAACAACAACAACAACCGCCATTCGCCACTAAGTGGCGGTGACGTCACCACGACGCTTGTGCCAGGCTATGTGCACCCTGAGGCCACGTGAAGTGTCGAACGCCCGCTGGCAGGAGGTCACGGGGCAGACCCAGGTGCCACGGGTCGACTGACTGAGATGACTGGCTGATGCACCACCTATGCCCCCTACTGTGCCAACCTGCTGTGCTTTAGCCACCCGGCGCTCCGCTCGCTGTTGTGAGCGTCGCTCCTCCGCCCTCCGTTGTTGTTGGAGGGCGACTGCCTCCAACTGCCCAGTAGCATCCTTCACGAGCCTCCTCCACAGAGGCCGATCTTGACACCGCTGGTACCAGTCATCGGCAAGTCCACTCAGCTCCACGTCCTCCTGTACCACATCACTCCATCTCTTCTCTAGCCCGTGCCGCGCCCGCTTAGCCCCCTCAATCCGGCCAAACAAAAGCTGTTTCGGCATGCGGTGGCTGGGCATGCGGGCTACATGACCCAGCCATCGCAGCCTTGCCTGCCGGAGGAGCTCACCGATGGGACCCTGCCCAGATCTTTCAAGGATTTGTGAGCTCCTCACACAATCCAGCCTGGTTAAACCCAGGATGGATCGTAGGCAGGCCAGCCTAAATGTTTCTAACCGGCGAAGATGTTCCATTAGGGGGGTCCACGTTTCGCAAGCGTAGAGAAGGGAGGGAATGACCGTGGCCGAGAAGACCTGAAGCTTAGTGCGGAGCGACAGACCAGGTAGCTTCCACACAGCGTTACGCAACCGATGAAAAGATATTGCCGCTCGACTGATTCGGAGTGAGACCTCTGCTGTTAAACTTCAGCCAGTCATAAGCACACTGCCCAGGTATGGGAAACTCTCCACTCTCTCCACAACTGCCCCATCACCGATTGGGAGTTGTGGGGGTGGAGTGTCCGATGGTACAAAATACCCAGGCAGGTGCTTAGTTTTGGTGGGGCTGATGGTAAGGCCCCACCTCTTAGTGGCACGCTCCAGTCTCAGCAGCAGCGTCTCCAACTCCTCCTCTGACTGAGCAGCTATTACCAAATCATCAGCATACATAACGTGGTTGAGCAATAGGGAGCCATCCCTTGACCGCACCCGGGCATCGATTAGCCTCCCATTATATCTGTACCATATGGAGATTCCCCCGGTACAGCTATTGAAGGCTTCACGAACTACGTGGTCAAAATAGATGTTAAATAATGTGGGAGCCAGAGGACATCCCTGTCGCACCCCAAGGTGTACAGGGAATGACTCTGACTCCCGGCCACGTAGTTTTACCCGGGCCCGCTCACCATCATGAAGGTCCTTAATGATCGTGAGCAGAGGGTCAGGTACTCCAAAAGCACGAAGAACGACCCAGAGCCCAGGCCTACTGATGGTATTATAGGCCTTGACCAGGTCAATAAAGCAGAGATGTAGGTCTTGTTGGAATTCCCTACACCTCTGCTGTAGCAGACGGACAGAAAATATGGCATCTGTGCAGGACCGCCCTTTCCTGAAACCGCATTGGGGCTCCGCAAGCCTCTCCTCAGCGTGCCTGGCAAGGCGATGCTGAATAATCCTTGCCAGGACCTTTCCCGGCACACTGAGGAGTGAGATGCCCCTGTAGTTGTTACAATCTGTGCGGTCCCCCTTCTTAAAAAGGGGGACCACCAGGGCATCCTTCCAATCCTGCGGAACCCGTCCAGTGGTCCAGACTGTTGTTATGATGTCATATAGAGCAGTCTGTGCACAAACGCCACCCTCCCTCAGCATTTCGCTTGGGAGATCATCTCTGCCCGCTGCCTTTCCTGGTCTCAGACTCCGGATCGCCTCCAATACTTCCTCAGCAGATGGCACCTCAGCCAGCCACTCACAGGGGGTGACTTCATCCAATATTTGAGGCACTGCAGCCTCAGCAGGGTCATCCTCACTTTGTGCCACGATGTTTTCATGGCTGACGGATTTTCCCTCCCCCAGGACCTCACAGAAATGCTCAGCAAATCTGCGAACCTGTTCCTGGGGGTCGGAAATTGGATCACCGTTTTTTCCCCTAATGATGGTAATAGGTGTGGCGCTGCAGGTTACTTTTTTGATGGAGTTAAATAGAGATTTGTGATCACGGGCCACTGAGGCAGACTCCATCTCCTCAGCAACCCGCGACCACCACCCATCCTTGCAGCGCCTCACGGCTCTCCGAACCTCCGAGCGAAGGCTGCGGTAAGCCTCCTCATTCTCTGACGTGGGATTCTGTAGCCGATGACAGTGGGCCTGTCGCTTTTTCTCAACCATCCTGAACAACTCCTCTGTCATCCAGGGTGTCTGGGGAGGTCTGGACCGCGTACCCAAAGCAGCCATTGCAGCTGCATGAGTCACAGTCCTAAACCTCGCCCATTTACCCTCGACATCAGGAGGAGTCGGGGACGATGCCAATCCCAGCCGCAAGCGATGATGAAATTCTCGCTTGCAACTTTCATCAGATAACTGAGACCAGGCCACTTTAGGTTGGAATGGGGTCCTGGGTGTACACCCACCACCGGAGTGGAAGAATGGCAGGCGCATCTTACAGATGACTAGTCGATGGTCAGAGGGCAGATCATCTCCACGGTAAGTCCTGGTGTCAAGGACATGGGCTCGCATTCGCTGGTCCGTCACTATGTAGTCCAGCAGATGTTCTTGCTTAGACCCGGCATGCATCCATGATGTTGTGTGGATGCGCCGATGCCGGAACAGCGTGTTGGTAATTACAAGCCCATGGGCTGCACAAAAATCTAGCAGCCTCCTACCGTTGTTATTGAGCTGATCTGGCCCATGCCCTCCAATCACTCCAGACCAGGTGCCAGTATCATGACCAACTCGGGCATTAAAGTCACCCAACATGATGACTCTATCCCGAGGGGCCACTTTAGCCAGCACCTGTGACTGGAGGTCATAGAAGGCATCTGACTCATCGGCTTTGCCTGCATCCCTCCACGGATGTTCATCTTCGGTGGGGGCATAAGTAACCACGACCACCATTCCTCGCCTCCGGTTGATGGGAAGGCTAGCGCAAAGTAGCCTGGGGCTTACAGCTTCCCACACCTCACCGCCACGCTCCCACGCCCCCTTCATTCTTTTGTTCAAAAGAAGAGCCACACCCTGTTGTTTGGCAGTCTGCTGCCCCGAGTAGAGGACTGTCCATCCCTCATGGTGGCAGGAGCCAGAGCCGGTCCACCGGACCTCCTGAATGCCGCATAGATCCAGGCGGTACCGGTCCAGCTCCCGACAGAGGAGTGGCAGCCTCTCCTCTGCAGTGAGCGTTCGAACATTCCACGTGGCCACCCGTAGTGGCTTTTCGTTGTTTCTGGAGTAGCCCCGAGTGTAGGTATTCAATCTCCTGGCTCCGCCAATTGGGGTTTGGCCAGGAGACGTCATAGACGCCTGGCCCCCCGGGGCCTCCGGTACAAGCTTAGTTGTTACATATTTCAGTTTAATTCGTGGTTTCGTGGTAATTAATTGAAGGTGGAGGGGTTACCAGCCCCTCGCACCCGTCCAGAGCCCCCGTTTAGCCCCTGTGGTGGACACATATGCCATGAGGAGAGGAGCCAATCAAAATTGGATCTCCCCCCACAGCGCTGTCCACGACAGAGTTGCCCGTCCGGCACCGCGAGGAGGTAGGGGGTTGTTTTGCCGGACACAGTGTACACTGTGTGTACACTGTGTGTATACACACTGTGTGTATACACACAGAGTGTACACACACACATTGTGTACACACAGACACTGTACACACACACAGTGTACACAAACACACAGTTTATACATACAGTGTACACACACACACAGTGTACACACACACAGTGTATACACAGTGTGTATGTACATACAGTGTATATACGTACACACAGTGTACACACAGTATATACACAGTGTACACACACACTGTCCACACACACACACAGTGTACACACACACACAGTGTACACACACACACACAGTTTATACACACAGTGTACACACACAGTGTACACACACACACAGTGTATACACAAAAGTGTCCACGTTGTTGTAGCTGAGCCCACGCACCCAAGGGAGGGAGCAATGAAAATGAATCTAAATCAACTTAAACTCCAACCCCGCTTGTGACGTCACCACTCAGCATTACTTCATCGGCGTGAAACGCCAGGGGGAGGTGTACCTCGCTAGTGACGTCATGTCACCAAGGTATTCATCCGTCCATCGCGCTCTTGAACGTGACGTCACCTCCGCGTGGGTCACTGCCGTTATCGTTCCAGTGCCAATCCTTATTTGGGCAAAGATACGCCCAGTGACTGGTGGCTCATTAACATAATGTGTCCGTTAAAGCCGTCGCAAGTTTGTTGCGATGGGTTCAGCGCCCACGCCCCCATCCCTCGATATATGGATAGGCTTCATTAACATAATTTATTCAGTTACAGAGCCGCTTGTGGTAGGGAAGTGACGTCATACTACTTCCTGCTGTCGCTAGGTAACAGGAAGCTGCCGTGTGTGCGCTTGCACTGAAATCCGAGGTGAGAAATTCTCATCGTGGTGGTCGTTGTGGTGGTGGTGGTTGTTGTTGTTGTTTACCAAGGTAGAGCCTCTCTCTCTCGTAGGGATGTCAGTTGAGTAGCAGCGAGCATGGGAATCGATGTCCAAGTTGGAACTTTACAACGCGGGGCCTAGCCACGCGGGGCCTTGCCTCCTGCCCTCGCCTGATTGCATTCACTTTAATTATCTCGCTTTAAGTTTAATTTGCCTTCACCCGGATCGCCACTTTGTAGCTTTGTTTTGTTGTAAATATTCACGCAGTTTTTATATTTTTCACAAGGCCAAGCCCGCTTGAGCTGCTATACCGCTCTTGTTATCAGAAGCGACCTGCCCACAACAACACAAGGTGAGGCTTTGTCAACGTGTGTGAATGTTTTGACTTAAAACTTTGGTGACTGCAGGAATTAATATTTTTGGTTCTTTCGGTAAAGTCACATAGATAGAAAATTTAATGAAAATAACAGAAAATAAAAATAATTTTAAAAATTGTAAATAAAGCTAAAAAAACTGACGTCGTTTTGATCGCAACACAAGTGGTCTTAATTTAATGTAATTGTATTATCTGTTATTGTTATTTTCTGTCTACGTAACTTTGCTGAAAGAAACAAGAATACGTGTGTCAATGTCTATCGGTCAAAGACGCTATACGGAGAGATGTGCAAACTCCAAATATACAGCAGGCGTCACGGTCGGGATCAAACCCACGACTTCCTGTACACCAGGTGAGGTAGTTAACATCTCACCACGGAGAGAGACACGCAAACTCCAGTTAGCCTCGGCTATGTTCGTTGATCCTCGATTAATTACTTGGTGTAGTGAGGAAGCATTAATGCTGAGCAGATGAAGGTGGCCAGGTATGATTCTGGACACGCCACCGCCAGTGTGTGACAGTGTCAAGTTTGTGTTTGCAGTAAAGTCTATCAACTCTATTGAACACGGAGGTTATATCAAAACAATAGTTTACTTTTGTTTTCCTCTGGAACTCTTTGTAAGAATGGAAACAGGAGGTGAACACAGCACGCACATGCAGCTGAAGTCGGAACTGTTCATCCCAGCATTCAAGGACATCTGAGCCTGGATTCACACCTCTAAGTTGCGATTGAACATTAATTTATGAATTTCTGCCTAACACAAATAGTATTGTTTTCAACACCCTTTGCTATGTCAGCTGAATTTAGCTCTCATAAATATTCCTTTTGTAGCCAGACAGCTATAATTGTGTGCTCGGAGTTTTTGGTGAACATTCATTTTGAAGATACGAGGGCTTCCAGGCATGTTTATAACCATTTGCCCTCTCATTGTGTGCCATAACAGCCCATGTGATGAATTTGGGACACTTTTCCACTATATCATGAATATATGAATAAGTATAGACACACGTGTTACTGTGTATGTATGCTTTCCTCTGTGCATCGATACTGACGTGTAGATGGTGTGGATATTATTTTTTTCTGTCTGCAGCTGACGCTTCCTCTGACGCTTCCTCTGCAGAATTGGTCTGATGGAGCAAATGCACTCAGCGCAGCTCGGTAGGACAAGTCAACAATGCGACTGGTGTGCATACAGCACGGATCGGACTGGAGATTTGACACGGCACAAGAGAACTCACACAGGAGAGAAACCCTTCAAGTGCAGTGTGTGTGGGAAGGCGTTTGCAGATTCATCTACTCTTGTAGCACACCAGAGAACACACACGGGAGAGAAACCCTTCAAGTGCAGTGTGTGTGGGAAGGCATTTTCACGGTCATCTGCTCTTGTAACACACCAGAGAACACACACGGGAGAGAAACCCTTCAAGTGCAGTGTGTGTGTGAAGGCGTTTGCACATTCATGTACTCTTGTAGCACACCAGAGAACACACACAGGAGAGAAACCCTTCAAGTGCAGTGTGTGTGGAAAGGCGTTTGCATATTCATCTGCTCTTGTAATACACCAGAGGACACACACAGGAGAGAAACCCTTCAAGTGCAGTGTGTGCTTGAAGGCGTTTCCACGTTCATCTCTTCTTGTAGAACACCAGAGAACACACACGGGAGAGAAACCCTTCAAGTGCAGTGTGTGTGGGAAGGCATTTTCACGGTCATCTGCTCTTGTAACACACCAGAGAACACACACGGGAGAGAAACCCTTCAAGTGCAGTGTGTGTGTGAAGGCGTTTGCACATTCATGTACTCTTGTAGCACACCAGAGAACACACACAGGAGAGAAACCCTTCAAGTGCAGTGTGTGTGGAAAGGCGTTTGCATATTCATCTGCTCTTGTAATACACCAGAGGACACACACAGGAGAGAAACCCTTCAAGTGCAGTGTGTGCTTGAAGGCGTTTCCACGTTCATCTCTTCTTGTAGAACACCAGAGAACACACACAGGAGAGAAACCCTTCAAGTGCAGTGTGTGCGTGAAGGCATTTGCACGTTCATCTCTTGTAGTACACCAGAGAACACACACGGGAGAGAAACCCTTCAAGTGCAGTGTGTGTGGGAAGGCGTTTGCAGATTCATCTGCTCTTGTAATACACCAGAGGACACACACAGGAGAGAAACCCTTCAAGTGCAGTGTGTGCTTGAAGGCGTTTCCACGTTCATCTCTTCTTGTAGAACACCAGAGAACACACACGGGAGAGAAACCCTTCAAGTGCAGTGTGTGTGGGAAGGCATTTTCACGGTCATCTGCTCTTGTAACACACCAGAGAACACACACGGGAGAGAAACCCTTCAAGTGCAGTGTGTGTGTGAAGGCGTTTGCACATTCATGTACTCTTGTAGCACACCAGAGAACACACACAGGAGAGAAACCCTTCAAGTGCAGTGTGTGTGGAAAGGCGTTTGCATATTCATCTGCTCTTGTAATACACCAGAGGACACACACAGGAGAGAAACCCTTCAAGTGCAGTGTGTGCTTGAAGGCGTTTCCACGTTCATCTCTTCTTGTAGAACACCAGAGAACACACACAGGAGAGAAACCCTTCAAGTGCAGTGTGTGCGTGAAGGCATTTGCACGTTCATCTCTTGTAGTACACCAGAGAACACACACGGGAGAGAAACCCTTCAAGTGCAGTGTGTGTGGGAAGGCGTTTTCAGATTCATCAAATCTTCAAGTACACCAGAGAACACAGAAGCATCAGAAGATCTGCAAGTAGTGGAGTCTGAAATCCACTTGTGAAAGTCAAAGTGCCACCATGAGCCCATCCCTCATTAAACAAGAACCGGAAGAAAATTCCAGCTTGGACACTTTTAAAGGTATCGAGGTGAAATATGAAGAGGTGATGGTGAAGAGGGAAGAAGTGATGGTGAAGAGCGAAGAAGTGAAGGTGAAATGTGAAGAAGTGATGGTGAAATGTGAAGAAGTGAAGGTGAAATGTGAAGATGAAGATTCAACTCCAAAATGGGACCTTCTAATCGATGGAGGCAACGTGAAGCAGGAGGAGAATTCTGACTGTGAGGCAGAGCGAGGCAACTCTCAGCAGTTTGTGGAAGTGGAGGTGTGGGTGGACTTCCTAGACAATACAAAGTCAAGTGGAGACCCGGTAGATGTGTAAGCCAGAGACGATGTCGCTCCAATAGATGCACCTTTGTCACAGGCCTTTAATGACAAGAATGTGAAGTTGAACACTCAATTCCTAGGTTTAACCTGCAGAGTAAGAGCGAGCGGCCAGTCTTTGTGGACCTGTGGGTTGGGTCAATCTCTGACCAGGAGCGAGAGCCAATACGCTCCCAAGCATTCACGATGTTCTAATGATAATTGCTTTTACATGGTGCTTGCTTAATCGCCTCGGCAACTCGGAGTTTCGTATCTCGTCTGAGATGCTCGAAGAGCATCCCCAGGTAGCAGCTGCCCCTGTGTGGCACAAGGTGGTGGCCCTGCACCGGCCTGCATGTGGACAAGAGCCTGTCAGTAGGGGGCGATGATTGATGCATCATCTCAGTTGTGTAGTTTGTCGGCAATCTTGATTCGAAGCTTTTGTGACTGCAGGAATCCACACTCTCAAGTTATTTCGGTAAAGTCACCACGTGGGTAGAAACATAACAGATCACGGCGTTTATATCACAACACAAGCAATCGTCATCAGGTGGGACAACCACAGCAAGAAGAAGACGCTGAAGTAGGCGCCTACTTCAGCAGTTTTGTCTTGCTGCTGTGGTTGTCCCACCTGATGACGATTGTTTGTGTTGCGATCTAAACTCCGTGATCTATTATTTGTTGGCAATGTTTAGAATTTGCTACATTTTGACCCAGATGCAAGCATGCAATGGCCTACTCGTTTTGAATGACACTACAATAGTTTGTTGTACATACACTGTTAAGCAGGCGGTGCGTATTTTTAAAATAGCTTCTTAATACGATGTAACCTGATGCAGTATATTTCACTGCAGTAATTCAATTTTGTTAATATGCCTGTCAATAATTACGAATGAATACTTCTCTGTGCGTATTTTAAATGTTATTCTTTTATAAGGTGATGTTGATATTGAAAACTGACACATAACTGGCATGCCATAAATAGGAAATTAACTCTGCTTATTCGAATCAATGTATTCGTATATATGTTGATAAACTGTTTCAAGCAGATTGTCTCTAACGGCGACTACAGGGACCACGTGATTGTTTAAAAATGTATTTGATTATAACTATAATTGCCTACAATTCGTCATGTGTAGCTTATTTAGACTATAATTTATTCACTACCCAAAATGTATTTACTTGAAAACATAGAGCTGATATTTGTAAGCAATGTCTTTGTTATTTTTACGTTTGAAAACAAATATTTGCACAAATTTAACTTGTTCAGATACAAGGTGAATTCACAAGGCTTGGTAAAAAATCCAATATTTCAGAATTTTGCCTTAACGGAGAATATTTTTTTTAAATGTTGGTAAAAATAAAGATTCAGAAGTATATATTGTGCCGTGTCTACAATTTTACTGTAAAGTGGAATTGGTAAAAAAAATGATGGTTCAATGAGCCACTCTGTCTACGGGAAAGCTACCCATACGGATGCTTACCTGAAACCGGATTCCCACCACCATCCATCCCAGAAGAATTCCCTCATCAAGACTCTGCACCATAGAGCCCAATGCATATCCGACCAGGAACACATAGCCAGTGAACTCAAGCACGTACACCAAGCTCTTAAGGCTAATGGTTACTCCGACTACACAATCCGCAAAGCTATCACTCCAACCATGAAGAAGGACCCTCTTGAGGAGACTTTCAAAACCATCACTTTACCCTACATTGCGGGGATCACAAAAGAGATCTCCAAAATCTTGACTAAAGACAAGATCCAGTTCCGTTTCAACACATTACATAAAATCCGTGATCTGGTTCCGTCTGTAAAAGATGTGATTCCGGACATACAGTACCCTGGCGTCTACAAACTAAGTTGCCTCTGTGGTAGTAGTTACATTGGAGAAACTAAACGCCATGTCTCGGACCTCATTCGTGAACAGAATGCAGACCTAAAAAACGGTAGGACCAACACCTTGGCCGTGGCAGATCACTGTTATTATTCAGTAGGCTCACATAACATTGACTTCTCCAAGACGGAGGTTCTTTGCAATCCATCTGGCTACCATGAGAGATTCGTTCATGAGGCTATCCACATATACACAGAGACAATTTCAACCGAGAGGAAGGAATTCTGGCTTAGCAATCATTGGAAGGATTTGATAAACCATTTCGGGTCTTAAATGATTGTTCACACTTATGGTGGCTTTCAGACCGCATCCATTATTTTCGTCTCCCCCCTCCTCTATCCCGAACATAGATGGGCTCGTCCATCTGAATGACTGTCAAATCGCTCTCCGTGGTGCTAACGTTAAAAAAACGCCACTTTTTTCAAATTTTCTTGCTGTGGTTTTCACACCTGATGATGAATGCTTGTGTTGCAGTCGAAACGTTGTGAGAATTTTTATTTTATATTTTTATTATTTTTCTTGTTGTGGTTTTCACACCTGACGACGATTGCTTGTGTTGCAGTTGAAACGTCGTGAGAATTGTATTGTTTTATATTTTTATTATTGTATTATTTCCCTTCTACGTGGTGACTTTACCGAAAGAACCAAGAACATGAATTCCTAGCAGTCACGAAAGCTTAAAATCAAAATTTATTTTTACTTCGTTAACACCTTTCACGTTCGCACGACGCTAATTTTTTGCGACAAGAGGTTTCATTACCACAGGTAGTGGTAATGGGTCCAAGACGAGGCGAGACGGTTCGCTGGAGGCAACACGTTTATTCAACAAGGGAACCACAGCACAGAGGGGTGACGACCCCTCACAGCCGATAACCTCAGGAGGCAGTCCCTCCACACTACGGTGCCCTTACTCTGGTTCTAGCGCTAACCCTACACTGGTTATGTCTGAACCCGACCCTAGCCAGGGTCACTGGGCTCTTCGCTTCAGGGTCTTCAGGGTCTTCAGGGTAGCGCTCAGAGACTTCTTCAGAGCTTCAGGTGGACGAGGACCGCCAAACCCGTTCAGGGGTCCGGCTTTTATCCCCGTTCCAGGGTCTCTCCGCCCCTGGCCAAGCCTTCTGGAACTCTCTAGGGGGCCCTGGAACATCCCCCAGCCCCCCCCCCCCATCTTGGGGTCTGGGGGCCCTGTTCGTCACACCTGGTCTGTACACCACCCCCTGCTGACACATGTCCGCTATTACAGGTCAGCTCCCGTGGTAATACGCATACAGCCCAACAATGGCGTTACATCATCCCCCCCCCCCCTTGTAGCATCCAGGCGTCTGCTACGTTCACAGGAAGCCCTAGACGCATGCACAAATATGCTCAAGGTGCCATGTCATACGTTCAAGCGTATGGATGTCCCCGACTTATTTATTACCTTTACATGTAATCCAGCTTGGCCTGAGATAAAACAAAAATAATAATAACTTTCATTCGGCCAGACACCCAGCCGTCGATACGACTTCACAGCCAGGGTGTTCAGACAAAAGCAAGTCAAATTCATCGAGAGCATTCACTGAGAGTCGTGTTTTTTGGAGAAACGATGCTGGATGTACTCAACTGAGTGGCAGAAACGAGGACTTCCACATCATAGGGGTTTCCCCTTTTTTTGTGGCAAGAAAACTGAAACCTTTTGGCGTCCTCTGGTCGAGCACCAATTGGGTCGAGGCTCTCAAGAAAGCCGTCCCTTGGTGTGGAACAAGCGGTTTCAAGGACAATTCCACATATATATTATCATAGTGCGTGTTTTTTGCTTGCATTTTGACTGCAGGTATTGTGGTTAATGCTGTAATATGAATCCTTGTAAAAAGGTTTCAGTTTGTTGCCAGAAAAAAGGGGAAAAACCCCTATTATTATATTTTGGTACTGCCAAAGGAGGTCTAATGATGTAGATGACTTCCCCACGCTCATATTTTAATCTGGCTGAAAGAAAAAAATCATCCAATCCAAATCGATGTTATATCTGTCGAGTTTCCAAATCCAGAGGAAGACCCACCACCCAGTCCCACCTCACCACCCTACACCTCACCACCCAGCCCCTCCTCACCACCCTACACCTCATCTGCTCCTCCTCACCACCCTACACCTCACCACCCAGCCCCTCCTCACCACCCTACACCTCACCACCCAGCCCCTCCTCACCACCCTACACCTCATCTGCTCCTCCTCACCCTGCATCTCCCCTCCAGCTGGTGTATCTCAGCCATGATGTCGTCTATCTGCTTGAGAATCCGGCACTCCTCCACCCTCTTGAGACTCGCCACCCTCTCCTCCTCCTCCACCCCGTCGCCCGACTTGCAGTCGCCATCATCGGCTGCACTGCGTGATCTCCGTAGTCCCCTCCTCCTCCTCCTCTTCTTCTTCTTCCTCCTCCTCGTCTTCCTCTCCTCCTCCTCGTTCTCCTCCTCCTCGTTGTCCGCCGCCTCCTCCTCGTCTCGTGCTCTGTCGACGCTCGGCTGCAGGCGGCTGGCGCGAAACTTCAGCAGCAGCCTGCGGACGCCCCCCGTAGACTCCACCACCTCCTCCTCCTCGTCCCTCCGCTCCTTCACCTCGTCACCCTCCACCACCACCTCCTCCTCCTCGTCGTCCGTCCGCTCCTTCACCTCGTCACCCTCCACCACCACCTCCCCCTCCTCCTCCTCGTCCCTCCGCTCCTTCGCCTCGTCACCCTCCACCACCACCTCCTCCTCCTCGTCCCTCCGCTCCTTCACCTCGTTACCCTCCACCACCACCTCCTCCTCCTCGTCGTCCCTCCGCTCCTTCACCTCGTCATCCACCACCACCTCCTCCTCCTCGTCCCTCCGCTCCTTCGCCTCGTCACCCTCCACCACCACCTTCTCCTCATCCCTCCGCTCCTTCACCTCGTTACCCTCCACCACCACTTCCCCCTCCTCCTCCTCGTCGTCCCTCCGCTCCTTCACCTCGTCATCCTCCACCACCACCTCCCCCTCCTCCTCCTCATCGTCCCTCCGCTCCTTCACCTCGTCACCCTCCACCACCACCTCCTCCTCGTCGTCCCTCCGCTCCTTCGCCTCGTCCCCCTCCACCACCTCCTCCGGCGATGACGATGATGATGATGAAGACGACGACGACGATGCGTCCGAGAACGACCAACAGCTGAACGACGATGACGACGCTCTCTGCTGCCGGTATTGTTGCTGAATTTGTTTCCGTCGCTGCCGCTGCTTCTCCAGGGCGCGACCCCGGCGCCTCTCGGTGGGCGGCGGCGGCTCAGCCAGCGGCCGCGGCATCAGCGAGGAGAAGTGGAACGTCGCCCCACGCGGGGCCGAGCGCCGCTTGCCCGCGACCGCCGGCGGCGGCGGCGGCGGAAGAGGAGCCGGCGGCGACGGAGGAGACGGAGGAGGCGGAGGAGGCGGAGGAGCACGGCAGGTAGAGGAGCCCGGGCAGGGATCGGGATTCGGTCCCGCCGGGCAATCCGCCGCCGCCGCCACCTCCCGCCGCTTGCTTAGCGGCGACCGCCCGGCCAAAACCTCCTCCTCCTCTTCCTCCTCCGCCTTCATCACCGCCTCGGCCTCCTCTTCCCCTCCTTCTCCTCTCGCTCCGCCTCCTCCTCCTCCTCCGCCCCTCCTGCTGCTCGCCCTCATGCCCACGCCCTGCCACCAAAAGTCGAAGTGTCTCTTCCACGCCGCACGCGGTCCAACCGCGGCCTCCCTGCGTCTCTCCGCCTCCTCCGCCTCCTCCTTGCCCGCCGACTTGTCGGCACCGAGCGCCGGCCCCGACTCTCCGCCGCCGTCTCCGCGCTTCGGGGCGACCCTCGGGCCGATTCCCGGCGTCGGCCGGGCGCCGCCGCCGCCGCCGCCGCGGGAGCTCTCCTGGGGGGGCGCCGCCGCCGCCGGAGTCTCCCGGCAGCGGCGCCCCCCCTCGAGAGCCCGGAACGTCACGGGGCGACGAAGATGACGGTCGTGGCGGGGAGGCCCCGGCGCGGGCCCCGGCCCCCCAGCGTCGTCGTCGTGGAGCGGGCGAGCGACCTTGGAGGGCGCCGCGTGGGACTCGGCTCCTCCTCCTCCGGCGTCTTCCGCGGAGCGCTTGGGCACCCGGATGGGCCAGGAGGAGCGAGCCCTCGCGGAGGGGGCGGCCGTGGCCATGGCCGGGGTCGGGGCCGGGGCCCGGGCTGGGGGAGGCCGTCTGGGAGGCCGCTGGTGAGGGGGGAGGGCCGGAGGAGAGGGAGGAGACGCGGGATCAGATTCCAGCATTCAGCACGCAAACATCCCGGTAGCGGTGGTGTTATTAGTGGTAGCGGTGGTGGTCAGTGATTGTAGTGATGTTGGTAATGGTGGTGGTGATGGTAGTGATGGTAGTGTATGGTAGTAGTGGTGCTGGTAATGGTGGAAGTGGCGGTAGAAGTGGTGGTGGTGATGGTGCTAGTGGTGGTGGTAGTAGTGGTGGTGTAATGGTGGTGGTAGCGTTTCTGGTAGTAGTGGTGGTAATGGTGGTGGTAGTGATGGTAGTGTATGGTAGTAGTGGTGGTAATGGTGGAAGTGGTGGAAGTGGTGGTGGTGATGGTGCTAGTGGTGGTGGTAGTAGTGGTGGTGTAATGGTGGTGGTAGTGACACCCGAGATTGTATACAGGTTAAGGGGGGGGGGAGAGACAAGAAGGGCCGTGGGGCGGGGGCTAAGTTAAGCCGCCTTCTGTTATGCTGCAGGGGGTTGGGGACGGAGAGATGGCCGTGTGCAGGTTGAAGAGCGTTACACACAAGAACCAGAGGCAGGAGGCAGTAGTTAAGCTGACAAACTGGTTGCCTTGCAGGGTATACTGCTGTAAACTATAAGGCTGCTAAAGTTTAACTTGGGTTTAACTTTATTTTTTTTACCAGCGCGACTTTACCGAAAAAAAGCTAAAGACTATGAATCCTTGCACATCACGAAAGCTTCAAATCTAGCGCCTCACATCGTGTTAGTTTGGCACCGATGTTCGTGCTGATTTTTTAAACTAGATCAATAAAACAACATTGATTACATAATAAAGTATAAAAGCTTTCGTGACTGCATAAAATTACTCATTGGTTTTTTCGGTAAAGTCACGTATGTAGACATTTTATTGTTGAAATACAATAAAATTATATTAAAAAAACCAATGAGAAACATTGATTACAGCCCCAGCTCAGGTTTTTTTTTTCCCATCAATGAAACAGCCCCTGGAGTGAGAGCACCTTCCAGGGTATAAACCAACACTGCCGCACGTCTGTCCAAGAGCTGTGTAAAAAAACAATTGAGTTGAAAACAATGTCAAGCCGACAGGGAAAGGGGCTCCTGGCAACTGTGACCACCAGCCAGGTCGATGTGTTGGTAATGAGAACGTGCAATTTTTTTGTCCTTGGAAACACGGTCTATGAATAAAACGAGATATTCTTAACTCTTTCGGTAAAGTCACGTTGAAGGGAAACAATAAAATAATAATATATATATAAAACAATAAAAATTATCACGACGTTTCGACCATAACACAAACGGTCGTCATCAGGTCGAAACGTCGTGCGAATTTTTTATTGTTTTATATATATATTACTATTTTATTGTTTCCCTTCAACGTGACTTTACCGAAAGAGCTAAGAATATGAATTACTGCAGTCACGAAAGCTTCATATCAAAATTCAAAACGAGATACTCGCAGAGTTTACGCTTCTGAATGTGCACTTGTTCAAGCGATTCACTCGGGTCTAAGAGGCAGACGCACGGTAAATTATTGGGCGGCACTTTGTAAGCTCCTAAGGTAGACAAAGCGAGCTTGAACACGACGCGCTCGAGTGAAGTCTTTGAGCGACGCATAGTTCATAGTTCATTTATTTGGTATAGCCCTGTGAGCCATTCGGCTCTTGAATCGGGTGCAACCGCAACAAACAAAAAACATGAACAAGAAAACATCTTAAAGTGATTATGTGACTGTGCAAACAGAAAATACAGGGAAAAAAAATCAAAATATTCCTGAAATAGCACCGAACACCAACGCTGTGTGCAAAAATCCCAGTGGGATGCAAGTCAAATAACAACAACCACAAGACAACTAAGATTAAAGCCATCAGTCTAACTCCGTACTACAATAAACAAAGACATGGCCAAAACAAAAAAAACTTTTCGAAATCACCAAAATGAAAGCCATAAATCCAATGTAACAGTGATCATAGGGACTGTGACCGAATTTTTAACAATAAACTACATAAATAAATTATAACACCAAAATTTAGAGCCATAATTTAGGCCACTGAATAGCAGTGGCAGCTAGGGTTGTACAACTCCTCTAGAGCACATTGACCCGCGTGCATTGCAAATAATTCAAGTTTAAAACACGCAGCAAAGATTCGTTACAAAAGCCTAGCGGCAGCCTTCACGCATCCTTTGGAAGCTTGCTAACCCACAACATAACCTAGAGACCATCTTCCAGGTCTCTATGGAGACCATCGCATGACAGCGGCATCTGTAGCCGGCCAAAGTGCCGCCTCGGCCGACTGGGCAATCTAGCCGAGACCGGTGACACTCCCGGAATAGGCCTCAACACGGCACTCACCAGCGCAACGCTGCGTAGGTGTCTGGGGAGGGGGTCTTCAGCTATATCCTCCTTCGTGGTGAGGTTACAAACAAAACAATGTCCTCGTGTGGTCGTGGTGGAGGAGGAGATTCGACGTTCCGTGCCTCGAATCACGGGCAGGCGACTCGGCGGGGCTGTTATCACGTGAGGCCTTAGCAGGGCGCTTTTATAAACCGTAGTGCGGATAGGCGAACACGCAGTGCGAGCGAGGCTCAGATTCTGTAGAATTGATAAACACTGCCCATAGACTAAGCACTGCCCATAGACTCAACACTGCCCATAGACTCAGCACTGCCCATAGACTCAACACTGTCCATAGACTCAACACTGCCCATAGACTCAACACTGCACCATAGACTCAACACTGCACCATAATAGACTCAGCACTGCCCGTAGACTCAACACTGCCCGTAGACTCAACATTGCCCATATACTCAACACTGCACCATAGACTCAACACTGCCCGTAGACTCAACACTACCCATAGACTCAACACTGCCCATAGACTCAACACTGCCCCATAGACTCACCACTGTGATCTCTACATTGGGTCAAACTTAACATCTCTTAATGTTCGACGGCTTGTGCACCAGATCTTATTTATTCACGATGTACTTACAAAAAATTCCGCAGACTACCTACTGGATCTTCTCTCTGTTTCAAAGAACAAATTTGACCTCAGGTCTTCGCTCATTTACCAGCTTCACATTCCCTATTGCGGTACAAAAACTGGAGGAAGGGCCTTTGCTATTCATGACCCCAGGGTCTGGAATGCTATTGCCAATAAACTGCAACTTGAATCACCACCTATGAGATCTTCACTCAAAACTGCTCTAGAGGAGTTGTACACCCCTAGCTGCCACTGCTATTTAGTGGCCTGAAATATGGCTCTAGATTTTGGTATTATAATTTATTTATGTAGTTTATTGTAAAAAATTCGGTCACACTCCCTATGATCACTGTTACATTGCATTTATGGCTTTTATTTTGGTGATTTCGAAAAGTTTTTTTGGTTTAGGCCATGTTAATGTTTATTGTAGTACGGAGTTAGACTGATGGCCTTAATCTGAGTTATCTACATAATGACACCTTGCCGATATTAACTATGTTAACCTATTTGTATTTTTTATTTTTAAATTATATCTTAAAGCTATTTTATATTCGATATTTATTTAATTTTATATACTTCAGCCCCTTAGTGTTAGACTTTTAACCCTTATTATAGTAAGACTTGTTTAAAACTTATTTAAGATTTTAGATTCCTATATGTTGAATGTATGCACCATCCTGCCAAAGTAAATTCCGTGTCGGTGTGAACTTACATGGCGAATAAAACCCTTTCTGATTCTGATTCTGTTCATACTCTAATTTATTTATTTACGGAGAAGCTCATTGTGGGAGGAGCGTGTCCCGTTCCCCGGAAGTGACGTCATGTCACCTGCTGCCGCTTGACGTCACGAGGTAACAACAGGAAGCTATCGCTTCCTGCACTGAAATCCGAGGTAAGAAATTCTCATTGTGGTTGTGGTTGTTGTGGTGGTGGTTGTGGTTGTTGTTGTTGTTTACCAAGGTAGAGCCTCTCTCTCTCTCTCGTAGGGATGTCAGTTGAGTAGCAGCGAGCATGGGAATCGATGTCCAGGTTGGAACTTTACAACGCAGGGCCTAGCCACGCGGGGCCTTGCCTCCTGCCCTCGCCTGATTGCATTCACTTTAATTATCTCGCTTAAGTTTACTTTGTCTTCACCCGGCTCGCCACTTTGTAACTTTGTTTTATTGTAAATATTCACGCAGTTTTTATTTTCTTTTGTTACCAGGCCAAGCCCGCTTGAGCTGCTATACCGCTCTTGTTATCAGAAGCGACCTGCCCACAACAACACAAGGTGAGGCTTTGTCAACGTGTGTGAATGTTTTGACTTAAAACTTTGGTGACTGCAGGAATTAATATTCTTGGTTCTTTCGGTGAAGTCACGTAGATAGAAAATTAAATAAAAATAACAATAAAATGAACAAATAATTGTAAATAAAGCAAAAAACTCACGTCGTTTTGATCGCAACACAAGTGCTCTTTATTTAATGTAATTGTATTATCTGTTATTGTTATTTTCTATCTACGTAACTTTACCGAAATCAACAAGAATACGTGTGTCAATGTCTTATCGGTCAAAGATGCTAAACGGAGTGACGCGCAAACTCCAAATATACAGCAGACGTCAGGGTCGGGATCGAACCCACGACTTCCTGTATACCAGGTGAGGTAGTTAACATCTCACCACGGAGAGTGACACGCAAACTCCAGTTAGCCTCGGATATGGTCGTTGATCCTCAATTAATTACTTGGTGGAGTGAGAAAGCATTCATGCCAAGCAGATGAAGGTGGCCAGATTCTAGACACGCCACCGCCTGTTTACCCAGTGACAGCATACAGTTTGTGTTTGCAGTAACGTCTATTAACTCTGTTGAACACGAAGGTTATATCAAAGCAATAGTTTATTTTTGTTTTCCTCTGGAACTCTTTATAAGAATGGAAACTGGAGGTGAACACAGCACACACATTCAGCTGAAGTCGGAACTGTTCATCCCAGCATTTAAGGACATCTGAGCCTGGATTCACACCTCTAAGTTGCGATTGAACATTAATTTCTGCATAACACAAATAGTATTGTTTTCAACATCCTTTGCTATGTCAGCCGAATTGAGCTGTCATAAATATTCCTTTTGTAGTCAGACAGCCGAAATTGTGTGCTTAGAGTTTTGAGTTAACATTCATCTTGAAGATACGAAGGCTTTTGATTTAAAGCTTTCGTGACTGCAGTAATTCATATTCTTAGTTCTTTCGGTAAAGTCACGTTGAAGAGAAACAACAAAATAATAAAATATATATAAAACAATAAAAAAATATCACGACGTTTCGACCATAACTCAAACGGTCGTCTTCAGGTGTGTTGGTTCGCATAAATGTATTTTTAAACGGCGCATTTATTTATTTATAAAAAACGTTAACGCCACGCGCAGCGATTTGGCAGTTTACCCAGGTCTAGTCCATCTATATTCTGAAAAGAGGAGGGGGGAGACGAAAATTTGTATAATGTATGCTGTCTGAAAGCCACTGTAAGTGTGAACAATCAATTAAGAACTGAAATGGTTTATCAAATCTTTCCAATGATTGTTAAGATAGAATCCATCTTCTCGGTTGAAATTGTCTCTGTGCTTGTATATGTGGATAGCCTCATGAACGAATCTCTCATGGAAGCCAGATGGCTTACAAAGAACCTCTGTCTTGGAAAAGTCAATGGCATGTGAGCCTACTGAATTAGAACAATGATCTGCTACGGCCGAGGTGTTGGTCCTACCGTGTTTAAGGTCTGCTTTGTGTTCACGAATGCGGTCCGAGACATGGCGTTTGGTTTCTCCAATGTAACTACTACCACAGAGGCAACTTAGTTTGTAGACACCAGGGTATTGTATGTCCGGAATCACATCTTTTACAGACGGAACCAGATCACGGATTTTATGTAATGTGTTGAAACGGACCTGGATCTTGTGTTTATTCAAGATTTTGGAGATCTTTTTTGTGATCCCCGCAATGTAGGGTAAAGTGATGGTTTTGAAAGGCTCCTCAAGAGGGTTCTTCTTCATGGTTTGAGTGATAGCTTTGCGGATTGTATAGTCGGAGTAACCATTAGCCCTAAGAGCTTGGTGTACGTGCTTGAGTTCACTGCTTATGTGTTCCTGGTCGGATATGCATTGGGCTCTATGATACAGAGTCTTGATGAGAGAATTCTTCTGTGATGGATGGTGGTGGGAATCCGGTTTCAGATAAGCATCCGTATGGGTAGCTTTCCTGTAGACAGAGTGGCTCATTGAACCATCAGGTCTCTTTTTAATTAGGACATCCAAAAAAGGTATCTTGCCATCTATTTCGACTTCCATGGTAAATCTGATGGCTGGGTGTATGGAATTGATGTGGTCGAAGAATTGGTCTAGAGCAGGCCGGCCATGTGGCCAGATGACAAAAGTGTCATCCACGTACCTCTTCCATAAGGTTGGGCGCAGAGTGGCAGTCTGGATGGCGTCAGTCTCAAATTTCTCCATGAAAATGTTAGCTATAACTGGAGAAAGGGGGGAGCCCATTGGTGTGCCCTCAGTTTGTTTGTAGAAAGTTCCATTCCAAGTGAAGTATGTATTGGTTAAACAGTGTCTCACCAGGGGGGGTACCTCAGTGTTTAGTCCTTGATGAACCAAGTCTTCAATGATTGCAAAATTTCGTCTCCCCCCTCCTCTTTTCAGAATATAGATGGACTAGTCCTGGGTAAACTGCCAAATCGCTGCGCGTGGCGCTAACGTTTTTTTATAAATAAATAAATGCCCCGTTTAAAAATAAATGTACGCGAACCAACACACCTGAAGACGACCGTTTGAGTTATGGTCGAAATGTCGTGAGAATTTTTTTATTGTTTTATATATATTTTATTATTTTGTTGTTTCTCTTCAACGTGACTTTACCGAAAAAACTAAGAATATGATATGAAGGCTCTCAGGCATATTTATGACATTTTCCCTCTCATTGTGTGCCATAACAGCCCGTGGAGAGAAACCCTTCAGGTGCACTCTGTGCGTGAAGGCGTTTGCACGTTCATCAAATCTGATGAATTTGAGAAACTTTTCATTACATCATGAATATATTAATAAGTATAGACGTGTAAGTCTCGTGTGCATTCCTCTGTGCCTGACGTGTAGATGGTGTGGATATTCTTTTTTTCTGTCTGCAGCTGACGCTTCCTCTGCAGAATTGGTCTGATGGAGCAAAGGCAGTCAGCGCAGCTCGGTACGACAAGTCAACAATGCGACCAGCGTGCATACAGCACGGACCGTACTGGAAATCTGACACGGCACCAGAGGAGTCACACAGGAGAGAAACCCTTCAAATGTACTGTGTGTAACAAGGCATTTGCATGGCCATCAGTTCTTCAGACCCACCAGAGAACACACACGGGAGAGAAACCCTTCAAGTGCAGTGTGTGCGTGAAGGCATTTGCACGTTCATCTGCTCTTGTAAAACACCAGAGAACACACACAGGAGAGAAACCCTTCAAGTGTACTCTGTGCGGGAAGTCGTTTGCAGATTCATCAAATCTTCAAGTACACCAGAGAACACAAAAGCATCACAAGGAGCGGAGTCGGAGTCTGAAATCAGCTTGTGAAAGTCAAAGTGCCGCAATGAGCCCATCCCTCATGAAACAAGAACCAGAATAAAATACCAGCTTGGACACTTTTAAAGGTATAAAGGTGAAATGTGAAGAGGTGATGGTGAAATGTGAAGAAGTGATGGTGAAGAGTGAAGAAGTGATGGTGAAGAGTGAAGAAGTGATGGTGAAGAGCGAAGAAGTGATGGTGAAATGTGAAGATGAAGATTCAACTCCAAAATGGGACCTTCACATCATGAAGCAGGAGAAGAATTCTGACTGTGAGTCAGAGTGAGGCAACTCCGAGCAGTTTGTGGAAGTGGAGGTGTGGGTGGACTTGCTCCTAGACAATACAAAGTCAAGTGGAGACCCGGTAGATGTGTAAGCCAGAGACGATGTTGCTCCAATAGATGCACCTTTGTCACAGGCCTTTAATGACAAGAATGTGAAGTTGAACACTTTGTGGGCCCGTGGGTTGGGGAGATCTCTAACCAGGAGCAAGAGCCAATAAGCCCCCAAGCATTCACTATGTTATAATAATTGCTTTTACATGGTGCTTGCTTAACCGCCTCAGCAACTCGGAGTTTTGTATCTCGTCTGAAACACTCGAAGAGCATCCCCAAGTAGCAGCTGCCCCTGTGTGGCACAAGGTGGTGGCCCTGCACCGGCCTGCATGTGGACAAGAGCCTGTCAGTAGGGGGCGATGATTGATGCGTAATCTCAGTTGTGTAGTTTGTAGGCAATCTTGATTCGAAGCTTTTGTGACTGCAGGAATCCACACTCTTGAGTTATTTCGGTAAAGTCACCACGTGGGTAGAAACATAACAGATCACGGCGTTTAGATCACAACACACACAATCGTCATCAGGTGGGACAACCACAGCAAGAGAAACTGCTGAAGTAGTAGGCGCCTACTCCTGCAGTTTGTTCTTATTGCTGCTGTGCTTGTCCCACCTGATGCCGATTGCTTGTGTTGCCATCGAAGCGCCCTCATCTATTATTTGTAGCGTAATGTTTTGAATTTGCTACATTTTGACCCAGATGCTAGCATGCAACGGCCTACTCGTTTTGAATGACGCAACAATCGTACGTTGTACATACACTGTTAAGCAGACGGTGCGTATTTGTAAAATAACTTCTTGTTAATACGATGTAACGTGATGCAGTCAATTTCGCTGCAGAAATTCAATTTTGTTAATATGCCCGTCAATGATTTAGAATGAATACTTGTCTGATTGTGCGCGTGCATGTAACATTTTGTCTGAGGGTCAAACATTGAATAAGTGATGTTAGGACAAAGTGTGTGTGTGTGTTTTCGAAGTAAACTGTACAGAGAACTCGGGTGAGACCCGTTGTTCTTGTGATACAGGTCAAAGGGTACTTTTGTGTTTCACGAAGCGTCTGCCTCTGGAGCAACTCATCGTCTTTGAAATAGGGAGCACGCTCGGATCATTCATCACTCATACGCTCACTCACCCTCATGCAGAACAAGGGGAGTACATTCCAACTCCACTCACTCACACGCTCACTCACCCTCATGCAGAACAAGGGTACATTCCAACTCCACTCACTCACTCACCCTCATGCAGAACAAGGGGAGTACATTCCAACTCCACTCACTCACACGCTCACTCACCCTCATGCAGAACAAGGGGAGTACATTCCAACTCCACTCACTCACACGCTCACCCTCATGCAGAACAAGGGGAGTACATTCCAACTCCACTCACTGACATGCTCACTCACCCTTATGCAGAACAAGGGGAGTACATTCATACTCCACTCACTCATACGCTCACTCACCCTCATGCAGAACAAGGGGAGTACATTCCAACTCCACTCACTCACACGCTCACTCACCCTCATGCAGAACAAGGGGAGTACATTCCAACTCCACTCACTCACTCACCCTCATGCAGAACAAGGGGAGTACATTCCAACTCCACTCACTCATAAGCTCACTCACCCTCATGCAGAACAAGGGGAGTACATTCCAACTCCACTCACTCACACGCTCACTCACCCTCATGCAGAACAAGGGGAGTACATTCCAACTCCACTCACTCACACGCTCACTCACCCTCATGCAGAACAAGGGGAGTACATTCCAACTCCACTCACTCACACGCTCACCCTCATGCAGAACAAGGGGAGTACATTCCAACTCCACTCACTGACACGCTCACTCACCCTTATGCAGAACAAGGGGAGTACATTCATACTCCACTCACTCATACGCTCACTCACCCTCATGCAGAACAAGGGGAGTACATTCCAACTCCACTCACTCACACGCTCACTCACCCTCATGCAGAACAAGGGGAGTACATTCCAACTCCACTCACTCACTCACCCTCATGCAGAACAAGGGGAGTACATTCCAACTCCACTCACTCATAAGCTCACTCACCCTCATGCAGAACAAGGGGAGTACATTCCAACTCCACTCACACGCTCACTCACCCTCATGCAGAACAAGGGGAGTACATGCCAACCCCACCTAAAAAAGCACACGAGTCTGGAATCGATCCCATACCCATTCTGGTGCACCACTGCCCCCCAATAGAGCGTGATTCAATTATTTCTGTCAATATGTAGCGTTGACTTCGGATGCACCTCATGTAACTCCTGAACCCCGTTAAATCGGTTGCATTGGATTGTTGCAGCCAACTCTCTGGGAACCAGTTCCTTCAACAAAGTGCGGGCTTGCGTGTGGCGGTCTGAGTGTCTGGAGACAACTGGAATTGGACTCTGCGATGCCTGTAATGTGAAGGTTTCTGGTTTTTTTCACAAATGTCCAGCAGGGGCAGATCAAGTTACAACAAGCAATACAATTTTGTTAGGAGTACAAAATAGAAAAAAGTAATGCAAGTCACTAAAAATGTACGAATATAAATATAGTATCTAAGTACAAATTAAATGAGTACATACATGCCTGCCGATGTATCAATACCGAACGCAAGCTAGGGCAAGGCAGTAAAACACCAACAAAACAGTCCCAAACCACACCAAGACAACACGCAGTCATTTAATTAAATGTTCTGATCTGTGTTCTGACTTTACTGCTTCCTAACTTGTATTCTCCTGCAAGAGATGATGACATTCTAACTTGCAACTTTCATCAGCTAGCTGAGACCAGGCCACTGTGGCTTTGAATGGTGTCCTAGATGGACACCCACCACCGGAATGGAAAATCTTACAGATGTCAAGCATATGGTCAGCGGGCAGATCACCTCAACAGTAGGTCCTGGTGTCAAGGACATGGGCTCGCATTCGGTGTTCTGTTACTATATAGTCCAGCAGATGTTCCTGCTTGGACCCAGTGTGCATCCATGATGCTGTGTGGATGCGCCGATGCCGGAACAGCGTGTTGGTAAGCCCAATGTGCTGCATAGAAGTCTAGCAGCCTCCTACCGTTATTATTGAGCTGTTCTGGCCGATGCCTTCCAATCACTCTGGCCCAGGTGCCAGTGTCATGACCCACTCAGGTATTAAAGTCATCCGACAGGATGACTCCATCCCAAGGGGCGACTTTAGCTAGTACTTGTGACAGGTCATAGAAGGCATCTGACTCACCAGCCTTGCCACCATCCCTCCACTGGTGTTAATAGTCGGTTGAGGCGTAAGCAACCACCATTACCATTCCTCGCGTTTTGTTTATGGGAAAGCCAGACCATAGAAGCCTGGGACTTACAGTTTCCTAAACCTCAGCGCCATGCTCCCACACCTGTTGTATATATGCCTCTTCCAAAAAAAATGTTATTGTGTAATATTGTCTATTTTTTATATCATGGCTCCTTGGAGACAAATATGCGTTCCCTGCATGCTGAAGCTTGGGAAAACCAGATGACGAAGCCAAAACAGCACTATAATGAGAAACGGGTAAACATAATACAAGAGACATTGATCAGATGGGCATGATGAGAATAACCAGAGATGAGGAGGGCCTTAAAGCCGTCGAATATTTCGCTTCTCAGGAATAAACCTAACTCATGTAGCAAAAGGTGAAACGTTAATGAAAGGCCATAAAGGAATAACTCTTCCATGGGCAAGGAGTGACTCAGGGAATTTCTGAGAGAGCAAGGGAGGACCCATGGCAAAACACCATAAACTCACTGCACCCGAGGGCAAACACAGGACAAAGAGACGAGAATGTCCCTTGCTGTTTCACTCTCTGAATTAACAAACCCGAGTGCCTGGAAAGTTGAAACGTAAAAATGCCAACCCGCTGCATGTGAATATTGTTAAACGTCATGATTTTAAATGTTAACTTTTGTGAAAGGATACATTGTTACATGACAATACAGAAGGTTTTGAATACGACTAGTTGCATGTTTTATTAAAATTCACTTATCAATATGTAATCAGCGTCTCCGACCTGGGTTAAACTTCAGTTGTATTTATTCTCAAGATGCAGTACAGCACGTGTCTCCCTTCGCGGCTGGCTTCTCTCTTGCTCTCTGGACGGCGGCGCACGCTTTGCCTCCCGCCGCCGTGGCACTCGCTCTCTCTCCGCCTCGCCGCTGGCTGACGGCGTGTCGGAGAGAGGGGAGGCTCAGCTGGTGGAGCCCGCCACGTGGCCGATGGGTGGTAGCGCAGGTGGTGACGACGTTCGGACCCGGGCTCTTCACACACCGACGACCGAGTCCTCTGCTGCTTCTGCTTATATCCCTCTCGGCGGTGCTAAGCTCTGCCTCTAGCCACGCCCCTCTCGGAACATTCTAGAGGGCTCTCGAGGCTTCCCGCTAGCTCTACCCATTTACCTTTCACCCAGATGGGATCCCCCTTACTGATTGGATGTGAGACAACATAGCACGTGTCTGCAATAACCCCCCGGTCGTCCTGTAGCTGGCGCACTCTCATTACAAATACATAAGTGCCATGATATCTGGGTTAAGCATATAAACTTGTTAACGATTTATGGAAGTTTTGTATTGAAGTATTCTACCAAAGGATCATCCCTAAGATAAACACGTACAAATTACATATTGTCTCCACTCTCACTCACTTTTCTCCTCACCCTCCTCCTGTCACTAACCCTTCTCATCACGCTCACTCACCCTTCTCCTCACTGTCACTCTTCTCCTGTCACTCACCCTTTTCCTCACTCTCACCATTCTCACTCTCACTCACCCTTCTCCTCACTCTCACCATTCTCACTCTCATTCACCCTTCTCACTCTCACCCTTCTCCTCACTCTCACTCACCCTTCTCCTGTCACTCACCCTTCTCCTCACTGTCACTCACCTGTCTCCTCACCCATCTCCCTCGGGGCAGCAGCGGCCCGAGCACGGCTCTGCCTCAGGGCAGCATCGGGGGGCGTACATGTTTGGGAGGGGCTCATCTCTGCTTGGATGGTTGCTCGTGGTCACGTGACACACTTAAACCAATCCGGGGGCGTACATGTTTGGGGGGGGGGGGGGCGCACCTCTGGTTGGCTGCTTGCTCGGGGTCACGTGACGCACTTAAACCAATCCGGGGGCGTTAATCACAGTCACAGAATGACAGGACAGATCTGTGATATTATATATGTAGATAAAGAATAGTAATAGCATTTTGCTGTATATGTTTAAAACTGGTCTGCAAGATTGATAATACGTGATAATGATGATTTCTGCTGAATAATCCATCGTGAAACTATCTAATGCAACAATTCAGAAATGTCAACTCCATGTATTGTTTAGGAATACATTAACATGGCTTTATAATTTAAAATGAGCTGTATGTATCAACAGCTGGTGTTGTTACATATTCAAATACACAACTATATACATTTGGATGTATAAATATATTCCTACTGAATCTATTATAATGTTTAATGTGAGTCTTTACTAGCTCATTTGGCCCAAAACACACCTGTCATTCAAATTATCACTCAAATTAAAAGTTTAATATCGTATGTACATTTTTTTTTATCACCACAGGATTTACTTTTTAAAATCCTGACACTCTGGGATTTGACTCTTCTCCGTGGATATGAGTCATGAAAACAATAAGCTCATTAGAGACTGGTAGAACATGCACACTGAACATTTATTTAAATAAATTTGTGCCACATTTTAAATGTTTTAACCTGAAAACATTTCGAGTGGTACTCCCAAAAGCAATAGAAATAATTAGGATTGGTTTAAAATAAACCAATGTTAACTTCCCTAGCTTCCATAAGACATACCAATACAAACCCTATTGTGCCCTGGTGGATTAAAATGCAGAAAAAAATGAAGATAACAAATTTTAACTGTAAACGCAATCATAAGATTAGCAAATAAATATGTCCCATACATTGACCACATTCGCAAACGGAAAACTCACAAACACCGGTGTTTAACTTAAATTGCAAGACCGCAAAAAACGCAAGACGACAATCAACGCCGCCGCCACCGCCGCCCGTTGTGCCTACTCATTCCAGAAGACCCTGTTGAGGACCTTGTTGACATTTCTGATCAGAGTGGCATTGTATCTCCACAGCGTGAGGTCCACGACCAGCGAGTCGAGCGCCAGGTCGGGCTGCTCGGGCGATCGGTAGTGGTGCGTGATCGCGGTGTCTCCGGGCACCGTCTGCGAGATGCCCAGCGGCGTTGAGCGTACTGTGCACCGACGTCTGCAGCACCGCGCGAGGGTTCAGGATCATCTTGGTCGGGTTGAAGACCTCCGGCTGGTTTGGCTCCCGTCTAATGTGGCGCATGATGTTGACGCCCGGGATGGCGTTCCACGCCTGGAACTTCGACCCAAACTCTTCCGATACCGTGTAGGGAAACACGTGGTTTTCGAATGTGTAAATGTCGACGCCGTACTTGTCGTTCAAGTACCGCATGAGGTCCTTCCAGTTTGTGTGCTTCAAAGGGATGATCACTTCGTCGATGTCCATGAGGACCAGGTAGCGCGTGCTGTACATGTGCCGATACACGCAGTCGTTCAGCGCCGCTATCTGGCCATGGTAGTGCAGCTCGCCTGGGTGCTTGGGGTAGTGCCACCCTCTGGACACCCGCACGTAGTCCGTGATGGGCCACTGAACGACCTCGACGAGGCCGGTCTTGATGTAGTAGAGGAGCACTTTGTTCAGCTCAGAGCTGCAGCTTGTGTTGTATACCGTCACGCGGCCCGCACCCAAGATGCGGTACATTTCGATCACCTGCACGAACTGCAGCACGTTGCCGTAGTTCCCGAAGATCGTGGAGATGCAGACGCTGAATTCCTGTGTGAAGGTGGGGGGCATGTAGAGCCGATTTCGCACGGGCATGAAGACCCACTCGGCCTCCTCCTCGTCTGGTATTGTGCGCATGCGCTGGACGGACACGTGTCCCGGCTCGCAGTCCAGCGGTTCCGTGCACAGGAAGTCGGCCATGCCGTACGGGAAGTCAAAGTGATCCGAGTGGACGTAGGCGCTGGCGGTGACCATCAGGATCTCCGAGTGCCCTCGGCAGCAGAAGTGGCAGGAGAGCACGTCCGGCTCATACCGGTTGGCGATGCCGATGATGCGTGTGCTCTTACCGGCCTCGCGCTGGTCGTGGTACGCCGACACCAAGAATATCTTGGTGTCGCGCACGCGCATCATCGACGTGTTCTGCAGCGCTCCCCGTTGCCCGCACAGCGTCACGTGGTTGATTTTATCGGAAGCAGACTCCAGCTTTGGCCTGAAGACGGACGAGTTGCCGAGTGCATCGAGGTCGCGAACGAGGAAGCCCGTCCAGCTGTACATGTACCAGACGCTCAGCAGCAATGAGACGCTGAGCAGCAGCAGCGAGAGGAACAGGACCGGGAGGCGTAGCTTCATCTTCTTTCGAGGTGTGCAAGGAGACAAGACGTCTGGATCAAATCTCTAGACCGCCGTCTCAGGACGAAAAGTCTGATATCGCTCGGCCTGTGATTACATTTACGTAAAAACACACACACACAGAGCTTCGCGTTAAAAATGCACAACACTTTACACAATTCCATTTCAGGTAAACCTCACAGAAAAACAAAAGCTCTCCAAAATCAAAAGACTGTATTGGCCTCAGGGTGGACATGTACAGGTACAACTCTCTGCAAGTGAATGCAATATTTGACGCTTGTGTTGCGCCCAAAACGTCGTGATTTAATTTAGTTTTTATTTTTGTTTTATTTTATTTTTACATACGTGACTTTACCGAAAGAACCAAAGAGTAAACATACGATAACCTGGATATAAGCATGTGTAGGGGTGCTATGGGGAATAAACACATGGCACGGGAAGGTGTGGTTCACCCACACCTTGGTGGCTACAACAACGTCCGCTAAGGCTCCAGTGGGTATAAAGTGCGGGGAGCCAGGGAGCTCGGGGCAGAGTGTGGGGCCCGAGGCTGAAGCAACCAGTGAAGAAAGAAGGCCAGCTAGGTGAGACCCTGGAACTCCTGTGACCGCTGCCCTTTTCAGGGCCGGCACAGCAAGCCAGTGGTGCGGCCCCAGAGCCCCAGAGTCAGAGTCCTTCTAAGGGCTGGTCTGGTCGGCAGGGTGCCGAGATCTGTGCCTAACCAGGGCCGGATCTGATAGCCTCCCTTAGAGCCCTACCAGGAGGAACTGGGAGCCTAGAGCTTAGGCTAGAGAGCCTGGGGTGTGTTCCTGAGTTATACGGGTGGAGGGGCCGCTACCCCTTCTAGTGTAACCCTTGTTAAGGTTTAAATAAATAGTGCTGCTTCTATTCTGCCGTCTCCGTGTCCTGGAACCCACTACAACTGGTGTCAGAAGTGGTCTTAAAATGGACACAAGGAGTACAAACCGATCACAGGAACCCCAGGAGGAGGACGGCTCGCCTGGGATTGCGCCAGAGGCCGCGGCCGACGATCCTGGGATGTCCCAGATGCCCCAACAGCAGCCGCTGCTGGAGGAGTGGCCGCCGATGGAGGACGGGTTGCAGGCGGCTCACTCTCGACTGGCTGAGCTGCTGTATGCCGCGGCTTCCACGCTGGAGGAAATCAACCGCGCGGGGCTGCGGGCGCAAAGGCGGCAGAGAGACGAACGTCGTTCAACGGCCATTCCCGCCGAAACACAGCCACCAGATTTCGGATTTGCCGCCATGACAGTGTCCGCCACGGCGATTGGAGGGTCGCAGCTCCACGTGGACGCTGTGGGCCAATCAGCGGTGGTGACGTCATCACCAACGGACGCCCGCTGTCAGGACCAATCGGCGGGCGCATCGTTATCACCTGCGCGACCGCTGATGGGTGTCCCCAGCCCCTCCAACACCGGTGGAGAGGCCGGAAATGGCGCGCGGCACCTCTCAGAGACGAAGCCATCGTTTCAACAACGCCGGTGTTGAAGGAGTTCGTTTCAGACGGCGGCGACTGGGGGGCCTTTCAACGCCGCTTTCTCGCTCATCAAGAGATGGCCGGCTGGACGGACAACGAGGCGTTGAGTGCGCTACCGGCCATGCTGGACGATGACGCCCTTGCTACGCTCATCACAGCTCCCAGATCAACGCGATCTACGCTACAGTCGGCGCTCCAGGTCCTCACCATAGTCTACGGGCCATTGTCGGACTGCCGCAAACTCTTCCACGAGCGGTGCAGGGGCCAGAAGGAGCCACCGCTGGCGTATCGCACGGCTCTCCTGGCCCTCGCAAAAGCAGCTTTCCCGCGGATGGACGGCGAAGGGGTGGACGCGATGGTGACGGAGAAGCTCCTGGCGTTGGCCCAGGAGCTACAGATCGTCATCGTCGCAGAGGACGACGCGGACATGTGCTCCTTGCGGGCAGCAAGACACATCCACGCGCACCTGATAGCGCAGCGTCGATCACCTCTCGTCCCCAAGGGCGCAGCTGCGGTGTGCGCTGGGACGCCGACCATCCCCCCCTCCGAGGAGGTCTTCGCGACCGGTCGCCCGGTGGAGTGGAGATCCGGAGGGAGGCCGGCTCGGACAACACTGGATCGCCAGGAGCACCCCAAGGCGCTCGTCACGTGCTACAACTGTGGCCGCAAGGGCCACGTGGCTGCGGAATGCCGGGCACCTCGTCAACGACAGCCGGGACGGTCGGACGGCGCTACAGCCTACAGGCCTCCGCATCGCAACCCGGCAAGTCGCGGCACCCCACATGCTCGGCCTGTGCACACACCTGTCCCCACCTCGCGCGTTTCGGTGTACGGGCCTCGGGGTACGCCCATTGGTTTGTTGGGTGGCGGCGGGGTCGAGAGGGTGCTCGGGCCGGGGCAGTGGACGGAATTGGCCCACCGCATTGTTGTTGCGTCGGCAGGCTCGTCCGTGGTCGCGGGTCGCATTGACGGGGTCGAGGTGTGTATCTTCGTCAATACGAGAGCTTCGGCGACCATTGTGTCAGACTTGATTTATAATATTCTTCCTGTTCAAAACCGCCCCTTGCTCCCAGTCACCGTTCCGTGTTACGCAGCGAACGGGGGTTCGCTGGGTATCATAGGCCAAATTCGAGCACAAATTTGCATTGGCGATATCAAACTCTCCGGGCCGATATTAGTCTCGTCCTCGCTGGCGGTTCCGTGCTTGTTGGGGACGGACTTTTTGGGCAAAATGCCGATTAAAATTCTAATTGATCAGGGTTGCATCGAGCTTCCCTCGGGCCGACGGGTAACATTCCTGCCTTCCCCTGTCACCTCAAGGGCAGCGTGCGCGTCGATACAAGCGTTCGTCACTCGGACGGTGCGTGTACCTCCCGGGGCGCAAATGCTCGTGCCCCTTCGCTTGCGTCGGCCTTTCGTGCCCGGTGTTCTGGACCAGGGAATTCTGTTAGGGCCCTCGAGGGCTGGGGAAAACGGGCTGGATCTGGTGGCCGCTCAAACGCTCGTTAAGGGGAGCGATGACCCGTGTATCCTCGTCCTTAACGTTGGCGTACAGACGGCCGTCGTTCCTCAGGGAACTGTGCTCGCGCACGCGACGCCGGTCCCCGTGGTAGACACGGTTATGGGTAATGTGGAGACCGATCCTCTGGCTCAACCGCATTCTGAGGGGGACGATAGTTGGATGGACGCACTATGTTCGGGCACGAGTGATCTGTCTGACTCCCAGCGTGCCGGCCTACGCACCCTTCTGACGGAATTTTCCGATGTCTTTAGTAAACACAAATATGACATGGGTGCACGAAATTGTTGCGTCACCACATTGACACGGGTGACAATGCCCCGGTATGCCAGAATCCTTTTCGGTTAAGTCCGGCCGAAAAAGATCATGTCAAATCGGCAGTGGATGACATGCTGGCTGCAGACATTATAGCCCCTTCCACCAGTCCATGGGGAGCACCCATAGTGCTTGTCAAAAAGCACGATGGGTCCTTGGGATTCTGTGTGGATTTTCGCCGCCTTAATAAGATCTCCGTGGCCGACGCGTATCCACTTCCCCGGATGGACGAATCTCTGGATGCTCTGGCTGGCGCACGTTTTTTTTCTACGTTGGACTTGTTATCCGGATTCTGGCAACTCCCATTGGATGATGAGTCCAAGCCAGAGACTGCGTTTCGCACACCACACGGCCTATTCCAATTTAACCGGTTACCTATGGGATTACACTCCGCTCCGGCGACATTTCAGCGCCTTATGGAACTGGTTTTGGCTGGCTTACAGTGGAACGTCTGTTTGATCTATCTGGATGACGTCATCGTGTTCAGCAAGACATTTGACGAACACCTTTTGCGCTTGCCTGCCGTGTTCCTCAAAATGCGTGCTGCGAATTTGAAATTTAAGCCGCAAAAGTGCCACCTGCTACGGGAATCCATACGCTATTTGGGGCACATCGTCAGCCGCTCGGGCATATCCACCGATCCCGCAAAGACGCAGTGTGTCAGCTCCTGGCCAACCCCCACCTCGGTGGCTGAGGTCAGGAGTTTCATTGGATTTGCGTCTTATTACCGGCGGTTCGTCGCGGATTTCGCGACCATTTCTAAGCCCTTACACGCTCTGACGGCGAAGGGAGTGAAATTTCACTGGGGCCAGGAGGAGGAGGTCGCTTTTTGTTCCCTTCGCGACGCTCTCGTGCGGGCCCCTCCATTGAGCTACCCCGATTTTTCAGAACCCTTCCTGCTCGATACAGACGCCAGCAATACGGCATTGGGGGTGTGCTCTCACAGGTGATCTGTGGTGTGGAACGCGTCGTGGCTTATGGCAGTAGGGTTTTGTCTCCGGCGGAACAGAGATACTGCGTCACGCGTCGGGAACTCTTGGCTATTGTATTTTTTATGCAACAGTATCGCCCATACCTGTACGGTCGGCATTTCACTGTCCGTACGGACCATGCGGCATTACAATATGCCTTGCGGGTGACGCAGCCTTCGGGGCAATTGTCCCGATGGCTCGAAATCCTTCAGGATTATGATTTCACGACCACATATCGGAAGGGTGCTCGGCACACTAATGCGGATGCGCTGTCTCGCCTGCCGCCCGCCTCAGATTGCGCTTGTCTCAGGGGATCAGGGCGTTGTAAGCCGCCAGAGGATAGCCCCCCCTTAGATATCCCGGTTCTCGCTGCTGCCACTGAGGACCCCTTGCCTGAGGGTCCTGTCGGGGTGGGAGGTGCGGACTCCTTGCTGGGGTTGTCTGTTGCGGAATGGGGGCGCCTCCAGATGGAGGACGCATCCCTCCTCGCGTTGCGTCGTCGCGCAGGGGGTTCCGTACGGGGGGTCGCGGGGATTGATTTGTACGGGCTGCTCCAGGGGCTCCTAATGCATTGGGATGGGAGGGCCTGCCGTCACAGGCTTATGGTGCCATCCGCTTTGCGGGGTAAGGCCGTTTGGGCCGCACATGAGCGGCTTTTGCACCTGGGAACCCACAAGACCCTTGCCGTGCTCCAGCTGGATTTCTTCTGGCCGGGTATGGCAAGGGATGTGGATGACCTCCTGGGTGCATGCACTCAGTGCGCCCAACGAAAACCACCAGCGAAAGGCGCCTGCCCACCGCTACAATCTATCACGGTCTCTCGGGTTAACGAACTCGTCGCACTCGATATATTGGGGCCCTTCCCTGCGACCCCTAGGGGTAACAAGTACCTGCTAGTTGGCGTGGAATATTTCACCCGATGGCCTATGTCATGGCCTCTCGCTAACCAGTCAGCAGCAGCCGTTGCCGAGGCCTTTGTCCAGGGCTATATCCTCGACAAGGGTGCTCCCGAACGGCTGCTGACTGACCAACGGAAGAACTTCTCTGGCGTCCTTCTGCACGAGGTGTGTGCGCTTCTTGGTTCGAAAAAGATTCGCACTTCCCCCTATCACCCACAAACCGATGGCATGGTGGAGCGGCTGCATAGGACGCTCACATCTATGTTGTGTCACCAGGTGTGTGACTCCCAGACCGATTGGGACCTTCACATTCCGGGGGTTTTGGCCGCCTATAGAATGGCTCCTCATGCGGCAATCGGCTTCTCGCCGTTCTTTTTGATGTACGGTCGCGACGTTGACCCACCAATTGCGACTCAGCTCCGCGTCTCGGAAACCAGCAGAAAATCGAAATTGGCCGACCACGTTAAATTTAATATCCTGAGGTTGGCCGAGGCGCGGGAGGCAGCGGCCCAAAACTCTGCCTCTCGGCAGAAGGCCAACGAGAGGTTGCGATCGCGCCAATCACGCACACATGCGTGGAAGCCAGGCGATCAAGCCTGGCTGCACTGCCCTCAGGTGCCGTTGGCGACCTTGGCAAAATTGTTGCGGCCTTGGAGGGGCCCTGTGGTTATTGTGAAGGTTATGCGGCCGCAGTGCGTTCGTATCCAGTGGGGGAAATGCCGCTGGTACGTACACCCCTCGCGTCTGAAGCCGTTTGTGGCGCCGCGCGTCCCTCCACCACATTACGTGGGCCGAGCATGTGATGTGTCCGCTGACTCCCGGACGGCGTCTTCGTCACCTGCCCTTGATGCTTCACTAACTGTTCCACCTTCAGGCGCCTCAAGAATGACGGCTTCCAGCGCGCCTGCGCCACCCGGTGGGGACGGAGTTTGCCCTTCCGGGGTGACGGAAGACGGTGCACCTGCACAGCCGGTGCCCACTGCCGGGCCGACCGGACCCTCCCCCTACGATGGACCCGCAAAACGGACTCGCGCCAAAACGCGCCGTTTGTTGTAATAATGGTTCTTGTTACTCTTGTTGTTCACTGTTAAGTTTTCTTGCTGCGTTGATGGGGGGGGGGGGGTACAATGTATATGTGTATATAGTGTAATTTTGTATAGGTGGGTTGGGTTATTTATTGGGGTGTTCGTTCTTATGAGGCACGCACGGGCGGGGGTTTGTTGTGTTTATTGTTCGAGTATTGTTGCAGCCGGGACGGCTGCGGGTTACACGGGAGGGGGTGATGTACGGGTGCTATGGGGAATAAACACATGGCATGGGAAGGTGTGGTTCACCCACACCTTGGTGGCTACAACAACGTCCGCTAAGGCTCCAGTGGGTATAAAGTGCGGGGAGCCAGGGAGCTCGGGGCAGAGTGTGGGGCCGAGGCTGAAGCAACCAGTGAAGAAAGAAGGCCAGCTAGGTGAGACCCTGGAACTCCTGTGACCGCTGCCCTTTTCAGGGCCGGCACAGCAAGCCAGTGGTGCGGCCCCAGAGCCCCAGAGTCAGAGTCCTTCTGAGGGCCGGTCTGGTCGGTGGGGTGCCGAGATCTGTGCCTAACCAGGGCCGGATCTGATAGCCTCCCTTAGAGCCCTACCAGGAGGAACTGGGAGCCTAGAGCTTAGGCTAGAGAGCCTGGGGTGTGTTCCTGAGTTATACGGGTGGAGGGGCCGCTACCCCTTCTAGTGTAACCCTTGTTAAGGTTTAAATAAATAGTGCTGCTTCTATTCTGCCGTCTCCGTGTCCTGGAACCCACTACATGTATATATGGGTTCTGGTTCATGTATATATGGCTTCTGTTTCATGTATATATGGCTTCTGTTTCATGTATATATGGCTTCTGGTTCATGTGTATATTGCTTCTGGTTCATGTATATATGGCTTCTGATTCATGTATATATGGCTTCTGGTTCATGTATATATGGCTTCTGGTTCATGTATATATGGCTTCTGGTTCATGCATATATGGCTTCTGGTTCATGCATATATGGCTTCTGGTTCATGTATATATGGCTTCTGGTGCATGTATATATGGCTTCTGGTTCATGTATATATGGCTTCTGGTTCATGTATATATGGCTTCTGGTTCATGTATATATGGCTTCTCGTTCATGTATATATGGCTTCTGTTTCATGTACATATGGCTTCTGGTTCATGTATATATGGCTTCTGGTTCATGTATATATGGCTTCTGGTTCATGTGTATATGGCTTCTACTTCATGTATATATGGCTTCTGGTTCATGTATATATGGCTTTTGGTTCATGTATATATGCCTTCTGGTTCATGTATATATGGCTTCTGGTTCCTGTATATATGGCTTCTGGTTCATGTATATATGGCTGCTGGTTCATGTATATATGGCTTCTGGATCATGTATATATGGCTTCTGGTTCATGTATATATGGCTTCTGGTTCATGTATATATGGCTTCTGGTTCATGTATATATTGCTTCTGGATCATGTATATATGGCTTTTGGATCATGTATATATGGCTTTTGGATCATGTATATATGGCTTCTGGTTCATGTATATATGGCTTCTGGTTCATGTATATATGGCTTCTGGTTCATGTATATATGGCTTCTGGTTCATGTATATATGGCTTCTGGTTCATGTATATATGGCTTCTGGGTCATGTATATATGGCTTCTGGATCATGTATATATGGCTTCTGGTTCATGTATATATGGCTTCTGGTTCATGTATATATGGCTTCTGGTTCATGCATATATGGCTTCTGGTTCATGCATATATGGCTTCTGGGTAATGTATATATGGCTTCTGCATCATGTATATATGGGTTCTGGTTCATGTATATATGGCTTCTGTTTCATGTATATATGGCTTCTGGTTCATGTGTATATTGCTTCTGGTTCATGTATATATTGCTTCTGGTTCATGTATATATGGCTTCTGGTTCATGTGTATATGGCTTCTGGTTCATGTATATATGGCTTATGGTTCATGTATATATGGCTTTTGCTTCATGTATATATGCCTTCTGGTTCATGTATATATGGCTTCTGGTTCCTGTATATATGGCTTCTGGTTCATGTATATATGGCTGCTGGTTCATGTATATATGGCTTCTGGATCATGTATATATGGCTTCTGGTTCATGTATATATATGGCTTCTGGTTCATGTATATATGGCTTCTGGTTCATGTATATATTGCTTCTGGATCATGTATATATGGCTTCTGGATCATGTATATGGCTTCTGGGTCATGTATATATGGCTTCTGGTTCATGTATATATAGCTTCCGGATCATGTATATATGGCTTTTGATTCATGTATATATGGCTTCTGGTCCATGTATATATGGCTTCTGGTTCATGTATATATGGCTTCTGGTTCATGTATATATGGCTTCTGGTTCATGTATATATGGCTTCTGGGTCATGCATATATGGCTTCTGGATCATGTATATATGGGTTCTGGTTCATGTATATATGGCTTCTGTTTCATGTATATATGGCTTCTGGTTCATGTGTATATTGCTTCTGGTTCATGTATATATGGCTTCTGGTTCATGTATATATGGCTTCTGATTCATGTATGTATGGCTTCTGGGTCATGTATATATGGCTTCTGGTTCATGTATATATGGCTTCTAGTTCATGTATATATGGCTTCTGGTTCATGTATATATGGCTTCTGGGTCATGTATATATGGCTTCTGGTTCATGTATATATGGCTTCTGGTTCATGTATATATGGCTTCTGGTTCATGTATATATGGCTTCTGGTTCATGTGTATATGGCTTCTGGTTCATGTGTATATGGCTTCTGGTTCATGTATATATGGCTTCTGGTTCATGTATATATGGCTTTTGGTTCATGTATATATGCCTTCTGGTTCATGTATATATGGCTTCTGGTTCCTGTATATATGGCTTCTGGTTCATGTATATATGGCTGCTGGTTCATGTATATATGGCTTCTGGATCATGTATATATGGCTTCTGGTTCATGTATATATGGCTTCTGGTTCATGTATATATGGCTTCTGGTTCATGTATATATTGCTTCTGGATCATGTATATATGGCTTTTGGATCATGTATATATGGCTTTTGGATCATGTATATATGGCTTCTGGTTCATGTATATATGGCTTCTGGTTCATGTATATATGGCTTCTGGTTCATGTATATATGGCTTCTGGTTCATGTATATATGGCTTCTGGTTCATGTATATATGGCTTCTGGGTCATGTATATATGGCTTCTGGATCATGTATATATGGCTTCTGGTTCATGTATATATGGCTTCTGGTTCATGTATATATGGCTTCTGGTTCATGCATATATGGCTTCTGGTTCATGCATATATGGCTTCTGGGTAATGTATATATGGCTTCTGCATCATGTATATATGGGTTCTGGTTCATGTATATATGGCTTCTGTTTCATGTATATATGGCTTCTGGTTCATGTGTATATTGCTTCTGGTTCATGTATATATTGCTTCTGGTTCATGTATATATGGCTTCTGGTTCATGTGTATATGGCTTCTGGTTCATGTATATATGGCTTATGGTTCATGTATATATGGCTTTTGCTTCATGTATATATGCCTTCTGGTTCATGTATATATGGCTTCTGGTTCCTGTATATATGGCTTCTGGTTCATGTATATATGGCTGCTGGTTCATGTATATATGGCTTCTGGATCATGTATATATGGCTTCTGGTTCATGTATATATGGCTTCTGGTTCATGTATATATGGCTTCTGGTTCATGTATATATTGCTTCTGGATCATGTATATATGGCTTCTGGATCATGTATATGGCTTCTGGGTCATGTATATATGGCTTCTGGTTCATGTATATATAGCTTCCGGATCATGTATATATGGCTTTTGATTCATGTATATATGGCTTCTGGTCCATGTATATATGGCTTCTGGTTCATGTATATATGGCTTCTGGTTCATGTATATATGGCTTCTGGTTCATGTATATATGGCTTCTGGGTCATGCATATATGGCTTCTGGATCATGTATATATGGGTTCTGGTTCATGTATATATGGCTTCTGTTTCATGTATATATGGCTTCTGGTTCATGTGTATATTGCTTCTGGTTCATGTATATATGGCTTCTGGTTCATGTATATATGGCTTCTGATTCATGTATGTATGGCTTCTGGGTCATGTATATATGGCTTCTGGTTCATGTATATATGGCTTCTAGTTCATGTATATATGGCTTCTGGTTCATGTATATATGGCTTCTGGGTCATGTATATATGGCTTCTGGTTCATGTATATATGGCTTCTGGTTCATGTATATATGGCTTCTGGTTCATGTATATATGGCTTCTGGTTCATGTGTATATGGCTTCTGGTTCATGTGTATATGGCTTCTGGTTCATGTATATATGGCTTCTGGTTCATGTATATATGGCTTTTGGTTCATGTATATATGCCTTCTGGTTCATGTATATATGGCTTCTGGTTCCTGTATATATGGCTTCTGGTTCATGTATATATGGCTGCTGGTTCATGTATATATGGCTTCTGGATCATGTATATATGGCTTCTGGTTCATGTATATATGGCTTCTGGTTCATGTATATATGGCTTCTGGTTCATGTATATATTGCTTCTGGATCATGTATATATGGCTTTTGGATCATGTATATATGGCTTTTGGATCATGTATATATGGCTTCTGGTTCATGTATATATGGCTTCTGGTTCATGTATATATGGCTTCTGGTTCATGTATATATGGCTTCTGGTTCATGTATATATGGCTTCTGGTTCATGTATATATGGCTTCTGGGTCATGTATATATGGCTTCTGGATCATGTATATATGGCTTCTGGTTCATGTTTATATGGCTTCTGGTTCATGTATATATGGCTTCTGGTTCATGCATATATGGCTTCTGGTTCATGCATATATGGCTTCTGGGTAATGTATATATGGCTTCTGCATCATGTATATATGGGTTCTGGTTCATGTATATATGGCTTCTGTTTCATGTATATATGGCTTCTGGTTCATGTGTATATTGCTTCTGGTTCATGTATATATTGCTTCTGGTTCATGTATATATGGCTTCTGGTTCATGTGTATATGGCTTCTGGTTCATGTATATATGGCTTATGGTTCATGTATATATGGCTTTTGCTTCATGTATATATGCCTTCTGGTTCATGTATATATGGCTTCTGGTTCCTGTATATATGGCTTCTGGTTCATGTATATATGGCTGCTGGTTCATGTATATATGGCTTCTGGATCATGTATATATGGCTTCTGGTTCATGTATATATGGCTTCTGGTTCATGTATATATGGCTTCTGGTTCATGTATATATTGCTTCTGGATCATGTATATATGGCTTCTGGATCATGTATATGGCTTCTGGGTCATGTATATATGGCTTCTGGTTCATGTATATATAGCTTCCGGATCATGTATATATGGCTTTTGATTCATGTATATATGGCTTCTGGTCCATGTATATATGGCTTCTGGTTCATGTATATATGGCTTCTGGTTCATGTATATATGGCTTCTGGTTCATGTATATATGGCTTCTGGGTCATGCATATATGGCTTCTGGATCATGTATATATGGGTTCTGGTTCATGTATATATGGCTTCTGTTTCATGTATATATGGCTTCTGGTTCATGTGTATATTGCTTCTGGTTCATGTATATATGGCTTCTGGTTCATGTATATATGGCTTCTGATTCATGTATGTATGGCTTCTGGGTCATGTATATATGGCTTCTGGTTCATGTATATATGGCTTCTAGTTCATGTATATATGGCTTCTGGTTCATGTATATATGGCTTCTGGGTCATGTATATATGGCTTCTGGTTCATGTATATATGGCTTCTGGTTCATGTATATATGGCTTCTCGTTCATGTATATATGGCTTGTTTCATGTACATATGGCTTCTGGTTCATGTATATATGGCTTCTGGTTCATGTATATATGGCTTCTGGTTCATGTGTATATGGCTTCTGGTTCATGTATATATGGCTTCTGGTTCATGTATATATGGCTTTTGGTTCATGTATATATGCCTTCTGGTTCATGTATATATGGCTTCTGGTTCCTGTATATATGGCTTCTGGTTCATGTATATATGGCTGCTGGTTCATGTATATATGGCTTCTGGATCATGTATATATGGCTTCTGGTTCATGTATATATGGCTTCTGGTTCATGTATATATGGCTTCTGGTTCATGTATATATTGCTTCTGGATCATGTATATATGGCTTTTGGATCATGTATATATGGCTTTTGGATCATGTATATATGGCTTCTGGTTCATGTATATATGGCTTCTGGTTCATGTATATATGGCTTCTGGTTCATGTATATATGGCTTCTGGTTCATGTATATATGGCTTCTGGTTCATGTATATATGGCTTCTGGGTCATGTATATATGGCTTCTGGATCATGTATATATGGCTTCTGGTTCATGTATATATGGCTTCTGGTTCATGTATATATGGCTTCTGGTTCATGCATATATGGCTTCTGGTTCATGCATATATGGCTTCTGGGTAATGTATATATGGCTTCTGGATCATGTATATATGGGTTCTGGTTCATGTATATATGGCTTCTGTTTCATGTATATATGGCTTCTGGTTCATGTGTATATTGCTTCTGGTTCATGTATATATTGCTTCTGGTTCATGTATATATGGCTTCTGGTTCATGTGTATATGGCTTCTGGTTCATGTATATATGGCTTCTGGTTCCTGTATATATGGCTTCTGGTTCATGTATATATGGCTGCTGGTTCATGTATATATGGCTTCTGGATCATGTATATATGGCTTCTGGTTCATGTATATATGGCTTCTGGTTCATGTATATATGGCTTCTGGTTCATGTATATATTGCTTCTGGATCATGTATATATGGCTTCTGGATCATGTATATGGCTTCTGGGTCATGTATATATGGCTTCTGGTTCATGTATATATAGCTTCCGGATCATGTATATATGGCTTTTGATTCATGTATATATGGCTTCTGGGTCATGCATATATGGCTTCTGGATCATGTATATATGGGTTCTGGTTCATGTATATATGGCTTCTGGGTCATGTATATATGGCTTCTGGTTCATGTATATATGGCTTCTGGTTCATGTATATATGGCTTCTGATTCATGTATATATGGCTTCTGGGTCATGTATATATGGCTTCTGGTTCATGTATATATGGCTTCTGGTTCATGTATATATGACTTCTGGTTCATGTATATATGGCTTCTGGGTCATGTATATATGGCTTCTGGATCATGTATATATGGGTTCTGGTTCATGTATATATGGCTTCTGTTTCATGTATATATGGCTTCTGGTTCATGTGTATATTGCTTCTGGTTCATGTATATATGGCTTCTGCTTCATGTATATATGGCTTCTGGTTCATGTATATATGGCTTCTGGTTCATGTGTATATGGCTTCTGGTTCATGTATATATGGCTTCTGGTTCATGTATATATGGCTTTTGCTTCATGTATATATGCCTTCTGGTTCATGTATATATGGCTTCTGGTTCCTGTATATATGGCTTTTGGTTCATGTATATATGGCTGCTGGTTCATGTATATATGGCTTCTGGATCATGTATATATGGCTTCTGGTTCGTGTATATATGGCTTCTGGATCATGTATATATGGCTTCTGGTTCATGTATATATGGTTTCTGGTTCATGTATATATGGCTTCTCGTTCATGTATATATGGCTTCTCGTTCATGTATATATGGCTTGTTTCATGTACATATGGCTTCTGGTTCATGTATATATGGCTTCTGGTTCATGTATATATGGCTTCTGGTTCATGTGTATATGGCTTCTGGTTCATGTATATATGGCTTCTGGTTCATGTATATATGGCTTTTGGTTCATGTATATATGCCTTCTGGTTCATGTATATATGGCTTCTGGTTCCTGTATATATGGCTTCTGGTTCATGTATATATGGCTTCTGGTTCATGTATATATGGATTCTGGTTCATGTATATATGGCTTCTCGTTCATGTATATATGGCTTCTCGTTCATGTATATATGGCTTGTTTCATGTACATATGGCTTCTGGTTCATGTATATATGGCTTCTGGTTCATGTATATATGGCTTCTGGTTCATGTATATATGGCTTTTGGTTCATGTATATATGCCTTCTGGTTCATGTATATATGGCTTCTGGTTCCTGTATATATGGCTTCTGGTTCATGTATATATGGCTTCTGGTTCATGTATATATGGCTTCTGGTTCATGTATATATTGCTTCTGGATCATGTATATATGGCTTTTGGATCATGTATATATGGCTTTTGGATCATGTATATATGGCTTCTGGTTCATGTATATATGGCTTCTGGTTCATGTATATATGGCTTCTGGTTCATGTATATATGGCTTCTGGTTCATGTATATATGGCTTCTGGTTCATGTATATATGGCTTCTGGGTCATGTATATATGGCTTCTGGATCATGTATATATGGCTTCTGGTTCATGTATATATGGCTTCTGGTTCATGTATATATGGCTTCTGGTTCATGCATATATGGCTTCTGGTTCATGCATATATGGCTTCTGGGTAATGTATATATGGCTTCTGGATCATGTATATATGGGTTCTGGTTCATGTATATATGGCTTCTGTTTCATGTATATATGGCTTCTGGTTCATGTGTATATTGCTTTTGGTTCATGTATATATTGCTTCTGGTTCATGTATATATGGCTTCTGGTTCATGTGTATATGGCTTCTGGTTCATGTATATATGGCTTATGGTTCATGTATATATGGCTTTTGCTTCATGTATATATGCCTTCTGGTTCATGTATATATGGCTTCTGGTTCCTGTATATATGGCTTCTGGTTCATGTATATATGGCTGCTGGTTCATGTATATATGGCTTCTGGATCATGTATATATGGCTTCTGGTTCATGTATATATGGCTTCTGGTTCATGTATATATGGCTTCTGGTTCATGTATATATTGCTTCTGGATCATGTATATATGGCTTCTGGATCATGTATATGGCTTCTGGGTCATGTATATATGGCTTCTGGTTCATGTATATATAGCTTCCGGATCATGTATATATGGCTTTTGATTCATGTATATATGGCTTCTGGGTCATGCATATATGGCTTCTGGATCATGTATATATGGGTTCTGGTTCATGTATATATGGCTTCTGGGTCATGTATATATGGCTTCTGGTTCATGTATATATGGCTTCTGGTTCATGTATATATGGCTACTGATTCATGTATATATGGCTTCTGGGTCATGTATATATGGCTTCTGGTTCATGTATATATGGCTTCTGGTTCATGTATATATGGCTTCTGGTTCATGTATATATGGCTTCTGGGTCATGTATATATGGCTTCTGGATCATGTATATATGGGTTCTGGTTCATGTATATATGGCTTCTGTTTCATGTATATATGGCTTCTGGTTCATGTGTATATTGCTTCTGGTTCATGTATATATGGCTTCTGCTTCATGTATATATGGCTTCTGATTCATGTATATATGGCTTCTGGGTCATGTATATATGGGTTCTGGTTCATGTATATATGGCTTCTGTTTCATGTATATATGGCTTCTGGTTCATGTGTATATTGCTTCTGGTTCATGTATATATTGCTTCTGGTTCATGTATATATGGCTTCTGGTTCATGTATATATGGCTTCTGGTTCATGTGTATATGGCTTCTGGTTCATGTATATATGGCTTCTGGTTCATGTATATATGGCTTTTGCTTCATGTATATATGCCTTCTGGTTCATGTATATATGGCTTCTGGTTCCTGTATATATGGCTTCTGGTTCATGTATATATGGCTGCTGGTTCATGTATATATGGCTTCTGGATCATGTATATATGGCTTCTGGTTAATGTATATATGGCTTCTGGTTCATGTATATATGGCTTCTGGTTCATGTATATATGGCTTCTGGTTCATGTATATATGGCTTCTGGTTCATGTGTATATGGCTTCTGGTTCATGTATATATGGCTTCTGGTTCATGTATATATGGCTTTTGCTTCATGTATATATGCCTTCTGGTTCATGTATATATGGCTTCTGGTTCCTGTATATATGGCTTCTGGTTCATGTATATATGGCTGCTGGTTCATGTATATATGGCTTCTGGATCATGTATATATGGCTTCTGGTTCATGTATATATGGCTTCTAGATCATGTATATATGGCTTCTGGTTCATGTATATATGGTTTCTGGTTCATGTATATATGGCTTCTGGTTCATGTATATATGGCTTCTGGTTCATGTATATATGGCTTCTGATTCATGTATATATGGCTTCTAGTTCATGTATATATGGCTTCTGGTTCATGTATATGTGGCTTCTGGGTCATGTATATATGGCTTCTGGTTCATGTATATATGGCTTCTGGTTCATGTATATATGGCTTCTCGTTCATGTATATATGGCTTGTTTCATGTACATATGGCTTCTGGTTCATGTATATATGGCTTCTGGTTCATGTATATATGGCTTCTGGTTCATTGGTATATGGCTTCTGGTTCATGTATATATGGCTTTTGCTTCATGTATATATGCCTTCTGGTTCATGTATATATGGCTTCTGGTTCATGTATATATGGCTTTTGCTTCATGTATATATGCCTTCTGGTTCATGTATATATGGCTTCTGGTTCCTGTATATATGGCTTTTGGTTCATGTATATATGGCTGCTGGTTCATGTATATATGGCTTCTGGATCATGTATATATGGCTTCTGGTTCGTGTATATATGGCTTCTGGATCATGTATATATGGCTTCTGGTTCATGTATATATGGTTTCTGGTTCATGTATATATGGCTTCTCGTTCATGTATATATGGCTTCTCGTTCATGTATATATGGCTTGTTTCATGTACATATGGCTTCTGGTTCATGTATATATGGCTTCTGGTTCATGTATATATGGCTTCTGGTTCATGTGTATATGGCTTCTGGTTCATGTATATATGGCTTCTGGTTCATGTATATATGGCTTTTGGTTCATGTATATATGCCTTCTGGTTCATGTATATATGGCTTCTGGTTCCTGTATATATGGCTTCTGGTTCATGTATATATGGCTTCTGGTTCATGTATATATGGATTCTGGTTCATGTATATATGGCTTCTCGTTCATGTATATATGGCTTCTCGTTCATGTATATATGGCTTGTTTCATGTACATATGGCTTCTGGTTCATGTATATATGGCTTTTGGTTCATGTATATATGGCTTCTGGTTCATGTGTATATGGCTTCTGGTTCATGTATATATGGCTTCTGGTTCATGTATATATGGCTTTTGGTTCATGTATATATGCCTTCTGGTTCATGTATATATGGCTTCTGGTTCCTGTATATATGGCTTCTGGTTCATGTATATATGGCTTCTGGTTCATGTATATATGGCTTCTGGTTCATGTATATATTGCTTCTGGATCATGTATATATGGCTTTTGGATCATGTATATATGGCTTTTGGATCATGTATATATGGCTTCTGGTTCATGTATATATGGCTTCTGGTTCATGTATATATGGCTTCTGGTTCATGTATATATGGCTTCTGGTTCATGTATATATGGCTTCTGGTTCATGTATATATGGCTTCTGGGTCATGTATATATGGCTTCTGGATCATGTATATATGGCTTCTGGTTCATGTATATATGGCTTCTGGTTCATGTATATATGGCTTCTGGTTCATGCATATATGGCTTCTGGTTCATGCATATATGGCTTCTGGGTAATGTATATATGGCTTCTGGATCATGTATATATGGGTTCTGGTTCATGTATATATGGCTTCTGTTTCATGTATATATGGCTTCTGGTTCATGTGTATATTGCTTTTGGTTCATGTATATATTGCTTCTGGTTCATGTATATATTGCTTCTGGTTCATGTATATATGGCTTCTGGTTCATGTATATATAGCTTCCGGATCATGTATATATGGCTTTTGATTCATGTATATATGGCTTCTGGGTCATGCATATATGGCTTCTGGATCATGTATATATGGGTTCTGGTTCATGTATATATGGCTTCTGGGTCATGTATATATGGCTTCTGGTTCATGTATATATGGCTTCTGGTTCATGTATATATGGCTACTGATTCATGTATATATGGCTTCTGGGTCATGTATATATGGCTTCTGGTTCATGTATATATGGCTTCTGGTTCATGTATATATGGCTTCTGGTTCATGTATATATGGCTTCTGGGTCATGTATATATGGCTTCTGGATCATGTATATATGGGTTCTGGTTCATGTATATATGGCTTCTGTTTCATGTATATATGGCTTCTGGTTCATGTGTATATTGCTTCTGGTTCATGTATATATGGCTTCTGCTTCATGTATATATGGCTTCTGATTCATGTATATATGGCTTCTGGGTCATGTATATATGGGTTCTGGTTCATGTATATATGGCTTCTGTTTCATGTATATATGGCTTCTGGTTCATGTGTATATTGCTTCTGGTTCATGTATATATTGCTTCTGGTTCATGTATATATGGCTTCTGGTTCATGTATATATGGCTTCTGGTTCATGTGTATATGGCTTCTGGTTCATGTATATATGGCTTCTGGTTCATGTATATATGGCTTTTGCTTCATGTATATATGCCTTCTGGTTCATGTATATATGGCTTCTGGTTCCTGTATATATGGCTTCTGGTTCATGTATATATGGCTGCTGGTTCATGTATATATGGCTTCTGGATCATGTATATATGGCTTCTGGTTAATGTATATATGGCTTCTGGTTCATGTATATATGGCTTCTGGTTCATGTATATATGGCTTCTGGTTCATGTATATATGGCTTCTGGTTCATGTGTATATGGCTTCTGGTTCATGTATATATGGCTTCTGGTTCATGTATATATGGCTTTTGCTTCATGTATATATGCCTTCTGGTTCATGTATATATGGCTTCTGGTTCCTGTATATATGGCTTCTGGTTCATGTATATATGGCTGCTGGTTCATGTATATATGGCTTCTGGATCATGTATATATGGCTTCTGGTTCATGTATATATGGCTTCTGGATCATGTATATATGGCTTCTGGTTCATGTATATATGGTTTCTGGTTCATGTATATATGGCTTCTGGTTCATGTATATATGGCTTCTGGTTCATGTATATATGGCTTCTGATTCATGTATATATGGCTTCTAGTTCATGTATATATGGCTTCTGGTTCATGTATATGTGGCTTCTGGGTCATGTATATATGGCTTCTGGTTCATGTATATATGGCTTCTGGTTCATGTATATATGGCTTCTCGTTCATGTATATATGGCTTGTTTCATGTACATATGGCTTCTGGTTCATGTATATATGGCTTCTGGTTCATGTATATATGGCTTCTGGTTCATTGGTATATGGCTTCTGGTTCATGTATATATGGCTTTTGCTTCATGTATATATGCCTTCTGGTTCATGTATATATGGCTTCTGGTTCCTGTATATATGGCTTCTGGTTCATGTATATATGGCTGCTGGTTCATGTATATATGGCTTCTGGATCATGTATATATGGCTTCTGGTTCATGTATATATGGCTTCTGGTTCATGTATATATGGCTTCTGGTTCATGTATATATTGCTTCTGGATCATGTATATATGGCTTCTGGATCATGTATATGGCTTCTGGGTCATGTATATATGGTTCCTGGTTCATGTATATATAGCTTCCGGATCATGTATATATGGCTTTTGATTCATGTATATATGGCTTCTGGTCCATGTATATATGGCTTCTGGTTCATGTATATATGGCTTCTGGTTCATGTATATATGGCTTCTGGTTCATGTATATATGGCTTCTGGGTCATGTATATATGGCTTCTGGTTCATGTATATATGGCTTCTGGTTCATGTATATATGGCTTCTGGTTCATGTATATATGGCTTCTGGGTCATGTATATATGGCTTCTGGATCATGTATATATGGGTTCTGGTTCATGTATATATGGCTTCTGTTTCATGTATATATGGCTTCTGGTTCATGTGTATATTGCTTCTGGTTCATGTATATATGGCTTCTGGTCCATGTATATATGGCTTCTGGTTCATGTATATATGGCTTCTGGTTCATGTATATATGGCTTCTGGTTCATGTATATATGGCTTCTGGGTCATGTATATATGGCTTCTGGTTCATGTATATATGGCTTCTGGTTCATGTATATATGGCTTCTGGTTCATGTATATATGGCTTCTGGGTCATGTATATATGGCTTCTGGATCATGTATATATGGGTTCTGGTTCATGTATATATGGCTTCTGTTTCATGTATATATGGCTTCTGGTTCATGTGTATATTGCTTCTGGTTCATGTATATATGGCTTCTGCTTCATGTATATATGGCTTCTGATTCATGTATATATGGCTTCTGGGTCATGTATATATGGGTTCTGGTTCATGTATATATGGCTTCTGTTTCATGTATATATGGCTTCTGGTTCATGTGTATATTGCTTCTGGTTCATGTATATATTGCTTCTGGTTCATGTATATATGGCTTCTGGTTCATGTATATATGGCTTCTGGTTCATGTGTATATGGCTTCTGGTTCATGTATATATGGCTTCTGGTTCATGTATATATGGCTTTTGCTTCATGTATATATGCCTTCTGGTTCATGTATATATGGCTTCTGGTTCCTGTATATATGGCTTCTGGTTCATGTATATATGGCTTCTGGTTCATGTGTATATTGCTTCTGGTTCATGTATATATTGCTTCTGGTTCATGTATATATGGCTTCTGGTTCATGTATATATGGCTTCTGGTTCATGTGTATATGGCTTCTGGTTCATGTATATATGGCTTCTGGTTCATGTATATATGGCTTTTGCTTCATGTATATATGCCTTCTGGTTCATGTATATATGGCTTCTGGTTCCTGTATATATGGCTTCTGGTTCATGTATATATGGCTGCTGGTTCATGTATATATGGCTTCTGGATCATGTATATATGGCTTCTGGTTCATGTATATATGGCTTCTGGTTCATGTATATATGGCTTCTGGTTCATGTATATATTGCTTCTGGATCATGTATATATGGCTTCTGGATCATGTATATGGCTTCTGGGTCATGTATATATGGTTCCTGGTTCATGTATATATAGCTTCCGGATCATGTATATATGGCTTTTGATTCATGTATATATGGCTTCTGGTCCATGTATATATGGCTTCTGGTTCATGTATATATGGCTTCTGGTTCATGTATATATGGCTTCTGGTTCATGTATATATGGCTTCTGGGTCATGCATATATGGCTTCTGGATCATGTATATATGGGTTCTGGTTCATGTATATATGGCTTCTGGGTCATGTATATATGGCTTCTGGTTCATGTATATATGGCTTCTGGTTCATGTATATATGGCTTCTGATTCATGTATATATGGCTTCTGGGTCATGTGTATATGGCTTCTGGTTCATGTATATATGGCTTCTGGTTCATGTATATATGGCTTCTGGTTCATGTATATATGGCTTCTGGGTCATGTATATATGGCTTCTGGATCATGTATATATGGGTTCTGGTTCATGTATATATGGCTTCTGTTTCATGTATATATGGCTTCTGGTTCATGTGTATATTGCTTCTGGTTCATGTATATATGGCTTCTGCTTCATGTATATATGGCTTCTGATTCATGTATATATGGCTTCTGGGTCATGTATATATGGGTTCTGGTTCATGTATATATGGCTTCTGTTTCATGTATATATGGCTTCTGGTTCATGTGTATATTGCTTCTGGTTCATGTATATATTGCTTCTGGTTCATGTATATATGGCTTCTGGTTCATGTATATATGGCTTCTGGTTCATGTGTATATGGCTTCTGGTTCATGTATATATGGCTTCTGGTTCATGTATATATGGCTTTTGCTTCATGTATATATGCCTTCTGGTTCATGTATATATGGCTTCTGGTTCCTGTATATATGGCTTCTGGTTCATGTATATATGGCTGCTGGTTCATGTATATATGGCTTCTGGATCATGTATATATGGCTTCTGGTTCATGTATATATGGCTTCTGGTTCATGTCTATATGGCTTTTGCTTCATGTATATATGCCTTCTGGTTCATGTATATATGGCTTCTGGTTCCTGTATATATGGCTTCTGGTTCATGTATATATGGCTGCTGGTTCATGTATATATGGCTTCTGGATCATGTATATATGGCTTCTGGTTCATGTATATATGGCTTCTGGTTCATGTCTATATGGCTTCTGGTTCATGTATATATTGCTTCTGGATCATGTATATATGGCTTCTGGATAATGTATATGGCTTCTGGGTCATGTATATATGGCTTCTGGTTCATGTATATATAGCTTCCGGATCATGTATATATGGCTTTTGATTCATGTATATATGGCTTCTGGTCCATGTATATATGGCTTCTGGTTCATGTATATATGGCTTCTGGTTCATGTATATATGGCTTCTGGTTGATGTATATATGGCTTCTGGTTCATGTATATATGGCTTCTGGTTCATGTATATATGGCTTCTGGTTCATGTATATATGGCTTCTGGTTCCTGTATATATGGCTTCTGGTTCATGTATATATGGCTGCTGGTTCATGTATATATGGCTTCTGGATCATGTATATATGGCTTCTGGATCATGTATATATGGCTTCTGGTTCATGTATATATGGCTTCTGGTTCATGTATATATGGCTTCTGGTTCATGCATATATGGCTGCTGGTTCATGTATATATGGCTTCTGGATCATGTATATATGGCTTCTGGATCATGTATATATGGCTTCTGGTTCATGTATATATGGCTTCTGGTTCATGTATATATGGCTTCTGGTTGATGTATATATGGCTTCTGGTTCATGTATATATAGCTTCTGGTTCATGTATATATGGCTTTTGCTTCATGTATATATGCCTTCTGGTTCATGTATATATGGCTTCTGGTTCCTGTATATATGGCTTCTGGTTCATGTATATATGGCTGCTGGTTCATGTATATATGGCTTCTGGATCATGTATATATGGCTTCTGGTTCATGTATATATGGCTTCTGGTTCATGTATATATGGCTTCTGGTTCATGTGTATATTGCTTCTGGATCATGTATATATGGCTTCTGGATCATGTATATGGCTTCTGGGTCATGTATATATGGTTCCTGGTTCATGTATATATAGCTTCCGGATCATGTATATATGGCTTTTGATTCATGTATATATGGCTTCTGGTCCATGTATATATGGCTTCTGGTTCATGTATATATGGCTTCTGGTTCATGTATATATGGCTTCTGGTTCATGTATATATGGCTTCTGGGTCATGCATATATGGCTTCTGGATCATGTATATATGGGTTCTGGTTCATGTATATATGGCTTCTGGGTCATGTATATATGGCTTCTGGTTCATGTATATATGGCTTCTGGTTCATGTATATATGGCTTCTGATTCATGTATATATGGCTTCTGGGTCATGTGTATATGGCTTCTGGTTCATGTATATATGGCTTCTGGTTCATGTATATATGGCTTCTGGTTCATGTATATATGGCTTCTGGGTCATGTATATATGGCTTCTGGATCATGTATATATGGGTTCTGGTTCATGTATATATGGCTTCTGTTTCATGTATATATGGCTTCTGGTTCATGTGTATATTGCTTCTGGTTCATGTATATATGGCTTCTGCTTCATGTATATATGGCTTCTGATTCATGTATATATGGCTTCTGGGTCATGTATATATGGGTTCTGGTTCATGTATATATGGCTTCTGTTTCATGTATATATGGCTTCTGGTTCATGTGTATATTGCTTCTGGTTCATGTATATATTGCTTCTGGTTCATGTATATATGGCTTCTGGTTCATGTATATATGGCTTCTGGTTCATGTGTATATGGCTTCTGGTTCATGTATATATGGCTTCTGGTTCATGTATATATGGCTTTTGCTTCATGTATATATGCCTTCTGGTTCATGTATATATGGCTTCTGGTTCCTGTATATATGGCTTCTGGTTCATGTATATATGGCTGCTGGTTCATGTATATATGGCTTCTGGATCATGTATATATGGCTTCTGGTTCATGTATATATGGCTTCTGGTTCATGTCTATATGGCTTTTGCTTCATGTATATATGCCTTCTGGTTCATGTATATATGGCTTCTGGTTCCTGTATATATGGCTTCTGGTTCATGTATATATGGCTGCTGGTTCATGTATATATGGCTTCTGGATCATGTATATATGGCTTCTGGTTCATGTATATATGGCTTCTGGTTCATGTCTATATGGCTTCTGGTTCATGTATATATTGCTTCTGGATCATGTATATATGGCTTCTGGATAATGTATATGGCTTCTGGGTCATGTATATATGGCTTCTGGTTCATGTATATATAGCTTCCGGATCATGTATATATGGCTTTTGATTCATGTATATATGGCTTCTGGTCCATGTATATATGGCTTCTGGTTCATGTATATATGGCTTCTGGTTCATGTATATATGGCTTCTGGTTGATGTATATATGGCTTCTGGTTCATGTATATATGGCTTCTGGTTCATGTATATATGGCTTCTGGTTCATGTATATATGGCTTCTGGTTCCTGTATATATGGCTTCTGGTTCATGTATATATGGCTGCTGGTTCATGTATATATGGCTTCTGGATCATGTATATATGGCTTCTGGATCATGTATATATGGCTTCTGGTTCATGTATATATGGCTTCTGGTTCATGTATATATGGCTTCTGGTTCATGCATATATGGCTGCTGGTTCATGTATATATGGCTTCTGGATCATGTATATATGGCTTCTGGATCATGTATATATGGCTTCTGGTTCATGTATATATGGCTTCTGGTTCATGTATATATGGCTTCTGGTTGATGTATATATGGCTTCTGGTTCATGTATATATAGCTTCTGGTTCATGTATATATGGCTTTTGCTTCATGTATATATGCCTTCTGGTTCATGTATATATGGCTTCTGGTTCCTGTATATATGGCTTCTGGTTCATGTATATATGGCTGCTGGTTCATGTATATATGGCTTCTGGATCATGTATATATGGCTTCTGGTTCATGTATATATGGCTTCTGGTTCATGTATATATGGCTTCTGGTTCATGTGTATATTGCTTCTGGATCATGTATATATGGCTTCTGGATCATGTATATGGCTTCTGGGTCATGTATATTTGGCTTCTGGTTCATGTATATATAGCTTCCGGATCATGTATATATGGCTTTTGATTCATGTATATATGGCTTCTGGTCCATGTATATATGGCTTCTGGTTCATGTATATATGGCTTCTGGTTCATGTATATATGGCTTCTGGTTCATGTATATATGGCTTCTGGGTCATGTATATATGGCTTCTGGATCATGTATATATCGGTTCTGGTTCATGTATATATGACTTCTGTTTCATGTATATATGGCTTCTGGTTCATGTGTATATTGCTTCTGGTTCATGTATATATGGCTTCTGGTTCATGTATATATGGCTTCTGATTCATGTATATATGGCTTCTGATTCATGTATATATGGCTTCTGGGTCATGTATATATGGCTTCTGGATGATGTATATATGGGTTCTGGTTCATGTATATATGGCTTCTGGTTCATGTATATATGGCTTCTGGGTCATGTATATATAGCTTCTGGTTCATGTATATATGGCTTCTGGTTCATGTATATATGGCTTCTGGTTCATGCATATATGGCTTCTGGGTAATGTATATATGGCTTCTGGATCATCTATATATGGGTTCTGGTTCATGTATATATGGCTTCTGTTTCATGTATATATGGCTTCTGGTTCATGTGTATATTGCTTCTGGTTCATGTATATATTGCTTCTGGTTCATGTATATATTGCTTCTGGTTCATGTATATATGGCTTCTGGTTCATGTATATATGGCTTCTGGTTCATGTGTATATGGCTTCTGGTTCATGTATATATGGCTTCTGGTTCATGTATATATGGCTTTTGCTTCATGTTTATATGCCTTCTGGTTCATGTATATATGCCTTCTGGTTCCTGTATATATGGCTTCTGGTTCATGTATATATGGCTGCTGGTTCATGTATATATGGCTTCTGGATCATGTATATATGGCTTCTGGTTCATGTATATATGGCTTCTGGTTCATGTTTATATGGCTTCTGGTTCATGTATATATTGCTTCTGGATCATGTATATATGGCTTCTGGATCATGTATATGGCTTCTGGGTCATGTATATATGGCTTCTGGTTCATGTATATGTAGCTTCCGGATCATGTATATATGGCTTTTGATTCATGTATATATGGCTTCTGGTCCATGTATATATGGCTTCTGGTTCATGTATATATGGCTTCTGGTTCATGTATATATGGCTTCTGGTTGATGTATATATGGCTTCTGGTTCATGTATATATAGCTTCTGGTTCATGTATATATGGCTTCTGGTTCATGTATATATGGCTTCTGGTTCATGTATATATGGCTTCTGGGTCATGTATATATGGCTTCTGGATCATGTATATATGGGTTCTGGTTCATGTATATATGGCTTCTGTTTCATGTATATATGGCTTCCGGTTCATGTGTATATTGCTTCTGGTTCATGTATATATGGCTTCTGGTTCATGTATATATGGCTTCTGATTCATGTATATATGGCTTCTGGGTCATGTATATATGGCTTCTGGATCATGTATATATGGGTTCTGGTTCATGTATATATGGCTTCTGGTTCATGTGTATATTGCTTCTGGTTCATGTATATATGGCTTCTGGTTCATGTATATATGGCTTCTGGTTCATGTATATATGGCTTCTGGGTCATGTATATATGCCTTCTGGATCATGTATATATGGGTTCTGGTTCATGTATATATGGCTTCTGTTTCATGTATATATGGCTTCTGGTTCATGTGTATATTGCTTCTGGTTCATGTATATATGGCTTCTGGTTCATGTATATATGGCTTCTGATTCATGGATATATGGCTTCTGGTTCATGTATATATGGCTTCTGGTTCATGTATATATGGCTTCTGGTTCCTGCATATATGGCTTCTGGTTGATGTATTTATGGCTTCTGGTTCATGTATATATGGCTTCTGGTTCATGTATATATGGCTTCTGATTCATGTATATATGGCTTCTGGGTCATGTATATATGGCTTCTGGATCATGTATATATGGGTTTTGGTTCATGTATATATGGCTTCTGGTTCATGTATATATAGCTTCTGGTTCATGTATATATGGCTTCTGGTTCATGTGTATATTGCTTCTGGTTCATGTATATATGGCTTCTGGTTCATGTATATCTGGCTTCTGGTTCATGTATATATGGCTTCTGGTTCATGTATATATGGCTTCTGGATCATGTATATATGGCTTCTGGTTCATGTATATATGGCTTCTGGATCATGTATATATAGCTTCTGGTTCATGTATATATGGCTTCTGGATCATGTATATATGGCTTCTGGTTCATGTATATATGTCTTCTGGATCATGTATATATGGCTTCTGGTTCATGTATATATGGCTTCTGGTTCATGTATATATGGCTTCTGGGTCATGTATATATGGCTTCGGGATCATGTATATATGGGTTCTGGTTCATGTATATATGGCTTCTGGATCATGTATATATGGCTTCTGGTTCATGTATATATGGCTTCTGGTTCATGTATATATGGCTTCTGGATCATGTATATATGGCTTCTGGTTCATGTATATATGGCTTCTGGTTCATGTATATATGGCTTGTGGTTCATGCAGAAACGGCGCATAACGAATGTGGTGCCTCGATTACTCTAACACGGTAATGTGTTACTGCCTTGTGTACTGTGTGAAGCACGTGGTTTTTATTTCACGTGCTTTTTAGTAAATGGTTCGCAGAAGTGATTGGTGGTGGCCCGTGGCTGCACGTGCACGTGGGATCAGGTAGCTGGTGGTACAGTTTTGAGGGGTGTGACCCCCGTTCAAGAGATAACTATACCATCTCCTTCCTTGCCCCAAGCCACGGCTATACAACGAGTAGAGCCGGAGTTACGATCCAGACTTGGTCCTGCCACACACCTTGCAGGATGAAGTTGCACCACAGGTGAGCCTCGGTGCTGTAATCAATCACAAGTCCACACCGCTGGCTGCATGCCCAGGGCAATCGCCAATCGTCAAGGAACATGCTTTGGGGGGCATTGTGTTACGCGGTTTGTTGGTTTCAGTAACATTTCTTTTATGGACGATTTACCATAAAAAGCCATCGTTGTGTAGACTTGCCACTCACTACCAGTCTGAACGGATTACTCTGCTGTGTTGGTCAACTTCGGTGATTTTATCTCGTGCATAACATTTCAAGTGAATGCCTGTAATAAGTACGTTAAGATAAGCATTTACTCCTATGCTTATTTCACTGACTTATTTAGCATGCTGATATTTCTTTACAAACAGATATATTTTTTTAAATCAATCGACCTATTGCTTATTTGGATTAATAGTATTTCATTAAAAAGCATACTTTATTTTTTTTTGCTGTGAATCACATTTTAAATATATGTATACACAATGTTGGGCATGTTATTGTTAGAATGTTTAATAATTGCACCACACAGTGGAATAATTTGTCAATACATAAAAAAAATATTCGTAACAAGTTTAAACGGAATGCATTTAAGAAAAAACACACAAATGTAGTTTGCTTGGTAATAATTAATGAATATTAATATACTTTTTATTTAAAGCTTTCGTGACTGCAGGGATTCATATTCTTGGTTCTTTCGGTAAAGTCACCACGTAGAAGGGAAACAATAAAATAATAAAAATATAAAAAATAAAATTCTTATTCTTGGTTCTTTCGGTAAAGTCACGTAGAAGGGTAACAATACATTTTTTAAAAAAATTCTCACGACGTTTCGGCTGCAACCACAAGCAATCATCATCAAGCGTGAAAACCCACAGCCGAGAAATTTTATATTTTATTGTTTCCCTTCTACGTGACTTTACCCAAAGAACCGAGAATATGAATAATATATAAAGGACACTCTTAATAATGCAGGGCTAGTAGATGAGTCATCGCCCTGCACGTCAAACACCCCGTCTGTTGTGCTACGCAGACAGCGAGTTAATGGAGGTACATTAAGTAGGTTCGGTGATCTACTATACATACAGATGTTTGAGTATCAACCCTCTGTGTATTGCAATGGTAGTCTCTGTGTAACGTTTTTGTTTCTCATAAGCAAGGAAACTGAGTAAAAAAAGATGGAACAAATGTCCCGAGGCATCGTTTGATAAAAAAACACTCCCTGAGTGCTTGGGGGAAAAGTGACGATGGGAAGGAATTTGAATGTCGACCAGTGCGAAGGAAGAAGCCGACGTAGTTGTGTTGTGACTTGCAAAATGTTGGTTGAACGTTGCATGGATAAAGACAAAACAGTCTGCTCAACTCAATCTTCCACATTGATGTGGAAACAGAAACAACACCAAAGTTGGTCCTAAGCAGCTCAAGAAAAAACACATTCAAGAGCCTTCAACTTCGGTTTCATTTCGTTATAAAGTTTAGTATTAGGTGTGAGAAGAGGTTTTTCTGGCAACAAAACATGCGAAGTCTATCGTGGAGGGGGGGGAAGGGGGAAATGGAAAGCTTGCACGCACACGCAGTGTACGCTAAGTCGATCCACGTTGTCCAGAGTGCACACATCAGGTAGAGCTTACATGGTCCACTGAATGCCAATTGTCCATGGAGTTCGCTTTAACTCTTATTAACTACACCGGGGTTTGGCTACTGTGAAAAAACATTTTAGAATCTCTCGGCCTGATTGGAATGGACTTAAAATCACTTATAAAATATAATATACAGTATACGAAGTTCCCAGCCTAAAACAATATTGTCATCTAGTTGTCCACGGACCTGAAACGCCGATTACGCATGTGGGCAGGCTCAGCATGCGCATGTTCCGCCCTTGTTTCAATCCAATGATGGATGAGGGTCTCCTCATGGCATTCAGGTCGTGGGGCCTTATTTCACTTGACTTCAACGCTGTTCAGTGAATGTTGGTGAAGGCAGGGCGCATAGACGCAGGAGCATAGTACAGCACAACACTTTTTATGCACAGTTGCTGAAACGCAGCCCCCGCATGTGGGGAATATTAATGTGTAAATGTACATTCTTCCGTCTCCGTGTGGAGAATATTTATGTAGATTTTGAAAAACCTGATGCTCTATCAATGATCTCCGCGGGTAGGTGTACGAATCTCTGCAGTCACGAAAGCTTTAAATCGAAATTTAAAAGCCGCGCTGTTAAAATCTCAATGCCATATGGCGGTCAGGGGTATGGCCTGCAGGGGCCGTACGACGAGAGCGAGCTCTTGACCACCGCTCGAGAGAGCACACCACCGCTATGCCAACGCACCGCGTCTCCCTCGCTCAAATGAGCGCTCGTCTCTGCTGAGGGCCCTGCGCAAGCGGTGATAACGCCGCATTTCCATTGGCTCATCAACAACACGTGACTTTCCACTACAGCGGCACGAGTAATGTGATCGACCCTGCAGGGATGATGGGCTTTGAGTCGACCCCCGGTCAGGGGTTTAACTCATGCCTTCGTCTGCTGTAGGTAGTGGCTTCTGACCAGGTGAAGGTTGTTATCCAGAGCGTTGCCCCTGAATATGCAATTCAAACGCAAGGGTTCCATTTTGCTGGGGCAGGTAGACAGCTCTAAATGTCTCCTGCTGACAAGATATGGCCCAGAGATCATGCGCTGCTGAGCATTCCAGACCCAATGCATGTATAATTCTGCCAAAAGAGCAGATCACTAAGTCATACAGCTGAATGGGCATATTCCGTGTTACGATCAATAATCGTAACAGTGATGTATTCCTCTGGCATGGGTTACTATCAAAATGGTGATAATCAATAAAGACTTACTTTCATTAAAAGAAAGGTCATAGATTAGCTTATAAATAATACCAATCTACTTAAAATATGATAAATTGTGTGACTTGGCCTTTGATATTGACTGCACGGAATACAAGGCAGGTGATTTAAATGTGATATGTATGTTATGTTGTACAGTAATGGGCGAGTTCGTGTGTATGTGAAGATCGTCTTTCAGTGCTAGGAGACTGAAAAAGTGCAGTGGAATATATCACAATTGGACACCTCCTATGGATAAGAGAACACCCAGACGTTAAGAGATGTCAAAATGACTGGTCAAAAAAAAAGTGAGTGGGCTTGATTGAGCAAGACGTGAGAATTGACGATGGCTGGTGGTCAAGGCTAGTGACGGATTGGCAGCTAAAGGACAGATTTCGAAGGTCTTCATTCAGCAATGAATTGTTCATGACCGCTGATGATATCAACGGATATTACTGGTTCAGGCGCACGGCTTACAATCAGAAAGATATTCTTAGTTTTTTCGGTAAAGTCACGTTGAAGAGAAACAACAAAATAACAAAATATATATAAAACAATAAAAATTCTCACGACGTTTCGACCATAACTCAAACGGTCATCATCAGGTGTGTCGGTTTGCATAAATTTATTTTGAAAACGGCATATTTATTTATTTATATATATATATATATAACGTTTGCGTCACCGATTGGCTGTTTGCCAGGACTAGTCCATCTATTTTTTGAAAAGAGGAGGGGGGAGACGAAATTTGTTTTTATGTATGCTGTCTGAAAGCCACTGTAAGCGTGAACAATCAATCAAGAACTGAAATGATTTATCAAATCTTTCCAATGATTGCTAAGATAGAATCCATCTTCTCGGTTGAAATTGTCTCTGTGTTTGTATATGTGGATAGCCTCATGAACGAATCTCTCATGGAAGCCAGATGGCTTACAAAGAACCTCCGTCTTGGAAAAGTCAATGGCATGTGAGCCTACTGAATTAGAACAATGATCTGCTACGGCCGAGGTGTTGGTCCTACCGTGTTTAAGGTCTGCTTTATGTTCACGAATGCGGTCCGAGATATGGCGTTTGGTTTCTCCAATGTAACTACTACCACAGAGGCAACTTAGTTTGTAGACACCAGGGTATTGTATGTCCGGAATCACATCTTTTACAGACGGAACCAGATCACGGATTTTATGTAATGTGTTGAAACGGACCTGGATCTTGTGTTTATTCAAGATTTTGGAGATCTTTTTTGTGATCCCAGCAATGTAGGGTAAAGTGATGGTTTTGAAAGGCTCCTCAAGAGGGTTCTTCTTCATGGTTTGAGTGATAGCTTTGCGGATTGTATAGTCGGAGTAACCATTAGCCTTAAGAGCTTGGTGTACGTGCTTGAGTTCACTGCTTATGTGTTCCTGGTCGGATATGCATTGGGCTCTATGATACAGAGTCTTGATGAGAGAATTCTTCTGTGATGGATGGTGGTGGGAATCCGGTTTCAGATAAGCATCCGTATGGGTAGCTTTCCTGTAGACAGAGTGGCTCATTGAACCATCAGGTCTCTTTTTAATTAGGACATCCAAAAAAGGTATCTTGCCATCTATTTCGACTTCCATGGTAAATCTGATGGCTGGGTGTATGGAATTGATGTGGTCGAAGAATTGGTCTAGAGCAGGCCGGCCATGTGGCCAGATGACAAAAGTGTCATCCACGTACCTCTTCCATAAGGTTGGGCGCAGAGTGGCAGTCTGGATGGCGTCAGTCTCAAATTTCTCCATGAAAATGTTAGCTATAACTGGAGAAAGGGGGGAGCCCATTGGGGTGCCCTCAGTTTGTTTGTAGAAAGTTCCATTCCAAGTGAAGTATGTATTGGTTAAACAGTGTCTCACCAGGGGGGGTACCTCAGTGTTTAGTCCTTGATGAACCAAGTCTTCAATGATTGCAATGGTGTCAGGTACAGGAACCTTGGTGAATAAGGAAACTACATCAAAACTGACAAGCAGGTCGTCTGGGGACAGGGAAATACCCTTGATTGTTGATACCAGGTGAGTAGAATTTAGTACCGCAGAGGTGGTCTTTCCAGTGAAAGGACGCAGGATTTCAGACAAAAAACGAGCTAGTTTGTAGGTGGGGGAGCTGATAGTAGAGACTATGGGACGAAGAGGTGTATCAACTTTATGTATTTTTGGTAAGCCGTATAATCTTGGTGGCCTGGCAGCAGAAGGTTTCAACGAAAACTGTTTAGATTGATCAATTAATGCGGTTGAATCAGAAATTATTTTGTTGGTTTGTGTGACGAGGCTGTTGGTGGGATCTCTTTTTATTTTTGTATAACTACCATCGTCGAGTAATTCTTTAATTTTGTTGTTGTATTCTATTTTATCCATGATGACAGTAGCATTGCCTTTGTCAGCTGAGAGAACTACAATATCATTCCTCTTTTTTAATTTATATAATTCAAAACGCTCATCTTTGCTGAGGTTGCTAGCTGGCATCTTAGCGTTTTTGAGGGTTGCAGCGATTTCAGATCTTGCTACGTCTGCAGCGATGTGACCCAGGCCCCTGAGAGCAACGTCTACTTGGGCAATTATATCATTAACTGGTATGTGTTTAGGTGTGACTGCAAAGTTTAGACCTTTAGCTAAAACGGATTTCAGACCATCGGAAATAGAACTGTTACTGCGATTAATTACGACTTTATTAACGTCTAACTTTTTGGTGTGTGGGTCCGGTCTTTTGTTAAAGAGGAGGTTAAATTTGGAATTCAGGTTTTCCTTACATTTGGTCGACATAGTAGCAGCTGAAGAGGCAGTCATATTGTCTACATGTTCCCAATCCGATGTGGACATTATTGCCGTCAATGATAAGTGTGATTTGTAGAGTGTCTTGTCTAACTGATCTAGTTCTGTGCGTATAAGTCTGATTTTTTCTGAGATAAGAGCTAAGCTAGTTTTGAAAAGAATTCGTTTCGCATTAGAAGAAGTTACAGTAGCAGAGGTGAGTGTAAATGCGATTGGTATTACCCCAGAGTCGCGGCATCTCTTCAGGAAGGTGAGAGACTCGATCAGCTGAGCTTTCTTATCCCGGAGTTTGTTGAAGGATCTTAAAGTTATGTGAAAACCCTCCCCGTAGAGGCGATTAAATTTTGATTTAAAGCTTTCGTGACTGCAATAATTCATATTCTTAGTTTTTTCGGTAAAGTCACGTTGAAGAGAAACAACAAAATAACAAAATATATATAAAACAATAAAAATTCTCACCACGTTTCGACCATAACTCAAACGGTCATTATCAGGTGTGTCGGTTTGCATAAATTGATTTTGAAAACGGCATATTTATTTATTTATTTATATAAAAATAACGTTTGCGTCACGCGCAACGATTGGCTGTTTGCCAGGACTAGTCCATCTATTTTTTGAAAAGAGGAGGGGGGAGACGAAATTTGTTTTTATGTATGCTGTGTGAAAGCCACTGTAAGCGTGAACAATCAATCAAGAACTGAAATGATTTATCAAATCTTTCCAATGATTGCTAAGATAGAATCCATCTTCTCGGTTGAAATTGTCTCTGTGTTTGTATATGTGGATAGCCTCATGAACGAATCTCTCATGGAAGCCAGATGGCTTACAAAGAACCTCCGTCTTGGAAAAGTCAATGGCATGTGAGCCTACTGAATTAGAACAATGATCTGCTACGGCCGAGGTGTTGGTCCTACCGTGTTTAAGGTCTGCTTTATGTTCACGAATGCGGTCCGAGATATGGCGTTTGGTTTCTCCAATGTAACTACTACCACAGAGGCAACTTAGTTTGTAGACACCAGGGTATTGTATGTCCGGAATCACATCTTTTACAGACGGAACCAGATCACGGATTTTATGTAATGTGTTGAAACGGACCTGGATCTTGTGTCACAGCATTACCGTCCGACACCAATGAGGTAGGGGATCGTTTCGCTGGACAGACAAACACACGCACACTTACACACAAACACACATACACACAAACACACGTACACACACACACGTACACATCCACACACACACGCACACACACACGTACACACAAACACACACACATACACACAAACACACATACACACACAAACACATATACACACACACACATACACACACAAACACGCACACATACACACAAACACACATAAACACATATACACACACACGTACACACACAAACACGCACACATACACACAAACACACACACGTACACACATACACACAAACACACGTACACGCACACACACACGCACACGCACGCACACGTACACACGTACACACACACAAACACGCACACATACACACAAACACACACACACGCACACACATACACACGTACACACACACACCACGCATCGTGACGGTGCCCTCACCAGGTCAGCCAGCAGTGGAGTGAACTTCCCACTGCTGCTGTTGCCGCTGCTGCTGCTGTTGTTGTTGCTGCTGCTGCTGTTGTTGCTGGGTAGCTCCTCGGTGCCCGGCCCTCGTAGAACCTCGGTTCCACTCCTGGCCAGGGCTGACGCACGGACAGCGCCACCACCACCACCACCACCAGCGACCATTCCTCCTCCGCCGGCAACGAGCTCGGCGCCGGCGGCGCCGTCGGCACCGAGCCGGGGCGCCGGCGACGCCGCCGACGGGCACAGCCGCGCCACCACGGCGCTCACGTTGTCGGCCTTGGTGCCGAGCCGGTGCCAGCGGGACAGCGCCTCCGCCACCAGCGCCTGCGCCAGCGTCAGGTCTACACCGCTGCTGCTGCTGCTGTTGCTGCTGCTGCTGCTGCTGGCACCACCGGCACAACAACCAGCACCACCAGCAGCACAACCACCGGCACAACCACCGGCAGCACCACCAGCACAACCACCGGAACCACCAGCAGCACAACCACTGGCAGCACCACCAGCACAACCACCGGCACCACCACCAGCACAACCACCGGCACCACCAGCAGCACAACCACCGGCACCACCGCCGCTGGCCTGCAGGATGAGACGTGTAAGTGCATGTAGACGTGTGTGTGTGTATGTATATAGTGTGTGTGCGTAGACGTGTGTGTGCGTAGACGTGTGTGTGTAGACGTGTGTGTATATGTAGACGTGTGTGTGTAGACATAGTGTGTGTGTGTGCATGTAGACGTGTGTGTGTGTATGTAGACGTGTGTGTGTGTATGTAGACGTGTGTGTGTGTGTGTATATTGTGTGTGTGTATGTAGACGTGTGTGTATGTAGACGTGTGTGTAACAGCAGAGGTCTCACTCCGAATCAGTCGAGCAGCAATATCTTTTCATCGGTTGCGTAACGCTGTGTGGAAGCTACCTGGTCTGTCGCTCCGCACTAAGCTTCAGGTCTTCTCGGCCACGGTCATTTCCTCCCTTCTCTACGCTTGCGAAACGTGGACCCCCCTAATGGAACATCTTCGCCGGTTAGAAACATTTAGGCTGACCTGCCTACGATCCATCCTGGGTTTAACCAGACTGGATTGTGTGAGGAGCTCACAAATCCTTGAAAGATCTGGGCAGGGTCCCATCGGTGAGCTCCTCCGGCAGGCAAGGCTGCGATGGCTGGGTCATGTAGCCCGCATGCCCAGCCACCGCATGCCGAAACAGCTTTTGTTTGGCCGGATTGAGGGGGCTAAGCGGGCGCGGCACGGGCTAGAGAAGAGATGGAGTGATGTGGTACAGGAGGACGTGGAGCTGAGTGGACTTGCCGATGACTGGTACCAGCGGTGTCAAGATCGGCCTCTGTGGAGGAGGCTCGTGAAGGATGCTACTGGGCAGTTGGAGGCAGTCGCCCTCCAACAACAACGGAGGGCGGAGGAGCGACGCTCACAACAGCGAGCGGAGCGCCGGGTGGCTAAAGCACAGCAGGTTGGCACAGTAGGGGGCACAGGTGGTGCATCAGCCAGTCATCTCAGTCAGTCGACCCGTGGCACCTGGGTCTGCCCCGTGACCTCCTGCCAGCGGGCGTTCGACACTTCACGTGGCCTCAGGGTGCACATAGCCTGGCACAAGCGTCGTGGTGACGTCACCGCCACTTAGTGGCGAATGGCGGTTGTTGTTGTGTGTATGTAGACGTGTGTGTGTGTATGTAGACGTGTGTGTGTGTAGACGTGTTTGTGTGTATGTAGACGTGTGTGTGTGTATGTAGACGTGTGTGTGTGTAGACGTGTGTGTGTGTGTGTATGTAGACGTGTGTGTGTATATGTGTGTGTGTGTGTATGTAGATGTGTGTGTATGCAGACGTGTGTGTGTGTATGTAGACGTGTGTGTGCATGTAGACGTGTGTGTGTGTAGACGTGTGTGTGTGTGTATATAGTGTGTGTATGTATAGTGTGTGTGTGTGCATGTAGACGTGTGTGTGTGTAGACGTGTGTGTGTGTATGTAGACGTGTGTGTGTGTATGTAGACGTGTGTGTGTGTATGTAGACGTGTGTGTGTATATGTGTGTGTGTGTATGTAGACGTGTGTGTGTATGCAGACGTGTGTGTGTGTATGTAGACGTGTGTGTGCATGTAGACGTGTGTGTGTGTAGACGTGTGTGTGTGTGTATATAGTGTGTGTATGTATAGTGTGTGTGTGTGCATGTAGACGTGTGTGTGTGTAGACGTGTGTGTGTGTATGTAGACGTGTGTGTGTGTATGTAGACGTGTGTGTGTGTGTGTAGACGTGTGTGTGTATATATACGTGTGTGTGTGTGTGTATGTAGACGTGTGTGTGTATGTAGACGTGTGTGTGTGTATGTAGACGTGTGTGTGTATATGTGTGTGTGTATGTAGACGTGTGTGCGTGTATGTAGACGTGTGTGTGTGTGTAGACGTGTGTGTGTGTGTAGCGATAGTGTATGTGTGTGTGTGTAGACGTGTGTGTGTGTAGACGTGTGTGTGTGTAGACGTGTGTGTGTGTGTAGCGATAGTGTAGCGGTTAGCGCGCTGCGCTATGAACCTGGCGACCCGGGTTCGATTCCCGCTCACGGCCAACACCAGTGACGATTATCTGAACCGGTCCCGGGCCTCCCCTAGGTCGACTCAGCCTCAAATGAGTACCTGGTGCGGTGTGTAAACATCGCCACTAGGGAGACAAAGGCGGTCGGGCGTGGTGCTGGCCACCCACCCCCTCGTGTACCGTTTCGGCCTTCATAGGTGCTCGCTAACAGCACTTGCCCCTACAGTCTGTTACAGGCTATATGGGGGATCTTTGTCTTTGTCTTTGTGTGTGTGTAGACGTGTGTGTGTGTATGTAGACGTGTGTGTGTGTATGTAGACGTGTGTGTGTGTGTATATATAGTGTGTGTGTGTATGTAGACATGTGTGTGTATGTAAACGTGTGTGTGTGTATGTAGACGTGTGTGTGTGTATGTAGACGTGTGTGTGTATGTAGACGTGTGTGTGTGTATGTAGACATGTGTGTGTGTATGTAGACGTGTGTGTGTGTATGTTGACGTGTGTGTGTATGTAGACGTGTGTGTGTGTATGTAGACGTGTGTGTGTATATGTGTGTGTGTGTCTGGACCACTGGACGGGTTCCGCAGGATTGGAAGTATGCCCTGGTGGTCCCCCTTTTTAAGAAGGGGGACCGCACAGACTGTAACAACTACAGGGGCATCTCACTCCTCCGTGTGCCGGGAAAGGTCCTGGCAAGGATTATTCAACATCGCCTTGCCAGGCACGCTGAGGAGAGGCTTGCGGAACCCCAATGCGGTTTCAGGAAAGGGCGGTCCTGCACAGATGCCATTTTTCTGTCCGTCTGCTACAGCAGAGGTGTAGGGAATTCCAACAAGACCTACATCTCTGCTTTATTGACCTGGTCAAGGCCTATGATACCATCAGTAGGCCTGGGCTCTGGGTCGTTCTTCGTGCTTTTGGAGTACCTGACCCTCTGCTCACGATCATTAAGGACCTTCATGATAGTGAGCGGGCCCGGGTAAAACTACGTGGCCGGGAGTCAGAGCCATTCCCTGCACACCTTGGGGTGCGGCAGGGATGTCCTCTGGCTCCCACATTATTTAACATATATTTTGACCACGTAGTTCGTGAAGCCTTCAATAGCTGTACCGGGGGAATCTCCATATGGTACAGATATAATGGGAGGCTAATCGATGCCCGGGTGCGGTCAAGGGATGGCTCCCTATTGCTCAACCACGTTATGTATGCTGATGATTTGGTAATAGCTGCTCAGTCAGAGGAGGAGTTGGAGACGCTGCTGCTGAGACTGGAGCGTGCCACTAAGAGGTGGGGCCTTACCATTAGCCCCACCAAAACTAAGCACCTGCCTGGGTATTTTGTACCATCGGACACTCCACCCCCACAACTCCCAATCGGTGATGGGGCAGTTGTGGAGAGAGTGGAGAGTTTCCCATACCTGGGCAGTGTGCTTATGACTGGCTCCAGTTTAACAGCAGAGGTCTCACTCCGAATCAGTCGAGCGGCAATATCTTTTCATCGGTTGCGTAACGCTGTGTGGAAGCTACCTGGTCTCTCGCTCCGCACTAAGCTTCAGGTCTTCTCGGCCACGGTCATTCCCTCCCTTCTCTCGCCGGTTGGAAACATTTAGGCTGGCCTGCCTACGATCCATCCTGGGTTTAACCAGACTGGATTGTGTGAGGTGCTCACAAATCCTTGAAAGATCTGGGCAGGGTCCCATCGGTGAGCTCCTCCGGCAGGCAAGGCTGCGATGGCTGGGTCATGTAGCCCGCATGCCCAGCCACCGCATGCCGAAACAGCTTTTGTTTGGCCAGATTGAGCGGGCTAAGCGGGCGCGGCATGGGCTAGAGAAGAGATGGAGTGATGTGGTACAGGAGGACGTGGAGCTGAGTGGACTTGCCGATGACTGGTACCAGCGGTGTCAAGATTGGCCTCTGTGGAGGAGGCTCGTGAAGGATGCTACTGGGCAGTTGGAGGCAGTCGCCCTCCAACAACAACGGAGGGCGGAGGAGCGACGCTCAGAACAACGAGCGGAGCGCCGGGTGGCTAAAGCACAGCAGGTTGGCACAGTAGGGGGCACAGGTGGTGCATCAGCCAGTCATCTCAGTCAGTCGACCTGTGGCACCTGGGTCTGCCCCGTGACCTCCTGCCAGCGGGCGTTCGACACTTCACGTGGCCTCAGGGTGCACATAGCCTGGCACAAGCGTCGTGGTGACGTCACCGCCACTTAGTGGCGAATGGCGGTTGTTGTTGTGTGTATGTAGACGTGTGTGTGTGTGTAGACGTGTGTGTATGTAGACGTGTGTGTGTATGTAGACGTGTGTGTGTATGTAGACGTGTGTGCGTGTATGTAGACGTGTGTGAGTGTATGTAGACGTGTGTGTGTGTATAGTGTGTGTGTAAACGTGTGTGTGTGTATGTAGACGTGTGTGTATGTAGACGTGTGTGTGTGTATGTAGACGTGTGTGTGTGTGTATGTAGACGTGTGTGTGTGTGTGTATGTAGACGTGTGTGTGTGTGTATGTAGACGTGTGTGTGTGTGTGTGTATGTAGACGTGTGTGTGTGTATGTATGTAGACGTGTGTGTGTGTATGTAGACGTTTGTGTGTATGTAGACGTGTGTGTGTGTGTATGTAGACGTGCCCGTGCTCGCTGCTGCTGCTGTGCGTCCGCACGATGACAGAGCGCCACGGCCTCTGTGGGCGTGAGGACATCCTAGACTCCGTCGGTGGCCAGCACCAGGTAGCGGTGGTGCCCTGGGTCCAGCCTGTAGGCGCTGACGTCCGGCTCGGGGGAGACCACAAACTGGGAGCTCGCAAAGTCGTAGCTCCAGAGGTCCCCTGTGGGATATCGCCAACACACACACACACACGTACACACGTACACACACACACGTACCACACACACACACGTACACACACACACGTACTCACACACGTACACACTCACACACGTACACACTCACACACACGTACACACACACGTACACACACACACACGTACACACACACACGTACTCACACACGTACACACTCACACACGTACACACTCACACACACGTACACACACACGTACACACACACACACGTACACACACACGTACACACACACACGTACACACTCACACACGTACACACTCACACACGTACACACACACACACGTACACACACACACGTACACACACACGTACACACACACACACGTACACACACACACGTACACACACACACGTACACACGTACACACACACACACGTACACACGTACGCACACACGTACACACACACACGTACACACACACATGTACACACACACACGTACACACACACTTACACACGTACACACACACACACGTACACACACGTACACACACGTACACACACACACACGTACACACACACACGGACACGTACACACACGGACACACGTACACACACACGTACACACGCACACACGTACACACACGTACACACACACGTACACACACGTACACACACACGTACACACACACACACGTACACACACACACGTACACACGCGTACACACACTCGTAAACACACACGTAAACACACCTACGCGTACACACACATATACATGAACACACGTTTCACAACAACCGCCATTCGCCACTAGGTGGCGATGACATAACCAGGGCGCCTGTGCCAGGCTACGTGCACTTTTAACGCCAGATGAAGTGTCGAATGCCCGCTGGCAGGAGGTCGCCAGGAGGTGCCACGGGTGTGTATAGGTGTGTGTGTAGGTGTGTGTGTAGGTGTGTGTAGGTGTGTGTGTAGGTGTGTGTGTAGGTGTGTGTGTGTAGGGGTGTGTGTGTAGGTGTGTGTGTAGGTGTGTGTAGGTGTGTGTAGGTGTGTGTATAGGTGTGTGTGTAGGTGTGTGTAGGTGTGTGTGTAGGTGTGTGTGCCGGACGGGCAACTCTGTCGTGGACAGTGCTGTGGGGGGAGGTCCAATTTTGATTGGCTCCTCCCCTCATGGCATATGTGTCCACCACAGGGGCTAAACGGGGGCTCTGGATGGATGTGAGGGGCTGGTAACCCCTCCACCTTCAATTAATTACCACTAAACCACGAATTAAGAATATATAACTAATAAGCTTGTGCCGGAGGCCCCGGGAGGCCAGGCGTCTATGACGTCTCCTGGCCAAACCCCAATTGGCGGAGCCAGGAGATTGAATATCTACCCTCGGGGCTCCTCCAGAAACAACGAAAAACCACTACGGGTGGCCACGTGGAATGTTCGAACACTCACTGCGGAAGAGAGGCTGCCACTCCTCTGTCGGGAGCTGGACCGGTACCGCCTGGATCTATGTGACATTCAGGAGGTCCGGTGGACCGGCTCTGGCTCCTGCCACTATGAGGGGTGGACAGTCCTCTACTCGGGGCAGCAGACTGCCAAACAACAGGGTGTGGCTCTTCTTTTGAACAAAAGAATAATGGGGCGTGGGAACATGGCGGTGAGGTGTGGGAAGCTGTAAGTCCCAGGCTACTTTGGGCTCGCCTTCCCATCAACTGGAGGCGAGGAATGGTGGTCGTGGTTACTTATGCCCCCACCGAAGATGAACATCCGTGGAGGGATGCAGGCAAAGCCGATGAGTCAGATGCCTTCTATGACCTCCTGTCACAGGTGCTGGCTAAAGTGGCCCCTCGGGATAGAGTCATCATGTTGGGTGACTTAAATGCCCGAGTTGGTCATGATACTGGCACCTGGTCTGGAGTGATTGGAGGGCATGGGCCAGATCAGCTCAATAACAACGGTAGAAGGCTGCTAGATTTTTGTGCAACCCATGGGCTAGTAATTACCAACACGCTGTTCCGGCATCGGCGCATCCACACAACATCATGGATGCATGCCGGGTCCAAGCAAGAACATCTGCTGGACTACATAGTGACGGACCAGCGGATGCTAGCCCATGTCCTTGACACCAGGACCTACCGTGGAGCTGATCTGCCTTCTGACCATCCGACTAGTCATCTGTAAGATGTGCCTGCTATTCTTCAACTCCGGTGGTGGGTGTACACCCAGGACCCCATTCCAACCTAAAGTGGCCTGGTCTCAGTTATCTGATGAAAGTTGCAAGCGAGAATTTCATCATCGCTTGCGGCTGGGATTGGCATCGTCCCCGACTCCTCCTGATGTCGAGGGTAAATGGGCGAGGTTTAGGACTGTGACTCATGCAGCTGCAATGGCTGCTTTGGGTACGCGGTCCAGACCTCCCCAGAGACCCTGGCTGACAGAGGAGGTGTTCAGGATGGTTGAGAAAAAACGACAGGCCCACTGTCATCGGTTACAGAATCCCACGTCAGAGAATGAGGAGGCTTACCGCAGCCTTCGCTCGGAGGTTCGGAGAGCCATGAGGTGCTGCAAGGATGGGTGGTGGTCGCGGGTTGCTGAGGAGATGGAGTCTGCCTCAGTGGCCCGTGATCACAAATCTCTATTTAACTCTATCCAAAAAGTAATTTGCAGCGCAACACCTATTACCATCATTAGGGGAAAAAACGGTGACCCAATCTTCGACCCCCAGGAACAGGTTTGCAGATTTGCTGAGCATTTCTGTGAGGTCCTGGGGGAGGGAAAATCCCTCAGCCGGGAAAATATCGTGGCACAAAGTGAGGATGACCCTGCTGAGGCTGCGGTGCCTCAAATATTGGAAGAAGTCACCTCCTGTGAGTGGCTGGCTGAAGTGCCATCTGTTGAGGAAGTACTGAAGGCGATCCGGAGTCTGAGACCAGGAAAGGCAGCGGGCAGAGATGATCTCCCAAGCGAAATGCTGAGGGAGGGCGGCGTTTGTGCACAGACTGCCCTATATGACATCATAACAACAGTCTGGACCACTGGACGGGTTCCGCAGGACTGTAACAACTACAGGGGCATCTCACTCCTCAGTGTGCCGGGAAAGGTCCTGGCAAGGATTATTCAACATCGCCTTGCCAGGCACGCTGAGGAGAGGCTTGCGGAGCCCCAATGCGGTTTCAGGAAAGGGCGGTCCTGCAAAGATGCCATATTTTCTGTCCGTCTGCTACAGCAGAGTTGTAGGGAATTCCAAAAAGACCTACATATCTGCTTTCTTGACCTGGTCAAGGCCTATGATACCATCAGTAGACCTGGGCTCTGGGTTGTTCTTCGTGCGTTTGGAGTACCTGACCCTCTGCTCACGATCATTAAGGACCTTCATGATGGTGAGCGGGCCCGGGTAAAACTACGTGGCCGGGAGTCAGAGCCATTCCCTGTACACCTTGGGGTGCGACAGGGATGTCCTCTGGCTCCCACATTATTTAACATCTATTTTGACCATGTAGTTCGTGAAGCCTTCAATAGCTGTACCGGGGGACTCTCCATATGGTACATATATAATGGTAGGCTGATCGATGCCCGGGTGCGGTCAAGGGATGGCTCCCTATTGCTCAACCACGTCATGTATGCTGATGATTTGGTAATAGCTGCTCATTCAGAGGAGGAGTTGGAGACGCTGCTGCTGAGACTGGAGCGTGCCACTAAGAGGTGGGGCTTTACCATCAGCCCCACCAAAACTAAGCACCTGCCTGGGTATTTTGTACCATCGGACACTCCACCCCCACAACTCCCAATCGGTGATGGGGCAGTTGTGGAGAGAGTGGAGAGTTTCCCATAACTGGGCAGTGTGCTTATGACCGGCTCCAGTTTAACAGCAGAGGTCTCACTCCGAATCAGTCGAGCGGCAATATCTTTTGATCGGTTGCGTAACGCTGTGTGGAAGCTACCTAGTCTGTCGCTCCGCACTAAGCGTCAAGTCTTCTCGGCCACGGTCATTCCCTCCCATCTCTACGCTTGCGAAACGTGGACCCCCCTAATGGAACATCTTCGCCGGTGTGAAACATTTAGGCTGGCCTGCCTACGATCCATCCTGGGTTTAACCAGGCTGGATTGTGTGAGGAGCTCACAAATCCTTGAAAGATCTGGGCAAGGCACCATCGGTGAGCTCTTCCGGCGGGCAAGGCTGTGATGGCTGGGTCATGTAGCCCGCATGCCTAGCCACCGCATGCCGAAACAGCTTTTGTTCGGCCGGATTGAGGGGGCTAAACGAGCGCGGCACGGGCTAGAGAAGAGATAGAGTGATGTGGTACAGGAGGACGTGGAGCTGAGTGGACTTGCCGATTACTGGTACCAGCGGTGTCAAGATCGGCCTCTGTGGAGGAGGCTCGTGAAGGATGCTACTGGGCAGTTGGAGGTAGTCGCCCTCCAACAACAACGGAGGGCGGAGGAGCGACGCTCAGAACAACGAGCGGAGCGCCGGGTCGCTAAAGCACAGCAGGTTGGCACAGTAGGGGGCACAGGTGGTGCATCAGCCAGTCATCTCAGTCAGTCGACCCGTGGCACCTGGGTCTGCCCCGTGACCTCCTGCCAGCGGGCGTTCGACACTTCACGTGGCCTCAGGGTGCACATAGCCTGGCACAAGCGTCGTGGTGACGTCTCCGCCACTTAGTGGCGAATGGCGGTTGTTGTTGTTGTTGTGTAGGTGTGTGTGTAGCTGTGTGTGTGTGTAGGTGTGTGTGTGTGTGTAGGTGTGTGTGTAGGTGTGTGTGTAGGTGTGTGTGTGTGTACCGAGGGAGCGTGACATGGCCAGGAAGGGGATGTCCTCCGTGGCTGAGCTTTGCTGCCCAGGGCCGCAGTGAGCCACAAGGGGCCTCCTCCAGGCCACACGGCAAGGCCCCCCTGGCTTCCTCATCACCCTGGTGGGCAGACACACAAAGACAAAGATCCCCCGTGTAGCCTTAACAGACTGTACGGGCAAGTGCTGTTAGCGAGCACACACAAAGACAAAGATCCCCCGTGTAGCCTGTAACAGACTGTAGGGCAAGTGCTGTTAGCGAGCACACACAAAGACAAAGATCCTCTGTGTAGCCTGTAACAGACTGTAGGGGCAAGTGCTGTTAGCGAGCACACACAAAGACAAAGATCCCCCGTGTAGCCTGTAACAGACTGTAGGGGCAAGTGCTGTTAGCGAGCAGCACCTACGAATGCCGGAAAGGTACACGAGGGGGTGGGTGCCCAGCACCACGCCCGGCCGCCTTTGTATCCCTAGTGGCGATGTTTACACACCGCACCAGGTATTCATTTGAGGCTTAGTCGACCTAGGGGAGGCCCTGGACCGGTTCAGATAATCGTGACTGGTGTTGGCTGTGAGCGGGAATCGAACCCGGGTCATCAGGTTCGTAGCACAGCGCGCAAACCACTACACTACTCCTCCCCATACACCCATACACACATACACACACACATACACACACATATATACACACACACAACAACAACCGCCATTCGCCACTAAGTGGCGGTGACGTCACCACGACGCTTGTGCCAGGCTATGTGCACCCTGAGGCCACGTGAAGTCTCGAACGCCCGCGGGCAGGAGGTCACGGGGCAGACCCAGGTGCCACGGGTCGACTGATTGAGACGACTGGCTGATGCACCACCTGTGCCCCCTACTGTGGCAACCTGCTGTGCTTTAGCCACCCGGCGTTCCGCTCATTGTTGTGAGCGTCGCTCCTCCGCCCTCCGTTGTTGTTGGAGGGCGACTGCCTCCAACTGCCCAGAAGCGTCCTTCACAAGCCTCCTCCACAGAGGCCGATCTTGACACCGCTGGCACCAGTCATCGGCAAGTCCACTCAGCTCCACGTCCTCCTGTACCACATCACTCCATCTCTTCTCTAGCCCGTGCCGCGCTCGTTTAGCCCCCTCAATCCGGCCGAACAAAAGCTGTTTTGGCATGCGGTGGCTGGGCATGCGGGCTACATGACCCAGCCATCGCAGCCTTGCCTGCCGGAGGAGCTCACCGATGGTGCCTTGCCCAGATCTTTCAAGGATTTGTGAGCTCCTCACACAATCCAGCCTGGTTAAACCCAGGATGGATCGTAGGCAGGCCAGCCTAAATGTTTCACACCGGCGAAGATGTTCCATTAGGGGGGTCCACGTTTCGCAAGCGTAGAGAAGGGAGGGAATGACCATGGCCGAGAAGACCTGAAGCTTACTGTGGAGCGACAGACCAGGTAGCTTCCACACAGCGTTACACAACCGATGAAAAGATATTGTCGCTGGACTGATTCGGAGTGAGACCTCTGCTGTTAAACTGGAGCCGGTCATAAGCACACTGCCCAGGTATGGGAAACTCTCCACTCTCTCCACAACTGCCCCATCACCGATTGCGAGTTGTGTGGGTGGAGTGTCCGATGGTACAAAATACCCAGGCAGGTGCCTGGGTATTATACACATAAACACACACAGACACACATACACACACACGCACAGACACACAGACACACACATACACACAGACACACACACATACACACACATACACACATACACACACACATACACACACACACACAGACACACACACATACACACACATACACAAGAACAACAACAACCGCCATTCGCCATTAAGTGGCGGTGACGTCACCACGACGCTTGTGCCAGGCTATGTTCACCCTGAGGCCACGTGAAGTGTCGAACGCCCGCTGGCAGGAGGTCACGGGGCAGACCCAGGTGCCACGGGTCGACTGACTGAGATGACTGGCTGATGCAGCACCTGTGCCCCCTACTGTGCCAACCTGCTGTGCTTTAGCCACCCGGCGCTCCGCTCGTTGTTGTGAGCGTCGCTCCTCTGCCCTCCGTTGTTGTTGGTGGGCGACTGCCTCCAACTGCCCAGTAGCGTCCTTCACGAGCCTCCTCCACAGAGGCCGATCTTGACACCGCTGGTACCAGTCATCGGCAAGTCCACTCAGCTCCACGTCCTCCTGTACCACATCACTCCATCTCTTCTCTAGCCCGTGCTGCGCCCGCTTAGCCCCCTCAATCTGGCCGAACAAAAGCTGTTTCGGCATGAGGTGGCTGGGCATGCGGGCTACATGACCCAGCCATCGCAGCCTTGCCCACCGGAGGAGCTCACCGATGGGACCTTGCCCAGATCTTTCAAGGATTTGTGAGCTCCTCACACAATCCAGTCTGGTTAAACCCAGGATGGATCGTAGGCAGGCCAGCCTAAATGTTTCTAACCGGCAAAGATGTTCCATTAGGGGGGTCCATGTTTCGCAAGCGTATAGAAGGGAGGGATTGACCGTGGCCGAGAAGACCTGAAGCTTAGTGCGGAGCGACAGACCAGGTAGCTTCCACACAGCGTTACGCAACCGATGAAAAGATATTGCCGCTCGACTGATTCGGAGTGAGACCTCTGCTGTTAAACTGGAGCCGGTCATAAGCACACTGCCCAGGTATGGGAAACTCTCCACAATCTCCATAACTGCCGCATCACCGATTGGGAGTTGTGGGGGTGGAGTGTCCGATGGTACAAAATACCCAGGCAGGTGCTTAGTTTTGGTGCGGCTGATGGTAAGGCCCCACCTCTTAGTGGCACGCTCCAGTCTCAGCAGCAGCGTCTCCAACTCCTCCTCTGAATGAGCAGCTATTACCAAATCAGCAGACATAACGTGGTTGAGCAATAGGGAGCCATCCCTTGACCGCACCTGGGCATCGATCAGCCTCCCATTATATCTGTACCATATGGAGATTCCCCCGGTACAGCTATTGAAGGCTTCACGAACTACGTGGTCAAAATAGATGTTAAATAATGTGGGAGCCAGAGGACATCCCTGTCGCACCCCAAGGTGTACAGGGAATGGCTCTGACTCCCGGCCACGTAGTTTTACCCGGGCCCGCTCATCATCATGAAGGTCCTTAATGATCTTGAGCAGAGGGTCAGGTACTCCAAAAGCACGAAGAACAACCCAGAGCCCAGGCCTACTGATGGTATCATAGGCCTTGACCAGGTCAAGAAAGCAGATATGTAGGTCTTTTTGGAATTCCCTACACCTCTGCTGTAGCAGACGGACAGAAAATATGGCATCTGTGCAGGACCGCCCTTTCCTGAAACCGCATTGGGGCTCCGCAAGCCACTCCTCAGCGTGCCTGGCAAGGCGATGTTGAATAATCCTTGCCAGGACCTTTCCCGGCACACTGAGGAGTGAGATGCCTCTGTAGTTGTTACAGTCTGTGCGGTCCCCCTTCTTAAAAAGGGGGACCACCAGGGCATCCTTCCAATCCTGCGGAACCCATCCAGTGGTCCAGACTGTTGTTATGATGTCATATAGGGCAGTCTGTGCACAAACGCCGCCCTCCCTCAGCATTTCGCTTGGGAGATCATCTCTGCCCGCTGCCTTTCCTGATCTCAGACTCCGGATCGCCTTCAGTACTTCCTCAACAGATGGCACCTCAGCCAGCCACTCACAGGGGGTGACTTCTTCCAATATTTGAGGCACCGCAGCCTCAGCAGGGTCATCCTCCCTTTGTGCCACGATGTTTTCCTGGCTGAGGGATTTTCCCTCCCCCAAGACCTCACAGAAATGCTCAGCAAATCTGTAAACCTGTTCCTGGGGGTCGGAGATTGGATCACCGTTTTTTCCCCTAATGATGGTAATAGGTGTGGCGCTGCAGGTTACTTTTTTGATGGAGTTAAATAGAGATTTGTGATCACGGGCCACTGAGGCAGACTCCATCTCCTCAGCAACCCGCGACCACCACCCATCCTTGCAGCGCCTCACGGCTCTCCGAACTTCCGAGCGAAGGCTGCGGTAAGCCTCCTCATTCTCTGACGTGGGATTCTGTAGCCGATGACAGTGGGCCTGTCGCTTTTTCTCAACCATCCTGAACACCTCCTCTGTCAGCCAGGGTCTCTGGGGAGGTCTGGACTGCGTACCCAAAGCAGCCATTGCAGCTACATGAGCCACAGTCCTAAACCTCGCCCATTTACCCTCGACATCAGGAGGAGTCGGGGACGATGCCAATCCCAGCCGCAAGCGATGATGAAATTCTCGCTTGCAACTTTCATCAAATAACTGAGACCAGGCCACTTTAGGTTGTAATGGGGTCCTGGGTGTACACCCACCACCAGAGTGGAAGAATGGCAGGCGCATCTTACAGATGACTAGTCGATGGTCAGAGGGCAGATCAGCTCCATGGTAGGTCCTGGTGTCAAGGACATGGGCTCGCATCCGCTGGTCCGTCACTAGGTAGTCCAGCAGATGTTCTTGCTTGGACCCGGCATGCATCCATGATGTTGTGTGGATGCGCCGATGCCGGAACAGCGTGTTGGAAATTACAAGCCCATGGGCTGCACAAAAATCTAGTAGCCTCCTACCGTTGTTATTGAGCTGATCTGGCCCATGCTCTCCAATCACTCCAGACCAGGTGCCAGTATCATGACCAACTCGGGCATTGAAGTCACCCAACATGATGACTCTATCCCGAGGGCCCACTTTAGCCAGCACCTGTAACAGGTCATAGAAGGCATCTGACTCATCGGCTTTGCCTGCATCCCTCCACGGATGTTCATCTTCGGTGGGGGCATAAGTAACCACGACCACCATTCCTCGCCTCCGGTTGATGGGAAGGCGAGCCCAAAGTAGCCTGGGACTTACAGCTTCTCACACCTCACCGCCACGCTCCCACACCCCCTTCATTATTTTGTTCAAAAGAAGAGCCACACCCTGTTGTTTAGCAGTCTGCTGCCCCGAGTATAGGACTGTCCACCCCTCATGGTGGCAGGAGCCAGAGCCGGTCCACCGGATCTCCTGAATGCCACATAGATCCAGGCGGTACCGGTCCAGCTCCCGACAGAGGAGTGGCAGCCTCTCCTCCGCAGTGAGCGTTCGAACATTCCACGTGGCCACCCGTAGTGGTTTTTCGTTGTTTCTGGAGGAGCCCCGAGGGTAGATATTCAATCTCCTGGCTCCACATACACACAACAACAACAACCGCCATTCGCCACTAAGTGGCGGTGACGTCACCACGACGCTTGTGCCAGGCTATGTGCACCCTGAGGCCACGTGAAGTGTCGAACGCCCGCTGGCAGGAGGTCACGGGGCAGACCCAGGCCCCACGGGTCGACTGACTGAGATGACTGGCTGATGCACCACCTGTGCCCCCTACTGTGCCAACCTGCTGTGCTTTAGCCACCCGGCGCTCCGCTCGTTGTTCTGAGCGTCGCTCCTCCGCCCTCCGTTGTTGTTGGAGGGCGACTGCCTCCAACTGCCCAGTAGCATCCTTCACGAGCCTCCTCCACAGAGGCCGATCTTGACACCGCTGGTACCAGTCATCGGCAAGTCCACTCAGCTCCACGTCCTCCTGTACCACATCACTCCATCTCTTCTCTAGCCCGTGCCGTGCCCACTTAGCCCCCTCAATCCGGCTGAACAAAAGCTGTTTCGGCATGCGTTGGCTGGGCATGCGGGCTACATGACCCAGCCATCGCAGCCTTGCCCGCCGGAGGAGCTCACCGATGGGACCTTGCCCAGATCTTTCAAGGATTTGTGAGCTCCTCACACAATCCAGTCTGGTTAAACCCAGGATGGATCGTAGGCAGGCCAGCCTAAATGTTTCTAACCGGCGAATATGTTTCATTAGGGGGGTCCACGTTTCGCAAGCGTAGAGAAGGGAGGGAATGACCGTGGCCGAGAAGACCTGAAGCTTAGTGTGGAGCGACAGACCAGGTAGCTTCCACACGTTACGCAACCGATGAAAAGATATTGCCGCTCGACTGATTCGGAGTGAGACCTCTGCTGTTAAACTGGAGCCAGTCATAAGCACACTGCCCAGGTATGGGAAACTCTCCACTCTCTCCACAACTGCCCCATCACCAATTGGGAGTTGTGGGGGTGGAGTGTCCGATGGTACAAAATACCCAGGCAGGTGCTTAGTTTTGGTGGGGCTGATGGTAAGGCCCCACCTCTTAGTGGCACGCTCCAGTCTCAGCAGCAGCGTCTCCAATTCCTCCTCTGAATGAGCAGCTATTACCAAATCATCAGCATACATAACGTGGTTGAGCAATAGGGAGCCATCCTTTGACCGCACCCGGGCATCGATCAGCCTCCCATTATATCTGTACCATATGAAGATTCCCCCGGTACAGCTACTGAAGGCTTCACGAACTACGCGGTCAAAATAGATGTTAAATAATGTGGGAGCCAGAGGACATCCCTGTCGCACCCCAAGGTGTACAGGGAATGGCTCTGACTCCCGGCCACGTAGTTTTACCCGGGCCCGCTCACCATCATGAAGGTCCTTAATGATCGTGAGCAGAGGGTCAGGTACTCCAAAAGCACGAAGAACGACCCAGAGCCCAGGCCTACTGATGGTATCATAGGCACACACACACATACACACGAATGTCTTACCGCCCGCCCAACCTCTCGATGCGTTCCCTCTCCACTGGATCCTCCGGCTTGTGGTCGCGCGTCAACGCCACGGCAAGTAGCGGCACCACCTCGTCCACCACCTCGTCCACCACCTCCTCCTCCACCTCGTCCACCTCCTCATCCACCACCTCGTCCACCTCCTCCACCACCTCGTCCACCTCCACCACCTTGTCCACCTCCTTGTCCACCACCACCTCCTTGTCCACCTCCTCCTCTTCCATCTCGTCCACCACCTCGTCCACCTCCTCCTCCACCTCGTCCACCACCTCCTCCTTGTCCACCTCCTGCCGGGGCGGTGGTGGTGGTGGTTGTGACAGTGGTGGCCGTGGTGGTGGCGGTGGTTGTGACAGTGGTGGTGGTGGTTGTGACAGTGGTGGTGGTTGTGACAGTGGTGGTGGTGGTTGTGACAGTGGTGGCCGTGGCGGTGGTTGTAGTGGTGGTGGTTGTGACAGTGGTGGCCGTGGTGGTGGCGGTGGTTGTGACAGTGGTGGTGGTGGTTGTGACAGCGGTGGTGGTGGTGGTTGTGACAGTGGTGGTGGTGGTTGTAACAGTGGTGGCGGTGGTGATGGTGGTTGTGACAGTGGTGGTGGTTGTGACAGTGGTGGTGGTGGTTGTGACAGAGGTGGTGGCCGTGGTGGTGGTGGTGGTTGTGACAGTGGTGGTGGCCGTGGTGGTTGTGACAGTGGTGGCCGTGGTGGTGGTGGTTGTGACAGTGGTGGTGGCCGTGGTGGTGGTGGTTGTGACAGTGGTGGCGGCCGTGGTGGTGGTGGTGGTTGTGACAGTGGTGGTGGTTGTGACAGTGGTGGTTGTGACAGTGGTGGTTGTGACAGTGGTGGTGGCCGTGGTGGTGGTGGTTGTGACAGTGGTGGTGGTTGTGACAGGGGTGGTGGTGGTTGTGACAGTGGTGGTGGTGGTTGTGACAGTGGTGGTGGCCGTGGTGGTGGTGGTGGTGGTGGTTGTGACAGTGGTGGTGGTGGTGGTTGTGACAGTGGTGGCCGTGGTGGTGGTGGTGGTTGTGACAGTGGTGGTGGTTGTGACAGTGGTGGTGGTGGTTGTGACAGTGGTGGTGGTGGTTGTGGTGGTTGTGACAGTGGTGGTTGTGGTTGTAGTTGTGGTGGTTGTGACAGTGGCGGTGGTTGCGGTGTTGCCACGGCTTGGCCGATGGGCGCTATGAAGTCCGCCACAACTTGGCCATGCGTAGGTGGGGTTCCGTCCCAGGCTAGGTGGGCCTTCACAGAAGGGGGGCCCATGTCCGAAGGGGGGTCCGCTGAATAAATGGGGCGCAAGGAAGAAGGGGGGCCCGCTGAATAAATGGGTTGCAGTGAGGAAGGGGGGGCCAATGAATAGACGGGGTGCATTGAAGGGGGGGGGGGTCCGTCGGCGGGGGTGCCCCCCCCCCGGGGGTGCCGCTGGGCGATGACGGCTCGCGAGTCTCCCACGTGGGCGACGTAGAGCTCGTCACCGCCCCTGATGAGGCAGCAGCAAGCCGTGGTGCCTGCGGTGCTGGGATGGCCCTGCGGTGTGCGCGGCCAGTTAACTGTGGGGGGGGGGGGTTAGACAGAGGTGTGGGTGAGTGACTGAGTGGGTGGGTAGGTGGGTGATTGAGTGACTGTGTGAGTGGGTGGGTGAGTAATTGAGTGGGTGGGTGAGTGACTGAGTGGGTGAGTGACTGTGTGAGTGGGTGGGTGGGTGAGTGACTGAGTAGGTGGGTGAGTGACTGAGTGGGTTAGTGACTGAGTGGGTGGGTGGGTGAGTGATTGAGTGGGTGGGTGGGTGAGTGACTGTGTGAGTGGGTGGGTGGGTGAGTGATTGAGTGGGTGGGTGAGTGACTGAGTGGGTTAGTGACTGTGTGGGTGGGTGGGTGGGTGAGTGAGTGACTGAGTGGGTGAGTGACTGTGTGAGTGAGTGGGTGGGTGAGTGATTGAGTGGGTGGGTGAATTAGTGGGTGAGTGACTGTATGAGTGGGTGGGTGGATGGGTGAGTGACTGAGTGGGTGGGTGAGTGACTGAGTGGGTGAGTGACTGTGTGGGTGGGTGAGTGACTGAGTGGGTGAGTGACTGTGTGAGTGGGTGGGTGGGTGAGTGATTGAGTGGGTGGGTGAGTGACTGTGTGGGTGGATTAGTGACTGAGTGGGTGAGTGACTGTGTGGGTGGGTGAGTGACTGTGTGAGTGGGTGGGTGAGTGACTGTGTGGGTGGGTTAGTGACTGAGTGGGTGAGTGACTGTGTGAGTGGGTGGGTGGGTGAGTGATTGAGTGGGTGGGTGGTGTGCCAAAAAAACCTCTGGAAGGTAAGATGGACAATTGTTGCTCGGAATTTTATGTTATTAAATTTGTTATAACAAAAATTAAATTGTAAAAGTTTTTTGGTATTTTGAAACGTTTTACAATTTTCAATGTTATTGAACAAAAATATATCAAATATGAAAAATGTTGCGAGAATCTCTTACACATTAGCCATGGGTGAAATAAATTTATTGTGCAACATTCACTGCCATTAATGCAGTGCTACAGTGAAATGCAGCGAAGTGTTTGATGACATTATTTCTGTCAATATTCCCTGCCATTACATTGAGACAAAATAAAATTAGACTCTGATCAATTTATTGGTAACTCTACCACTTCTCTTTGCTCTTCGTTATTTCCTAAGTAACTTCAGACAGCATCAGCCACACTCACGTTTCTTCACTCTCCGCTATCAAGCAGCATCCATCGGAGAAGATCAAATTCATTATGAGACCTCCTTTGCCAGTAACAAGATATAGTAATAGGTTTTACCCTTTTAACTGGCAGAAAAACTGACACCTTTATTCAAGGCATCATGTTTGCAATAACCACAACACAAGCAGTCAAAATGCAAACAAAAGAGACAACTCTGATAATAATATTGGGACTGTCCTTGAATTTGATTGGTCCACACCCGAGACGGCTTTTCTTAGAGCCTTCCCTGATCCACAAATTAAACCAATTTCAATGTTTATTTTGCCTCTATCAGCTACATTTGGCCCCAATCACACAACAAAACGTTGCGCCTTTTGGCGTAATCATCACCTGGTCTAACACCGCAAGTGTGAGACGTCATCATCATCTGGTCTAACACCGCAAGTGTGAGACGTCATCATCACCTGGTCTAACACCGCAAGTGTGAGACGTCATCATCATATGGTCTAACACCGTGTGTGTGACGTCATCACCTGGTCTAACACCGCAAGTGTGAGACGTCATCATCACCTGGTCTAACACCGCAAGTGTGAGACATCATCATCATCTGGTCTAACACCGCAAGCGTGAGACATCATCACCTGGTCTAACACCGCCTGTGTGAGACATCATCATCACCTGGTCTAACACTGCGTGTGTGAGACGTCATCATCACCTGGTCTAACACCGCAAGTGTGAGACATCATCATCATCTGGTCTAACACTGCGTTTGTGAGACGTCATCATCACCTGGTCTAACACCGCAAGTGTGAGACGTCATCATCACCTGGTCTAACGCCGCAAGTGTGTGACGTCATCATCATCATCTGGTCTAACGCCGCAAGTGTGAGACGTCATCATCATCTGGTCTAACACCGCAAGTGTGAGACGTCATCATCATCATCTGGTCTAACACCGCGTGTGAGACGTCATCATCATCTGGTCTAACACCGCAAGTGTGAGACGTCATCATCATCTGCTTTAACACCGCAAGTGTGAGACGTCATCATCACCTGGTCTAACACCGCAAGTGTGAGACGTCATCATCACCTGGTCTAACACCGCAAGTGTGTGACGTCATCATCACCTGGTCTAACACCGCAAGTGTGAGACGTCATCGTCACCTGGTCTAACACCGCAAGTGTGAGACGTCATCATCACCTGGTCTAACACCGCAAGTGTGAGACGTCATCATCATCTGGTCTAACACCGCAAGTGTGAGACGTCATCATCACCTGGTCTAACACCGCAAGTGTGAGACGTCATCATCATCATCTGGTCTAACACCACGTGTGAGACGTCATCATCATCTGGTCTAACACCGCAAGTGTGAGACGTCATCATCACCTGGTCTAACACCGCAAGTGTGAGACGTCGTCATCACCTGGTCTAACACAGCGTGTGAGACATCATCATCTGGTCTAACACCGCGTGTGTGAGACGTCATCATCACCTGGTCTAACACCGCAAGTGTGAGACGTCATCATCACCTGGTCTAACACCGCAAGTGTGAGACGTCATCATCATCTGGTCTAACACCGCGTGTGAGACGTCATCATCACCTGGTCTAACACCGCAAGTGTGAGACGTCATCATCATCATCTGGTCTAACACCGCGTGTGAGACGTCATGTGTGAGACGAGGCTCTAAGGGAAGCTGTCTCGGGTGTGGACTTATCAATTCCACCGCCAATGCATTATCAGAGCTGTGTGTTTTGTGTTTGCATTCCGACCGCAGGTATTGTGCTCAATGCACAAACAATGACTCCTTGTACACGAAAAAAATGGTGTCAGTTTTGTTGCCAGATGAAAGGGTTAAAAATGTTTTTATCATATTGTGCTACAGGCAAACGAGGTTCAAATGGTGGAACAAAACGTTAATTTAGTGTAGTGTATAGTGTAGTGTATAGTGTAATGTAGTGTGTAGTGTAGTGTGTAGTATATAGTGTAGTGTAGTGTATAGTAGTGTATAGTGTAGTGTATAGTGTAGTGTATAGTAGTGGATAGTAGTGTATAGTGTAGTGTATAGTGTAGTGTATAGTGTAGTGTATAGTAGTGTAGTGTATAGTAGTGTAGTGTATAGTATAGTGTATAGTAGTGTAGTGCATAGTAGTGTATAGTAGTGTATAGTGTAGTGTATAGTGTAGTGTATAGTAGTGTATAGTAGTGTATAGTAGTGTATAGTGTAGTGTATAGTGTAGTGTATAGTAGTGTAGTGCATAGTAGTGTATAGTAGTGTATAGTGTAGTGTATAGTAGTGTATAGTAGTGTAGTGTATAGTGTAGTGTATAGTAATGTATAGTAGTGTAGTGTATAGTGTAGTGTATAGTGTAGTATATAGTGTAGTGTATAGTAGTGTAGTGTATAGTAGTGTATAGTGTAGTGTATAGTGTAGTGTATAGTGTAGTGTATAGTGTAGTGTATAGTGTAGTGTATATAGTAGTGTATAGTAGTGTAGTGTATAGTATAGTAGTGTATATAGTAGTGTATAGTAGTGTATAGTGTAGTGTATAGCGCAGCACGCGTGAGACCCACCCAGCTCCTCCCCCATGGCGCGCTGGCACGCCAGAAAGCCGTCACGGATGGCGTGGCAAACTCCCACGGGGTCGGCGGCGCCCCACAGCCCGGGCTGGGCGCGGATCGAGGGCCAGAGGCAGCGGCGGGCGAATCGAGCGGCCTGGGGGCCGCCGTGGCCGTCGAACACGGCCAGGAAGATGGCGTCCCCGTCGCCCTCGGTGGAGACCTGCGGGCACGGGGCGGCGAGGGGAACGTCACGTGACGCGAGCGGTGCATTGTGGGTCGGTCCTAGGCCTCGACCGGCGACCCGGCGGACAGAGAGGACAAAGATCCCCCGTGCAGCCTTGGCGGACCGTAGAGGCGAGTGCCGTTAGCGAGCGGCGCCAGCGATGGCCGCGAGGGCACACGAGGGGGTGGGTGGCCGGCACCACGCCCGGCCGCCTTTGTCTCCCCGGTGGCGATGTTCACGCACCGCACCGGGTACTCGTTTGAGGCCGAATCGACCTAGGGGGAGGCCCAGGACCGGTTCAGATAATCGCCACTGGGCGTTGGCCGTGAGCGGGAATCGAACTCGGGGTCGCCAGGTTCATAGTGCAGCGCGCTAACCGCTACACTATCGCTCCCCAAACACACAGAGACACACACACACAGACACACACAGAGACACACACACACAGACACACACAGACACACACACAGACACACAGACACACACAGACACACACACAGACACACACACAGACACACACACAGACACACACAGACACACACACAGACACACACACACAGACACACACAGAGACACACACAGAGACACACACAGACACACAGAGACACACATACACACAGACACACACAGAGACACACAGAGACACACAGACACACACAGACACACACAGAGAAACACAGAGACACACACAGACACACACACAGAGACACACACACAGACACACACACAGACACACACACACAGACACACACAGACACACACACAGAAACACACACAGATACACACACAGACACACACACAGACACACACAGAGACACACACACAGAGACACACACAGAGACACACACAGAGACACACACACACAGACACACACACAGAGACACACACACAGACAAACACAGAGACACACAGAGACACACACAGACACACACACAGAGACACACACACACAGAGACACACACACAGAGACACACACACAGAGACACACACAGACACACACAGAGACACACAGACACACACACACAGACACACACACACAGAGACTCCGCCCACCTCTGTGATGTCCTCCATGTAGCGCCGCCCCCCACGGTTGGAATCGGCGCTCACGATCAGCTTCAATGGGCTCGACATGGTGCAACCTTAACACACACACACACAGACAGACACATACAGACACACAGAGACACACACACATACACACACACACAGACACACACACAGAGACACACACACAGACACACACACAGACACACACACACAGACACACACACAGACACACAAACACAGATACACACAGACACACACACAAACACACACACAACAACCTGTGTCTCTGTGTGTGTGTGTCTGTGTGTGTCTCTGGTGCAACCTTACCCCACACATACACACACAATAACCTGTGTGTGTCTGTGTGTGTGTTTGTGTGTGTGTCTCTGTGAGTCTGTGTGTGTCTGTGTGTCTCTGTGTGTGTCTGTGTGTGTGTCTCTGGTGCAACCTCACCCCCCACACACACACAACCTCTGTGTGTCTGTGTGTGTGTCTCTCTGTGTGGCTGTGTGTGTGTCTGTGTGTGTGTGTCTCTGGTGCAACCTCACCCCACACACACAACCACCTCTGTGTCTGTGTGTGTGTGTCTGTGTGTGTCTGTGTCTCTGTGTGTGTGTGTCTGTGGTGCAACCTCACCCCACACACACAACCTGTGTGTGTGGGGTGAGGTTGCACAAGAGACACACACACACAGACACACACAACCTGTGTGTGTGTCTCTGTGTGTCTGTGTCTGTCTGTGTGTGTGTCTCTTGTGCAACCTCACCCCACACACACACACAACCTGTGTGTCTGTGTGTGTGTATGTCTGTGTGTGTGTAGTCGTGCTCTCACTGCGGGCTACTCACAACACTGATGACAAATGTCTCCGTGACTACCACGTTTTTGCCATCGTAAAATGACAGATTAATAATAAACAAAAATTAGGTTAATAATGAAAAATGACAGATTAATAATAAACACAAATTAGGTTAATAATGAAAAATGACAGATTAATGACAGACTCATAATGAACAATGACAGATTAATAATGAAAACCACAGACTAATCATGGAAAATGACAGATTAATAATAAACAGAAAAGCCTTAAAGCCCTAAGCGTGTTGTGGTGGCAGCAGCAGCAGTCACGAGACACACCCCGTGACGTTGCCGGGGCAAGCCAGGGCAAGCCAGGGCAACACACGCCTCACACCACACACACAGCCTCACACTACACACAGCCTCACAGTACACACACAGCCTCACACTACACACACACAGCCTCACACTACACACAGCCTCACACCACACACACAGCCTCACACTACACACACAGCCTCACACTACACAGCCCACACCACACACAGCCTCACACTACACACACACAGCCTCACACTACACACAGCCTCACACCACACACACACAGCCTCACACCACACACACAGCCTCACACTACACAACGTGACGTCACCACGACGCTTGTGCCAGGCTATGTGCACTGTGAGGCCACGTGAAGTGTCGAACGCCCGATGGCAGGAGGTCACGGGGCAGACCCAGCAGGTGCCACGGGTGACCGAGATGAGTGGCTGATGCACCACCTGTGCCCCCTACTGTGCCAACCTGCTGTGCTTTAGCCACCCGGCGCTCCGCTCGTTGTTCTGAGCGTCGCTTCTCCACCCTTCGTTGTTGTTGGAGGGCGACTGCCTCCAACTACCCAGCAGCAGCAGCGTCCTTCACGAGCCTCCCCCTCCACAGAGGTCACACTCCACACACACTCACTACCCCACAAAGCCCCGCCCCTCAAGGCTCCGCCCCCGCCCACAGCCCCGCCCACAGCCCCACCCACAGCCCCGCCCACAGCCCCGGTGCGTGACAGATGGAGGCTGCTGTTGTGTTCAGCTTGCAGGAGGAGAATCCCAAGAGCTGTGAAGCCTCTACGGGGAGCGTTTCCACGTCGCCGTGAAGATCTTTTAACAAACTCCCGAGCACAAGAAAGCTCATCCCGATCGAGTCGCTCACGTGTCCTGAAGAGATGTGAGCCACTCTCAAAGGGAACGCCGGTCTCATTTACACACTGACCCCCCTGGTTCCATCTGTGGGGGGCTAATGCCCCCCTCCACACTCCCCATTAGGTGGGGGGGGACTGATCTCCCCCTCCCCACTCCCCACTAGGTGGGGGGGGGGCTGATCTTCCCCTCCCCCCTCCCCCGCGAGCGGGTGGGGTGACATCAGCACCCCTCCACCCCCCCCACTTGCCGCTGGCGGCTGCTCAGAGATAATTATTTATTTATACTAAGCCGTTGTGTCAACAGCCAACGGGCGCTGGACGGCCCTCCCCCACCCACGTGACCCCCCCACCCACGCGCGCGACCACCCACGCGCGTGGGTGCGGGCAGCCGTAGTAGGGTAGTTTAATATGCACGCGCTGGGTAAGCAATTAATTAATTAATCTCTGCACGCGCTCGCGGTGAAAGTCAAACGTCCCTCTGTTTAATTATTTATTTACGGGTGCCTATGCTGATTAAAGCCACCCACACACACGCACAGCGTGGTACGCCGATCGCTGTCCCACCGCTCTTCACAAAGATCCCCCATATAGCCTTAACAGACTGTAGGGGCAAGTGCTGTTAGCGAGCAGCACCTATGAAGGCCGTAACCGCTCTTCACACATGCACACACACGCACACCGTCGTACGCCAATCGCTGTCCCACCGCTCTTCACACACACACACACGCACACACATGCGTCACAAAGTCAGTAGTCTGCGCTAAGATTTTTTTCCCGTGTATGTCCCCCTCCAGCCAGCAGCAGCCCTTCCTCCTCTCTCACCTACCCGTCTCAGAGTGCGTCCACCACCTGAGCCCGAGCCGACCGAACTGACCTCCTTTGTCCGTGTCCGCCGCTCACCTCTGCGGCCGCTGCCGCCGCTGCCCAACGGGGCCGAGGGAGATGTTCTCTCTCTCTCTCCTTGGGGGACTTTGTCTCGTCGATCGCTCTCAGCTCCACCCTGCGGGCGTCCCGAGCGCGGACCCTGAGGACGGCTAACTTGTCTCCCGCCACCGCCGCCGCTCCAGAAGGACTCTGCCACAAATTCTCCCTCCTGCACCACCCTTATATATGTCCCAAGCCCCTTAACTCCGCCCCCCACCCCCCCGGGTCATATGACGTCATCCTGTGCATATAATCGAATCCCCCCCACCCCCTTCCCCGGGTCATGTGACGTCATCCTGCGCATCCAATCGAATCCTCTTTGCGGCCGTTAGGAGCGCTCTGGCCGTTGGGGATGGGGGGAGGGGGTGGTCGCGTCATCCACCCCCCTCCCCATTGTCTCTCTCTCTCTGTGTGTCTACTTATTATCGGCCTGTTGCTTTAACCCTCCCAGCCCGCTGTTTACTCTGACGCTGGGTGCTGGATGAAGTTCCCACCACCCCCCACGTGTTGTGTATGCTTCATCGCGGCCGGCCTGTAAAGCTCTAAGCTCTATGCCCCCCTTTTTTGTGGGGGGAGGGCGCCACATAATCCTGTCTGGGGGGGCTCGGAAAATTTCCTGGTCCGGGGAAGCCGTGGAACGTCCCCGCTAGTGGGGTCCTCGGATGAAAACCCATCGTACCACGTGATCCCTGCTAGTGGGGTCTTCGGGTGAAAACCCATCGTACCACGTGATCCCTACTAGTGGAGTCCTCGGGTGAAAACCCATCATACCACGTGATCCCTGCTAGTGGGGTCCTCGGGTGAAAGCCCATCGTACCACATGATCCCTGCTAGCGGGGTCCTCGGGTGAAAACCCATCGTACCACGTGATCCCTGCTAGCGGAGTCCTCGGGTGAAAACCCATCGTACCACGTGATCCCTGCTAGTGGGGTCTTCGGGTGAAAACCCATCGTACCAAGTGATCCCTCCTCGAGACCCTAGGGGGGTGCATGCGAGTGTTTAGTGGGGGCGTGCGTGCGTTCGTGGGGGGGGGGAGGCCGAGCTGCCCCGCTCCGGTGGCACCACACATCACGTCTTCCAATGCCAAACGAATCTTGTTCAGGGGCCTATAGCTTGGCCCCTGATCTAAGAGAGAATTAGACTGCTACGCGCAGAACTAGATCACGCGGACGAGACACTCTGGAAATCGCACTTAACAATGACGGGGGGGAAATAAAATGTCTACGTCTGATTGGGAACGTGTAGATAACGTGTCAGCTGAATGTAAAGATAACCTGATTTCCAAGTTCAACCTCCTTTCCAAGAAGAAGTCAAATCAACACGTTAAAAAGTTTGACGTTGACGAGGTTGTTATTCATCTTGAGTAATAGCCCTATTTGCAACGGTCTGAAGCCGGCTTTGGCTAACGGTTAAACTTTGTAGTCACCACAAACACAAACCAGCGGATGATATCGTTGCCCAGGTCCATGTCGCTCTTAAGGGTTTGGGGACACGTGGCTGCAGACGCGACAAGATCTGAGATCGCTGCAACCCTCAAGAGCGCTAAGATGCCAGCCAGCAACGTCAGTAAGGATGAGCGTTTTGAATCAGAAAGGGTTTTATTCGCCATGTAAGTTCACACCGACACGGAATTTACTTTGGCAGGATGGTGCATACATTCAACATATAGGAATCTAAAATCTTAAATAAGTTTTAAACAAGTCTTACTATAATAAGGGTTAAAAGTCTAACACCAAGGGGCTGAAGTATATAAAATTAAATAAATATCGAATATAAAATAGCTTTAAGATATAATTTAAAAATACAAATAGGGTAACATAGTTAATATCGGTAAGGTGTCGTTCTGTAGATCAAATGTTAAAAACAGTGTTAGCCCTTGGCCTTGTTTAACAGGCCAGCAGCAGATGGGAAGAAACTGTTTTTATGGCGTGAGGTTTTGGTCCTGATGGACCGAAGCCTTCTGCCGGAGGGGAGTAGCTGAAACAGAGAGTGTCCAGGGTGGGAGAAATCGGCCATAATCTTCCTCGCTCGCCTCATGGACCTTGTCGTGTGCAGGTCCTCGAGGGTTGGTAGATTGCAGGCAATTACCTTCTCAGCAGTGTGGATGATACGCTGCAGTCTGCTCTTGTCCTTGGCAGTGGCAGCAGCATACCAGACGGTTATGGAGGAGGTGAGGATGGATTCAATGATCGCTGTATAGAATTGCACCATCATTGTCTTTGGCAGGTTGAATTTCTTCAGCTGCCGTAGAAAGTACATCCTCTGTTGAGCTTTCTTGGTGAGGGAGCTGATGTTCAATTCCCACTTAAGGTCCCGGGAGAGAATAGTGCCCAGGAAGCGGAAGGACTCTACAATTTTGACTGGGGAGTTTAACAGGGTGATGGGGGTGAGTGGTGCTGTATTCTTCCTGAAGTCCACAACCATCTCAACTGTCTTTAGAGCATTTAGCTCTAAGTTGTTCTGGCTACACCAGGTCACCAGATTGTCAGCTTCCCACCTATAGTCAGACTCATCCCCACCAGAGATCAGCCCAATGAGGGTGGTGTCATCCGCAAACTTCAATAGTTTGACGGACAAATGATTGGAGGTGCAGCTGTTGGTATACAGGGAGAAGAGCAGAGGGGAAAGGACGCAGCCCTGAGGAGTTCCGGTGCTGATGGACCTGGAGTCAGAGACTTGTGTTCCCAGCTTAACGCACTGCTTCCTGTCAGACAGGAAGTCTGTGATCCATTTACAGGTGGTGTATGGCACATTCAGCTGGAAGAGCTTGTCCTGAAGCAGGGCAGGGATGATGGTGTTGAAGGCAGAGCTGAAGTCCACAAACAGGATCCTGGCGTAGGATGCTGGGGCGTCCAGATGCTGTAGGGTGAAGTGGAGGGCCATGTTAACTGTATCGTCCACAGACCTGTTGGCTCTGTAGGCAAACTGAAGGGGGTCCAGGAGAGGGTCTGTGATGGCTTTGAGGTGTGCCAGGACCAGGCGCTCAAAAGACTTCATTACCACAGATGTAAGGGCGACCGGTCTGTAATCATTTAGTCCTGTTGGCCTTAGCTTTTTGGGCACAGGGATGATGGTGGAGGACTTGAGACAGGCTGGTACATGGCATGTCTCCAGGGAGGTGTTAAAGATGTTGGTGAACACTGGAGACAGCTGGTCAGCGCAGTGCCTGAGGGTGGCTGGAGAGACAGAGTCTGGCCCGGCTGCTTTGCGTGGATTCTGCCTCTTGAAAAGTCTATTAACTTCTCCCTCCCGAAGGGAGATAGTCGTCTCTGTAGTATTGGTGGGGGATGGGGCCTCTTGGGTCGGAAGGGGTGGTTCAGGACAGTCCAATTGTCTTTCAAATCTACAGTAGAACTCGTTCAGGTCGTTGGCTAGGCGGGAGTCGTTAGTGGTGTGGGGGGCTCTGGGTTTGTAGTTGGTGATCTGCCTGAGCCCTCTCCAGACAGAAGCAGCGTCTTTTGTAGAGAACTGGTGTTTTAGTCTCTCTGAGTACAGTCGTTTAGCCTCTCTCACCGCTTTGCTAAACCTGTTCTTCGACTCCTTGAATCTGTCTCTATCTCCACTCCTAAATGCTTCCTCCTTCTCCAACCTCAACCTTCTGAGCTTTGCTGAGAACCAGGGCTTATTGTTGTTAAAGTTCACCCTGGTACGTGTTGGGATACAGCAGTCCTCACAGAAGCTGATGTAGGACGTCACAGCCTCTGTGAGTTCATCCAGACTATTGGTAGCAGTCAGTACAATCTAAGCACGCCCGCAAATCTTCCACAGCCTCACTGGTCCACTGTTTAGATGTCCTGACAGCAGGTTTACAGAGTTTTAGTTTCTGCCTGTATGCAGGAATCAGGTGGACCATGGCATGGTCAGAGTGTCCTAGTGCTGCTCGGGGGACGGCGTGGTAGGCTCTACTGACTGTAGTGTAGCAGTGATCCAGAGTGTTCCCTTCTCTGGTTGGGCATTTAATGAATTGTATGTATTTGGGGAGTTCGTGGCTGAGATTACCTTTGTTAAAGTCGCCAAGTACGATAACCAACGAATCTGGATTTGCTCGCTCCACACTCAGAATCTGATCGGCGAGCATGCGTTGGGCCTCTTTAACCTGAGGACAAGGCGGCAAATAAACTCCGACCAAAATGAGCGACGCGAACTCGCGAGGCGAGTAAAACGGTTTACAGGTTATAAAAATTGATTCAAGGAGTGGAGAACAATGTTGCAGAATCACTGTGACATCTACACACCAGCCACTGTTAATGTAAAAACAAATACCACCGCCTTTCGTCTTGCCGGAGAGTGCTATGTCACGATCCGATCTTACAAGATGGAATCCTGCTAGTTGTAGCGAAGTGTCCGGAATCAAATCACACAGCCATGTTTCCGTGAAGCACAATGCAGAAGCTGAAAGAAAGTCTTTGTTGTTTACCATCAGTAGCTGAAGTTCATCCATTTTGTTGTACAGTGAACGTACATTGGAGAGGAAAAAGCTCGGCAGCACTGTTCGGATTCCGCGTCTGCGTAGCCATACTAGAGCCCCCGACCGTTTACCCCTTGGGCGGCGTTTCGTTGCTTGAGCAAAGCCTAGCGCGGCATTGACTAGAATGCCTACTAATTCTGCCGCTGGAAGCAGAAAAGTAGGAATTAAATCCACAGGAGTTGTTTCCCTGATATTTAAAAGTTCATCTCTTGTTAGAGAACTCCGAAAATCTTGGCAAAACACTGAATTGACAGACAAAACAAGACAAAACAGGGCGCACCGACCGGCTGAGGCTACCATCATCAGCGCCATCTTCGCACCAGCACGGGTGTGCTGAACAGCACGCCCCTCTCACCAGCACGGGTGTGATGAATAGTAGGCCTCTCTCACCAGCACGGGTGTGTTGAACAGCAGGCCCCTCTCACCAGCACGGGTGTGTTGAACAGCAGGCCCCTCTCACCAGCACGGGTGTGTTGAACAGCAGGCCCCTCTCACCAGCACGGGTGTGTTGAACAGCAGGCCCCTCTCACCAGCACGGGTGTGTTGACCAGCAGGCCCCTCTCACCAGCACGGGTGTGCTGAACAGTAGGCCCCTCTCACCAGCACGGGTGTGTTGAACAGCAGGCCCCTCTCACCAGCACGGGTGTGCTGAACAGTAGGCCCCTCAACACGGGTGTGCTGAACAGCAGGCCTCTCTCACCAGCACGGGTGTGCTGAACAGCAGGCCTCTCTCACCAACACGGGTGTGCTGAACAGTAGGCCCCTCAACAGCAGGCCCCTCTCACCAGCACGGGTGTGCTGAACAGCAGGCCCCTCAACACGGGTGTGCTGAACAGCAGGCCTCTCTCACCAGCACGGGTGTGCTGAACAGCAGGCCTCTCTCACCAACACGGGTGTGCTGAACAGTAGGCCCCTCAACAGTAGGCCTCTCTCACCAGCACGGGTGTGCTGAACAGCAGGCCTCTCTCACCAACACGGGTGTGCTGAAAAGCAGGCCCCTCAACACGGGTATGCTGAACAGCAGGCCTCTCTCACCAGCACGGTTGTGCTGAACAGCAGGCCCCTCTCACCAACACGGATGTGATGAACAGCAGGCCCCTCTCACCAGCACGGGTGTGCTGAACAGCAGGCCCCTCAACACGGGTGTGTTGAACAGCAGGCCCCTCTCACCAGCACGGGTGTGCTGAAAAGCAGGCCCCTCAACAGCAGGCCTCTCTCACCAGCGCAGGTGTGCTGAACAGCAGGCCTCTCAACAGCAAGCCTCTCTCACCAGCAAGGGTGTGCTGAACAGCAGGCCCCTCAACACGGGTGTACTGAACAGCAGGCCTCTCTCACCATCACGGGTGTGATGAACAGCAGGCCTCTCTCACCAGCACGAGTGTGTTGAACAGCAAGCCCCTCTCAAGACAAAACTGGACAAAACAGGGCGCACCAACCGGCCGAGGCTGCCATCATCGGCGCCATCTTGGCAGTAAATAAATACATGTATAATCTCAATTGAAAAAGAGAGATGATATCGTGATCCTCTCAGCCGATAAGGGCAATGCCACGGTCATCATGGACAAAATCACATAGAACAATAACAATTCAGGAGCTACTTAATGATGGTAGCTACACAAAAAAATTAAAGAGATCCCACCAACAGCCTCGTTACAAAAACGAACAGCATCATCACTGATTCAGCTTCATTAATTGAACAGACCAAAACGGTTTTCCTTAAAACCTTCTGCTGCTAGACCACCCAGATTATATGGCTTACCAAAAATCCATAAAGAAGGTACACCACTCCGTCCCATCGTCTCCACCATTGGCTCACCCACCTACGAACTGGCCCGATATCTGAGACCTTCAGCCATTCACTGGTAAGACCACCTCTTCTGTACTTAACTCAGCTCACCTGGTATCGTCAATGAAAGACATCTCACTGTTCCCAGGTGACTTACTCGTCAGTTTCGATGTAGTTTCTTTGTTCACCAAAGTTCCTGTGCCCGATACCCATTGCAATCATTGAGGATTTGGTCCAACGAGGATTGAATGCCGATGTACCGGTCCTGGCGAGACACTGCCTCACCCGGAATGGAACATTCGACAAACAAGTTGAAGGCACCCCTATGGGTTCTCCCTTATTACCGGTTGTGGCCAATGTTTTTATGGAAAATTTTTGAGACGGACGCCATCCAGGCATCCACTCTACGTCCGTCCTTGTGGAAGAGCTATGTGGATGACACGTTTGTCATCTGGCCACATGGCCGACCGGCTCAAAATAAAATTCCTCAACCACATCAATTCCATAAACCCAGCCATCAAATTCACCACGGAGGTAGAAACGGATGGCATGCTACCTTTCTTGTATGTCTCAATCAAAGAGAGACCAGATGGCTCAATGAGCCATTCTGTCTACAGGAGAGTAACCCAGACTGACGGCTACCTAAAACCCGAATCCCAGCACCATCCATCCCGGAAGAATTTCCTCGTCAAAACGCTACACCACAGAGCTCAGTGCATCTCCGGCCACGAACGCCTGACCAGTGAACTCAAAACACGTACACCAAGCCCTCAAGGCGAATGGATTGTCTGACTACACAATCCGCAAAGTAGTGGTACCCCAAACTTTCGCAGTTCTTAAAAATTCTCTTTTCACACCATCAATATGTAAACTCCCCCTCCCCCCCCCCCCCCCCCCCCGCGCCAACCGGCATGTGCACCCGCATGTACACCGTTCATCATGCTAAGTCGGCCAATCAAATGCTATTTTTTTACGCTAATTCCTTTGTCAAGGCACCTTGTTTCCTCGCACACAGCTTAAAGGTCGCGGCCTGAGCGTGGCTGTGTTTCACTCCAGCTCTGTCCTCGAGACAGCCCGGTCCCTTCACCTGATGAAGGCCGCTTGTGTTGTGGCCCGAAACGTCGTGATTTTTGTTGTTTTATTTTTTTAACCTACGTGACTTTACCGAATAGAACCAAAGAGTACGTGAGGAAGGAGCCATCTGAGGATCCAATAAAAACCATCACCCTGCCATACATAGCAGGGGTAACCAAAAGGATTTCCAAAATCATGAACAAACACAAGATCCAGGTACGATTTAACACAGTACATAAAATTCGCGATCTGATCCCATCTGTGAAAGACAAGATTCCTGACATGCAATATCCCGGCGTCTACAAACTAAGCTGTGTCTGCAGTTACATTGGGGAAACTAAGCGACGTGTCTCGGACCGTGTTCGTGAGCAGAAGGCAGATTTGGTAACACGGTAGGACCAACGCTTCTACCGTGGCTGATGATTATTTTAATACTACGGCTGGCTCACACGAAGTTGATTTCTCTAAGACGATGGCCATCAACAAAGATTCGTTCATGAAGCCATCCATATACACAGCAGACACAATTTCAACCTGTGTATAGTGTAGTGTATGGTGTAGTGTATAGTGTATAGTGTAGTGTATAGTGTAGTGTATCGTGTAGTGTATAGTAGTGTATAGTGTAGTGTACAGTGTATTGTATAGTGTAGAGTATAGTGTAGTGTATAGTGTAGTGTATAGTGTAATGTATAGTGTAGTGTATAGTGTAGTGTATAGTATAGTGTAGTATATATAGTGAAGTGTATAGTGTAATGCATAGTGTAGTGTGTAGTGTAGTACACTAGCACATCACACTGGTGGGTTAGCGAGCCAAGCAACAACATTTGCACTCTGGACACCGTGACATTTCGCCAGCAATCACAACAACCAGCTTCGTCAGGCGACAGCCACATTTGTGCATTTATTCATTCACACAAACTAACCCGGCTGATATCGGCTCGCCGAAAACCAACAGTGTCAAACTACGAAAGTGCTGCGGCATCGCGGGAGCGGCCGATGAAACTGGCCGGGTTCGGGGAGAAATAAAAAAACCGAGACGCTGACGTGGCGCACGAAGGCTCACGGCGTTGTACGCGCCATCGTGACGCCGCTTGTCGCCCCGGTAAAACAATAATATAAACACGCGGAACTCCCTCTCGGTGCCGGACGTCGCGACGGACCGTGCCAATGTCGCTGCTCGTTGACCCCCGGCCACGCGAGGGAGAATTTAAATTCTCCCCCCACCCCCCACCCCACCCCCCTCTCCCTGGCTCCCTGGCACGACGCCCAGTCGCCTCCCGTCCAGCGGCACACCAACGCCGGGGGAAAGCGCTGGGAGGTGAGAGACCGTCGCGAAGACTAAAATAAAATAACAAAAACACTGCGTCCGGTTAACGGAGAGCTCTTTCGTAAAACAAAATTCCCACCCCCACCCCACCCAAAAAAAAAAAGTGAAAAGCCAAACTCGGGGCACCGATTGTAACCGGCACGAGGCAAATATCCCCCAATGCTGAAAAACATCGCTCAGTTGGGATCAAACAACAACAATTCTTCTTGGTTCTTTCGGGGGGGGGGGGGGTGTTCACCCGCTCGCGAAGCGACAATCCCCGGCGTTGCCGCCGGCAACCACGGCAAGGTGGGGCACGGCAAGGTGGAGCACGGCAAGGTGGAGCACGGCAAGGTGGAGCACGGCAAGGTGGAGCACTCTCGCTCCCCCCCGCCCCCCACCCCGAGCCGCTTCTCAAAAATCTTCCTTCCACTCCTCGTCGTCATCTTCGTCTGTGAAAACCTGCGGGGGTCGGAATAAATTAGAGAGACGGTGACCGACCCCACCCCCACCCCCCACCCACCCACTGGGGTGGCCAGAAGCGGATCGCTCACTCAGCCTAAGCAGGAGCATCGGTGATGTGGGCGGACACTCACTCACCGCTCGCTCACCGCTCGCTCACCGCTCGCTCGCCACCCACCCCTCCTCACCGTGTAGTCGTAGCTGCCAGCTCCGCTGTCTTGGTGCTGAGGCTGCGGTGGCAACTCGTGCAGCTCCATATCCGCCGTGTTGCCACTCTCTAGCGTTAGCAACTACACACGGAGCATCCCCACAACACGCACAGTGTGTGGTGAGTCTGTGGGTCTCTGTGTGGTGAGTCAGTGGGTCTCTGTGTGGTGAGTCTATGGGTCTCTGTGTGGTGAGTCTGTGGGTCTCTGTGTGGCGAGTCTGTGGGTCTCTGTGTGGTGAGTCTGTGGGTCTCTGTGTTGTGAGTCTGTGGGTCTCTGTGTGGTGAGTCTGTGGGTCTCTGTGTGGTGAGTCTATGGGTCTCTGTGTGGTGAGTCTGTGGGTCTCTGTGTGGTGAGTCTGTGGGTGTCTGTGTGGTGAGTCTGTGGGTGTCTGTGTGGTGAGTCAGTGGGTCTCTGTGTGGTGAGTCTATGGGTCTCTGTGTGGTGAGTCTGTGGGTCTCTGTGTGGCGAGTCTGTGGGTCTCTGTGTGGTGAGTCTGTGGGTCTCTGTGTTGTGAGTCTGTGGGTCTCTGTGTGGTGAGTCTGTGGGTCTCTGTGTGGTGAGTCTATGGGTCTCTGTGTGGTGAGTCTGTGGGTCTCTGTGTGGTGAGTCTGTGGGTGTCTGTGTGGTGAGTCTGTGGGTGTCTGTGTGGTGAGTCTGTGGGTCTCTGTGTGGTGAGTCTGTGGGTGTCTGTGTGGTGAGTCTGTGGGTGTCTGTGTGGTGAGTCTGTGGGTCTGTGTGGTGAGTCTGTGGGTGTCTGTGTGGTGAGTCTATGGGTCTCTGTGTTGTGAGTCTATGGGTCTCTGTGTGGTGAGTCTATGGGTCTCTGTGTGGTGAGTCTATGGGTCTCTGTGTGGTGAGTCTATGGGTCTCTGTGTGGTGAGTCTATGGGTCTCTGTGTGGTGAGTCTGTGGGTCTCTGTGTGGTGAGTCTGTGGGTATTATTTTGGCAATCGTCATCAGGAGGAGAAACGAGGGGTAAGAAAGCTGCTGAGCAGGCAGCAGGCTGTTTTAAAGTTTTAAAGTTGGGTGTAGCCCAAGGGTGATAAACGAAGTGGGCACAACATTACCGAAAGACCCAAAGAAAATTAATTCCTGCAGTCACGAAAGCTTTAGGTCGAGTCTAAGTGTGTCTATATATACACTACACTATACACTACACTATACACTACACTACTATACACTACACTATACACTACACGATACACTACACTACACACTACTATACACTACACTACTATACACTACACTATACTATACACACTACACTAGTATACACTACACTATACACTACACTATACACTACACTATACACTACACACTACACTATACACTACACTGCACACTACACTATACACTACTATACACTACACTATACACTACACTATACACTACACTACACACTAAACTATACACTACACTACACACTAAACTATACACTACACTACACACTACACTATACACTACACTACACACTACACTACACACTACACTATACACTACACTATACACCCCTCTGTGTCCTGGCGGTGTGCCACTCACGTAGCCACGGTCGCCCTCCGCGTTTCTCCGCGGTGCCTTGGGGAGAGTGGGGGAATCCTCCCTGCACGCATGTGGGTAGTGAGGGGGTAGTGGGGGGGGGGTGGTGAGGGGGGGCACAGCGGCAGGTCGTCACAAAGATGACCCCGCGGGCACCGCCGACGTCCGCCCCATGTCCGAGAGAAGCGAGCGACTCACGTGGGGCCCCAGGGCTCCTGCCAATGCTGCTGCTGCCGGCGGCGTCGGCGGCGGTAGAGCAGCAGCAGCAGCAGCGTGGCCACCAGGGCAAGGGACACGGCGAGGATCGCGGCCGGAGCGGCCCAGCTGGCCCGGCCCGCCGCCGCCGCCTTCTCTGCGTGGCACAACAACGATCCCCCGCGTGGCGTCAGCGTGCCGCCGTAGCACGACGACAACAACCGCCGCGATGACCACACGCGCCAGGCTAGGTGCGCTTCGAGGCTCGTGGCGCTCGCACCCGGGCGTTGCGGGTCGAGGGAGCGAGACGAAGGGACGGACGGAGACAAAGTCTCCCCCATAAAGGCCCCGGCGGACTGTCGGGGCGGGTGCCGTTAGCGAGTATCAGCAGCTGTGAAGGCCGTGATTGTGACAAACGAGGGGATGGGTGGCCAGAACAGGGAAACACACACGGACACACACACGGACACGCACACACACACACGGACACGCACGCACACACACACACGCACGCACGCGGACACGCACGCACACACACACACACGCATACGGACAGACAACCATGCACACGCACACGGACAGACACGCAGCAACACACGTGCATGCACGCACAAATGTACACGGACACACACACATGCAACATTCAGAGATGCGAACAAACCTGTTCGTGTGTCCAGTTGCCTGTTCAGACCGAAAGTCGTGAGTTCAACCGGCGTGCAACAGACGGCGGTGGTGGCGTCTACATCGGTAGAACGTGAAGATCCAGTGTCATTTACATCTGTAGAACGTGAAGATCCAGTGTCATTTACATCTGTAGAACGTGAAGAACCAGTGGCAGAACGTGAAGAACCAGTGGCCTCTACATCTGTAGAACGTGAAGAACCAGTGGCATCTACATCTCCAGAAGGTGAAGAACCAGTGGCATCTACATCTCCAGAAGGTGAAGAACCAGTGGCATCTACATCTGCAAAACGAGAAGAACCAGTGACATTAATATCAACATAATACGAAAAACCAGTGACATGTACATCTGCAGAACGTAAAGAACCAGTGCCATCTACATCTACAGAATGTGAAGAACCAGTGGCATCTACATCTGCAGAACGTGAAGAACCAGTGGGATCTACATCTGTAGAACGTGAAGAACCAGTGGCATCTACATCTGCAGAACGTGAAGAACCAGTGGCATCTACATCTGTAGAACGTGAAGAACCAGTGGCATCTACATCTACAGAACGCGAAGAACCAGTGGCCTCTACATCTGCAGAACATGAAGAACCAGTGGCATCTACATCTGCAGAGCGTGAAGAACCAGTGGCATCTACATCTGCAGACAGTGAAGAACCAGTGGCATCTACATCTGCAGAGCGTGAAGAACCAGCGGCATCTAATCTGCAGAACGTGAAGAATCAGTGGCATCTACATCTGCTGAACGTGAAGAACCAGTGGCATCTACATCTGCAGAGCGTGAAGAACCAGCGGCATCTACATCTGTAGAACGTGAAGAACCAGTGGCATCTACATCTGCAGAACGTGAAGAACCAGTGGCATCTACATCTGCAGAACGTGAAGAATTAGTGGCATCTACATCTGCAGAGCGTGAAGAACCAGTGGCATCTACATCTGCAGAGCGTGAAGAATTAGTGTAATCTACATCTGTAAAAGGTGAAGAACAAATGGCATCTACAGCTGCAGAACGTGAAGAACCAGTGGCATCTACATCTGCAGAACGTGAAGAACCAGTGGCATCTACATCTGCAGAACGTGAAGAACCAGTAGCATCTACATCAGCTTTGGGTCTCTGTGAGTCTATGGGTCTCTGTCTGAGAAGTCTATGGGTGTCTGTGTGAGTAGTCTATGGGTGTCTGTGTGATGAGTCTATGGGTCTCTGTGTGAGTAGTCTATGGGTCTCTGTGTGAGTCTATGGGTCTCTGTGTGAGTAGTCTACGGGTGTCTGTGTGAGTAGGCTATGGGTGTCTGTATGATGAGTCTATGGGTCTCTGTGTGAGTCTATGGGTCTCTGTGTGAGTGGTCTATGGGTCTCTGTGTGAGTCTATGGGTGTCTGTGTGAGTCTATGGGTCTCTGTGTGAGTAGTCTATGGGTCTCTGTGTGAGTAGTCTATGGGTGTCTGTGTGATGAGTCTATGGGTCTCTGTGTGAGTAGTCTATGGGTATCTGTGTGAGTAGTCTATGGGTGTCTGTGTGGTGAGTCTATGGGTCTCTGTGTGAGTAGTCTATGGGTCTCTATGTGAGTAGTCTATGGGTCTCGGTGTGATGAGTCTATGGGTCTCTGTGTGAGTCTATGGGTCTCTGTGTGAGTAGTCTATGGGTGTCTGTGTGATGAGTCTATGGGTCTCTGTGTGAGTCTATGGGTCTCTCTGTGAGTAGTCTATGGGTGTCTGTGTGATGAGTCTATGGGTCTCTGTGTGAGTAGTCTATGGGTCTCTGTGTGAGTAGTCTATGGGTCTCTGTGTGAGTCTGTGTGTCTCTGTGTGAGTAGTCTATGGGTCTCTATGTGAGTAGTCTATGGGTCTCTGTGTGAGTCTGTGGGTCTCTGTGTGAGTAGTTTATGGGTCTCTGTGTGAGTAGTCTATGGGTCTTCTTTGGTTATTTCGGTAAAGTCACGTAGAATGAGAATAAAATAATAAATTTATCAAATAAAAAAACGCAATAAAATTCTCACGACGTTTCGGCCACAACACAAGCGGCCTTCATCAGGTGAAGGGACGAGACTGTCTGGAGGACAGCGCTGGAGCGAACAAAGCCACGCTGAGATCGCAACCTTTAAGCTGTGAGAAGAAACAAAGCGCCTTGACAAAGGAATTAGCATAGAATTTAGCATTGAAATGGCTGAGTGATTAGCTTGTGACTGGTCACAGAAATGGCTATGTTAAAGTCAAAGTATACACATTCACAGAGGCACCTAGTACAAATCAAACAGGATAATTTAGCATTGAAATAACTAGGAGAATTTAGCATTGAAATAACTGAGTGATTAGCTTGTGACTGGTCACAGAAATGGCTATGTTAAAGTCAAAGCCTACACATCTGAGCAATTCACAGTAACTGGGTATACACTACACTATATAATGAATACTACATAGTAAACCAATAAAAAACTAAAATATAAATTACCCCGATGTTATCAATAAACTCTATATTCTCCAATCAGCTAAGCTACCAACAATAGGTCGTTATATATCACAATGCTATATGGCGAAAAAATGGGTGGATTCTTACCCTCAACTTTAGCACCACTGATAGCTACGAGCCCCGTTCAGACGGACGAGTTCATCCATGGTCGGAACAGAGGAGGGGGAGAGAGACAGCTGCGCGGCGCTGTTAATACTCCATGTTGTAAACCATACCATTAACCGTGGTGTGATAGGTATTAAGAGTCAATGCCAGCGAAAGAGCTGCGGTCTGAAGGTCATCGTAAAATACAATGAATTAAGAACGGAAATGGTTTAAAAAATCTTTCCAATGGTTACTAAGCCAGAATCCATCTTCTCGGTTGAAATTGTCTCTGTGCTTGTATATGTGAATGGCCTCATGAACGAATCTCTCATGGTTGCCGGTTGGTTTGGAAAGAACCTCCGTCTTGGAGAAGGCAATGTCATGTGAGCCCACTGAATTATAACAGTGATCTGCCACGGCAGAGGAGTTCGTTCTACCGTGTTTCAAGTCTGCTTTATGTTCGCAGATGCGGTCCGAGATATGTCGTTTGGTTTCTCCAATGTAGCTACTACCACAGAGGCACTTTAGTTTGTAAATGCCCGGGCACTGTATGTCTGGAACAGCATCTTTTACAGATGGAACCAGATCACGGATTTTACGTACTGTGTTGAATCGGACCTGGATCTTGTGTTTATTCAGGATTTTGGAGATCTTTTGAGTGACCCCTGCAATGTAGGGTAAGGTGATGGTTTTGAGTGGCTCCACAAGAGGATCCTTCTTCATGACTGGAGTGATGGCTTTGCGGATTGTGTAGTCGGAGTAACCATTAGCCCTGAGAGCCTGGTGTACGTGCTTGAGTTCACTGGTAATGTGTTCCTGGTTGGAAATGCATTGGGCTCTATGGTATAGAGTCTTGATGAGGGAGTTCTTCTGGGATGGATGGTGGTGGGAATCCGGTTTCAAGTAAGCATCTGTATGGGTAGCTTTCCTGTAGACAGAGTGGCTCATTGAACCATCATGTGTCCTTTTAATTAAGACATCCAAAAATGGTAATTTGCCATCTTTTTCGACCTCCATGGTAAATCTGTTGGCTGGTTGTATGGAATTGATGTGGTCGCGGAATTGGTCTAGAGCAGACTGGCCATGTGGCCAGATGACAAAGGTGTCATCCACGTACCTCTTCCATAAGGTCGGGCGTAGAGTGGCAGTCTGGATGGCGTCAGTTTCAAATTTTTCCATGAATACGTTGGCTACAACCGGAGATAGGGGGGAGCCCATTAGGGTGCCCTCAGTTTGTTTGTAGAAAGTTCCATTCCAGGTGAAGTATGTGTTGGTTAAGCAATGTCTCACCAGGGGGGGTACATCAGTATGCAGTCCTTGATGAACCAGGTCTTCAATGATAGCGATGGTGTCAGGTACCGGGACTTTGGTGAACAAGGACACCACATCAAAACTGACAAGCAGGTCGTCTGGGGACAGGGAAATGCCTTTGATTGTCAATACCAGGTGAGTCGAATTTAGTACCGCAGAGGTGGTTTTTCCAGTGAAAGGTCGCAGTATATCAGCAAGAAAACGTGCCAGTTTATAGGTGGGGGAGTTGATAGTAGAGACGATGGGACGTAAGGGTGTATCTTCTTTGTGTACCTTTGGAAGGCCATATAATCTTGGTGGTCTGGCAGCAGAGGGTTTCAACAAGAACTGTTTGGTCTGATCAATTAATGCTGTTGAATCGGAGATGATTTTGTTCGTTTTGGTAACCAGGCTGTTGGTGGGATCTCTTTTTATTTTTGTATAGCTGCCATCGTTGAGTAGTTCTTGAATTTTGTTGTTATATTCTGTTTTGTCCATGATGACAGTGGCTACCATGAGAGATTCGTTCATGAGGCCATTCACATATACAAGGACAGAGACAATTTCAACCGAGAAGATGGATTCTGGCTTAGTAACCATTGGAAAGATGTTTAAAACCATTTCCGTTCTTAATTAATTGTATTTTACGATGACCTTCAGACCATAGCTCTTTCGCTGGCATTGACTCTTAATACCTCTCACACCACGGTTAATGGTGTGGTTTACAACATGGAGTATAACAGCGCCTCGCAGCTGTCTCTCTCCCCCTCCTCCGTTCCGACCATGGGTGAACTCGTCCGTCTGAACGGGGCTCGTAGCTATCCGTGGTGCTAAAGTTGAGGGTAAGAATCCACCCATTTTTTCGCCAGATAGCATTGTGCTATATAACGACTTATTGTGGTAGCTTAGCTGATTGGAGAATATATAGAGTTTATTGATAACATTGAGGTAATTTATATTTTAGTTTTTTATTGGTTTACTATGTAGTTTTCATTATATAGTGTAGTATATACCCAGTTACTGTGAATAGCTCAGATGTGTAGGCTTTGACTTTAACATAGCTATTTCTGTGACCAGTCACAAGCTAATCACTCAGTTATTTCAATGCTAAATTCTCCTAATTATTTCAATGCTAAATTCTCCTGTTTGATTTTCACTAGGTGCCTCTGTGAATGTGTATGCTTTGACTTTAACATAGCCATTTCTGTGACCAGTCACAAGCTAATCACTCAGCTATTTCAATGTTAAATTCTATGCTAATTCCTTTGTCAAGGGGTGCCTCTGTAGATGTGTATGCTTTGACTTTAACATAGCCATTTCTGTGACCAGTCACAAGCTAATCACTCAGCTATTTCAATGCTAAATTCTATGCTAATTCCTTTGTCAAGGCGCTTTGTTTCTTCTCACACAGCTTAAAGGTCGCGATCTGAGCATGGCTTTGTTCGCTCCAGCGCTGTCCTCCAGACAGTCTCGTCCCTTCACCTGATGAAGGCCGCTTGTGTTGTGGCCAGAACGTCATGAGAATTTTATTGTGTTATTTTATTTTATCAATTCATTATTTATTCTCGTTCTACGTGACTTTACCGAAAGAACCAAAGAAGATGAATCCTTGCAGTCACGAAAGCTTTAAATGGAAATTTAGTCTATGGGTGTCTGTGTGAGTAGTCTATGGGTCTCTGTGTGAGTAGTCTATGGGAGTCTGTGTGAGTAGTCTATGGGTCTCTGTGTGAGTAGTCTATGGGTGTCTGTGTGAGTAGTCTATGGGTGTCTGTGTGAGTAGTCTATGGGTCTCTGTGTGAGTAGTCTATGGGTCTCTGTGTGACTAGTCTATGGGTGTCTGTGTGAGTAGTCTATGGGTCTCTGCGTGAGTAGTCTATGGGTCTCTGTGTGAGTCTATGGGTCTCTGTGTGATGAGTCTATGGGTCTCCGTGTGAGTAGTCTATGGGTGTCTGTGTGATGAGTCTATGGGTCTCTGTGTGAGTAGTCTATGGGTGTCTGTGTGAGTAGTCTATGGGTCTCAGTGTGAGTCTATGGGTCTCCGTGTGATGAGTCTATGGGTCTCTGTGTCAGTAGTCTATGGGTCTCTGTGTGAGTAGTCTATGGGTGTCTGTGTGAGTAGTCTAGGGGTCTCTGTGTGAGTAGTCTATGGGTCTCTGTGTGAGTAGTCTATGGGTCTCTGTGTGATGAGTCTATGGGTCTCTGTGTGAGTAGTCTATGGGTCTCTGTGTGAGTCTATGGGTCTCTCTGTGAGTAGTCTATGGGTCTCTGTGTGAGTAGTCTATGGGTGTCTGTGTGGTGAGTCTATGGGTCTCTGTGTGAGTAGTCTATGGGTCTCTATGTGAGTAGTCTATGGGTCTTTGTGTGAGTCTGTGGGTCTCTGTGTGAGTAGTCTATGGGTCTCTGTGTGAGTAGTATATGGGTCTTCTTTGGTTCTTTCGGTAAAGTCACGTAGAATGAGAATAAAATAATACATTTATAAAATAAAAAAAACGCAATAAAATTCTCACGACGTTTCGGCCACAACACAAGCGGCCTTCATCAGGTGAAGGGACGAGACTGTCTGGAGGACAGCGCTGGAGCGAACAAAGCCACGCTGAGATCGCAACCTTTAAGCTGTGAGAAGAAACAAAGCGCCTTGACAAAGGAATTAGCATAGAATTTAGCATTGAAATGGCTGAGTGATTAGCTTGTGACTGGTCACAGAAATGGCTATGTTAAAGTCAAAGCATACACATTCACAGAGGCACCTAGTACAAATCAAACAGGATAATTTAGCATTGAAATAACTAGGAGAATTTAGCATTGAAATAACTGAGTGATTAGCTTGTGACTGGTCACAGAAATGGCTATGTTAAAGTCAAAGCCTACACATCTGAGCAATTCACAGTAACTGGGTATACACTACACTATATAATGAATACTACATAGTAAACCAATAAAAAACTAAAATATAAATTACCCCAATGTTATCAATAAACTCTATATTCTCCAATCAGCTAAGCTACCAACAATAAGTCGTTATATATCACAATGCTATATGGCGAAAAAATGGGTGGATTCTTACCCTCAACTTTAGCACCACTGATAGCTACGAGCCCCGTTCAGACGGACGAGTTCATCCATGGTCGGAACAGAGGAGGGGGAGAGAGACAGCTGCGCGGCGCTGTTAATACTCCATGTTGTAAACCATACCATTAACCGTGGTGTGATAGGTATTAAGAGTCAATGCCAGCGAAAGAGCTGCGGTCTGAAGGTCATTGTAAAATACAATTAATTAAGAACGTAAATGGTTTAAAAAATCTTTCCAATGGTTACTAAGCCAGAATCCATCTTCTCGGTTGAAATTGTCTCTGTGCTTGTATATGTGAATGGCCTCATGAACGAATCTCTCATGGTTGCCGGTTGGTTTGGAAAGAACCTCCGTCTTGGAGAAGTCAATGTCATGTGAGCCCACTGAATTATAACAGTGATCTGCCACGGCAGAGGAGTTCGTTCTACCGTGTTTCAAGTCTGCTTTATGTTCGCAGATGCGGTCCGAGATATGTCGTTTGGTTTCTCCAATGTAGCTACTACCACAGAGGCACTTTAGTTTGTAAACGCCCGGGCACTGTATGTCTGGAACAGCATCTTTTACAGATGGAACCAGATCACGGATTTCACGTACTGTGTTGAATCGGACCTGGATCTTGTGTTTATTCAGGATTTTGGAGATCTTTTGAGTGACCCCTGCAGTGTAGGGTAAGGTGATGGTTTTGAGTGGCTCCACAAGAGGATCCTTCTTCATGACTGGATTGATGGCTTTGCGGATTGTGTAGTCGGAGTAACCATTAGCCCTGAGAGCCTGGTGTACGTGCTTGAGTTCACTGGTAATGTGTTCCTGGTTGGAAATGCATTGGGCTCTATGGTATAGAGTCTTGATGAGGGAGTTCTTCTGGGATGGATGGTGGTGGGAATCCGGTTTCAAGTAAGCATCTGTATGGGTAGCTTTCCTGTAGACAGAGTGGCTCATTGAACCATCATGTGTCCTTTTAATTAAGACATCCAAAAAGGGTAATTTGCCATCTTTTTCGACCTCCATGGTAAATCTGTTGGCTGGGTGTATGGAATTGATGTGGTCGCGGAATTGGTCTAGAGCAGGCTGGCCATGTGGCCAGATGACAAAGGTGTCATCCACGTACCTCTTCCATAAGGTCGGGCGTAGAGTGGCAGTCTGGATGGCGTCAGTTTCAAATTTTTCCATGAATACGTTGGCTACAACCGGAGATAGGGGGGAGCCCATTAGGGTGCCCTCAGTTTGTTTGTAGAAAGTTCCATTCCAGGTGAAGTATGTGTTGGTTAAGCAATGTCTCACCAGGGGGGGTACATCAGTATGCAGTCCTTGATGAACCAGGTCTTCAATGATAGCGATGGTGTCAGGTACCGGGACTTTGGTGAACAAGGACACCACATCAAAACTGACAAGCAGGTCGTTTGGGGACAGGGAAATGCCTTTGATTGTCAATACCAGGTGAGTCGAATTTAGTACCGCAGAGGTGGTTTTTCCAGTGAAAGGTCGCAGTATATCAGCAAGAAAACGTGCCAATTTATAGGTGGGGGAGTTGATAGTAGAGACGATGGGACGTAAGGGTGTATCTTCTTTGTGTACCTTTGGAAGGCCATATAATCTTGGTGGTCTGGCAGCAGAGGGTTTCAACAAGAACTGTTTGGTCTGATCAATTAATGCTGTTGAATCGGAGATGATTTTGTTCGTTTTGGTAACCAGGCTGTTGGTGGGATCTCTTTTTATTTTTGTATAGCTGCCATCGTTGAGTAGTTCTTGAATTTTGTTGTTATATTCTGTTTTGTCCATGATGACAGTGGCTACTATGAGAGATTCGTTCATGAGGCCATTCACATATACAAGCACAGAGACAATTTCAACCGAGAAGATGGATTCTGGCTTAGTAACCATTGGAAAGATGTTTTAAACCATTTCCGTTCTTAATTAATTGTATTTTACGATGACCTTCAGACCGCAGCTCTTTCGCTGGCATTGACTCTTAATACCTCTCACACCACGGTTAATGGTGTGGTTTACAACATGGAGTATAACAGCGCCTCGCAGCTGTCTCTCTCCCCCTCCTCCGTTCCGACCATGGGTGAACTCGTCCGTCTGAACGGGGCTCGTAGCTATCCGTGGTGCTAAAGTTGAGGGTAAGAATCCACCCATTTTTTTGCCAGATAGCATTGTGATATATAACGACTTATTGTGGTAGCTTAGCTGATTGGAGAATATATAGAGTTTATTGATAACATTCAGGTAATTTATATTTTAGTTTTTTATTGGTTTACTATGTATTTTTCATTATATAGTGTAGTGTATACCCAGTTACTGTGAATAGCTCAGATGTGTAGGCTTTGACTTTAACATAGCTATTTCTGTGACCAGTCACAAGCTAATCACTCAGTTATTTCAATGCTAAATTCTCCTAATTATTTCAATGCTAAATTCTCCTGTTTGATTTTCACTAGGTGCCTCTGTGAATGTGTATGCTTTGACTTTAACATAGCCATTTCTGTGACCAGTCACAAGCTAATCACTCAGCTATTTCAATGTTAAATTCTATGCTAATTCCTTTGTCAAGGGGTGCCTCTGTAGATGTGTATGCTTTGACTTTAACATAGCCATTTCTGTGACCAGTCACAAGCTAATCACTCAGCTATTTCAATGCTAAATTCTATGCTAATTCCTTTGTCAAGGCGCTTTGTTTCTTCTCACACAGCTTAAAGGTCGCGATCTGAGCATGGCTTTGTTCGCTCCAGCGCTGTCCTCCAGACAGTCTCGTCCCTTCACCTGATGAAGGCCGCTTGTGTTGTGGCCAGAACGTCATGAGAATTTTATCGTGTTATTTTATTTTATCAATTTATTATTTATTCTCGTTCTACGTGACTTTACCGAAAGAACCAAAGAAGATGAATCCTTGCAGTCACGAAAGCTTTAAATCGAAATTTAGTCTATGGGTGTCTGTGTGAGTAGTCTATGGGTCTCTGTGTGAGTAGTCTATGGGAGTCTGTGTGAGTAGTCTATGGGTGTCTGTGTGAGTAGTCTATGGGTCTCTGTGTGAGTAGTCTATGGGTCTCTGTGTGACTAGTCTATGGGTGTCTGTGTGAGTAGTCTATGGGTGTCTGTGTGAGTAGTCTATGGGTCTCTGCGTGAGTAGTCTATGGGTCTCTGTGTGAGTCTATGGGTCTCTGTGTGATGAGTCTATGGGTCTCTGTGTGAGTAGTCTATGGGTGTCTGTGTGATGAGTCTATGGGTCTTTGTGTGAGTAGTCTATGGGTGTCTGTGTGAGTAGTCTATGGGTCTCAGTGTGAGTCTATGGGTCTCCGTGTGATGCGTCTATGGGTCTCTGTGTCAGTAGTCTATGGGTCTCTGTGTGAGTAGTCTATGGGTCTCTGTGTGATGAGTCTATGGGTCTCTGTGTGAGTAGTCTATGGGTCTCTGTGTGAGTCTATGGGTCTCTCTGTGAGTAGTCTATGGGTCTCTGTGTGAGTAGTCTATGGGTGTCTGTGTGAGTCTATGGGTCTCTGTGTTGAGTAGTCTATGGGTCTCTGAGTGAGTAGTTTATGGGTCTCTGTGTGAGTAGTCTATGGGTCTCTGTGTGAGTAGTCTATGGGTGTCTGTGTGAGTCGTCTATGGGTCTCTGTGTGAGTAGTCTATGGGTCTCTGTGTGAGTAGTCTATGGGTGTCTGTGTGAGTAGGCTATGGGTCTCTGCGTGAGTAGTCTATGGGTCTCTGCGTGATGAGTCTATGGGTCTCTGTGTGAGTAGTCTATGGGTGTCTGTGTGATGAGTCTATGGGTCTCTGCGTGGGGCAGTGCCAATCCTCACCGATGACAGAGAGGTTGACCCTCCCCTCGAAGTTGCCGTGGGGGAAGGTGGCCACGTGGCAGAGGAAGAGACCCCCGTCGCCAGCCCGCACGTCCAGCATTTCCAGCGAGACGTCGCCGGGAGGCCCCCAAACGCGGAACCGAAGTCGGTCCGCGAGGGACGAGTTGGAGTACGCCGTGCCGTGCAGCGGGCTGAGCGTGGCCAAATTGGCCCCCGCCCAGACGTCGTCACGGGAGGCCTTCAGCCAGTTGGCCTGCACCACCACTACGGCCGCACCCCACAGGACGCAGCGCAGCAGCGCCACCTTCTGGCCGACGACCGCCGTGACCTGGCCGTCCGTTTCGACACCCACACGAGGGGCTGGGTGGGAAGACCACACAGACACCCATAGACTACTCATAGAGACCCATAGACTACTCATAGAGACCCATAGACTACTCACGCAGAGACCCATAAACTACTCACACAGACACCCATAAACTACTCACAGAGACCCATAGACTACTCACACAAAGACCCATAGACTACTCACACAGAGACCCATAGACTACTCGCACAGAGACCCATAGACTACTCGCATAGAGACCCATAGACTACTCACACAGAGACCCATAGACTACTCACACAGAGACCCATAGACTTCTCACGCAGAGACACAAAGACTACTCATAGAGACCCATAGACCACTCACACAGAGACCCATAGACTAGTCACACAGAGACCCATAGACTATTCACACAGAGACCCATAGACTACTCACGCAGAGACCCATAGACTACTCACGCAGAGACCCATAGACTACTCACGCAGAGACCCATAGACTACTCAGAGACCCATAGATTACTCACGCAGAGACCCATAGACTACTCACGCAGAGACCCATAGACTACTCACGCAGAGACCCATAGACTACTCACGCAGAGACCCATAGATTACTCACGCAGAGACCCATAGACTACTCATAGAGACCCATAGACTACTCATAGAGACCCATAGACTACTCACACAGAGACCCATAGACCACTCATAGAGACCCACAAGGCTACTCACACAGAGACCCACTTCACACGCACAAAAATACCTCTCACTCATTCACCCAGCCACCCACTCACCCACGGTGCTGTGTGGTGGAGGGACGGAGACACACGACAGTGGAGACCACTCCCCTGCCTTCCACCGTGGGAAGTCGGCTACTATTCTCACGCGGACGCAGTACTCATCCTCGCGTCCCGGCAGAAGCATCATTTGGTGTTGGTACCGGCATCCGATGAAGCGCTCCTGGCAGTAAGCATCATCATCATCAGTAGTAGCAGCAGTAGTAGCAGCAACAGCATCATCATCAGTAGTAGTAGCATCATCAGTAGTAGTGTCATTGGTAGTATCTTCATCATCAGTAGCAGCATCACCACCCACCCACTCAACCACACACATCTCCCGCCACAACCTCCCGACCCCCGTCACAACTCCGGCAACCTCTCACCGTGTGTCGAACGCCGCCTCTTGTCGAGATGTCAACCTGATGGTGGAACTCCACGTCGTGGGACACCAGCGTCCTCAACCCACGCCCGACGGAGACCAACAACGACAGCTTCCACACCTCCGGCTCTCGGTCAACCACCGCCTCCAACTCCCCAGCCTCCCCAGGACCATCGTCGTCGAGGTTGTCGCCATCGACCTCGACCTCGTAGTCACGGCGGTCACCGTCACCGCCGTCACGGCCATCGTCATCGTAGTCGTCGCCATCGACCTCAACGTTAAAGTCACGGCGGTCGTCATCACCGCCGTCACGGACATCGTCATCGTCGTTGTCGTTGTAGCCATCATCGTCGTTGTCTTCATCGTCACCCACAACACCGCACTCCTCATCCTTCTCCTCCTCACCATGACCATCGCCCTCCTCCTCCTTCCCCAGCGTCAGTTTTTCGAGCCTCAGGGTGAACGACGGAGCGCTGAGCACAGCTGAGACACGGGAGAGGGGGGGTCATGGCGAGGGATGTTTGTGTGATCTCCCCCTGTCCTACAGAGTGTGTGGAGTTTGTGTGATCTCCCCCTGTCCTACAGAGTGAGTGAGTGGAGTTTGGGTGATCTCCCCCTGTTCTACAGAGTGAGTGGAGTTTGTGTGATCTCCCCGTGTTCTACAGAGTGAGTGGAGTTTGTGTGATCTCCCCCTGTTCTACAGTGAGTGGAGTTTGTGTGATCTCCCCGTGTTCTACAGAGTGAGTGGAGTTTGTGTGATCTCCCCCTGTCCTACAGAGTGAGTGGAGTTTGTGTGATCTCCCCGTGTTCTACAGAGTGTGTGGAGTTTGTGTGATCTCCCCCTGTCCTACAGAGTGAGTGTGAGTGGAGTTTGTGTGATCTCCCCCTGTCCTACAGAGTGAGTGGAGTTTGTGTGATCTCCCCCTGTCCTACAGAGTGTGTGAGTGGAGTTTGTGTGATCTCCCCCTGTCCTACAGTGAGTGAGTGTAGTTTGTGTGATCTCCCGCTGTCCTACAGAGTGTGTGAGTGGAGTTTGTGTGATCTCCCCCTGTTCTACAGAGTGAGTGGAGTTTGTGTGATCTCCCCCTGTCCTACAGAGTGTGTGGAGTTTGTGTGATCTCCCCCTGTCCTACAGAGTGAGTGGAGTTTGTGTGATCTCCCCCTGTCCTACAGAGTGTGTGAGTGGAGTTTGTGTGATCTCCCCCTGTCCTACAGTGAGTGAGTGTAGTTTGTGTGATCTCCCCCTGTTCTACAGAGTGTGTGGAGTTTGTGTGATCTCCCCCTGTCCTACAGAGTGAGTGGAGTTTGTGTGATCTCCCCCTGTCCTACAGAGTGTGTGAGTGGAGTTTGTGTGATCTCCCCCTGTTCTACAGAGTGAGTGGAGTTTGTGTGATCTCCCCCTGTCCTACAGAGTGTGTGGAGTTTGTGTGATCTCCCCCTGTCCTACAGAGTGAGTGGAGTTTGTGTGATCTCCCCCTGTCCTACAGAGTGTGTGAGTGGAGTTTGTGTGATCTCCCCCTGTCCTACAGTGAGTGAGTGTAGTTTGTGTGATCTCCCCCTGTCCTACAGAGTGAGTGTGTGGAGTTTGTGTGATCTCCCCCTGTTTTACAGAGTGAGTGGAGTTTGTGTGATCTCCCCCTGTCCTACAGAGTGAGTGAGTGGAGTTTGTGTGATCTCCCCCTGTCCTACAGAGTGAGTGAGTGGAGTTTGTGTGATCTCCCCCTGTCCTACAGAGTGAGTGGTGTTTGTGTGATCTCCCCCTGTCCTACAGAGTGAGTGAGTGGAGTTTGTGTGATCTCCCCCTGTTCTACAGAGTGGAGTTTGTGTGATCTCCCCCTGTCCTACAGAGTGAGTGGAGTTTGTGTGATCTCCCCCTGTCCTACAGAGTGAGTGGAGTTTGTGTGATCTCCCCCTGTCCTACAGAGTGAGTGGAGTTTGTATGATCTCCCCCTGTCCTACAGAGTGATTAGAGTTTGTGTGATCTCCCCCTGTTCTACAGAAGGAGTGTGTGGAGTTTGTGTGATCTCCCCCTGTTTTACAGAGTGAGTGGAGTTTGTATGATCTCCCCCTGTCCTACAGAGTGAATGAGTGGAGTTTGTGTGATCTCCCCCTGTACTACAGAGTGAGTGAGTGCAGTTTGTGTGATCTCCCCCTGTCCTACAGAGTGAGTGAGTGGAGTTTGTGTGATCTCCCCCTGTTCTACAGTGAGTGAGTGGAGTTTGTATGATCTGCCCCTGTCCGACAGAGTGTGTGAGTGGAGTTTGTGTGATCTCCCCCTGTCCTACAGAGTGAATGAGTCGAGCTTGTGTGATATCCTCCTGTCCTACAGGGTGAGTGGAGTTTGTGTGATCTCCCCCTGTCCTACAGAGTGTGTGAGTGGAGTTTGTGTGATCTCCCCCTGTCCTACAGAGTGAGTGGAGTTTGTGTGATCTCCCGCTGTCCTACAGAGTGAGTGAGTGCAGTTTTTGTGATCTCCCCCTGTCCTACAGAGTGAGTGGAGTTTGTGTGATCTCCCCCTGTCCTACAGAGTGAGTGGAGTTTGTGAGATCTCCCCCTGTTCTACAGAGTGAGCGGAGTTTGTGTGATCTCCCCCTGTTCCACAGAGTGAGTGTGAGTGGAGTTTGTGTGATCTCCCCCTGTCCTACAGAGTGTGTGAGTAGAGTTTGTATGATCTCCCCCTGTCCTACAGTGTGAGTGAGTGGAGTTTGTGTCATCTCCCCCTGTTCTACAGAGTGAGTGGAGTTTGTGTGATCTCCCCCTGTTCTACAGAGTGAGTGGAGTTTGTGTGATCTCCCCCTGTTCCACAGAGTGAGTGTGAGTGGAGTTTGTGTGATCTCCCCCTGTCCTACAGAGTGTGTGAGTGGGGTTTGTATGATCTCCCCCTGTCCTACAGAGTGTGTGAGTGGAGTTTGTGTGATCTCCCCCTGTTCTACAGAGTGAGTGGAGTTTGTGTAATCTCCCCCTGTACTACAGAGTGAGTGGAGTTTGTATGATTTCCCCCCTGTTCTACAGATTGAGTGAGTGGAGTTTGTGTGATCTCCCCGTGTTCTACAGAGTGAGTGGAGTTTGTGTGATCTCCCCCTGTTCTACAGAGTGAGTGGAGTTTGTATGATCTCCCCCTGTCCTACAGAGTGATTAGAGTTTGTGTGATCTCCCCCTGTTCTACAGAAGGAGTGTGTGGAGTTTGTGTGATCTCCCCCTGTTTTACAGAGTGAGTGGAGTTTGTATGATCTCCCCCTGTCCTACAGAGTGAATGAGTGGAGTTTGTGTGATCTCCCCCTGTACTACAGAGTGAGTGAGTGGAGTTTGTGTGATCTCCCCCTGTCCTACAGAGTGAGTGAGTGGAGTTTGTGTGATCTCCCCCTGTCCTACAGAGTGTGTGAGTGGAGTTTGTGTGATCTCCCCCTGTCCTACAGTGAGTGAGTGTAGTTTGTGTGATCTCCCCCTGTCCTACAGAGTGAGTGTGTGGAGTTTGTGTGATCTCCCCCTGTTTTACAGAGTGAGTGGAGTTTGTGTGATCTCCCCCTGTCCTACAGAGTGAGTGAGTGGAGTTTGTGTGATCTCCCCCTGTCCTACAGAGTGAGTGAGTGGAGTTTGTGTGATCTCCCCCTCTCCTACAGAGTGAGTGGTGTTTGTGTGATCTCCCCCTGTCCTACAGAGTGAGTGGAGTTTGTGTGATCTCCCCCTGTTCTACAGAGTGGAGTTTGTGTGATCTCCCCCTGTCCTACAGAGTGAGTGGAGTTTGTGTGATCTCCCCCTGTCCTACAGAGTGAGTGGAGTTTGTGTGATCTCCCCCTGTCCTACAGAGTGAGTGGAGTTTGTATGATCTCCCCCTGTCCTACAGAGTGAGTGAGTGGAGTTTGTGTGATCTCCCCCTGTACTACAGAGTGAGTGAGTGGAGTTTGTGTGATCTCCCCCTGTCCTACAGAGTGAGTGAGTGGAGTTTGTGTGATCTCCCCCTGTTCTACAGTGAGTGAGTGGAGTTTGTATGATCTGCCCCTGTCCGACAGAGTGTGTGAGTGGAGTTTGTGTGATCTCCCCCTGTCCTACAGAGTGAATGAGTCGAGCTTGTGTGATATCCTCCTGTCCTACAGGGTGAGTGGAGTTTGTGTGATCTCCCCCTGTCCTACAGAGTGTGTGAGTGGAGTTTGTGTGATCTCCCCCTGTCCTACAGAGTGAGTGGAGTTTGTGTGATCTCCCCCTGTCCTACAGAGTGAGTGAGTGGAGTTTTTGTGATCTCCCCCTGTCCTACAGAGTGAGTGGAGTTTGTGTGATCTCCCCCTGTCCTACAGAGTGAGTGGAGTTTGTGTGATCTCCCCCTGGTCTACAGAGTGAGCGGAGTTTGTGTGATCTCCTCCTGTTCCACAGAGTGAGTGTGAGTGGAGTTTGTGTGATCTCCCCCTGTCCTACAGAGTGTGTGAGTAGAGTTTGTATGATCTCCCCCTGTCCTACAGTGTGAGTGAGTGGAGTTTGTGTCATCTCCCCATGTTCTACAGAGTGAGTGGAGTTTGTGTGATCTCCCCCTGTTCTACAGAGTGAGTGGAGTTTGTGTGATCTCCCCCTGTTCCACAGAGTGAGTGGGAGTGGAGTTTGTGTGATCTCCCCCTGTCCTACAGAGTGTGTGAGTGGGGTTTGTATGATCTCCCCCTGTCCTACAGAGTGTGTGAGTGGAGTTTGTGTGATCTCCCCCTGTTCTACAGAGTGAGTGGAGTTTGTGTGATCTCCCCCTGTTCCACAGAGTGAGTGGGAGTGGAGTTTGTGTGATCTCCCCCTGTCCTACAGAGTGTGTGAGTGGGGTTTGTATGATCTCCCCCTGTCCTACAGAGTGTGTGAGTGGAGTTTGTGTGATCTCCCCCTGTTCTACAGTGAGTGGAGTTTGTGTGATCTCCCCGTGTTCTACAGAGTGAGTGGAGTTTGTGTGATCTCCCCCTGTCCTACAGAGTGAGTGGAGTTTGTGTGATCTCCCCGTGTTCTACAGAGTGTTGGAGTTTGTGTGATCTCCCCCTGTCCTACAGAGTGAGTGTGAGTGGAGTTTGTGTGATCTCCCCCTGTCCTACAGAGTGAGTGGAGTTTGTGTGATCTCCCCCTGTCCTACAGAGTGTGTGAGTGGAGTTTGTGTGATCTCCCCCTGTCCTACAGTGAGTGAGTGTAGTTTGTGTGATCTCCCGCTGTCCTACAGAGTGTGTGAGTGGAGTTTGTGTGATCTCCCCCTGTTCTACAGAGTGAGTGGAGTTTGTGTGATCTCCCCCTGTCCTACAGAGTGTGTGGAGTTTGTGTGATCTCCCCCTGTCCTACAGAGTGAGTGGAGTTTGTGTGATCTCCCCCTGTCCTACAGAGTGTGTGAGTGGAGTTTGTGTGATCTCCCCCTGTCCTACAGTGAGTGAGTGTAGTTTGTGTGATCTCCCCCTGTTCTACAGAGTGTGTGGAGTTTGTGTGATCTCCCCCTGTCCTACAGAGTGAGTGGAGTTGGTGTGATCTCCCCCTGTCCTACAGAGTGTGTGAGTGGAGTTTGTGTGATCTCCCCCTGTTCTACAGAGTGAGTGGAGTTTGTGTGATCTCCCCCTGTCCTACAGAGTGTGTGGAGTTTGTGTGATCTCCCCCTGTCCTACAGAGTGAGTGGAGTTTGTGTGATCTCCCCCTGTCCTACAGAGTGTGTGAGTGGAGTTTGTGTGATCTCCCCCTGTCCTACAGTGAGTGAGTGTAGTTTGTGTGATCTCCCCCTGTCCTACATAGTGAGTGTGTGGAGTTTGTGTGATCTCCCCCTGTTTTACAGAGTGAGTGGAGTTTGTGTGATCTCCCCCTGTCCTACAGAGTGAGTGAGTGGAGTTTGTGTGATCTCCCCCTGTCCTACAGAGTGAGTGAGTGGAGTTTGTGTGATCTCCCCCTGTCCTACAGAGTGAGTGGTGTTTGTGTGATCTCCCCCTGTCCTACAGAGTGAGTGAGTGGAGTTTGTGTGATCTCCCCCTGTTCTACAGAGTGGAGTTTGTGTGATCTCCCCCTGTCCTACAGAGTGAGTGGAGTTTGTGTGATCTCCCCCTGTCCTACAGAGTGAGTGGAGTTTGTGTGATCTCCCCCTGTCCTACAGAGTGAGTGGAGTTTGTATGATCTCCCCCTGTCCTACAGAGTGATTAGAGTTTGTGTGATCTCCCCCTGTTCTACAGAAGGAGTGTGTGGAGTTTGTGTGATCTCCCCCTGTTTTACAGAGTGAGTGGAGTTTGTATGATCTCCCCCTGTCCTACAGAGTGAATGAGTGAAGTTTGTGTGATCTCCCCCTGTACTACAGAGTGAGTGAGTGGAGTTTGTGTGATCTCCCCCTGTCCTACAGAGTGAGTGAGTGGAGTTTGTGTGATCTCCCCCTGTTCTACAGTGAGTGAGTGGAGTTTGTATGATCTGCCCCTGTCCGACAGAGTGTGTGAGTGGAGTTTGTGTGATCTACCCCTGTCCTACAGAGTGAATGAGTCAAGCTTGTGTGATATCCTCCTGTCCTACAGGGTGAGTGGAGTTTGTGTGATCTCCCCCTGTCCTACAGAGTGTGTGAGTGGAGTTTGTGTGATCTCCCCCTGTCCTACAGAGTGAGTGGAGTTTGTGTGATCTCCCGCTGTCCTACAGAGTGAGTGAGTGCAGTTTTTGTGATCTCCCCCTGTCCTACAGAGTGAGTGGAGTTTGTGTGATCTCCCCCTGTCCTACAGAGTGAGTGGAGTTTGTGAGATCTCCCCCTGTTCTACAGAGTGAGCGGAGTTTGTGTGATCTCCCCCTGTTCCACAGAGTGAGTGTGAGTGGAGTTTGTGTGATCTCCCCCTGTCCTACAGAGTGTGTGAGTAGAGTTTGTATGATCTCCCCCTGTCCTACAGTGTGAGTGAGTGGAGTTTGTGTCATCTCCCCCTGTTCTACAGAGTGAGTGGAGTTTGTGTGATCTCCCCCTGTTCTACAGAGTGAGTGGAGTTTGTGTGATCTCCCCCTGTTCCACAGAGTGAGTGTGAGTGGAGTTTGTGTGATCTCCCCCTGTCCTACAGAGTGTGTGAGTGGGGTTTGTATGATCTCCCCCTGTCCTACAGAGTGTGTGAGTGGAGTTTGTGTGATCTCCCCCTGTTCTACAGAGTGAGTGGAGTTTGTGTAATCTCCCCCTGTACTACAGAGTGAGTGGAGTTTGTATGATTTCCCCCCTGTTCTACAGATTGAGTGAGTGGAGTTTGTGTGATCTCCCCGTGTTCTACAGAGTGAGTGGAGTTTGTGTGATCTCCCCCTGTTCTACAGAGTGAGTGGAGTTTGTATGATCTCCCCCTGTCCTACAGAGTGATTAGAGTTTGTGTGATCTCCCCCTGTTCTACAGAAGGAGTGTGTGGAGTTTGTGTGATCTCCCCCTGTTTTACAGAGTGAGTGGAGTTTGTATGATCTCCCCCTGTCCTACAGAGTGAATGAGTGGAGTTTGTGTGATCTCCCCCTGTACTACAGAGTGAGTGAGTGGAGTTTGTGTGATCTCCCCCTGTCCTACAGAGTGAGTGAGTGGAGTTTGTGTGATCTCCCCCTGTCCTACAGAGTGTGTGAGTGGAGTTTGTGTGATCTCCCCCTGTCCTACAGTGAGTGAGTGTAGTTTGTGTGATCTCCCCCTGTCCTACAGAGTGAGTGTGTGGAGTTTGTGTGATCTCCCCCTGTTTTACAGAGTGAGTGGAGTTTGTGTGATCTCCCCCTGTCCTACAGAGTGAGTGAGTGGAGTTTGTGTGATCTCCCCCTGTCCTACACAGTGAGTGAGTGGAGTTTGTGTGATCTCCCCCTCTCCTACAGAGTGAGTGGTGTTTGTGTGATCTCCCCCTGTCCTACAGAGTGAGTGGAGTTTGTGTGATCTCCCCCTGTTCTACAGAGTGGAGTTTGTGTGATCTCCCCCTGTCCTACAGAGTGAGTGGAGTTTGTGTGATCTCCCCCTGTCCTACAGAGTGAGTGGAGTTTGTGTGATCTCCCCCTGTCCTACAGAGTGAGTGGAGTTTGTGTGATCTCCCGCTGTCCTACAGAGTGAGTGAGTGCAGTTTTTGTGATCTCCCCCTGTCCTACAGAGTGAGTGGAGTTTGTGTGATCTCCCCCTGTCCTACAGAGTGAGTGGAGTTTGTGAGATCTCCCCCTGTTCTACAGAGTGAGCGGAGTTTGTGTGATCTCCCCCTGTTCCACAGAGTGAGTGTGAGTGGAGTTTGTGTGATCTCCCCCTGTCCTACAGAGTGTGTGAGTAGAGTTTGTATGATCTCCCCCTGTCCTACAGTGTGAGTGAGTGGAGTTTGTGTCATCTCCCCCTGTTCTACAGAGTGAGTGGAGTTTGTGTGATCTCCCCCTGTTCTACAGAGTGAGTGGAGTTTGTGTGATCTCCCCCTGTTCCACAGAGTGAGTGTGAGTGGAGTTTGTGTGATCTCCCCCTGTCCTACAGAGTGTGTGAGTGGGGTTTGTATGATCTCCCCCTGTCCTACAGAGTGTGTGAGTGGAGTTTGTGTGATCTCCCCCTGTTCTACAGAGTGAGTGGAGTTTGTGTAATCTCCCCCTGTACTACAGAGTGAGTGGAGTTTGTATGATTTCCCCCCTGTTCTACAGATTGAGTGAGTGGAGTTTGTGTGATCTCCCCGTGTTCTACAGAGTGAGTGGAGTTTGTGTGATCTCCCCCTGTTCTACAGAGTGAGTGGAGTTTGTATGATCTCCCCCTGTCCTACAGAGTGATTAGAGTTTGTGTGATCTCCCCCTGTTCTACAGAAGGAGTGTGTGGAGTTTGTGTGATCTCCCCCTGTTTTACAGAGTGAGTGGAGTTTGTATGATCTCCCCCTGTCCTACAGAGTGAATGAGTGGAGTTTGTGTGATCTCCCCCTGTACTACAGAGTGAGTGAGTGGAGTTTGTGTGATCTCCCCCTGTCCTACAGAGTGAGTGAGTGGAGTTTGTGTGATCTCCCCCTGTCCTACAGAGTGTGTGAGTGGAGTTTGTGTGATCTCCCCCTGTCCTACAGTGAGTGAGTGTAGTTTGTGTGATCTCCCCCTGTCCTACAGAGTGAGTGTGTGGAGTTTGTGTGATCTCCCCCTGTTTTACAGAGTGAGTGGAGTTTGTGTGATCTCCCCCTGTCCTACAGAGTGAGTGAGTGGAGTTTGTGTGATCTCCCCCTGTCCTACACAGTGAGTGAGTGGAGTTTGTGTGATCTCCCCCTCTCCTACAGAGTGAGTGGTGTTTGTGTGATCTCCCCCTGTCCTACAGAGTGAGTGGAGTTTGTGTGATCTCCCCCTGTTCTACAGAGTGGAGTTTGTGTGATCTCCCCCTGTCCTACAGAGTGAGTGGAGTTTGTGTGATCTCCCCCTGTCCTACAGAGTGAGTGGAGTTTGTGTGATCTCCCCCTGTCCTACAGAGTGAGTGGAGTTTGTATGATCTCCCCCTGTCCTACAGAGTGAGTGAGTGGAGTTTGTGTGATCTCCCCCTGTACTACAGAGTGAGTGAGTGGAGTTTGTGTGATCTCCCCCTGTCCTACAGAGTGAGTGAGTGGAGTTTGTGTGATCTCCCCCTGTTCTACAGTGAGTGAGTGGAGTTTGTATGATCTGCCCCTGTCCGACAGAGTGTGTGAGTGGAGTTTGTGTGATCTCCCCCTGTCCTACAGAGTGAATGAGTCGAGCTTGTGTGATATCCTCCTGTCCTACAGGGTGAGTGGAGTTTGTGTGATCTCCCCCTGTCCTACAGAGTGTGTGAGTGGAGTTTGTGTGATCTCCCCCTGTCCTACAGAGTGAGTGGAGTTTGTGTGATCTCCCCCTGTCCTACAGAGTGAGTGAGTGGAGTTTTTGTGATCTCCCCCTGTCCTACAGAGTGAGTGGAGTTTGTGTGATCTCCCCCTGTCCTACAGAGTGAGTGGAGTTTGTGTGATCTCCCCCTGTTCTACAGAGTGAGCGGAGTTTGTGTGATCTCCTCCTGTTCCACAGAGTGAGTGTGAGTGGAGTTTGTGTGATCTCCCCCTGTCCTACAGAGTGTGTGAGTAGAGTTTGTATGATCTCCCCCTGTCCTACAGTGTGAGTGAGTGGAGTTTGTGTCATCTCCCCATGTTCTACTGAGTGAGTGGAGTTTGTGTGATCTCCCCCTGTTCTACAGAGTGAGTGGAGTTTGTGTGATCTCCCCCTGTTCCACAGAGTGAGTGGGAGTGGAGTTTGTGTGATCTCCCCCTGTCCTACAGAGTGTGTGAGTGGGGTTTGTATGATCTCCCCCTGTCCTACAGAGTGTGTGAGTGGAGTTTGTGTGATCTCCCCCTGTTCTACAGAGTGAGTGGAGTTTGTGTAATCTCCCGCTGTACTACAGAGTGAGTGGAGTTTGTATGATTTCCCCCCTGTTCTACAGATTGAGTGAGTGGAGTTTGTGTGATCTCCCCGTGTTCTACAGAGTGAGTGGAGTTTGTGTGATCTCCCCCTGTTCTACAGAGTGAGTGGAGTTTGTATGATCTCCCCCTGTCCTACAGAGTGATTAGAGTTTGTGTGATCTCCCCCTGTTCTACAGAAGGAGTGTGTGGAGTTTGTGTGATCTCCCCCTGTTTTACAGAGTGAGTGGAGTTTGTATGATCTCCCCCTGTCCTACAGAGTGAATGAGTGGAGTTTGTGTGATCTCCCCCTGTACTACAGAGTGAGTGAGTGGAGTTTGTGTGATCTCCCCCTGTCCTACAGAGTGAGTGAGTGGAGTTTGTGTGATCTCCCCCTGTTCTACAGTGAGTGGAGTTTGTATGATCTGCCCCTGTCCGACAGAGTGTGTGAGTGGAGTTTGTGTGATCTCCCCCTGTCCTACAGAGTGAATGAGTCGAGCTTGTGTGATATCCTCCTGTCCTACAGGGTGAGTGGAGTTTGTGTGATCTCCCCCTGTCCTACAGAGTGTGTGAGTGGAGTTTGTGTGATCTCCCCCTGTCCTACAGAGTGAGTGAGTGGAGTTTGTGTGATCTCCCCCTGTCCTACAGAGTGAGTGGAGTTTGTGATCTCCCCCTGTCCTACAGAGTGAGTGGAGTTTGTGTGATCTCCCCCTGTTCTACAGAGTGAGCGGAGTTTGTGTGATCTCCCCCTGTTCTACAGTGAGTGAGTGGAGTTTGTATGATCTGCCCCTGTCCGACAGAGTGTGTGAGTGGAGTTTGTGTGATCTCCCCCTGTCCTACAGAGTGAATGAGTCGAGCTTGTGTGATATCCTCCTGTCCTACAGGGTGAGTGGAGTTTGTGTGATCTCCCCCTGTCCTACAGAGTGTGTGAGTGGAGTTTGTGTGATCTCCCCCTGTCCTACAGAGTGAGTGGAGTTTGTGTGATCTCCCCCTGTCCTACAGAGTGAGTGAGTGGAGTTTGTGTGATCTCCCCCTGTCCTACAGAGTGAGTGGAGTTTGTGTGATCTCCCCCTGTCCTACAGAGTGAGTGGAGTTTGTGTGATCTCCCCCTGTTCTACAGAGTGAGCGGAGTTTGCGTGATCTCCCCCTGTTCCACAGAGTGAGTGTGAGTGGAGTTTGTGTGATCTCCCCCTGTCCTACAGAGTGTGTGAGTAGAGTTTGTATGATCTCCCCCTGTCCTACAGTGTGAGTGGAGTTTGTGTCATCTCCCCCTGTTCTACAGAGTGAGTGGAGTTTGTGTGATCTCCCCCTGTCCTACAGAGTGAGTGAGTGGAGTTTGTGTGATCTCCCCCTGTTCCACAGAGTGAGTGTGAGTGGAGTTTGTGTGATCTCCCCCTGTCCTACAGAGTGTGTGAGTGGAGTTTGTATGATCTCCCCCTGTCCTACAGAGTGTGTGAGTGGAGTTTGTGTGATCTCCCCCTGTTCTACAGAGTGAGTGGAGTTTGTGTGATCTCCCCCTGTACTACAGAGTGAGTGGAGTTTGTATGATTTCCCCCCTGTTCTACAGATTGAGTGAGTGGAGTTTGTGTGATCTCCCCCTGTTCTACAGAGTGAGTGGAGTTTGTGTGATCTCCCCCTGTTCTACAGAGTGGAGTTTGTGTGATCTCCCCCTGTCCTACAGAGTGAGTGAGTGGAGTTTGTGTGATCTCCCCCTGTTCTACAGTGAGTGGAGTTTGTATGATCTGCCCTTGTTCTACAGAGTGTGTGAGTGGAGTTTGTATGATCTCCCCCTGTCCTACAGAGTGAGTGAGTGGAGTTTGTATGATCTCCCCCTGTCCTACAGAGTGAGTGGAGTTTGTGTGATCCCCCCCTGTTCTACAGAGTGAGTGTGTGGAGTTTGTGTGATCTCCCACTGTTTTACAGAGTGCACTTTGTATGATCTCCCCCTGTCCTACAGAGTGAGTAGAGTTTGTGTGATCTCCCCCTGTTCTACAGAAGGAGTGTGTGGAGTTTGTGTGATCTCCCCCTGTTTTACAGAGTGAGTGGAGTTTGTATGATCTCCCCCTGTCCTACAGAGTGAATGAGTGGAGTTTGTGTGATCTCCCCCTGTACTACAGAGTGAGTGAGTGGAGTTTGTGTGATCTCTCCCTGTCCTACAGAGTGAGTGGAGTTTGTGTGATCTCCCCCTGTCCGACAGAGTGTGTGAGTGGAGTTTGTGTGATCTCGCCCTGTCCTACAGAGTGAATGAGTGGAGCTTGTGTGATCTCCCCCTGTCCTACAGAGTGAGTGGAGTTTGTGTGATCTCCCCCTGTCCTACAGAGTGAGTGAGTGGAGTTTGTGTGATCTCCCCCTGTCCTACAGAGTGAGTGGAGTTTGTGTGTTCTCCCCCTGTCCTAAAGAGTGAGTGGAGTTTGTGTGATCTCCCCCTGTTCTACAGAGTGAGTGGAGTTTGTGTGATCTCCCCCTGTTCTACAGAGTGAGTGGAGTTTGTGTGATCTCCCCCTGTCCTACAGAGTGATTAGAGTTTGTGTGATCTCCCCCTGTTCTACAGAAGGAGTGTGTGGAGTTTGTGTAATCTCCCCCTGTTTTACAGAGTGAGTGGAGTTTGTATGATCTCCCCCTGTCCTACAGAGTAAATGAGTGGAGTTTGTGTGATCTCCCCCTGTACTACAGAGTGAGTGGAGTTTGTATGATTTCCCCCCTGTTCTACAGATTGAGTGAGTGGAGTTTGTGTGATCTCCCCCTGTTCTACAGAGTGAGTGGAGTTTGTGTGATCTCCCCCTGTTCTACAGAGTGGAGTTTGTGTGATCTCCCCCTGTCCTACAGAGTGAGTGAGTGGAGTTTGTGTGATCTCCCCCTGTTCTACAGTGAGTGGAGTTTGTATGATCTGCCCTTGTTCTACAGAGTGTGTGAGTGGAGTTTGTATGATCTCCCCCTGTCCTACAGAGTGAGTGAGTGGAGTTTGTATGATCTCCCCCTGTCCTACAGAGTGAGTGGAGTTTGTGTGATCCCCCCCTGTTCTACAGAGTGAGTGTGTGGAGTTTGTGTGATCTCCCACTGTTTTACAGAGTGGACTTTGTATGATCTCCCCCTGTCCTACAGAGTGAGTAGAGTTTGTGTGATCTCCCCCTGTTCTACAGAAGGAGTGTGTGGAGTTTGTGTGATCTCCCCCTGTTTTACAGAGTGAGTGGAGTTTGTATGATCTCCCCCTGTCCTACAGAGTGAATGAGTGGAGTTTGTGTGATCTCCCCCTGTACTACAGAGTGAGTGAGTGGAGTTTGTGTGATCTCTCCCTGTCCTACAGAGTGAGTGGAGTTTGTGTGATCTCCCCCTGTCCGACAGAGTGTGTGAGTGGAGTTTGTGTGATCTCGCCCTGTCCTACAGAGTGAATGAGTGGAGCTTGTGTGATCTCCCCCTGTCCTACAGAGTGAGTGGAGTTTGTGTGATCTCCCCCTGTCCTACAGAGAGAGTGAGTGGAGTTTGTGTGATCTCCCCCTGTCCTACAGAGTGAGTGGAGTTTGTGTGTTCTCCCCCTGTCCTAAAGAGTGAGTGGAGTTTGTGTGATCTCCCCCTGTTCTACAGAGTGAGTGGAGTTTGTGTGATCTCCCCCTGTTCTACAGAGTGAGTGGAGTTTGTGTGATCTCCCCCTGTCCTACAGAGTGATTAGAGTTTGTGTGATCTCCCCCTGTTCTACAGAAGGAGTGTGTGGAGTTTGTGTAATCTCCCCCTGTTTTACAGAGTGAGTGGAGTTTGTATGATCTCCCCCTGTCCTACAGAGTGAATGAGTGGAGTTTGTGTGATCTCCCCCTGTACTACAGAGTGAGTGAGTGGAGTTTGTGTGATCTCCCCCTGTCCTACAGAGTGAGTGAGTGGAGTTTGTGTGATCTCCCCCTGTTCTACAGTGAGTGAGTGGAGTTTGTATGATCTGCCCCTGTCCGACAGAGTGTGTGAGTGGAGTTTGTGTGATCTCCCCCTGTCCTACAGAGTGAATGAGTCGAGCTTGTGTGATATCCTCCTGTCCTACAGGGTGAGTGGAGTTTGTGTGATCTCCCCCTGTCCTACAGAGTGTGTGAGTGGAGTTTGTGTGATCTCCCCCTGTCCTACAAAGTGAGTGGAGTTTGTGTGATCTCCCCCTGTCCTACAGAGTGAGTGAGTGGAGTTTTTGTGATCTCCCCCTGTCCTACAGAGTGAGTGGAGTTTGTGTGATCTCCCCCTGTCCTACAGAGTGAGTGGAGTTTGTGTGATCTCCCCCTGTTCTACAGAGTGAGCGGAGTTTGTGTGATCTCCCTCTGTTCCACAGAGTGAGTGTGAGTGGAGTTTGTGTGATCTCCCCCTGTCCTACAGAGTGTGTGAGTAGAGTTTGTATGATCTCCCCCTGTCCTACAGTGTGAGTGAGTGGAGTTTGTGTGATCTCCCCCTGTTCTACAGAGTGAGTGGAGTTTGTGTGATCTCCCCCTGTTCTACAGAGTGAGTGGAGTTTGCGTGATCTCCCCCTGTTCCACAGAGTGAGTGTGAGTGGAGTTTGTGTGATCTCCCCCTGTCCTACAGAGTGTGTGAGTGGAGTTTGTATGATCTCCCCCTGTCCTACAGAGTGTGTGAGTGGAGTTTGTGTGATCTCCCCCTGTTCTACAGAGTGAGTGGAGTTTGTGTGATCTCCCCCTGTACTACAGAGTGAGTGGAGTTTGTATGATTTCCCCCCTGTTCTACAGATTGAGTGAGTGGAGTTTGTGTGATCTCCCCCTGTTCTACAGAGTGAGTGGAGTTTGTGTGATCTCCCCCTGTTCTACAGAGTGGAGTTTGTGTGATCTCCCCCTGTCCTACAGAGTGAGTGAGTGGAGTTTGTGTGATCTCCCCCTGTTCTACAGTGAGTGAGTGGAGTTTGTATGATCTGCCCCTGTTCTACAGAGTGTGTGAGTGGAGTTTGTATGATCTCCCCCTGTCCTACAGAGTGAGTGAGTGGAGTTTGTATGATCTCCCCCTGTCCTACAGAGTGAGTGGAGTTTGTGTGATCCCCCCCTGTTCTACAGAGTGAGTGTGTGGAGTTTGTGTGATCTCCCACTGTTTTACAGAGTGGACTTTGTATGATCTCCCCCTGTCCTACAGAGTGAGTAGAGTTTGTGTGATCTCCCCCTGTTTTACAGAGTGAGTGGAGTTTGTATGATCTCCCCCTGTCCTACAGAGTGAATGAGTGGAGTTTGTGTGATCTCCCCCTGTACTACAGAGTGAGTGAGTGGAGTTTGTGTGATCTCCCCCTGTCCTACAGAGTGAGTGGAGTTTGTGTGTTCTCCCCCTGTCCTAAAGAGTGAGTGGAGTTTGTGTGATCTCCCCCTGTTCTACAGAGTGAGTGGAGTTTGTGTGATCTCCCCCTGTTCTACAGAGTGAGTGGAGTTTGTGTGATCTCCCCCTGTCCTACAGAGTGATTAGAGTTTGTGTGATCTCCCCCTGTTCTACAGAAGGAGTGTGTGGAGTTTGTGTAATCTCCCCCTGTTTTACAGAGTGAGTGGAGTTTGTATGATCTCCCCCTGTCCTACAGAGTGAATGAGTGGAGTTTGTGTGATCTCCCCCTGTACTACAGAGTGAGTGGAGTTTGTATGATTTCCCCCCTGTTCTACAGATTGAGTGAGTGGAGTTTGTGTGATCTCCCCCTGTTCTACAGAGTGAGTGGAGTTTGTGTGATCTCCCCCTGTTCTACAGAGTGGAGTTTGTGTGATCTCCCCCTGTCCTACAGAGTGAGTGAGTGGAGTTTGTGTGATCTCCCCCTGTTCTACAGTGAGTGGAGTTTGTATGATCTGCCCTTGTTCTACAGAGTGTGTGAGTGGAGTTTGTATGATCTCCCCCTGTCCTACAGAGTGAGTGGAGTTTGTGTGATCCCCCCCTGTTCTACAGAGTGAGTGTGTGGAGTTTGTGTGATCTCCCACTGTTTTACAGAGTGGACTTTGTATGATCTCCCCCTGTCCTACAGAGTGAGTAGAGTTTGTGTGATCTCCCCCTGTTCTACAGAAGGAGTGTGTGGAGTTTGTGTGATCTCCCCCTGTTTTACAGAGTGAGTGGAGTTTGTATGATCTCCCCCTGTCCTACAGAGTGAATGAGTGGAGTTTGTGTGATCTCCCCCTGTACTACAGAGTGAGTGAGTGGAGTTTGTGTGATCTCTCCCTGTCCTACAGAGTGAGTGGAGTTTGTGTGATCTCCCCCTGTCCGACAGAGTGTGTGAGTGGAGTTTGTGTGATCTCGCCCTGTCCTACAGAGTGAATGAGTGGAGCTTGTGTGATCTCCCCCTGTCCTACAGAGTGAGTGGAGTTTGTGTGATCTCCCCCTGTCCTACAGAGTGAGTGAGTGGAGTTTGTGTGATCTCCCCCTGTCCTACAGAGTGAGTGGAGTTTGTGTGTTCTCCCCCTGTCCTAAAGAGTGAGTGGAGTTTGTGTGATCTCCCCCTGTTCTACAGAGTGAGTGGAGTTTGTGTGATCTCCCCCTGTTCTACAGAGTGAGTGGAGTTTGTGTGATCTCCCCCTGTCCTACAGAGTGATTAGAGTTTGTGTGATCTCCCCCTGTTCTACAGAAGGAGTGTGTGGAGTTTGTGTAATCTCCCCCTGTTTTACAGAGTGAGTGGAGTTTGTATGATCTCCCCCTGTCCTACAGAGTGAATGAGTGGAGTTTGTGTGATCTCCCCCTGTACTACAGAGTGAGTGAGTGGAGTTTGTGTGATCTCCCCCTGTCCTACAGAGTGAGTGAGTGGAGTTTGTGTGATCTCCCCCTGTTCTACAGTGAGTGAGTGGAGTTTGTATGATCTGCCCCTGTCCGACAGAGTGTGTGAGTGGAGTTTGTGTGATCTCCCCCTGTCCTACAGAGTGAATGAGTCGAGCTTGTGTGATATCCTCCTGTCCTACAGGGTGAGTGGAGTTTGTGTGATCTCCCCCTGTCCTACAGAGTGTGTGAGTGGAGTTTGTGTGATCTCCCCCTGTCCTACAAAGTGAGTGGAGTTTGTGTGATCTCCCCCTGTCCTACAGAGTGAGTGAGTGGAGTTTTTGTGATCTCCCCCTGTCCTACAGAGTGAGTGGAGTTTGTGTGATCTCCCCCTGTCCTACAGAGTGAGTGGAGTTTGTGTGATCTCCCCCTGTTCTACAGAGTGAGCGGAGTTTGTGTGATCTCCCTCTGTTCCACAGAGTGAGTGTGAGTGGAGTTTGTGTGATCTCCCCCTGTCCTACAGAGTGTGTGAGTAGAGTTTGTATGATCTCCCCCTGTCCTACAGTGTGAGTGAGTGGAGTTTGTGTGATCTCCCCCTGTTCTACAGAGTGAGTGGAGTTTGTGTGATCTCCCCCTGTTCTACAGAGTGAGTGGAGTTTGCGTGATCTCCCCCTGTTCCACAGAGTGAGTGTGAGTGGAGTTTGTGTGATCTCCCCCTGTCCTACAGAGTGTGTGAGTGGAGTTTGTATGATCTCCCCCTGTCCTACAGAGTGTGTGAGTGGAGTTTGTGTGATCTCCCCCTGTTCTACAGAGTGAGTGGAGTTTGTGTGATCTCCCCCTGTACTACAGAGTGAGTGGAGTTTGTATGATTTCCCCCCTGTTCTACAGATTGAGTGAGTGGAGTTTGTGTGATCTCCCCCTGTTCTACAGAGTGAGTGGAGTTTGTGTGATCTCCCCCTGTTCTACAGAGTGGAGTTTGTGTGATCTCCCCCTGTCCTACAGAGTGAGTGAGTGGAGTTTGTGTGATCTCCCCCTGTTCTACAGTGAGTGAGTGGAGTTTGTATGATCTGCCCCTGTTCTACAGAGTGTGTGAGTGGAGTTTGTATGATCTCCCCCTGTCCTACAGAGTGAGTGAGTGGAGTTTGTATGATCTCCCCCTGTCCTACAGAGTGAGTGGAGTTTGTGTGATCCCCCCCTGTTCTACAGAGTGAGTGTGTGGAGTTTGTGTGATCTCCCACTGTTTTACAGAGTGGACTTTGTATGATCTCCCCCTGTCCTACAGAGTGAGTAGAGTTTGTGTGATCTCCCCCTGTTTTACAGAGTGAGTGGAGTTTGTATGATCTCCCCCTGTCCTACAGAGTGAATGAGTGGAGTTTGTGTGATCTCCCCCTGTACTACAGAGTGAGTGAGTGGAGTTTGTGTGATCTCTCCCTGTCCTACAGAGTGAGTGGAGTTTGTGTGATCTCCCCCTGTCCGACAGAGTGTGTGAGTGGAGTTTGTGTGATCTCCCCCTGTCCTACAGAGTGAATGAGTGGAGCTTGTGTGATCTCCCCCTGTCCTACAGAGTGAGTGGAGTTTGTGTGATCTCCCCCTGTCCTACAGAGTGAGTGAGTGGAGTTTGTGTGATCTCCCCCTGTCCTACAGAGTGAGTGGAGTTTGTGTGTTCTCCCCCTGTCCTAAAGAGTGAGTGGAGTTTGTGTGATCTCCCCCTGTTCTACAGAGTGAGTGGAGTTTGTGTGATCTCCCCCTGTTCAACAGAGTGAGTGGAGTTTGTGTGATCTCCCCCTGTTCCAAAGAGTGAGTGTGAGTGGAGTTTGTATGATCTCCCCCTGTCCTACAGTGTGAGTGAGTGGAGTTTGTGTGATCTCGCCCTGTTCTACAGAGTGAGTGGAGTTTGAGTGATCTCCCCCTGTTCTACAGAGTGAGTGGAGTTTGTGTGATCTCCCCCTGTTCTACAGAGTGAGTGGAGTTTGTGTGATCTCCCCCTGTTCCACAGAGTGAGTGTGAGTGGAGTTTGTGTGATCTCCCCCTGTCCTACAGAGTGTGTGAGTGGGGTTTGTATGATCTCCCCCTGTCCTACAGAGTGTGTGAGTGGAGTTTGTGTGATCTCCCCCTGTTCTACAGAGTGAGTGGAGTTTGTGTAATCTCCCCCTGTACTACAGAGTGAGTGGAGTTTGTATGATTTCCCCCCTGTTCTACAGATTGAGTGAGTGGAGTTTGTGTGATCTCCCCGTGTTCTACAGAGTGAGTGGAGTTTGTGTGATCTCCCCCTGTTCTACAGAGTGAGTGGAGTTTGTATGATCTCCCCCTGTCCTACAGAGTGATTAGAGTTTGTGTGATCTCCCCCTGTTCTACAGAAGGAATGTGTGGAGTTTGTGTGATCTCCCCCTGTTTTACAGAGTGAGTGGAGTTTGTATGATCTCCCCCTGTCCTACAGAGTGAGTGAGTGGAGTTTGTGTGATCTCCCCCTGTTCTACAGTGAGTGAGTGAGTGGAATTTGTATGATCTGCCCCTGTCCGACAGAGTGTGTGAGTGGAGTTTGTGTGATCTCCCCCTGTCCTACAGAGTGAATGAGTCGAGCTTGTGTGATATCCTCCTGTCCTACAGGGTGAGTGGGGTTTGTGTGATCTCCCCCTGTCCTACAGAGTGTGTGAGTGGAGTTTGTGTGATCTCCCCCTGTCCTACAGAGTGAGTGGAGTTTGTGTGATCTCCCCCTGTCCTACAGAGTGAGTGAGTAGAGTTTTTGTGATCTCCCCCTGTCCTACAGAGTGAGTGGAGTTTGTGTAATCTCCCCCTGTTCTACAGAGTGAGCGGAGTTTGTGTGATCTCCCCCTGTTCCACAGAGTGAGTGTGAGTGGAGTTTGTGTGATCTCCCCCTGTCCTACAGAGTGTGTGAGTAGAGTTTGTATGATCTCCCCCTGTCCTACAGTGTGAGTGAGTGGAGTTTGTGTCATCTCCCCCTGTTCTACAGAGTGAGTGGAGTTTGTGTGATCTCCCCCTGTTCTACAGAGTGAGTGGAGTTTGTGTGATCTCCCCCTGTTCCACAGAGTGAGTGTGAGTGGAGTTTGTGTGATCTCCCCCTGTCCTACAGAGTGTGTGAGTGGAGTTTGTATGATCTCCCCCTGTCCTACAGAGTGTGTGAGTGGAGTTTGTGTGATCTCCCCCTGTTCTACAGAGTGAGTGGAGTTTGTGTGATCTCCCCCTGTACTACAGAGTGAGTGGAGTTTGTATGATTTCCCCCCTGTTCGACAGATTGAGTGAGTGGAGTTTGTGTGATCTCCCCCTGTTCTACAGAGTGAGTGGAGTTTGTGTGATCTCCCCCTGTTCTACAGAGTGAGTGAGTGGAGTTTGTGTGATCTCCCCCTGTTCTACAGTGAGTGAGTGGAGTTTGTATGATCTGCCCCTGTTCTACAGAGTGTGTGAGTGGAGTTTGTATGATCTCCCCCTGTCCTACAGAGTGAGTGAGTGGAGTTTGTATGATCTCCCCCTGTCCTACAGAGTGAGTGGAGTTTGTGTGATCCCCCCCTGTTCTACAGAGTGAGTGTGTGGAGTTTGTGTGATCTCCCACTGTTTTACAGAGTGGACTTTGTATGATCTCCCCCTGTCCTACAGAGTGAGTAGAGTTTGTGTGATCTCCCCCTGTTCTACAGAAGGAGTGTGTGGAGTTTGTGTGATCTCCCCCTGTTTTACAGAGTGAGTGGAGTTTGTATGATCTCCGCCTGTCCTACAGAGTGAATGAGTGGAGTTTGTGTGATCTCCCCCTGTACTACAGAGTGAGTGAGTGGAGTTTGTGTGATCTCTCCCTGTCCTACAGAGTGAGTGGAGTTTGTGTGATCTCCCCCTGTCCGACAGAGTGTGTGAGTGGAGTTTGTGTGATCTCCCCCTGTCCTACAGAGTGAATGAGTGGAGCTTGTGTGATCTCTCCCTGTCCTACAGAGTCAGTGGAATTTGTGTGATCTCCCCCTGTCCTACAGAGTGAGTGAGTGGAGTTTGTGTGATCTCCCCCTGTCCTACAGAGTGAGTGGAGTTTGTGTGTTCTCCCCCTGTCCTAAAGAGTGAGTGGAGTTTGTGTGATCTCCCCCTGTTCTACAGAGTGAGTGGAGTTTGTGTGATCTCCCCCTGTTCTACAGAGTGAGTGGAGTTTGTGTGATCTCCCCCTGTCCTACAGAGTGATTAGAGTTTGTGTGATCTCCCCCTGTTCTACAGAAGGAGTGTGTGGAGTTTGTGTGATCTCCCCCTGTTTTACAGAGTGAGTGGAGTTTGTATGATCTCCCCCTTTCCCACAGAGTGAATGAGTGGAGTTTGTGTGATCTCCCCCTGTCCTACAGAGTGAGTGAGTGCAGTTTGTGTGATCTCCCCCTGTTCTACAGTGAGTGAGTGGAGTTTGTATGATCTGCCCCTGTCCGACAGAGTGTGTGAGTGGAGTTTGTGTGATCTCCCCCTGTCCTACAGAGTGAATGAGTCGAGCTTGTGTGATATCCTCCTGTCCTACAGGGTGAGTGGAGTTTGTGTGATCTCCCCCTGTCCTACAGAGTGTGTGAGTGGAGTTTGTGTGATCTCCCCCTGTCCTACAGAGTGAGTGGAGTTTGTGTGATCTCCCCCTGTCCTACAGAGTGAGTGAGTGGAGTTTTGTGATCTCCCCCTGTCCTACAGAGTGAGTGGAGTTTGTGTGATCTCCCCCTGTTCTACAGAGTGAGCGGAGTTTGTGTGATCTCCCCCTGTTCCACAGAGTGAGTGTGAGTGGAGTTTGTGTGATCTCCCCCTGTCCTACAGAGTGTGTGAGTAGAGTTTGTATGATCTCCCCCTGTCCTACAGTGTGAGTGAGTGGAGTTTGTGTCATCTCCCCCTGTTCTACAGAGTGAGTGGAGTTTGTGTGATCTCCCCCTGTTCTACAGAGTGAGTGGAGTTTGTGTGATCTCCCCCTGTTCCACAGAGTGAGTGTGAGTGGAGTTTGTGTTATCTCCCCCTGTCCTACAGAGTGTGTGAGTGGAGTTTGTATGATCTCCCCCTGTCCTACAGAGTGTGTGAGTGGAGTTTGTGTGATCTCCCCCTGTTCTACAGAGTGAGTGGAGTTTGTGTGATCTCCCCCTGTACTACAGAGTGAGTGGAGTTTGTATGATTTCCCCCCTGTTCTACAGATTGAGTGAGTGGAGTTTGTGTGATCTCCCCCTGTTCTACAGAGTGAGTGGAGTTTGTGTGATCTCCCCCTGTTCTACAGAGTGGAGTTTGTGTGATCTCCCCCTGTCCTACAGAGTGAGTGAGTGGAGTTTGTGTGATCTCCCCCTGTTCTACAGTGAGTGAGTGGAGTTTGTATGATCTCCCCCTGTTCTACAGAGTGTGTGAGTGGAGTTTGTATGATCTCCCCCTGTCCTACAGAGTGAGTGAGTGGAGTTTGTATGATCTCCCCCTGTCCTACAGAGTGAGTGGAGTTTGTGTGATCCCCCCCTGTTCTACAGAGTGAGTGTGTGGAGTTTGTGTGATCTCCCACTGTTTTACAGAGTGGACTTTGTATGATCTCCCCCTGTCCTACAGAGTGAGTAGAGTTTGTGTGATCTCCCCCTGTTCTACAGAAGGAGTGTGTGGAGTTTGTGTGATCTCCCCCTGTTTTACAGAGTGAGTGGAGTTTGTATGATCTCCCCCTGTCCTACAGAGTGAATGAGTGGAGTTTGTGTGATCTCCCCCTGTACTACAGAGTGAGTGAGTGGAGTTTGTGTGATCTCTCCCTGTCCTACAGAGTGAGTGGAGTTTGTGTGATCTCCCCCTGTCCGACAGAGTATGTGAGTGGAGTTTGTGTGATCTCCCCCTGTCCTACAGAGTGAATGAGTGGAGCTTGTGTGATCTCCCCCTGTCCTACAGAGTGAGTGGAGTTTGTGTGATCTCCCCCTGTCCTACAGAGTGAGTGAGTGGAGTTTGTGTGATCTCCCCCTGTCCTACAGAGTGAGTGGAGTTTGTGTGTTCTCCCCCTGTCCTAAAGAGTGAGTGGAGTTTGTGTGATCTCCCCCTGTTCTACAGAGTGAGTGGAGTTTGTGCGATCTCCCCCTGTTCTACAGAGTGAGTGGAGTTTGTGTGATCTCCCCCTGTTCCAAAGAGTGAGTGTGAGTGGAGTTTGTATGATCTCCCCCTGTCCTACAGTGTGAGTGAGTGGAGTTTGTGTGATCTCGCCCAGTTCTACAGAGTGAGTGGAGTTTGTGTGATCTCCCCCTGTTCTACAGAGTGAGTGGAGTTTGTGTGATCTCCCCCTGTTCCACAGAGTGAGTGTGAGTGGAGTTTGTGTTATCTCCCCCTGTCCTACAGAGTGTGTGAGTGGAGTTTGTATGATCTCCCCCTGTCCTACAAAGTGTGTGAGTGGAGTTTGTGTGATCTCCCCCTGTTCTACAGAGTGAGTGGAGTTTGTGTGATCTCCCCCTGTACTACAGAGTGAGTGGAGTTTGGATGATCTCCCCCTGTTCTACAGATTGAGTGAGTGGAGTTTGTGTGATTTCCCCCTGTTCTACAGAGTGAGTGGAGTTTGTGTGATCTCCCCCTGTTCTACAGAGTGAGTGGAGTTTGTGTGATCTCCCCTGTCCTACAGAGTGAGTGAGTGGAGTTTGTGTGATCTCCCCCTGTTCTACAGTGAGTGAGTGGAGTTTGTATGATCTGCCCCTGTCCGACAGAGTGTGTGAGTGGAGTTTGTGTGATCCCCCTGTCCTACAGAGTGAATGAGTCGAGCTTGTGTGATATCCTCCTGTCCTACAGGGTGAGTGGAGTTTGTGTGATCTCCCCCTGTCCTACAGAGTGTGTGAGTGGAGTTTGTGTGATCTCCCCCTGTCCTACAGAGTGAGTGGAGTTTGTGTGATCTCCCCCTGTCCTACAGAGTGAGTGAGTGGAGTTTGTGTGATCTCCCCCTGTCCTACAGAGTGAGTGGAGTTTGTGTGATCTCCCCCTGTCCTACAGAGTGAGTGGAGTTTGTGTGATCTCCCCCTGTTCTACAGAGTGAGTGGAGTTTGTGTGATCTCCCCCTGTTCTACAGAGTGAGCGGAGTTTGTGTGATCTCCCCCTGTTCCACAGAGTGAGTGTGAGTGGAGTTTGTGTGATCTCCCCCTGTCCTACAGAGTGTGTGAGTAGAGTTTGTATGATCTCCCCCTGTCCTACAGTGTGAGTGAGTGGAGTTTGTGTCATCTCCCCCTGTTCTACAGAGTGAGTGGAGTTTGTGTGATCTCCCCCTGTTCTACAGAGTGAGTGGAGTTTGTGTGATCTCCCCCTGTTCCACAGAGTGAGTGTGAGTGGACTTTGTGTGATCTCCCCCTGTCCTACAGAGTGTGTGAGTGGAGTTTGTATGATCTCCCCCTGTCCTACAGAGTGTGTGAGTGGAGTTTGTGTGATCTCCCCTTGTTCTACAGAGTGAGTGGAGTTTGTGTGATCTCCCCCTGTACTACAGAGTGAGTGGAGTTTGTATGATTTCCCCCCTGTTCTACAGATTGAGTAAGTGGAGTTTGTGTGATCTCCCCCTGTTCTACAGAGTGAGTGGAGTTTGTGTGATCTCCCCCTGTTCTACAGAGTGAGTGGAGTTTGTGTGATCTCCCCCTGTCCTACAGAGTGAGTGAGTGGAGTTTGTGTGATCTCCCCCAGTTCTACAGTGAGTGAGTGGAGTTTGTATGATCTGCCCCTGTTCTACAGAGTGTGTGAGTGGAGTTTGTATGATCTCCCCCTGTCCTACAGAGTGAGTGAGTGGAGTTTGTATGATCTCCCCCTGTCCTACAGAGTGAGTGGAGTTTGTGTGATCCCCCCCTGTTCTACAGAGTGAGTGTGTGGAGTTTGTGTGATCTCCCCCTGTTTTACAGAATGGACTTTGTATGATCTCCCCCTGTCCTACAGAGTGAGTGAGTGGAGTTTGTGTGATCTCCCCCTGTTCTACAGAGTGAGTGAGTGGAGTTCGTGTGATCTCTCCCTGTTCTACAGAGTGAGTGGAGTTTGTGTGATCTCCCCCTGTCCTACAGAGTGAGTGAGTGGAGTTTGTGTGATCTCCCCCTGTTCTACAGAGTGAGTGTGTGGAGTTTGTGTGATCTCCCCCTGTTCTACAGTGTGAGTGGAGTTTGTGTGATCTCCCCCTGTCCTACACAGCAAGTGAGTTGAGTTTGTGTGATCTCCCCCTGTCCTACAGAGTGAGTGAGTGGAGTTTGTGTGATCTCCCCCTGTCCTACAGAGTGAGTGAGTGAGTGGAGTTTGTGTGATCTCCCCCTGTCCTACACAGCAAGTGAGTTGAGTTTGTGTGATCTCCCCCTGTCCTACAGAGTGAGTGAGTGGAGTTTGTGTGATCTCCCCCTGTTCTACAGAGTGAGTGGAGTTTGTGTGATCTCCCCCTTTCCTACAGAGTGAGTGAGTGGAGTTTGTGTGATCTCCCCCTGTTCTACAGTGAGTGAGTGGAGTTTGTATGATCTGCCCCTGTTCTACAGAGTGTGTGAGTGGAGTTTGTATGATCTCCCCCTGTCCTACAGAGTGAGTGAGTGGAGTTTGTATGATCTCCCCCTGTCCTACAGAGTGAGTGGAGTTTGTGTGATCCCCCCCTGTTCTACAGAGTGAGTGTGTGGAGTTTGTGTGATCTCCCCCTGTTTTACAGAGTGGACTTTGTATGATCTCCCCCTGTCCTACAGAGTGAGTGAGTGGAGTTTGTGTGATCTCCCCCTGTTCTACAGAGTGAGTGAGTGGAGTTTGTGTGATCTCTCCCTGTTCTACAGAGTGAGTGGAGTTTGTGTGATCTCCCCCTGTCCTACAGAGTGAGTGAGTGGAGTTTGTGTGATCTCCCCCTGTTCTACAGAGTGAGTGTGTGGAGTTTGTGTGATCTCCCCCTGTTCTACAGTGTGAGTGGAGTTTGTGTGATCTCCCCCTGTCCTACACAGCAAGTGAGTTGAGTTTGTGTGATCTCCCCCTGTCCTACAGAGTGAGTGAGTGGAGTTTGTGTGATCTCCCCCTGTCCTACAGAGTGAGTGAGTGAGTTGAGTTTGTATGATCTCCCCCTGTCCTACAGAGTGAGTGAATGGAGTTTGTGATCTCCCCCTGTTCTACAGAGTGAGTGGAGTTTGTGTGATCTCCCCCAGTCCTACACAGCGAGTGAGTGGAGTTTGTGTGATCTCCCCCTGTCCTACAGAGTGAGTGAGTGGAGTTTGTGTGATTTCCCCCTGTCCTACAGAGTGAGTGGAGTTTGTGTGATCTCCCCCTGTTCTACAGAGTGAGTGGAGTTTGTGTGATCTCCCCCTGTCCTACAGAGTCAGTGAGTGGAGTTTGTGTGATCTCCCCCTGTCCTACAGAGTGAGTGGAGTTTGTGTGATCTCCCCCTGTTCTACAGTGAGTGAGTGGAGTTTGTATGATCTCCCCCTGTCCTACAGAGTGTGTGAGTGGAGTTTGTATGATCTCCCCCTGTCCTACAGAGTGTGTGAGTGGAGTTTGTGTGATCTCCCCCTGTTCTACAGAGTGAGTGGAGTTTGTATGATCTCCCCCTGTTCTACAGATTGAGTGAGTGGAGTTTGTGTGATTTCCCCCTGTTCTACAGAGTGAGTGGAGTTTGTGTGATCTCCCCCTGTTCTACAGAGTGAGTGGAGTTTGTGTGATCTCCCCCTGTCCTACAGAGCGAGTGGAGTTTGTGTGATCTCCCCCTGTCCTACAGAGAGTGTGAGTGGAGTTTGTGTGATCTCCCCCTGTCCTACACAGCGAGTGAGTGGAGTTTGTGTGATCTCCCCCTGTCCTACAGAGTGAGTGGAGTTTGTGTGATCTCCCCCTGTCCTACAGAGTGAGTGAGTGGAGTTTGTGTGATCTCCCCCTGTCCTACAGAGTGAGTGGAGTTTGTGTGATCTCCCCCTGTCCTACAGAGTGAGTGGAGTTTGTGTGATCTCCCCCTGTTCTACAGAGTGGAGTTTGTGTGATCTCCCCCTGTTGTACAGAGTGAGCGGAGTTTGTGTGATCTCCCCCTGTTCCACAGAGTGAGTGTGAGTGGAGTTTGTGTCATCTCCCCCTGTTCTACAGAGTGAGTGGAGTTTGTGTGATCTCCCCCTGTTCTACAGAGTGAGTGGAGTTTGTGTGATCTCCCCCTGTTCCACAGAGTGAGTGTGAGTGGACTTTGTGTGATCTCCCCCTGTCCTACAGAGTGTGTGAGTGGAGTTTGTATGATCTCCCCCTGTCCTACAGAGTGTGTGAGTGGAGTTTGTGTGATCTCCCCCTGTTCTACAGAGTGAGTGGAGTTTGTGTGATCTCCCCCTGTACTACAGAGTGAGTGGAGTTTGTATGATTTCCCCCCTGTTCTACAGATTGAGTAAGTGGAGTTTGTGTGATCTCCCCCTGTTCTACAGAGTGAGTGGAGTTTGTGTGATCTCCCCCTGTTCTACAGAGTGAGTGGAGTTTGTGTGATCTCCCCCTGTCCTACAGAGTGAGTGAGTGGAGTTTGTGTGATCTCCCCCTGTTGTACAGTGAGTGAGTGGAGTTTGTATGATCTGCCCCTGTTCTACAGAGTGTGTGAGTGGAGTTTGTATGATCTCCCCCTGTCCTACAGAGTGAGTGAGTGGAGTTTGTATGATCTCCCCCTGTCCTACAGAGTGAGTGGAGTTTGTGTGATCCCCCCCTGTTCTACAGAGTGAGTGTGTGGAGTTTGTGTGATCTCCCTCTGTTTTACAGAGTGGACTTTGTATGATCTCCCCCTGTCCTACAGAGTGAGTGAGTGGAGTTTGTGTGATCTCCCCCTGTTCTACAGAGTGAGTGAGTGGAGTTTGTGTGATCTCTCCCTGTTCTACAGAGTGAGTGGAGTTTGTGTGATCTCCCCCTGTCCTACAGAGTGAGTGAGTGGAGTTTGTGTGATCTCCCCCTGTTCTGCAGAGTGAGTGTGTGGAGTTTGTGTGATCTCCCCCTGTTCTACAGTGTGAGTGGAGTTTGTGTGATCTCCCCCTGTCCTACACAGCAAGTGAGTTGAGTTTGTGTGATCTCCCCCTGTCCTACAGAGTGAGTGAGTGGAGTTTGTGTGATCTCCCCCTGTCCTACAGAGTGAGTGAGTGAGTTGAGTTTGTATGATCTCCCCCTGTCCTACAGAGTGAGTGAATGGAGTTTGTGATCTCCCCCTGTTCTACAGAGTGAGTGGAGTTTGTGTGATCTCCCCCTGTCCTACACAGCGAGTGAGTGGAGTTTGTGTGATCTCCCCCTGTCCTACAGAGTGAGTGAGTGGAGTTTGTGTGATTTCCCCCTGTCCTACAGAGTGAGTGGAGTTTGTGTGATCTCCCCCTGTTCTACAGAGTGAGTGGAGTTTGTGTGATCTCCCCCTGTCCTACAGAGTCAGTGAGTGGAGTTTGTGTGATCTCCCCCTGTCCTACAGAGTGAGTGGAGTTTGTGTGATCTCCCCCTGTTCTACAGTGAGTGAGTGGAGTTTGTATGATCTCCCCCTGTCCTACAGAGTGTGTGAGTGGAGTTTGTATGATCTCCCCCTGTCCTACAGAGTGTGTGAGTGGAGTTTGTGTGATCTCCCCCTGTTCTACAGAGTGAGTGGAGTTTGTATGATCTCCCCCTGTTCTACAGATTGAGTGAGTGGAGTTTGTGTGATTTCCCCCTGTTCTACAGAGTGAGTGGAGTTTGTGTGATCTCCCCCTGTTCTACAGAGTGAGCGGAGTTTGTGTGATCTCCCCCTGTCCTACAGAGCGAGTGGAGTTTGTGTGATCTCCCCCTGTCCTACAGAGAGTGTGAGTGGAGTTTGTGTGATCTCCCCCTGTCCTACACAGCGAGTGAGTGGAGTTTGTGTGATCTCCCCCTGTCCTACAGAGTGAGTGGAGTTTGTGTGATCTCCCCCTGTCCTACAGAGTGAGTGAGTGGAGTTTGTGTGATCTCCCCCTGTCCTACAGAGTGAGTGGAGTTTGTGTGATCTCCCCCTGTCCTACAGAGTGAGTGGAGTTTGTGTGATCTCCCCCTGTTCTACAGAGTGGAGTTTGTGTGATCTCCCCCTGTTCTACAGAGTGAGCGGAGTTTGTGTGATCTCCCCCTGTTCCACAGAGTGAGTGTGAGTGGAGTTTGTGTGATCTCCCCCTGTCCTCTAGAGTGTGTGAGTAGAGTTTGTATGATCTCCCCCTGTCCTACAGTGTGAGTGAGTGGAGTTTGTGTCATCTCCCCCTGTTCTACAGAGTGAGTGGAGTTTGTGTGATCTCCCCCTGTTCTACAGAGTGAGTGGAGTTTGTGTGATCTCCCCCTGTTCCACAGAGTGAGTGTGAGTGGACTTTGTGTGATCTCCCCCTGTCCTACAGAGTGTGTGAGTGGAGTTTGTATGATCTCCCCCTGTCCTACAGAGTGTGTGAGTGGAGTTTGTGTGATCTCCCCCTGTTCTACAGAGTGAGTGGAGTTTGTGTGATCTCCCCCTGTACTACAGAGTGAGTGGAGTTTGTATGATTTCCCCCCTGTTCTACAGATTGAGTAAGTGGAGTTTGTGTGATCTCCCCCTGTTCTACAGAGTGAGTGGAGTTTGTGTGATCTCCCCCTGTTCTACAGAGTGAGTGGAGTTTGTGTGATCTCCCCCTGTCCTACAGAGTGAGTGAGTGGAGTTTGTGTGATCTCCCCCTGTTGTACAGTGAGTGAGTGGAGTTTGTATGATCTGCCCCTGTTCTACAGAGTGTGTGAGTGGAGTTTGTATGATCTCCCCCTGTCCTACAGAGTGAGTGAGTGGAGTTTGTATGATCTCCCCCTGTCCTACAGAGTGAGTGGAGTTTGTGTGATCCCCCCCTGTTCTACAGAGTGAGTGTGTGGAGTTTGTGTGATCTCCCCCTGTTTTACAGAGTGGACTTTGTATGATCTCCCCCTGTCCTACAGAGTGATTGAGTGGAGTTTGTGTGATCTCCCCCTGTTCTACAGAGTGAGTGAGTGGAGTTTGTGTGATCTCTCCCTGTTCTACAGAGTGAGTGGAGTTTGTGTGATCTCCCCCTGTCCTACAGAGTGAGTGAGTGGAGTTTGTGTGATCTCCCCCTGTTCTGCAGAGTGAGTGTGTGGAGTTTGTGTGATCTCCCCCTGTTCTACAGTGTGAGTGGAGTTTGTGTGATCTCCCCCTGTCCTACACAGCAAGTGAGTTGAGTTTGTGTGATCTCCCCCTGTCCTACAGAGTGAGTGAGTGGAGTTTGTGTGATCTCCCCCTGTCCTACAGAGTGAGTGAGTGAGTTGAGTTTGTATGATCTCCCCCTGTCCTACAGAGTGAGTGAATGGAGTTTGTGATCTCCCCCTGTTCTACAGAGTGAGTGGAGTTTGTGTGATCTCCCCCTGTCCTACACAGCGAGTGAGTGGAGTTTGTGTGATCTCCCCCTGTCCTACAGAGTGAGTGAGTGGAGTTTGTGTGATCTCCCCCTGTCCTACAGAGTGAGTGGAGTTTGTGTGATCTCCCCCTGTTCTACAGAGTGAGTGGAGTTTGTGTGATCTCCCCCTGTCCTACAGAGTCAGTGAGTGGAGTTTGTGTGATCTCCCCCTGTCCTACAGAGTGAGTGGAGTTTGTGTGATCTCCCCCTGTTCTACAGTGAGTGAGTGGAGTTTGTATGATCTCCCCCTGTCCTACAGAGTGTGTGAGTGGAGTTTGTATGATCTCCCCCTGTCCTACAGAGTGTGTGAGTGGAGTTTGTGTGATCTCCCCCTGTTCTACAGAGTGAGTGGAGTTTGTGTGATCTCCCCCTGTACTACAGAGTGAGTGGAGTTTGTATGATCTCCCCCTGTTCTACAGATTGAGTGAGTGGAGTTTGTGTGATTTCCCCCTGTTCTACAGAGTGAGTGGAGTTTGTGTGATCTCCCCCTGTTCTACAGAGTGAGTGGAGTTTGTGTGATCTCCCCCTGTCCTACAGAGCGAGTGGAGTTTGTGTGATCTCCCCCTGTCCTACAGAGTGAGTGAGTGGAGTTTGTGTGATCTCTCCCTGTTCTACAGAGTGAGTGGAGTTTGTGTGATCTCCCCCTGTCCTACAGAGTGAGTGAGTGGAGTTTGTGTGATCTCCCCCTGTTCTACAGAGTGAGTGTGTGGAGTTTGTGTGATCTCCCCCTGTTCTACAGTGTGAGTGGAGTTTGTGTGATCTCCCCCTGTCCTACACAGCAAGTGAGTTGAGTTTGTGTGATCTCCCCCTGTCCTACAGAGTGAGTGAGTGGAGTTTGTATGATCTCCCCCTGTCCTACAGAGTGAATGAATGGAGTTTGTGATCTCCCCCTGTTCTACAGAGTGAGTGGAGTTTGTGTGATCTCCCCCTGTTCTACAGAGTGAGTGGAGTTTGTGTGATCTCCCCCTGTCCTACAGAGTCAGTGAGTGGAGTTTGTGTGATCTCCCCCTGTCCTACAGAGTGAGTGGAGTTTGTGTGATCTCCCCCTGTTCTACATTGAGTGAGTGGAGTTTGTATGATCTCCCCCTGTCCTACAGAGTGTGTGAGTGGAGTTTGTATGATCTCCCCCTGTCCTACAGAGTGTGTGAGTGGAGTTTGTGTGATCTCCCCCTGTTCTACAGAGTGAGTGGAGTTTGTGTGATCTCCCCCTGTACTACAGAGTGAGTGGAGTTTGTATGATCTCCCCCTGTTTATACAGATTGAGTGAGTGGAGTTTGTGTGATTTTCCCCTGTTCTACAGAGTGAGTGGAGTTTGTGTGATCTCCCCCTGTTCTACAGAGTGAGTGGAGTTTGTGTGATCTCCCCCTGTCCTACAGAGTGAGTGGAGTTTGTGTGATCTCCCCCTGTCCAACAGAGAGTGTGACTGGAGTTTGTGTGATCTCTCCCTGTCCTACACAGCGAGTGAGTGGAGTTTGTGTGATCTCCCCCTGTCCTACAGAGTGAGTGGAGTTTGTGTGATCTCCCCCTGTCCTACAGAGTGAGTGAGTGGAGTTTGTGTGATCTCCCCCTGTCCTACAGAGTGAGTGGAGTTTGTGTGATCTCCCCCTGTCCTACAGAGTGAGTGGAGTTTGTGTGATCTCCCCCTGTTCTACAGAGTGAGTGGAGTTTGTGTGATCTCCCCCTGTCTTACAGTGTGAGTGAGTGGAGTTTGTGTCATCTCCCCCTGTTCTACAGAGTGAGTGGAGTTTGTGTGATCTCCCCCTGTTCTACAGAGTGAGTGGAGTTTGTGTGATCTCCCCCTGTTCCACAGAGTGAGTGTGAGTGGACTTTGTGTGATCTCCCCCTGTCCTACAGAGTGTGTGAGTGGAGTTTGTATGATCTCCCCCTGTCCTACAGAGTGTGTGAGTGGAGTTTGTGTGATCTCCCCCTGTTCTACAGAGTGAGTGGAGTTTGTGTGATCTCCCCCTGTACTACAGAGTGAGTGGAGTTTGTATGATTTCCCCCCTGTTCTACAGATTGAGTAAGTGGAGTTTGTGTGATCTCCCCCTGTTCTACAGAGTGAGTGGAGTTTGTGTGATCTCCCCCTGTTCTACAGAGTGAGTGGAGTTTGTGTGATCTCCCCCTGTCCTACAGAGTGAGTGAGTGGAGTTTGTGTGATCTCCCCCTGTTCTACAGTGAGTGAGTGGAGTTTGTATGATCTGCCCCTGTTCTACAGAGTGTGTGAGTGGAGTTTGTATGATCTCCCCCTGTCCTACAGAGTGAGTGAGTGGAGTTTGTATGATCTCCCCCTGTCCTACAGAGTGAGTGGAGTTTGTGTGATCCCCCCCTGTTCTACAGAGTGAGTGTGTGGAGTTTGTGTGATCTCCCCCTGTTTTACAGAGTGGACTTTGTATGATCTCCCCCTGTCCTACAGAGTGAGTGAGTGGAGTTTGTGTGATCTCCCCCTGTTCTACAGAGTGAGTGAGTGGAGTTTGTGTGATCTCTCCCTGTTCTACAGAGTGAGTGGAGTTTGTGTGATCTCCCCCTGTCCTACAGAGTGAGTGAGTGGAGTTTGTGTGATCTCCCCCTGTTCTACAGAGTGAGTGTGTGGAGTTTGTGTGATCTCCCCCTGTTCTACAGTGTGAGTGGAGTTTGTGTGATCTCCCCCTGTCCTACACAGCAAGTGAGTTGAGTTTGTGTGATCTCCCCCTGTCCTACAGAGTGAGTGAGTGGAGTTTGTGTGATCTCCCCCTGTCCTACAGAGTGAGTGAGTGAGTTGAGTTTGTATGATCTCCCCCTGTCCTACAGAGTGAGTGAATGGAGTTTGTGATCTCCCCCTGTTCTACAGAGTGAGTGGAGTTTGTGTGATCTCCCCCTGTCCTACACAGCGAGTGAGTGGAGTTTGTGTGATCTCCCCCTGTCCTACAGAGTGAGTGAGTGGAGTTTGTGTGATCTCCCCCTGTCCTACAGAGTGAGTGGAGTTTGTGTGATCTCCCCCTGTTCTACAGAGTGAGTGGAGTTTGTGTGATCTCCCCCTGTTCTACAGAGTGAGTGGAGTTTGTGTGATCTCCCTCTGTCCTACAGAGTCAGTGAGTGGAGTTTGTGTGATCTCCCCCTGTCCTACAGAGTGAGTGGAGTTTGTGTGATCTCCCCCTGTTCTACAGTGAGTGAGTGGAGTTTGTATGATCTCCCCCTGTACTACAGAGTGAGTGGAGTTTGTATGATCTCCCCCTGTTTATACAGATTGAGTGAGTGGAGTTTGTGTGATTTCCCCCTGTTCTACAGAGTGAGTGGAGTTTGTGTGATCTCCCCCTGTTCTACAGAGTGAGTGGAGTTTGTGTGATCTCCCCCTGTCCTACAGAGCGAGTGGAGTTTGTGTGATCTCCCCCTGTTCTACAGAGTGAGTGGAGTTTGTGTGATCTCCCCCTGTCCTACAGAGCGAGTGGAGTTTGTGTGATCTCCCCCTGTCCTACAGAGAGTGTGAGTGGAGTTTGTGTGATCTCCCCCTGTCCTACACAGCGAGTGAGTGGAGTTTGTGTGATCTCCCCCTGTCCTACAGAGTGAGTGGAGTTTGTGTGATCTCCCCCTGTCCTACAGAGTGAGTGAGTGGAGTTTGTGTGATCTCCCCCTGTCCTACAGAGTGAGTGGAGTTTGTGTGATCTCCCCCTGTCCTACAGAGTGAGTGGAGTTTGTGTGATCTCCCCCTGTTCTACAGAGTGAGTGGAGTTTGTGTGATCTCCCCCTGTCTTACAGTGTGAGTGAGTGGAGTTTGTGTCATCTCCCCCTGTTCTACAGAGTGAGTGGAGTTTGTGTGATCTCCCCCTGTTCTACAGAGTGAGTGGAGTTTGTGTGATCTCCCCCTGTTCCACAGAGTGAGTGTGAGTGGACTTTGTGTGATCTCCCCCTGTCCTACAGAGTGTGTGAGTGGAGTTTGTATGATCTCCCCCTGTCCTACAGAGTGTGTGAGTGGAGTTTGTGTGATCTCCCCCTGTTATACAGAGTGAGTGGAGTTTGTGTGATCTCCCCCTGTACTACAGAGTGAGTGGAGTTTGTATGATTTCCCCCCTGTTCTACAGATTGAGTAAGTGGAGTTTGTGTGATCTCCCCCTGTTCTACAGAGTGAGTGGAGTTTGTGTGATCTCCCCCTGTTCTACAGAGTGAGTGGAGTTTGTGTGATCTCCCCCTGTCCTACAGAGTGAGTGAGTGGAGTTTGTGTGATCTCCCCCTGTTCTACAGTGAGTGAGTGGAGTTTGTATGATCTGCCCCTGTTCTACAGAGTGTGTGAGTGGAGTTTGTATGATCTCCCCCTGTCCTACAGAGTGAGTGAGTGGAGTTTGTATGATCTCCCCCTGTCCTACAGAGTGAGTGGAGTTTGTGTGATCCCCCCCTGTTCTACAGAGTGAGTGTGTGGAGTTTGTGTGATCTCCCCCTGTTTTACAGAGTGGACTTTGTATGATCTCCCCCTATCCTACAGAGTGAGTGAGTGGAGTTTGTGTGATCTCCCCCTGTTCTACAGAGTGAGTGAGTGGAGTTTGTGTGATCTCTCCCTGTTCTACAGAGTGAGTGGAGTTTGTGTGATCTCCCCCTGTCCTACAGAGTGAGTGAGTGGAGTTTGTGTGATCTCCCCCTATTCTACAGAGTGAGTGTGTGGAGTTTGTGTGATCTCCCCCTGTTCTACAGTGTGAGTGGAGTTTGTGTGATCTCCCCCTGTCCTACACAGCAAGTGAGTTGAGTTTGTGTGATCTCCCCCTGTCCTACAGAGTGAGTGAGTGGAGTTTGTGATCTCCCCCTGTTCTACAGAGTGAGTGGAGTTTGTGTGATCTCCCCCTGTCCTACACAGCGAGTGAGTGGAGTTTGTGTGATCTCCCCCTGTCCTACAGAGTGAGTGAGTGGAGTTTGTGTGATCTCCCCCTGTCCTACAGAGTGAGTGGAGTTTGTGTGATCTCCCCCTGTCCTACAGAGTGAGTGAGTGAGTTGAGTTTGTATGATCTCCCCCTGTCCTACAGAGTGAGTGAATGGAGTTTGTGATCTCCCCCTGTTCTACAGAGTGAGTGGAGTTTGTGTGATCTCCCCCTGTCCTACACAGCGAGTGAGTGGAGTTTGTGTGATCTCCCCCTGTCCTACAGAGTGAGTGAGTGGAGTTTGTGTGATCTCCCCCTGTCCTACAGAGTGAGTGGAGTTTGTGTGATCTCCCCCTGTTCTACAGAGTGAGTGGAGTTTGTGTGATCTCCCCCTGTTCTACAGTGAGTGAGTGGAGTTTGTATGATCTACCCCTGTCCTACAGAGTGAGTAGAGTTTGTGTGATCTCCCCCTGTTCTACAGAAGGAGTGTGTGGAGTTTGTGTGATCTCCCCCTGTTTTACAGAGTGAGTGGAGTTTGTATGATCTCCCCCTGTCCTACAGAGTGTGTGAGTGGAGTTTGTATGATCTCCCCCTGTCCTACAGAGTGTGTGAGTGGAGTTTGTATGATCTCCCCCTGTCCTACAGAGTGTGTGAGTGGAGTTTGTGTGATCTCCCCCTGTTCTACAGAGTGAGTGGAGTTTGTGTGATCTCCCCCTGTACTACAGAGTGAGTGGAGTTTGTATGATTTCCCCCCTGTTCTACAGATTGAGTGAGTGGAGTTTGTGTGATCTCCCCCTGTTCTACAGAGTGAGTGGAGTTTGTGTGATCTCCCCCTGTTCTACAGAGTGGAGTTTGTGTGATCTCCCCCTGTCCTACAGAGTGTGTGAGTGGAGTTTGTGTGATCTCCCCCTGTTCTACAGAGTGAGTGGAGTTTGTGTGATCTCCCCCTGTACTACAGAGTGAGTGGAGTTTGTATGATTTCCCCCCTGTTCTACAGATTGAGTAAGTGGAGTTTGTGTGATCTCCCCCTGTTCTACAGAGTGAGTGGAGTTTGTGTGATCTCCCCCTGTTCTACAGAGTGAGTGGAGTTTGTGTGATCTCCCCCTGTCCTACAGAGTGAGTGAGTGGAGTTTGTGTGATCTCCCCCTGTTCTACAGTGAGTGAGTGGAGTTTGTATGATCTGCCCCTGTTCTACAGAGTGTGTGAGTGGAGTTTGTATGATCTCCCCCTGTCCTACAGAGTGAGTGAGTGGAGTTTGTATGATCTCCCCCTGTCCTACAGAGTGAGTGGAGTTTGTGTGATCCCCCCCTGTTCTACAGAGTGACTGTGTGGAGTTTGTGTGATCTCCCCCTGTTTTACAGAGTGGACTTTGTATGATCTCCCCCTGTCCTACAGAGTGAGTGAGTGGAGTTTGTGTGATCTCCCCCTGTTCTACAGAGTGAGTGAGTGGAGTTTGTGTGATCTCTCCCTGTTCTACAGAGTGAGTGGAGTTTGTGTGATCTCCCCCTGTCCTACAGAGTGAGTGAGTGGAGTTTGTGTGATCTCCCCCTGTTCTACAGAGTGAGTGTGTGGAGTTTGTGTGATCTCCCCCTGTTCTACAGTGTGAGTGGAGTTTGTGTGATCTCCCCCTGTCCTACACAGCAAGTGAGTTGAGTTTGTGTGATCTCCCCCTGTCCTACAGAGTGAGTGAGTGGAGTTTGTGTGATCTCCCCCTGTCCTACAGAGTGAGTGAGTGAGTTGAGTTTGTATGATCTCCCCCTGTCCTACAGAGTGAGTGAATGGAGTTTGTGATCTCCCCTTGTTCTACAGAGTGAGTGGAGTTTGTGTGATCTCCCCCTGTCCTACACAGCGAGTGAGTGGAGTTTGTGTGATCTCCCCCTGTCCTACAGAGTGAGTGAGTGGAGTTTGTGTGATCTCCCCCTGTCCTACAGAGTGAGTGGAGTTTGTGTGATCTCCCCCTGTTCTACAGAGTGAGTGGAGTTTGTGTGATCTCCCCCTGTTCTACAGAGTGAGTGGAGTTTGTGTGATCTCCCTCTGTCCTACAGAGTCAGTGAGTGGAGTTTGTGTGATCTCCCCCTGTCCTACAGAGTGAGTGGAGTTTGTGTGATCTCCCCCTGTTCTACAGTGAGTGAGTGGAGTTTGTATGATCTCCCCCTGTCCTACAGAGTGTGTGAGTGGAGTTTGTATGATCTCCCCCTGTCCTACAGAGTGTGTGAGTGGAGTTTGTGTGATCTCCCCCTGTTCTACAGAGTGAGTGGAGTTTGTGTGATCTCCCCCTGTACTACAGAGTGAGTGGAGTTTGTATGATCTCCCCCTGTTTATACAGATTGAGTGAGTGGAGTTTGTGTGATTTCCCCCTGTTCTACAGAGTGAGTGGAGTTTGTGTGATCTCCCCCTGTTCTACAGAGTGAGTGGAGTTTGTGTGATCTCCCCCTGTCCTACAGAGCGAGTGGAGTTTGTGTGATCTCCCCCTGTCCTACAGAGAGTGTGAGTGGAGTTTGTGTGATCTCCCCCTGTCCTACACAGCGAGTGAGTGGAGTTTGTGTGATCTCCCCCTGTCCTACAGAGTGAGTGGAGTTTGTGTGATCTCCCCCTGTCCTACAGAGTGAGTGAGTGGAGTTTGTGTGATCTCCCCCTGTCCTACAGAGTGAGTGGAGTTTGTGTGATCTCCCCCTGTACTACAGAGTGAGTGGAGTTTGTATGATTTCCCCCCTGTTCTACAGATTGAGTGAGTGGAGTTTGTGTGATCTCCCCCTGTTCTACAGAGTGAGTGGAGTTTGTGTGATCTCCCCCTGTTCTACAGAGTGGAGTTTGTGTGATCTCCCCCTGTCCTACAGAGTGTGTGAGTGGAGTTTGTGTGATCTCCCCCTGTTCTACAGAGTGAGTGGAGTTTGTGTGATCTCCCCCTGTACTACAGAGTGAGTGGAGTTTGTATGATTTCCCCCCTGTTCTACAGATTGAGTAAGTGGAGTTTGTGTGATTTCCCCCTGTTCTACAGAGTGAGTGGAGTTTGTGTGATCTCCCCCTGTTCTACAGAGTGAGTGGAGTTTGTGTGATCTCCCCCTGTCCTACAGAGTGAGTGAGTGGAGTTTGTGTGATCTCCCCCTGTTCTACAGTGAGTGAGTGGAGTTTGTATGATCTGCCCCTGTTCTACAGAGTGTGTGAGTGGAGTTTGTATGATCTCCCCCTGTCCTACAGAGTGAGTGAGTGGAGTTTGTATGATCTCCCCCTGTCCTACAGAGTGAGTGGAGTTTGTGTGATCCCCCCCTGTTCTACAGAGTGACTGTGTGGAGTTTGTGTGATCTCCCCCTGTTTTACAGAGTGGACTTTGTATGATCTCCCCCTGTCCTACAGAGTGAGTGAGTGGAGTTTGTGTGATCTCCCCCTGTTCTACAGAGTGAGTGAGTGGAGTTTGTGTGATCTCTCCCTGTTCTACAGAGTGAGTGGAGTTTGTGTGATCTCCCCCTGTCCTACAGAGTGAGTGAGTGGAGTTTGTGTGATCTCCCCCTGTTCTACAGAGTGAGTGTGTGGAGTTTGTGTGATCTCCCCCTGTTCTACAGTGTGAGTGGAGTTTGTGTGATCTCCCCCTGTCCTACACAGCAAGTGAGTTGAGTTTGTGTGATCTCCCCCTGTCCTACAGAGTGAGTGAGTGGAGTTTGTGTGATCTCCCCCTGTCCTACAGAGTGAGTGAGTGAGTTGAGTTTGTATGATCTCCCCCTGTCCTACAGAGTGAGTGAATGGAGTTTGTGATCCCCCCCTGTTCTACAGAGTGAGTGGAGTTTGTGTGATCTCCCCCTGTCCTACACAGCGAGTGAGTGGAGTTTGTGTGATCTCCCCCTGTCCTACAGAGTGAGTGAGTGGAGTTTGTGTGATCTCCCCCTGTCCTACAGAGTGAGTGGAGTTTGTGTGATCTCCCCCTGTTCTACAGAGTGAGTGGAGTTTGTGTGATCTCCCCCTGTTCTACAGAGTGAGTGGAGTTTGTGTGATCTCCCTCTGTCCTACAGAGTCAGTGAGTGGAGTTTGTGTGATCTCCCCCTGTCCTACAGAGTGAGTGGAGTTTGTGTGATCTCCCCCTGTTCTACAGTGAGTGAGTGGAGTTTGTATGATCTCCCCCTGTCCTACAGAGTGTGTGAGTGGAGTTTGTATGATCTCCCCCTGTCCTACAGAGTGTGTGAGTGGAGTTTGTGTGATCTCCCCCTGTTCTACAGAGTGAGTGGAGTTTGTGTGATCTCCCCCTGTACTACAGAGTGAGTGGAGTTTGTATGATCTCCCCCTGTTTATACAGATTGAGTGAGTGGAGTTTGTGTGATTTCCCCCTGTTCTACAGAGTGAGTGGAGTTTGTGTGATCTCCCCCTGTTCTACAGAGTGAGTGGAGTTTGTGTGATCTCCCCCTGTCCTACAGAGCGAGTGGAGTTTGTGTGATCTCCCCCTGTCCTACAGAGAGTGTGAGTGGAGTTTGTGTGATCTCCCCCTGTCCTACACAGCGAGTGAGTGGAGTTTGTGTGATCTCCCCCTGTCCTACAGAGTGAGTGGAGTTTGTGTGATCTCCCCCTGTCCTACAGAGTGAGTGAGTGGAGTTTGTGTGATCTCCCCCTGTCCTACAGAGTGAGTGGAGTTTGTGTGATCTCCCCCTGTCCTACAGAGTGAGTGGAGTTTGTGTGATCTCCCCCTGTTCTACAGAGTGAGTGGAGTTTGTGTGATCTCCCCCTGTCTTACAGTGTGAGTGAGTGGAGTTTGTGTCATCTCCCCCTGTTCTACAGAGTGAGTGGAGTTTGTGTGATCTCCCCCTGTTCCACAGAGTGAGTGTGAGTGGACTTTGTGTGATCTCCCCCTGTCCTACAGAGTGTGTGAGTGGAGTTTGTATGATCTCCCCCTGTCCTACAGAGTGTGTGAGTGGAGTTTGTGTGATCGCCCCCTGTTCTACAGAGTGAGTGGAGTTTGTGTGATCTCCCCCTGTACTACAGAGTGAGTGGAGTTTGTATGATTTCCCCCCTGTTCTACAGATTGAGTAAGTGGAGTTTGTGTGATCTCCCCCTGTTCTACAGAGTGAGTGGAGTTTGTGTGATCTCCCCCTGTTCTACAGAGTGAGTGGAGTTTGTGTGATCTCCCCCTGTCCTACAGAGTGAGTGAGTGGAGTTTGTGTGATCTCCCCCTGTTCTACAGTGAGTGAGTGGAGTTTGTATGATCTGCCCCTGTTCTACAGAGTGTGTGAGTGGAGTTTGTATGATCTCCCCCTGTCCTACAGAGTGAGTGAGTGGAGTTTGTATGATCTCCCCCTGTCCTACAGAGTGAGTGGAGTTTGTGTGATCCCCCCCTGTTCTACAGAGTGAGTGTGTGGAGTTTGTGTGATCTCCCCCTGTTTTACAGAGTGGACTTTGTATGATCTCCCCCTGTCCTACAGAGTGAGTGAGTGGAGTTTGTGTGATCTCCCCCTGTTCTACAGAGTGAGTGAGTGGAGTTTGTGTGATCTCTCCCTGTTCTACAGAGTGAGTGGAGTTTGTGTGATCTCCCCCTGTCCTACAGAGTGAGTGAGTGGAGTTTGTGTGATCTCCCCCTGTTCTACAGAGTGAGTGTGTGGAGTTTGTGTGATCTCCCCCTGTTCTACAGTGTGAGTGGAGTTTGTGTGATCTCCCCCTGTCCTACACAGCAAGTGAGTTGAGTTTGTGTGATCTCCCCCTGTCCTACAGAGTGAGTGAGTGGAGTTTGTGATCTCCCCCTGTTCTACAGAGTGAGTGGAGTTTGTGTGATCTCCCCCTGTCCTACACAGCGAGTGAGTGGAGTTTGTGTGATCTCCCCCTGTCCTACAGAGTGAGTGAGTGGAGTTTGTGTGATCTCCCCCTGTCCTACAGAGTGAGTGGAGTTTGTGTGATCTCCCCCTGTCCTACAGAGTGAGTGAGTGAGTTGAGTTTGTATGATCTCCCCCTGTCCTACAGAGTGAGTGAATGGAGTTTGTGATCTCCCCCTGTTCTACAGAGTGAGTGGAGTTTGTGTGATCTCCCCCTGTCCTACACAGCGAGTGAGTGGAGTTTGTGTGATCTCCCCCTGTCCTACAGAGTGAGTGAGTGGAGTTTGTGTGATCTCCCCCTGTCCTACAGAGTGAGTGGAGTTTGTGTGATCTCCCCCTGTTCTACAGAGTGAGTGGAGTTTGTGTGATCTCCCCCTGTTCTACAGTGAGTGAGTGGAGTTTGTATGATCTCCCCCTGTCCTACAGAGTGAGTAGAGTTTGTGTGATCTCCCCCTGTTCTACAGAAGGAGTGTGTGGAGTTTGTGTGATCTCCCCCTGTTTTACAGAGTGAGTGGAGTTTGTATGATCTCCCCCTGTCCTACAGAGTGTGTGAGTGGAGTTTGTATGATCTCCCCCTGTCCTACAGAGTGTGTGAGTAGAGTTTGTATGATCTCCCCCTGTCTTACAGTGTGAGTGAGTGGAGTTTGTGTCATCTCCCCCTGTTCTACAGAGTGAGTGGAATTTGTGTGATCTCCCCCTGTTCTACAGAGTGAGTGGAGTTTGTGTGATCTCCCCCTGTTCCACAGAGTGAGTGTGAGTGGACTTTGTGTGATCTCCCCCTGTCCTACAGAGTGTGTGAGTGGAGTTTGTATGATCTCCCCCTGTCCTACAGAGTGTGTGAGTGGAGTTTGTGTGATCTCCCCCTGTTCTACAGAGTGAGTGGAGTTTGTGTGATCTCCCCCTGTACTACAGAGTGAGTGGAGTTTGTATGATTTCCCCCCTGTTCTACAGATTGAGTAAGTGGAGTTTGTGTGATCTCCCCCTGTTCTACAGAGTGAGTGGAGTTTGTGTGATCTCCCCCTGTCCTACAGAGTGAGTGAGTGGAGTTTGTGTGATCTCCCCCTGTTGTGCAGTGAGTGAGTGGAGTTTGTATGATCTGCCCCTGTTCTACAGAGTGTGTGAGTGGAGTTTGTATGATCTCCCCCTGTCCTACAGAGTGAGTGAGTGGAGTTTGTATGATCTCCCCCTGTCCTACAGAGTGAGTGGAGTTTGTGTGATCCCCCCCTGTTCTACAGAGTGAGTGTGTGGAGTTTGTGTGATCTCCCCCTGTTTTACAGAGTGGACTTTGTATGATCTCCCCCTGTCCTACAGAGTGAGTGAGTGGAGTTTGTGTGATCTCCCCCTGTTCTACAGAGTGAGTGAGTGGAGTTTGTGTGATCTCTCCCTGTTCTACAGAGTGAGTGGAGTTTGTGTGATCTCCCCCTGTCCTACAGAGTGAGTGAGTGGAGTTTGTGTGATCTCCCCCTGTTCTACAGAGTGAGTGTGTGGAGTTTGTGTGATCTCCCCCTGTTCTACAGTGTGAGTGGAGTTTGTGTGATCTCCCCCTGTCCTGCACAGCAAGTGAGTTGAGTTTGTGTGATCTCCCCCTGTCCTACAGAGTGAGTGAGTGGAGTTTGTGTGATCTCCCCCTGTCCTACAGAGTGAGTGAGTGAGTTGAGTTTGTATGATCTCCCCCTGTCCTACAGAGTGAGTGAATGGAGTTTGTGATCTCCCCCTGTTCTACAGAGTGAGTGGAGTTTGTGTGATCTCCCCCTGTCCTACACAGCGAGTGAGTGGAGTTTGTGTGATCTCCCCCTGTCCTACAGAGTGAGTGAGTGGAGTTTGTGTGATCTCCCCCTGTCCTACAGAGTGAGTGGAGTTTGTGTGATCTCCCCCTGTTCTACAGAGTGAGTGGAGTTTGTGTGATCTCCCCCTGTTCTACAGTGAGTGAGTGGAGTTTGTATGATCTCCCCCTGTCCTACAGAGTGTGTGAGTGGAGTTTGTATGATCTCCCCCTGTCCTACAGAGTGTGTGAGTAGAGTTTGTATGATCTCCCCCTGTCTTACAGTGTGAGTGAGTGGAGTTTGTGTCATCTCCCCCTGTTCTACAGAGTGAGTGGAATTTGTGTGATCTCCCCCTGTTCTACAGAGTGAGTGGAGTTTGTGTGATCTCCCCCTGTTCCACAGAGTGAGTGTGAGTGGACTTTGTGTGATCTCCCCCTGTCCTACAGAGTGTGTGAGTGGAGTTTGTATGATCTCCCCCTGTCCTACAGAGTGTGTGAGTGGAGTTTGTGTGATCTCCCCCTGTTCTACAGAGTGAGTGGAGTTTGTGTGATCTCCCCCTGTACTACAGAGTGAGTGGAGTTTGTATGATTTCCCCCCTGTTCTACAGATTGAGTAAGTGGAGTTTGTGTGATCTCCCCCTGTTCTACAGAGTGAGTGGAGTTTGTGTGATCTCCCCCTGTTCTACAGAGTGAGTGGAGTTTGTGTGATCTCCCCCTGTCCTACAGAGTGAGTGAGTGGAGTTTGTGTGATCTCCCCCTGTTGTGCAGTGAGTGAGTGGAGTTTGTATGATCTGCCCCTGTTCTACAGAGTGTGTGAGTGGAGTTTGTATGATCTCCCCCTGTCCTACAGAGTGAGTGAGTGGAGTTTGTATGATCTCCCCCTGTCCTACAGAGTGAGTGGAGTTTGTGTGATCCCCCCCTGTTCTACAGAGTGAGTGTGTGGAGTTTGTGTGATCTCCCCCTGTTTTACAGAGTGGACTTTGTATGATCTCCCCCTGTCCTACAGAGTGAGTGAGTGGAGTTTGTGTGATCTCCCCCTGTTCTACAGAGTGAGTGAGTGGAGTTTGTGTGATCTCTCCCTGTTCTACAGAGTGAGTGGAGTTTGTGTGATCTCCCCCTGTCCTACAGAGTGAGTGAGTGGAGTTTGTGTGATCTCCCCCTGTTCTACAGAGTGAGTGTGTGGAGTTTGTGTGATCTCCCCCTGTTCTACAGTGTGAGTGGAGTTTGTGTGATCTCCCCCTGTCCTGCACAGCAAGTGAGTTGAGTTTGTGTGATCTCCCCCTGTCCTACAGAGTGAGTGAGTGGAGTTTGTGTGATCTCCCCCTGTCCTACAGAGTGAGTGAGTGAGTTGAGTTTGTATGATCTCCCCCTGTCCTACAGAGTGAGTGAATGGAGTTTGTGATCTCCCCCTGTTCTACAGAGTGAGTGGAGTTTGTGTGATCTCCCCCTGTCCTACACAGCGAGTGAGTGGAGTTTGTGTGATCTCCCCCTGTCCTACAGAGTGAGTGAGTGGAGTTTGTGTGATCTCCCCCTGTCCTACAGAGTGAGTGGAGTTTGTGTGATCTCCCCCTGTTCTACAGAGTGAGTGGAGTTTGTGTGATCTCCCCCTGTTCTACAGTGAGTGAGTGGAGTTTGTATGATCTCCCCCTGTCCTACAGAGTGAGTAGAGTTTGTGTGATCTCCCCCTGTTCTACAGAAGGAGTGTGTGGAGTTTGTGTGATCTCCCCCTGTTTTACAGAGTGAGTGGAGTTTGTATGATCTCCCCCTGTCCTACAGAGTGTGTGAGTGGAGTTTGTATGATCTCCCCCTGTCCTACAGAGTGTGTGAGTGGAGTTTGTGTGATCTCCCCCTGTTCTACAGAGTGAGTGGAGTTTGTGTGATCTCCCCCTGTTCTACAGATTGAGTGAGTGGAGTTTGTGTGATTTCCCCCTGTTCTACAGAGTGAGTGGAGTTTGTGTGATCTCCCCCTGTCCTACAGAGCGAGTGGAGTTTGTGTGATCTCCCCCTGTCCTACAGAGAGTGTGAGTGGAGTTTGTGTGATCTCCCCCTGTCCTACACAGCGAGTGAGTGGAGTTTGTGTGATCTCCCCCTGTTCTACAGTGTGAGTGGAGTTTGTGTGATCTTCCCCTGTCCTACACAGCGAGTGAGTGGAGTTTGTGTGATCTCCCCCTGTGAGCCGAAGACACACACACAGGCAGAAAAAGTCACAGACATACACAGAGACACAAACACACAGAGAGACACACACAGACAAAGATGACAAAGATCCTCCGTGTAGCCTGACAAACACCGTTGGGGCAAGTGCTGTTAGTGAGCACCAGACAGGCACAGAGAGAGACACACACACAGAGACACAGAGAGAGAGACACACACAAAGACACAGGCATATGTACAATCTCGTGCCACTCACTTTCCCTCAAGGGCACGACCACAACCGCTACCCAGGGTGAGGATCGCGATGGCGAGGATGAGAAGGAGAATCTCACACGGAGGAGGTAGCGGCCACCGGGATCGTCCAGCGCCGAGGAGACGTCGCACCGCGTCTCCGTTGTGGCAGCGCAGACGGTCTGCCAGCGGGCTCGTCTGAAGCTGCGCAGACAGTGACACAGGGAGGAGTGGTGAGGGTGGTGAGGAGCCAGTGGGTGAGAGAGACGTGTGTGTGTGTGTGAGTGGGTTGGTGGGTGAGTGGGTTGGTGAGTGAGTGGGTGAATGGGTGTGTGTGTGAGTGAGTGGGTTGGTGGGTGAGTGGGTTGGTGAGTGAGTGGGTGAGTGGGTTGGTGAGTGGGTGAATGGGTTGGTGAGTGAGTGGGTGAATGGGTGAGTGGGTGATTGAGTGGGTGAGTGAGTGGGTGATTGAGTGGGTTGGTGAGTGAGTGGGTGAGGGGGTTGGTGAGTGGGTTGGTGAGTGAGTGGGTGAGTGAGTGGGTTGGTCAGTGAGTGGGTTGGTGAGTGGGTTGGTGAGTGAGTGGGTGAGTGGGTGGGTGAGTGGGTTGGTGAGTGAGTGGGTAAGTTGGTTGGTGAGTGGATGAGTGAGTGGGTTGGTGAGTGAGTGGGTGAGTGAGTGGGTTGGTGAGTGAGTGGGTTGGTGAGTGGGTTGGTGAGTGAGTGGGTGAGTGGGTGGGTGAGTGGGTTGGTGAGTGAGTGGGTAAGTTGGTTGGTGAGTGGGTGAGTGAGTGGGTTGGTGAGTGAGTGGGTAAGTTGGTTGGTGAGTGGGTGAGTGAGTGGGTTGGTGAGTGAGTGGGTGAGTGGGTGGGTGAGTGGGTTGGTGAGTGAGTGGGTAATTGGTTGGTGAGTGGGTGGGTGAGTGGGTTGGTGAGTGAGTGGGTGAGTAGGTTGGTGAGTGAGTGGGTGAGTAAGTGAGTGGGTGAGTGAGTGGGTGAGTGGGTTGGTGAGTGGGTTGGTGAGTGAGTGGGTGAGTGAGTGGGTTGGTGAGTGAGTGGCTGAGTGAATGGGTGAGTGAATGGGTTGGTGAGTGAGTGGGTTGGTGAGTGAGTGGCTGAGTGAGTGAGTGAGCATCTCACAGTTTGCTCTGAACTGTGTATGTAACATTCAGGAACGTTGAGTTGGTCGTGGTCGTGGTGGTCGAGTTGATGGTGAAAGGATCAACAAGTGGGGGTCTATCCCCTCCATCCCCACTGGGAGCCGCTTCAACGGGGTCCCAGCAAAGGGTCGCCAGGAGGTCTCGAGACTCCAAACGAACATTCAGTGGGAACAGCGGAGCTGGGCAGATGGGGAAAAAACACTCAAGAGTGCGCTAACCACTGCACCACCACTCCTCACACACTCACACACAGTGCGCTAACCACTGCACCACCACTCCTCACTGACACACACAGTGCGCTAACACTGCACCACCACTCCCCACACACTCACACACAGTGCGTTAACCACTGCACCACCACTCCACACACACACAGTGCGCTAACCACTGCACCACCACTCCCCACTCACAGACAGTGCGCTAACCACTGCACCACCACTCCCCACTCACACACAGTGAGCTAACCACTGCACCACCACTCCTCACTCACACACAGTGCGCTAACCACTGCACCACAACTCCCCACACACACACACAGTGCGCTAACCACTGCACCACCACTCCCCCCACAATCACACAGTGCGCTAACCACTGCACCACCACTCACACACACAGTGCGCTAACCACTGCACCACCACTCCACACTCACACACAGTGCGCTAACCACTGCACCACCACTCCTCACTCACACACACAGTGCGCTAACCACTGCACCACCACTCCCCACACACTCACACACAGTGCGTTAACCACTGCACCACCACTCCACACACACACACAGTGCGCTAACCACTGCACCACCACTCCCCACTCACAGACTGCGCTAACCACTGCACCACCACTCCCCACTCACACACAGTGAGCTAACCACTGCACCACCACTCCTCACTCACACAAAGTGCGCTAACCACTGCACCACAACTCCCCACACACACACACAGTGCGCTAACCACTGCACCACCACTCCCCCCACAATCACACAGTGCGCTAACCACTGCACCACCACTCACACACACAGTGCGCTAACCACTGCACCACCACTCCCCACTCACACAGTGCGCTAACCACTGCACCACCACTCCCCACACACTCACACACAGTGCGCTAACCACTGCACCACCACTCCTCACTCACACACAGTGCGCTAACCACTGCACCACCACTCCCCACTCACACAGTGCGCTAACCACTGCACCACCACTCCCCACACACACAGTGCGCTAACCATTGCACCACCACTCCCCACTCACACACACTGCGCTAATCACTGCACCACCACTCCCCACTCACACACACACAGTGCGCTAACCACTGCATCACCACTCCTCACTCACACACACAGTGCGCTAACCACTGCACCACCACTCCCCACACACTCACACACAGTGCGTTAACCACTGCACCACCACTCCACACACACACACACACAGTGCGCTAACCACTGCACCACCACTCCCCACACACTCACACACAGTGCGTTAACCACTGCACCACCACTCCACACACACACACACACAGTGCGCTAACCACTGCACCACCACTCCCCACTCACAGACTGCGCTAACCACTGCACCACCACTCCCCACTCACACACAGTGAGCTAACCACTGCACCACCACTCCTCACTCACACACAGTGCGCTAACCACTGCACCACAACTCCCCACACACACACACAGTGCGCTAACCACTGCACCACCACTCCCCCCACAATCACACAGTGCGCTAACCACTGCACCACCACTCACACACACAGTGCGCTAACCACTGCACCACCACTCCCCACTCACAGACAGTGCGCTAACCACTGCACCACCACTCCCCACTCACACACAGTGAGCTAACCACTGCACCACCACTCCTCACTCACACACAGTGCGCTAACCACTGCACCACAACTCCCCACACACACACACAGTGCGCTAACCACTGCACCACCACTCCCCCCACAATCACACAGTGCGCTAACCACTGCACCACCACTCACACACACAGTGCGCTAACCACTGCACCACCACTCCCCACTCACACAGTGCGCTAACCACTGCACCACCACTCCCCACACACTCACACACAGTGCGCTAACCACTGCACCACCACTCCTCACTCACACACAGTGCGCTAACCACTGCACCACCACTCCCCACTCACACAGTGCGCTAACCACTGCACCACCACTCCCCACACACACAGTGCGCTAACCATTGCACCACCACTCCCCACTCACACACACTGCGCTAATCACTGCACCACCACTCCCCACTCACACACACACAGTGCGCTAACCACTGCACCACCACTCCACACTCACACTTATACAGTGCGCTAACCACTGCACCACCACTCCTCACACACACACAGTGCGCTAACCACTGCACCACCACTCCCCACACACACACAGTGCGCTAACCACTGCACCACCACTCCTCGGGCTCTGCTCGATTTATCGATCACCTCGGGCTCTGCTCACCGTGGCTGCTGCACGTGACGAGGTGGTGGTGGTGGAGGAGAGGCAGGATGAAGGGGAAGAGTAGGCCAAGTTTGTAGAGTTTCGACATCGCCATTAACCCCACACGCAGCCACGTGGCCGCCTCACCCAAGTCACGTGCTGAGGAAATCGATTCAAGGTTTAATTAAAACTCAGATCGATTCCTATGGGGATAACAAATGCGAATCGATAGTGGTCAAAAATGTAGCCGATGGCATCGATCCCTATTGGGACTGCATTGGAATTGACGTTGGTCGTGAGTGTAAAATGGAATCGAATACATTTTCGATAACATGGGAATTGATTATGGCGATTTGTTCTAATAACTTAGGAATCGATCTAGCTAGTGATTTAAAGCGCATAAAATCGAATCCCATTGGGATACCTACCATGAGAATCGATTGTTAGAAAAGGAGAGCGTTTAGAATCGATTCCTATTGAGATAACATTGTAGTCTATGAATCAGAAAGGGTTTTATTCGCCATGAAAGTTCACACCAACACGGAATTTACTTTGGCAGGATGGTGCATACATTCAACATATAGGAATCTAAAATCTTAAATAAGTTTTAAACAAGTCTTACTATAATAAGGGTTAAAAGTCTAACACCAAGGGGCTGAAGTATATAAAATTGAATAAATATCGAATATAAAATAGCTTTAAGTAATTTAAAAATAAAAAATACAAATAGGTTAACATAGTTAATATCGGCAAGGTTTCATCATGTAGATAAAATGTTAAAAACAGTGTTAGCCCTTGGCCTTGTTTAACAGGCCAGCAGCAGATGGGAAGAAGCTGTTTTTATGGCGTGAGGTTTTGGTCCTGATGGACCGAAGCCTTCTGCCGGAGGGGAGTAGCTGAAACAGAGAGTGTCCAGGGTGGGAGGAATCGGCCATAATCTTCCTCGCTCGCCTCATGGTCCTTGTCGTGTGCAGGTCCTCGAGGGTTGGTAGATTGCAGGCAATCACCTTCTCAGCAGTGTGGATGATACGCTGCAGTCTGCTCTTGTCCTTGGCAGTGGCAGCAGCGTACCAGACGGTTATGGAGGAGGTGAGGATGGATTCAATGATCGCTGTATAGAATTGCACCATCATTGTCTTTGGCAGGTTGAATTTCTTCAGCTGCCGTAGAAAGTACATCCTCTGTGCAGTCTGCTTAACAGCGGATGTCAAACAAGCCACTGTGTCACTCACAACACACATTGCATGTTGGTGTCACGGTCAAAATTGTGGCAATTCCAGTAACACTATCCAGAAACTCCACAAGGGAGATGACGCGTCAATGATCGCCTCCTACCGACAGACTCATGTCCACGTGCAGGCCGGTGCAGGGCCACCTTGTGCCACACAGGGGCAGCTGCCACTAGGGGGCGCCCTTCCATTGTTTGAGATGAGGTTCGATACGAAACACCGAGTTGCTGAGGCAATAAGGCAAGCGACTTATGATACCAGCCGCTCCTCCTGGGCAGGTTCGGTTACGTACGGTGCGAAATAAGTTCCAGATACACACACAGAGACTCACACAGATACACACACAGATACACACACAGAGACTCGCACAGATACACAGATACACACAGATACACACACACAGAGACTCACACAGATACACACACAGATACACACACAGAGATTCACACAGATACACACACAGAGATTCACACAGATACACACACAGAGACTCACAGACTCACACAAGGTTGGCTAGGTATGGTGCGAAAGTTACAGATAAACAAGTTTGAGTCGCGGGCCGTGGAAGTTGACCGGGCGCGTGTTGCTACTGACAGTCGTTGAATACGGTTGGATAGACGCTGCTAGAGAGACAGAGACAAGACAGGCGGACAGACAAGAGGAACACAGAGACGACAGAGAAACACAGGCAGAGAGAAACACAGAGGCAAACAGATGACACAGACGGACAGAGAGATGTTAAATCGAACAAACTGAACTCGCTCCATTGAAAGAGATTCCTCGATCTTAGCAATGCCCGGAAGTCGTTCTTATTCTTATTGATTTAATTGTGTGTGGTGTGTACGTGCAAGCAATGTGGGATATCGATGTACACAGATATGAACAAGATCAGCAGACAAGACGTCTTTAATTTAATCGGTCTCTCCACGAAACAAAGGAATGTTTAACACGAAATATAAATCCCACGGCCTTCGTGCGAGTCCATAATAACTGCAGCATTGCTTAAGTACAAGCCAACTGTGGACCGGTTTTGGTGGACAATGTCTCAACAGCAGTGGGGCTTGCTTCAAGCCATGGTTGTGAACATCCAGACGTTAATCAGCAAGGAGCATTTCTAGTCCGAGTTCGACAAAATCTACGTCAACACGTAAGACAAAATTATAATTCGTGTTGTAGAGAATGTATCTCCTCTACGTGTAACTTTAAGGTGGTATGGCTTGTAACTGATGAATGATCCGAGTGTGCTTCCTATGTCAAAGACAATGAGTTGCTCCAGATGCTTCCTGAAACACAAAAGTACCCTTTGACCTGTATCACAAGAACAACGGGTCTCACCTGAGTTCTCTGTACAGGTTACGTCCAAAAACACACACACACTTTGTCCTAACATCACTTATTCAATGTTTGACCCTTATAAAAAATAAAGTGATGCATGTACACACACAATCAGACAAGTGTTCATTCTAAATTTCGATTTAAAGCTTTCGTGACTGCAAGGATTCATCTTAAGTCACGTAGAATGAGAATATGAGAATAAAATAATAAAATAACACAATAAAGCTATTTCTATGACCAGTCTATTTCTATGACCAGTCACAAGCTAATCACTCAGCTATTTCAATGCTAAAGTCTCCTGTTTTATATGTAAACCCCTTTGTCAAGGTGCCTGACCTCTCTAAACCAGCTTAAAAGACGCTACAAATCTTAACAGCGTTCATTGAAGCTCTGTCGTCCCGACAGGTTTGTTCCTTTCACCTGTAGGCCACTTGTGTTGTGGCCGAAACGTCGTGAGAATTTTAGTGTTATTTTATTAATTTATTAATTTATTCTCATTCTACGTGACTTTACCGAAAGAACCAAAGAAGATGTTCATTCTAAATTATTGACTGGAATTTTAACAAAATTTAATTACTGCAGTGAAATCTACTGCATCAGATAACATCTGATTAAAAAGCTATTTAAAAAAATATGCACCGTCTGCTTAACAGTGGATGTAAAACATACTATTGTGTCATTCAAAACGAGTAGACCATTGCATGCTGGCGAATTCTAAACATTAGCGACAAATTACAAAACTGAGATGAAACATCAATCATCGTCCCCTACTGACAGCCTCTTGTTCACATACTCTTTGGTTCTTTCAGTAAAGTCATGTAGGTACAAAAAATAATAATAGATCACGACGTTTCGATCGTAACACAAGCGGTCGTCCTCAGGCGGAAAAAATAATAAATGCAGGCCGGTGCAGGGCCACCACCCTGTGCCACACAGGGGCAGCTGCTACTTGGGGATGCTCTTCGAGTGTTTCAGACGAGATACAAAACTCCGAGTTGCCGAGGCAATTAAGCAAGCACCGTGTAAAAGCAATTATTATAACATAGTGAATGCTTGGGAGCTTATTGGCTCTCGCTCCTGGTCAGAGATCTCCCCAACACACAGGTCCACAAAGACTGGCCGCTCGCTCTTACTCTGCAGGATGAACCTAGGACCTGAGTGTTCAACATCGCATTCTTTTCGTTAAAGGCCTGTGACAAAGGTGCATCTATTGTAACGACATTGTCTCAAGCTTACACATCTACCGGGTCTCCATTTAACTTTGTATTGTCTAGGAAGTCCACCCACACCTCCACAAACTGCTGGGAGTTGCCTCGCTCTGTCTCAGTCAGAATTCTCCTCCTGCTTCACGTTGCCTCCATCGATGAGAAGGTCTCATTTTGGTGAATCTTCATCTTCACATTTTACCTTCACTTCTTCGCTCTTCACCATCACCTCTTCACATTTCACCTCGATACCTTTAAGTGTCAAAGCTGCGATTTTCCTCCGGTTCTTGTTTCATGAGGGATGGGCTCATTGCGGCACTTTGACTTTCACAAGCTGACTTCAGATTAAACTCCTTGTGGATCTTCTGATGCTTCTGTGTTCTCTGGTGTACTTGAAGATTTGATGAATTTGCAAACATCTGCCTGCACAGAGTACACTTGAAGGGTTTCTCTCCTGTGTGTGTTCTCTGGTGTACTATAAGAGCAGCTGACTGTGCAAATGCCTTCCCACACACACTGCACTTGAAGGGTTTCTCTCCCGTGTGAGTTCTCTGGTGTGCTACAAGAGCAGATGACTGCGCAAATGCCTTCCCACACACACTGCACTTGAAGGGTTTCTCTCCCGTGTGTGTTCTCTGGTGTTCTACAAGAGCAGATGACCCTGCAAATGCCTTCCCACACACACTGCACTTGAAGGGTTTCTCTCCCGTGTGAGTTCTCTGGTGTGCTACAAGAGTAGATGACTGTGAAAATGCCTTCACACACACACACTGCACTTGAAGGGTTTCTCTCCCGTGTGTGTTCTCTGGTGTATTTTAAGAACAGATGACTGTGGAAATGTCTTGTTACACACAGTACATTTGAAGGGTTTCTCTCCTGTGTGAGTTCTCTGGTGCCGTGTCAAATTTCCAGTCCGATCCGTGCTGTATGCACGCTGGTCGCATTGTTGACATGTCATACCGAGCTGCGCTGAGTGCATTTGCTCCATCAGACCAATTCTGCGGAGGAAGCGTCAGAGGAAGCGTCAGCTGCAGACAGAAAAAAATAATATCCACACCATCTACACGTCAGTATCGAGGCACAGAGGAATGCATACATTCACAGTAACACGTGACTTACACGTCTATACTTATTCATATATTCATGATGCAGTGAAAAAGTTTCCCATATTCATCACAGGGCTGTTATGGCACGCAATGAGAGGGCAAATGGTCGTAAACATGCCTGGAAGCCCTCGTATCTTCAAAATGAATGTTCACCCAAAACTCCGAGCACATAATTTCGGCTGTCTGGCTACAAAAGGAATATTTATGAGAGCTAAATTCAGCTGACATAGCAAAGGGTGTTTAAAACAATACCATTTGTGTTATGCATAAATTAATGTTCAATCGCAACTTAGAGGTGTGAATCCAGGCTCAGATGTCCTTAAATGCTGGGATGAACAGTTCAAACTTCAGCTGAATGTGTGTGCTGTGTTCACCTCCTGTTTCCATTCTTATAAAGCGTTCCAGAGGAAAACAAAAGTAAACTACTGTTATGATATAACCTCCGTGTTCAACAGAGTTAATAGACGTTACTGCAAACACAAACTGTACACTGTCACTGGGTAAACAGGCGGTGGCGTGTCTAGAATCATGCCTGGCCACCTTCATCTGCTTGGCATGAATGCTTCCTCACTCCACCAAGTAATTGAGGATCAACGAACATAGCCGAGGCTAACTGGAGTTTGCGTGTCTCTCTGCGTGTTGAGATGTTAACTACCTCACCTGGTATACAGGAAGTCGTGGGTTCGATCCCGACCGTGACGCCTGCTGTATATTTGGAGTTTGCGCGTCACTCCGTTTAGCGTCTTTGACCGATAGACATTGACACACGTATTCTTGTTGATTTCGGTAAAGTTACGTAGATAGAAAATAACAATAACAGATAATACAATTACATTAAATAAAGACTACTTCTTCTTTGGTTCTTTCGGTAAAGTCACATAGAATGAGAATAAAATAATAAATTGATAAAATAAAATAACACAATCATATTCTCACGACGTTTCGGCCACAACACAAGCGGCCTTCATCGTTGTGGCCGAAACGTCGTGAGAATATTATTGTGTTATTCTATTTTAGCAATTTATTATTTTATTCTCATTCTACGTGACTTTACCGAAAGAACCAAAGAAGATGAATCCTTGCAGTCACGAAAGCTTTAAATCGAAAATTAAAGACTACTTGTGTTGCGATCAAAACAACGTGAGTTGTTTTGCTCTATTTACAATTTATTTTTATTTATTTTCATTGTTATTTTTATTTAACTTTCTATCTGCGTGACTTTACCGAAAGAACCAAGAATATTAATTCCTGCAGTCACCAAAGTTTTAAGTCAAAACATTCACACACGTTGACAAAGCCTCACCTTGTGTTGTTGTGGGCAGGTCGCTTCTGATAACAAGAGCGGTATAGCAGCTCAAGTGGGCTTGGCCTGCTAACAAAAGAAAATAAAAACTGCGTGAATATTTACAATAAAACAAAGTTACAAAGTGGCGAGCCGGGTGAAGACAAATTAAACTTAAGCGAGATCATTAAAGTGAATGCAATCAGGCGAGGGCAGGAGGCAAGGCCCCGCGTGGCTAGGCCCCGCGTTGTAAAGTTCCAACCTGGACATCGATTCCCATGCTCGCTGCTACTCAACTGACATCCCTACGAGAGAGAGGCTCTACCTTGGTAAACAACAACAACAACCACCACAACAACGACCACCACCACAACGATGAGAATTTCTCACCTCGGATTTCAGTGCAAGCGCGCACGCGGCAGCTTCCTGTTACCTCGCGACAGCAGGAAGTAGTATGACGTCACTTCCCTCCCACGAGCGGCTCTGTAACTGAATAAATTATGTTAATGAGACCGGCCCATACGTCGAGGGATGGGGGCGTCGGCGCTGAACTCGTCGAAACTCGCGACGGCTTTAACGGAAACATTGTTAATGAGCCGCTAGCCACTGGGCGTAGCTGTGGCCAAATAAGGATTTCCACTGGACCGATATCGGCAGTGACCAATGCGGAGGTGACATCACGCTCAAGAGCGCGGTGGACGGGGGAGGGGTGAATACCTTGGTGACATGACGTCTCTAGCGAGGTACACCTCACCCTGGCGTTTCACGCCGATGAGGTAATGCAGAGTGGTGACGTCCCAGAGTTGGAGTTTAAGTTGATTTAGATTAATTTTCCATTGCTCCCTCCCTTGGGTGTGTGAGCTCAGCAATAACGTGGACATTATTGTGTATACACTGTGTGTGTGTACACTGTATGTACACACTGTGTGTACACTGTGTGTGTGTACACTGTGTGTGTGTACACTGTTTGTGTCCACATTGAACCGAACCCCCTGCAAGGCCATCTACTTAACGTTGAGAGAAAATTCACACGAAATGTCCTTTGCAATGAAGTCTTCCAGATGTAAATTGATACAAGCTTTTAATGAAGAAATAAAATCATCTAATTCAAAACACAACACAATTGAAAGATGTTTCATTTTAAAACTTCAAAATGGAGCATGGGGTACTTGCGTGAATGCGTCCTTCGTGTGCAAATGTTGTGACTTTCCTGGCCTGAAGGCCGTCAATGTGTTGGACCCTTAAATGGTGCACAGCGTCTCAACAACAGCAGTGGGGTTTGCTTCAACCGATAGGTACGAACATCCAGACGTGAATCAGCAAGGTGCATTCTAGTCCCAGTTAGACAAAATCTACGTCAACACGTAAGACAAAACTACAATTCGTGTTGTAGAGAATGTACCTCCTCCTATACGTGTAACCTTTAAGTGGTATACCTTGTAACTGATGAATGATCCGAGCGTACTACCTATTTCAAAGACAATGAGTTGCTCCAGATGCTTCGTGGAACACAAAAACACCGTTTGACCTGTATCACAAGAACAACGGGTCTCACCTGAGAACTCTGTACAGGTTACTTTCAAACACACACACACTTTGTCCTAACATCACTTGTTCAATGTTTGACCCTTATAGATCAAATGTTACAAGTATGGACAAAACCAGACAAGTATTCATTCTAAATTATTGACAGGCATATTAACAAAATTGGATTACTGCAGTGAAATATACTGCATCACGTTACATCGTATTAACAAGAAGCTTTTAAAAAAAGTTGCACAGTCTGCTTCACAGTGTATGTAAAACATACTATTGTGTCATTTAAAACGAGTAGGCCATTGCATGCTGGCCGTCTGAGTGAAAATGTAGCAAATTCTAAACATTACCTACAAACCACACAACTGAGATGACACATCAATCATCGCCCCCTACTGACAGGCTCTTGTCCACATGCAGGCCGGTGCAGGGCCACCACCTTGTGCCACACAGGGGCAGCTGCTACTTGGGGATGCTCTTTGAGTGTTTCAGGCGAGGTACGACACAAAACTCCGAGTTGCTGAGGCGATTAAGCAAGCACCGTGTAAAAGCAATTATAACATAGTGAATGCTTGGGAGCTTATTGGCTCTTGCTCCTGGTTAGAGATCTACCCAACCCACGGGCCCACAAAGTGTTCAACTTCACATTGTCATTAAAGGCTTGTGACAAAGGTGCATCTATTGTAGCGACATCGTCTCTGGCTTACACATCTACCGGGTCTCCACTTGACTTTGGATTGTCTCGGAGGAAGTCCACCCACACCTCAACAAACTGCTGGGAGTTGCCTCGCTCTGCCTCAGTCAGAATTCTCCTCCTGCTTTACGTTGCCTCCATCGATGTGAAGGTCCCATTTTGGAGTTGAATCTTCATCTTCACATTTCACCTTCACTTCTTCCCTCTTCACCATCACTTCTTCCCTCTTCACCATCACCTCTTCATATTTCACCTCGATACCTTTAAAAGTGTCCAAGCTGCGATTTTCGTCCGGTTCTTGTTTCATGAGGGATGGGCTTATTGTGGCACTTTGACTTTCACAAGCTGATTTCAGATTCCACTCCTTGCAGCTCTTCTGATGCTTCCGTGTTTTCTGGTGTACTTGAAGATTTTCATGAATGTGCAAACGCCTTCCCGCAGAGTGCACCTGAAGGGTTTCTCTCCCGTGTGTGTTCTCTGGTGTACTTTAAGATGTGATGACTGTGCAAACATCATCCCACACAGAGTGTACCTCAAGGGTTTCTCTCCTGTCTGTGTTCTCTGGTGTACTAGAAGATTTGATGAATGTGCAAATGCCTTTCCGCACACACTGCACTTGAAGGGTTTCTCTCCCGTGTGTGCTCTGGTGTTTTTTAAGAGCAGATGACTGTGAAAATGCCTTCCCACACACACTGCACTTGAAGGGTTTCTCTTCCATGTGTGTTCTCTGGTGTGATTTAAGACCAGATGACTGTGAAAATGCCTTCCCACACACAGTGCACTTGAAGGGTTTCTCTCCCGTGTGTGTTTTCTTGTGTGATTTAAGACCAGATGACTGTGAAAATGCCTTCCCACACACACTGCACTTGAAGGGTTTCTCTCCCGTGTGTGTTTTCTGGTGTGTTTTAAGAGCAGATGACTGTGAAAATGCCTTCACACACAGTGCACTTGAAGGGTTTCTCTCCCGTGTGTGTTCTCTGGTGTTTTTTAAGAGCAGATGACTGTGAAAATGTCTTCCCACAAACACTGCACTTGAAGGGTTTCTCTCCCGTGTGTGTTCTCTGGTGTTTTTAAGAGCAGATGAATCAGAAAATGTCTTCCCACACACACTGCACAAGGGTTTCTCTCCCGTGTGTGTTCTCTGGTGTGTTTTAAGAGCAGATGACCGTGAAAATGCCTTCACACACACACTGCACTTGAAGGGTGTCTCTCCCGTGTGTGTTCTCTGGTGTGTTCTAAGAGTAGATGAATCTGAAAACGTCTTCCCACACACACTGCATTTGAAGGGTTTCTCTCCCGTGTGTGTTCTCTGGTGTGTTTTAAGAGCAAATGAACCTGAAAATGTCTTCCGACACACACTGCACCTAAAGGGTTTCTCTCCCGTGTGTGTTCTCTGGTGTTTTTTAAGAGTAGATGAATCTGAAAATGTCCTCCCACACACACTGCACTTGAAGGGTTTCTCTCCCGTGTGTGTTCTCTGGTGTGTTTTAAGAGTAGATGAATCTGAAAAAGTCTTCCCACACACACTGCACTTGAAGGGTTTCTCTCCCGTGTGTGTTCTCTGGTGTCTTTGAAGATGAGATGAATCTGAAAATGCCTTCCCACACACACTGCACTTCAAGGGTTTCTCTCCCGTGTGTGTTCTCTGGTGTGTTTTAAGAGCAAATGAATCTGAAAATGCCTTCCCCCACACACTGTACTCGAAGGGTTTCTCTCCCGTGTGTGTTCTCTGGTGTTTTTTAAGAGTAGATGAATCTGAACATGCCTTCCCACACACACTGCACTTGAAAGGTTTCTCTCCCGTGTGTGTTCTCTGGTGTGTTTTAAGAGTAGATGAATCTGAAAATGTCTTCCCACATACAGTGCATTTGAAGGATTTCTCTCCTGTGCGAGTTCTCTGGTGCTGTGTCAAATTCCCAGTCCGATCTGTGCTGTATGCACGCTGGTCGCATTGTTGACTTGTCATCCCGGCTTGCTGTGCTGAGTGTCTTTGCTCCATCAGACCAGCGTCAGCTGCAGACAGAAAATAAGAATATCCACACCATCTACACGTCAGTATCGAGCCATGGAGGAATTAATATATACAGTCACACGTGACTTACACGTCTATATTCATTCATGTATTCACGACTAGCTGTACTACCCGGCTTCGCCCGAGACTTGGATCCACCACGTCAGTTACAGCAGTTACTCGTTTGAGGCTGAGTCTACCTAGGGGAGGCCCAGAAGCGGTTAAAATAATCGTCACCGGTGGTGGCCGTGAGCGGGAATCGAACTCGGGTCACCGGGTTCGGAGCACGGCGTAGCGCTAACCGATACACTACAATGCGTTACGCTTCCACACACAGACACACACACAGACAACAACAACCGCCATTCGCCACTAAGTGGCGGTGACGTCACGACGACGCTTGTGCCAGGCTATGTGCACCCTGAGGCCACGTGAAGTGTTGAACGCCCGCTGGCAGGAGGTCACGGGGCAGACCCAGGTGCCACGGGTCGACTGACTGAGATGACTGGCTGATGCACCACCTGTGCCTCCTGTGTCAACCTGCTGTGCTTTAGCCACCCGGCGCTTGTGACAGGAGGTCATAGAAGGCATCTGACTCATCGTCTTTGCCTGCATCCCTCCACGGATGTTCATCTTCGGTGGGGGCATAAGTAACCACGACCACCATTCCTCACCTCCGGTTGATGGGAAGGCGAGCCCAAAGTAGCCTGGGGCTTACAGCTTCCCACACCTCACCGCCACGCTCCCACGTCCCCTTCATTCTTTTGTTCAAAAGAAGACCCACACCCTGTTGTTTGGCAGTCTGCTGCCCCGAGTAGAGGACTGTCCACCCCTCACGGTGGCAGGAGCCAGAGCCGGTCCACCGGACCTCCTGAATGCCGCATAGATCCAGGCGGTACCGGTCCAGCTCCCGACAGAGGAGTGGCAGCCTCTCCTCTACAGTGAGCGTTCGAACATTCCACGTGGCCACCCGTAGTGGCTTTTCGTTGTTTCTGGAGTAGCCCCGAGGGTAGGTATTCAATCTCCTGGCTCCGCCAATTGGGGTTTGGCCAGAAGTCATAGACGCCTGGCCCCCTGGGGCCTCCGGCACAAGCTTATTAGTTACATATTTCAGTTTAACTCGTGGTTTCGTGGTAATTAATTGAAGGTGAAGGGGTTACCAGCCCCTCGCACCCGTCCAGAGCCCCCGTTTAGCCCCTGTGTTGGACACATATGCCATGAGGGGAGGAGCCAATCAAAATTGGATCTCCCCCCACAGCACTGTCCACGACAGAGTTGCCCGTCCGGCACCGCGAGGAGGTAGGGGGTTGTTTTGCCGGACTACACACACACAGACACACACACACAGACACACACACACACACAGACACACACACACACAAGACACACACACACGAACACACACACCTGTGGGGGCACGGGCAGGTGAGGAGATGCACACACACACAGACACACGCACACACACAAGACACACACACACATACAGACACACACACACAGACACACACACACAGACACACACAAGACACACACACACGAACACACACACCTGTGGGGGCACGGGCAGGTGAGGAGATGCAGACACACACACAGACACACGCACACACACAAGACACACACACACATACAGACACACACACACAGACACACACACACAGACACACACACACACCTGTGAGGGCACGCAGAGGTGAGGAGATGCACATACACACATACACACACACACAAGACACACACACACACAAGACACACACACACATACACACCCTGAGGCCACGTGAAGTGTCGAACGCCCGCTGGCAGGAGGTCACGGGGCAGACCCAAGTGCCACGGGTCGACTGACTGAGATGACTGGCTGATGCACCACCTGTGCCCCCTACTGTGCCAACCTGCTGTGCTTTAGCCACCTGGCGCTCCGCTCGTTGTTCTGAGCGTCGCTCCTCCGTCCTCCGTTGTTGTTGGAGGGCGACTGCCTCCAACTGCCCAGTAGCATCCTTCACGAGCCTCCTCCACAGAGGCCGATCTTGACACCGCTGGTACCAGTCATCGGCAAGTCCACTCAGCTCCACGTCCTCCTGTACCACATCACTCCATCTCTTCTCTAGCCCGTGCCGCGCCCGCTTAGCCCCCTCAATCCGGCCAAACAAAAGCTGTTTCGGCATGCGGTGTCTGGGCATGCGGGTTACATGACCCAGCCATCGAAGCCTTGCCCGCCGGAGCTCACCGATGGGACCTTGCCCAGATCTTTCAAGGATTTGTGAGCTCCTCACACAATCCAGTTTGGTTAAACCCAGGATGGATCGTAGGCAGGCCAGCCTAAATGTTTCTAACCGGCGAAGATGTTCCATTAGGGGGGTCCACGTTTCTCAAGCGTAGAGAAGGGAGGGAATGACCGTGGCCGAGAAGACCTGAAGCTTAGTGCGGAGCGACAGACCAGGTAGCTTCCGCACAGCGTTACGCAACCGATGAAAAGATATTGCCGCTCGACTGATTGGGAGTGAGACCTCTGCTGTTAAACTGGAGCCGGTCATAAGCACACTGCCCAGGTATGGGAAACTCTCCACTCTCTCCACAACTGCCCCATCACCGATTGGGATTTGTGGGGGTGGAGTGTCCGATGGTACAAAATACCCAGGCAGGTGCTTAGTTTTGGTGGGGCTGATGGTAAGGCCCCACCTCTTAGTGGCACGCTCCAGTCTCAGCAGCAGCGTCTCTAACTCCTCCGAATGTGCAGCTATTACCAAATCATCAGCATACATAACGTGGTTGAGCAATAGAGAGCCATCCCTTGACCGCATACACACACAGACAGACACAGACAACGCTAACTGCTACACTACAATGCGTTACTCTTCCACATGCGAGGGTCACGTGACAGATTTGACGTCACAGCTCACTTGCCGTGCAAAAAATAAATGCATTGAGCTCCCCTCCCCCCCGCAACAAAAAACACAAAAGTGTATTTGTATAATGTTTGCACGGTGTACAGTCTGGAAAGTACCCACATGGCAAATTTCCAGTTTGTTGCATGTCGGGAAGTACGCTAAACATTTTGAACAGACGCACAAAATCACAACTTTGCCTTTTATATAAATTTGGAGATGCAGTGAAAAACTTTCCCAAATTCCGATTTAAAGCTTTCGTGACTGCAATGATTCATCTTCTTTGGTTCTTTCGGTAAAGTCACGTAGAATGAGAATAAAATAATAAATTGATAAAATAAAATAACACAATAATATTCTCACGACGTTTCGGCCACAACACAAGCGGCCTTCATCAGGTGAAGGGGGCGAGACTGTCTGGTAGGACAGCGCTGGAGTGAGAGAGCCACGTTCAGATCACGGCTTTTAAGCTGTGTGAGAGGAACAAAGAGCCTTGACAAAGCAATTAGCATAAAATTTAGCATTGAAATGGCTGAATGATTAGCTTGTGACTGGTCACAGAAATAGCTATGTTAAAAGTTAAAGCATACACATCCGCAGAGGCACCCATTGTTAAAAGGAATTAGCATAGAATTTAGCATTGAAATAGCTAAGTTAAGGCATACACATCCGCAGAGGCACCCCTTGACAATGGGATTAGCCTAGAATTTAGCATTGAAATGGCTGAGTGATTCGCTTGTAACTGCTACAGAAATAGTTATGTTGAAGTCAGAGCATACACATTCACCGAGGCACTTAGTGCAAATCAAACAGGAGAATTTAGCATTGAAATAACTAGGCGAATTTAGCATTGAAATAACTGGGTGATTTGCTAGTGACTGGTCACAGAAATGACTACACATCTGAGCTATTCACAGTACTATATAGTGAACCAATAAAACTAAAATATAAATTACCTTCATGTTATCAATAAACTCTATATTCTCCAATCAGCTAAGCTACCAACCATAAGTCGTTATATATCACAATGCTATATGGCGAAAAAATGGGTGGATTCTTACCCTCAAATTTCCGTACCACGGATAGCTACGGGCCCCGTTCAGACGGACGAGTTCGTCCATGGTCGGAACAGAGGAGGGGGAGAGAGACAGCTGCGAAGCCCTAGTATACTCCATGTTGTAAACCATACCATTAACCGTGGTGTGAGAGGTATTAAGAGGCAATGCTGGCGAAAGAGCTGCGGTCTGAAGGTCATCGTAAAATTACAATTAATTAAGAACAGAAATGATTTAACACATCTTTCCAGTGGTTACTAAGCCTGAATCCATCTTCTCGGTTGAAATTGTCTCTGTGCTTGTATATGTGAATGGCCTCATGAACGAATCTCTCATGGTAGCCAGTTGGTTTGCAAAGAACCTCCGTCTTGGAGAAGTCAATGTCATGTGAGCCCACTGAATTGTAACAGTGATCTGCCACGGCAGAGGAGTTCGTCTTACCGTGTTTCAAGTCTGCTTTATGTTCGTGGATGCGGTCCGAGATATGTCTTTTGGTTTCTCCAATGTAGCTACTACCACAGAGGCACTTTAGTTTGTAAACGCCCGGGTACTGTATGTCTGGAAGAGCATCTTTTACAGATGGAACTAAATCACGGATTTTGTGTACTGTGTTGAATCGGACCTGGATCTTGTGTTTATTCAGGATTTTGGAGATCTTTTTAGTGACCCCTGCAATGTAGGGTAAGGTGATGGGTTTGAGTGGCTCCACAAGAGGATCCTTCTTCATGACTGGAGTGATGGCTTTGCGGATTGTGTAGTCGGAGTAGCCATTAGCCCTGAGAGCCTGGTGTACGTGCTTGAGTTCACTGGTAATGTGTTCCTGGTCGGAAATGCATTGGGCTCTATGGTATAGAGTCTTGATGAGGCAGTTCTTCTGGGATGGATGGTGGTGGGAATCCGGTTTCAAGTAAGCATCTGTATGGGTAGCTTTCCTGTAGACAGAGTGGCTCATTGAACCATCATGTCTCCTTTTAATTAAGACATCCAGAAAGGGTAGTTTGCCATCTTTTTCGACCTCCATGGTAAATCTGATGGCTGGGTGTATGGAATTGATGTGGTCGCGGAATTGGTCTAGAGCAGGCTGGCCATGTGGCCAGATGACAAAGGTGTCATCAACGTACCTCTTCCATAAGGTCGGGCATAGAGTGGCAGTCTGGATGGCGTCAGTTTCAAATTTTTCCATGAATACGTTGGCTACAACCGGAGATAGGGGGGAGCCCATTGGGGTGCCCTCAGTTTGTTTGTAGAAAGTTCCATTCCAGGTGAAGTATGTGTTGGTTAAGCAATGTCTCACCAGGGGGGGTACATCAGTATGCAGTCCTTGATGAACCAGGTCTTCAATGATAGCGATGGTGTCAGGTACCGGGACTTTGGTGAACAAGGACACCACATCAAAACTGACAAGCAGGTCGTTTGGGGACAGGGAAATGTCTTTGATTGTCGATACCAGGTGAGTAGAATTTAGTACCGCAGAGGTGGTTCTTCCAGTGAAAGGTCGCAGTATATCAGCCAGAAAACGTGCCAGTTTGTAGGTGGGGGAGCTGATAGTAGAGACGATGGGACGAAGGGGTGTATCTTCTTTGTGTATCTTTGGAAGGCCATATAATCTTGGTGGTCTGGCAGCAGAGGGTTTCAACGAGAACTGTTTGATCTCATCAATTAATGCTGTTGAATCAGAGATAATTTTGTTCGTTTTGGTGACCAGGCTGTTGGTGGGATCTCTTTTTATTTTTGTATAGCTGCCATCGTTGAGTAGTTCTTGAATTTTGTTGTTATATTCTGTTTTGTCCATGATGACAGTGGCATTGCCTTTGTCGGCTGAGAGAACGACAATATCATCCCTCTTTTTTAATTGAGATAATTCAAAACGTTCGTCTTTGCTGATGTTGCTAGGTGGCAACTTAGCGTTTTTGAGGGTTGCAGCGATTTCAGATCTTGCTACGTCTGCAGAGATGTGACTCAAGCCCTTGAGTGCAACGTCGACATGGGCAATGATATAATTAACCGGTAAGTGTCTCGGTGTGACAGCAAAGTTTAGACCTTTAGCTAAAACGGATTTCAGACCATCAGAAATGGAACTGTTACTGCGATTAATTACGACTTTGTTGACGTCTATCTTTTCGGTGTGTGGATCCGATTTTTTGCTGGAGAGGTGATTGAATTTGGAAATCAAATTGTCCCTACATTTGTTCGACATAGTGGCAGCCGAAGAGGTAGTCATATTGTCTACATGTTCCCAATCCGATGTAGACATTGTTGCTGTCAATTTTAAGTGTGATTTGTAGAGTGTCTTGTCTAACTGATCGAGTTCGGTGCGTGTAAGTCTGATTTTTTACGAGATAAGAGCGAAGCTAGTTCTAGCTAGAATTCGTTTTGCATTGAGAGAAGTTGCAACAGCAGAGGTTAGTGTAAATGCGGTTGGTATTACCTTAGAGTCACGGCATCTCTTCAGAAAGGTGAGAGACTCGATTAGTTGAGCCTTCTTATCCCGAAGTCTGTTGAATGATCTTAAGGATGTGTGGAATCCCTCCCCGTAGAGGCGGTTAAATTTCGATTTAAAGCTTTCGTGACTGTAATGATTCATCTTCTTTGGTTCTTTCGGTAAAGTCACGTAGAATGAGAATAAAATAATAAATTGATAAAATAAAATAACACAATAATATTCTCACGACGTTTCGGCCACAACACAAGCGGCCTTCATCAGGTGAAGGGGGCGAGACTGTCTGGTAGGACAGCGCTGGAGTGAGAGAGCCACGTTCAGATCACGGCTTTTAAGCTGTGTGAGAGGAACAAAGAGCCTTGACAAAGCAATTAGCATAAAATTTAGCATTGAAATGGCTGAATGATTAGCTTGTGACTGGTCACAGAAATAGCTATGTTAAAAGTTAAAGCATACACATCCGCAGAGGCACCCATTGTTAAAAGGAATTAGCATAGAATTTAGCATTGAAATAGCTAAGTTAAGGCATACACATCCGCAGAGGCACCCCTTGACAATGGGATTAGCCTAGAATTTAGCATTGAAATGGCTGAGTGATTCGCTTGTAACTGCTACAGAAATAGTTACGTTGAAGTCAGAGCATACACATTCACCGAGGCACTTAGTGCAAATCAAACAGGAGAATTTAGCATTGAAATAACTAGGCGAATTTAGCATTGAAATAACTGGGTGATTTGCTAGTGACTGGTCACAGAAATGACTACACATCTGAGCTATTCACAGTACTATATAGTGAACCAATAAAAACTAAAATATAAATTACCTTCATGTTATCAATAAACTCTATATTCTCCAATCAGCTAAGCTACCAACCATAAGTCGTTATATATCACAATGCTATATGGCGAAAAAATGGGTGGATTCTTACCCTCAAATTTCCGTACCACGGATAGCTACGGGCCCCGTTCAGACGGACGAGTTCGTCCATGGTCGGAACAGAGGAGGGGGAGAGAGACAGCTGCGAAGCCCTAGTATACTCCATGTTGTAAACCATACCATTAACCGTGGTGTGAGAGGTATTAAGAGGCAATGCTGGCGAAAGAGCTGCGGTCTGAAGGTCATCGTAAAATTACAATTAATTAAGAACAGAAATGATTTAACACATCTTTCCAGTGGTTACTAAGCCTGAATCCATCTTCTCGGTTGAAATTGTCTCTGTGCTTGTATATGTGAATGGCCTCATGAACGAATCTCTCATGGTAGCCAGTTGGTTTGCAAAGAACCTCCGTCTTGGAGAAGTCAATGTCATGTGAGCCCACTGAATTGTAACAGTGATCTGCCACGGCAGAGGAGTTCGTCTTACCGTGTTTCAAGTCTGCTTTATGTTCGTGGATGCGGTCCGAGATATGTCTTTTGGTTTCTCCAATGTAGCTACTACCACAGAGGCACTTTAGTTTGTAAACGCCCGGGTACTGTATGTCTGGAAGAGCATCTTTTACAGATGGAACTAAATCACGGATTTTGTGTACTGTGTTGAATCGGACCTGGATCTTGTGTTTATTCAGGATTTTGGAGATCTTTTTAGTGACCCCTGCAATGTAGGGTAAGGTGATGGGTTTGAGTGGCTCCACAAGAGGATCCTTCTTCATGACTGGAGTGATGGCTTTGCGGATTGTGTAGTCGGAGTAGCCATTAGCCCTGAGAGCCTGGTGTACGTGCTTGAGTTCACTGGTAATGTGTTCCTGGTCGGAAATGCATTGGGCTCTATGGTATACAGTCTTGATGAGGCAGTTCTTCTGGGATGGATGGTGGTGGGAATCCGGTTTCAAGTAAGCATCTGTATGGGTAGCTTTCCTGTAGACAGAGTGGCTCATTGAACCATCATGTCTCCTTTTAATTAAGACATCCAGAAAGGGTAGTTTGCCATCTTTTTCGACCTCCATGGTAAATCTGATGGCTGGGTGTATGGAATTGATGTGGTCGCAGAATTGGTCTAGAGCAGGCTGGCCATGTGGCCAGATGACAAAGGTGTCATCAACGTGCAACCCTCAAAAACGATAAGTTGCCACCTAGCAACATCAGCAAAGACGAACGTTTTGAATTATCTCAATTAAAAAAGAGGGATGATATTGTCGTTCTCTCAGCCGACAAAGGCAATGCCACTGTCATCATGGACAAAACAGAATATAACAACAAAATTCAAGAACTACTCAACGATGGCAGCTATACAAAAATAAAAAGAGATCCCACCAACAGCCTGGTCACCAAAACGAACAAAATTATCTCTGATTCAACAGCATTAATTGATGAGATCAAACAGTTCTCGTTGAAACCCTCTGCTGCCAGACCACCAAGATTATATGGCCTTCCAAAGATACACAAAGAAGATACACCCCTTCGTCCCATCGTCTCTACTATCAGCTCCCCCACCTACAAACTGGCACGTTTTCTGGCTGATATACTGCGACCTTTCACTGGAAGAACCACCTCTGCGGTACTAAATTCTACTCACCTGGTATCGACAATCAAAGACATTTCCCTGTCCCCAAACGACCTGCTTGTCAGTTTTGATGTGGTGTCCTTGTTCACCAAAGTCCCGGTACCTGACACCATCGCTATCATTGAAGACCTGGTTCATCAAGGACTGCATACTGATGTACCCCCCCTGGTGAGACATTGCTTAACCAACACATACTTCACCTGGAATGGAACTTTCTACAAACAAACTGAGGGCACCCCAATGGGCTCCCCCCTATCTCCGGTTGTAGCCAACGTATTCATGGAAAAATTTGAAACTGACGCCATCCAGACTGCCACTCTACGCCCGACCTTATGGAAGAGGTACGTTGATGACACCTTTGTCATCTGGCCACATGGCCAGCCTGCTCTAGACCAATTCCGCGACCACATCAATTCCATACACCCAGCCATCAGATTTACCATGGAGGTCGAAAAAGATGGCAAACTACCCTTTCTGGATGTCTTAATTAAAAGGAGACATGATGGTTCAATGAGCCACTCTGTCTACAGGAAAGCTACCCATACAGATGCTTACTTGAAACCGGATTCCCACCACCATCCATCCCAGAAGAACTGCCTCATCAAGACTGTATACCATAGAGCCCAATGCATTTCCGACCAGGAACACATTACCAGTGAACTCAAGCACGTACACCAGGCTCTCAGGGCTAATGGCTACTCCGACTACACAATCCGCAAAGCCATCACTCCAGTCATGAAGAAGGATCCTCTTGTGGAGCCACTCAAAACCATCACCTTACCCTACATTGCAGGGGTCACTAAAAAGATCTCCAAAATCCTGAATAAACACAAGATCCAGGTCCGATTCAACACAGTACACAAAATCCGTGATTTAGTTCCATCTGTAAAAGATGCTCTTCCAGACATACAGTACCCGGGCGTTTACAAACTAAAGTGCCTCTGTGGTAGTAGCTACATTGGAGAAACCAAAAGACATATCTCGGACCGCATCCACGAACATAAAGCAGACTTGAAACACGGTAAGACGAACTCCTCTGCCGTGGCAGATCACTGTTACAATTCAGTGGGCTCACATGACATTGACTTCTCCAAGACGGAGGTTCTTTGCAAACCAACTGGCTACCATGAGAGATTCGTTCATGAGGCCATTCACATATACAAGCACAGAGACAATTTCAACCGAGAAGATGGATTCAGGCTTAGTAACCACTGGAAAGATGTGTTAAATCATTTCTGTTCTTAATTAATTGTAATTTTACGATGACCTTCAGACCGCAGCTCTTTCGCCAGCATTGCCTCTTAATACCTCTCACACCACGGTTAATGGTATGGTTTACAACATGGAGTATACTAGGGCTTCGCAGCTGTCTCTCTCCCCCTCCTCTGTTCCGACCATGGACGAACTCGTCCGTCTGAACGGGGCCCGTAGCTATCCGTGGTACGGAAATTTGAGGGTAAGAATCCACCCATTTTTTCGCCATATAGCATTGTGATATATAACGACTTATGGTTGGTAGCTTAGCTGATTGGAGAATATAGAGTTTATTGATAACATGAAGGTAATTTATATTTTAGTTTTTATTGGTTCACTATATAGTACTGTGAATAGCTCAGATGTGTAGTCATTTCTGTGACCAGTCACTAGCAAATCACCCAGTTATTTCAATGCTAAATTCGCCTAGTTATTTCAATGCTAAATTATCCTGTTTGATTTGCACTAAGTGCCTCGGTGAATGTGTATGCTCTGACTTCAACGTAACTATTTCTGTAGCAGTTACAAGCGAATCACTCAGCCATTTCAATGCTAAATTCTAGGCTAATCCCATTGTCAAGGGGTGCCTCTGCGGATGTGTATGCCTTAACTTAGCTATTTCAATGCTAAATTCTATGCTAATTCCTTTTAACAATGGGTGCCTCTGCGGATGTGTATGCTTTAACTTTTAACATAGCTATTTCTGTGACCAGTCACAAGCTAATCATTCAGCCATTTCAATGCTAAATTTTATGCTAATTGCTTTGTCAAGGCTCTTTGTTCCTCTCACACAGCTTAAAAGCCGTGATCTGAACGTGGCTCTCTCACTCCAGCGCTGTCCTACCAGACAATCTCGCCCCCTTCACCTGATGAAGGCCGCTTGTGTTGTGGCCGAAACGTCGTCAGAATATTATTGTGTTATTTTATTTTATCAATTTATTATTTTATTCTCATTCTACGTGACTTTACCGAAAGAACCAAAGAAGATTTCCCAAATTCATCACGCGGTTTCAGTTTTTTGATTTTCAGTTTGATTTATTTTGGTTATAGTCCCGTGAGGCATTCGGCTCTTGAATCGGGTGCAACCACAACAAGCAACAAAACAAAAACACGACCAAGAGAAACATCTTACAGTGACTATGTGTGACTGTGCAAACAGCACTGTCATGGCACGCAATGAGAGGGCAAATGTCATAAATATTCCTGTAAGCACTCGCATCTTCAACATTAATGTTGCCATAGAAACGTTGTGGGGTTTTTTGCTTCATTGTAAAAAAGTCAAAACATTCACACACGTTGACAAAGCTTCACCTTGTGTTGTTGTGGGCAGGTCGCTTCTGATAACAAGAGAGGTATAGCAGCTCAAGCGGGCTTGGCCTGGTAACAAAAGAAAATCAAAACTGCGTGAATATTTACAATAAAACAAAGTTACAAAGTAGCGAGCCGGGTGAAGACAAATTAAACTTAAGCGAGATAATTAAAGTAAACGCAATCAGGCGAGGGCAGGAGGCAAGGCCCCGCGTGGCTAGGCCCCGCGTTGTAAAGTTCCAACCTGGACATCGATTCCCATGCTCGCTGCTACTCAACTGACATCCCTACGAGAGAGAGCGAGGCTCTACCTTGGTAAACAACAACAACCACCACAACCACCACCACAACAACCACAATCGCAATGAGAATTTCTCACCTCGGATTTCAGTTCACGCGCGGAGCGGCAGATTTCTGTTACCTCGTGACGTCACGCGGCAGCAGGATGGGTGACGTCACTCGCGTGGTACAAGACACTTTCCTCCTGCACCGAGCGGGTTTTGATTTAAATAAATTATGTTAATGAGCCCGGCCCATACGTGGAGGGATGGGGCGTGGGTGCTGAAACCCGTCGCAATAAACTCGCGACGGCCTTCACGAATATATTATGTTAATGAGCCGCCAGTCACCGGGCGTAGCTTTGCCCAAATAAGGATTGTACTTGAACAGATAACGGAAGTGACCCAGGCAGAGGTGACGTCACGCTCAAGGGCGCGGTAGACGGGGCGGGGTGAATACCTTGGTGACATGACGTCACTAGCGAGGGACACCTCCCCCTGGCGTTTCACGCCAATGAGGTAATGCAGAGTGGTGACGTCACAGAGTTGGAGTTTAAGTTGATTTAGATTCATTTTCCATTGCTCCCTCCCTTGGGTGTGTGAGCTCAGCAACAACAACGTGGACATTATTGTGTATACACTGTGTGTACACTGTGTGTATACACTGTGTGTGTGTACACTGTGTGTGTACCCTGTGTGTGTACACTGTGTGTATAAACTGTGTACAGTGTGTACACTGTGTACAGTGTGTGTGTACACTGTGTGTGTACATTGTGTGTGTGTACACTGTGTGTATACACTGTGTGTGTGTACACTGTGTGTATAAACTGTGTGTACACTGTGTGTGTACACTGTGTCCACATTGAACCGAAACCCCGGCAAGGCCATCTACTTAATGACGAGAGAAAATTCACACGAAATGTCCTTTGCAATGAAGTCTTCAAGATGTAAATTGATACAAGCTTTTAATGAGGAAATAAAATCATCTAATTCAAAACACAACACAATTCAAAGATGTTTCATTTTAAAACTTCAAAACGGAGCATGGGGTACTTGCGTGAATGCGTCCTTCGTGTGCGAATGTTGTGACTTTCCTGGCCTGAAGGCCGTCAATGTGTTTGACCATTATTGGTGCACAGCATCTCAACAACAGCAGTGGGGTTTGCTTCAACCGATGGTTACGAACATCCAGACGTGAATCAGCAAGGAGCATTTCTAGTCCTAGCTAGACAAAATCTACGTCAACACGTAAGACAAAACAACAATTCATGTTGTAGAGAATGTACCTCCTCCTATACGTGTAACATTTAAGTGGTATGCCTTGTAACTGATGAATGATCCGAGCGTGCTACCTATTTCAAACACAATGAGTTGCTCCAGATGCTTCGTGGAACACAAAAACACCGTTTGACCTGTATCACAAGAACAACGGGTCTCACCTGAGTTCTCTGTACAGGTTACTTTCAAACACACACACACACTTTGTCCTAACATCACTTAATCAATGTTTGACCCTTATAGATCAAATGTTACAAGTATGCACAAAACCAGACAAGTATACATTCTAAATTATTGACAGGCATATTAACAAAATTGGATTACTGCAGTGAAATATACTGCATCACGTTACATCGTATTAACAAGAAGCTTTTAAAAAAAGTTGCACATTGTGCTTCACAGTGTATGTAAAACATACTATTGTGTCATTCAAAACGAGTAGGCCATTGCATGCTGGCGTCTGAGTGAAAATGTAGCAAATTCTAAACATTACCTACAAACTACACAACTGAGATGACACATCAATCATCGCCCCCTACTGACAGGCTCTTGTCCACATGCAGGCCGGTGCAGGGCCACCACCTTGTGCCACACAGGGGAAGCTGCTACTTGGGGATGCTCTTCGAGTGTTTGAGGCGAGGTACGTCACAAAACTCCGAGTTGCTGAGGCAATTAAGCAAGCACCATGTAAAAGCAATTATTATAACATAATGGAAGCTTATTCGCTCTTGCTCCTGGCTAGAGGTCTACCCAACCCACGGGCCCACAAAGACTGGCTGCCCTTACTCTGCAGGTTGAACCTAGGAATTGAGTGTCCAAATTCACGTTCTTGTCATTAAAGGCCTGTGACAAAGGTGCATCTATTGTAGCAACATCGTCTCTGGCTTACACATCTACCGGGTCTCCACTTGACTTTGTATTGTCTAGGAGCAAGTCCACCCACACCTCCACTTCCACAAACTGCTGGGAGTTGCCTCACTCTGATTCACAGTCAGAATTCTCCTCCTGCTTCACGATGTGAAGGTCCCATTTTGGAGTTGAATCTTCATCTTCACTTTTTACCTTCACTTCTTCGCTCATCACTTCTTCACATTTCACCATCACCTCTTCATATTTCACCTTTATACCTTTAAAAGTGTCCAAGCTGAGATTTTCGTCCGGTTCTTGTTTCATGAGGGATGGGATCATTGCGGCACTTTGACTTTCACAAGCTGATTTCAGACTCCGACTCCGCTCCTTGTGGATCTTCCAATGCTTTTGTGTTCTCTGGTGTCTTCGAAAAGTTGATGACTGTGTAAACGCCATCCCGTACATCGTGCACCTGAAGGGTTTCTCTCCCGTGTGTGTTCTCTGGTGTTTTACAAGAGCAGATGAATGTGCAAACGCCATCACGCACACACTGCACTTTGAAGGGTTTCTCTCCCGTGTGTGTTCTCTGGTGTACTTTAAGATGTGGTGACTGTGCAAACGCCTTCCCGCACAGAGTGCACCTGAAGGGTTTCTCTCCCGTGTGTGTTCTCTGGTGTGTTACAAGATTATATGAATCTGAAAATGTCTTCCCACACACACTGCACTTGAAGGGTTTCTCTCCTGTGTGTGTTCTCTGGTGTTTTTTAAGAGTAGATGACCATGAAAATGTCTTCCCACAAACACTGCACCTGAAGGGTTTCTCTCCTGTGTGTGTTCTCTGGTGTTTTTTAAGAGCAGATGACCGTGAAAATGCCTTCCCACACACAGTACATTTGAAGGGTTGCTCTCCTGTGTGAGTTCTCTGGTGGGTCTCAAGAACTGATGGCCATGCAAATGCCTTGTCACACACAGTGCACTTGAAGGGTTTCTCTCCTGTGTGAGTTCTCTGGTGCCGTGTCAAATTTCCAGTCCGATCCGTGCTGTATGCATGCTGGTCGCATTGTTGACTTGTCGTACCGAGCTGCTGGGCTGACTGCCTTTGCTCCATCAGACCAATTCTGCAGAGGAAGCGTCAGCTGCAGACATAAAAAAGAATATCCACACCATCTACACGTCAGGCACAGAGGAATGCACACGTGACTTACACGTCTATACTTATTAATATATTCATGATGTAGTGAAAAAGTTTCCCAAATTCATCAGATTTGATGAACGTGCAAACGCCTTCACGTACAGAGTACACCTGAAGGGTTTCTCTCCACGGGCTGCTATGGCACACAATGAGAGGGCAAATGTCATTAATATGCCTGGAAGCCTTCATATCTTCAAGATGAATGTTAACCCAAAACTCTAAGCACACAATTTCGGCTGTCTGACTACAAAAGGAATATTTATGAGAGCTAAATTCAGCTGACATAGCAAAGGGTGTTGAAAACAATACTATTTGTGTTATGCAGAAATGCATAAATCAATGTTCAATCGCAACTTAGAGGTGTGAATCCAGGCTCAGATGCATGTGTGTGCTGTGTTCACCTCCTGTTTCTATTCGTATAAAGAGTTCCAGAGGAAAACAAAAATAAACTATTGTTTTGATATAACCTCCGTGTTCAACAGAGTTAATAGACTTTACTGCAAACACAAACTTGACACTGTCACACACTGCCATGAGTAAACAGGTGGTGGTGTGACCAGAACCATGCCTGGCCACCTTCATCTGCTCAGCATCAATTCTTCCTCACTCCACCAAGTAATGAATCGAGGACCAATCAACACAGCCGAGGCTATCCGTGTCTCTGTCTCTCTCTCCCCGTGGTGAAGGTGTTCCCCTCCACACATTCAGAGTCAACAGCGGCACGCGCTTAGCGTCTTTGACCGATAGATACATTGACACACGTATTGTTGGTTCTTTCAGTAAAGTCACGTAGATAGAAAATAAAAATAACAGATTAAATTTAATAAGATAAAGACCACTTGTGTTACGATCGAAACGTCGTGGGTTTTTTGCTTTATTTTAAAAAAATTATTTTATTTTCATTGTATTTTTTATCTACGTGACTTTACCGAAAGAACCAAGAATATTAATTCCTGCAGTCACCAAAGTTTTAAGTCAAAACATTCACACACGTTGACAAAGCCTCACCTTGTGTTGTTGTGGGCAGGTCGCTTCTGATAACAAGAGCGGTATAGCAGCTCAAGCGGGCTTGGCCTGCTAACAAAAGAAAATAAAAACAGCGTGAATATTTACAATAAAACAAAGTTACAAAGTGGCGTTCCGGGTGAAGACAAATTAAACTTAAGCGAGATAATTAAAGTGAATGCAATCAGGCGAGGGCAGGAGGCAAGGCCCCGCGTGGCTAGGCCCCGCGTTGTAAAGTTCCAACCTGGACATCGATTCCCATGCTCACTGCTACTCAACTGACATCCCTACGAGAGAGAGAGGCTCTACCCTGGTAAACAAAAACCACCACCACAACGACCACCACCACCACAACGATGAGAATTTCTCACCTCGGATTTCAGTTCAAGCAGGTAACATGACGTCACGTCCGGGGTAAGAGACACGCTCCTCCCACAATGAGCGGCTCTGTAACTGAATAAATTATGCTAATGAGTCCGGGCCATATGTCGAGGGATGGGGCGTGGCTGCAGAACCCGTCGCAATAAACACTCAACGGCTTCAACGAACACATTATGTTAATGAACCGCCAGTCACTGGGCGTACCTTTGCCCAAATAAGGATTGGCACTGGATTGATATCGGCAGTGACCCAAGCGGAGGTGACGTCACGCTCAAGAGCGCCGTGGACGGAGTTGGGGGAGTTTGAATACCTTGGTGACATGACGTCACTAGCGAGTTACACCTCCCGCTGGCACTTCATGCCGATGAGATCATGCTGAGTGGTGACGTCACAGAGCGGGGATGGAGTTTAAGTTGATTTAGATTCATTTTCCATTGCCCCCTCTCTTGGGTGCGTGAACTCAGCAACAACAACGTGGACATTATTGTGTACACTCTGTGTGTGTGTGTGTACACACACACACAGAGTGCAGCGCTACATTAAATACGCACTACAATGACAACAGTTTAAAGGGATTTGAAGCATGTTTTTTTGGGGGGGGGAGGGGGGCAGAACTTTGTGACGTCATAATTGAGGGGGAGGGGTCTGACTTTGTGTGACGTCGTATGACATCGTGTGACGATGGGGGGTCAAAAATCCTCTAAAATCGCGTGACGTCATTTAAGGTCGGCCCCTTACCTGAAGCAGTCCTGAGCGTCACTTAGGTTGACTCAGCCATAATTAAGGAGGTGGTGAGGTGGGTGGGGGTGCTAACATCAGAATTTGAGAGACAAGCGGCCAGCCGTGGTTCTGTCCACACCAGCCCCTGGTGTTGTTCCATTGCGACCCTCACCGGTGCTCGCTAACAGCGCACGCCCAGTGGGAGTCGATGAGTCCGTGGGTTTCTGTGCGAGTCCGTGGGTCCACGTGTGGGTCTGTGGATGCGTCAGTCTACATTGGGGAGCCTTTGTCTTTGCAGTTTGGGGACTAGTGCAGCACTAGTGTGTAGTAGTGTATAGTGTAGTGTATAGTAGTGTAGTGTATAGTGTGTAGTGTAGTAGTGTATAGTGTAGTGTATAGTAGTGTGTAGTGTAGTGTATAGTAGTGTATAGTGTATAGTAGTGTATAGTGTAGTGTATAGTTGTGTATAGTGTAGTGTATAGTAGTGTACAGTGTAGTGTATATTGTAGTGTATAAGTGTATAGTGTAGTGTATAGTAGTGCATAGTAGTGTAGTGTATAGTGTGTAGTGTATAGTAGTGTATAGTGTAGTGTATAGTAGTGTGTAGTGTAGTGTATAGTAGTGTATAGTGTATAGTAGTGTATAGTGTAGTGTATAGTTGTGTATAGTGTAGTGTATAGTAGTGTACAGTGTAGTGTATATTGTAGTGTATAAGTGTATAGTGTAGTGTATAGTAGTGTATAGTAGTGTAGTGTATAGTGTAGTGAATAGTGTAGTATACTAGTACAGTACTAGTGTGTAGTGTATAGTGTAGTGTATATTAGTGTACAGTAGTGTAGTGTATAGTAGTGTATAGTGTAGTGTATAGTAGTGCATATTGTAGTGTATAAGTGTATAGTAGTGTATAGTAGTCTAGTGTATAGTAGTGTATAGTGTAGTGTATAGTAGTGTATAGTGTAGTATACTAGTACAGCACTAGTGTGTAGTGTATAGTGCAGTGTATAGTAGTGTATAGTTGTACATATTGTGGTGTATATTGTAGTGTATAGTAGTGTATAGTGTAGTGTATAGTAGTGCATATTGTAGTGTATAGTGTAGTTTATAGTAGTGTATAGTGTAGTGTATAGTAGTGTATAGTGTAGTGTATAGTAGTATAGTGTAGTGTATATAGTAGTCTATAGTGTAGTGTATAGTGTAGTGTATAGTGTAGTTTATAGTGTAGTGTATAGTGTAGTGTATAGTGAAGTGTATATTGTAGTGTATATTGTAGTGTATAAGTGTATAGTGTAGTGTATAGTAGTGTAGTGTATAGTAGTACATATTATAGTGTATATTGTAGTGTATAGTATAGTGTAGTGTATAGTAGTGTATAGTGTAGTGTATAGTGTAGTTTATAGTAGTGTATAGTGTAGTGTATAGTGTATGTATATTGTAGTGTATAGTGTAGTGCATATTGTAGTGTATAGTAGTGTATATTGTAGTGTATAGTGTAGTGTATAGTGTAGTGTACAGTGTAGTGTATAGTAGTGGATATTGTAGTGTATATTGTAGTGTATAAGTGCATAGTGTAGTGTATAATAGTGTAGTGTATAATAGTGTATTGTATAGTGTATAGTAGTGCATATTGTAGTGTATAAGTGTATAGTGTAGTGTATAGTAGTGTAGTGTATAATAGTGTTTAGTGTAGTGTATAGTGTAGTGTATAGTAGTGTAGTGTACAGTGAAGTGTATAGTTTAGTATACTAGTTATCACGTGACTAGTGTAGCTAGCCAGGTGGTGACCACACTCGTGCGTGCATCTCCACTCGTCCGTGTTTGCAAGTAAGCGCTCATGTGTGTATGTGCACCCGCGTGTTTGTTCGTGTCTGTATGTACGCACATGGTTCGCTCGTGTGGGTGTGTAGTGGAACGCACTGCTCATGAAAACATTGCCTCGTTACGCGGTAAATGATGTGGCACGACAGGAGGGAACTGCAGGGATGAGGCTCTCCGCTCTTGGTGCTGTGAATTAAAACAGTGCCAGGGCAGAGAGTCCTGATTCCTACAGCTTGTAGCTGTGACGGAGTGAGAGTGATCAGCAGACAGCCACCATGGTTGCCAGGTAAGGGGAGACTTCACCTGGAACTCGCATCCACACGTGTTCCCCTTGAACATTGTCGCAATAAACGTACGATCAGGAATCTTTAAAATTTCCGATCTTCGTTGTTCCGCAAGAATGTTAACGCTCAAACTCGTATCGAACTCTTCATGAATTCACTTGGTCAAACAGTTCAGGTACTCGGCAAAGCATTTCACCACCCGGTATGCAACAGTTAAACAATCTACTCCAAATCAACACCAAAATGTCAAATTATCATCCACCATTGACTTCCACATCGATCAAAGCCATTTGCCATGACGTCCAAGCTATTAAACACCGGAACAACGAACGTGCCATTCAAGTACATCTTGAAACCCATTATCTGAAGTAGTTTGTATTAAACAATAACTAAATAACAGAAACACGTTTACAATATTGAGCGAAGTTATAGTCACGGACTTTTTCCAACTTTAGCTCAACAGGACCACAAAAGCTCGGATATGTGGTGCATAATAAATGAATCAATCTGATTGAAATCATCAACTGGCTAAACACTTTCCGATTTCAACATCACCTTATAAAAGAATGACATTTTAAATATAAGCGCACAACTTTGTCTATCTGTGATGAGCGCTGCACTTTCCGTTGTTTTCATGCAGGGGGCGCTGCAAACCTACGCACCCCCTGCATGGACGACGGAGGCGCAGGGACAGACGTTCGATTACGTTGGAATCGATCTGCAGACGGCGGTCTTCTCACACGGCCAGCTCCGTGTCGCCTTATCTCGATCCCGCAATCCCAAACAGGTGAAAGTCCGCATCGAACCGAACCCCCGGCAAGGCCATCTACTTAACGACGAGAGAAAATTCACACGAAATGTCCTTTTCAATGAAGTCTTCCACATGTAAATTGATATAAGCTTTTAATGAGGAAATAAAATCATCTAATTCAAAACACAACACAATTCAAAGATGTTTCATTTTAAAACTTCAAAACGGAGCATGGGGTACTTGCGTGAATGCGTCCTTCGTGTGCAAATGTTGTGACTTTCCTGGCCTGAAGGCCGTCAATGTGTTGGACCCTTATTGGTGAACAGCGTCTCAACAATAGCAGTGGGGTTTGCTTCAACCGATGGTTACGAACATGCAGACGTCAGTCAGCAAGGAGCATTTCTAGTCCCAGTTAGACAAAATCTATGTCAACACATAAGACAAAACTACAATTCGTGTTGTAGAGAATGTACCTCCTCCTATACGTGTAACCTTTAAGTGGCATGCCTTGTAACTGATAAATGATCCGAGCGTACTACCTATTTCAAAGACAATGAGTTGCTCCAGATGCTTCGTGGAACACAAAAACACCGTTTGACCTGTATCACAAGAACAACGGGTCTCACCTGAGTTCTCTGTACAGGTTACTTTCAAACACGCACACACACTTTGTCCTAACATCACTTATTCAATGTTTGACCCTTATAGATCAAATGTTACAAGTATGCACAAAACCAGACAAGTATACATTCTAAATTATTGACAGGCATATTAACAAAATTGGATTACTGCAGTGAAATATACTGCATCACGTTACATCGTATTAACAAGAAGCTTTTAAAAAAAGTGGCATAGTCTGCTGCACAGTGTATGTAAAACAAACTATTGTGTCATTCAAAACGAGTAGGCTATTGCATGCTGGCGTCTGAGTGAAAATGTAGCAAATTCTAAACATTACCTACAAACTACACAACTGAGATGACACATCAATCATCGCCCCCTACTGACAGGCTCTTGTCCACATGCAGGCCGGTGCTGGGCCAGCACCTTGTGCCACACAGGGGCAGCTGCTACTTGGGGATGCTCTTCGAGTGTTTCAGAGGAGGTACGACACAAAACTCCGAGTTGCTGAGGCAGTTAAGCAAGCACCGTGTAAAATAAATTATTATAACATAGTGAATGCTTGGGAGCTTATTGGCTCTTGCTCCTGGTTAGAGATCTACCCAACCCACGGGCCCACAAAGACTGGCCGCCCTTACTCTGCAGGATGAACCTAGGAACTGATGTTCAACTTCACATTCTAGTCATTAAAGGCCTGTGACAAAGGTGCATCTATTGGAGCAACATCGTCTCTGGCTTACATATCTACCGGGTCTCCACTTGACTTTGTATTGTCTAGGAGCAAGTGCACCCACACCTCCACTTCCACAAACTGCTGGGAGTTGCCTCACTCTGCCTCACAGTCAGAATTCTCCTCCTGCTTCACGATGTGAAGGTCCCATTTTGGAGTTGAATCGTCATCTTCACATTTTACCTTCACTTCTTCGCTCATCACATCTTCATATTTCACCTTTATACCTTTAAAAGTGTCCAAACTGGGATTTTCGTCCAGTTCTTGTTTCATGAGGGATGGGCTCATTGCGGCACTTTGACTTTCACAAGCTGATTTCAGACTCCGACTCCGCTCCTTGTGATGCTTTTGTGTTCTCTGGTGTCTTCGAAGATTTGATGAATCTGCAAACGGCTTCCTGCACAGAGCACACTTGAAGGGTTTCTCTCCTGTGTGTGTTCTCTGGTGTTTTACAAGATCAGATGACTGTGCAAATGCCTTCACGCACACACTGCACCTGAAGGGTTTCTCTCCTGTGTGTGTTCTCTGGTGTCTTTAAAGAGTAGATGAATCTGAAAATGTCTTCCCACACACACTGCACTTGAAGGGTTTCTCTCCCGTGTGTGTTCTCTGGTGTGTTTTAAGAGTAGATGAATCTGAAAATGTCTTCCCACACACACTGCACCTGAAGGGTTTCTCTCCCGTGTGTGTTCTCTGGTGTGTTTTAAGAGCGGATGACCATGAAAATGTCTTCCCACACACACTGCACCTGAAGGGTTTCTCTCCCGTGTGTGTTCTCTGGTGTGTTTTAAGAGTCGATGAATCTGAAAATGTCTTCCCACACACAGTGCACTTGAAGGGTTTCTCTCCTGTGTGAGTTCTCTGGTGCTGTGTCAAATTTCCAGGCTGATCCGTGCTGTATGCACGCTGGTCGCAATGTTGACTTGTCGTACCGAGCTGCTGCGCTGAGGGCCTTTGCTCCATCAGACCAGTGTCAGCTGCAGACAGAAAATAAGAACATCCACACCATCTACACGTCAGTATCAAGCCATGGAGGAATTAATATATACAGTCACACGTGACTTACACGTCTATATTCATTCATGTATTCATGACTAGCTGTACTACCCGGCTTCGCCCGGGACTTGGATCCACCACGTCCGGCCGCCTTTGTCTCCCCAGTGGCAATGTTCACACCACAACAGTTACTCGTTTGAGGCTGAGTCGACCTAGGAGAGGCCCAGAAGCGGTTCAAATAATCGTCGCCAGTGGTGGCCGTGAGCGGGAATCGAACTCAGGTCGCCGGGTTCGTAGCGCGGCGTAGCGCTAACCGATACACTACAATGCGTTACGCTTCCACACACACACAGACACACACACACAGACACACACACAGACACACACACACACAGACACACACAGACACACACAGACAACGCTAACCGCTACACTACAATGCGTGACGCTTCCACATGCGAGGGTCACGTGACAGATTTGGCGTCACAGCTCACTTGCCGTGCAAAAAATCTATACATTATTGAACTCCCCTCCCCACCCCCAACAAAAACACAAAAGTGTATTTGTATAACGTTTGCACGGTGTACAGTCTGGAAAGTACCCACATGGCAAATTTCCAGTTTGTTGCATGTCGGGAAGTACGCTAAACATTTTGAACAGACAACACACACAATCACAACTTTGCCTTTTATATATATTTGGAGATGCAGTGAAAAACTTTCCCAAAATTCATCACGCGGTTTCAGTTTTTTTATTTTCAGTTTGATTTATTTTGGTATAGTAACGTGAGCCATTCGGCTCTTGAATCGGGTGCAACCACAACAAGCAAAAAAACAAAAACACGACCAAGAAAATCATCTTACAGTGACTATGTGTGACTGTGCAAACAGCACTGTCATGGCACGCAATGAGAGGGCAAATGTCATAAATATTCCTGTAAGCCCTCGCATCTTCAACATTAATGTTGCCATAGAAACGTTGTGGGGTGTTTTGCTTCATTTAAAAAAGAAAAATTATCACGTTATTTTAATTTCATTTTCTATCTACGTGACTTCACCGAAAGAACCAAGAATATTAATTCCTGCAGTCACCAAAGTTTTAAGTCAAAACATTCACACACGTTGACAAAGCCTCACCTTGTGTTGTTGTAGGCAGGTCGCTTCTGATAACAAGAGCGGTATAGCAGCTCAAGCGGGCTTGGCCTGCTAACAAAAGAAAATAAAAACTGCGTGAATATTTACAATAAAACAAAGTTACAAATTTAATTACTGCAGTGAAATATACTGCATCAGATAACATCTGATTAAGCTATTTAAAAAAAAATGCGCCGTCTGCTTAACAGTGTATGTAAAACATACTATTGTGTCATTCAAAACGAGTAGGCCATTGCATGCTGGCGTCTGAGTGAAAATGTAGCAAATTCTAAACATTACCTACAAACTACACAACTAAGATTACACATCAATCATCGCCCCCTACTGATAGGCTCTTGTCCACATGCAGGCCGGTGCAGGGCCACCACCTTGTGCCACACAGGGGCAGCTGCTACTTGGGGATGCTCTTCGAGTGTTTCAGGCGAGGTACGACACAAAACTCCGAGTTGCTGAGGCGATTAAGCAAGCACCATGTAAAAGCAATTATAACATAGTGAATGCTTGGGAGCTTATTGGCTCTTGCTCCTGGTTAGAGATCTACCCAACCCACAGGTCCACAAAGACTGTCCGCTCGCTCTTACTCTGCAGGATGAACCTAGGAATTGAGTGTTCAACTTAACGTTCTTGTCATTAAAGGCCTGTGACAAAGGTGCATCTATTGTAGCGACATCGTCTCTGGCTTACACATCTACCGGGTCTCAACTTGACTTTGGATTGTCTCGGAAGTCCACCCACACCTCCACAAACTGCTGGGAGTTGCCTCGCTCTGCCTCAGTCAGGATTCTCCTCCTGCTTCACGTTGCCTTCATCAATGTAAAGGTCCCATTCTGGAGATGAATCTTCATCTTCACATTTCACCTTCACTTCTTCGCTCTTCACTTCTTCACATTTCACCTTCACCTCTTCATATTTCACCTCGATACCTTTAAAAGTGTCCAAGCTGGGATTTTCTTCCGGTTCGTGTTTCATGAGGGATGGGCTCATTGCGGCACTTTGACTTTCACAAGCCGATTTCAGACTCCACTCCTTGTGAATCTTCTGATGCTTCTGTGTTCTCTGGTGTACTTGAAAATTTGATGAATTTGCAAACATCTGCCTGCACAGAGTGCACTTGAAGGGTTTCTCTCCCGTGTGAATTCTCTGGTGTGTTACAAGAGCAGATGACTGCGCAAATGCCTTCCCACACACACTACACTTGAAGGGTTTCGCTCCCGTGTGAGTTCTCTGGTGTGCTACAAGAGCAGATGACTGCGCAAATGCCTTCCCACACACACTGCACTTGAAGGGTTTCTCTCCCGTGTGTGTTCTCTGGTGTGTTACAAGAGCAGATGACTGTGAAAATGCCTTCACACACACAGTGCACTTGAAGGGTTTCTCTCCTGTGTGTGTTCTCTGGTGTATATTTTAAGGTGTGTGCAAACCGACACACCTGATGATGACCGTTTGAGTTATGGTCGAAACGTCGTGAGAATTTTTTATTGTTTTATATATATTTTGTTATTTTGTTGTTTCTCTTCAACGTGACTTTACCGAAAAAACTAAGAATATGAATAAATTATGTTAATGAGGCCGGGCCATATGTCGAGGGATGGGGGCGTGGGTGCTGAACCCGTCCCAATAAACTCGCGACGGCTTTCACGAACACATTATGTTAATGAGCCGCCAGTCACTGGGCGTAGCTTTGCCCAAATAAGGATTGTACCGGAACATATCGGCAGTGACCAAGCAGAGGTGATGTCACGCTCAAGGGCGCGGTGGACGGGGGTGGGGTGAATACCTTGGTGACATGACGTCACTAGCGAGGCACACCTCCCCCTGGCGTTTCACAGCGATGAGGTCATGCTGAGTGGTGACGTCACAGAGCGGGAATGGAGTTTAAGTTGATTTAGATTCATTTTCCATTGCTCCATCTCTTGAACAGAGACCCCTTGGGTGCGTGAGCTCAGCAACTACAACGTGGACATTACTGTGTGTACACACTGTTTCTGTGTGTACACTATATGTATATACTGTGTGTGTACACACAGTGTGTGTGTACACACACTGTGTATACACTGTGTGTACAGTGTGTGTGTACACTGTGTCTACACTGTGTGTGTGTACACTATGTGTGTACACTGTGTGTGTGTACACACTGTGTGCCTGTATCTGTGTGTGCCTGTGTCTCTGTGTGTGTGCCTGTGTGTGACACCTGATGATGATTGCTTGTGTTGCAGTCGAATTGTCGTGAGAATGTAATTGTTTTATATTTTTGTTATTTTATTGTTTCCCTTCTACGTGACTTTACCGAAAGAACAAGAATAAATATCAGCTCTATGTTTTCAAGTAAATACATTTTGGGTAGTGAATAAATTATAGTCTAAATAAGCTACACATGACGAATTGTAGGCAATTATAGTTATAATCAAAGACATTTTTAAACAATCACGTGGTCCCTGTAGTCGCCGTTAGAGACAATCTGCTTGAAAACAGTTCATCAACATATATGAATACATTGATTCGAATAAGCAGAGTTAATTTCCTATTTATGGCATGCCAGCTATGTGTCAGTTTTCGATATCAACATCACCTTATAAAAGAATAACATTTAAAATAAAAGCGCACAACTTTAACCGTGACGAACGCTGCCCTTTCCGTCGTTTTCACGCAGGGGGCGCTGTAAACCTACACGCACCCCCTGCATGCGAACGACGGACAGGCACACCTGGCTACCCCAGTAACATTCACCACAATATGCGCAGTCTGCTAAACGGCAGATGTAAAACATAACGTTGCGTCATTCACAACGCATGTTGGTGTCACGGTCAAAATTGGGGTGATTCCAATCATTATCGAGCACCCCCTGTACCAACGACGGAGGCGCAGGGACAGACGTTCGATTACGTTGGAATCGATCTGCAGACGGCCAGCAGCTCCGTGTCACCTTATCTCGATCTCGCAATCCCAAACAGGTGAAAGTCCGCATCGAACCGAACCCCCGGCAAGGCCGCCTACTTAACGACGAGAGAAAATTCACGCGAAATATCCTTCTCAACGAAGCCTTCTGGATGTAATATGAAATAAGCTTTTAATGAAGAAATAACAATCATCTAATTCAAAACACAACACGATTCAAAGATGTTTCATTTTAAAACTTCAAAACGGAGCACGGGGCGCTGGCGTGAATGCGTCCTTCGTGTGCCGTAAATGTTGTGACTTTCCTGGCCGAAGGCCCTAAAATGCTTGGACCCTCATTGGTGCACAGCGTCTCAACAACAGCAGTGGGGTTTGCTTCAACCGATAGGTACGAACATCCAGACGTGAATCAGCAAGGAGCATTTATAGTCCCAGTAAGACAAAATCTACGTCAACACGTAAGACAAAACTACAATTCGTGTTGTAGAGAATGTACCTCCTCCTATACGTGTAACTTTCAAGTGGTATGCCTTGTAACTGATGAATGATCCGAGCGTGCTCCCTATTTCAAAGACAATGAGTTGCTCCAGAGGCAGACGCTTCGTGAAACACAAAAGTACCCTTTGACCTGTATCACAAGAACAACGGGTCTCACCCGAGTTCTCTGTACAGGTTACTTCCAAAACACACACACACACATTGTCCTAACATCACTTATTCAATGTTTGACCCTCAGACAAAATGTTACATGCACGCGCACAATCAGACAAGTATTCATTCTAAATCATTGACGGGCATATTAACAACATTGAATTACTGCAGCGAAATTGACTGCATCACGTTACATCGCATTAACAAGAAGTTATTTTACAAATGCGCACCGTCTGCTTAACAGTGTATGTACAACGTACTATTGTTGCGTCATTCAAAATGAGTAGGCCGTTGCATGCTGGCGTCTGGGTCAAAATGTAGCAAATTCAAACCATTACGCTACAAATAATAAATCACGGCGTTTCGATGGCAACACAAGCAATCGTCATCAGGTGGGACAAGCACAGCAGCAAGAAGAAACTGCTGGAGTAGGCGCCTACTTCTTCAGCAGTTTCTCTTGCTGTGGTTGTCCCACCTGATGACGATTGCTTGTGTTGTGATCTAAATGCCGTGATGTGTTATGTTTCTACCCACGTGGTGACTTTACCGAAAGAACTCAAGAGTGTGGATTCCTGCAGTCACGAAAGCTTGGAATCAAGATTGCCTACAAACTACACAACTGGGATGACACATCAATCATCGCCCCCTACTGACAGGCTCTTGTCCACATGCAGGCCGGTGCAGGGCCACCACCTTGTGCCACACAGGGGCAGCTGCAACTTGGGGATGCTCTTCGAGTGTTTCAGACGAGGTACGACACGAAACTTTGAGTTGCTGAGGCGATAAAGCAAGCACCGTGTAAATGCAATTGTTATAACATAGTGAATGCTTGGGAGCTTATTGTCTCTCGCTCCTGGTTAGAGATCTACCCAACCCACAGGTCCACAAAAACTGGCCGCCCTTACTCTGCAGGATGAACCTAAGAAATGAGTGTTCAACTTCACATTCCTGTCATTAAAGGCCTGTGACAAAGGTGCATCTATTGTAGCGACATCGTCTCTGGCTTACACATCTACCGGGTCTCCACTTGACTTTGTATTGTCTCGGAGGAAGTCCACCCACACCTCCACTTCCACAAACTGCTGGGAGTTGCCTCGCTCTCCCTCACAGTCAGAATTCTCCTCCTGCTTTACGTCGCCTCCATCGATGTGAAGGTCCCATTTTGGTGTTTAATCTTCATCTTCACATTTCACCTTCACTTCTTCGTTCTTCACCATCACTTCTTCCCTCTTCACCTCTTCACATTTTACCTTCACCTCTTCATATTTCAGCTCGATACCTTTAAAAGTGTCCAGGCTGGGATTTTCTTCCGGTTCGTGTTTCATGAGGGATGGGCTCATTGCGGCACTTTGACTTTCACAAGCTGATTTCAGACTCCACTCCTTGCAGATCTTTTGATGCTTCTGTGTTCTCTGGTGTACTTGAAGATTTGATGAATGTGCAAATGCCTTCCCGCACACACTGCACTTGAAGGGTTTCTCTCCCGTGTGTGTACTCTGGTGTACTTGAAGATTTGATGAATGTGCAAACGCCTTCCCGCACACACTGCACTTGAAAGGTTTCTCTCCCGTGTGTGTTCTCTGGTGTGATTTAAGAGCAGAGGAACCTGAAAATGTCTTCCCACACACACTGCACTTGAAGGGTTTCTCTCCCGTGTGTGTTCTCTGGTGTGTTTTAAGAGCAAATGAACCTGAAAATGTCTTCCCACACACACTGCACCTGAAGGGTTTCTCTCCCGTGTGTGATCCCTGGTGTGTTTTAAGAGTAGATGAATCTGAAAATGTCTTCCCACACACACTGCACCTGAAGGGTTTCTCTCCTGTGTGTGTTCTCTGGTGTGTTTTAAGAGCGGATGACCATGAAAATGTCTTCGCACACACACTGCACCTGAAGGGTTTCTCTCCCGTGTGTGTTCTCTGGTGTTTTTTAAGAGTAGATGAATCTGAAAATGCCTTCACACACACACTGCACTTGAAGGGTTTCTCTCCCGTGTGTGTTCTCTGGTGTATTTTAAGAGCAGATGACCGTGAAAATGCCTTCCCACACACACTGCACCTGAAGGGTTTCTCTCCTGTGTGAGTTCTCTGGTGGGTCTTAAGAACTGATGGCCATGCAAATGCCTTGTCACACACACTGCACTTGAAGGGTTTCTCTCCCGTGTGTGTTCTCTGGTGTCTTTGAAGATGAGATGAATCTGAAAATGCCTTCCCACACACACTGCACTTGAAGGGTTTCTCTCCCGTGTGTGTTCTCTGGTGTGTTTTAAGAGCAAATGAACCTGAAAATGTCTTCCGACACACACTGCACCTGAAGGGTTTCTCTCCCGTGTGTGTTCTGTGGTGTTTTTTAAGAGTAGATGAATCTGAAAATGTCTTCCCACACACACTGCACTTGAAGGGTTTATCTCCCGTGTGTGTTCTCTGGTGTGTTTTAAGAGCAGATGACCATGAAAATGTCTTCCCACACACACTGCACTTGAAGGGTTTCTCTCCCGTGTGTGTTCTCTGGTGTGTTTTAAGAGTAGATGAATCTGAAAATGTTTTCCCACACACAGTGCATTTGAAGGGTTTCTCTCCCGTATGTGTTCTCTGGTGTTTTTTAAGAGCAAATGACTGTGAAAATGCCTTTCCACACACACACTGCACTTGAAGGGTTTCTCTCCCGTGTGTGTTCTCTGGTGTGTTTTAAGAGCAAATGAATCTGAAAATGTCTTCCCACACACACTGCACTTGAAGGGTTTCTCTCCCGTGTGTGTTCTCTGGTGTCTTTGAAGATGAGATGAATCTGAAAATGCCTTCCCACACACACTGCACTTGAAGGGTTTCTCTCCCGTGTGTGTTCTCTGGTGTGTTTTAAGAGTAGATGAATCTGAAAATGTCTTCCCACAAACACTGCACTTGAAAGGTTTCTCTCCCGTGTGTGTTCTCTGGTGTATTTTAAGAGCAGATGACTGTGAAAATGCCTTCCCACACACAGTGCACTTGAAGGGTTTCTCTCCTGTGTGTGTTCTCTGGTGGGTCTCAAGAACTGATGGCCATGCAAATGCCTTGTCACACACACTGCACTTGAAGGGTTTCTCTTCTTTGCGAGTTCTCTGGTGCTGTGTCAAATTTCCAGTCCGATCCGTGCTGTATGCACGCTGGTCGCATTGTTGACTTGTCGTCCCGGCTTGCTGTGCTGACTGCCTTTGCTCCATCAGACCAGCGTCAGGTGCAGACAGAAAATAAGAATATCCACACCATCTACACGTCAGTATCGAGCCATGGAGGAATTAATATATACAGTCACACGTGGCTTACACGTCTATATTCATTCATGTATTCATGACTAGCTGTACTATCCGGCTTCGCCCGGGACTTGGATCCACCACGTCCGGCCGCCTTTGTCTCCCCAGTGGCGATGTTCACACCACAGCAGTTACTCGTTTGAGGCTGAGTCGACCTAGGGGAGGCCCAGAAGCGGTTCAAATAATCGTCGCCGGTGGTGGCCGTGAGCGGCAATCGAACTCGGGTCACCGGGTTCGTAGTGCGGCGTAGCGCTAACCGCTACACTGCAATGCGTTACGCTTTCACATACACACAGACACATACACACACAGACACACACACACACAGACACATAGACACAGATACACACACACAGACACACACAGACACACACACAGACACACACACAGACACACACACAGACACACACACACAGATACACACACACAGACACACATACACACACACAGACAACGCTAACCACTACACTACAACGCGTTACTCTTCCACATGCGAGGGTCACGTGACAGATTTGACGTCACAGCTCACTTGCCGTCCAAAAAATCTATACATTATTGAGCTCCCCTCCCCCCCTAAAAACACAAAAGTGTATTTGTATAATGTTTGCACGGTGTACAGTCTGGAAAGTACCCACATGGCACATTTACAGTTTGTTGCATGTCGGGAAGTACGCTAAACATTTTGAACGGACACACACAATCACAACTTTGCCTTTTATATATATTTGGAGATGCAGTGAAAAACTTTCCCAAATTCATCACGCGGTTTCAGTTTTTTTATTTTCAGTTTGATTTATTTTGGTTATAGTCCCGTGAGCCATTCGGCTCTTGAATCGGGTGCAACCACAACAAGCAACAAAACAACAACACAACCAAGAAAATCATCTTACAGTGACTATGTGTGACTGTGCAAACAGCACTGTCATGGCACGCAATGAGAGGGCAAATGTCATAAATATTCCTGTAAGCCCTCGCATCTTCAACATTAATGTTGCCATAGAAACGTTGTGGGGTTTTTTGCTTCATTGTAAAAAAAGAAAAATGATTATCTGTTATTTTAATTTTATTTTCTATCTACGTGACTTTACCGAAAGAACCAAGAATATTAATTCCTGCAGTCACCAAAGTTTTAAGTCAAAACATTCACACACGTTGACAAAGCCTCACCTTGTGTTGTTGTGGGCAGGTCGCTTCTGATAACAAGAGCGGTATAGCAGCTCAAGGGGGCTTGGCCTGCTAACAAAATAAAATAAAAACTGCGTGAATATTGACAATAAAACAAAGTTACAAAGTGGCGAGCCGGGTGAAGACAAATTAAACTTAAGCGAGATAATTAAAGTGAATGCAATCAGGCGAGGGCAGGAGGCAAGGCCCCGCGTGGCTAGGCCCCGCGTTGTAAAGTTCCAACCTGGACATCGATTCCCATGCTCGCTGCTACTCAACTGACATCCCTACGAGAGAGAGAGGCTCTACCTTGGTAAACAACAACAACAACAACCACCACGACAACAACCACAATCGCAATGAGAATTTCTCACCTCGGATTTCAGTGCAGGAAGCGATATCTTCCTGTTGCCTCGTGACGTCACGCGGCAGCAGGTGACATGACATCACTTATGGGCAACGAGACACGCTCCTCCCACAATGAGCTGCTCCGTAAATAAATTAGAGTATGATTAAATTATGTTAATGTGCCATTCGATATATTGTAGGTGCTGAACCCGTCGCAATAAATTCGCGACGGCTTCAAAGATTACATTATGTTAATGAGCCGCCAGTCACTGGGCGTAGCTTTGCCCAAATAAGGATTGCGACTGGACCGATAACGGCAGTGACCCAAGCGGAGGTGACGTCACGCTCAAGAGCGTGGTGGACGGGGGAATGCCTTGGTGACATGACGTCACTAGCTAGGTACACCTCCCCCTGGCGTTTCACGCCGATGAAGTAATGCAGGGTGGTGACGTCACAGAGCGGGATTGGAGTTTAAGTTGATTTAGATTAATTTTCCATTGCTCCCTCCCTTTGGTGCGTGAGCTCAGCAACAACAACGTGGACATTATTGTGTATACTCTGTGTGTGTGTACACTGTGTGTGTGTGTACACTGTGTGTGCATACACTGTGTGTCTGTGTATAGTGTGTGTGTGTACTGTGTGTGTGTACACTGTGTGTGTGTACACCGTGTGTGTGTACACTGTGTGTACACTGTGTATACACTGTGTGTACACTGTGTGTGTGTACACTATGTGTGTACACTATGTGTGTGTGTACACTGTGTGTGTGTGTACACTGTGTGCGTGTACAGTGTGTGTGTGTACACTTCTAGATTTAAAGCTTTCGTGACTGCAAGGATCCATACTCTTTGGTTCTATTGGGTAAAGTCACGTAGGTCAAAGACGTTGTACTGTCCCCTGACGATATCCTTGTCAGCTTCGATGTGGTCTCTTTGTTCACCAAGGTCCCAGTACCTGATACCATTGAAATAATTGAAAATTTGGTCCAACATGGACTAGACCCCGACACACCTGCACTGGTTAGGCACTGCCTCAACAATACCTACTTTACTTGGAATGGCTCCTACAAAAAAAATGAGGGTACCCCCATGGGATCCCCCTTATCACCAGTGATAGCCAATATTTTCATGGACAAATTTGAATCAGACGCCATCCAGACTTCCACCCTCAGACCTTCCCTGTGGAAGAGATATGTGGATGACACTTTCGTCATTTGGCCACATGGCCTCCAAGTTCTGAACCTTTTCCTACACCACATTAATTCCAGACATCCCGCCATCAAATTCACCATGGAAGTGGAGAAAGATGGCAAGCTACCATTCTTAGATGTTCTGTTTGAGAGGAGACCTGATGGCTCATTGGGGCATTTTGTCTACAGGAAACCCACCCACACAGATTCCTACTTGAAACCTGATTCCCACCACCACCCAGCCCAAAATAAATCTCTCATCAAAACTTTATACCATAGGGCTCATTACATTTCGGACCAACACCACCTGACCAGTGAATTAAAACATGTACACCTGGCCCTCAAAAGGAATGGTTACTCTGACCGTACCATCCACCAAGCTGTCTCTCCCTCCATACAGAAACAACCACTTGATACTCCGGTCAAAACCATCACACTTCCATATATAGCAGGCGTTACTAAAAAGATTTCCAAAATTCTAAACAAACACAAGATCCAGGTCCGGTTCAATACAGTGCACAAAATTCGTGATCTGATCCCATTCGTGAAGGATGTCATTCCTGATTTACAGTACCCCGGGGTTTACAAATTGAGTTGTACCTGTGGTGATTGCTATATCGATGAGACAAAGCGACATGTCTCTGACCGAATTCGCGAGCACAAATCAGATTTGAAACACGGCAAAACGAATTCTTCTGCCGTGGCTGATCACTGATACAACGCTGTGGGGGATCACGATATAATTTTCTCCGATACCAAGGTTCTTTGCAAACCCACGGGCTGTTATCAGAGATTTGTTCATGAAGCAATTCAGATCTACAAACACAGACACAATTTCAACCGAGAGGATGGTTTCAAATTAAGCAACCATTGGAAAGATGTTCTAAACCGAACAAAACATTAAACTAATTTCAATGATACAGTATATTTTTTAAGTAGTGGTACCCCAAACTTTCGCAGCTCTTATAAATTCCCTTTTCACACCATCAATAGGTAAACTCCCCCTCCCCCCCCTTCCCCCCCGCACCAAACGGCACGTACACCACCTCTTTCCTAAAATCCGCCAATCAAATGCTAATTTTTATGCAAATTTCTTTGTCAGAACACCTTGTTTGCTCGCACACAGTTTAAAGGTCCGCTGTCTGAGCGTGGTTGTGTTTCGCTAAATTCTCCTGTTTGATGAGTACTTGGTGCCTCGGTGAATGTATATGCTCTGACTTTAACATAGCTATTTCTGTGACCAGTTACAAGCTAATCACTCAGCTATTTCAATGCTAAATTCTATGCTAATTCCTTTGTCAAGGGGTACCTCTGCGGATGTGTATACTTTAACTTAGCTATTTCAATGAGCCATTTCAATGCTAAATTATATGCTAATTCCTTTGTCAAGGCGCTTTGTGTTTTTCTTCTCACACAGCTTAAAGGTCGTGATCTAAGCGTGGCTTCTCCCACTCCAGCGCTGTCCTCCAGACAGTCTCGTCCCTTCACCTGATGAAGGCCGCTTGTGTTGTGGCCGAAACGTCGTGATTTTTTGTTATTTTATTTTCACCTACGTGACTTTACCCAATAGAACCAAAGAGTATGGATCCTAGCAGTCACGAAAGCTTTAAATCTAGAATTGATAACCTCTATGGGGAGGGCTTTCACCTATCTGTTAGAGCTTTTAACAAACAACGGGACAAGAAGTCGCAACTCATTGAGACGCTGACCTTCCTCAAAAGATGCCGCGATCACAAGGTAATACCCATCGCTTTCACACTCACTTCTGCTGCTGTATCTTCTCCGAATTCTAAACAGTTTCAGCTTAAGGCCAGCCTATCTTTAATCTCAGAGAGGATAAGGCTACTCCGATTTGAACTCGATACTTTACACAGGACTCTCCTACAAGCCCATTTAATGTTAACACAAAAAATGTCACCTTCTGATTGGAATCACGTAGACAACATGACTGCTTCTTCTGCTGAGTCACTGTCAGTCAAATGTAAAGGTAACCTGATTTCTAAATTCAACCACCTATCAAAGAAGAACCCAGTTCCACATATAACAAAACTAGATGTTAACAAAATCGTCATTAATCAGAGTAGCACCCCAATTTCGGACAATCTGAAAACAGTACTGGCTAGGGGACTAAATTTTGCTGTCACCCCAAAACACATACCAATAGATGATATCATCTCTCAGGTCGATGTAGCCCTCAAAGGCGTAGGACACATCCAAGCAGACGTTGCGAGAGCTGAAATAGCCACTATTCTTAAGAATGCTAAGAAACGCATTAGTAACATCAGCAAAAATGAACGCTCTGAACTCGCGAATTTAAAAAACAGAAGTGATATAGTCATCCTCTCAGCCGATAAAGGCAACGCTACTGTTATTATGGATAAAGATTCATACAACAACAAAATCCAGAATCTGCTCAACGATGGAAGTTACTCAAAAATAAAAAAATAACCCTACTAATAGCCTAGCGATAAAAACCAACAAGATCATCACAAGTTCGACCTCCCTAATCGACCCAACTAAATGTCCCTCCCTAAAACCTTCTGCTGCAAGACCCCCTAGATTCTATGGTCTTCCCAAGATTCATAAAGAAGGAACCCCACTTCGACCCTTCGTCTCCACGATCAACTCCCCTACCTATAGACTAGCCCGTTTTCTGTCAGATGCCTTGCTGCCTTTCACTGGCAAGACTGCCTCAGCAGTACTTAACTCAGCCCAATTGGTCTCTATGGTCAAAGACGTTGTACTGTCCCCTGACGATATCCTTGTCAGCTTCGATGTGGTCTCTTTGTTCACCAAGGTCCCAGTACCTGATACCATTGAAATAATTGAAAATTTGGTCCAACATGGACTAGACCCTGACACACCTGCACTGGTTAGGCACTGCCTCAACAATACCTACTTTACTTGGAATGGCTCCTTCTACAAACAAAATGAGGGTACCCCCATGGGATCCCCCTTATCACGAGTGATAGCCAATATTTTCATGGAGAAATTTGAATCAGACGCCATCCAGACTTCCACACTCAGACCTTCCCTGTGGAAGAGAAATGTGGATGACACTTTCGTCATTTGGCCACATGGCCTCCCAGCTCTGAACGTTTTCCTACACCACATCAATTCCAGACATCCCGCCATCAAATTCACCATGGAAGTGGAGAAAGATGGCAAGCTACCATTCTTAGCCGTTCTGTTTGAGAGGAGACCTGATGGCTCATTGGGGCATTCTGTCTACAGGAAACCCACCCACACAGATTCCTACTTGAAACCTGATTCCCACTACCACCCAGCCCAAAAGAATTATCTCATCAAAACTTTATACCATAGGGCTCATTACATTTCCGACCAACACCACCTGACCAGTGAATTAAAACATGTACACCTGGCCCTCAAAAGGAATGGTTACTCTGACCGTACCATCCACCAAGCTGTCTCTCCCTCCATACAGAAACAACCACTTGATACTCCGGTCAAAACCATCACACTTCCATATATAGCAGGCGTTACTAAAAAGATTTCCAAAATTCTAAACAAACACAAGATCCAGGTCCGGTTCAATACAGTACACAAAATTCGTGATCTGATTCCATCCGTGAAGGATGTCATTCCTGATTTACAGTACCCCGGGGTTTACAAATTGAGTTGTACCTGCGGTGATTGCTACATCGGTGAGACAAAGCGACATGTCTCTGACCGAATTCGCGAGCACAAATCAGATTTGAAACACGGCAAAACGAATTCTTCTGCCGTGGCTGATCACTGTTACAACGCTGTGGGGGATCACGATATAATTTTCTCCGATACCAAGGTTCTTTGCAAACCCACGGGCTTTTATCAGAGATTTGTTCATGAAGCAATTCAGATCTACAAACACAGACACAATTTCAACCGAGAGGATGGTTTCAAATTAAGCAACCATTGGAAAGATGTTCTAAACCGAACTAAACATTAAACTAATTTCAATGGTACAATATATTTTTCAAGTAGTGGTACCCCAAACTTTCGCAGCTCTTATAAATTCCCTTTTCACACCATCAATAGGTAAACTCCCCTCCCCCCCTCCCCCCCCCCGCGCCAAACGGCACGTACACCACCTCTTTCCTAAAATCCGCCAATCAAATGCTAATTTTTATGCAAATTTCTTTGTCAGAACACCTTGTTGCTCGCACACAGTTTAAAGGTCCGCTGTCTGAGCGTGGTTGTGTTTCGCTAAATTCTCCTGTTTGATGAGTACTAGGTGCCTCGGTGAATGTATATGCTCTGACTTTAACATAGCTATTTCTGTGACCAGTTACAAGCTAATCACTCAGCTATTTCAATGCTAAATTCTATGCTAATTCCTTTGTCAAGGGTTACCTCTGCAGATGTGTATACTTTAACTTAGCTATTTCAATGAGCCATTTCAATGCTAATTCCTTTGTCAAGGCGCTTTGTGTTTTTCTTCTCACACAGCTTAAAGGTCGTGATCTAAGCGTGGCTTCTCCCACTCCAGCGCTGTCCTCCAGACAGTCTCGTCCCTTCACCTGATGAAGGCCGCTTGTGTTGTGGCCGAAACGTCGTGATTTTTTGTTATTTTATTTTCACCTACGTGACTTTACCAAATAGAACCAAAGAGTATGGATCCTAGCAGTCACGGAAGCTTTAAATCTAAAATTGATTTGTTTTGGCTTTTTTCTTTCTTGCAAGCATCAATTCTTTCCAGGGTTTTTCAGTTAAATAGAAGGGAATGCGAAGTTAACCAAAGACAAGAATCCAAGTTCCGGGCGAAGCTGGGTAGTGAAGTTCGTTACTAATAAACCCCAATGATCCTATCAAAATTAGGGATTTCTATCGGATCGTTGGGGGGCACGTGCCACTCCACCCCCACTGGCTCCACCACTGTCACACACTGGCATGGTTCACAGGTGGTGGTGTGTCCAGACCCACGCCTGGCCACCTTCACCTGCTCAGTATTAATGCTTCCTCACTCCACCAAGTAGTTAATTGAGGATCAATCAACACAGCCGAGGCTGCGTTTCTCTCTCTCTCCCCGTGGTCGTGCGGATTTCCTTTCCGATCCCACGGTCTCCCCTCTACATGTAGAGAATGAACACCTCCACGCGTCTAGAGTGAACACCACCAAGCGTCTAAAGTGAACACCGCCACGTGTCTAGAGTGAACACCGCCACGTGTCTAGAGTGAACACCGCCACGCGTCTAGAGTGAACACCGCCACGTGTCTAGAGTGAACACCGCCAAGGCGTCTAGAGTGACCACCACGCTGTTGACAAGCCCCACCTTACACCATTGGAAACCTCATTTGCCAGTAACAAAATGATAATTGGTTTTTTACCCTTTTATCTGGCAACAAAACTGACACCTTTTTTACAAGGAGTCATGTTTACATTGACCACAATACCTGCGGTCAGAATGCAAACAAAAAACAACAACTCTGATAATGTATGTGGCACTGTCCTTGAAATTGATTGGTCCACACCCGAGACAACTTTCTTTAGAGCCTCGTCTCATGTTGGTGTTGGACCAGAAGACGCCAAAAAGAAAGTTGTTTCGGTGTAAAAAAACAATTATCAAGTCCCACCTTGTTGTTGTTATTGTTGTTGTGGGCAGGTCGCTTCTGATAACAAGAGCGGTATAGCAGCTCAAGCGGGCTTGGCCTGGTGGAAAAAATAAAAACTGCTTGAATATTTACAATAAAACAAAGTTACAGAGTGGCGAGCCGGGTGAAGACAAATTAAAGTTAAGCGAGATAATTAAAGTGAATGCAATCAGGCGAGGGCAGGAGGCAAGGCCCCGCGTGGCTAGGCCCCGCGTTGTAAAGTTCCAACCTGGACATCGATTCCCATGCTCGCTGCTACTCAACTGACATCCCTACGAGAGAGGCTCTACCTTGGTAAACAACAACCACCACAACCGCCACACCACAATCGCAATGAGAAGTTCTCACCTCGGATTTCAGTGCAGTGTTACCTCGTGACGTCACGCGGCAGCAGGTGACGTGACGTCAGATCCGGGGAACGATACACGCTCCTCCCACAATGAGCGGGTCCGTAACTAAATAGTGAATAAATTATGTTAATATTACTTGTCCCATGTGTCGTGGACACATGGGACAAGTTGCCGTCACTGGGCGTAGCTTTGCCCAAATAAGGATTGGCACTGGAACGCAATCGGCAGTGACACAAGCGGAGCTGACGTCACGCTCAAGAGCGCGGTGTAATACCTTGTTGACATGACGTCACTAGCGAGGTACACCTCCCCCTGGCGTTTCACGCCGATGAAGTAATGCTGAGTGGTGACGTCACAGAGCGGGATTGGAGTTTAAGTTGATTTAGATTCATTTTCATTGCTCCCTCCCTTGGGTGCGTGGGCTCAGCTACAACAACGTGGACATTATTGTGTGTACACTGTGTGTATATACTGTGTGTACACTGTGTGTGTGTACACAGTGTGTGTGTACACAGTGTGTGTACACTGTGTGTGTACACTGTGTGTACACTGTGTGTGTACACTGTGTGTGTGTGTACACTGTGTGTGTGTACACAGTGTGTGTACACTGTGTGTACACGTACACTGTGTGTGTGTACACTGTGTCTGTGTGTGTGTACACTGTGTGTGTGTACATTGTGTGTGTACACTGTGTGTATACTCTGTGTGTGTACACTGTGTGTGTGTACACTGTGTGTGTGTGTACACTGTGTGTGCACAGTGTGTACACTGTGTGTGTACACTGTGTGTGTACACAATGTGTGTGTGTGTACATGTGTGTGTGTACACAATGTGTGTGTACACTCTGTGTGTGTACACTGTGTGTTTACACTGTGTGTTTACACTGTGTGTGTACACTCTGTGTTTACACTGTGTGTGTGTGTACACTCTGTGTGTGTTTATACTGTGTGTTTACACTGTGTGTGTACACTGTGTGTGTGTACACTGTGTGTGTTTACACTGTGTGTGTACACTGTGTGTGTACACTCTATGTGTGTTTACACTGTGTGTGTGTGTACACTGTCTGTGTGTGTACACTGTGTCTGTGTACACTGTGTGTGTGTACACTGTGTGTGTACAGTGGGTGTGTGTACACTGTGTGTGTGTGTACACTGTGTCTGTGTACACTGTGTGTGTGTACACTGTGTTTACACTGTGTGTGTGTACACTGTGTGTGTACACTCTATGTGTGTTTACACTGTGTGTGTGTGTACACTGTCTGTGTACAGTGTGTGTGTGTGTACACTGTGTGTGTACACTGTGTCTGTGTACACTGTGTGTGTGTACACTGTGTGTGTACAGTGTGTGTGTGTACACTGTGTGTGTATACACTGTGTGTGTACACTGTGTGTGTGTACACTCTGTGAATGTACAATCTGTGTGTGTACACTGTGTGTGTGTACAATGTCTGTGTGTGTACACACACAGACACAACCTCTACCGTCAGCAGTGGATGGGTGTAGCGAGGTGCAATGCCCCCCCCCCCCATCTGTGTGATTAAAACACACAAACACCACTAGCCTATAATAATAATAAAGTGACCAAAAAGGACAAAGAGTACGTTTGACCTGTCAACTGATATAAATTCCACATTTATATGGCGTAGCCCAGTCTCTCCATTGGATGACTCCTGTTAACCTCACACAGAGTAGTACTCAATTTATTGAGCTCTGATGCCCAAACTGTATTTTGAAATTGCAACCTTTAAAACTGCGAGACAAACGTTTTAACCACATCACTTTCCAGCCAGATATCTCTGCCCAAGTTGGAGCACTCTACCAAATGAATCCAGTCATCTGAAATGAACGTTATTGTAACATGCATTCGGAATTCCTTTGGTCGCCCAAATGAGCCTCCGCACCTTGGCATGGATAGCGAGTCCTGCACTCACATCAGAAGCAATAACGTCCAGATATTTTATTTCAGCATGGCAGATTTTAAGCCACGTTGACTTGGGATAAACCTCCCCAGGTACTTGGTCCGATTGAAACTGTAAAAATAAAATTGTACCCTTAGGGGTTAGCGTAATGCATCAAAGCAGCACTCCCATCTCGCTGGGTTTGTACAAAATATCTGTGCTATACACCATACTACTTTACAGTAATATACTACTATACTTTAGCTGGAATGTAGCATGTTTATGGTAGAGTGGATTATTTGTAAATTTTGATTGAAAATCCAAAGTGTCTTCAGTTATAAGACTCCATCATTCTTCAAGCTGCATACCAATGTTGAACAAACATTTACATTGCTAAAGGACATTTGCAGATGATACATTATTAATGTTTGAGACAGAGGGACATGCCAATGCACGTGAATGTTTTTCAATAAAACATATCAAAACTATACAGTTGCAATGATATTAAAATTAAATCCAAGCAACATTACCATTTTCCCTGCTCCTTGAGTTTGTGCTCAACACTTTAACGTGTACAGGGCCATGGCGGTGTGGGGGCCGACGTCCACCCCACCGCCCTCGCTGGGCAGGTGGGGCGCGACGTCCGCCCCTTCCGCCGCCTCCTCCACCGCGTCGGTCGGCTCCCGCCGGGCCCCCGCCGACCGAGCGATCGGGCCCCCCGCGCTAGCGCCCTCTCCGAGGGACAGACTCGTGCTGCTGGCTCACGGCCGCACGGAGTAAACCCACGCACCCCCGCGCGCACCGCAGCCGTCCTTAACATGGGGCCCGAACGGTCTCGCACCTGCGGGCGATTATCTCAACGCGCGTCCGTGCACGCCGCGCGCCCACTACGGCTGACGCTGACGCAGCACGCGGCGGCCCACTCGCGGCCCCGCCGACGGGCGATGATCTCAACGCATGAGCTCCGGCCGCGGCTCCGCCCTCGCTCTCGCCGCGCATCTGCCCACACAGCCGCTCCGCACAGGGATCACACACGCACCACACCGATGCTCTCTTCTAACTTTTATTCGTGGCGCAAACCCTGCACCGCCCGGAGGGAATATTCTACGAGTGGAGCCTAGGCCTACCGCTACCCAAGTCCGCAAATGCTCGCACGCCCCGTCACGTACCTCGCGGCCGTGCTCACGGCGTCGCGCGGACGCCGTGAGAGTCGGAGGGACGAAGACGAAAGGGAACTTTGCCTATCGCCGCCTCGTAGCGGTGCTCGCCGGCGTCGCACGGATGCCGCGAGCGGATCGAGAAGGCTGGCAGCGTCGTGTGTGACTCGTCGCCGCTGACCCGGCGAACCTTCGCGCGCCCAAACAATTTGAAGCCAACTCAGGGGCGCCGCAATGTGACTCGCTCTGCGAGGGTCGGCCATTCTCCTGGCGCCGGGAAACCGCGGGACTTTCATCCCAGAGACCCTTCGGATGAAAACCCGTCGTGACGGGCAAACCCCCGCCAGGACGCTACGTGCGCGCGCTGCAGGTGCGTGCTCGGTGTGGGGGGCCACGGGGGGAGTCGAGGCGCTGGCAGAGTTGCTCCGAGACCGTGGCACCACAACGGATCGGGAATTGTGTTGAAATCCGGCTCACGCAAAAGCACAAAAGGGGCGACCCAACGGGACCCGAAATCAAATCGATTCGCCGAGTCGACAAATGTGCACATTGCCCCGGGGATGGCAACTGACAGTCGAATACGGAAAATCGTGATGTGCACCGATTCTGTTTATGTGCGACACAACTTCATGCCACATGGTCCCACGGGGAAAGACGGTGGCATAAGAAAATACAGAAACGAACCAGTAAACCATTGGTGATTGAATTTAGATTTAAAGCTTTCGTGACTGCAGGGATTCATATTCTTGGTTCTTTCGGTAAAGTTACGTATAAGGAAAACAATAAAATAATAAAAATATAAAACAATAAAATTCTCACGACGTTTCGACTGCAACACAAGCAATCATCATCACGTGTGAAAACCACAGCAAGAAAATTTGAAAAAAAAAATTGGTAATGGATCAAAGCTATGAAGGTGATGATCTAGGAAAATTATATTATGATGCTGTGGGAAAAGGTAATAAGTTACTCTAAAGTGCCTGGCCATGGAAACGTTGGTAATGATTAGGAAAAAGTCTTAAATATGTTGACGTGTAAATCAGCAAATCAAATTAAATTCACAGAGGAGGGAAAGAAGGATCCCAAACATGCGACACTCAGAACCAAAAGTGGCAGAGACTCGGCCGAGAGAGTGGAGAGAGAGGAAGAGACTTTTCAGGACTTTATTTCCACTAAAAAATTTACAAAAAAACATTACAGGAAAAAAACACCTAAATTGAAAATCAATCAAACATCAAACTCTTAACAGCGGTATGTGCATGAAATACAAATGGCACCGGGATAGAAGCTGTGGAAACGAGGCGGTGCACGGACATCTCCGTGTGCAGCAAAGTTGTTCAAGGGTTTTTCAATTTTATAAAGAATCAAATGTTTTGACATCAGAATGCGATGTGAACAATATATATTTTTCTCCCGTACAAAACGAAATGTCAAACACCTGAATTCGTTTTTTCTTCAAGGATTCTGTTGTCATAGCTACGTATGCAGTCTGCAAGTTTTTTTTATGTGGCCACGTGCAAATATTGTCTGGGTACATGAAATATTTCTTTGAAAATGTGTCCTAGACACTATATTTGTAAGTTAATAAAAGTAGAATTGAAAAATTATCACAATGTAGATTTGTATATTGTAGGGTAGAAATATATTTATCATAGCGATGATCTAACATTGGCTTAATACAATTTATATTTTTACTTAGAATACTTTAGCCATGCAATAGACTAAATATAATGCTTGTGTTTTTAAAGAAAATAATATATTTACCAGGATTAAAGTTGTGCGAAATATGTTAAAAAATCTGAGGCTTGGAGAATTGCATGCTGGGAATTAAATTGAGAAAGAAAGGGGTTAATGTATGGCTTGCAGAGCAGGCACACGTTACAGAGATTATTGACAAAACAGAATGCGATGTGAACAATATATATTTTTCTCCGCTACATTTTCAAAACGAAATGGCGTCGACATGTCAAACACCTGAATTCGTTTTTTCTTCAAGGATTCTGTTGTCGGTTTTCATTAAAGTGCAAGTGACAGGGTGACACCTGCTGACATCACAGGGTGACACCTGCTGACATCACAGGGTGACACCTGCTGACATGACAGGGTGACACCTGCTGACATCACAGGGTGACACCTGCTGACTTGACAGGGTAACACCTGCTGACATCACAGGGTGACACCTGCTGACATCACAGGGTGATACCTGCTGACATCACAGGGTGACACCTGCTGACATCACAGGGTGACACCTGCTGACATGACAGGGTGACACCTGCTGACATCACAGGGTGACACCTGCTGACATCACAGGGTGACACCTGCTGACATGACAGGGTGACACCTGCTGACATGACAGGGTGACACCCGCTGGCCTGGAAAGGGCTTCACGGGTACGGCCACAGAGGTAACAACCAATCAGGGAAGGAGGGGCATCTGGGGCAAAGGCAACAGGTGGGGCTAGCCGAGTTACTCCGGTAACCTTTGCGAAAGGTTCCACGAGAGGGCGTGGCCGGAGGCGGGGCCTAGCCACGCCTCTGGCCACATTCTCAGAGGATTCGCCTTGCTGAGGATGTTGTAGGCGAGCTGACATGCCACCTCCCGTGATCCCTCCTCGCTGGAGCTCAGAAATTCGGGGAAGATGTCGGCGCCTTCTCCCACCCCGGGAATCGACACTTTATAGAGGAGGCCCGCGGGCATCCCGGGCCCCGAGTAAGCGTGCAGCTCGAAGATTGGGTAGCTGATGCCGGCGGTCCGGCACAGCATCCGCAACCGCCCTGCCCACGACAGCATGGCCGCCTCCGGCAGCGCCTGGAGAGCAATGGGCATGGGCCGCAGGTGGAGAGGTACCCACCACAGCCGCGTGCGTGCCCCCCAGCCCTCAAACAGGCTGTGTGCGGCTTTGCCGGTACCCGTGCACTCCGGCTCCGGCAGGTCTGGCACCGCCGCCTCCTTCTCCTCCTCGTCTTCCGTTGTCGCAGCCGCAGCCACCGTGTCCCACTCCGGGATGGCCCAGTCCACCTTGATAGTCCGGCCCCATAGCTGGAAGTTGATTCGAAGGAGCTTCTTCCGGGCCATGGCGGCCGCGTGATGGCTCCCGTACTCGATGAACGCGTAGCCTCGGTTGAGGGTTTTGTCCCAGTAACAGACGCTCATCGTGACGTCCACCACGCCCTCCGTGGCACCGCTCATCGCCATCATCACCTCCGCTCGCTTCTTGTCCTTTGGCAGCCCCCCAATGAAGAGGCGGCGATTGTCCATGCTGAAGCAGACTCCAATGCGGCGTCCGGGACGGATCTCTAATTTGTTGAGTTTCTTGACGGCATCCGTGGCTTCGGCGTCTGTGGCGTAGGTAGCGAACGCGTAGCCGCGGTTCTCTCCGCTATAATCCATCATGAGGCGGAGCTGGTAGAGCTTCCCCACCGTCTCCAGCATGGGCACCAGCTCATCCTCGTAGAGGTCGCGCGGGATCCTCCCCAGAAACACCTCGCAGCCACGGGCGGGAGGGGGCCCCTGCCAGTCGGGCGGCGGTCCGAACTTCCTCTGTCCGTTCTCCTGGACGATGCTGTACCCCGTGCGAAAAATGCGGTCCGGCAAGACCTTCATATAGGCCATGCCGAGCACCGGTGGTTTGGCTACTACGGTGGTGCTGGGGCAGCGGCTTGGGGCCCGGTGGAGCCCTTGACACTCTGCGCGGTCGCCTCGTGCCGACAAAGCCACGGGGGGAATCAGCTCCTGAAAAGCCAAATCCCCGGCAGGAACTCGCTCGGCCCAAACCTACAGGCCAGCCGTGAAGAGAGGGAGAGAGAGTGGAGATGGATGGAGAAAGAGAGACGCGTTTGTTCGGTCCGTGGGCCTAAATGTGACATTAGCGTAGCCTGTGCAGTATGCATTCAGCGCTTTTGTCAATCCACTGCTGGATGAAGCCCTCCCCCACATTGCGCAGAGGAAACAAGAAACACAAACTCACACGGTTCCCGGCATGCGTTTGTTTGTCCTCAGAAATGTTCACCGAGCGATGATTTTGCGTTTCGAGCGGCACTCACGAGGCGGCGTTTGACTTCGCGCGGTGAACTTCGCCCGTGATGACGTCATTGGGCACAGCAGGAGAGGTCGGCACTGACTTTTAGCGCCGTTTTTTTTCTCCCATCCAATAGTCCATGAGACGCTTCAAAATGAGACCGTTTTGCCGGTATCAAAGTATGACAAAATAAGAAGAGATTTGATCCTTTTTTGGCAACAAAACGGGTGTTTAGATGTTCAAACACCAAACAGAAACCTTTTTCAATGAATCTTAAGATCTGTTTTATTGCCAGAAAGGATACAACCCATTCTTATTTTTTCATAGCCCATGAGATGTCTCCTTTGTCGGTACCACGTGAGGTGGCCTAAGTTGAGCAGTTGCAATTTCTCTACGTGGCCAGTGATAAACAAATTCAATGAGTGAGACTATCAAGTAATTTACTTTCATTTTCCATCCAAATAAATGGGTACGACTGAAGTGTTGCTACCTTAGGTGGTACCGAGTTCTGCTCTGGACCATGAGTGGGCCGTGTAATAAATTTTGGCAGTTTTCAACATTGTTAGGTCCCTAACAGCAACAGAGCTGTTGTACTACAATTGTGTTCATATTGGATCATCTTTACAACAGAGCAGACATGCAGACAGAGCTAATGCTTAATGCGTTCAACCCTCGTTGTTGAAATGTGAGTTTACTTGCAAATGGAATCACAGTTCTAGATTTAAAGCTTTCGTGACTGCTAGGATCCATGCTCTTTGGTTCTATTGGGTAAAGTCACGTAGGTAAAAAAATAAAATAACAAAAATCACGACGTTTCGGCCACAACACGGCCTTCATCAGGTGAAGGGACGAGACTGTGTGGAGAACAGCGCTGGAGTGAAAAAAGCCACGCTCAGATCACGACCTTTAAGCTGTGTGAGAAGAAACAAAGTGCCTTGACAAAGGAATTAGCATATAATTTAGCATTGAAATGGCTCATTGAAATATCTAAGTTAAAGTATACACATCCGCAGAGGCACCCCTTGACAAAGGAATTAGCATAGAATTTAGCATTGAAATAGCTGAGTGATTAGCTTGTAACTGGTCACAGAAATAGCTATGTTAAAGTCAGAGCATATACATTCACCGAGGCACCTAGTACAAATCAAACAGGAGAATTTAGCGAAACACAACCACGCTCAGACCGCGGACCTTTAAACTGTATGCGAGCAAACAAGGTGTCCTGACAAAGAAATTAGCATAAAAATTAGCATTTGATTGGCCGATTTTAGAAAAGAGGTTGTGTACGTGCCGGTGGACTTGCCGTTTGGCGCGGGGGGGGGGGGGGGTGGGGAGTGGGAGTTTACCTATTGATGGTGTGAAAAGGGAATTTATAAGAGCTGCGAAAGTTTGGGGTACCACTACTCGAAAAATATACTGTACCATTGAAATTAGTTTAATGTTTAGTTCGATTTAGAACATCTTTCCAATGGTTGCTTAATTTGAAACCATCTTCTCGGTTGAAATTGTGTCTGTGTTTGTAGATCTGAATTGCCTTGTGAACAAATCTCTGATAAAAACCCGTGGGTTTGCAAAGAACCTTGGTATCGGGAGAAAATTATATCGTGATCACCCACAGCGTTGTAACAGTGATCAGCCACGGCAGAAGAATTCGTTTTGCCGTGTTTCAAATCTGATTTGTGCTCGCGAATTCGGTCAGAGACATGTCGCTTTGTCTCCCCGATATAGCAATCACCGCAGGTACAACTCAATTTGTAAACCCCGGGGTACTGTAAGTCAGGAATGACATCCTTCACGGATGGGATCAGATCACGAATTTTGTGTACTGTATTGAACCGGACCTGGATCTTGTGTTTGTTTAGAATTTTGGAAATCTTTTTAGTAACGCCTGCTATATATGGTAGTGTGATGGTTTTGACCGGAGTATCAAGTGGTTGTTTCTGTATGGAGGGAGAAAAAGCTTGGCGGATGGTACGGTCAGAGTAACCATTCCTTTTGAGGGCCAGGTGTACATGTTTTAATTCACTGGTCAGGTGGTGTTGGTCCGAAATGCAATGAGCACTATGGTATAAAGTTTTGATGAGAGAATTATTTTGGGCTGGGTGGTGGTGGGAATCAGGTTTCAAGTAGGAATCTGTGTGGGTGGGTTTCCTGTAGACAGAATGCCCCAATGAGCCATCAGGTCTCCTCTCAAACAGAACATCACTCAGCTATTTCAATGCTAAATTCTATGCTAATTCCTTTGTCAAGGGGTGCCTCTGCAGATGTGTATACTTTAACTTAGATATTTAAATTAGCAATTTCAATGCTAAATTCTATGCTAATTCCTTTGTCAAGGCGCTTTGTTTCTTCTCACACAGCTTAAAGGTCGTGATCTGCGCGTGGCTTTTTTCACTCCAGCGCTGTTGTTGTATATGAGCCTTTTCCAAAATTGATATTAACAATAATATTTGCCGTTATATATATTTTTTTACAAACGAAAAAAATAATAAATAAAACCTGTAAGCCAGGCACACGAAAAACCAGATGTCGGTCATAAACAGGCCATTAATAAATAAAGAAATAATAAAACTCTCGAGGCGAGGATGTTAGCAGCTATCTGCGAAGATCTCCAGATGAACAAGAGTTTAATGTGCCCTAAGGGAGGTCACGCAGAGGGAAGCCCTCCGCAAGCCAGAATTGAGGACGCCCACGGGTTAAACCATATATTTTTTAAAATAACGGTTAAAATTTTAAATGCAATAACAAGAAAAAGCTAAAGTTAGCGGTCCTCACGCTCACTCCAATTAAGACCAGGCCACCAGATACATCAGTGAATTATTCTCCAATAATTAATTCGCTATCAAATGATTTTCACCTTTAATACTTTTACTGTTAAAACAAAGCTTGGAGACAAAATACAGAGTCACATCAAAGGTTTTCGAGAAGGAATGAGACAACGGGCAAACTTGCGAAAGAGTTTAAACAATATCCCAAGCAACCCCGACCACCTTTGTCTCTCTCGCAGCACGGAGAAGCAAGAATCACACCTTATCACAAGGGGCCATCTGGAAAAGCCGGCCGGGTTTGATGAGGAGACACACCCCACCCCTCACACGGCAACCAGGCAAACAAAGTTTTAAAGAAATTGCAATATAACATTAATAATGTGTTAACCTTAAACGATATTCCATTATAGAACCTTACAGAACCAAGGGATATGGATTTCACCAATCAAGAAACGGACCTCTTAAACTCAGGATGAAAATTATTTTTCTTTTTAATAATTCCATCATAACAATGCGAACCTCGGTAACCCGAGAGGGGTGTCGGGAGGACGTAGTTACAAACACGAGTCTTGGCGAACATGGGACCAAATGGTATGAGAAATATAAAGTCGAAAGTATAAAGAGATAGGTGCTCCCGACCACCTTTGTCTCTCCCGCAGAGCGCGAGAGAGGAATTTCACGCCAGGGCAAACAGATCGTTATCGCAGGAGCCATCTGTACACACACGAACTCACACACAAACAGACCACGCCCCCCCCCCCCCACCTTTTCCACAGCGCGGAGAGAATTGTCTTTGAATATAACGGTCAGCCGCATTTTCAAAAGTCAGTCAACAGCCAAGAGTCAAGACAGATCAGCGAGTCAAGACGTCCACAGGACGAGCAGTCGCATGGAGCGGCTGGCTCCGAGCCTTGCTGAGTAGCGAGGATCGCATGAGTCGCCATGTATCAACGAAATTGAGTCATACAGCAGTGGAGAGAAACTGCTATCAGCGAATCAGCGCTGAGAGCGCTTGAGCATCTCCACAGGGAGAGAGGGTGCAACGTGGCTCAACCAGCAGCGGAAAAGCTTGGACAGCCGCCAACAACTTCAGCAAACCAACGACCAAGCGCGTGCGACTTGAGTCATACAGCAGTGGAGGAAACCTGCTGTCAGAGAGCCGCCAACAACCTCAACAAAGAGAGCACGTGCGACTCGGCTCACTCAGCAGAAGAAAACTTGACCTGTCGCCCGCGAGCGCAGCGTCAGATACTACAGCAGCGGAAAGAGCGCAGCCAGCAACGCCAAGCAAGAGCGTGCAGCAGCTCATCCAGCAGTGGAGGAAACTGCTGTCAGCGAACCAGCACGGGAGCGTTCGCGCATCTTCAAGGAGAGGGAGCGCGCGCCACCAGCGTACCATCAGCACCAGCATCAGCACCAGCGTGCGAACAGCGTGCCACCAGCGTGCCATAGCGCGCAACTTCGCGTCACCAGCACTGAGAGGGCAGCGGCCCCGCACTCAACACCCATCGGCGCGACGACGGCGAGCGTCGTGCTGACTCATCCAGCCAGCGGTGGACAGAAACTGGCAGTCGTTCATATGCCCCCCACACCCTCCCCCCCTCCTCACTCTCCCACCGCTACACAACGAACAAACATTTTTTTGACAAGGAAATCAACCTAGGCGTTTGCTCAACGCAAGAAATCAACAACGCTCCCATTAAACATACAAGACTCCTAATAACTGCGTCAACTATTAGCTGATAACGAAAAACATCGCCACCCATTGAGTTATGTTGATGAGGCAATCAGAATTATTTCAGTCGAACGCTTTAATTGCATAATCGTTGATGAATCAATGAACGAACATCGCCGTGGTACTGTGCTGATGATTTCAAGCATAATAATTTCGCATATCAGAATGTGTTAAGGATTGGATACGAATCAAAGACCGAGTGCCGTCTTGTGTAATAATTCAAGTATACGAATTCGCATATAATAGAGTTAAGGTTTTATAGAATAGTTATGCATGTTTAATCTCTCTCTCAACAACCGATTGATTGCGTTACGCGGCGGGAATTAACCACAGGTGCCGCTATCGAGGTGAAACAACGCAATCGTGATGGTATCATGTTAACGCTGTGTTGAAATTCCAAAATCCCGAGATTGAGTTTTCATATTATCCAAAATTCAAGTTAGCTAGAAAATAAAATTGATTCAAGCAGGTTTGTGTGATTCTTCCTGAAATTCTGCATATTGTTCTGCGTATGAGATCTGAATCCTGGGGACCTATCATAAGCACACTATCACCACACATAATCCATAACACACATAATTCATAATGTTCAATCGAGAGTAAAGGTTATCCTTATCGATAATACGGAATTAAAGAGCAGAGTCGAATCGACTCTCTCTCATTCACGCTCACAACACCTACAGAACTGCATACGATTAATCGCATTGTTCAAATTCATAACACAATCCTCGTCACCGAGGCTCGACCTGATAATCCATAACAACCTGCATTATCATAACCACGCCCACTCGCATAAATATATACAATCATCTTTCGAATCAGCATAATTTATGCGCATAATTACACAAATTAACATAATTTCGGATAAATTATGCAAATTTCAAATTTCATTTAATTTTCATTATTTTCATCAATTTTCATAACACCTATATATACAACAGTTCCAACCTGGACATCGATTCCCATGCTCGCTGCTACTCAACTGACATCCCTACGAGAGAGGCTCTACCTTGGTAAACAACAACCACCACTACCACCAGCATGATAATTTCTCACCTCGGATTTCAGTGCAAGCGCGGATCGGCAGCCCCCTGTTACTCGCGACGTCACGCGTAAGCAGGTTGGGGGAGTGTGAATACCTTGGTGACATGACGTCACTAGCGAGGTACACCTCCCGCTGGCACTTCATGCCGATGAGGTCATGCTGAGTAGTGACGTCACAGAGCGGGGATGGAGTTTAAGTTGATTTAGCTTCATTTTTCATTGCCCCCTCCCTTGGGTGCGTGAACTCAGCAACAACGTGGACATTATTGTGTGTACAGTGTGTGTACTTACACACAGTGTGTGTAGTGGGGGGCAAAGGCGGTGGATTGGCCAGTCATCTGAGTCAGTCGACCCATGGCATCTTATCAACTTATTTTTTTAAATTTATTTTTGTTATTTGTATTATTTTATTTTATTTTTAAAATCTTTTATTTTGTTTCCTATCTACGTGACTTTACCAAAAGAACCAGGAATATGGTAGCGTATTCTCTATTTGTTGCAGAGGTTCAAAGTTCAAATCCGAAAGGCACACCTGCCTACCCCAGTAACATTCACCACAATATGCGCTGTTCTGCTTCACGGCGGATGTCAAACAGAGTATTGTGTCACTCACAACGCACAGGTCATTGCATGTTGGTGTCACGGTCAAAATTGTGGTTAATTCCAGACATTATCCGGAAACTCCACAATGTAGATGACGCGTCAATGATCGCCCCCTACCCACAGACTCATGCCACGTGCAGGCCGGTGCAGGGCCACCTTGTGCCACACAGGGGCAGCTGCCACTAGGGGGCGGCCTTCGATTGTTTGAGATGAGATTCGATACGAAACACCGAGTTGCTGAGGCAATTAGGCAAGCGACTTATGAATGAAAATATGTTGTTTATAACGTAGTGAATGCTTGTGAGCTTAATTATCTCTCGCTCCTGCTCACAGATTTACCCAGCCCACAGATCTTACATATGAAAAGCTAACGGTCAGTGAGGTCAGCAGCACTGTAGGTTCTGGTGTCAAGGACATGGGCCTGCATTCGCTGGTCCACTTCTATATAGTCCAGCGGATGTTCTTGCTTGGACCTGGCGTGAATTCAAGATGTTGTCTGGATGCACAGATGCCAGAACAGCGTGTTGGCCATGACAAGCCCACAGGCTCCACAGAAGTCTAACAGCCTCCTACCGTTGTTATTGAGTTGATCTGGCCCATGCCTTCAATCGCTCCAGACCAGGTGCCAGCAACATCACCAACTCGGGCATTGAAGTCACCCAACAGGATGACTCTATCCCGAGGGGCCACTTTTAGCTAACACCTGTCACAGGAGGTCATAGAAGGAATCTGAATCCACGGGCTTGCCTGCATCCCTCCACTGATGTTCATCTTCGGTGGGGGTGTAAGCAGCCACCACCACCACCATTCTCTGCCTCCTGTGGATGGGGAGGCGAGCCCAAAGTAGCCTGGGGCTTACAACTTCCCACACCTCGCCGCCACCTTCCCACGCCGCCTTCATTCTTTTTTTCAGAATAAGAGCCACTCCTTTTTGTTTGTCAGTCTCCTGCCCCGAGTGGATGACTCTGCACCCCTCATGATGATTGGAGTCAGAGCCGGTCCACTGGATCTCCTGAATGCCACAGAGATCCAGGCGGTACCAGTCCAGCTCTGTGCAGAGTAGCAGCCTCTCCTCCACGTGGCCACTCTCAGTGACTTTTTGCCATTTCTAGAGGAACCCCAAGGGTAAGGATTCAGGCATTGCTCCTCACAATGTTATCGTCTGGCATCACAACCACCAACAACACACCTGTATTTGAATTGCAAGTAACTTTAATGAACACAACGCAACCCAAACAACCGTTCATTTGAAAAACATATCCTAAAGAATCGTCACTGGGTGTTGGCTGTGAGCGGGAATCAAACTCGAGTCGTCATGTTTGTAGAGCAGCGCACTAACCGCTAGACTACTGCCACACACGTTACACACACACACGGTACACACACACACAGTGTACACACACACAGTACACACACACAGTACACACACACACACACAGTGTACACATACATGGTACACACACACACACAATACACACACACGCACAGTACACACACACAGTACACACGCACGCACAGTACACACACAGTACACACACGCACGGTACACACACACACGCACGGTACACACACACACGGTACACACACATGCACAGTACACACACACGGTACACACACATGGTACACACACACGCACAGTACACACACACGCACAGTACACACACACACGGTACACACACACACACGCACGGCACGCCCTCACTCCTTCAGTCACGTGACTAAGGTTGACGTGCCGCCCCGTCTCCCGAGGTGACCTCTTGGCTCTCTCGTCTCTCCTCGACACGTAGATTCATTTCTTACTCTTACATAGAAACGTCATTATCTGTCTGTGTCTGTGGACGCAACTTGCGAGGAATTGTACTCACACACTGTGGGGTTTACGTTTCAAATAAAGTGCCCAGATACCACGCGATAAGCCCCGTGGTGAGCCAGTGCTATTCGTAGTTCCAATCCGTCAACATGAAAGTAGTTAAATTAACAATTTATTACTAATCTCCATATATATCAATGGCAAAGTTGTGAATGTGTGTCTGTTCAAAATGTTTAGCGTACTTCCCGACACGCACCAAGCTTGAAATTTGCCATGTGGGTAATTTCCAGACTGTACACCATGCAAACATTCTAAAAATATAATTTTGTATATTTTTATGGGGGGGGCGCGCAATAATGTATAAGCATGAAAACACCACGATACATAGGACTTACTTTGATTAGAATCTTGGAATTGATTGTGTACATCTTGCAATTGTTAAATGAACATTTTGAGCACACTGCTGTTTTAATAAATGTTCATGATTCTGAGAATATAAGTGTAATTCTGAGCATCATAATGACCATATTGGAATTGTCATCATGAATGGGGGTACAATGATTTTTATAATAGGAATGCGGTTTTGAGCATGACTATTGATATTTCGGACTCATTTATGACAATAGATCAGGGGTCGGGAACCTTTTTGACTAAGAGAGCCATGAAAGCAAAAAAATTGGAAATTTATTTCAGTGAGAGCCATATAATATATTTTAAAAGTGAATTCAACTAAATGTCAGTATAATAAGCCTCTGAATTTATTCTTTTAAATAATGTTGTTATAACACTCACCATTAATGCGACTTCTGGCGCTGCATGGATTTGCTGATGTCTTTGTAGTCGGGTTGGTACTTGGTGAGGTTAAGCTTCATGCAAGCGTTGAGGCTTTCATCCGTTAAACGTGATCGTAGGTTGGACTTGATGTTTTTAAGATGTGAGAATGACTGCTCACATGCATACGTAGATCCAAACATGGTCAATACAGCAATACTCACACGCTGCAGTGTGTGGTATGTGACAGGAAGCGCGTTCCAAGTTTTGAGAATCAGCTGGTCTTCGGGTTGGAGTTTTTTCATTTCTGTCCACATGTGCTTGCTCGCCAACTCCGCTTTCTGTCGTGTGATTCTTTCCAAATCTTCATTCAGTGACTTGAACTTATTCACCCACATGTCTGAGGCCTTCAGGTCAGCCACTTCTGCTTCAAAATCTCTGACGGAGACACCAGGGATGTAATTCAGGTCGGCTGTGTTCAGTGAACACTCGTTTGGATGGGTGATGAACTTAAAAAGACGAGTGTGCTCACGAAATTCTCCAAAGCGTGCTTTGAAGGACTGTAGGAGACTGGATGTGCAGCCAGCTAGCTGGTGGAGATCAAGGTTTTGAATGGGCTCACTTGCTGTGCATGCATCTTTAAATTGGCTCAGTTTTTCAAAATGTAGTAAACGACCTGTTTCAAGATCCGTGATGAAAAGCTCCAGCTTGTTTTCAAAAGCAAATACAGCTTGTTGAAGGGATAACACTGTATTTCCAATGCCTTGCATTTTCACGTTGAGCTGGTTCAGATGTTCAGTCAGATCTACGAGATAGTAAAACTTGAGGAGCCACTCGGTGTCGGCTAGCTCAGGATGCCCGACGCCTTTCATTTCAAGGAAAGTCCGGATTTCGTTCAGGCAAGCCGCAAAACGGCTAAGCACCTTCCCTCTTGACAACCAACGCACATTGCTGTGCAAAAGCAGACCAGGATAGTTATTTACAACTTCATCCAGCAGTGTTTTAAACTGGCGATCATTTAAGGCTCGGGCAACAATAAAGTTGATCACACGAATGACCAGCGACATCACTTCGCCAAACTGCCTGTCACACATCTGAGCACAAAGTGCCTCCTGGTGTATAATGCAATGGAAACTTAGGATGGGTCTATTTTCATGTTCACGGAGAAGCGCCACAAATGCTTTGTTTTTCCCCACCATACACGGAGCACCATCAGTACACACTGAGAGAAGTTTATCCATAGGTAGACTTTTTTCTTGAGCAAACTCCATGAAAGACTTGAATAAATCCTCACCTCTTGTGGACCCTTTTAATGGCAGAACAGCAAGACTTTCTTCGCGCAGTGTGTCACCAACAGCATATCTTGCAATCACGCTGAACTGCGACAAATGGCTCACGTCTGTTGACTCATCCAAAGCCAGAGAAAAGAACGGCGCTGCATTTATGTCCTTCACTTGCGTTTCCTCCACTTTGTTTGCCATCACGATGGTACGATCATGAACAGTTCTTGCCGACAGAGGCATGTCTTGTATCCGTTTGATTATCTTGTCTTTGTTCGGAAGATCATCAAAAAGTTCATTGGCTACATCCAGCATGAACGTTTTAGCATACTCGCCATCTGTGAATGGTTTTCCGTTCCTCACTATTGCTAAAGAACCAGCAAAGCTAGCCGAATTATAGTCACCTTGCCGGGTCCATACGCGGAGTTGCTGCTGGCTAGCTTGCACCCTGCTCAGCTCTTGGCACGCTTTCTTTCTGCTGTCTCCCGCAGGGTATTTTGATGCAAAGGTAGCATGGCGCGTGTCGAAGTGCCGCTTTACATTCGACCGTTTCAACGATGTAATTTTGTCATTGCAAATTAGACACACCGCAGAACCCGCTCTCTCCACAAAGGCGAATTCTTCGGTCCATTCGTCCTGAAATGTACGATACTCGTCGTCTTTTTTTCTTTTCGCCATCTTCTTCGTCGAAGGGTTAGCTTTGAGCTAATGACCGAGCAGACGCAGTCTCAGACTGATTCAAAAGGGGGCATTTACCTGTTTTACCCAGCAACGGCAAACGTAGGCCAGTATCATCCAATTAAAATAATGGACAATTGCTCCTGCAGCCCTGAACAGGACATGCGCAGTGAAAAATCGATGGATGGATTAAAACAAGTGAGAATATTTTGTTTTATCTGCGAGCCATATGCAATCATCAAAAGAGCCACATCTGGCTCGCGAGCCATAGGTTCCCGACCCCTGCAATAGATTGATGACTAAATTGCGATTTTGTTTTGCTCATCAATCAGGACACTGTTAATGATGCGCATGCCCATAAATTGTTGAAATTACTAGAAATGCAAGTTGTGTATACTCTCCAACCCCATTCCTCTACCTACCCATTCCCTTGACGGGCTCCGTGCCCACTTAAACCCATGACGATGGCGGTGATGATTCCACCTCTCGCTGTAACAATCAAAGCACCTCCAACTTCTGAATGCAAAGGTGCTGGTTGGTGCAACGCCAAAACACATCGTCAACGCCGCTCCCAAGCCCGCCCTACGTTAGTTACATCGTCAGAATCAACAAAATAAAAAGTTCCACAGAGGAAACTAAAATGGCATTGCGCAATCCCCAAAGCTGCACGCGGTAGGCTACACGACTCGGAGAACAACGTCAGACTTCAAAAGTTGCATCGCCATCATCATTCTTCCTCTCCACAAGTCATCGCACGTCAATATTCAATAAGCTGCACACACGTGCAAGTCACCTCTCGACCCGCCACCTGCACAGTTAACGCGATCAGACCCGGGGGTCAAATTAAAATTGTCTTTGGTGACGTATTACAATCGGTGTAATTTTAATGTACGTACAGCAATTGCTGTACGTACAGCAATTGCTGTACGTACATCGAATTGTACGTACAGCAATTGCTGTACGTACATCGAATTTTACAATCGGTGTAATTTTAATGATGTACGTACAGCAATTGCTGTACATCGAATTTTATCATTGACAACGGGGTCCGCTTTTGCGGGATCTGCGTGCGGTCTTTTAATTATATAGATACGTAGTCAGTTCATTAGTATGGGGTTCCTCTATAAGGAATTGTAATTGTAAAATGTATTACTTAATAATACGCTTCCAGGCCGCACTTAGCTTGTAGCAGTCAGAGCAGTTAAAATGACTGTACATGTGTAGGTATTAAATAAAATAAATGTAATTTAAATAAATTTATTAAAAAATTCAGTTTAATTTAACGTAGGTATGAAATAAAATAAATTTAAATAACATTTAAATAAAAAAATACTCATTCACTTAGAAAAAAAATACGTAGGTATAAAATTATTTTTTATTAAATTAATTAAATTTTTAAATGAAACGTAGGTATAAAATTAAATAAAATCATAAATTAAATAAATTTTATTTTCTACCTCCGTGACTTTACCGAAAGAATCAAAGAGTGTGGACCCATGTGACATCAAGGCTGTCCTAGTCTAGGCAAGGCCTCAGGGTGTACCGGGCCTTTCACAACAGCAGCAGCAACAATAACGGTTCTCTTGAAAAAATGCTTTAAAAAATAAAGTCAACGTAGCTTACCTTGACACTCGCGAACTTTAATGATTAAAATAATTAAAACAAAACTAAACACTCACACGCACATGGGCGCGCGGCGTTCGGCGTGTAGGGAATTAAAAATGATAGCGTCCTCCCGCGATCTGATTGGTCGCCGCGTGCCAAAGTGGGGAGGGGGGGAGGGCCAGCGATCCGATTGGTCGAGAGGCAAATCTGGGCGCGTCTCCGGCGATGGTGCGCTGCGATTGGTCAACAGTTGTCCTATGCTAATTTTGGTATGCTAATTAATTTTAATCTGTATGCTAATACAGTTTATTTATCCATACTCATTAAGTTGAATGTTTATCCTAAATTAGTTAAAAATTTATGCTCGTTTAGTTAACATTCTATGATAGTATCGTAATATTTTTATGCTATAATTACAGCAGGCATACTGACCGTAATGGTACCTGCTATGATAACAGCAGGCATACTGACTAGTGGTACCTGCTATAATTACATCAGTGCATACTGTGGTGGTACCTGCTTTCACTACAACAGTGCATACTGACTGTGGTGGTACCTGCTAAGGTTACAGCAGTGCATACTGCTTAAATGCTTTATCATGTGTCGTGAATGTGATAGTTTCATCCCAGAAATGATGTCCTTGACCGGCGCAGAGCAGACATTTCACTTTGCCATCGAACCTGAGGTGGCACAGCATTAGCAATTCCAAGTTCTTTATGTGACCAATAGCAACGAATTATGTGGCAAGCATTTGAAATGAGTGGGTTATGACGTACTGTACTTCACTCTTATCGACCATTTACATAAGTCTGTGTTACTGGCGTTGTGCTGCCTCGGCTGGTACCAACTTCTTCTTTGACCACGTGGACCATGCGGATGAATGGTCTACGCAAGTCGAGCGACCGATGGAGAAGACCTATGGGGGCACGCGGCGGGAGACTCTCAGGCGAAATCGTGGAAGTCGCGTGACAGAGGCCACGCGTAGAGGATAGACGCATGCTGGCGAGATGTCGTCTTCAGTTTAATTTAAGTTTCATGTGTTAGGTGTGGAGCCCTGTGAGCCGTGTGGCTCTTGACTCGGGTGCAACCGCAACAAAACAAAAACGTGAACAAGAAACATCTTAAAGTGACTACGCGCAAACAGAAAAATCCAGGAAAAAAACAGCAGTCTTCCAAAAAAAACAACCGTATTTCAACGCTGTGTGCAGAAATCCCAGTGGGATGCAAGTCAAACAATAACAACCATAAGACAATTGAGATTAAAGTTATCAGGCTAACTCTGTACTACAATAAATGTGTTCAAAATCACCAAAACAAAGCTACAAAACACAATGTAACAGTGATTGACATAGGCTAGGCCATAACCGATTCAGACAATCGTCACCGGTCTTGGCCTTGAGCGGGGAATCCAACTGGTTGGCCGACTTCGTGGCGAAGCGTGTTCATCACGACACTACCGCTTCCCACATTTACACACTCACGCAAAGACAAATATCCCGCAGCACCTGCCCCGAGCACCTTAACAGACTGTTGGGGCAGGTGCTGTTAGCGGGCACCTGCCCCGAGCACCTTAACAGACTGTTTGGGCAGGTGCTGTTAGCGAGCACCTGCCCCGAGCACCTTAACAGACTGTTGGGGCAGGTGCTGTTAGCGGGCACCTGCCCCGAGCACTTTAACAGACTGTTGGGGCAGGTGCTGTTAGCGAGCACCTGTGAAGGTTAGCACGGCTTGGTGAATGAGTTATTGTGTGTGTGAGAACTTGAGAGGGTGGGCAGGTGGTTTTGTGATTGATTGGAATAAATCAATATTCTGATGAATTTGCAACTTGGTATCTGAATTCAATATTTGGACGGCAGAACGTGTATTTACATGCATATTCATGCGTGTCATGTATGAAGTGTATTTGTTGGGGTGTGTGTGTGCGCACCTTCTACCAACAGTCTGTTCATAAGGGTGCGCGAGGCGCGTGCTAGTGCTTCGTGTGCTGGGCTCCTCTCCGATTCGTGCGCCACGGAGCACGTGACGTGCCGTGCCGTCAGTCAAATAGCCGCGTTCTTGCGGCGCTCAGGATTCCCGAAGAATGACCTCGTACGAGAAGATTGCACAGAAAGACAGACATGGCGAGTGGAGCGAGTGTCGCTGTGTGTGTGTAGATTCCCGTGTGGGGAGTAGGCAGGGCTGTTGCGTCGCTAGAGGAATAGCGCGAATTTATATTCCAGTTGTTGAGTTCTTTTTTTAAAAGGTCATGGGCCTCCTCTACATCCACTCAGACTCAAAACGATTGCAGCATCTGATTCAACGTGTTAAAACATTACCAATGTGGAGACCTCCCCTTGAAGGCATCAGCGTAGGGGAGACAAAGGTGGCCAGGCGCGGTGTGCCGTGCTGGTCTTCAGCACAGCTCTGGCCCAAGGCTACCAGGGGGGGGATCTTCGTCTCTGCAGCTGTACGTGAAGAGCGTGCTTAATGGCACGCTTCACAATTTTTTTTTCCTCCGCCCCCGGTTCCCTCCCTTTTGACTCCGGATTCTGAGAAGCCTGCGAGGTCCTCATCCACAGCCGCTTGGGCCGAAGCGGTCGCGGTCTATGAGGCGAACCAAGGGTACTGAACATCTGTGAGAACGAGCTTTATAGTTCATCGTATTCCTCCAGTGTGAATATTGATTGAGATTCTGATTCTGACCAAAGGCAAGGACAGAAACCCCCCCCGTGTAGCCGTAACAGACTTGGGGCAGGTGCTCATCGCGAGTAACCAATCAACACCCACCACTCACTTGCTTCAGCGGGAAACAACTTGGACGTGCCCGCCCTTGCTCGACAGTAAACAATGATTTAATAGCGACGACGAGTACATTCACACGTAGAGTGACGCACCTTGAATGACGACATTCAAGGTGCGTCACTCTTCGGCCTGTGGCCGTATCTCCCAGCAATTTGCCTCTGTGGTTTCTCCTCTTAAACACCTGGCGAGTTGCTATCTCTTAAACATGTAATTTGGCAAGGATAGTCTCGGTAACAATAAGTAAATCAATGGTAAATGAGCGCTAATTTTACAAGTGTAGAGGATTCTCACGACGTTTCGACTGCAACGCAAGCAGTCATCATCAGGTGTGAAAATCAACGGCAAGAAACATTTGAGAGAAGTGGCGGTTTGTATTTATTTATTTTCTTGAAATGAAAGATGTCGAGCATCCTGAGCTAGCAAACACTGAGTGGCTCCTGAAGTTGTACTATCTTGTGGACATGACTGGACATCTGAACCAGCTCAATGTGAAAATGCAAGGCATTGGAAATACAGTCTTATCCCTTCAACAAGCAGTGTTTGCATTTGAAAACAAGCTGGAACTCTTCATCGTGGATATTGAAAAAGGTCGTTTACTGCACCATGAAAAACTGAGCGAATTTAAAGATGCGTGCACAGCAAGTGACCCCGTTTAACATTTTGTTCTCCAGCAGCTAGCTGGCTTCACATCTGATCTCCAGCAGTCATTCAAAGCACGCTTTGGAGAATTTCGTGAGCACACTCGTCTTTTCAAGTTCATCACTCATCCACACGAGTGTTCAGTGGACAAAGCCGACCTGAGTTACATCCCTGGTGTCTCCATCAGAGATTTTGAGCTGGAAGTTGCTGACCTGAAGGCTTCAGACATGTGGGTGAATAAGTTCAAGTCACTGAATGAAGCTTTGGAAAGACTTGAACGACAGCAAGCAGAGCTGGCGAGCAAACACAAGTGGACAGAAATGAAAAAAACTTCAACCTGCAGACCAGCTGATTGTCAAAACATGGAACGCGCTTCCTGTCACATACCACACACTGCAGCGTGAGTATTGCTTTATTGACCATGTTTGGTTCTACATATTCATGTGAGCAGTCGTTCTCACATCTAAAAAACATCAAGACCAACCTACGATCCCGTTTAACGGATGAAAGCCTCAACGCCTGCATGAAGCTTAACCTCACCACGTAACAACCAGACTACAAAGCCATCAGCAAAACAATGCAGCACCAGAAGTCGCATGAATGGTAAGAAGTATTTTATTTATTATTAGTTGTTGGTATAACGTTATAAAAAAGGATACATTCAGAGACTTATTATATTCTAAAATTGGTGGTCTTAGTTAAAAATACACGCATTTAGTTGTATTCAGTGTTAAAAAAGTATATGGCTCTCACGGAAATTTATTTTAAAATGTGGCTTTCATGGCTCTCTCAGCCAAAAAGGTTCCCAACCCCTGGTGTAGTGTATAATAGTGTAGTGTATAATAGTGTATTGTATAGTAGTGTATATTGTAGTGTATAAGTGTATAGTGTAGTGTATAATAGTGTAGTGTATAATAGTGTATTGTATAGTAGTGTATAGTAGTGTAGTGTATAGTAGTGTATAGTGTAGTGTATATTGTAGTGTATAAGTGTATAGTGTAGTGTATAATAGTGTATATTGTAGTGTATAGTAGTGTATATTGTAGTGTATAAGTGTATAGTGTAGTGTATAATAGTGTAGTGTATAATAGTGTATTGTATAGTAGTGTATAGTTGTGTATATTGTAGTGTATAAGTGTATAGTGTAGTGTATAGTAGTGTATTGTATAGTGTATAATAGTGTTTAGTGTAGTGTTTAGTGTAGTGTATAGTGTAGTGTATAGTGTAGTGTATAGTAGCGTAGTGTATAGTAGTGTAGTGTATAGTGTAATGTATAGTAGTGTAGTGTATAGTGTAGTGTATAGTTTAGTATATAGTGTTGTGTATAGTGTAGTGTATAGTAGTGTAGTACGCACACTGTTGCACATGGTTCGCTCATGTGGGTGTGTAGTGGAACGCACTGCTCATTAAAACATTGCCTCGTTACGTGGTAAATGCTGCGGCACAACAGGAGGGAACTGCAGGGATGAGGCTCTCCGCTCTTTGTGCTGTGAATTAAAACAGCGCCAGGGTGGAGCGTCCCGTCCCTACAGCTCGTAGCTGTGACGGAGCGAGAGTGATCAGCGGACAGCCACCATGGTTGCCAGGTAAGGGGAGACTTCACCCGGAACTCTCCTCCACACGTGTTCCCTATGAACATTGTCGCAATAAACGTACGATCAGGAATCTTTAAAATATCCAACCTTTGTTGTTCCGCAAGAATATTAACGCTCAAACTTGTATCGAACTCTTCATGAATTCACTTGGTCAAACAGTTCAGGTACTCGGCAAAGCATTTCACCACCCGGTATGCAACAGTTAAACAATCTACTCCAAATCAACACCGAAATGTCAAATTATCATCCACCATTGACTTCCACATCGATGAAAGCCATTTGCCATGACGTCCAAGCCATTAAACACCGGAACAACGAACGTGCCATTCAAGTACATCTTGAAACCCATTATCTGAAGTAGTTTGTATTAAACAATAACTAAATAATAGAAACACGTTTACAATATTGAGCGAAGTTATAGTCACGGACATTTTCCAACTTTAGCTCAACAGGACCACAAAAGCTCAGATATGTGGTGCATAATAAATGAATAAATCTGATTGAAATCATCAACTGGCTAAACACTTTTCGATTTCAACATCACCTTATAAAAGAATAACATTTTAAATAAAAGCGCACAACTTTATCTATCTGTGATGAGCGCTGCACTTTCCGTTGTTTTCATGCAGGGGGCGCTGCAAACCGACGCACCCCCTGCATGGACAACGGAGGTGCAGGGACAGACGTTCGATTACGTTGGAATCGATCTGCAGACGGCGGTCTTCTCGCACGGCCAGCAGCTCCGTGTCGCCTTATCTCGATCCCGCAATCCCAAACAGGTGAAAGTCCGCATCGAACCGAACCCCCGACAAGGCCGTCTACTTAACGTTGAGAGAAAATTCTCTCGAAATGTCCTTTGCAATGAAGTCTTCCAGATGTAAATTGACACAAGCTTTTAATGAAAAAATAAAATCATCTAATTCAAAACACAACACATTTCAAAGATGTTTCATTTTAAAACTTCAAAACGGAGCATGGGGTGCTTGCGTGAATGCGTCCTTCGTGTGCAAATGTTGTGACTTTCCTGGCCTGAAGGCCGTCAACGTGTTGGACCCTTATTGGTGCACAGCGTCTCAACAACAGCAGTGGGGTTTGCTTCAACCGATAGGTAACGAACATCCAGACGTGAATCAGCAAGGTGCATTTCTAGTCCTAGTTAGAGAAAATCTACGTCAACACGTAAGACAAAACTACAATTCGTGTTGTAGAGAATGTACCTCCTCCTATACGTGTAACTTTCAAGTGGTATGCCTTGTAACTGATGAATGATCCGAGCGTGCTCCCTATTTCAAAGACAATGAGTTGCTCCAGAGGCAGACGCTTCGTGAAACACAAAAGTACCCTTTGACCTGTATCACAAGAACAACGGGTCTCACCCGAGTTCTCTGTACAGGTTACTTCCAAACACACACACACACACACTTTGTCCTAACATCACTTATTCAATGTTTGACCCTCAGACAAAATGTTACATGCACGCGCACAATCAGACACGGTATTCATTCTAAATCATTGACGGGCATATTAACAACATTCAATTACTGCAGCAAAATTGACTGCATCACGTTACATCGTATTAACAAGAAGTTATTTTACAAATACGCACCGCCTGCTTAACAGTGTATGTACAACGTACTATTGTTGCGTCATTCAAAACGAGTAGGCCGTTGCATGCTGGCGCCTGGGTCAAAATGTAGCAAATTCTAAACATTACGCTACAAATAGATCACGGCGTTTCGATGGCAACACAAGCAATCGTCATCAGGTGGGACAAGCACAGCAGCAATAAGAAACTGCTGGAGTAGGCGCCTACTACTTCAGCAGTTTCTCTTGCTGTGGTTGTCCCACCTGATGACGATTGCTCGTGTTGTGATCTAAACGCCGTGGTCTGTTATGTTTCTACCCACGTGGTGACTTTACCGAAAGAACTCAAGAGTGTGGATTCCTGCAGTCACGAAAGCTTCGAATCAAGATTGCCTACAAACTACACAACTGAGATGACACATCAATCATCGTCCCCTACTGACAGGCTCTTGTCAACATGCAGACCAGTGCAGGGCCACCACCTTGTGCCACACAGGGGCAGCTGCTACTTGGGGATGCTCTTTGAGTGTTTCAGACGAGGTACGACACAAAACTCCGAGTTGCCGAGGCGATTAAGCGAGCAAATCGTAAAAGCAATTATCATGAGAACATCGTGAATGCTTGGGAGCTTATTGGCTCTCGCTCCTGGTGAGAGATTGACCCAACCCACAGGTCCACAAAGACTGGCCGCTCTTACTCTGAAGGTTGAACCTAGGAAATGAGTGTTCAACTTCACATTCTTGTCATTAAAGGCCTGTGACAAAGGTGCATCTATTGTAGCGACATCGTCTCTGGCTTACACATCTACCGGGTCTCCACTTGACTTTGTATTGTCTCGGAGGAAGTCCACCCACACCTCCACTTCCACAAACTGCTGGGAGTTGCCTCGCTCTGCCTCACAGTCAGAATTCTCCTCCTGCTTCACGTTGCCTCCATCGATGTGAAGGTCCCATTTTGGAGTTTCATCTTCATCTTCACATTTCACCTTCACTTCTTCCCTCTTCACCATCACCTCTTCCCTTTTCACCATCACGTCTTCGCTCTTCACCATCACCTCTTCATATTTCACCTCGATACCTTTAAAAGTGTCCAAGCTGGGATTTTCTTCCGGTTCGTGTTTCATGAGGGATGGGCTTATTGTGGCACTTTGACTTTCACAAGCTGATTTCAAACTCCTCTCCTTGTGGATCTTCTGATGCTTCTGTGTTCTCTGGTGTACTTGAAGATTTGATGAATGTGCAAATGCCTTCACGCACACACTGCACTTGAAGGGTTTCTCTCCCGTGTGTGTTCTCTGGTGTACTTTAAGATGTGGTGACTGTGCAAACGCTTTCCCGCACAGAGTGCACTTGAAGGGTTTCTCTCCCGTGTGTGTTCTCTGGTGTATTACAAGATTACATGAATCTGAAAATGTCTTCCCACACACACTGCACTTGAAGGGTTTCTCTCCCGTGTGTGTTCTCTGGTGTTTTTTAAGAGGAGATGAATCTGAAAATGCCTTCCCACACACACTGCACTTGAAGGGTTTCTCTCCCGTGTGTGTTCTCTGGTGTGTCACAAGATTACATGACTGTGTAAACGCAATCCAGCACATTGTGCACCTGAAGGGTTTCTCTCCCGTGTGTGTTCTCTGGTGTTTTACAAGAGCAGATGAATCTGAAAATGGCTTCCCACACACACTGCACTTGAAGGGTTTCTCTCCCGTGTGTGTTATCTGGTGTACTTTAAGATGTGGTGACTGTGCAAATGCCTTCCCGCACAGAGTGCACCTGAAGGGTTTCTCTCCCGTGTGTGTTCTCTGGTGGGTCTGAAGAACTGATGGCCATGCAAATGCCTTGTCACACACAGTGCACTTGAAGGGTTTCTCTCCTGTGTGAGTTCTCTGGTGCCGTGTCAAATTTCCAGTCCGGTCCGTGCTGTATGCACGCTGGTCGCATTGAGTTGTCGTACCGAGCTGCGCTGAGGGCCTTTGCTCCATCAGACCAATTCTGCAGAGGAAGCGTCAGCTGCAGACAGAAAAAAAGAATATCCACACCATCTACACGTCAGGCACAGAGGAATGCACACGAGACTTACACGTCTATACTTATTAATATATTCATGATGTAATGAAAAGTTTCCCAAATTCATCAGATTTGATGAACGTGCAAACGCCTTCCCGCACAGAGTGCACCTTAAGGGTTTCTCTCCACGGGCTGTTATGGCACACAATGAGAGGGAAAATGTCATTAATATGCCTTGAAGCCTTCATATCTTCAAGATGAATGTTAACTCAAAACTCTAAGCACACAATTTCGGCTGTCTGACTACAAAAGGAATATTTATGAAAGCTAAATTCAGCTGACATAGCAAAGGGTGTTGAAAACAATACTATTTGTGTTATGCAGAAATGCATAAATTAACGTTCAATCGGAACTTAGAGGTGTGAATCCAGGCTCAGATGTCCTTGAATGCTGTGGATGAACAGTTCCGACTTCAGCTGCATGTGTATGCTGTGTTCACCTCCTGTTTCCATTCTTATAAAGAGTTCCTTAGGAAAACAAAAATAAACTATTGTTTTGATATAACCTCCGTGTGCAGTAGAGTTAATAGACTTTACTGCAAACACAAACTTGACACTGTCACACACTGCCATGAGTAAACAGGTGGTGGTGTGACCAGAACCATGCCTGGCCACCTTCATCTGCTCAGCATTAATTCTTCCTCACTCCACCAAGTAATGAATCGAGGATCAATCAACATAGCCGAGGCTATCCGTGTCTCTGTGTCTCTCTCCCCATGGTGAAGGTGTTCCCCTCCACATATTCAGAGCCAACAGCGGCACGCGCTTAGTGACTTTGACCGATAGATACATTGACGCACGTATTGTTGGTTTTTTCAGTAAAGTCACGTAGATAGAAAATAAAAATAACAGATTAAATTCAATAAGATAAAGACCACTTGTGTTGCGATCAAAACGTCGTGGGTTTTTTGCTTCATTTAAATTTTTTTCATTTAATTTAGCATCCGTTATTTTTATTTAATTTTCTATCTACGTGACTTTACCGAAAGAACCAAGAATATTAATTCCTGCAGTCACCAAAGTTTTAAGTCAAAACATTCACACACGTTGACAAAGCCTCACCTTGTGTTGTTGTGGGCAGGTCGCTTCTGATAACAAGAGCGGTATAGCAGCTCAAGCGGACTTGGCCTGGTGAAAAAAATTAAAATAAAAACTGCGTGAATAATTACAATAAAACAAAGTTACAAAGTGGCGAGCCGGGTGAAGACAAATTAAACTTAAGCAAGATAATTAAAGTGAATGCAATCAGGCGAGGGCAGGAGGCAAGGCCCCGGGTGGCTAGGCCCCGCGTTGTAAAGTTCCAACCTGGACATCGATTCCCATGCTCGCTGCTACTCAACTGACATCCCTGAGAGAGAGAGGCTCTACCTTGGTAAACAACAACAACCACCACCACCACCACAACGACCACCACCACAACGATGAGAATTTCTCACCTCGGATTTCAGTGCAAGCGCGCACACGGCAGCTTCCTGTTACCTCGCGACAGCAGGAAGTAGTATGACGTCACTTCCCTCCCACGAGCGGCTCTCTAACTGAATAAATTATATGCTTAGTTTTTTCGGTAAAGTCACGTTGAAGAGAAACAACAAAATAATAATAATATATATTTCATATTTATATTATAAGAATATGAATGACTGCAGTCACGCAAGCTTTAAATCAAAATTTGGTTAAATTATGTTAATGAGGCCGGCCCAAATGTCGAGGGATGGGGGCGTGGGCGCTGAACCCGTCGCAATAAACTCGCGACGGCTTTAACGGACACATTATGTTAATGAGCTACCAGTCACTGGGCGTAGCTTTGCCCAAATAAGGATTGCCACTGGAACGATATCGGCAGCGACCCGAGCGGAGGTGACGTCACGCTCAAGAGCGCGGTGGACGGGGGAGGGATGAATACCTTGGTGACATGACGTCACTAACGAGGTACACCTTACCCTGGCGTTTCACGCCAATGAGGTAATGCAGAGTGGTGACGTCACAGAGTTGAAGTTTAAGTTTATTTAGATTCATTTTCCATTGCTCCCTCCCTTGGGTGTGTGAGCTCAGCTACAACGTGGACATTATTGTGTATACACTGTGTGTGTGTACACTGTGTGTGTGTACACTGTGTATAAACTGTGTGTGTACACTGTGTGTATGTACACTATGTGTATACACTGTGTGTGTCACTGTGTGTCACTGTCACTGTGTGTGTCACTGTGTGTCACTGTGTGTGTCACTGCCTGGCACAAGCTTCGTGGTGACGTCACCGCCACTTAGTGGCGAATGGTGATTGTTGTTGTGTCACTGTGTCACTGTGCGTGTGTGTACACTGTGTGTGTGTGTACAGTGTGTGTGTACACTGTGTGTACACTGTATCACTGTGTCACTGTGTGTGTACAGTGTGTGCACTGTATGTACACTGTGTGTACAGTGTGTGTACACTGTGTTTGTGTACACTGTGTATACACTGTGTGTGTACACTGTGTGTGTACACTATGTGTATACAGTGTGTACAGTGTGTACACTGTGTACACTGTGTGTGTACACTGTGTATACACTGTGTGTGTACACTGTGTGTGTACACTGTGTGTGTACACTGTGTGTGTACACTGTGTGTATACACTGTTTGTGTACACTGTGTGTGTGTACACTGTGTGTGTACACTGTCTGTGTACACTGTGTGTGTACACTGTTTGTGTACACTGTGTGTATACTGTGTGTACACTGTGTGTGTGTACACTGTGTGTACACTGTGTGTGTGTACACTTTGTGTGTGTACACTGTGTGTGTCCGCATTGAACCGAACTCCCGGCAAGGCCATCTACTTAATGACGAGAGAAAATTCACACGAAATGTCCTTTTCAATGAAGTCTTCCAGATGTAAATTGATACAAGCTTTTAATGAAGAAATAAAATCATCTAATTCAAAACACAACACAATTCAAAGATGTTCCATTTTAAAACTTCAAAACGGAGCATGGGGTGCTTGTGTGAATTCGTCCTTCGTGTGCCAATGTTGTGACTTTCCTGGCCTGAAGGCCGTCAATGTATTGGACCATTATTGGTGCACAGCGTCTCAACAACAGCAGTGGGGTTTGTTTCAACCGATGGTTACGAACATCCAGACGTGAATCAGCAAGGAGCATTTCTAGTCCCAGTTAGACAAAATCTACGTTAACACGTAAGACAAAACTACAATTCGTGTTGTAGAGAATGTAACATCACTTATTCAATGTTTGACCCTCAGATAAAATGTTAAATGCACAATCAGACAAGTATTCATTATAAATCATTGACGGGCATATTACCAACATTGAATTACTGCAGCGAAATTGACTGCATCACGTTACATCGCATTAACAAGAAGTTATTTTAAAAATACGCACCGTCTGCTTAACAGTGTATGTACAACGTACTATTGTTGCGTCATTCAAAACGAGTAGGCCATTACATGCTGGCGTCTGGGTCAAAATGTAGCAAATTTAAAACATTACGCTACAAATAATAGATCACGGCGTTTCGATGGCAACACAAGCAATCGTCATCAGGTGGGACAAGCACAGCAGCAATAAGTAGAAACTGCTGGAGTAGGCGCCTACTACTTCAGCAGTTTCTCTTGCTGTGGTTGTCCCACCTGATGACGATTGCTTGTGTTGTGATCTAAACGCCGTGATCTGTTATGTTTCTACCCACGTGGTGACTTTACCGAAATAACTCAAGAGTGTGGATTCCTGCAGGCACGAAAGCTTCGAATCAAGATTGCCTACACACTACACAACTGAGATGACGCATCAATCATCGCCCCCTACTGACAGGCTCTTATCCACATGCAGGCCGGTGCAGGGCCACCACCTTGTGCCACACAGGGGCAGCTGCTACTTGGGGATGCTCTTCGAGTGTTTCAGACGAGGTACGACACAAAACTCCGAGTTGCCGAGGCGATAAAGCAAGCACCGTGTAAATGCAATTATTATAACATAGTGAATGCTTGGGGGCTCATTGTCTCTCGCTCCTGGTTAAAGATCTACCCAACAGACAGGTCCACAAAGACTGGCCGCTCTTACTCTGCAGGATGAACCTAGCAACTGAGTGTCCAACTTCACGTTCTTGTCATTAAACGCCTGTGACAAAGGTGCATCTATTGGAGCGACATCATCTCAAGCTTACACATCTACCGAGTCTCCACTTGACTTTGTATTGTCTCGGAGGAAGTCCACCCACACCTCCACTTCCACAAACTGCTGGGAGTTGCCTCGCTCTGCCTCACAGTCAGAATTCACCTCCTGCTTTACGTTGCCTCCATCGATGTGAAGGTCCCATTTTGGAGTTGAATCTTCATCTTCACATTTTACCTTCACTTCTTCGCTCTTCCCCATCACTTCTTCCCTCTTCACCATCACTTCTTCACATTTCACCATCACCTCTTCACATTTCACCTCGATACCTTTAAAAGTGTCCAAGCTGGGATTTTCTTCCGGTTCGTGTTTCATGAGGGGTGGGATAATTGCGGCACTTTGACTTTCACAAGCTGATTTCAGACTGCACTCCTTGTGGATCTTCTGATGCTTCTGTGTTCTCTGGTGTGTTTTAAGAGCAGATGACTGTGAAAATGCCTTCCCATACACACTGCACTTGAAGGGTTTCTCTCCCGTGTGTGTACTCTGGTGTGTTTTAAGAGCAGATAACTGTGAAAATGTCTTCCCACACACACTGCACCTGAAGGGTTTCTCTCCCGTGTGTGTTCTCTGGTGTGTTTTAAGAGCAAATGACTGTACAAATGCCTTCCCACATACAGTGCACTTGAAGGGTTTCTCTCCCGTGTGTGTTCTCTGGTGTGTTTTAAGAGCAGATGAATCTGAAAATGTCTTCCCACACACAGTGCACTTGAAGGGTTTCTCTCCCATGTGTGTTCTCTGGTGTTTTTTAAGAGCAGATGACTGTGCAAATGCCTTCCCACACACACTGCACTTGAAGGGTTTCTCTCCCGTGTGTTTTCTCTGGTGTGTATTAAGAGCAGATGAATCTGAAAATGCCTTTCCACACACACTGCACTTGAAGGGTTTCTCTCCTGTGTGTGTTCTCTGGTGTGTTTTAAGAGCAAATGAATCTGAAAATGTCTTCCCACACACACTGCACTTGAAGGGTTTCTCTCCCGTGCGTGTTCTCTGGTGTCTTTGAAGATGAGATGAATCTGAAAATGCCTTTCCACACACACTGCACTTGAAGGGTTTCTCTCCTGTGTGTGTTCTCTGGTGTTTTTTAAGAGTAGATAAATGTGAAAATGTCTTCCCACACACACTGCACCTGAAGGGTTTCTGTCCCGTGTGTGTTCTCTGGTGTGTTTTAAGAGTAGATGAATCTGAAAATGTCTTCCCACACACAGTGCAATTGAAGGGTTTCTCTCCTGTGTGTGTTCTCTGGTGTGTTACAAGATTACATGACTGTGCAAACGCCATCCCGCACATCGTGCACCTGAAGGGTTTCTCTCCCGTGTGTGTTCTCTGGTGTTTTACAAGATCAGATGACTGTGCAAATGCCTTCACGCACACACTGCACTTGAAGGGTTTCTCTCCTGTGTGTGTTCTCTGGTGTTTTTTAAGAGTAGATAAATCTGAAAATGTCTTCCCACACACACTGCACTTGAAGGGTTTCTCTCCCGTGTGTGTTCTCTGGTGTGTTTTAAGAGTAGATAAATGTGAAAATGCCTTCCCACACACACTGCACTTGAAGGGTTTCTCTCCCGTGTGTGTTCTCTGGTGTGTTACAAGATTACATGACTGTGCAAACGCCATCCCGCACATCGTGCACCTGAAGGGTTTCTCTTCCGTGTGTGTTCTCTGGTGTTTTACAAGATCAGATGACTGTGCAAATGCCTTCACGCACACACTGCACTTGAAGGGTTTCTCTCCTGTGTGTGTTCTCTGGTGTTTTTTAAGAGTAGATAAATCTGAAAATGTCTTCCCACACACACTGCACTTGAAGGGTTTCTCTCCCGTGTGTGTTCTCTGGTGTATTACAAGATTACATGACTGTGTAAACGCCTTCCCGCACACAGTGCACCTGAAGGGTTTCTCTCCCGTGTGTGTTCTCTGGTGGTTCTGAAAAACTGATGGCAATGCAAACGCCTTCCCACACACAGTACATTTGAAGGGTCTCTCTCCTTTGTGACTTCTCTGGTGCCGTGTCAGATTTCCAGTCCGGTCCGTGCTGTATGCACGCTGGTCGCATTGTTGACTTGTCGTACCGAGCTGCGCTGAGTGCCTTTGCTCCATCAGACCAATTCTGCAGAGGAAGCGTCAGCTGCAGACAGAAAAAAAAGAAAATCCACACCATCTACACGTCAGGCACAGAGGAATGCACACGTGACTTACACGTCTATACTTATTAATATATTCATGATGTAGTGAAAAAGTTTCCCAAATTCATCAGATTTGATGAACGTGCAAACGCCTTCCCGCACAGAGTGCACCTGAAGGGTTTCTCTCCACGGGCTGTTAGGGCACACAATGATAGGGCAAATGTCATTAATATGCCTGGAAGCCTTCATATCTTCAAGATGAATGATAATCCAAAACTCTAAGCACACAATTTCGGCTGTCTGACTACAAAAGGAATATTTATGAGAGCTAAATTCAGCTGACATAGCAATACTATTTGTGTTATGCAGAAATTAATGTTCAATCGCAACTTAGAGGTGTGAATCCAGGCTCAGATGTCCTTGAATGCTGGGATGAAGAGTTCCGAATTCAGCTGCATGTGTGTGCTGTGTTCACCTCCTGTTTCCATTCTTACAAAGCGTTCCAGAGGAAAACAAAAATAAACTATTGTTTTGATATAACCTCCGTGTGCAATAGAGTTAATAGACTTTACTGCAAACACAAACTTGACACTGTCACACACTGCCATGGGTAAACAGGTGGTGGTGTGACCAGAACCATGCCTGGCCACCTTCATCTGCTCAGCATTAATTCTTCCTCACTCCACCAAGTAATGAATCGAGGATCAATCAACATAGCCGAGGCTATCCGTGTCTCTGTCTCTCTATCCCCGTGGTGAAGGTGTTCCCCTCCACACATTCAGAGTCAACAGCGGCACGCGCTTAGCGTCTTTGACCGATAGATACATTGACGCACGTATTGTTGGTTCTTTCAGTAAAGTCACGTAGATAGAAAATAAAAATAACAGATTAAATTCAATAAGATAAAGACCACTTGTGTTGCGATCGAAACGTCGTGGGTGTATTACTTTTTTTTTATTTTTCTTATTTTATTTTTTATCTACGTGACTTTACCGAAAGAACCAAGAATATTAATTCCTGCAGTCACCAAAGTTTTAAGTCAAAACATTCACACACGTTGACAAAGCCTCACCTTGTGTTGTTGTGGGCAGGTCGCTTCTGATAACAAGAGCGGTATAGCAGCTCAAGCGGGCTTGGCCTGGTGAAAACAAAAGAAAATAAAAACTGCGTGAATATTTACAATAAAACAAAGTTACAAAGTGGCGAGCCGGGTGAAGACAAATTAAACTTAAGCGAGATAATTAAAGTAAACGCAATCAGGCGAGGGCAGGAGGCAAGGCCCCGCGTGGCTAGGCCCCGCGCTGTAAAGTTCCAACCTGGACATCGATTCCCATGCTCGCTGCTACTCAACTGACATCCCTACGAGAGAGAGGCTCTACCTTGGTAAACAACAACAACCACCACAACCACCACCACAACCACCACCACAACAACGATGAGAATTTCTCACCTCGGATTTCAGTGCAAGCGCGCACACGGCAGCTTCCTGTTACCTCGCGACAGCAGGAAGTAGTATGACGTCACTTCCCTCCCAAGAGCTGCTCTCCAACTGAATAAATTATGTTAATGACGCCGGCCCATATGTGGAGGGATGGGGGCGTGGGCGCTGAACCAGTCGCAATAAAGTTTCGACGGCTTTAACGGATACATTATGTTAATGAGCCACCAGTCACTGGACGTGATGAGTACTAGGTGCCTCGGTGAATGTATATGCTCTGACTTTAACAAGCTAATCACTCAGCTATTTCAATGCTAAATTTTATGCTAATTCCTTTGTCAAGGGGTACCTCTGCGGATGTGTATACTTTAACTTAGCTATTTCAATGAGCCATTTCAATGCTAAATTATATGCTAATTCCTTTGTCAAGGCGCTTGGTCTTTTTCTTCTCACACAGCTTAAAGGTCGTGATCTAAGCGTGGCTTCTTCCACTCCAGCGCTGTCCTAGAGACAGTCTCGTCCCTTCACCTGATGAAGGCCGCTTGTGTTGTGGCCGAAACGTCGTGATTTTTTGTTATTTTTTTATTTTATTTTCACCTACGTGACTTTACCCAATAGAACCAAAGAGTATGGATCCTAGCAGTCACGAAAGCTTTAAATCTAGAATTTAGCCAATAGAACCAAAGAGTACTGGGCGTAGCTTTGCCCAAATAAGGATTGCCACTGGAACGATATCGGCAGTGACCCAAGCGGAGGTGACGTCACGCTCAAGAGCGCTGTGGACGGGGTTGGGGTGAACACCTTGGTGACATGACGTCACTAGCGAGGTACACCTCCCCCTGGCGTTTCACACCGATGAGGTAATGCAGAGTGGTGACGTCACAGAGTTGGAGTTTAAGTTGATTTCGATTCATTTTCCATTGCTCCCTCCCTTGGGTGCGTGGGTTCAGCAACGTGGACATTATTGTGTATACACTGTGTGTACACTGTGTGTGTGTGTACACTGTGTGTGTACACTATGTGTGTGTACACTGTGTCACTGTGTGTGTCACTGTGTGTCACTGTGTGTGTACACTGTGTGTGTACAGTGTGTGTATATACACTGTGTACGTATATACATTGTGTGTACACTGTGTGTGTACACTGTGTGTCACTGTGTATACACTGCGTGTGTTTACACTGTGTGTACACTGTGTGTGTGTACACTGTGTGTGTCACTGTGTCACTGTGTGTCGCTGTGTGTCACTGTGTCACTGTGTGTGTGTCACTGTGCCTGGCACAAGCGTGGTGACGTCACCGCCACTTAGTGGTGAATGGCGGTTGTTATGTCACTGTGTGTATGTCACTGTGTCACTGTGTGTACACTGTGTGTGTACACTGTGTGTACACTATGTGTATACACTGTGTGTCACTGTGTGTCACTGTGTGTGTCACTGTGTCACTGTGTGTGTCACTGTGCTTGGCACAAGCGTCGTGGTGACGTCACCGCCACTTAGTAGCAAATGGCGGTTGTTGTTGTGTCACTGTGTCACTGTGTGTGTGAACCCCCGGCAAGGCCATCTACTTAATGACGAGAGAAAATTAACACGCAATGTCCTTTTCAATGAAGTCTTCCAGATGTAAATTGATACAAGCTTTTAATGAGGAAATAAAATAATCTAATTCAAAACACAACACAATTCAAAGATGTTTCATTTTAAAACTTCAAAACGGAGCATGGGGTACTTGCGTGAATGCGTCCTTCGTGTGCAAATGTTGTGACTTTCCTGGCCTGAAGGCCGTCAATGTGTTGGACCCTTATTGGTGCACAGCGTCTCAACAACAGCAGTGGGGTTTGCTTCAACCGATAGGTACGAACATCCAGACGTGAATCAGCAAGGTGCATTTCTAGTCCCAGTTAGGCAAAATCAACGTCAACACGTAAGACAAAACTACAATTCGTGTTGTAGAGAATGTACCTCCTCCTATACGTGTAACTTTTAAGTGGTATGCCTTGTAACTGATTAATGATCCGAGCGTGCTACCTATTTCAAAGACAATGAGTTGCTCCAGAGGCAGACGCTTCGTGAAACACAAAAGTACCCTTTGACCTGTATCACAAGAACAACGGGTCTCACCCGAGTTCTCTGTACAGGTTACTTCCAAACACACACACACACACACTTTGTCCTAACATCACTTATTCAATGTTTGACCCTCACAGACAAAATGTTACATGTACGCGCACAATCAGACAAGTATTCATTCTAAATCATTGACGGGAATATTAACATTGAATTACTGCAGCAAAATTGACTGCATCACGTTACATCGTATTAACAAGAAGCTATTTTAAAAATACGCACCGTCTGCTTAACAGTGTATGTACAACGTACTATTGTTGCATCATTCAAAACGAGTAGGCCGTTGCATGCTGGCGTCTGGGTCAAAATGTAGCAAATTCTAAACATTACGCTACAAATAATAGATCACGGCGTTTCGATGGCAACACAAGCAATCGTCATCAGGTGGGACAAGCACAGCAGCAATGAGAGGAAACTGCTGGAGTAGGCGCCTACTACTTCAGCAGTTTCTCTTGCTGTGGTTGTCCCACCTGATGACGATTGCTTGTGTTGTGATCTAAACGCCGTGATGTTATGTTTCTACCCACGTGGTGACTTTACCGAAAGAACTCAAGAGTGTGGATTCCTGCAGTCACGAAAGCTTCGAATCAAGATTGCCTACAAACTACACAACTGAGATGACGCATCAATCATCCCCCCCTACTGACAGGCTCTTGTCCACATGCAGGCCGGTACAGGGCCACCACCCTGTGCCACACAGGGACAGCTGCTACTTGGGGATGCTCTTCGAGAGTTTCAGACGAGATACAAAACTCCGAGTTGCCGAGGCGATTAAGTAAGCACCATGTAAAAGCAATTATCATTAGAACATCGTGAATGCTTGGGAGCTTATTGGTTCTCGCTCCTGGTGAGAGATTGACCCAACCCACAGGTCCACAAAGACTGGCCACTCTTACTCTGCAAGTTGAACCTAGGAGCTGAGTGTTCAACTTCACATTCTTGTCATTAAAGGCCTCTGACAAAGGTGCATCTATTGGAGCGACATCGTCTCTGGCTTACACATCTACCGGGTCTCCACTTGACTTTGGATTGTCTCGGAGGAAGTCCACCCACACCTCCACTTCCACAAACTGCTGGGAGTTGCCTCACTCTGCCTCACAGTCAGAATTCTCCTTCCTGCTTCACGTTGCCTCCATCGATGTGAAGGTCCCATTTTGGAGTTGAATCTTCATCTTCACATTTCACCTTCACTTCTTCGCTTTTCACCATCACTTCTTCCCTCTTCACCATCACCTCTTCATATTTCACCTCGATACCTTTAAAAGTGTCCACGCTGGGATTTTCTTCCGGTTTGTGTTTCATGAGGGATGGGCTCATTGCGGCACTTTGACTTTCACAAGCCGATTTCAGACTCCACTCCTTGCGGATCTTCTGATACTTCTGTGTTCTCTGGTGTACTTGAAGATTTTATGAATGTGCAAACACCTTCTTGCAGAGTGCACCTGAAGGGTTTCTCTCCTGTGTGTGTCCTCTGGTGTACTTGAAGATGTGATGACTGTGCAAACATCATCCCGCACAAAATGCACTTGAAGGGTTTCTCTCCTGTGTGTGTTCTCTGGTGTTTTTTAACAACAGATGACCGTAAAAACGCCTTCCCACACACAGTGCACTTGAAGGGTTTCTCTCCCGTGTGTGTACTCTGGTGTCTTTGCAGATTTGATGAATGTGCAAATGCCTTCACACACACACTGCACTTGAAGGGTTTCTCTCCCGTGTGTGTTCTCTGGTGTAGTTGAAGATGTGATGGCTGTGCAAACGCCTTCCCGCACATTGTGCACTTGAAGGGTTTCTCTCCTGTGTGTGTTCTCTGGTGTTTTTTAACAACAGATGACCGTAAAAACGCCTTCCCACACACAGTGCACTTGAAGGGTTTCTCTCCCGTGTGAGTTCTCTTGTGCCGTGTGAAATCTCCAGTCCAATCCGTGCTGTATGCACACCGGTCGCATTGTTGCCTTGTCCTACCGAGCTGCGCTGAGTGCATTTGCTCCATCAGACCAATTCTGCAGAGGAAGCGTCAGAGGAAGCGTCAGCTGCTGACAGAAAAAAAATCCACACCATCTACACGACAGTATCGAGGCACAGAGGAATGCATATATAGTGTCACATGTGACTTACACGTCTATACTTATTCATATATTCATGATGTAGTAAAAACGTTTCCCAAATTCATCACACAGGCTGTTATGGCACACAATGAGAGGGCAAATGGTTATAAACATGCCTGGAAGCCCTCGTATCTTCAAAATGAATGTTCACCCAAAACTCCGAGCACACAATTTCGGCTGACTGGCTACAAAAGGAATATTTATGAAAGCTAAATTCAGCTGACCTAGCAAAGGGTGTTGAAAACAATACTATTTGTGTTATGCAGAAATTCATAAATTAATGTTCAATCGCAACTTAGAGGTGTGAATCCAGGCTCAGATGTCCTTAAATGCTGGGATGAACAGTTCCGACTTCAGCTGAATGTGTGTGCTGTGTTCACCTCCTGTTTCCATTCTTACAAAGAGTGCCAGAGGAAAACAAAAATAAACTATTGTTTTGATATAACTTCCGTGTTCAACAGAGTTAATAGATCTTCTTTGGTTCTTTTGGTAAAGTCACGTAGAATGAGAAAATAATAAAGTAAAACAATAAAATTCTCACGACGTTTCGGCCACAACACAAGTGGCCTTCTTCAGGTGAAAGGAACAGACCTGTCGGGATGACACAGCTACAATGAACGCTAAGATTCGCAGAGTCTTTTAAGCTGGTTGAGAGAAGTGAGGCACCTTGACAAAGGGGTTTACATAACAGGCTAATTTAGCATAGACTTTACTGCAAACACAAACTTGACACTGTCACACACTGGCACGGGTCAAGAGGCGGTGGCATGTCCAGAACCATGCCTGGCCACCTTCATCTGCTCAGCATGAATGCTTCCTCACTCCACCAAGTAATTAATTGAGGATCAACGAACATAGCCGAGGCTAACTGGAGTTTGCGTGTCTCTCTCCGTGGTGAGATGTTAACTACCTCACCTGGTATACAGGAAGTCGTGGGTTCGATCCCGACCCTGACGCCTGCTGTATATTTGGAGTTTGCGCGTCTCTACGCTGAGCGTCTTTGACCGATAGACATTGACACACGTATTCTTGTTTCTTTCGGTAAAGTTACGTAGATAGAAAATAACAATAACTGATAATACAATTACATTAAATAAAGACCACTTGTGTTGCGATCAAAACGACGTTTTTTTGCTTTATTTGGAATTATTCATTTATTTTATTGTTATTTTCATTTAATTTTCTATCTACGTGACTTTACCAAAAGAACCAAGAATATTAATTCCTGCAGTCACCAAAGTTTTAAGTCAAAACATTCACACACGTTGACAAAGCCTCACCTTGTGTTGTTGTGGGCAGGTCGCTTCTGATAACAAGAGCGGTATAGCAGCTCAAGCGGGCTTGGCCTGCTAACAAAAGAAAATAAAAACTGCGTGAATATTTACAATAAAACAAAGTTACAAAGTGGCGAGCCGGGTGAAGACAAATTAAACTTAAGCGAGATAATTAAAGCGAATGCAATCAGGCGAGGGCAGGAGGCAAGGCCCCGCGTGGCTAGGCCCCGCGTTGTAAAGTTCCAACCTGGACATCGATTCCCATGCTCGCTGCTACTCAACTGACATCCCTACGAGAGAGAGAGGCTCTACCTTGGTAAACAACAACCACCACCACCACAACAACCACCACCGCCATGAGAATTTCTCACCTCGGATTTCAGTGCAAGCGTGGATCGGCAGCCTCCTGTTACCTCGCGACGTCACGCGCGTAAATCAGCTAACATGACGTCACTTCCGGGGTAAGAGACACGCCCCTCCCATAAGGAGCGGCTCTGTAACAGAATAAATTATGTTAATGAGTCCAGGCCATATGTCCATGGGATGGGGCGTGGCTGCTGAACCCGTCGCAATGAACACTCGACGGTTTCAACAAATACATTATGTTAATGACCGCCAGTCACTGGGCGTACCTTTGGCCAAATAAGGATTGCCACTGGATTGATATCGGCAGTGACCAAGCGGAGGTGACGTCACGCTCAAGAGCGCTGTGGACGGGGTTGGGGGTAGCGTGAATACCTTGGTGACATGACGTCACTAGCGAGGTACACCTCCCACTAACACTTCATGGCGATGAGGTCATGCTGAGTGGTGACGTCACAGAGCGGGGATGGAGTTTAAGTTGATTTAGATTAATTTTCCATTGCCCCCTCCCTTGGGTGTGTGAACTCAGCAACGTGGACATTATTATGTATACGTACACACACACACTATGTGTGTGTGTGTACGTACACACACACAGTGTGTGTGTGTACGTACACACTGTGTGTGTGTAGTGGAGGGCAAAGGCGGAGCATTGGCCAGTCATCTCAGTCAGTCGACCCATGGCATCTTCTCATCAATTTATTTTAAAAAATGTATTATTTTTTATTTATTTGCATCTTTTTAATCTTTTATTGTTTATTTTTTGTTTTCTATCTACGTGACTTTACCGAAAGAACCAGGAATATGGTAGCGCATTCTCTATTTGTTGCAGAGGTTCAAAGTTCAAATCCGAGAGGCACACCTGGCTACCCCAGTAACATTCACCACAACATGCGCTGTTCTGCTTCACGGCGGATGTAAAACAGAGTATTGTGTCACTCACAACGCACAGGTCATTGCATGCTGGTGTCACAGTCAAAATTGTGGTTAATTCCAGACATTATCCAGAAACTGTACAATGGAAATGTTTGGCTACGTAAGGTTTGAAAGAAGTGTTAGTCAAACAGAATGTGTATTTGCGTGCGCGTGTTTAAACGTATCTTTGTACGAGCGGTAGGGCAGCGGTTAGCGCTACGCTGCGCTACGAACCCGGAGACCCGGGTTCGTTTCCTGCTCACGGCCAACATCGCCAGTGACGATTATCTGAACCGGTCCTGGGCCTTCCTTAGGTCGTCTCAGCCTAAAAATGAGTACTTCGTGTGATGTGAGCATCGCCACTCGGGAAACAAAGGCGGCCGGGCGCGGTGCTGGCTACCCACCCCCCACGTGTGCCGTGCCATCCTTCATAGGTGCTCGCTAACAGCACTTGCCCCTAGAGTCTGCTAATGCTCTACCGGGGATCTTTGTTCTTGTCGTTGTGTACGAGTGGGGAGCGGTAATTTAGTGGCTATCGCACTGCACTCCGAAACTCGGTGACCCAAATTGGATTCCTGCTCATGAGACACAACAGTGGCAGATATTTAAACCAGTCCTGGGTTTTCCCTACATCGATGTAGTCTTGAATGACTTCCTAGTGTGGTGTGCAAATATCAGGGGAGACAAAGGCGGCCCGGTGCGGTGTTGGCCACCCTCCCCCTCGAGTGCCGTGCGTGCCGGCGTTTATAGGAGCTCACCAACAGCACTTGCCCCAGCAGTCTGTTGAAGGCTGTACAGGGGCTCTTTATGTGTGTGTGTGTGAGTACCTGGTACAGTGTGTAAACATTGCCACTAGGGAGACAAAGGCGGTCGGGCGTGGTGCTGGCCACCCACCACCTCGTGTACCGTTCTGGCCTTCATAGGTGCTCGCTAACAGCACTTGCTCCTACAGTCTGTTAAGGCTATATGGGGGATCTTTGTCTTTGTGTGAGTGCAAAAAGATCAGGCAACATGACTGGCAGAGAAAATTGCTTGAGATTATTTTAAAAGCATGGGTTTAGAAAAGTGAACAAAGCATGTCTCTATTATGTGCATTACCATTGAAGGGTGCATTGGGTTCAAAACCATCCGCATAGCCTCAAATCTGCATTAATGCCAATTTGTCTCCGTATCTGGTAAGATCATAGTATTACAGGAGGTCCTCTCACGCGCTAACCCAGACTGATGTGAGTGCACGATCTCTGTATTAGTTTTTTTATTGTCCTTAACTCAAATCAAACAATATGCAGTTCAGGTCAAATAAGACATTCCTTTTTAACGCTTTCCAACCAAGGTTGAGATGTTCATGCATTAGCTCTGTTCGTTCATATCTGCCCATCTGTCTGTTGCATGGCATTTCGATAACCCTCTTAAAGATGTATGGACTGATGCTGTACATAAAGATGTGGAGCTGAGTGGACTTGCCGATGACCGGTACCAGCGGTGTCAAGATCTGCCTCTGTGGAGGAGGCTCGTGAAGCACGCTGCTGGGCAGTTGGAGGCAGTCGCCCTCCAGTAACGGAGGGCGGATGAGCGACGCTCACGACTACGAGCGGAGCGTCTACCACACCAAGTCGGTGCAGTGGTGCCTGTCAGTCATCTTATTGAGCACATGGCAACTTGGGTCTGTCCTGTCAGCTGGCAGAGAGCCTTCGACATATCACGTGGCCTCAACACGTAAGACAATACTATAATTCGTGTTGTAGAGAATGTACCTCCTCCTATACGTGTAACTTTCAAGTGGTATGCCTTGTAACTGATTAATGATCCGAGCGTGCTCCCTATTTCAAAGACAATGCGTTGCTCCAGATGCTTCGTGGAACACAAAAACACCGTTCGACCTGTATCACAAGAACAACGGGTCTCACCTGAGTTCTCTGTACAGGTTACTTTCAAACACACACACACACTTTGTCCTAACATCACTTATTCAATGTTTGACCCTTACAGATCAAATGTTACAAGTATGCACAAAATCAAATAAGTATTCATTCTAAATTATTGACAGGCATATTAACAAAATTTGATTACTGCAGTTAAATATACTGCATCACGATACATCGTATTAACAAGCTTTTTAAAAAAAGTTGCACAGTCTGCTTCAGTGTATGTAAACCATTATTGTGTCATTCAAAACGAGTAGGCCATTGCATGCTGGCGTCTGAGTGAAAATGTAGCAAATTCTAAACATTACCTACAAACTACACAACTGAGATAACGCATCATCGCCCCCTACTGACAGGCTCTTGTCCACATGCAGGCTGGTGCAGGGCCACCACCCTGTGCCACACAGGGGCAGCTGCTACTTGGGGTTGCTCTTCCGAGTGTTTCAGACGAGACACTAAACTCCGAGTTGCTGAGGGGGTTAAGCAAGTACCGTGTAAATGCAATTATTATAACATAGTGAATGCTTGGGGGCTTATTGTCTCTCGCTCCTGGTTAAAGATCTACCCAACCCACAGGTCCACAAAGACTGGCCGCCCTTACTCTGCAGGTTGAACCTAGCAACTGAGTGTCCAACTTCACGTTCTTGTCATTAAAGGCCTGTGACAAAGGTGCATCCATTGTAGCGACATCATCTCAAGCTTACACATCTACCGGGTCTCCACTTGACTTTGTATTGTCTAGGAAGTCCACCCACACCTCCACTTCCACAAACTGCTGGGAGTTGCCTCGCTCTGCCTCACAGTCAGAATTCTCCTCCTGCTTCACGTTGCCTCCATCGATGTGAAGGTCCCATTTTGGAGTTGAATATTCATCTTCACATTTCACCTTCACTTCTTCCCTCTTCACCATCACTTCTTCACATTTCACCTTCACTTCTTCACATTTCACCTTCACTTCTTCACATATCACCATCACCTCTTCATATTTCACCTTCACTTCTTCACTCTTCACCGTCACTTCTTCCCTCTTCATCTTCACATCTTCCCTCTTCACCATCACTTCTTCAAATTTCACCTCGATACCTTTAAAAGTGTCCAAGCTGGGATTTTCTTCCGGTTCGTGTTTCATGAGGGATGGGCTCATTGCGGCACTTTGACTTTCACAAGCTGATTTCAGACTCCGCTCCTTGTGGATCTTCTGATGCTTCTGTGTTCTCTGGTGTACTTGAAGATTTGATGAATGTGCAAATGCCTTCCCGCACACACTGCACTTGAAGGGTTTCTCTCCCGTGTGTGTACTCTGGTGTGTTTTAAGAGCAGATGAATCTGAAAATGTCTTCCCACACACACTGCACTTGAAGGGTTTCTCTCCCGTGTGTGTTCTCTGGTGTGTTTTAAGAGCAGATGACTGTGAAAATGCCTTCCCACACACACTGCACCTGAAGGGTTTCTCTCCCGTGTGTGTTCTCTGGTGTTTTTTAAGAGTAGATGAATCTGAAAATGTCTTCCCACACACACTGCACTTGAAGGGTTTCTCTCCTGTGTGTGTTCTCTGGTGTTTTTTAAGAGTAGATGAATCTGAAAATGTCTTCCCACACACACTGCACCTGAAGGGTTTCTCTTCCGTGTGTGTTCTCTGGTGTGATTTAAGAGTAGATGAATCTGAAAATGTCTTCCCACACACAGTGCATTTGAAGGGTTTCTCTCCCGTGTGTGTTCTCTGGTGTTTTTTTTATATTATATGAATCTGGAAATGCCTTCCCACACACACTGCACCTGAAGGGTTTCTCTCCCGTGTGTGTTCTCTGGTGTTTTTTAAGAGTAGATGAATCTGAAAATGCCTTCCCACACACACTGCACTTGAAGGGTTTCTCTCCTGTGTGTGTTCTCTGGTGTGTTTTAAGAGTAGATGAATCTGAAAATGTCTTCCCACACACACTGCATTTGAAGGGTTTCTCTCCTGTGTGTGTTCTCTGGTGTCTTTTAAGATGAGATGAATCTGAAAATGCCTTTCCACACACACTGCACTTGAAGGGTTTCTCTCCTGTGTGTGTTCTCTGGTGTGTTTTAAGAGTAGATGAATCTGAAAATGTCTTCCCACACACACTGCACCTGAAGGGTTTCTCTCCCGTGTGTGTTCTCTGGTGTTTTTTTATATTAGATGAATCTGGAAATGCCTTCCCACACACACTGCACTTGAAGGGTTTCTCTCCCGTGTGTGTTCTCTGGTGTGTTTTAAGAGCAAATGAATCTGAAAATGTCTTCACACACACACTGCACTTGAAGGGTTTCTCTCCCGTGTGTGTTCTCTGGTGTTTTTTAAGAGTCAATGAATCTGAAAATGCCTTGTCACACACAGTGCACTTGAAGGGTTTCTCTCCTGTGCGAGTGCTCTGGTGCTGTGTCAAATTTCCAGTCCGATCCGTGCCGTATGCACGCTGGTCGCATTGTTGACTTGTCGTACCGAGCTGCTGTGCTGAGTGCATTTGCTCCATCAGACCAGCGTCAGCTGCAGACAGAAAATAAGAATATCCACACCATCTACACGTCAGTAACGAGCCATGGAGGAATGAATATAAACAGTCACACGTGACTTACACGTCTATATTCATTTATGTATTCATGACTAGCTGTACTACCCGGCTTCGCCCGGGACTTGGATCCACCACGTCCGGCCGCCTTTGTCTCCCCAGTGGCGATGTCCACACCACAACAGTTACTCGTTTGAGGCTGAGTCGACCTAGGAGAGGCCCAGAAGCGGTTCAAATAATCGTCACCGGTGGTGGCCGTGAGCGGGAATCGAACTAGGGTCACCGGGTTCGTAGCGCGGCGTATCGCTAACCGCTACACTACAATGAGTTACGCTTCCACACACAGACACACACACACAGACACACACAGATACACACACACAGACACACACACAGACACACACAGATACACACACAGACACACAGACACAGACAACGCTAACCGCTACACTACAATGCGTTACTCTTCCACATGCGAGGGTCACGTGACAGATTTGGCGTCACAGCTCACTTGCCGTCCAAAAAATCTATACATTATTGAGCTCCCCTCCCCCCCCCAAAAAAACACAAAAGTGTATTTGTATAATGTTTGCATGGTGTACAGTCTGGAAAGTACCCACATGGCAAATTTCCAGTTTGTTGCATGTCGGGAAGTACGCTAAACATTTTGAACAGACAACACACACAATCACAACTTTGCCTTTTATATATATTTGGAGATGTAGTGAAAAACTTTCCCAAATTCATCACGCAGTTTCAGTTTTTGATTTTCAGTTTGATTTATTTTGGTTATAGTCCCGTGAGCCATTCGGCTCTTGAATCGAGTGCAACCACAACAAGCGACAAAACAAAAACACGACCAAGAGAAACATCTTACAGTGACTATGTGTGACTGTGCAAACAGCACTGTCATGGCACGCAATGAGAGGGCAAATGTAATAAATATTCCTGTAAGCCCTCGCATCTTCAACATTAATGTTGCCATAGAAACGTTGTGGGGTTTTTTGCTTCAGTTAAAAAATATTTTTTTTTTTATTTTTCTTTTATTTTCTATCTACGTGACTTTACCGAAAGAACCAAGAATATTAATTCCTGCAGTCACCAAAGTTTAAAGTCAAAACATTCACACACGTTGACAAAGCCTCACCTTCTGTTGTTGTGGGCAGGTCGCTTCTGATAACAAGAGCGGTATAGCAGCTCAAGCGGGCTTGGCCTGGTAACAAAAGAAAATAAAAACTGCGTGAATATTTACAATAAAACAAAGTTACAAAGTGGCGAGCCAGGTGAAGACAAATTAAACTTAAGCGAGATAAAGCTTTCGTGACTGCAATGATTCATCTTCTTTGGTTCTTTCGGTAAAATCACGTAGAATGATAATAAAATAATAAAATTGATAAAATAAAATAACACAATAATATTCTCACGACGTTTCGGCCACAACACAAGCAGCCTTCATCAGGTGAAGGGGGGCGAGACTGTCTGGTAGGACAGCGCTGTCCTGAAGGGGGGCGAGACTGTCTGGTAGGACAGCGCTGTCCTACCAGACAGTCTCGCCCCCCTTCACCTGATGAAGGCCGCTTGTGTTGTGGCCGAAACGTCGTGAGAATATTATTGTGTTATTTTATTTTATCAATTTTATTATTTTATTATCATTCTACGTGACTTTACCGAAAGAACCAAAGAAGATTAAGCGAGATAATTAAAGTAAACGCAATCAGGCGAGGGAAGGAGGCAAGGCCCCGCGTGGCTAGGCCCCGCGTTGTAAAGTTCAAACCTGGACATCGATTCCCATGCTCGCTGCTACTCAACTGACATCCCTACGAGAGAGAGCGAGGCTCTACCTTGGTAAACAACAACAACAACCACCACAACCACAACCACCACCACCACAACGATGAGAATTTCTCACCTCGGATTTCAGTGCAAGCGCGCGCACGGCAGCTTCCTGTTGCCTCGCGACTGCAGGAAGTAGCATGACGTCACTTCCCTCCCACGAGCGGCTCTGTAACTGAATAAATTATAATCTTAGTTTTTTCGGTAAAGTCACGTTGAAGAGAAACAACAAAATAATAAAATATATATAAAACAATAAAAAATTATCACGACGTTTCGACCATAACTCAAACGGTCGTCTTCAGGTGTGTTGGTTCGCATAAATTTATTTTTAAACGGCGCATTTATTTATTTATAAAAAAAAACGTTAGCGCCACGCGCAACGATTTGGCAGTTTACCCAGGACTAGTCCATCTATATTCTGAAAAGAGGAGGGGGGAGACGAAATTTTTTATAATGTATGCTGTCTGAAAGCCACTGTAAGCGTGAACAATCAATTAAGACCTGAAATGGTTTATCAAATCTTTCCAATGATTGCTAAGATAGAATCCATCTTGAAATTGTCTCTGTGCTTGTATATGTGGATAGCCTCATGAACGAATCTCTCATGGAAGCCAGATGGCTTACAAAGAACCTCTGTCTTGGAAAAGTCAATGGCATGTGAGCCTACTGAATTAGAACAATGATCTGCCACGGCCGAGGTGTTGGTCCTACCGTGTTTAAGGTCTGCTTTGTGTTCACGAATGCGGTCCGAGACATGGCGTTTGGTTTCTCCAATGTAACTACTACCACAGAGGCAACTTAGTTTGTAGACACCAGGGTATTGTATGTCCGGAATCACGTCTTTTACAGACGGAACCAGATCACGGATTTTATTTAAAAATAAATTTATGCGAACCAACACACCTGAAGACGACCGTTTGAGTTATGGTCGAAACATCGTGAGAATTTTTTATTGTTTTATATATTTTATTATTTTGTTGTTTCTCTTCAACGTGACTTTACCGAAAAAACTAAGAATATGAATTACTGCAGTCACGAAAGCTTTAAATCAAAATTGAATAAATTATGTTAATGAGGCCGGCCCATATGTCGAGCGATGGGGGCGTGGGCGCTGAACCCGTCGCAATAAACTCGCGACGGCTTTAACGAATATATTATGTTAATGAGCCACCAGTCACTGGGCGTAGCTTTGCCCAAATAAGGATTGCCACTGGAACGATATCGGCAGTGACCCGAGCGGAGGTGACGTCACGCTCAAGAGCGCGGTGGACGGGGGAGGGATGAATACCTTGGTGACATGACGTCACTAGCGAGGTACACCTTACCCTGGCGTTTCACGCCAATGAGGTAATGCAGAGTGGTGACGTCACAGAGTTGAAGTTTAAGTTTATTTAGATTCATTTTCCATTGCTCCCTCCCTTGGGTGTGTGAGCTCAGCTACAACGTGGACATTATTGTGTATACACTGTGTGTGTGTGTACACTGTGTGTGTGTACACTGTGTGTGTGTACACTATGTGTATAAACTGTGTGTGTACACTGTGTGTATGTACACTATGTGTATACACTGTGTGTCACTGTGTGTCACTGTCACTGTGTGTGTCACTGTCACTGTGTGTGTCACTGCCTGGCACAAGCTTCGTGGTGACGTCACCGCCACTTAGTGGCGAATGGCGATTGTTGTTGTGTCACTGTGTCACTGTGCGTGTGTGTACACTGTGTGTGTGTGTACACTGTGTGTGTGTACACTGTCTGTACACTGTATCACTGTTTCACTGTGTGTACAGTGTGTGCACTGTGTGTACACTGTGTGTACACTGTGTGTGTGTACACTGTGTGTACACTGTTTGTGTACACTGTGTATACGCTGTGTGTGTACACTGTGTATACATTATGTGTATACAGTGTGTACACACACTGTGTGTACACTGTGTGTGTACACTGTTTGTGTACACTGTGTGTGTACACTGTGTGTACACTGTGTGTGTACACTGTGTGTACACTGTGTGTGTACACTGTTTGTGTACACTGTGTGTGTACACTGTGTGTACACTGTGTGTATACTGTGTGTATACTGTGTGTGTACACTGTGTGTACAGTGCGTGTACACTGTGTGTGTGTACACTGTGTGTGTATACTGTGTGTGTACACTGTGTGTACACTTTGTGTCCGCATTGAACCGAACCCCCGGCAAGGCCATCTACTTAATGACGAGAGAAAATTCACACGAAATGTCCTTTTCAATGAAGTCTTCCAGATGTAAATTGATACAAGCTTTTAATGAAGAAATAAAATCATCTAATTCAAAACACAACACAATTCAAAGATGTTCCATTTTAAAACTTCAAAACGGAGCATGGGGTGCTTATGTGAATGCGTCCTTCGTGTGCAAATGTTGTGACTTTCCTGGCCTGAAGGCCGTCAATGTGTTGGACCATTAAATGATGCACAGCGTCTCAACAGCAGTGGGGTTTGCTTCAACCGATGGTTACGAACATCCAGACGTGAATCAGCAAGGAGCATTTCTAGTCCCAGTTAGACAAAATCTACGATAACACGTAAGACAAAACTACAATTCGTGTTGTAGAGAATGTACCTCCTCCTATACGTGTAACTTTCAAGTGGTATGCCTTGTAACTGATGAATGATCCGAGCGTGCTCCCTATTTCAAAGACGATGAGTTGCTCCCGAGGCAGATGCTTCGTGAAACACAAAAGTACCCTTTGACCTGTATCACAAGAACAACGGGTCTCACCTGAGTTCTCTGTACAGGTTACTTCCAAAACACACACACACTTTGTCCTAACATCACTTATTCAATGTTTGTTCCTCATACAAAATGTTACATGTACACGCACAATCAGACACGGTATTCATTCTAAATCATTGACGGGCATATTAACATTGGATTACTGCAGCGAAATTGACTGCATCACGTTACATCGTATTAACAAGAAGTTATTTTACAAATACGCACCGTCTGCTTAACAGTGTATGTACACAGTACTATTGTTGCGTCATTCAAAACGAATAGGCCGTTGCATGCTGGCGTCTGAGTCAAAATGTAGCAAATTTTAAACATTACGCTACAAACAATAAATCACGGCGTTTCGATGGCAACACAAGCAATCGTCATCAGGTGGGACAAGCACAGCAGCAATGAGAAGAAACTGCTGGAGTAGGCACCTACTACTTCAGCAGTTTCTATTTCTGTGGTTGTCCCACCTGATGACGATTATGCGTGTTGTGATCTAAACGCCGTGATCCGTTATGTTTCTACCCACGTGGTGACTTTACCGAAATAACTCAAGAGTGTGGATTCCTGCAGTCACGAAAGCTTCGAATAAAGATTGCCTACAAACTACACAACTGAGATGACGCATCAATCATCGCCCCCTACTGACAGGCTCTTGTCCACATGCAGGCCGGTACAGGGCCACCACCCTGTGCCACACAGGGACAGCTGCTACTTGGGGATGCTCTTCGAGAGTTTCAGACGAGATACAAAACTCCGAGTTGCCGAGGCGATTAAGTAAGCACCATGTAAAAGCAATTATCATTAGAACATCGTGAATGCTTGGGAGCTTATTGGTTCTCGCTCCTGGTGAGAGATTGACCCAACCCACAGGTCCACAAAGACTGGCCACTCTTACTCTGCAAGTTGAACCTAGGAGCTGAGTGTTCAACTTCACATTCTTGTCATTAAAGGCCTCTGACAAAGGTGCATCTATTGGAGCGACATCGTCTCTGGCTTACACATCTACCGGGTCTCCACTTGACTTTGGATTGTCTCGGAGGAAGTCCACCCACACCTCCACTTCCACAAACTGCTGGGAGTTGCCTCGCTCTGCCTCAGTCAGAATTCTCCTCCTGCTTTCCGATGTGAAGGTCCCATTTTGGAGTTGAATCTTCATCTTCACATTTTACCTTCACTTCTTTGCTCTTCACCATCACTTCTTCCCTCTTCACCTTCACCTCTTCATATTTCACCTTGATAACTTTAAAAGTGTCCAAGCTGGGATTTCCGGTTACTGTTTCATGAGGGATGGGCTCATGGCAGCACTTTGACTTTCACAAGCTGATTTCAGACTCCACTCCTTGTGGATCTTCTGATGCTTGTGTTCTCTGGTGTACTTGAAGATTTGATGAATTTGCAAACATCTGCCTGCACAGAGTACACTTGAAGGGTATCTCTCCCGTGTGTGTTCTCTGGTGTACTACAAGAGCAGATGAATGTGCAAACGCCTTCCCACACACACTGCACTTGAAGGGTTTCTCTCCTGTGTGTGTTCTCTGGTGTACTTTAAGATTATATGAATGTGAAAATGCCTCCCCACACACAGTGCACTTGAAGGGTTTCTCTCCCGTGTGTGTTCTCTGGTGTTTTACAAGAGTAGGTGACTGTGAAAATGCCTTCCCACACAGTGCACTTGAAGGGTTTCTCTCCTGTGTGTGTTCTCTGGTGGGTCTCAAGAACTGATGGCCATGAAAATGCCTTGTCACACACAGTGCACTTGAAGGGTTTCTCTCCTGTGTGAGTTCTCTGGTGCTGTGTCAAATTTCCAGTCCGATCCGTGCTGTATGCACGCTGGTCGCATTGTTGACTTGTCGTACCGAGCTGCTGTGCTGAGGGCCTTTGCTCCATCAGACCAGCGTCAGCTGCAGACAAAAAATAAGAATATCCACACCATCTTCACGTCAGTATCAAGGCACAGAGAAATGCATATATACAGTCACATGTGACTTAAACGTCTATACTTATTTATATATTCATGTAGTGAAAAAGTTTCCCAAATTCATCACAGGGCTGTTATGGCACACAATGAGAGGGAAAATGGTTATAAACATGCCTGGAAGTCTTCGTATCTTCAAAATGAATGTTAACTCAAAACTCCGAGTACACAATTTTGGCTGTCTGGCTACAAAAGGAATATTTATAAGAGCTAAATTCAGCTGACATAGCAAAGGGTGTTGAAAACAATACCATTTGTGTTATGCATAAATTAATGTTCAATCGCAACTTAGAGGTGTGAATCCAGGCTCAGATGTCCTTGAATGCTGGGGATGAACAGTTCCGACTTCAGCTGAATGTGTGTTCTGTGTTCACATCCTGTTTCCATTCTTACAAAGAGTTCCAGAGGAAAACAAAAATAAACTATTGTTTTGATATAACTTCCGTGTTCAATAGAGTTAATAGACTTTACTTCAAACACAAACTTGACACTGTCACACACTGGCAGTGGCGTGTCTAGAATCATTTCTGGCCACCTTCATCTGCTCGGCATTAATGCTTCCTCACTACACCAAGTAATTAATCGAGGATCAATGAACATAGCCGAGACTAACTGGTGAGATGTTAACTACCTCACCGGGTAAACAGGAAGTCGTGGGTTCGATCCCGACCCTGACGCCTGCTGTATATTTGGAGTTTGCGCGTCACTCCGTTTAGCGTCTTTGACCGATAGACATTGACACACGTATTCTTGTTTCTTTCGGTAAAGTTACGTAGATAGAAAATAACAATAACTGATAATACAATTACATTAAATAAAGACTACTTGTGTTGCGATCAAAACGACGTGAGTTGCTTTTCTTTATTTGGAATTATTCATTTATTTTATTGTTATATTTAATTTTCTATCTACGTGACTTTACCGAAAGAACCAAGAATAATAATTCCTGCAGTCACCAAAGCTTTAAGTCAAAACATTCACACACGTTGACAAAGCCTCACCTTGTATTGTTGTGGGCAGGTTGCTTCTGATAACAAGAGCGGTATAGCAGCTCAAGCGGGCTTGGCCTGGTGAAAAAAATAAAAACTGCGTGAATATTGACAATAAAACAAAGTTACAAAGTGGCGAGCCGGGTGAAGACAAATTAAACTTAAGCGAGATAATTAAAGTAAACGCAATCAGGCGAGGGCAAGAGGCAAGGCCCCGCGTGGCTAGGCCCCGCGTTGTAAAGTTCCAACCTGGACATCGATTCCTGTGCTCGCTGCTACTCAACTGACATCCCTGAGAGAGAGAGGCTCTACCTTGGTAAGCAACAACAACCACCACCACAACAACCACCACAACAACCACAATCGCAATGAGAATTTCTCACATCGGATTTCAGTGCAGGAAGCGATAGCTTCCTGTTACCTCGTGCGGTCACGCGGCAGCAGGTGACGTGACGTCACTTTCGGGGTACGAGACACGCTCCTCCCACAATGAGCAGCTCCGTAAATAAATAAATTAAAGAATGAATAAATTATGCTAATGTGGCCGTCCGTTACGTCGTGAGTGCTGAACCCGTCGCAATAAACTCGCGACGGCTTTAACGAACACATTATGTTAATGAGCCGCCAGTTACTGGGCGTAGCTTTGCCCAAATAAGGATTGGCACTGGAACGATATCGGCAGTAACCCACGCGGAGATGACGTCATGCTCAGGAGCGCGGTGGACGGGGGAGGGGTGAATACCTTGGTGACATGACGTCACTATCGAGGTACACCTCCCCCTGGCGGTTCACGCCGATGAAGTAATGCTGAGTGGTGACGTCACAGAGCGGGATTGGAGTTTAAGTTGATTTAGATTCATTTTCCATTGCTCCCTCCCTTGGGTGCGTGGGCTCAGCTACAACAACAACGTGGACATTATTGTGTATACACTATGTGTGTATACACTATGTGTGTGTACACTGTGTGTGTACACTGTGTGTGTATACACTGTGTGTGTGTACACTGTGTGTATATACTGTGTGTGTGTACACTGTGTGTGTGTATACACTGTGTGTATACACTGTGTGTGTGTGTACACTGTGTGTACACTGTGTGTGTGTATATTGTGTGTGTGTACACTGTGTATACACTGTGTGCGTGTACACTGTGTGTGTGTCCACCGTGTGTGTACAGTGTCTGTGTGTACACTGTGTGTGTGTATAGTGTCTGTATGTACACTGTGTGTGTGTACACTGTGTGTGTGTATACTGTGTGTGTACATTGTGTGTGTATACACTGTGTGTGTGTGTACACTTGGCAGTCCCGGGGAGTCCTCCCCCCCCCCACCACCCTTCACCACCCCCCACCACCACCCCACCACCCTCCACCACAACCCCCACCACCACCCCCACCACAACCCCCACCACAACCCCCATCACCCTTAACCACCACCCTTCACCACCACCCCCCATCACCCTGGTGGTGGTGGTTGTTGTTGTGATGTTCTGACACCAGTCAGATCAACACCTTCACAGCCACTGCTGCTGCTGCTGTTTGTTTATAGGCAGAAGGTGTTCACGCCACGTCCCTTTCTCTGTGTGTGTACACTCTGTGTGTGTGTACACTGAGTGTGTGTAGGTGTTCACGCCACGTCCCTTTCTCTGTGTGTGTACACTCTGTGTGTGTGTGTACAATGACTGTGTGTAGGTGTTCACGCCACGTCCCTTTCTCTGTCACCATTTTAATTCTGGGCCAAAGAGGTCCCGCAAACGTAAACATTTTCTGTTTAAAATGTAACACGAACATAACAAACAATGAATTATATTCTTGGTTCTTTCGGTAAAGTCACGTTGAAGGGAAACAATAAAAAATATATAAAATAATAAAATTCTCACGACGTTTCGACTGTAACACAAGCAGTCATCATCAGGTGTGAAAACCAACAGCAAGAAACATTTTAAAGAAGTGGCGGTTTGTATTTATTTATTTTTAAACGTCAGCACCACGGATAGCGATTTGGCAGTTTATTTAGAAGGACGACTCCATCTATGTTTGGAAAAGAGGAGGGGGGAGACGAAAAATTAATGTATGCTGTCTGAAATCCACCGTAAGCGTGAACAATCAATTAAGACCCGAAATGGTTTATCAAATCCTTCCAATGATTGCTAAGCCAGAATTCTTTCCTCTCGGTTGAAATTGTCTCTGTGTTTGTATATGTGGATAGCCTCATGAACGAATCTCTCATGGTAGCCAGATGGATTGCAAAGAACCTCCGTCTTGGAGAAGTCAATGCCATGTGAGCCTACTGAATTATAACAGTGATCTGCCACGGTCGAGGTGTTGGTCCTACCGTGTTTCAGGTCTGCATTCTGTTCACGAATGAGGTCCGAGACATGGCGTTTGGTTTCTCCAATGTAACTACTACCACAGAGGCAACTTAGTTTGTAGACACCAGGGTATTGTATGTCCGGAATCACATCTTTTACAGACGGAACCAGATCACGGATTTTATGTAATGTGTTGAAACGGACCTGGATCTTGTGTTTATTCAAGATTTTGGAGATATTTTTTTGTGATCCCCGCAATGTAGGGTAAAGTGATGGTTTTGAAAAGCTCCTCAAGAGGGTCCTTCTTCATGGTTTGAGTGATAGCTTTGCGGATTGTGTAGTCGGAGTAACCATTAGCCTTAAGAGCTTGGTGTACGTGCTTGAGTTCACTGGCTATGTGTTCCAGGTCGGATATGCATTGGGCTCTATTGTAGTATATGAGCCTTTTCCAAAATTGATATTAACAATAATATTTGCGTTATATATATTTTTTAACAAACAAAAATAATAATCAATAAAACCCGTAAGCCAGGCACACGAAAAACCAGATGTCGATCATAAACAGACCATTAAAAAATAAAGAAATAATAAAACTCTCGAGGCGAGGATGTTAGCAGCTATCTGCGAAGATCTCCAGATGAACAAGAGTTTGATGTGCCCTAAGGGAGGTCACGCAGAGGGAAGCCCTCCGCAAGCCAGAAACGAGGACACCCACGGGTTAAACCATATATATTTTTTCCCTTTGTCATTAAAACAACGGTTCAAATTTAAAATGCAATATCAAGAATAAGCTAAAGTTAGCGGTCCTCGCGCTCACTCCAATCAAGACCAGGCCACCAGATACATTAGTGAATTATTATCCAATAATTAATTCGCTATCAAATGATTTTCACCTTTAATACTTTTACTGTTAAAACAAAGCTTGGAGACAAAATACCGAGTCACATCAAAGGTTATCGAGAAGGAATGAGGCGAACGGGCAAACTTACGAAAGAGTTTAAACAATATCCCAAGCAACCCCGACCACCTTTGTCTCTCTCACAGCGCGGAGAAGCAGGAATTACACCTTGTCACAAGGGGCCATCTGGAAAAGCCAGCCGGGTTTGATGAGGAGACACACCCCACCCCACACATGGCAACCAGGCAAACAAAGTTTTAAAGAAATTTGCAATATAATATTAATAATAACAACGTGTTAACCTTAAACGATATTCCATTATAGAACCTTACAGAACCAAGGGATATGGATTCCAACAATCTGGAAACGGACCTCTTAAACTCAGGATGAAAATTATTTTTCTTTCTAATAACTCCATCATATCAATGCAAACCTCGGTAACCCAAGAGGGGTGTCGGGAGGACGTAGTTACAAACACGAGTCTTGGCGAACATGGGACCAAATGGTATTTGAGAAATATAAAGTCGAAAGTATAAAGAGATAGGTACTCCCGACCACCTTTGTCTCTCCCGAAGAGCGCGAGAGAGGAATTTCACGCCAGGGCAAACAGATCGTTATCGCAGGAGCCATCTGTACACACACACGAACTCACACACACAGACCCCGCCCCCCCCCTTTTCCACTGCGCAAGAGAGAATTGTCTTTGAATATAAGGTCAGCTGCATTTTCAAAAGTCAGTGAAGTTAAGTCAAGAGTCAAGACAGATCAGCGAGTCAAGACGTCCACAGGATGAGCAGTCGCATGGAGCGGCTGGCTCCGAGCCTCGCTGAGTAGCGAGGATCGCTGAGTCGCGATGTATCAACAAAAGTGAGTCATACAGCAGTGGAGGAAACCTGCTGTCAGCGAACCAGCACGGGCGCGTTCGCGCACTTCAACAGAGAGAGCACGTGCGACTCAACTCACTCAACTGAAGAAAAAGCTTGGCCAGCCGCCAACAAAGTATCAGCGAATCAGCGCTGAGAGCGCTCGAGCATCTCCACAAAGAAAGCACGTGCAACGTGGCTCAACCAGCAGCGGAAAAGCACGAGCAGCCGCCAACAACTTCAGCAAACCAGTGACCAAGCGCGTGCGACTTGAGTCATACAGCAGTGGAGGAAACCTGCTGTCAGAGAGCCGCCAACAACCTCAACAAAGAGAGCGCGTGCGACTCGGCTCACTCAGCAGAAGAAAAACTTGACCTGTCGCCCGCGAGCGCAGCGTCAGATACTACAGCAGCGGAAAGAGCACGCACCGGCGCAGCTCATCCAGCAGTGGAGGAAACTGCTGTCAGCGAATCAGCACGGGCGCGTTCGCGCATCTTCAAGGAGAAAGAGCGCGGCCAGCAACGCCAAGCAAGAGCGTGCAGCAGCTCAGCCAGCAGTGGAGAGAAACTGCTATCAGCGAACCAGCACGGGCGCGTTCGCGCATCTTCAAGGAGAGGGAGCGCGCGCCACCAGCGTGCCATCAGCACCAGCATCAGCACCAGCGCGTGCCAACAGTGCGCCACCAGCGTGCTACAGCACGCAACTTCGCGTCACCAGGGCTGAGAGGGAAGCGGCCCCGCACTCAACACCCATCGGCGCGACGACGGCGAGCGTCGTGCTGACTCATCCAGCCAGCGGTGAACAGAAACTGGCAGTCGTTTGTATGCCCCTCCCCCACACTCCCTTCTCACTCCCCCACCGCTACACAACGAACAAAAAAATTTTTGACAAGGAAATCAACCTAGGCGTTTGCTCAACGCAAGAAATCAACAACCCTCCCATTAAACATACAAGACTCATGATAACTGCGTCAACTATTAGCTGATAACGAAAAACATCGCCACCCATTGAGTTACGTTGATGAGGCAATCAGAATTATTTCAGTCGAACGCTTTAATTGCATAATCGTTGATAAATCAATGAACGAACATCGCCGTGGTACTGTGCTGACGATTTCAAGCATAATCATTTCGCATATCAGAATGTGTTAAGGATTGGATACGAATCAAAGACCAAGTGCCGTGTTGTGTAATCATTCAAGAATACGAGTTTGCATATTATAAGTTTAAGGTTTTGATAGAATAGTTCGCTTGTTTTTAATCTCTCTCTCAACAACCGATCGATTGCGTTACGCGTCGGGAATTAACCACAGGTGCCACTATCGAGGTGAAACAACGCAATCGTGATGGTATCATGTTAACGCTGTGTTGAAATTCCAACATCCCGAGATTGAGTTTTCATATTATCCAAAAATTAAAGTTAGCTAGAAAATGAAATTGATCAAAGCAGAAGGTTTGTGTGATTCTTCCTGAAATTCTGCATAATATTGCTCTGCGTATGAGATCTGAATCCTGGGGACCTATCATAAGCACACTATCACCACACATAATCCATAACACACATAATTCATGATGTTCAATCGAGAGTAATCGTATCCTTATCGATAATATGGAATTAAAGAGCAGAGTCGAATCGACTCTCTCTCATTCACGCTCACAACGCCTGCGTCACTGCATACGATTAATTGCGTTATTCCAATTCAAAACACAATCCACGTCACCGAGGCTCGACCTTATAATCCATAACGACCTGCATTATCATAACCACGCCCACTCGCAAAAATTAAAACGATTATCTCTCAAAGCAGCATAATTTATGTGCATAATTACACTGATTAACATAATTTCGGATAAATTATGCAAATCTCAAATTTCATTTAATTTTCATTATTTTCATCAATTTTCATAACACCTATATATACAACACAGCCCCCCATCGATGCTGTCGGAGCCAGACAGGATGTACAGGGCGAGAGAGGGAGAGGCGGTGTACATGGAGTGCTCGGTGTGGCCGCCCGCCACCATCCTGTGGTGAGACCGAACGCCGCGCCTGAGCGTCCGTCCCTCTCCGCCTCTCCTCTCGCTCTCCGCTCGCTGGAGACTTTTTTTGTTTATTTCACCGCCTGATGCCCACCGAGCCGTGCAGCTGTTTTTCAGAAGCTACCCGGCCATGTCGCAAACGACAGCCCTGACGACGAAGAGGCTCCTCGTTCATTCGGCATTCCGTCATCGCGCCTCGAAGCTCCCTGTCGCGAGGGCTGTACGTGCCCTGAACTTCTTTCGCACCCTACGTGGCCAACCGTGCTAATCTGTGCCTCCGTGGATCTGGGTGTCCGTGGGACTCTCTGTATGTGTACGTGCCCTGAACTTCTTTCGCACCCTACGTGGCCAACCGTGCTAATCAGAGGTACGGGAGTTGAGTCTGTTTTGTGAATGCCGCCAGCGGGTTTGCATGGCTGGCCACGTACGGAGCGAAAGAAGTTCAACATAGAACACTCCCATAGACTTCAATGTTAAAGGCTCCCATATACTTCAATGTTAAAGGCTCCCATAGACATTAATGTTAAAGACTCCCATAGACTTCAATGTTAAAGACTCCCATAGACTTCAATGTTAAAGACTCCCATAGACTTCAATGTTAAAGACTCCCATAGACTTCAATGTTAAAGACTCCAATGTTAAAGGTTCCCATATACATTAATGTTAAAGACTCCAATAGACTTCAATGTTAAAGGCTCCCATAGACTTCAATGTTAAAGGCTCCCATAGACTTCAATGTTAAAGGCTCCCATAGACTTCAATGTTAAAGGCTCCCATAGACTTCAATGTTAAAGGCTCCCATAGACTTCAATGTTAAAGGCTCCCATAGGCTTCAATGTTAAAGGCTCCCATAGACTTCAATGTTAAAGGCTCCCATAGACTTCAATGTTAAAGGCTCCCACAGACTTCAATGTTAAAGGCTCCCATAGACTTCAATATTAAAGGCTCCCATAGACTTCAATGTTAAAGGCTCCCATAGACTTCAATGTTAAAGGCTCCCACAGACTTCAATGTTAAAGGCTCCCATAGACTTCAATATTAAAGGCTCCCATAGACTTCAATGTTAAAGGCTCCCATAGACTTCAATGTTAAAGACTCCCATAGACTTCAATGTTAAAGACTCCCATAGACGTCAATGTTAAAGACTCCCATAGACTTCAATGTTAAAGGTTCCCATAGACATTAATGTTAAAGACTCCCATAGACTTCAATGTTAAAGGCTCCCATAGACTTCAATGTTCAAGGTTCCCATAGACATTAATGTTAAAGGCTCCCATAGACTTCAATGTTAAAGACTCCAATAGACTTCAATGTTAAAGGCTCCCATAGAATTCAATGTTAAAGGCTCCCATAGACTTCAATGTTAAAGGCTCCCATAGACTTCAATGCTAAAGGCTCCCATAGACTTCAATGTTAAAGGCTCCCATAGACTTCAGTGTTAAAGGCTCCCATAGACTTAAATGTTAAAGGCTCCCATAGACTTCAATGTTAAAGGCTCCCATAGACTTCAATGTTAAAGGCTCCCACAGACTTCAATGTTAAAGGCTCCCATAGACTTCAATGTTAAAGGCTCCCACAGACTTCAATGTTACAGGCTCCCACAGACTTCAATATTAAAGGCTCCCATAGACTTCAATGTTAAAGGTTCCCATAGACTTCAATGTTACAGGCTTCCATAGACTTCAATGTTAAAGGCTCCCACAGACTTCAATGTTAAAGGCTCCCACAGACTTCAATGTTAAAGGCTCCCATAGACTTCAATGTTAAAGGTTCCCATAGACATTGATTGGTCCACACCAATGACAATGCATCATATATGATCATAGTATGTTTTTTTTGCATTTTAACTGCAGGTATTGTGGTTAATGCAGACATGAATCCTTGCTAAAAAGGTTTCAGTTTTGTTGCCAGAAAAAAAAGAGGAAAAACCCTATTATTATATTTTGGTACTGGCAAAGGAGGTCTAATGATGAAACAAAACATCAATGAAGCAATCTGATCTCATCTTGAACGGCTACTGTTGGCCTGCAGCCCGCCAAGTAGCGCACTTGCGTAACGTATCTCGACAATAAAATGACTGGTCACTGTCGACTTCCAATGGAGCTTGGCTTGTTATTTTATTTTTTTACCTACGTGACTTTACCCAATAGAACCAAAGAGTATGGAGCTTGGCTCTTTAACTTATCAGCCGTTTTTTTCATTTGTGGGTGTGTCATTAACTTTGATCATTGATTCTTGTCAACACCACTGGGTACAAAGTTAATAAGTAACAATTTTTTTAAAACAAAAATTAAACAGAAAAAAACGCAACACACACACATTTCATTCCGAGATTTATAGAAATTTATAAAGTAACCTGTTGCGGAATTTGCCACTTGCTGGTTTTATCCACCATCAATTTATTATGAAAACCCTGTCTATATCTCAGATACAAATTCAGTGGAATGACAGTTCATTAGCTGATTTATATGAGAATAGGTTTTCCCATTTTTTTCTGGCAGCAAAACAGGTCACATTTAAAGCTGAACTTTGAGCTGAAATCCTTCAGAATGCGAGATGTTTTCATCTTCCATTATTTTCATATTTATTGTGTATATTGAGCATCACTTTGTGAGAAGCCAACCAATGTAAACTGGCCACCATCAGCAACGTGGAATTCCAGGCTACAGATACAGGGTGGTCCAAATGTCTCGCGTTCTCAATTGAATTCTCTAAAGCTTAATATTATAATGGGAGGCTTTATTTAAAACCCAACATTTAACATGCAAATGACAAATATGTTAGGGGTCAATTAATTTTGGGAGTCACAAGACATCAGGACCACTCTGCACAGCGCGAGTTCAGGATCTACAATGGGAATAGGGCGCCATCCAGCGTTGCTTCAACAGGGTCGCAGCGAGGGTTGGAGTTTAACAACAAGGAAAGATTTACATTATGAGACCTCCTTTGCCAGTAACAAGATATAGTAATAGGTTTTACCCAATCAAATTCAAGGACAGTGCATATTATTATCAGAGTTGTCGCTTTTGTTTGCATTTTGACTGCTTGTGTTGTGGTTATTGCAAACATGATGCCTTGAATAAAGGTGTCAGTTTTTGTGCCAATTAAAAGGGTAAAACCTATTACTATAACAAGGAAGGACATTTTCCCTCCCCTACCCCCCAAAGACTGGGTACAGTCTCTGAAGTTTAACCTGCAATTCCCACAGTATGAAATATTTCTTCATACATCATCCCACTGTACATCACCAATTAATCGTGGAGCGTTAATCCACAAACTGCACATCTTCTAAGACTCGACAAAGCAGGCTGTAACCAAAGTTGATTTGTGGGTCCATCGTTCTGAAGCGAATTTGACAGAATTACTGGTGCCGATTAGACACGGGGAAATTGACAAAAACAAACGCATTGATGCATCGCTCAAATTTTTTAATAAAATGAAAACATCGATTTTATACGAGCAGATTCAGAATAAAAAGATCAAAAACATTCAATGAACGATTTACAGGAGACAGCGAAGTGATTGTTCAGAAGTAAAGTTAATTATCGTAAAATAACGAATGATAAAATATCCAACCGTCTAATAATTAATCGGAAGGCTGTGGTTGCAGGGTCAACACAAACGGACATTACTTTTCAAGATATAAAGTTAAAAAACATTATAAATGCCTTTACGTTAAATAAAACACATTACAATGGCACAAGGCTGTTGTTGAAGGATCAACAATCAGCCGAAGTCGTAAGGTTCCCCATCCCTTCGTTACTGATCCGTGGCCAAGATAGGTTGCATGGATTAAATCCTGCAATCTCGCCTGGATAAAATAATAACAATGAATGATTGTGACTTGTCTGTGTACTGCTGTAATGTGAACTCTACTGTAATATTGTATTTGTACTGATGCGTTCTGATCTCAAAAATATTTTTTTTACAAAGTGAGCATTTAGGCGGTGCTCATCTCCCGTTTAAGAGCTCTGAGCCACGTGGTGGAAATTCGACGTTACTATGGCGGGGGCAAGTAAACACATAAAGGCAACCACTGTTGACTTCTCCTCCACAGTGTGTTACCTATTGTATCTACCCCCAACAGATGATGGGCTGATCCAGTCTAGGTTGTCTTCATAATTATGCCGGAAGATATAAATGCAATACTTTTCGAAGCACCGCACATTATTTTTGCATGTTGAATATTTACCACCACTGTAAATATGTAATTTTAATCAATGCATTGCTATAATGTTTTAATACAATCGTATTGTTATTAAGGTTCGGGTCAGGATTTTAGAGCAGGGTGTTTCAAATACATTGACCCGATTTGAAATCGCTACATCTCTGCAAACCACGAACTCTTCATAATAATCCACAATAAAGGTTTTCTGGGTTAGATGGTGTTATTTATAACTGTGTTGTAACCCTCCACCACCCGACACGGCCAATCAGCAAAAAAAAAGCGTCACGTTGAAAAAAGACAATTAGTTCACTACTTTAGCCCCACACCGGTGGTGGTTGAAGAGTGAATCCACAACATTTACAGTTTGATTAGTACTGTGACATTACGCTGGTAATTACATCCAGCGTCATCGGGCAATACCACTTGAAACGGCGGGGCATAGAGTTTAAAATGATAACCGCTAGAGAGAAGACTTCGCTTTGAGAGGCGTTTGGGACGAATTCAACTATCGTCTCGATGTTGGTGGAGGGCACATAGAGAATTTATAAAATGGTTAGTAAATCTTGATAACTCATTAAAGCGTTTGTAACTTCATTAGACCTCCTTTGCCAGTACCAAAATGTAACAATAGGGGTTTTCCCCTTTTTTCTGGCAACAAAACTGAAACCTTTTTAACAAGGATTCATGTCTACTGCATAACCACAATACCTGCAGTCAAAATGCAAACAAAAAACATACTATGATAATATATGTGGCATTGTCCTTGAAACTGATTGGTCCACACCAATGACAATGCATCATATATGATCATAGTATGTTTTTTGTTTGCATTTTGACCGCAGGTATTGTGGTTAATGCAGTAGACATGAATCCTTGTTAAAAAGGTTTCAGTTTTGTTGTCAGAAAAAAGGGGGAAGACCCCTACTGTTACGTTTGTAACTTGTTGTGTAATTGTAACGTGTTGTTGCCATCGTGAAATATACCGCTTTGAAATTGGGTCCACATTTTTTTAAACCACCCTGCATTAGCGTCTTACAAATTTACCCACGATAAGCCAATTTGGTTGACCCATCATTTGCGACGATATGCAGATCTCTTCTGGAAAGATAAATAAATTAAAGCAGATCTAACAGAGCCCAGTGAGCCTTACCCTGGTAAAATTAAACACGGCTTGAGTTTATGAAGCGCTTTGCTGCACTAATAAATCTGAATGTTTGTTTTAGTAACCACCCACCCCCACACACCGAGTTGGCTTCAAGTCTCAGCCGTAGTGGGCAGGGTCACACTAGGGACGAGGAGGGGGCGGTGCCGTAGTGGGCGGGGTCACACTAGGGACGAGGAGGGGCGGTGCCGTAGTGTGACCCCGCCCACTACGGCACCGCCCCCTCCTCGTCCCTCCCCTCCCCCTCCTCCTGCCGCTCTCATCAACTCCACTTCGCTCTCTCTCTCACAGCTCCCATAATCTCTCTCTCCTTCTCTCTCCCCTTCTCTCGCTCATCCGCTCCGTGGGCCCCTTCGCGCACACGACGACGGGACTACGCAGCGGTGACGGGGCCCGTCTGAGACCGACCGTAACCGAGGTCCCGGCCACACTGCCGTCGAGTTCTGTTCACGCTCCCGCCCGCCCCGCCCGCCCGCCTCCCGGCTTCCAGGGAGGAGTGAGAGACGGCAAGCAGCCAGCAGCAGCAGCCAGCAGCCTGTGGAGTTACAAGGTTTTGTCTGGAGACCCCGTTAAGACAAAATCCACGACTACAAACAACCACGTGACCAGCACCACCACCACCAGCACGTGATCACCAGCACGTGGTAATGGCTACCTTTTGTCGCACGCTGCTGCTGTTGTCGCTGTCTGTGTGAGCAGCAGCAGCACGTGGAGGAAGTGGGGTTGGTTGCAAGTGTGGAAGTGGAGAGAGACGGAGAAGTTTGTACTTGTTTTGTTCACGATATTAATTATAAATAGATGGTGATGCTGCTGCTTGCTTGCACAGCGTCACAAACTCTTGCGGTTCTGCGAGGTCGCATTCGTAAACAACAACAACAGTTTGTAAAGTTGTTGCGTGGTGTGAAGTAAACAAGTTTATGTCGTCCGTGATGATGGTGTGGTTGTTGTGGTTGTTGATGGTGGTGGTGGGGTGTTCTGGGCTCCCTTATTTATGTTTAATGATTGTTGTTTGTGACAATCTTTGAAGCCGTAGCAGCTATACGTTGATGATGGTGTGGTTGTTGTTGGTGGTGGGGTGTTCTGGGCTCCCTTATTTATGTTTAATGATTGTTGTTTGTGACGATCTTTGAAGCCGTAGCAGCTATACGTTGATGGTGGTGTGGTTGTTGGTGGTGGTGGGGTGTTCTGGGCTCCCTTATTTATGTTTAATGATTGTTGTTGGTGATAATCTTTGAAGCCGTAGCAGCTATACGTTGATGATGGCGTGGTTGTTGTGGTTGTTGGTGGTGGGGTGTTCTGGGCTCCCTTATTTATGTTTAATGATTGTTGTTTGTGATAATCTTTGAAGCCGTAGCAGCTATACGTTGAACAAGTCGGATTGATGAGTAACTCTGATAACTTGGCACAAGTTACATTTTGATTTTTATGCTTTCGTGACTGCAGGGATTCTTATTCTTGGTTCTTTTTGGTAAAGTCACCACGTAGAAGGGAAACTATAAAATAATAAAAATATAACACAAAATTCTCACGACGTTTCGACTGCAACACAAGCAATCATCATCAGGTGTGAAAACCACAGCAAGAATATTTTGTTGTGGTTTTCACACCTGATGATGATTGCTTGTGTTGCAGTCGATATGTCGTGAGAATTGTATTATTTTATATTTGTATTATTTTATTGTTTCCCTTCTATGTGACTTTACCGAAAGAACCAAGAATAATAATTTTATTGTTTTATATTTTTATTATTTTATTGTTTTATATTTTTATTGTTTTATTGTTTCCCTTCTACGTGGTGACTTTACCGAACGAACCAAGAATATTTTAGCACAAGTTGTGGTGGTGAACGGGGCCTTTGGCGTTTGTGGTTTACGTGGCTGTGTTATTGTTTGATTTATTGTTCTGATATACAGCACCTCTAATGTATTTTTGCCGTAATTACAGTACTCTTATTCGTAGTTTAAAAGTAACGTGTATAGATTTTACAAGTTCTAAGTTACGAGTGAACGACTGTGTCTGATTTTTCGTGGCTAACGTGGCTGTGTTAATGAGCTCCACGTGGTTAATACACGTGGCCGATTTACGACTGCGGTCATTTATAAAGGTGTATTATAAGTGCTGTGTTTTACAGTATAAAGTACCACCACCACCGTGTGTGTGTACAGACGGTGGGAGCGGTTTAATAGGACGTGTGATAATATGCCTGACACATTTCTTTGCATTTTCTACATACGTGTAAAATCTATGACACTCAAGCGCATGTTTAAATAACTTGCTGAATACAAATACGGGCATGTTACATAACGCTTGAACAATGTAGTATTGAGATGCTGTGAATCACAATGGATGACGTAATTGTTATGGCGAGTGGCTTTTTAACAATCGATTCGGCAAAACAAAACTGAAACCTTTTAACAAGGATTCATGTTACTGCATTAACCACATACTATGATAATAAAAAAAACATACTATGATAATATATGATGCATTGTCCTTGAAACTGATTGGTCCACACCAAGGGATGGCTTTCTTGGTGTGGACCAATCAGTTTCAAGGACAATGCATCATATATGATCATAGTATGTGTTTTGTTTGCATTTTGACTGCAGGTATTGTGGTTAATGCAGTAACATGAATCCTTGTTAAAAGGTTTCAGTTTTGTTGCCAGAAAAAAGGGGAAAAAACACTATTATTATATTTTGGTACTGGCAAAGGAGGTCTAATGATGGAAAACGTTGATCCATCTGAGCAGTGTCCGCTCGCTCTGGCTGACACGTGTGTACTCATTGTTGTATTGTGTCTGTGTGTGTGTGTCCGTGTGTGTGTCCGTGTGTGTGTCCGTGTGTGTGTGTCCGTGTGTGTGTGTGTATGTCTGTGTGTGTATCCGTGTGTGTGTCCGTGTGTGTCCGTGTGTGTGCAAGCAGGTTGTTGTTGTTGTTCCTCCCCCTTTGAAACTCCTGCCAAGGTGCTTACACATAGAATAACTTCAGTGTACACCGTACACAGCAGGTTGCAACATCCTTGTACAAACACACACACACTCACACACTTATATACACACTCACATACACTCATACACACTCATATACACACTCATATACACTCATATACACACTCACATACACACTGACATACACACACACATACACACTCATGTACACACTCACATACACATACACACTCACATACATACTCACATACACACACACATACACACTCACATACACACTCACATTCACACTCATACACACACATACACACTCACATACACACTCACATACACACTCACATTCACACTCATATACACACTCATATACACACACACATACACACTCACATACACACTTACATACACACTCACATTCACACTCATATACACACACACTCACATACACACTCACATACACACTCACATTCACACTCATATACACACTCATATACACACTCACATACACACTCACATACACACATATACATACACACATACACACTCACATACATACACACATACACACTCATATACACACTAATATACACACTCATATACACACATACACACTCACATACACACTCACATACACACTCACATACACACTCATATACACACTCATATACACATACACGCTCACATACACACTCACATACATACACACATACACACTCACATACACACTCATATACACACTCATATACATACACACACACTCACATACACACTCACATACATACACATACACACTCATATACACAACAACGACAAAGATCCCCCATATTACCTTAACAGACTGTATACACACATACACACTCACATACACACTCACATACACACACACTCACATACACACTCATATACATACTCACACACATACACACACTCACATACACACTCACATACACACTCACATACACACTCACATACACACTCATATACACACTCATATACACATACACGCTCACATACACACTCACATACACACTCATATACACACTCACATACACACATACACACTCACATACACACATACAACGACAACCGCCATTCGCCACTAAGTGGCGGTGACGTCACCACGACGCTTGTGCCAGGCTATGTGCACCCTGAGGCCACGTGAAGTGTCGAACGCCTGCTGGCAGGAGGTCACGGGGCAGACCCAGGTGCCACGGGTCGACTGACTGAGATGATTGGCTGATGCACCACCTGTGCCCCCTACTGTGCCAACCTGCTGTGCTTTAGCCACCCGGCGCTCCGCTCGCTGTTGTGAGCGTCGCTCCTCCGCCCTCCGTTGTTGTTGGAGGGCGACTGCCTCCAACTGCCCAGTAGCATCCTTCACGAGCCTCCTCCACAGAGGCCGATCTTGACACCGCTGGTACCAGTCATCGGCAAGTCCACTCAGCTCCACGTCCTCCTGTACCACATCACTCCATCTCTTCTCTAGCCCGTGCCGCGCCCGCCCAGCCCCCTCAATCCGGCCAAACAAAAGCTGTTTCGGCATGCGGTGGCTGGGCATGCGGGCTACATGACCCAGCCATCGCAGCCTTGCCTGCCGGAGGAGCTCACCGATGGGACCCTGCCCAGATCTTTCAAGGATTTGTGAGCTCCTCACACAATCCAGTCTGGTTAAACCCAGGATGGATCGTAGGCAGGCCAGCCTAAATGTTTCTAACCGGCGAAGATGTTACACCAGGGGGGTCCACGTCTCGCAAGCGTAGAGAAGGGAGGGAATGACCGTGGCCGAGAAGACCTGAAGCTTAGTGCGGAGCGACAGACCAGGTAGCTTCCACACAGCGTTACGCAACCGATGAAAAGATATTGCCGCTCGACTGATTCGGAGTGAGACCTCTGCTGTTAAACTGGAGCCAGTCATAAGCACACTGCCCAGGTATGGGAAACTCTCCACTCTCTCCACAACTGCCCCATCACCGATTGGGAGTTGTGGGGGTGGAGTGTCCGATGGTACAAAATACCCAGGCAGGTGCTTAGTTTTGGTGGGGCTGATGGTAAGGCCCCACCTCTTAGTGGCACGCTCCAGTCTCAGCAGCAGCGTCTCCAACTCCTCCTCTGACTGAGCAGCTATTACCAAATCATCAGCATACATAACGTGGTTGAGCAATAGGGAGCCATCCCTTGACCGCACCCGGGCATCGATTAGCCTCCCATTATATCTGTACCATATGGAGATTCCCCCGGTACAGCTATTGAAGGCTTCACGAACTACGTGGTCAAAATAGATGTTAAATAATGTGGGAGCCAGAGGACATCCCTGTCGCACCCCAAGATGTACAGGGAATGGCTCTGACTCCCGGCCACGTAGTTTTACCCGGGCCCGCTCACCATCATGAAGGTCCTTAATGATCGTGAGCAGAGGGTCAGGTACTCCAAAAGCACGAAGAACGACCCAGAGCCCAGGCCTACTGATGGTATCATAGGCCTTGACCAGGTCAATAAAGCAGAGATGTAGGTCTTGTTGGAATTCCCTACACCTCTGCTGTAGCAGACAGACAGAAAATATGGCATCTGTGCAGGACCGCCCTTTCCTGAAACCGCATTGGGGCTCCGCAAGCCTCTCCTCAGCGTGCCTGGCAAGGCGATGCTGAATAATCCTTGCCAGGACCTTTCCCGGCACACTGAGGAGTGAGATGCCCCTGTAGTTGTTACAGTCTGTGCGGTCCCCCTTCTTCTTAAAAAGGGGGACCACCAGGGCATCCTTCCAATCCTGCGGAACCCGTCCAGTGGTCCAGACTGTTGTTATGATGTCATATAGGGCAGTCTGTGCACAAACGCCACCCTCCCTCAGCATTTCGCTTGGGAGATCATCTCTGCCCGCTGCCTTTCCTGGTCTCAGACTCTGGATCGCCTTCAATACTTCCTCAGCAGATGGCACCTCAGCCAGCCACTCACAGGGGGTGACTTCATCCAATATTTGAGGCACCGCAGCCTCAGCAGGGTCATCCTCACTTTGTGCCACGATGTTTTCCTGGCTGAGGGATTTTCCCTCCCCCAGGACCTCACAGAAATTCTCAGCAAATCTGCGAACCTGTTCCTGGGGGTCGGAAATTGGATCACCGTTTTTTCCCCTAATGATGGTAATAGGTGTGGCGCTGCAGGTTACTTTTTTGATGGAGTTAAATAGAGATTTGTGATCACGGGCCACTGAGGCAGACTCCATCTCCTCAGCAACCCGCGACCACCACCCATCCTTGCAGCGCCTCACGGCTCTCCGAACCTCCGAGCGAAGGCTGCGGTAAGCCTCCTCATTCTCTGACGTGGGATTCTGTAGCCGATGACAGTGGGCCTGTCGCTTTTTCTCAACCATCCTGAACAACTCCTCTGTCATCCAGGGTGTCTGGGGAGGTCTGGACCACGTACCCAGAGCAGCCATTGCAGCTGCATGAGTCACAGTCCTAAACCTCGCCCATTTACCCTCGACATCAGGAGGAGTCGGGGACGATGCCAATCCCAGCCGCAAGCGATGATGAAATTCTCGCTTGCAACTTTCATCAGATAACTGAGACCAGGCCACTTTAGGTTGGAATGGGGTCCTGGGTGTACACCCACCACCGGAGTGGAAGAATGGCAGGCGCATCTTACAGATGACTAGTCGATGGTCAGAGGGCAGATCAGCTCCACGGTAGGTCCTGGTGTCAAGAACATGGGCTCGCATTCGCTGGTCCGTCACTATGTAGTCCAGCAGATGTTCTTGCTTGGACCCGGCATGCATCCATGATGTTGTGTGGATGCGCCGATGCCGGAACAGCGTGTTGGTAATTACAAGCCCATGGGCTGCACAAAAATCTAGCAGCCTCCTACCGTTGTTATTGAGCTGATCTGGCCCATGCCCTCCAATCACTCCAGACCAGGTGCCAGTATCATGACCAACTCGGGCATTGAAGTCACCCAACATGATGACTCTATCCCGAGGGGCCACTTTAGCCAGCACCTGTGACAGGAGGTCATAGAAGGCATCTGACTCATCGGCTTTGCCTGCATCCCTCCACGGATGTTCATCTTCGTTGGGGGCATAAGTAACCACGACCACCATTCCTCGCCTCCAGTTGATGGGAAGGCGAGCGCAAAGTAGCCTGGGGCTTACAGCTTCCCACACCTCACCGCCACGCTCCCACGCCCCCTTCATTCTTTTGTTCAAAAGAAGACCCACACCCTGTTGTTTGGCAGTCTGCTGCCCCGAGTAGAGGACTGTCCACCCCTCATGGTGGCAGGAGCCAGAGCCGGTCCACCGGACCTCCTGAATGCCGCATAGATCCAGGCGGTACCGGTCCAGCTCCCGACAGAGGAGTGGCAGCCTCTCCTCTGCAGTGAGCGTTCGAACATTCCACGTGGCCACCCGTAGTGGCTTTTCGTTGTTTCTGGAGTAGCCCCGAGGGTAGGTATTCAATCTCCTGGCTCCGCCAATTGGGGTTTGGCCAGGAGACGTCATAGACGCCTGGCCCCCCGGGGCCTCCGGCACAAGCTTAGTTGTTACATATTTCAGTTTAATTCGTGGTTTCGTGGTAATTAATTGAAGGTGGAGGGGTTACCAGCCCCTCGCACCCGTCCAGAGCCCCCGTTTAGCCCCTGTGGTGGACACATATGCCATGAGGGGAGGAGCCAATCAAAATTGGATCTCCCCCCACAGCGCTGTCCACGACAGAGTTGCCCGTCCGGCACCGCGAGGAGGTAGGGGGTTGTTTTGCCGGACACACACATACATACACACACATACACACACTCACACTCTTACTGCATTACGCCAAGAATGCAGTAAGTGGTCAGATCGTAAACATTCGGGATAATTATTCACCCAAACAAAAATTATATCGTACGTACTGATCACACCCCTAAACTCACTTAAGTCATGTACTAAGGTGTGTCTTGATAATGTTAACTGGTTACTTGACGGAGTGACCACACCCCCCCCCCCCCCACCATACTGATAGATGATTTAAAAAAAAATGAACGGATCAATGAATGACTCATCACGTGCTAATCACTCATCAACATCCTGTTGTCAAGAGTGATTTAATATCACTTCTCTGTGTAGTAATTTCATGGCGGTACAGGGCTTGCACAGTCAGTGCAAGATGTATTCAAAGAGCACTGCCCAATTTTAAGTGAACGTGAAATTGCATGCAACAAAGTAGCAAACGTGTTACGTTGAACTGGCAATTGCATTTACGTAGATATTGCGTTTTACATAAGCATCACATGGAGCTACTGTGTTTGTAATATAATGGTTCCATCTGCTTCGTTTTTATGAAATGTTTTATTTATTTAAAGCATCATGATCATCCATTACTGCTGCTAACCACTAAATGAATACATTAATTTCCTTTCAATTTGTGAATATAGGTGCACGTGGCCATGCGAGATCTGAAAGTGATGTGTGTAAGGGCGGTCACACGCCTATCACTTGATTAATTGCAGTTTTAAGTCAGGGTTGAATGTTGACGCATTGATCCCCATTGCCTTGTGATCTCTTAAGTGGCCGATCATTCGTTGTTCCTAACAAAACGCCAGTCCACCGACGTTGGAGAATGAGTGGCTTCGCCTTGACCTAACGAATGTACCTGCATCAACGCTGACTGCACACCCAACCCCCCTTGTTGATGTAACAATATAAATCCTTAAAACGGCCTAGCAGCGCAACGTCCCACTGCTCTTTATTTTGTTGTCGTTCCGCAGCAGCCCGGAAGATGAAGCCCCGTGCGCCGGTACCACCGCTGATGCGGTCCCAGTCCCAGACTGGGACCCCCAGCTTAGACCCACCGGACGGTGGCGACGGCCCCCCAGTGGACAATGTGGAGCTCAACGTCATCCTGCCGGGCGGGGTGCACCACGTGGCCCGAGTCGACGGGAGGTGCCTGTCGTGCACTTGGATTATTTACACAAAGATAAACAGACAAAGATCCCCCGTGTAGCCTGTAACAGAGTTGTAGGGGCAAGTGCTGTTAGCGAGCACACACAAAGACAAAGATCCCCCACCGTGTAGCCTGTAACAGACTGTAGGGGCAAGTGCTGTTAGCGAGCACACACAAAGACAAAGATCCCCCGTGTAGCCTGTGACAGGCTTTAGGGGCAAGTGCTGTTAGCGAGCAGCACACAAAGACAAAGATCCCCCGTGTAGCCTGTAACAGACTGTAGGGGCAAGTGCTGTTAGCGAGCAGCACACAAAGACAAAGATCCCCCGTGTAGCCTTAACAGACTGTTGGGCAAGTGCTGTTAGTGAGCACTTATGAAGGCCGGAACGGTACACGAGGGGGTGGGTGGCCAGCACCACGCCCGACCGCCTTTGTCTCCCCAGTGGCAATGTTTTTATCCACCGCACCAGGTACTCATTTGAGGCTGAGTCGACCTAGGGGAGGCCCGGGACCCGTTCAGATAATTGTCACCGGTGTTGGCCGTGAGCGGGAATCAAACCCGGGTCGCCAGGTTCATAGCGCAGCGTAGCGCTAACCGCTACACACACACGCACACTCATTCCATTCCTGCGGGGATCAAGCGATGGATGGGTAAGCATTTTATGGCCGCCCAAGTTTGGCACAGGCGTAATGGGTTCCGTAGACACACCTTCGTATAGACAACTCCTTTATTACAACACAGCGCTCCCCGACAGTCCTGATGGGCTGCTACAGCCCTAGGGACACGGCCTACTCCCGGCGTGCCGTGACGCTGGCAACGCTCTCGGCTCCTCCGCTGTGATCACCCTAAGGGGGGGCTGACCCCTGACCCCGACCCAGGGTCTACACTCTGGCTTCCTCTGACCTCGCCCTTATAAGGGCGTAGGGCCGGGGAGTCCCAGAGTCCCACCACTGGCCCCAGAGTCCTACCACAGGCCCAGAGTCCCACCAGCGGCCCCAGAGTCCCACCACTGACCTCAGAGTCCCACCACTGGCCCAGAGTCCCACCACTGGCCCCAGAGTCCAACCACTGGCCCCAGAGTCCCACCAGCGGCCCCAGAGTCCCACCACTGGCCCAGAGTCCCACCACTGGCCTCAGAGTCCACCACTGGCCCAGAGTCCCACCACTAGCCCCAGAGTCCCACCACCGGCCCAGAGTCCCACCACTGGCCCAGAGTCCCACCACTGGCCCCAGAGTCCCACCACTGGCCCAGAGTCCCACTACCAGTGCCCCAGAGTCCCACCACCACCGGCCCAGAGTCCCACCACTGGCCCAGAGTCCCACCACCACTGGCCCAGAGTCCCACCACCGGCCCCAGAGTCCCACCACCGGCCCAAAGTCCCACCACTGGCCCAGAGTCCCACCACCGGCCCAAAGTCCCACCACCGGCCCCAGAGTCCCACCACCGGCCCAGAGTCCCACCACTGGCCCAGAGTCCCACCACTGGCCCAGAGTCCCACCACTGGCCCAGAGTCCCACCACTGGCCCCAGAGTCCCACCACCGGCCCAGAGTCCCACCACTGGCCCCAGAGTCCCACCAGCGGCCCAGAGTCCCACCACCGGCCCAGAGTCCCACCACCGGCCCAGAGTCCACCACCGGCCCAGAGTCCCACCACCGGCCCAGAGTCTCACCACCGGCCCGCACGGCGTCCCCGGGGCCCTTGCAAGGGGCCCCAGGGTCCTGTCTGGCTGCTACCGGTCTTCGGCTTCGGTCTTCAACTGGTCCCAGATCGGCTGGGGGAGGTCCCCTTTGATGCCCCTTGCCCAGTGAGGGGCTCAGCTGTCTGGGATCCTAGAAGCCCCGTAGCCCTTCACCCCGACGGTACGAGGTACCGTAGTACCATCTGTGGTGTTACACTACGTGGTACCGTAGTACCATCTGTGGTGTTACACTACGTGGTACCGTAGTACCATCTGTGGTGTTACACTGCGTGGGACCGTAGTACCATCTGTGGTGTTACACTACTTGGTACCGTAGTACCATCTGTGGTGTTACACTACGTGGTACCGTAGTACTATCTGTGGTGTTACACTACGAGGTACCATCTGTGGTGTTACACTACGTAGTACCATCTGTGATGTTACACTACGAGGTACCCTAGTACCATCTGTGGTGTTACACTATGTGGTACCGTAGTACCATCTGTGGTGTTACACTACGAGGTACCGTAGTACCATCTGTGGTGTTACACTACGAGGTACCATCTGTGGTGTTACACTACGTGGTACCGTATTACCATCTGTGGTGTTACACCACGTAGTACCATCTGTGGTGTTACACTACGTAGTACCATCTGTGGTGTTACACTACGTAGTACCATCTGTGGTATTACACTACGTAGTACCATCTGTGGTGTTACACTAGTAGTACTATCTGTGGTGTTACACTAGTAGTACTATCTGTGGTGTTACACTAGTAGTACTATCTGTGGTGTTACACTAGTAGTACTATCTGTGGTGTTACACTACGTAGTACCATCTGTGGTGTTACACTAGTAGTACCACCTGTGGTGTTACACTACGTAGTACCATCTGTGGTGTTACACTACGTAGTACCATCTGTGGTGTTACACAAGTAGTACTATCTGTGGTGTTACACTAGTAGTACCATCTGTGGTGTTACACTACGTAGTACCATCTGTGGTGTTACACTACGTAGTACCATCTGTGGTGTTACACAAGTAGTACCATCTGTGGTGTTACACTACGTAGTACCATCTGTGGTGTTACACTACGTAGTACCATATGTGGTGTTACACTACGTAGTACCATCTGTGGTGTTACACTACGTGGTACCGTAGTACCATCTGTGGTGCTACACAAGCATTGAAATGTCAATTTGGAAAGGCGTGAGAGTGGAGTTTAATGAGAGTAGTGAGTGGAGTTTAATGAGAGTGGTGAGTGGAGTTTAATGAGAGTGGTGAGTGGAGTTTAATAAGAGTGGTGAGTGGAGTTTAATAAGAGTGGTGAGTGGAGTTTAATGAGAGTGGTGTGTGGAGTTTAATGAGAGTGGTGAGTGGAGTTTAATAAGAGTGGTGAGTGGAGTTTAATAAGAGTGGTGAGTGGAGTTTAATAAGAGTGGTGAGTGGAGTTTAATAAGAGTGGTGAGTGTAGTTTAATAAGAGTGGTGAGTGGAGTTTAATAAGAGTGGTGAGTGGAGTTTAATGAGAGTGGTGAGTGGAGTTTAATGAGAGTGGTGAGTGGAGTTTAATAAGAGTGGTGAGTGGAGTTTAATAAGAGTGGTGAGTGGAGTTTAATAAGAGTGGTGAGTGGAGTTTAATAAGAGTGGTGAGTGGAGTTTAATAAGAGTGGTGAGTGGAGTTTAATAAGAGTGGTGAGTGGAGTTTAATAAGAGTGGTGAGTGGAGTTTAATGAGAGTGGTGTGTGGAGTTTAATGAGAGTGGTGAGTGGAGTTTAATAAGAGTGGTGAGTGGAGTTTAATAAGAGTGGTGAGTGGAGTTTAATAAGAGTGGTGAGTGGAGTTTAATAAGAGTGGTGAGTGTAGTTTAATAAGAGTGGTGAGTGGAGTTTAATAAGAGTGGTGAGTGGAGTTTAATGAGAGTGGTGAGTGGAGTTTAATGAGAGTGGTGAGTGGAGTTTAATAAGAGTGGTGAGTGGAGTTTAATAAGAGTGGTGAGTGGAGTTTAATAAGAGTGGTGAGTGGAGTTTAATAAGAGTGGTGAGTGGAGTTTAATAAGAGTGGTGAGTGGAGTTTAATAAGAGTGGTGAGTGGAGTTTAATAAGAGTGGTGAGTGGAGTTTAATGAGAGTGGTGTGTAGAGTTTAATGAGAGTGGTGAGTGGAGTTTAATAAGAGTGGTGAGTGTAGTTTAATAAGAGTGGTGAGTGGAGTTTAATAAGAGTGGTGAGTGGAGCTTAATAAGAGTGGTGAGTGGAGTTTAATAAGAGTGGTGAGTGGAGTTTAATAAGAGTGGTGAGTGGAGTTTAATGAGAGTGGTTTTAAATGCATTAAAATAAATGTGTTATTTTCACGAAGCATAAATCTTCATGGCCGCGAGGTCAAATTGCCCTCTTTGCAAGCAATTTTATAATGAGCTATTTCCAGTTGTCTGTAATGTGGTCATCTTTTGGGTGATTGCATCTGCCGGTGTGTTATTTTTTTTGGGATTTGTTAAATGCGCAAATAATCGCTATGGATATAATAAACACGCCATTTTATTTCTTGGAAAACATTTACGGTCATTTTGAATACAACATTAAAAGTATATTTTGTATCCATGCAACACGTTTTAACTTGTTAAGCCGTGTTTGAAATCCATGAGTGTGAACAAGACGTATGATTGATCCCCCTCCTTGTAATACGTTAGGATGGTGAGTGTTTTGAAGATGCATTGTGTACAATTTTTTACTTACATTCCATACTCATTGCTACGGCCCCGTAAACAGTAATTTAAATTACACTCCACACATCGAATGTAAACATGACACAAACGCATCCGCGAGCGTTCATAGCCATGCTGTAAGAATATCACGCTGCATCTTTTGAACAATTTTCTGGTTTCTAAATTACGAGTCGGGCCTCAGTCGGGAACAACAAATGTCCTTACGCACGACTCACACTTTGACGTTGACTTGGAGCTGCTGCTGCTGCCCACGTGTTGCTGTGTGAGCAGCAGGACGGTGACGGACCTCCTGGTTGAACTCTGCGGTCCCTACCGGTTGAGCCCTGACGGCCACACCCTGGAGCTGCTATCGAGGGACGATGCATCGCCTCTACAGTACGGGCCCAGCACACCGCTGGGGGCCCTCGGTGCTGGGACGGCCCTCCTCAAACCTCGGCCCGCCGGCGATGACCGACTGGAGAAGCCGATGCAGCCCGTTGTCCCGGAGGTAAAGCGTTGATTCGCTGACGCGGCCTCGTCGTAGGTAAGACTTTGACAGTCGAAACACGCTGGAACCTGCGTAGAGATCTTGGAGTGACGGCCTTCCTCCTAAAAAGCCTCGGCCCGCCACTGATGACCGACTCAGGAAGCCGATGCAGCCCGTTGTCCCGGAGGTAAAGCGTTGATTCGCTGACGCGGCCTCGTCGTAGACAAGACTTTGTACAGTCGAAACACGCTGAAACCTGCGTAGAGATCTCGGAGTGACAAAGCTGATTAGAAAAATGGACGTGTAAGCAAAGTGGCCCGGTTCATGCGTACATGCAAATAACTATTATTAGATGAATTATAAGAGTTTGAAACTACACTTTGAGCTAGGTGTGGCTATGGGTGTGTGTTAACACAGCATGTGTGTACATTGTCAGTACACAATTTTAGTTAAATTCTCCTTAAGTACATTTTAGACGTCATTGCCTCAATTGGTTAGCTTCTGCATTAGGCGTCTTTCACACATTTCCTCGGCCGTGTCGTGCTTGTTGACACTTTGTAGAAAGTCTCACGTGTTGTTACAGGTAAAAGGATTTTGTACAGTTTTGTATTAGGGTCCATCTGTGGATTACCATGTTATATACATGGCTCTCCGATTTGACCTTTGTGATAATGTGCCGGATTCATTTCTGAACCTTGCACGCATGCTGCCGACTACACCGTCACGCGATGAGTTATCATCGGGAAACCTTGACCCCTTCGGGTCAAATCTACTTATGAATGGAAATATTTGTGAGACTGGATTTGGTTGGATTTTGGTATCTTGACTAATGAAACATGATGAAATGCCATTATCACATCATGCCTCACTGGATGCACCGGTTGGTGTTACCCGCCAGTTTACAACTTGCAATTTATCAATCTTTGAAATAGCGTGATCAACCGGACTACGCGTTGATTGTGTTTTGACCGACCGACTGTGTTGCTTTATATGGTTTCCAAATGTTGCTAAACCCTGTTTGTCTGGTATGCTTCTCTCTCTGTGTCCCCTGTTGTATCTGTGTTAGTTCCCCCCTACTTGGGTATCTGTGTATACATCTGAGGTTGTGTCTCCCCTCTCTCTCGTAAACTTAGCTCTTCTGTACCTGATGATGGCTGCTTGTGTTGCAACCGAAACGTCGTACGCTATTATGTTATTTTATTATTTATTATTTATACGTGACTTTACTGATAAAAAAACAAAGAGTAACTACATTTTGCTTTGGCTCAGTTCGCCTGCAGATCATGTTTTTACCAGGCTATACTTAGCATTCATCCAGTAGAAAATTTATACTGAATGATGATGCGGATGATGATGATAATACTTATCCATGGGTGGAATATGCTATGCAAACATTCTTATTTTAAAAATGTTTTACTTTTAAGCATCTTGTATAAACATTGCAACCTAATTAATTTTAAAGGAAAATATTTCCCTCTCGTCACTTCACCGGCTGTGATTATATTTATCACTTGCATTCAGTGAAAAGGATGGATTGCTTTTAGATCAAAGTATTTACGCGCCATACTTGGCTTTATTGAGAAGATAGAGTTGGACCGTTCCGTTCTTCTGTGCAAAGTTGAAGTCTGCTTCGAAAAGCGTACGATGCTTTTTGTTGTTAAATCTTTTAAATTTGACTGCCTCGTTACTTGGTAGTAATGAGGAAGTCAAATTTCCTCTTGGAAATATGTGAATGGTTGGAGTAAGATTTCAATTGGTAAAAGGAGACCGGCAGTCTTATGAATAATACGAAGGGCTAAGATGCAGCCACTTTGTGTGACTATTTGAGTAGGACTGTGGTGGTCAGGCAGAGTTGGAGTTGGTCAGTTTAACACGTAGCAGGCTTTCGCGACCAATATCCATCATAGAGGTTTTTGGGTTAGACCGCGTATAAATATATAAATGTTGTGTCGTGAAAACCCGCCACCACCCGACACAGCCAACTAGTAAGGGCTGTCGCGTAAACAGAACGTGGACGATTCGTCACTAGTACAGCACTCGTGTGTAGTGTATAGTGTAGTGTATAGTAGTGTATAGTGTAGTGTATAGTAGTGTATAGTGTAGTGTATAGCAGTGTATAGTGTAGTGTATAGTGTAGTGTAGTGTGTAGTGTATAGTGTAGTGTATAGTAGTGTATAGTGTAGTGTCTAGTAGTGTATAGTGTAGTGTATAGTAGTGTAGTGTATAGTGTAGTGTATAGTGTAGTGTACTAGTACAGCACACCGGTGTGTTGGGGAGCCAAGCCACAACATTTACAATCTGAGTACGACGTTTTGCCAGTAATTACAACCAGCTTCATCAGGCGACATCCAGATTTGTGGAGAAGTCTTCCTGTCTCGTTCCTTACATAGAGGCATAGATGCGTTTACTTTTGATTTATAGCCAGGTCAGCCTATACTGTCATAGTTTTATGCAACTGTTTCCATATTTCCTACTTTATTGACACCAACACAAGTACAATTAAATTACAATAATGAAATGCTCTTAAACAGAGATATGGATAGATATTGGTAATTAGAGACATGTGTTTTCCATGATATCCAAATCTATTACGTATTTCCAATTCTACTCTGCATTGTTTAGTCTGAAATGTAATTTAAGCATGCTTAGCAACTGCAGGTGCTTTAATCCTGGGGATCAGTGAACAAGGCCTTGATCTTCTCTCCTGTGGTGGCTTTGCATTGTACACCAGGATCAGGGGCTAGTTTAGAATGTTTAGCGAGTATGTAAATGTTGTGAAAGCCCAATTGTACCAGAGGCCATGGTACATTAGTTGATATTCTACCAAATGACAAAACGTCTTAGATTTTATCTTGTGATGGTTGTTTATTGTATACTAGACACAGAGGCATATAGCTGGATACAGACCGATAACCTTTGGTGCATTTATTTTCATCTTACAAGTTTAACACGTAGGCTTTCGCGACCAATATCATTCATAATAAAGGCTTTTGGGTTGGATCGCGTTATTTATAAACGTGTCGTAACCCTTATTGTTAAATTAAATATATTGCAACTACAATTCCTTATAGGGGAAACTACTAGTAATTAATAACAATTGAATAATTACCAATCTATTATATAATTACAATACCCTCCCCCTATCCACCTCTAATCGCTGCGCCTGATATGAGTTAAATGATGACGTCACCCTACTGCTGCTCTATTTAAGACCGGGAGCAAGCGGAGAGGGCTTCACCATTCTGGCGAATTGCCCGATGATGCTGGATCTAATCACCAGCGAAACGTCGTATTCACAATGTTGTAAATTATGTTGTGGATTCACTCTTCTACGCGCAAATGGGCTAAAGTAGTGAACTAATTGTCTTTTACTCTTTGGTTCTATTCGGTAAAGTCACCACGTAGGTAAAAAAATAAAACAATAAAATTCTCACGACGTTTCGGCCACAACACAAGCGGCCTTCATCAGGTGAAGGGACCAGCCTGTCTCGAGGACAGCGCTGGAGTGAAACACAGCCACGCTCAGACTACGACCTTTAAGTTTGGCTGTGTTTCACTCCAGCGCTGTCCTCTAGACAGGCTGGTCCCTTCACCTGATGAAGGCTGCTTGTGTTGTGGCCGAAACGTCGTGATTTTTCTTGTTTTATTTTTTTACCTACTACGTGACTTTACCGAATAGAACCAAAGAGTATGGATCCTTGCAGTCACGAAAGCTTCAAATCTAGAATATTTTGTCTTTTGTGAACGTGACACATGTTTACTGCTTTGGCCATGTTGGGTGGTGGAGGGTTTTACGACACATTTATAAATAACGCGATCTCACCCAAAAACCTTTATCGTGAATCATACAAGTTACACGATGAATTTGCTTAGTTAGAGGCTCTCCCCAGGGGTACAAATGCATGCATCCTGTCATCCAGGATATATGGAATATTACACAGCATCATTTGTTAAGCAGGTTATATACTGGTGATGTGATCCAGAAATTCGAAACCAGCTTACTTTCTGAAATCATGCTTTGTCTGCACTGCTGGAAAATATTGGTCTGGAAGGTCCATAGGCAGAATGGATGAAACATCATTACAAAAAGGTTTTTGTTGGGACTGAGCATGAGCCCAGTACAGAGTCACAGTACAAGGGGGGGAACAGAAAGACAAAACATAATTTTACAGTCTGTGTATTATGTATTCATTACCCATGATCCTCCACCACAAACTTGAGTTTGTGTATAGTTTTTCTGTTTTCTGCTGCTAAATCCACCATAGCTTTAATGGTGCTGCTGTTCTCAACAGCTGGAAACAGCATTTGTTTAAAAGGGCAATCCACAAGGTCGAAACTGGTGCAGAGTTTTCCTGCAAAGGCAGAGGCCCCATTGGCTGAGAGACAAATACAATAACATTGCTATTTGTGTGAAGAGGTGGGCTTCCTGTCCCATTGAACCTCCACTACAGCACATCGTGAGGTTTTATACTGTAATTCAGACCAAGTGTAACCCAGTTTTAGTCCCCCTTAATCCACAGCCTAGCCCAGTATTTCATTTTTAAATTGAGAAATTTGATGAACGTTGACAGCTGGATCCTAAGAGGGTAAACGAAGAGGGGATTTGTTAACGACAGCGTTCAATTCGTCGATCCTCTACTTAAATCTCTTAATTCTAGATTTGAAGCTTTCGTGACTGCAAGGATCCATACTCTTTGGTTCTATTGGGTAAAGTCACGTAGGTAAAAAATAAAATAACAAAAATCACGACGTTTCGGCCACAACACAAGCGGCCTTCATCAGGTGAAGGGACCGTGCTGTCATGAGGACAGCGTTGGAGTGAAAACAGCCAAGCTCAGGTCATGGCCCATGCACCTCCTACGTACATCGTGCTCATGTTTATACTAATTCCTTTGTCAAAGCGTTTTGCTTCCTCCCACACAGCTTAAAGGACGCGACCTGGGCTTGGCTGTTTTCACTCCAACGCTGTCCTCGTGACAGCACGGTCCCTTCATCTGATGAAGGCCACTTGTGTTGTTGTGGCTGAAACGTCGTGATTTTTTTTACCTACGTGACTTTACCGAATAGAAGCAAAGAGTATTACATCACTTAATTTGTTTTTCAGCAAACGGTGCGGCTGACGGTGAACTACTCGCGAGCACGTAAGAAGACCGTAGTTCTGGCGAGCCCGCGCGTGGCCCTGCAAGCGCTGCTGCCCGACATCTGCAACAAGTGCGAGCTTGACGTCCACCACACGGCGCTGTTCGGGGACGCCAGCGAGACGGAGCTGCTCGATACGTCGTGCTCGCTGTCCGAGCTCGGCATCAAGGAGGTGTACGCCGTCGACAGGAGCAGAGGTTTTGTTTTAACGTTACTTTTGAGCTGATGGAAAAGAACAAAAAATTCGTTTCGATTTGAAGCTTTCGTGACTGCAAGGATTCATCCTTCTTTGGTTCTTTTGGTAAAGTCACCGCCACGTAGAATGAGAATAAAATAATAAATTAATAAAATTAAATAACACAATAAAATTCTCACGACGTTTCGGCCACAACACAAGCGGCCTTCATCAGGTGAAGGGACGAGACTGTCTGGAGGACAGCGCTGGAGCCGCTTGTGTTGTGGCCGAAACGTCGTGAGAATTTTATTTTGTTATTTTATTTGATCAATTTATTATTTTATTCTCATTCTACGTGGTGGTGACTTTACCGAAAGAACCAAAGAATAAAAAATTCGTTTTATCATGGCGGTCCTTTATAAGGCTGGCTTAAAGCCTACCTTCCCTGCAGTTTCTTTTAGACTTGTCAATAGAACCTCCTGGTTATTGACTAGAATTCATCTTCTTTGGTTCTTTCGGTAAAGTCACCACGTAGAATGAGAATAAAATAATAAATTAATAAAATAAAATAACACAATAAAGGTCAGACGACAGGTCTGTTCCTTTCACCTGAAGAGGGCCACTTGTGTTGTGGCCGAAACGTCGTAAGAATTTTATTGTGTTTTATTAATTGATTATTTTATTCTCATTCTACGTGGTGACTTTACCGAAAGAACCAAAGAAGATGCATCCTTGCAGTCACGAAAGCTTTAAATCGAAATTTGACCTAGAATTGTTTATTTTATCGGTATGACTTTTAAGATAACAATTTGTTTTAGACGTCTGTATATATGTGTGTATGTGTTCATGTGCGACTATATTTTGTACATTACAGGCCTATATATAACGCGTAAAATGTTTCTTATATCATCATGCAATACATTTTTTTTTACATTTCATTTTGATGCCTTCCACACTACCCTGATATACCTGGAAATAATTCTGTTCTCATTTCAATCGTTCTGATGTACAGTCTATTGTCTAAATTTTGATTTAAAGCTTTCGTGACTGCAGTAATTCATATTCTTAGCTCTTTCGGTAAAGTCACGTTGAAGGGAAACAATAAAATATATTTTAAACAAAATATATTTTATTATCTTATTGTTTCCCTTCAACGTGACTTTACCGAAAGAGCTAAGAATAGTCTATGGTCTGTTTATGGTTTTTTTCTGAGATTCCAAATGCAATGACACTTGTCTTCCTTTCACGTACTTTTATCATTATTACAGTTCATTTGGAATCGCGGACCCCCATGTGGTGATGGTTCAAACCGTGTGCACCTTCTGAAGTTTTAATTTTTTGATATTCTACTCATTTTTTCACCTCTAAAGTTTTCAGACATCGGTATATCTTTTGGGTTTCAAGGTATTTTACTTGTCAGCGTCCTGGAAATATGCCCTGGTCATCTGACTTTCAGTTTTGATACCCCCCCCCCCTCCACTATAATAAATAGCCTTGCTATCCACGTAGAGGTCTCTTACAAGTATATTCTAGTTGCTGTGCCTACTTTTGTGACAGTGTTCATAACTGCTAGCATTTTTAAAGTAAATAGTGCACGTGGCACCTGCTCAAATATCTCTAGTTAGATGCTGATGTGAGCATTGCTTGAAATCAGTCCGCCCGGCAAACTCTCTCAGTCTGCTCACTCTCGGTCTAGTCGCCTCTGGTTCTTTCGGTAAAGTCACCACCATGTAGAATGAGAATAATAAGATAATAAAATAACACGATAAAATTCTCACGACGTTTCGGCCACAACGCAAGAGGCCGTCTTCAGGTGCTTAAGGTTGTGTGAAATCCCTCCCCGTAGAGGTTAAATTTCGATTTAAAGCTTTCGTGACTGCAAGGATTCATCTTCTTTGGTTCCTTCGGTAAAGTCACCACCACCACGTAGAATGGCCGAAACGTCGTGAGAATTTTATTGATGGTGACTTTACCGAAAGAACCAAAGAAGATGAATCCTTGCAGTCACGAAGGCTTCAAATCGAAATTTAGTCGCCTCTGCCTCGTGCTAATTTGTGTCAGTAGGCAAAGCGCATGAATTGGCTTCGAACCTAAAGCCGCCGTGATTGGATTTCTCTGTCGTTCCTTTGGCTACCCATGCATAGCAAAGGAGGTCTCATAATGTAAATGCTCACCCCGAGCCCTCGATACTCTGATGGTGCGCTGTTTTTGAGTTGCACGCCTTTTGGCGTCTTCTGGTCCAACACCAATGGAGACTAGTCTCTAAGAAAAGCCGTCTCGCGTGTGGACCAATCAAATTCAAGGACAGTGCCAATATTATTATCAGAGTTGTCTTTTTGTTTGCATTTTGACTGCTTGTGTTGTGGTTATTGCAAACACGATGCCTTGAATAAAGGTGTCAGTTTTTGTGCCAGTTAAAAAGGTAAAACCTATTACTATATCTTGTTACTGGCAAAGGAGGTCTCATAATATAAATGCTCACCCCGAGCCCTCAATACTCTGATGGTGCGCTGTTTTTGAGTTGTACGCCTTTTGGCGTCTTCTGGTCCAACGCCAGTGGAGATTAGGCTCTAAGAAAAGCCGTCTCGGGTGTGGACCAATCAAATTCAAGGACAGTGCCAATATTATTATCAGAGTTGTCTTTTTTGTTTGCATTTTGACTGCTTGTGTTGTGGTTATTGCAAACACGATGCCTTGAATAAAGGTGTCAGTTTTTGTGCCAGTCAAAAGGGTAAAACCTATTACTAATGCAGAGGATTGTTCGTGTTATTTGTTTGTGCGTGCGTGCGTGCGAGTTTATGAGCTGCATGTTTGGGCTTGCTGGCTGCTGGAATCGAGCACGGAATGTTCACACGTCCCGTGTGCGGCCACCATGTGGGTGAACTGACTTCTTGGCCGCATTAATAATGGCTTGGGAGGCTTAGAATGTCCGTGCTTGGACAGCTCCATGGTTACCGTGACGGGCTGCAAGTTTCAACCCCTTGGCACAACCAGCGCCGTTCTCTGCTGCGCGCTTTGCTGCATTTTGTGTGCCACCAGCGCCACCCGGTGGGAAATTGAAGAAGTGTAAAATATATAAGCTTAGCTCTTTCGGTAAAGTCACGTTGAAGGGAAACAATAAAATAATAAAATATATAAAACAATAAAAATTCTCACAACGTTTCGACCATAACACAAACGGTCATCATCAGTTGTGAAAACGTGAGAATTTTTATTGTTTGATATATCTTTTTTATTACTTTATTGTTTCCCTTCAACGTGACTTTACCGAAAGAGCCAAGAATATGAATCACTGCAGTCACGAAAGCTTTAAATCGAAATTTAAGTGTAAAATATTTTAATTTTTTTACAATCCTGCCATCTAGTGGAGAAGTATTGTTACAATGAACAATGTGAACGCTCCGTAGAGGTGTACCTAAAAAAATATATATACACAAGTATGGTGTAATATGCATGTTTATATCAACATTTAATAAACACCTTGATAATTTTGGTACGTGCGTGAAAATAGTACACCTTTTGCAATTTGAAGTTTCTTGGGTTTCAAGCGTCGTACAATTAATAAAAAAATAGACCACGTATTGAAAGGCTTAATTAATTTAACTTTAATAATAGTTGGGTTTTCCCCTTTTTTCTGGCAACAAAACTGAAACCTTTTTAACAAGGATTCATGCCTACTGCATTAACCACAATACCTGCAGTCAAAATGCAAACAAAAAACATACTATGATAATATATGGTGCATTGTGCTTGAAACTGATTGGTGCACAGGTATTGTGGTTAATGCAGAAGACATGAATCCTTGTAAAAAGGTTTCAGTTTTGTTGCCATCAAAAAGGGGAAAAACCCTATTATTATTACATTTTGGAACTGGCAAAGGAGGTCTAATGATAATTTAACTTTGTGTTGCATCTGCAAAAACTACGGACCGTTCACTGTGAAGCGAATTCGCTGCGTGTCATCCCTGTTGCTATATGCACATTAACGCTCAGGTAATGTAAACCTTCACCTGTGGATGTTCTAGATTTGAAGCTTTCGCGACTGCAAGGATCCGTACTCTTTGGTTCTATTCGGTAAAGTCACGTCACAAACAACAACAAAATAAAAATTTAAAAATTCTCACGACGTTTCGGCCACAACACAAGTGGCCTTCATCAGGTGAAGGGAACGTGCTGTCATGAGGACAGCGTTGGAGTGAAAACAGCCTCCCACACAGCTTAAAGTACGCGACCTGGGCTTGGCTGTTTTCACTCCAACGCTGTCCTCATGACAGCACGGTCCCTTCACCTGATGAAGGCCGCTTGCGTTGTGGCCGAAACGTTGTGAGAATTTTTAATTTTTTTGCTTGTTACGTGACTTTAGCGAATAGAACCAAAGAGTACCCTGTGGATGTATTGAGTGGCTCTCTTTGCGTTACAGAGCTGGGCCATGGCCTGAACGACAACGCAGACCTCCCGGAGAAAAAACACAAAGGGCTTTGGAGCTTTTTGCGGCCAAAGATAAAGAAGGTCAGTACGTGACACACTTGCACCCCTGCGTATTTGGAATTGAGCGGTGTTTTTTCTTGCCGTGGTGTTCTCTTGTGACTTCATTAAACGGTGTGTTATTCTCTTGTCGAGAGGAGTGTCATGTGTAGATACACGGAGACATGTTTGTAACAAGATATAGTAATAGGTTTTACCCTTTTGACTGGCACAAAAACTGCCACCTTTATTCAAGGCATCATGTTTGCAATAACCACAACACAAGCAGTCAAAATGCAAACAAAAAAGACAACTCTGATAATAATAATATTGGCACTGTCCTTGAATTTGATTGGTCCACACCCGAGACGGCTTTTCTTAGAGCCTAGTCTCCACTGGTGTTGGACCAGAAGACGCCAAAAGGCGTACAACTCAAAAACAGCGCACCATCAGAGTATTGAGGGCTCGGGGTGAGCATTTACATTATGAGATCTCCTTTGCCAGTAACAAAATATATATTTGTAACAAGTCGGTGTGTTTATAGTTCAAATGTATTCTGGAGGCATTTGCTTTTTATTTTTATATTTCCGCTTATATTTGAATATACTGACACGTTGCGTGCAGAAGCTTGCTTTGAACGCTGTTGGGACATGTTCTTGCTGTTGATACTAACACACGCAACCAGCTACTTCTAGCTGTTTTGGTTATTCTAACAACTTCCCCCCGTGCGCATTGTTGAGTATTTGCTGTCTTTGCTTACCCGCGTGTCATGTCCTCATTCTGCTGCTGTGGCTTTCCCAGAGTGATGATGATGATGTTTCCGAGCGTGGTTCCAACAGCTCAATGCATGGTGACAGTAGCAGAGACGTAAGTACTAACTCTGTTTACAGCCCCGCTAACGATACTAACGGCAGTGCTAAACAGAAAATAATTCCTCATGCTTGTGCTCACAGCGGTAAATGTCGCACAGGCCCATCACTTTTTAGCGCTAACCCCGTTCCCTTTTAATACTCAGTTGCCCTTGAAGAACTGTCTTGAATTATGGTGCTATGATTCAAATTAAAGCTTGCCTTTGGCAAAAAAACCTTGAAACCTGTCAACATGATTCAGAGCTTCAAAGCTAAAGCAGACTGTGTCATTAAAATGTTACGCATTTTTTTGCACATCAAACTGTTGAAAAAGATAATTTTCCGTCATGCCGACCTTATAATTCAACGTGAAAGACATTTTTTTAAATATAATACAACACTCGTAATTACCCTTTTTACATTTTAAAATGTGGCATTGATATTTTGTGGGGAGCTTATAAGGTCCCCACAAAAATATCAATGTGTTATGCAGTGTAGTCCTATAGTTCGTTATCTTTGTTTTCTGGTTCACTTTATTGTTAGAATCGTATTGGAAAATAATTTTAGCTATCAACTAAATCAGTTAATGCCATTTTGAGAATTTGTGTAAGTTATCTTGGTGGAATAAGTTGTACAGGTGTAGGTGTAAACTGCAAAACAACAACTTTCCAGAAATTATTCACTGGTAAAACATGTTTTAGACCAATTTAGCTGACAGTGCACCCTTTTGGAAGCATTAGCGATTTATTTAGCTGTATAGTATGATTCATGCTGATTCCATTGATGTTGAGAATCATCAAATTCAGGGTAAGTACTGTTAATTCAGTGATCACTGTACAACTGGATTGTTGAATGATTAAATTACAGCCGATTTTAAGTTTATATTTATCACATACCTTGATTTACTTTTGAAATATTTAAATTCAAATGTATCAGTTTATTTTAATGCAGATGTATCGTGGTTGCTGTAGGTGTCACTCAATACACATTTAAATTGTTGGTGCGACATGTTTTTTGCGTATATATGTTAACAGTTATTACAATGTACTATTTAAAAAGTTAATACAGTGGTTCTCAACCCGGGGGGTGGGAAGTATGCCCCTCTATGGGAAGCACAAACAACTTTCAAGCGGGGTGCAGGCTGTGGCATGAATACCGTGCGTGATACATTTATCATGTGCAAGGGGAGGAACCCCATCGCCATATTTGCAGCAACAAAACACCAATAATTTTGATTTAAAGCTTTTGTGACTGCAGTAATTCATATTCTTGGCTCTTTCGGTAAAGTCACGTTGAAGGGAAACAATAAAATAATAATGTATATATAAAACAATAAAAATTCTCACGACGTTTCGACCATAACACAAACGGTCATCATCAGGTGTAATGTTGTGTGCATACAGTGCAATGTACATTTCAATTCGAAGCGTGTGCAGGCTTAATGCCAAGATCAACGTGGCTTCTCCAGTTTGTGATTTACAGGACGTGACACAGACTGAGACCGGTGCGGTTTTAGGTCCAAATTTCAGCACACGTTTGAATTTGCCGTTACTCTGCCCCTCTTAGAACTTACTCTCTCGTATTTAGTTCAAAAGCAGGAGACTTGTTAGCGGCACGTCTCCCTGCGCGCTACACCATAGCACGTAGGCCTTGGCACTTGAGTTGTAGGGTAGGGACCACGTGGCCAGGTGCCGCTTGCCCTCCACACCCATCGGAAAATAAAGTGAGCTGGTGAGTAATATTTTTGTCGATGTTATCGCTGACCACTGGCAAATCCTGTTCTTAAAGCTTTTTGTTGTCGATTTATATGACGTTAAGTGTTTGTTTAATGAGGGTTTTCTTTATTCATATTCTTAGCTCTTTCGGTAAAGTCACGTTGAAGGGAAACAATAAAATAATAAAATATATATAAAACAATAAAAATTCTCACGACGTTTCGACCATAACACAAACGGTTTTTTCACACCTAATGACGACCGTTTGTGTTATGGTCGAAACGTCGTGAGAATTTTTATTGTTTTATATATATTTTATTTTTTTATTGTTTCCCTTCAACGTGACTTTACCGAAAGAGCTAAGAATATGAATTACTGCAGTCACGAAAGCTTTCAATCAAGGTTTTTTTTGTACCATCCATTGTGGTGAACCGTTTTAAGTGATAGCCCTTTGCTGTTTTTTTTTTCCAGAAATTATTAATAACCTTACGCTACAGTTGCGCTGCTCTTAAAAGTAAGGTTGTAAACAAAAAACGTGCACGGGTCCACCAGCAGAAAAGGAATCTTTATTTCCCTACATCCCATAGATGAGTTGTGAGCTGACTTTTGTTAAATGCTGCGAGCCGTTAATAAAAACGCCTCTCATTTATTTTCTTTGGTTCTTTCGGTAAAGTCACCACCACGTAGAATGAGAATAAAATAATAAATTGATAAATTAAAATAACACGATAAAATTCTCACGACGTTTCGGCCACGACGCAAGCGGCCTTCATCAGGTGAAGGGACAAGACTGTCTGGAGGACAGCGCTGGAGTGAAAAAGCCAAGCTCAGACCGCGACCTTTAAGCTGTGTGAGAAGAAACAGAGCGCCTTGACAAAGGAATTAGCATAGAATTTAGCATTTAATTGGCAGACTTAGCACGATGAACGGTGTAGAGAGGGTGAACATGTGCAGACCGGCGAGGGGGCGAGGGGGAGTTTACATATCGATGGTGTGAAAAGAGAATTTAAGCAGCCGCGAAAAGTTTGGGATACCACTACTTGGAAAAAAGATACTGTACCATTGAAAATTAGTTTAATGTTCGGTTAAAATCGAAACCTCTTTATTTATTTGCCCTCCAGCAAGACTTTTTCGACGGTGACCTAAAGGAAGTAAATGGAAGTGCAGTGCGCAGCAGTATCTTTGTCTGCTTTCACCGTGTGCATTGGCCGAACGAACAGCGCTTGAATCCCTGGAGGAACGTGCAACCCCACCCACACCCAACCCTGTAGAAAGCGTGACACAACTTATTGTGCTGTTTCAACAATATCCCCCCTCTCAATACTGCAACCTATGTCGTGCTCAGTAACGTTCGGAGCCTACTGACGCTGCGCGGACACGTGTAGGCGGACACGTGTAGGTGAACACGTGTAGGCGGACACGTGTAGGTGAACACGTGTAGGTGAACACGTGTAGGAGAACACGTGTAGGTGAACACGTGTAGGCGGACACGTGTAGGCGAACACGTGTAGGCGAACACGTGTAGGCGAACACGTGTAGGTGAACACGTGTAGGTGAACACGTGCAGGCGACTGAATGGGTGGAGCAGCACATCGGCAAACGCCCGTTGGGCAGCACCGCGTCACGAGGGGCCTTTGGCGTGAACTTTACTGTGCACCGTTGTGCCAACGCGATGCAGGTCGGGATATGAGAGGGTAATGGCATCGTTGGCCTGCATGAGCTGTACGGTCACGGCATGGATATACACGTCACGGGCTGAGCTGTCACTAGCCGGCTTCGCCCGGGACTTGGGTCCACCACGCCCGGCCGCCTTTGTCTCCCCGGTGGCGATGTTCACACACACAACACGGCAGTTACTCGTTTGAGGCTGAGTCGACCTAGGGGAGGCCCAGGAGCGGTTGAAATAATCGTCGCCGGCGGTGGCAGTGAGCGGGAATCGAACTGGGGGTCGCCGGGTTCGTAGCGCGGCGTAGCGCTAACCACTACACTACAATGCGTTAGGCTTACACACACACACATAGACACACACAGATACACACACATACACACAGATACACACACACATACACAGACACACAGACACACACACATACACACACAGACACACAGTCACACACACAAACATACATACACACAGACACACACACATACACAGATACACACAGACACATACACAGCGCGCTAACCACTACACAACAATGCTTTACGCTTCCACATAGACACAGACACATACACACACATACACAACAACAACAACCGCCATTCGCCACTAAGTGGCGGTGACGTCACCACGACGCTTGTGCCAGGCTATGCTACACTACAATGCGTTAGGCTTCCACATGCGCGGGTCACGTGACAGATTTGACGTCACAGCATTTATGTTTTGCCGTGCAAAAACAAATACATTATTGAGCTCCCCCCCCCCCCCCACCAAAAAACTAAAACAAAAGTGTATTTGTATAAGGTTTGCACGGTGTACAGTCTGTAAAGTACCCACATGGCAAATTTAAAGTTTGTTGCATGTCGGGAAGTTCGCTAAACATTTTGAACAGACACATACTCACACCTTTTTGTCTTTTACATATATATGGAGATAAAATAAACCTAAGGCTTTGGTTACTTAATCTCTTTGTTAACAAAATTGTTATAGCAACCACACTTCAAAAACAAAATTATGAAGCCTTTTCAGGCTCCTTCAAAGTTTTTGTGGCATTTACATGCTGTTTTATTGTGATACTGCATATGTTTAATGCATTGGCAGTATGTTGAACGTCTTTCACATCGTGCACAGCCAACCAATGACGTAGCATCTGGAATATAAATAGTTTCCATTATTGGCATGATACTCGAGCTGAGTATCATGAAGATGCTCCTTGAAATCGATTATTTCTTATATACCTCTTTACCTAATATTTCACGTCATTCAAAAATTAAAATTGCACTTAAGTTAATCATACTTCAACAATCTCCCACTGACCAGCATGGCAATGTGTTACACCCGTAAGAATAATTACATGTTCAGGAAAGTTGCACTGAGTCTGAAGACTCCTATTCAAGAGGGTCCTGCACAGGGATGTTTGGCCAATAGCTGTAAAAAAAAAAAATTCAACGAATTAGTTTTTGGATTTCAATAAAGTTCTTTGTTACATAACACACCACCATTAGTAAATAGTTATATTCTTAGCTCTTTCGGTAAAGTCACGTTGTTTTGTATATATTATTATTTTATTGTTTCCCTTCAACGTGACTTTACCGAAAGCTAAGAATATGAATTACTGCAGTCACGAAAGCTTTAAATCAAAATGTATTAAATAGTTGTACAGTATTGTGCCGGAGATAGGTTTGGCTTTGGTGGATATCTCTTAACAACTTTGTGTTTTAATAGGGGTTTTTCCCCTTTTTTCTGGCAACAAAACTGAAACCTTTTAACAAGGATTCATGTCTACTGCATTAACCACAATACTTGCAGTCAAAATGCAAACGAAAAAAATACTATGATAATATGTAGCATTGTCCTTGAAACTGATTGGTCCACGCCAAGGGACGGCTTTCTTTTGAGCCTCGACCCAAATTGGTGCTCGACCAGATGACGCCAAAAGGCGTGCATTGTGGTTAATGCAGCGACATGAATCCTCGTAAAAAGGTTTCAGTTTTAGGAATAGGTTTTACCCTTTTGACTGGCACAAAAACTGACACCTTTATTCAAGGCATCATGTTTGCAATAACCACAACACAAGCAGTCAAAATGCAAACAAAAGAGACAACTCTGATAATAATATGCACTGTCCTTGAATTTGATTGGTCCACACGCGAGACGGCTTTTCTTAGAGCCTAGTCTCCACTGGTGTTGGACCAGAAGACGCCAAAAGGCGTACTAAAAGGGTAAAACCTATTCCTATATCTTGTTTCTGGCAAAGGAGGTCTCATAATGTAAAAGGTTTCAGTTTTGTTGCCAGAAAAAAGGTTGAAAAACCCCCTATTATTATTACATTTTGGCTACTGGCAAAGGAGGTCTAACGATGTAAACCTTGTGTCTCCTGCTCAGAGCCCTCCAGGCCAGCCGCGCCTCGCACAGGAGACCGGAAGAAGCCGGTCACCCCCTCCCGCACCGTTGGCCTCGCCTTCGACCCGGGCCGCTGGAGCCACGTCGCCGCTCGGCACGCTGCGGCGTCGCACCAAGCCCCGTGCGCCTCCTCCTCCTCCTCCCCCCCCATGCACCACCGCCTGGGATACGCAGGCTGCCGGCCCCGAGCCGCCGCCTCCGCTTCCGAGATCTGCCCCAGAACAGGCGCGGCCGGCGGCGTTGTTGTTGTTGTCGCAGCCTGGATCCACTCCTCCTGTGCAGCCCGGCGTGGAGAACGAGCGTCGAAGGCGGAGCAGCTCCGCACGTGAGAGAGAGAGAGGGCTCTCACGTGCTCACATTTTCCATTTTTTTTATTTTTATCAAGTGCCCTTTATAGTTCTATCGATTCAAGGCCGATTTTTTTTTTTTACGACGGAGCGGCGCTTTTTGGCCCTGTTCAAAATGCGGGAATTTAAGCTGTGCCATCGGGCAAACGTTTTGATTTAAGCGAAAAAGTATGTCTAAAAAAAGCTTCTGTTCGTTTCGTCTTGGTAACAACCTGCAAGCATCTCGGGGAGCAAAAAGTGAAATTCCATTGCTTTTAGTGCAGTGAACTGCTTAGGCACAATACCTAAACTTAAACACATTCTCCTGCGGAGGGAGGAGCTGGTAGGAACGTTGTTGGGTTGCTCGGTCAATGGCCAGGGTCAACGGCGGCACCACCACGTGGTGTGTTCCGTAAATATGCCCGACTGTGAGGGCAGGCACAAGCCAGCGTGAGTAGGTTAAACGTTGAGTTTTATAAGGGCACCACGGGGTGACCAGCCCCTCCCCAGCCAGCCCCACCCCCCCACGCAGCCCCTCCCCACCCAGCCCCTCCCCACCCTCCCCTCCCCACCCAGCCCCTCCCCACCAGCCCCTCCCCACCCTCCCCTCCCCACCCAGCCCCACCCCTCCCATGTTTGGATGCACGACAGACTGACACAATAATAATCTCCTGTGGGCTGGTGGTGTAGTAACCAGGAGGTTCCTACACAGTATCATCACCTAGCCGATTTGTCAACATCATGTTTACACAGGGGAGACGGTAAGCGAACACGTTCCAATCGTGCATGCGGTTTTGTTTGGCTTCAACTGTCTTCTTTCAACAAGACCTCTGCTGCTACACATTTACCTTGTGAGCCCCACTATTTCCAGATTTGAAGCTTTCGTGACTGCAAGGATTCACCACACTCTGTGTTTTTTTTCAGCAAAGTAACGACGTAGTTAAAAAACAAATAAATGATAAAACAACTAAATTAAATCACGACGTTTCGGAGGCAACACCAAGCTCCCTTCTTCAGGTGGAAACCGTCACAGCTGTATCAAGCAATTTTACCGTGACGATTTCCACCTGAATTTCTGTATGAAGTTGAGGCAGAAATTTTACCGTGATGGTTTCCACCTGAATTTCTGTATCAAGTTGATGCAGCAATTTTACCGTGACGGTTTCCACCTAAATTTCTGTATCGAGTTGATGCAGCAATGTTGCCGTGACGATTTCCACCTGAATTTCTGTATCGAGTTGATGCAGCAATTTTGCCGTGACCTGTGTCCACCTGAATTTCTGTATCAAGTTGATGCAGCAATGTTGCCGTGACGATTTCCACCTGAATTTCTGTATCAAGTTGATGCAGCAATATTACCGTGATAGTTTCCACCTGAATTTCTGTATCAAGTTGATGCGGCAATGTTGCCGTGACGGTTTCCACCTGAATTTATGTATCGAGTTGATGCAGCAATTTTGCCGTGACGGTTTCCCCATGAAGACGGAAGCTTGGTGTTGCCCCCGAAACGTCGTGATTTAATGTAGTTGTTTTATTTATTTTATTTTACCTACGTCGTGACTTTACCGAAGAAACACAAAGAGTCTATGAGCCCCACGATGTCTGTCGTCAGTCAAAGCACCGTTTGTAATATGATGACAAGGTGAAATATTTAATTGGCGACTTATTTTTGAGGACATCAACACAGAATGTATCATCATTGTTACGCTTAATGAAGGGTTGAAGTCGTGGAATGTTAAAGTGCCTAACCCAGTAATGTTTCCGGGGTTTAATGTCCTCGCGAAGCAATAGTGAATTATGTTTAAGAGATTTGGCCGGGATGAATTGTTCATCGACCAAACGAAATTATTTTTTTTATTATTGTGAAGAGAGACATTTTGCAATTTTGGGGTGCCATCAGAATCTTTATTTAGACTGGAGAAATCTGATGAACTGTGAAGCTCATTTTCACAGATGACCAGTAAAAGGGATGAAATATTTTACATTATGAGACCTCCTTTGCCAGTAACAAGATATAGTAATAGGTTTTACCCTTTTAACTGGCACAAAAAACTGAAACCTTTATTCAAGGCATCTTGTTTGCAATAACCACAACAAACAAAAAGACAACTCTGATATTATTATCAGAGTTGTCTTTTTGTTTGCATTTTGACTGCTTGTGTTGTGGTTATTGCAAACATGATGCCTTGAATAAAGGTGTCAGTTTTTTGTGCCAGTTAAAAGTGTAAAACCTATTACTATATGGATTAAATCTTGTCTTGTGATAGATTACACAGAAATGTGCCGCACTATGGCATCGTACCGTGCAATGTGTTGTGATGGGAGTTGCATGCTGTCAGTTGTGTTCTTGTTAGTCAGGTGGCATCACAATCCAACAGTCATCCAATCAGTGAGCAAGTTGGTCCAGTGAGCATGTACATAGTGTGTATATGTATATATTTGATTGTGAGTGAGTGTATGTGAGTACTTATGTGTATGTGTGTGTGCGTGCATGCATGTGACGAACATGTTTTATATTAACAGCCAGCTGCTGTTTGAACCTTAAAGAATTCACTTGACCGGTTATGGGTAAGTCAAATGTGCTGATGCTAATGAATGGCATTCACATGTATGGAAATGTTGTTTTGTGTTTCTCAGCCTCCGCTCAAAGTTCTGGGCGCTTACCGTTAAAGGATGAAAATGAAGAAGGTAAATATTGTAAAATGCACGGCTTCATTGGAATAGATGGCTCTGTATAAGCAGTATGGAGGCCAGAAGTAATTTTAATCCAATAAACTGTTTCTTTAAATGGTTGTTCATTTAGATATCTTGTGATCAAAATTGTAATCGTGTTCCGACAATTGGCTAATTATTACGCTACTTTGATAAAATATGTAATTTATTAAGAGTTTTTTTAGGGCATGTTAATTCAGATATAAAATTGACTTTCATACTGCAGAATAATGCTTACAAGGTAAAACAACTGCATAACCTTGCAGCAGGGGCACCATTTCCTTTGAAAGTGTGTGGATTAATTGAAGGATCTTTTGAAAGTCCTTTAACCTTCCCGGTCCTCATTTTTCCACGAAAATGTTGACAGGCTGTGGAGCAAACAGCCTGCCAAAATACCAACAAAAAAAACATTCGAATTAGTGATTTACATATTGTTAATTTACATATGTTCCATGCAATTTCAGACTAACTTTATTCCAGCTGGCAAAGCCAATTGAGCTCAGCGGCTCTTTAACAAGGACAACCAATTGGATTTTTTTAAAATCTTTTATTTGGCTGGCACATATAACTGGCTGTCAAACATCTCTTGTGGAATCTCATAAGATATATCATCTTACACAACTGCTCATACATATGTTGAACACGTACGTATGTTATGTTTTCAACCTGTGTTTGAGCTGTGAATCTTTGTTTAAAGGGCAGTTGTGGTGCTTGTAACGTAACATATTCAACTCGTTTAAAGTGGTAGTGTGAGTGTACGTTATAGATTTCGGAATGAAAGCTCTTGGATACTCCACCAAGTGCTCTATTTTTTATTTCATTGGCTACCTATGTTCTAAACGACACCATTACCTTATTGTTTGGTTGTTGATGATGTTTTGTAAAACTGGAATTTGGATTTCCAATGGACAAACAGGTCAAGCATTGTATGTTTGACATTAACGTGACGTTCTGTTTGAATCCAAACAATATTTAACGTATGTATGTAGAAATTATTTCACACCGTACGTAGCCAGACGTGATTGACATTAACGTGACGTTCTGTTTGAATCCAAACAATATTTAATGTATGTATGTTGCAATTATTTCACACCGTACGTAGCCAGACGTGATTGACATTAACGTGACGTTCTGTTTGAATCCAAACAATATTTAATCTATGTATGTTGAAATTATTTCACCCCGTACGTAGCCATACGTGATTGACATTAACGTGACGTTCTGTTTGAATCCAAACAATATTTAATGTATGTATGTTGCAATTATTTCGCACCGTACGTAGCCAGACGTGATAATGTGAGGTGCTAATCAATTGCGCTTTTGATGGAAGCATTATTGATTTAAAATACACGTAAATTCTGAAAGCTTGCACAAATTTAAATTTCAAATGCGCATACAAGTTGATGTTTATTACGTCAAAAAAACTCACAAGCAATTTCTTCTGCCAATGTTGGACTCGTACTTTTGCTTACCGTTCGTATAAGTTGACTCTTTTCATGCACAATTTGTACATTTCAGCAAGTCTGTTCTCCATAGTTCATTTAGTTCCATAGTTTCATTTATGTGGTATAGCCCTGTGAGCCATCCGGCTCTTGAATCGGGTGCAACCGCAACAAACAAAAACATGAACAAGAAAACATCTTAAAGTGACTTTGTGTGTGACTTTGCAAACAGAAAATCCAGGAAAAAAACATCAAAATATTCCTAAAATAGCACCGTACACCACCAACGCTGTGTGCAAAAATCCCAGTGGGATGCAAGTCAAACAACAACAACAACCACAAGACAACTTAGATTAAGGCCATCAGTCTAACTCCGTACTACAATAAACAAAAACATGGCCAAAACAAAAAAAAACTTTTCGAAATCACCAAAATAAAAGCCATAAATGCAATGTAACGGTGACCAGATGTCATCATTGGCCACGGTGTTTATTCTGGTTGTTGTACAGCACACTTGGCCAAAAGCTCTTTTTGTTGAACAAAAACTTCACACGAAACCCCCAGAGCAGATGCCCTGAGATCACGATGGGAACGCCTTTTATGCCTCCTCATTCATGGAGCCCCACGGCCTCGCAGTATAAATACTGCCTCGCTATAGAAATAGGTTTTACCCTTTTAACGGGCACAAAAAACTGACACCTTTATTCAAGGCATCATGTTTACAATAACCACAACACAAGCAGTCAAAATGCAAACAAAAAGACAACTCTGATAATAATATTGGCACTGTCCTTGAATTTGATTGGTCCACACCTGAGACGGCTTTTCTTAGAGCCTAGTCTCCACTGGTGTTGGACCAGAAGACGCCAAAAGGCGTACAATACCAGTGGAGACTAGGCTCTAAAGAAAGCCGTCTCGGGTGTGGACCAATCAACTTCAAGGACAGTGCCAATATTATTTTCAGAGTTGTCTTTTTTGTTTGCATTTTGACTGCTTGTGTTGTGGTTATTGCAGACACGATGCCTTGAATACAGGTGTCAGTTTTTTGTGCCAGTTAAAAGGGTAAAACCTATTGCTATATCTTGTTCCTGGCAAAGGAGGTCTCATAGTGTAAACGCTGCCCCGCTGTTTGCCTTTATTCGAAGCAACCCGCGCACTGATGACACGTTCACGTCGGAGAAAATCCGTTGGTTTGCAAATTGCTTGCTCGTGGAGATGCCGAACAGCACGGCGAAAGAGTGCCATTCGTCCGCGTTCAAAAATTACTCTACGCTTTGCGTTTTGTGGATTTTAATAAGACATCTTTGTGGTGTTGAAGATGTAAATGAAAAGAACCCGATTTTTTTTTCACCCCCCAAGTGCTCTTACACAGCGTGATAGTTTGCGCGAACTTTAACGATTTTGTCAGAGAAAATGGATTCACGTCACTCGTTGAAAAAAATAAAAAAACATTAAATTTTGATTTAAAGCTTTCGTGACTGCAGTAATTCATATTCTTAGTTCTTTTGGTAAAGTCACGTTGAAGTGAAACAATAAAATAATAAAATATATATAAAACAATAAAAACAATTCTCACGACGTTTCGACCATAACACAAACGGTCGTCATCAGGTGTGTCGGTTTGCATAAATTTATTTATTTTTAAACGGTGTATTTATAAAAACATTTTTTTATTTTTTATATATATATTATTATTTTATTGTTTCCCTTCAACGTGACTTTACCGAAAGAACCAAGAATATAAAAAACATTGCTCAACGTTCTGAAGTACGTCACGGTGTTCATATCCGCAATGTTTAACGGACCTCGTTCATCTACGTCGTTGGACGTTGATTACCGCCGCAGAAACATCTTTGAACGAGGGTGCTGGAATGGGCGGCGATCCCGATGTCACAAGGCAACAGCCCGAAGCGTCGTCGCCCCGTACGCTCGAACAAGGACCCACCGCCAAGTCTGAGACGCAGAAGACTTTCTGCGTCACATCTCAACAAGCTGGGTAAGGCGTCGCAACCCATTCCTCTTCGGGCAGATTTGCTCTTTTTTTACACGCGACACACTCCTTTCATTTTAATTTAGATGCGTTGAAAACGCTGCCACGTCACGCGTCCTGTCACGCTAAAAGAACACGTTCCCCACGTCGGTCTGTGCCGTCTGTTAATGTCGGCGCAGGGCCGTAGCTGATAACGCGGTGCAAGGAGGCCCGTCAGACCTGGCGCAGGCTGACGCCGGTGCCGCAGCAACGGCTGAATTGGACGAGTTAATTGATGAACTTGAAATGGGGCTGACGACGGGTGAGCGCTTTCACACACAAAACGGTTAGTCGCGGAAATAAGAATAACGTAGCACAATACTTAACAATTTCGATTTAAAGCTTTCGTGACTGCAAGGATTCATCTTCTTTGGGTCTTTCGGTAAAGTCACCACGTAGAATGAGAATAAAATAATAAAATGATAAAATAAAATAACACAATAAAATATCTCACGACGTTTCGGCCACAACACAAGTGGCCTTCTTCAGGTGAAAGGAACAGACCTGTTCAGGTGAAAGGAACAAAACAAACCTGTTCCTTTCACCTGAAGAAGGCCACTTGTGTTGTGGCCGAAACGTCGTGAGAATTTTTTGTGTTATTTTATTTTATTATTTTATTCTCATTCTACATGGTGACTTTACCGAAAGAGCCAAAGAAGACTACTTAACGTGTGATAAAATTCAGTGTTGTTTCATAAAGCGTGCAATGAGCGAAAAGCAAATGAGTGATAATATCACCATTAAAAAAAAAATACGTGGAATAATTGGGGTGTGGCATTTGTGATTTAAACATTATGTAAAAAATATGCTTTTGTCTTGTTTGCAGATGATGACTCGAGGTCTAAGAGTGGTCCCCGCAACGTGGAAACTGTAAAAATAAATAAAACAGAGGCTGACGTTGATTCTACTGTAGAGCCGGTTTAAAAGCCAGAACCAGCCCTTCCAGATTCAACAGTGATGAAAGCCACTGCGGACAGCAGCTCCGATAAAACTGATAAAGTCGACGTGAACGATGAGACAAATGCCAATGTGGCAACAGATGTCAACAGAGGACCTTCAGAAAAACCTTTGCAGTTTCTCAAAGCTCGCGATGATGTGCAAAGAATGGAAGCAGCCGATGGAAACGAGGCTGGAAACGCGCCGCAGGTTTCTGCCGAGCCACCCGTTACTCAGACAAAGAATGGTAATGAAGCGAAAGTCGACTTCCTTGCCAAGGTTCGGGAATCTGCCTTGGCCCAGCAACTTGACCGTAAATCCAAACCTGCCCTTTGTGGGTCTTTTACTGGGGCCACCGCAGAAGCGTCTGGTTGTGTCGTGGGTGAACAAGACCCCGGACGTAAAAGGTTACCCGTGGCTTTCCCTGACACGTCCACCAAACCCAATAGTGAGTTAAGCAGGGCAGGAAGGCGTGGTGGAGGAAGTCTAAAGTGCCTGGATAAAATGCCCGTTAAAAACGAAACCTGTCTAAATGCGCACGTGGAGAAAATCCCCGTAGTGCATGCCAAATCTGTGGACAAGCAAGTAAAGAGTATACCTGTGGAGCGACAGGATGCATCATCCGAACAGCATACGGAACAACTGGTAACACGCCAACACAAGACGCACGTGGAAGAGTCTGTATTGATCCAGCCAGTGGAAATCCGTCAAGAAATTGCCGGCGCTAGAGAAGAAATAGTTGAGCCAGACAAAGTTTGCAAGGTTATTGCAGAAGCAAGGCTAACTAAAAGTGAAAAAGTATCCGAAATAAATGAAACTTCACAGCCAGTAATGGACCAGTCAAATGAGCCTGGGGCTTCGATGCAAAACAGAATTTTTCACAAGACTCGATCAATTTCAAAAGAGCGACGTGCACCTGAAGTTGAATGTCAAAATCATTCTGCTGAAACATCTTCTCCAGTTTTTCCTGTCTGTAAGCAGCCTTCAGATCGGTGGAGGTCCACAAATGAAATCACCAGAGATTACCTTCCTAAAGTGGGATTGACCACTTACAGAATTGTTCCTTCCAAGCCAGTCATAAGACCAAAACCTGGAACAGCTGATGTCCCATTCCTTCTACCAGCTTATAAAACAGAACCCGGCAAGACTGAAAATGCTACTGCAACCAATGCTACAAAAGAAATCAAAGAAACGTTGAAATACTACTCAACAGCGAAGATCGGTGACATTACAACCAATCCACAACAGCATACAGCACATCAGTCACCGGTGATTCCTCTACCATTAATTCCCCCACCAGTGATTCCTCCACCATTGATTCCCCCACCAGTGATTCCTCCACCATTAATTGCCCCACCAGTGATTCCTCGACCATTAATTCCCCCACCAGTGATTCCTCCACCATTGATTCCCCCACCAGTGATTCCTCCACAATTAAGTCCTCCACCAGTGATTCCTCCACCATTAATTCCCCCACCAGTGATTCCTCCACCAATGATTCCTCATTTATCAGGGCTCTCAATTGTGGCTCGCCCATTCCAGAGGTCCCATTCCCTCCAGTGTACTACGGAGGCAATATCTCAGCAACACTCTGCCACCGAGCCACTTGCCAGCACTGCCACATCTCCACCACCACTACCACCACCACCATCGAGCTCAAAGCAAGATGCATTTTTCCGTCCCGGCAGGAGGGCCTCCAGCATCTACGTGGCATCTGCCATTGCCAAGAGAACAGCCTACAAGGCCATTGATGCTCCGAATGAAACTTACAGTGGCACAACCACAACAAATACAACACCTGTACATGCTTTGCCACCAATTCAGGTAAATTGGGAACAGGATGAGCTCACGATTCCACCACCACCACAGTTTTCTACGGAAGAAAATGCCAACATTCCAAATGCTCCAGGTGACCCGGGGAAGGTGATTATTATAACCGAGGCACCACGAGTCCATCAATGGAAGCCAAAACTATTCAGACCAGTCAGTTTCCCAAGCGTCATGTTCAAAAATGACAAACCATCTAGCGTGAGTGTAGCGTCGAGTCATTCAGAGTCTAAGAACGCCGTTTTTCCTGTCAAGTCACCACCTCCGGTGAGTCCTAAACCAAGTAGTGGAAACCCTTTTAATGTAAAATCAGCCACTAACTCATCTCAAATTCAGTCCGTTCTCAGTTCTCCAAAATCCACCGACGCAAGTCCTTTCCATCAGCCTCCCACAGTTTTAAATACCACTGGAACTGCACTGGAAAGTTTCAGTCTTATTCACGGGCAGAGGAAACCATCAGGTGAAGACAGCGGTCCGTTTGGACCGATGCTGAAGTTAAAACCTGTGGTGCAAACACCAATTGTGAAGGATAACAATGCACATGGTTCCCTAATGGAAGCGCTTCAGTCTACAGACAACGTGGGCACATTGAGAAAGGTCAGCCTGCTTTGTCTACATCGTCACATTTAAAATATTGTAATAAATATGGAAAATGTTGTGTATAGCCTAAATTAAATGTGATTCGTTTATTTAAAAAAAAAGTATTTGTAGAACCTGCATTGTTAACCATGATTGCACATGTATAATTAAAGTTATCTTAAACATTTTGATTTAAAGCTTTCGTGACTGCAGTAATTCATATTCTTAGCTCTTTCGGTAAAGTCACGTTGAAGGGAAACAATAAAATAATAAAATATATATAAAACAATAAAAATTCTCACGACGTTTCGACCATAACACAAACGGTCGTGTTATGGTCGAAACGTCGTGAGAATTTTTATTGTTTTATATATATTTTTTTTATTATTTTATTGTTTCCCTTCAACGTGACTTTACCGAAAGAGCTAACAATATTATATTAAACATTTACCTTGCTAACGTGAAACGTTGTACAACATTTCCGTAAATGTTCTGGTCGCTGTTCCGTTATATTCTAGGTTTCGGGTGAACATCTGCAGGCAATGCTGGCAGCTGTAGACAGTGAGGCAGAGAGAGATGCTCGCATTTCTGTCGCTGTTCCATCAGGCGCAGGAGGGAAACGACTGAGAAAAGTAAGTGGGAATGCAAGTGACAGCTGTGTATTTAATTTTGATTTAAAGCTTTCGTGACTGCAGGGATTCACATTCGTGGTTCTTTCGGTAAAGTCACCACCACGTAGAAGGGAAACAATGAATAATAACAATAAAATTCTCACGACGTTTCGACTGCAACACAAGCAATCATCATCAGGTGTGGTTTTCACGTCGTGAGAATTTTATTGTTTTGTTTTTTATTATTTTATTGTTTCCCTTCTACGTGACTCGGCCTCAAATGAGTACCCGGTGCGGTGTGTAAACATTAGCACGTGCTAACATCACTTGCTCCAAGAGTCAGTGACAGCTGTACAGGGTGGGGGAGGGTGGGGATATTTGTGTCTCGTGTGTGTGTGTGTCTCGTCTTTGTGTCTTTGATTTCCCATGCAGTGTATAAACAAAGCAAGTGCCATCCGTTCATTTGCTTTGGCCAAAGTGATTTTTTTAATTAAAAGTTTCTGTACGATAGGGATGTATGTGCCCGCGTGGGACACTTACCTTCAAAAATCTCAGATCATAGGAAGCCATTCCGCAATGACTAATGAGAAAGTCGGGGATAATCGAGGATAATAGGAAGAATAGGGCCGTGGATAATGGAACTTTTGTGAACCTGACAGCTGTTGCAAATTACACGAATCACGCATATTAGGGCCTATTTGTCTTGCTCCCATTAATACATTAACAAAAACGTCCTTCAACATAATTTTCTTTGAGCTTGAGGATGTACGTTTGCACGGCATCGAACAATGGCGTGATTTGTCTGAACTTGAAGTGTTGTTACCCCAGGTAGCACAAGTCTTGGTGTCTCGTTGACTGCTGTGTTCTACTGTCTTCTGGTTTCCATAGACCCCATCTGCAGCAGCAGCGGCAGCAGCAGAAGACGAAGAACTGGTGTCTCAGCAGTTGAGAGAAGCCGACTCGGGCGACTCAGCCACAGTGCGGCCACGGCTTGCACCTGTGCATTCTCCTCCAGTCCCCATAGCCCCACCACCTCCTGTCATCCTCGTGGGTAACGGGGCCACAGGTACAGAGCGTAGGCCCAAGGATGCACGTCTGGCCATGCTTGATGCCATCCGATCCGGCAGTTGTGCTGGCATGCCTAAGAAGGTGATTGTAACTGAGCCACCACGAGTTCACCAGTGGAAGCCGAAACCATTCAGACCAGTCAGTTTCCCAAGCGTCTTGTTCAAAGATGACGAGCCATCTAGCGTGAGTGTGGCGTCGAGTCATTCAGAGACTAAGAACGCCGTTTTTCCTGTCAAGTCACCACCTCCGGGGAGTCCTAAACCAAGTAGTGGAAACCCTTTTAATGTAAAATCAGCGTCTAACTCGTCTCAAATTCAGTCCGTTCTCAGTTCTCCAAAATCCGCGGTCGCAAGTCCTTTCCATCAGCCTTCCACAGTTTCAAATACCACTGGAACTGCACCGGGAAGTCCCAGTCTCATTCACGAGCAGAGGAAACCATCAGGTGAAGACAGCTGTCCGTTTGGACCGATGCTGAAGTCAAAACCTGTGGTGCAAAAACCAAAGTTTAATGTGACGGACGTGAAAAAGGAATAGCCTATTCCCACCGCGGGGCTTAGGGCGTGCCAGGCGTCAAATATTTTTCGACGTGAACCCCACCGTTCGAGAGGCAAATCCCTCGCGTATATAAAAGAAGAAAGCTAAGAAAGAATGGAAGATGTTTCTATTTAAAGCTTTCGTGACTGCAAGGATTCATCTTCTTTGGTTCTTTCGGTAAAGTCACCACCACGTAGAATGAGAATAAAATAATAAATTAACAAAATAAAATAACAAATTCTCACGACGTTTCGGCCACAACACAAGTGGCCTTCTTCAGGTGAAAGGAACAGACCTGTCGGGACGACAGAGCTTCAACGAACGTTGTTAAGATTCGAGGCGTCTTTTAAGCTGGTTTAGAGAAGAGAGGCACCTTGACAAAGGGGTTTACATATCAATGCTAAATTCTCCTGTTTGATATGTAAACCCCTTTGTCAAGGTGCCTCACTTCCCCCAACCAGCTAAAAAGTCGCTTCGAATCTTAACAACGTTCATTGAAGCTCTGTCGTCCCGACGGGTCTGTTCCTTTCACCTGAAGACGGCCGCTTGCGTTGTGGCTGAAACGTCGTGAGAATTTTATCGTGTTATTTTATTATTTTATTATTCTCATTGTACGTGGTGGTGACTTTACCGAAAGAACCAAAGAAAATGGAAGATGTGTCCATTACGTTATACTGTACTCATGTGTTCAATAGAAAATGTTGGGAGCGTTTGTCCCTTTTTACATTTTGGAGGTTTAATGATGCGTTTCGTGTTGATATACGAATAAACACTTGATGCAGCCTGTTTCGTTTTATGCCCTGTGTGTCGGTGCATACAGAAACCAGCACGTACGAGCGCTGTGCCGTATACCCATTGCAGAGTATCTGCATTAAGCGACAAAGAGTTGCATGTTCATACTGTTGAACATATACGGTAATGCAGATATTGGGGATGTTTATTTAACTGTGCTTCCGTTTGTAAATGTTAGGTAACCGGCACACAAGAGCGTGTGCAGTTCTACAGGTTTATTGTATTTACCACTGAATTCTACAGTAGTATTGTATTTACCACTGAATTATACAGTTTTATTGCATTTACCACTGAATTCTACAGTAGTATTGCATTTACCACTGAATTCTACAGTATTATTGCATTTACCACTGAATTATACAGTATTGCATTTACCACTGAATTATACAGTATTATTGCATTTACCACTGAATTATACAGTATTATTGCATTTACCACTGAATTCTACAGTAGTATTGCATTTACCACTGAATTCTACAGTATTATTGCATTTACCACTGAATTATACAGTATTATTGCATTTACCACTGAATTATACAGTATTATTGCATTTACCACTGAATGATACAGTATTATTGCATTTACCACTGAATTCTATAGTAGTATTGCATTTACCACTGAATTCTACAGTATTATTGCATTTACCACTGAATTATACAGTATTATTGCATTTACCACTGAATTATACAGTATTATTGCATTTACCACTGAATTCTACAGTAGCATTGCATTTACCACTGAATTCTACAGTAGTATTGCATTTACCACTGAATTCTACAGTTTTATTGTATTTACCATTGAATTCTACAGTTGTATTGCATTTACCACTGAATTCTACAGTAGTATTACATTTACCACTGAATTCTACAGTAGTATTGCATTTACCACTGAATTCTACAGTATTGCATTTACCACTGAATTCTACAGTAGTGTTGCATTTACCACTGAATTCTACAGTAGTATTGCATTTACCACTGAATTCTACAGTATTATTGCATTTACCACTGAATTCTACAATAGTATTGCATTTACCACTGAATTCTACAGTAGTATTGCATTTACCACTGAATTCTACAGTATTGCATTTACCACTGAATTCTACAGTAGTGTTGCATTTACCACTGAATTCTACAGTAGTATTGCATTTACCACTGAATTCTACAGTATTGCATTTACCACTGAATTCTACAATAGTATTGCATTTACCACTGAATTCTACAATAGTATTGCATTTACCACTGAAGTCTACAGTATTATTGCATTTACCACTGAATTCTACAGTAGTATTGCATTTACCACTGAATTCTATAGTATTGCATTTACCACTGAATTCTACAGTATTGCATTTACCACTGAATTCTACAGTAGTATTGCATTTACCACTGAATTCTACAATAGTATTGTATTTACCACTGAATTCTACATTAGTATTGTATTTACCACTGAATTCTACAGTAGTATTGCATTTACCACTGAATTCTACAGTTTTATTGCATTTACCACTGAATTCTACAATAGTATTGCATTTACCACTGAATTCTACAGTAGTATTGCATTTACCACTGAAATCTACAATAGTATTGCATTTACCACTGAATTCTACAGTTTTATTGCATTTACCACTGAATTCTACAGTAGTATTACATTTACCACTGAATTCTACAGTGGTATTGCATTTACCACTGAATTCTACAGTAGTATTACATTTACCACTGAATTCTACAGTTTTATTGCATTTACCACTGAATTCTACAGTTTTATTGTATTTACCACTGAATTCTACAGTAGTATTGTATTTACAACTGAATTCTACAGTTTTATTGTATTTACCACTGAATTCTACAGTAGTATTACATTTACCACTGAATTCTACAGTTTTATTACATTTACCGCTGAATTCTACAGTTTTATTGTATTTACCACTGAATTCTACAGTAGTATTGTATTTACCACTGAATTCTACAGTTTTATTGTATTTACCACTGAATTCTACAGTTGTATTGCATTTACCACTGAAATCTACATTAGTATTGCATTTACCACTGAATTCTACAGTAGTATTGCATTTACCACTGAATTCTACAGTAGTATTGCATTTACCACTGAATTCTACAGTAGTATTGCATTTACCACTGAATTCTACAGTAGTATTGCATTTACCACTGAATTCTACAGTTTTATTGCATTTACCACTGAATTCTACAGTATTATTGCATTTACCACTTAATTCTACAATAGTATTACATTTACCACTGAATTCTACAGTATTATTGCATTTACCACTGAATTCTACAGTTGCATTGCATTTACCACTGAATTCTACAGTAGTATTGCATTTACCACTGAATTCTACAGTAGTATTGCATTTACCACTGAATTCTACAGTAGTATTGCATTTACCACTGAATTCTACAGTAGTATTGCATTTGTAGTGGGTGCGAATTAGGTGCACACACGACTCCTTGGGAGGCAACGCTGATTTATTAGAACGGTAAGTAATATAACACTGCACATAAGGTGGTGACCACCGACCTACTCTAGCTAACACATACTTCTTCTTTGGTTCTTTCGGTAAAGTCACGTAGAATGAGAATAAAATAATAAATTGATAAAATAAAATAACAATAATATTCTCACGACGTTTCGGCCACAACACAAGCGGCCTTCATCAGGTGAAGGGACGAGACTGTCTGGTAGGACAGCGCTGGAGTGAAAGAGCCACGTTCAGATCACGACCTTTAAGCTGTGTGAGAGGAAACAAAGCGCCTTGACAAAGGAATTAGCATAGAATTTAGCATTGAAATGGCTGAATGATTAGCTTGTGACTGGTCACAGAAATAGCTATGTTAAAAGTTAAAGCATACACATCCGCAGAGGCACCCCTTGATAAAGGAATTAGCATAGAATTTAGCATTGAAATATCTAAGTTAAAGCATACACATCCGCAGAGGCACCTCTTGACAAAGGAATTAGCATAGAATTTAGCATTGAAATAGCTGAGTGATTAGCTTGTAACTGGTCACAGAAATAGCTACGTTAAAGTCAGAGCATACACATTCACCGAGGCACTTAGTACAAATCAAACAGGAGAATTTAGCATTGAAATAACTAGGCGAATTTAGCATTGAAATAACTGAGTGATTAGCTAGTGACTGGTCACAGAAATGACTATGTTGAAGTCAAGGCCTACACATCCGAGCTATTCACAGTACTATATAGTGAACCAATAAAAAACTAAAATATAAATTACCTTAATGTTATCAATAAACTCTATATTCTCCAATCAGCTAAGCTACCAACAATAAGTCGTTATATATCACAATGCTATATGGCGAAAAAATGGGTGGATTCTTACCCTCAACTTTAGCACCACGGATAGCTACGGGCCCCGTTCAGACGGACGAGTTCATCCATGGTCGGAACAGAGGAGGGGTGAGAGACAGCTGCGAGGCGCTATTATACTCCATTTTGTAAACCATACCATTAACCGTGGTGTGAGATAAGATAACATAACACATTCTCCTGCGGAGGGAGCTGGTAGTAGGAACGTTGGGCTGCTCGGTCAATGGCCAGGGTCAACGGCGGCACCACCACGTGGTGTATTCCGTAAATATGCTCGACATCAGCTTCTGTGAGGACTGCTGTATCCCAACACGTACCAGGGTGAACTTTAACAACAATAAGCCCTGGTTCTCAGCAAAGCTCAGAAGGTTGAGGTTGGAGAAGGAGGAAGCGTTTAGGAGTGGGGATAGAGACAGATTCAAGGAGTCGAAGAACAGGTTTAGCAAAGCGGTGAGAGAGGCTAAACGACTGTACTCAGACTAAAACACCAGTTCTCTACTAACGACGCTGCTTCTGTCTGGAGAGGGCTCAGGCAGATCACCAACTACAAACCCAGAGCCCCCCACACCACTAACGACTCCCGCCTAGCCAACGACCTGAACGAGTTCTACTGTAGATTTGAAAGACAATTGGACTATCCTGAACCACCCCTTCCCACCCGAGAGGCCCCACCCCCCACCCATACTACAGAGACGATTCTCTCCTTTCAGGAGGGAGAAGTTAATAGACTTTTCAAGAGGCAGAATCCACGCAAAGCAGCCGGGTCGGACTCTGTCTCTCCAGCGACCCTTAGACACTGCGCTGACCAGCTGTCTCCGGTGTTCACCAACATCTTTAACACCTCCCTGGAGACATGCCATGTACCAGCCTGTCTCAAGTCCTCCACCATCATCCCTGTGCCCAAAAAGCTAAGGCCAACAGGACTAAATGATTACAGACCGGTCGCCCTTACATCTGTGGTAATGAAGTCTTTTGAGCGCCTGGTCCTGGCACACCTCAAAGCCATCACAGAGCCTCTCTTGGACCCCCTTCAGTTCGCCTACAGAGCCAACAGGTCTGTGGACGACGCAGTTAACATGGCCCTCCACTTCACCCTACAGCATCTGGACGCCCCAGCATCCTACGCCAGGATCCTGTTTGTGGACTTCAGCTCTGCCTTCAACACCATCATCCCTGCCCTGCTTCAGGACAAGCTCTTCCAGCTGAACTTGCCCTACACCACCTGTAAATGGATCACAGACTTCCTGTCTGACAGGAAGCAGTGCGTTAAGCTGGGAACACAAATCTCTGACTCCAGGTCCATCAGCACCGGAACTCCTCAGGGCTGCGTCCTTTCCCCACTGCTTTTCTCCCTGTATACCAACAGCTGCACCTCCAATCATCTGTCCGTCAAACTCTTGAAGTTTGCGGACGACACCACCCTCATTGGGCTGATCTCTGGTGGGGATGAGTCTGACTATAGGTGGGAAGCTGAAAACCTGGTGACCTGGTGTAGCCAGAACAACTTAGAGCTAAATGCTCTAAAGACAGTTGAGATGGTTGTGGACTTCAGGAAGAATACAGCCCCCCCCCCCCCATCACCCAGTTAGACTCCCCAGTCAAAATTGTAGAGTCCTTCCGCTTCCTGGGCACTATTCTCTCCCGGGACCTCAAGTGGGAACTGAACATCAGCTCCCTCACCAAGAGAGCTCAACAGAGGATGTACTTTCTACGGCAGCTGAAGAAATTCAACCTGCCAAAGACAATGATGGTGCAATTCTATACAGCGATCATTGAATCCATCCTCACCTCCTCCATAACCGTCTGGTACGCTGCTGCCACTGCCAAGGACAAGAGCAGACTGCAGCGTATCATCCACACTGCTGAGAAGGTAATTGCCTGCAATCTACCAACCCTCGAGGACCTGCACACGACAAGGACCATGAGGCGAGCGAGGAAGATTATGGCCGATTCCTCCCACCCTGGACACTCTCTGTTTCAGCTACTCCCCTCCGGCAGAAGGCTTCGGTCCATCAGGACCAAAACCTCACGCCATAAAAACAGTTTCTTCCCATCTGCTGCTGGCCTGATTCTGTGAGGGCGGGCATGAGCCGGCGTGAGTAGGTTACACGTTGAGTTTTATAAGGGCACCACGGGGTGACCAGCCCCTCCCCACCCAGCCCCACCCATCCCCACTCAGCCCCACCCTCCCCTCCCTCCCCTCCCCACCCCGCCACACCCACCCCACTCAGCCCCTCCACTACCCACCCCACCCAGCCCCACCCTCCCCTCCCCACCCTCCCCTCCCCACCCAGCCCCTCCCCACCCTCCCATCTCCACCCAGCCACACCCCTCCCATTTTTGGATGCACGACGGACTGACACAACAATAATCCCCTGTGGGCTGGTGGTGTAATAACCAGGAGGTTCCTACCAGTATTAACTTTATAACCAAGTGTAAGCCCAGAGTCTCGATGTATTTTATTTCAGTGAGCCCTGGGTCAACACTCATGAAACATCACGAAAGCACAGCAAGTACAAAGCAATTTTAAAAGCGGTTGCAGTAACAGCTAAGAATATATTAGAATACATTTCACAACATTTTACAATTAACATTGCCGAAAAGGTCTAACTAAAATCTGAAAACTCATACTATCTATGCAACAAATCTGAAAAGCGCTCAAATTTATAACATCCAATTATGGAATTAATAGCTTATTAAAAACCAATAAAATCCTAAGGTTGGGGGTTGACTCAGCCTATGAGCCCTCAAGGGCCAATACAATTAGTACCACTAAGTACGGAAGTAAACAGTGGTTGTCCTATGGGTCGACTCACACCCATCATTGAAATGTGACATTTCTAACACTGGCTAAGGGCTGTAAACACAACACCATTGCACATTTGAGCAGGAAATCAACTTTGACTTGATAATTTAAAAAAATAAGTGGGCCAGGATCATGTTTAGATGTTATACAAATGTGATATAATTCCATGTGTGGAGGAGCGTTGTGCGTGAAGGATTAGCCAACAATTTGTATTTAAGTTTTGGAACCTGGCATATGAATGTTTTTAAGTACTGGCCTCGTGTAATCCCCCTGCCAAACACGCACATCTGCACCTCCACAAATGGTGGAGTCCTCCGGCTCGATTCCTCTATAGGGTTTTTTTCCTCTGCCAGTTTTCTCCCATTACTCTGCACCTCATTAGGCTCAAGTGAAGCCTCAATCTGGTACGAACTCAGTCAGAACATGGCATGGCCAATATGAACCCTGATGACGATCGCCGCTTGTGCTACGATTGAAACGTCGTAGGTTTTATTTTTATTCATTTCCTTTTATTATTATTTCTATTTTACGTGACTTAACCAACAAATCCGTTGTTAATCCGCCATGGGCGTTGTGAACTTCCAACGTTGCTTTTTCTCTCTGTAAATAAACACCCCAGGGCTCATGTCTGACACGACCATTACTGATGCCCTCTAGGGCCTCTGTTGTAACTGCATGATTGAGTCCAGGGCTTGCCACGAGGTGGCGAGGGCTACCTCTTGTTGTCGAGCTTGTTGCAGCACCGTCACCATTTCCCCAAACTGCATGGTCAAGCGGATATTGTAGCCTTCGTGACGTGACATGATGGAGGAGCGGATAGCATCGCACACCTGAGACACCTACAGTGGGGGGAGGGGGGGGCGAAAGGGCAATTTTACAAGCAATAATGGAGGGAAATGTTTTCAATTCCTCATATGATCGTGTTTTGTTTTCGTGGAACTGAACACATTTAAAGGAACATTTTGCATCGGTTTGAAACATTCAGGCTGGCCTGCCTCCAATCCACCCTGCTGTGTTGTGAGGAACTCACATGTTCTTGAAAGATCTGGACAAAGTCACACCAGTGACTTCCTCAATGAGGCTAGACTGTGTGTTAGCTGGGTCACATAGCCCACATGCCCAGCCACCGCATGCCCAATCAGTTTCTGTCTAGCCAGATAGAAGGGACTGAATGGTCATGGTACAAGCTACAGAACACAGGGGCTGCTGTGGTACAGGAGAATATAAAGCTGATTGGACTTGCCAAGGATTGGTACCAGCGTTGTCAAGATCGGCCTCTGTGGAGGAGGCTCATGAAGGATGCTACTGGGCAGTTGGAGGCAGTCGCTCTGCAAGCATCAACATAGGGTGGAGGAGCGACGCTCAAGAGTGGAGCAGTGGGTGGCTAAAACACACAAGTTGGCACAGTGGGGCTCACAGGCCGTGCATCTGCCATTTACCTCTGTCAGTTAACCCACAATGATCTGGGCCTGTCCAATGACCTCTTGCCTTCGAAACGGGCACCATGGATTCAAAGGCGCAAGCTATTTGGTGACATTACCACCAGTTAGTGGCGGAGCGGTGAATGGCGGCTGTTGTATTTTTTCTTCCGATTTTTTATTTGATAATTTCTGTACTTTCTTTGTTGCTTACTCTTTTGTCAACCTTGGACTCGGGGGATCGATTTTGAATAATGAGACTATCCTGGTCCCTTGAGTTCTCACCTCGTTAAACATTTATTTGAACTAAACTTGAGGGAAACACACATTGTTACGGTAAGTAAATGCGCAACCGGTGGGCTGTAAGTCAAATGCTCTTGGAGTGTCCCACTGAGTGTTTTTGTTGTTGTTAAATAGCTGGGGATAAGAGATAAAGCGAGATTGCAGCCAAGCTCCCCCAAGACAGAGATAACGTGCGTGATGTCACGTGGCCTAATAGCCAACGTGAGGAATCCTGCCGTATGGTGAAAGAGTTGTGTCTAGCTCAGACGTGGGCCGTGTACAGCCCAACAGGCGTTTTAATCCGGCCCGCCGAACTTGTCCAAATATTATTATATTAAATTTTCCTTCTCCTGTAATGCCCCCATTTTCCCACTAGATGGCGCACTTTGACCGCGAGTTACGACACGTTTTTGTATTTCATAATCTTAGCTCTTTCGGTAAAGTCACGTTGAAGGGAAACAATAAAATAATGAAATATATTTCAAAATAAGTAAATTACTGCAAACCGACACACCTGATGACGACCGTTTGTGTTATGGTCGAAACGTCGTGAGAATTTTTATTGTTTTATATATATTTTATTATTTTATTGTTTCCCTTCAACGTGACTTTACCGAAAGAGCTAAGAATATGAATTACTGCAGTCACGAAAGCTTTAAATCAAAATTTATGTTTTTGTATTGTTTATATTCGTGCAACTTGTTAAATTGCCTTGCAAACGAATGCTTTGCTACCTGTTAAAGGCCAAATCCTTTCACGTAATGATTTTTAACGTCATTTATATTTAGTTCACACAAACACTCCATCTGTTCCTGGCCCGGCCTCTCTGTCAAATTTTAGAACCCACTGTGGCCCGCGAGTCAACAAATTTGCCCACCCCTGGTCTAGCTGGTAAAAAAAAACGAGTTTGTTGCTACTTGGGTTCCATGAGCGACCACTGGGTATCTGAAGAGCGCACCTCAAGAACGGTGACTTCTAAGATCTCAACGGAAGTTGCTTACCCAAATGTACAAAAGGGAGATCAAGTCATCAGATTTGAGTCCGTTTTTTTAAAAGATACAGCATTTCTTTCACATGCAATCATCATTGATGATTTTTGCCAACCGTTTCCTGAAAATGGCCCTCGTTCAATTTGGTCTGAAGGCTCCCCGTCAGGTTCAGTGTTACAACTCTGAGGCTTGTTTCATAAATCCTTCGCACAGTTTCAAAGCCAGAATGAGGGCGCCTAAGGACCCAGGTGTTAAGCCCCAGAGGCTCAAGAGAGCCAGATTAAGGCGACCCTGGGTCGTAGTAACATCCTCTCACCTCGAATAATAGTGAATTCTGGAACTCGTTCAACATCTCCAAGTCCCTGGCGCGTTTATCGTTAATCTCCTGCACCAGTGCTTCCAGCTCGTTTGTCAGATCGTCAGAGGTGGGCCTGCCCAAGGGGGTTGAGAGCAGGGTCGAGGCTTCCTCGGCGGCTGAAGATAATTGGGTGGAAGGGTCATAGTTGGTGTTGGAATCGTACCTGGTGTTGGGATTGTGACAGGTGGGAGAGAAAATGTACGAGACACAATGTGATCGTGAATTTCTGTACGGGGAGAATACGATCCAACTAGGGAGCACAATGTCCAATAGTGCAAAACTGTTGGAAATTATACTCCCTGAGAAGGTAATTATACTTCACAAAATGTATACTCCCTGGTCAGGAATACATCTTTTTTTGTATTGCCTAACTGTCGTCTATGACTTTCTATGGCCCTGATGACCACGATCGGGATCATAACCATCCCCATCACGTGCACCATCGTCATGAACATCATCGCCATCACGATCACCACCATCATCACGATCACCACCATCACCCTCACAATCACCACCATCACCACGACCCTCACGATCACCACCATCACTACCACCCTCACAATCACCATAAAGATCTCCAACCATCACTACCATCATCATGATCACCACCAACCCCATCACGATAACCACCCTCACAATAACCACCCTCAGAATAACCACCCTCACGATCACCACCATCACTACCACCCTCACAATCACCATAAAGACCTCCAACCATCACTACCATCATCATGATCACCACCAACCCCATCACGATAACCACCCTCACAATAACCACCCTCACGATCACCACCATTACTACCATCAGTTTAACACGTAGGCTTTCGCGACCAATATTATTCATAATAAAGGTTTTTGGGTTAGATCGCGTTTATTTATAAATGTGTCGTAACCCTCCACCACCCGACATGGCCAATCAGCAAAAAAAAAGTGTCACGTTGACAAAAGACAAATAAATTTTGATTTAAAGCTTTCGTGACTGCAGTAATTCATATTCTTAGTTTTTTCGGTAAAGTCACGTTGAAGAGAAACAAAAAATATATATATAAAACAATAAAAAATTCTCACGACGTTTCGACCATAACTCAAACGGTCGTCTTCAGGTGTGTTGGTTCGCATAAATGTATTTTTAAACGGCGCATTTATTTATTTATAATTGATTGTTCATGCTTACAGTGGCTTTCAGACAGCATACATTATAAAAATTTTCGTCTCCCCCCTCCTCTTTTCAGAATATAGATGGACTAGTCCTGGGTAAACTGCCAAATCGTTGCGTGTGGCGCTAACGTTTTTTTATAAATAAATAAATGCGCCGTTTAAAAATAAATTTATGCGAACCAACACACCTGAAGACGACCGTTTGAGTTATGGTCGAAACGTCGTGAGAATTTTTTATTGTTTTATATATATTTTTTGTTTCTCTTCAACGTGACTTTACCGAAAAAACTAAGAATATAAAAGACAAATAATTCACTACTTTAGCCCACCGGTGTGTTGAAGAGTGAATCCACATTTACAGTTTGAGTACGACGTTTCGCTGGTAAATACATCCAGCATCATCGGGCAATTCGCCAGAATGGTAAAGCCCTCGCTTGCTCACGGTTTTATATATAGCAGCAGGGTGACGTCATCACTTAACTCATATCAGGTGCAGTGATTAGAGGCGGGGGGGGGGGTATTGTAATTATATAATCGATTAGTAATCAGTCATTGGTTATGATTAGTAATGAGTTGTAGATTAGTAATTCTTTAAATCAAAATGTAATGTGTATTATTTAATAATACGCTTCCAGGCCGCACTAAGCCGGTAGCTGTCAGAGCGATTAAAGTTATTCTTGTTCCTCTCAATTTCAATGGATTCTCTAATTAGTCTTTGCCAGTAATAATTAGTTTTACACACCACTGCAACATTGTCAAAATCAATTGAGTGTCCTTGTTGACAAGCATGTTCTGCCACTGCCGACAGTTGTGTTTGAGATAATTTAATATTTCTCTGATGTTCTTTTAGTCTTACGCTGATGTTACGTCCCGTCTGCCCAATGTAGCAGCTGCCACATGAACAATTAATCCGATATACACCTTCTGTTGATAGTTTAGGTAATGCGTCTTTAGTGCAAGATACTAGTTTTTTGAATTTTGTGTACTGTACCAAATCTTACTGTAATGTTTTGCTTTTGCAAAACACGGGCTAATTTGTCAGTTACTCCTGAGATGTATGGAATTTTTATTGTTTTAACAATCTGGTCGCTTTCAGCAGTATTGCTTTGCGATCGTGATTTGGCATTCAGTGCTCTGTTAATTTGAGCATTATTGTAGCCATTCTGTCGTAGTGCGTCTTTAACGTGTTTAATCTCTCTCACTAGACTCTCACCATCTGACATCGGGCTAAAACAGTGTCAGATGGTGAGAGTCTAGTGAGAGAGATTAAACACGTTAAAGACGCACTACGACAGAATGGCTACAATAATGCTCAAATTAACAGAGCACTGAATGCCAAATCACGATCGCAAAGCAATACTGCTGAAAGCGACCTGATTGTTAAAACAATAAAAATTCCATACATCTCAGGAGTAACTGACAAATTAGCCCGTGTTTTGCAAAAGCAAAACATTACAGTAAGATTTGGTACAGTACACAAAATTCAAAAACTAGTATCTTGCACTAAAGACGCATTACCTAAACTATCAACAGAAGGTGTATATCGGATTAATTGTTCATGTGGCAGCTGCTACATTGGGCAGACGGGACGTAACATAGCGTAAGACTAAAAGAACATCAGAGAAATATTAAATTATCTCAAACACAACTGTCGGCAGTGGCAGAACATGCTTGTCAACAAGGACACTCAATTGATTTTGACAATGTTGCAGTGGTGTGTAAAACTAATTATTACTGGCAAAGACTAATTAGAGAATCCATTGAAATTGAGAGGAACAAGAATAACTTTAATCGCTCTGACAGCTACCGGCTTAGTGCGGCCTGGAAGCGTATTATTAAATAATACACATTACATTTTGATTTAAAGAATTACTAATCTACAACTCATTACTAATCATAACCAATGACTGATTACTAATCGATTATATAATTACAATACCCCCCCCCCCGCCTCTAATCACTGCACCTGATATGAGTTAAGTGATGACGTCACCCTGCTGCTCTATATAAAACCGTGAGCAAGCGAGGGCTTTACCATTCTGGCGAATTGCCTGATGATGCTGGATGTATTTACCAGCGAAACGTCGTACTCAAACTGTAAATGTGGATTCACTCTTCAACACACCGGTGGGCTAAAGTAGTGAACTATTTGTCTTTTGTCAACGTCACACTTTTTTTTTGCTGATTGGCCATGTCGGGTGGTGGAGGGTTACGACACATTCATAAATAAACGCGATCTAACCCAAAAACCTTTATTATGAACATTACTACCATCCTCACATTCACCATAACGATCCCCAACCATCACTACCATCATCATGATCACCACCAACCCCATCACGATAACCACCCTCACGATCACCACCATTACCACAATCATTACGATCACCACCCATCACTACCACCCTCACAATCACCACCACCAACCCCATCACGATCACCACAGAGCCATCACCGGCTGTCAGAAGCGGCCTTGCTGCTGCTGCTGCCACCACGGCCAAGTTCGCCACCTGACGTGTCCATGGCGAGGCTCTCCCACTGGCGTCCTTCACCCACAAAGACAAACACCGTCACCATCAAGATTCCCTCTCGATGGCGCAGCTGTCAACCGCTCATCAGTTGCCCCTACCTTACTACGGGCCAATTCAGAACTTAATAAAGTATTAAAGCTTTCGTGACTGCATGAAATTACTCATTGGTTTCTTCGGTAAAGTCACGTATGTAGAAATACAATAAAAATATATTAAAACAATCACGACGTTTCGATCACAACGCAAGCGATCTTCATCAGGTGGTATGTGCAATCCAAAGGTTGAACACGAAATGTAACACTCTTCTGAAATTCGTGGTCCGCCAGGAAGTGTCTAACTGTGTCGTTGGCCTGACTCGATGTGCTTCACATAATGGTTTTTCAGGTTTGTTGAATTCTCGTCTCTCATCTTTTTGCTGTATTTACCTCCGCGATTTGTTCTTGACACCTGATGAAGATCGCTTGCGTTGTGATCGAAACGTCGTGATTGTGTTTTTTTGTTTTAATATAATTTTATATTTCTACATACGTGACTTTACCGACAAAACCAATGAGTAATTCAGAACTTATTGATCACCCCTCGGTGCCCCTTATACATCTCAGCGTTGATACTACAAAGTCCCATCACGAGTGAGAAACACAAAACATCATGCTAGTCTCCCGGTGAGAGGTTGAGGAGCGATTTGCTTGACCATACTTCACCACTCTGGTCAATGTGTACTGACCATACTTCACCACTCTGGTCAATGTGTACTGACCATACTTCACCACTCTGGTCAATGTGTACTGACCATACTTCACCACGCTGGTCAATGTGTACTGACCATACTTCACCACGCTGGTCAATGTGTACTGACCATACTTCACCACGCTGGTCAATGTGTACTGACCATACTTCACCACTCTGGTCAATGTGTACTGACCATACTTCACCACCCTGGTCAATGTGTACTGACCATACTTCACCACCCTGGTCAATGTGACCTGACCATACTTCACCACCCTGGTCAATGTGTACTCACCATACTTCACCACACTGGTCAATGTGAACTGACCATACTTCACCACGCTGGTCAATGTGTACTGACCATACTTCACCACTCTGGTCAATGTGTACTGACCATACTTCACCACGCTGGTCAATGTGTACTGACCATACTTCACCACGCTGGTCAATGTGTACTGACCATACTTCACCACGCTGGTCAATGTGTACTGACCATACTTCACCACGCTGGTCAATGTGGACTGACCATACTTCACCACTCTGGTCAATGTGACCTGACCATACTTCACCACCCTGGTCAATGTGACCTGACCATACTTCACCACCCTGGTCAATGTGTACTGACCATACTTCACCACGCTGGTCAATGTGTACTGACCATACTTCACAACGCTGGTCAATGTGACCTGACCATACTTCACCACCCTGGTCAATGTGACCTGACCATACTTCACCACCCTGGTCAATGTGTACTGACCATACTTCACCACGCTGGTCAATGTGTACTGACCATACTTCACCACGCTGGTCAATGTGTACTGACCATACTTCACCACGCTGGTCAATGTGTACTGACCATACTTCACCACGCTGGTCAATGTGTACTGACCATACTTCACCACCCTGGTCAATGTGTACTGACCATACTTCACCACGCTGGTCAATGTGGACTGACCATACTTCACCACGCTGGTCAATGTGTACTGACCATACTTCACCACGCTGGTCAATGTGACCTTACCATACTTCACCACGCTGGTCAATGTGTACTGACCATACTTCACCACCCTGGTCAATGTGACCTGACCATACTTCACCACCCTGGTCAATGTGTACTGACCATACTTCACCACGCTGGTCAATGTGACCTGACCATACTTCACCACCCTGGTCAATGTGTACTGACCATACTTCACCACCCTGGTCAATGTGTACTGACCATACTTCACCACGCTGGTCAATGTGACCTGACCATACTTCACCACCCTGGTCAATGTGTACTGACCATACTTCACCACGCTGGTCAATGTGACCTGACCATACTTCACCACCCTGGTCAATGTGTACTGACCATACTTCACCACGCTGGTCAATGTGTAGTGACCATACTTCACCACGCTGGTCAATGTGACCTGACCATACTTCACCACCCTGGTCAATGTGTACTGACCATACTTCACCACTCTGGTCAATGTGGACTGACCATACTTCACCATGCTGGTCAATGTGACCTGACCATACTTCACCACCCTGATCAATGTGTACTGACCATACTTCACCACCCTGGTCAATGTGTACTGACCATACTTCACCACGCTGGTCAATGTGACCTGACCATACTTCACCACCCTGGTCAATGTGTACTGACCATACTTCACCACGCTGGTCAATGTGACCTGACCATACTTCACCACCCTGGTCAATGTGTACTGACCATACTTCACCACGCTGGTCAATGTGGACTGACCATACTGCACCACTCTGGTCAATGTGACCTGACCATACTTCACCACTCTGGTCAATGTGACCTGACCATACTTCACCACCCTGGTCAATGTGTACTGACCATACTTCACCACGCTGGTCAATGTGGACTGACCATACTGCACCACTCTGGTCAATGTGACCTGACCATACTTCACCACTCTGGTCAATGTGACCTGACCATACTTCATCACCCTGGTCAATGTGACCTGACCATACTTCACCACCCTGGTCAATGTGTACTGACCATACTTCACCACCCTGGTCAATGTGACCTGACCATACTTCACCACCCTGGTCAATGTGTACTGACCATACTTCACCACTCTGGTCAATGTGACCTGACCATACTTCACCACGCTGGTCAATGCGTGCTAACCATTGTGCCACCGCTCCCCCCGTCGCCCTAAACGTGCTCAACCTGCGCAAACATTAAAGGCCGTGTATATTACGATGATAAAATAAACATTAGGCGAGTAATTTAAGAGTTGTGTTTAATTAAAAGTTTACCTCACGCGAGCCCTCAGCGCAGCCGTTTCCACTTTTCCCGCCAAAAACAAACCGTCACCAAAACCAACACCGCAAACTCTTCACGTTCCCACTTGGACGACTAACTTCAGCTTAATTATTAATTATCTATCACTCGTGACTCACTCTCTACACACACGCGCGTGTGTACATTTACACGATGAGGAAATGTTTTACTTTGTTAACAAAACAACCTCGCGGTGGCCTTCAGGAGGTCGTGGGTTAGATCATGTCCCTGAGAGATGTTAACTACCTCGCCTGGTGTACAGGAGGTCGTGGGTTAGATCATGTCCCTGAGAGATGTTAACTACCTCGCCTGGTCTACAGGAGGTCGTGGGTTAGATCATGTCCCTGAGAGATGTCAGTGTGTGTGAGTGTGAGATTGTCAGTGTGTGTGTGAGGTTGTCAGCCTGTGTGTGTGTGAGATTGTCAGTCTGTGTGAGTGTGAGATTGTCAGTGTGTGAGAGATTTTCAGTGTGTGTGTGTGAGTGTGAGGTTGTCAGCCTGTGTGTGTGAGTGTGAGATTGTCAGCCTGTGTGAGTGTGAAATTGTCAGTCTGTGTGAGTGTGAGATTGTCAGCCTGTGTGTGTGAGATTGTCAGTGTGTGTGTGTGAGATTGTCAGCCTGTGTGAGTGTGAGATTGTCAGTGTGTGTGTGTGAGATTGTCAGCCTGTGTGAGTGTGAGATTGTCAGTGTGTGTGTGTAAGATTGTCAGCCTGTGTGAGTGTGAGATTGTCAGCCTGTGTGAGTGTGAGATTGTCAGTCTGTGTGAGTGTGAGATTGTCAGTGTGTGTGTGAGAGATTTTCAGTGTGTGTGAGTGTGAGGTTGTCAGCCTGTGTGTGTGAGTGTGAGATTGTCAGCCTGTGTGAGTGTGAGGTTGTCAGTGTGTGTGAGTGTGAGATTGTCAGTGTGTGTGTGTGTGTGAGGTTGTCAGTGTGTGTGTGTGAGGTTGTCACAGTGTGTGTGAGTGTGAGGTTGTCAGTGTGTGTGAGTGTGAGGTTGTCAGTGTGTGTGAGTGTGAGGTTGTCAGTGTGTGAGTGTGAGGTTGTCAGTGTGTGTGAGTGTGAGGTTGTCAGTGTGTGAGTGTGAGGTTGTCAGTGTGTGTGAGTGTGAGGTTGTCAGTGTGTGTGTGAGGTTGTCAGCCTGTGTGTGTGTGAGATTGTCAGTCTGTGTGAGTGTGAGATTGTCAGTGTGTGTGTGTGAGAGATTTTCAGTGTGTGTGTGTGAGTGTGAGGTTGTCAGCCTGTGTGTGTGAGTGTGAGATTGTCAGCCTGTGTGAGTGTGAGATTGTCAGCCTGTGTGAGTGTGAGATTGTCAGCCTGTGTGTGTGAGATTGTCAGTGTGTGTGTGTGAGATTGTCAGCCTGTGTGAGTGTGAGATTGTCAGTGTGTGTGTGTGAGATTGTCAGCCTGTGTGAGTGTGAGATTGTCAGTGTGTGTGTGTAAGATTGTCAGCCTGTGTGAGTGTGAGATTGTCAGCCTGTGTGAGTGTGAGATTGTCAGTCTGTGTGAGTGTGAGATTGTCAGCCTGTGTGAGTGTGAGGTTGTCAGTGTGTGTGAGTGTGAGATTGTCAGTGTGTGTGTGTGTGAGGTTGTCAGTGTGTGTGTGTGAGGTTGTCACAGTGTGTGTGAGGTTGTCAGTGTGTGTGAGTGTGAGGTTGTCAGTGTGTGTGAGGTTGTCAGTGTGTGTGAGTGTGAGGTTGTCAGTGTGTGTGTGTGTGAGGTTGTCAGTGTGTGTGTGAGGTTGTCAGTGTGTGAGTGTGAGGTTGTCAGTGTGTGTGAGTGTGAGGTTGTCAGTGTGTGTGTGTGTGAGGTTGTCAGTGTGTGTGTGAGGTTGTCAGTGTGTGAGTGTGAGGTTGTCAGTGTGTGTGAGTGTGAGGTTGTCAGTGTGTGTGAGTGTGAGGTTGTCAGTGTGTGTGTGTGAGTGTGAGGTTGTCAGTGTCCGGCAAAACAACCCCCTACCTCCTCGCGGTGCCGGACGGGCAACTCTGTCGTGGACAGCGCTGTGGGGGGAGATCCAATTTTGATTGGCTCCTCCCCTCATGGCATATGTGTCCACCACAGGGGCTAAACGGGGGCTCTGGACGGGTGCGAGGGGCTGGTAACCCCTCCACCTTCAATTAATTACCACGAAACCACGAATTAAACTGAAATATGTAACAACTAAGCTTGTGCCGGAGGCCCCGGGGGGCCAGGCGTCTATGACGTCTCCTGGCCAAACCCCAATTGGCGGAGCCAGGAGATTGAATACCTACCCTCGGGGCTACTCCAGAAACAACGAAAAGCTAATACGGGTGGCCACGTGGAATGTTCGAACGCTCACTGCAGAGGAGAGGCTGCCACTCCTCTGTCGGGAGCTGGACCGGTACCGCCTGGATCTATGCGGCATTCAGGAGGTCCGGTGGACCGGCTCTGGCTCCTGCCACCATGAGGGGTGGACAGTCCTCTACTCGGGGCAGCAGACTGCCAAACAACAGGGTGTGGCTCTTTTGAACAAAAGAATGAAGGGGGCGTGGGAGCGTGGCGGTGAGGTGTGGGAAGCTGTAAGCCCCAGGCTACTTTGGGCTCGCCTTCCCATCAACCGGAGGCGAGGAATGGTGGTCGTGGTTACTTATGCCCCCACCGAAGACGAACATCCGTGGAGGGATGCAGGCAAAGCCGATGAGTCAGATGCCTTCTATGACCTCCTGTCACAGGTGCTGGCTAAAGTGGCCCCTCGGGATAGAGTCATCATGTTGGGTGACTTCAATGCCCGAGTTGGTCATGATACTGGCACCTGGTCTAGAGTGATTGGAGGGCATGGGCCAGATCAGCTCAATAACAACGGTAGGAGGCTGCTAGATTTTTGTGCCGCCCATGGGCTTGTAATTACCAACACGCTGTTCCGGCATCGGCGCATCCACACAACATCATGGATGCATGCCGGGTCCAAGCAAGAACATCTGCTGGACTACATAGTGACGGACCAGCGAATGCGAGCCCATGTCCTTGACACCAGGACCTACCGTGGAGCTGATCTGCCCTCTGACCATCGACTAGTCATCTGTAAGATGCGCCTGCCATTCTTCCACTCCGGTGGTGGGTGTACACCCAGGACCCCATTCCAACCTAAAGTGGCCTGGTCTCAGTTATCTGATGAAAGTTGCAAGCGAGAATTTCATCATCGCTTGCGGCTGGGATTGGCATCGTCCCCGACTCCTCCTGATGTCGAGGGTAAATGGGCGAGGTTTAGGACTGTGACTCATGCAGCTGCAATGGCTGCTTTGGGTACGCGGTCCAGACCTCCCCAGACACCCTGGATGACAGAGGAGTTGTTCAGGATGGTTGAGAAAAAGCGACAGGCCCACTGTCATCGGCTACAGAATCCCACGTCAGAGAATGAGGAGGCTTACCGCAGCCTTCGCTCGGAGGTTCGGAGAGCCGTGAGGCGCTGCAAGGATGGGTGGTGGTCGCGGGTTGCTGAGGAGATGGAGTCTGCCTCAGTGGCCCGTGATCACAAATCTCTATTTAACTCCATCAAAAAAATAACCTGCAGCGCCACACCTATTACCATCATTAGGGGAAAAAACGGTGATCCAATTTCCGACCCCCAGGAACAGGTTCGCAGATTTGCTGAGCATTTCTGTGAGGTCCTGGGGGAGGGAAAATCCCTCAGCCAGGAAAACATCGTGGCACAAAGTGAGGATGACCCTGCTGAGGCTGCGGTGCCTCAAATATTGGATGAAATCACCCCCTGTGAGTGGCTGGCTGAGGTGCCATCTGCTGAGGAAGTATTGAAGGCGATCCGGAGTCTGAGACCAGGAAAGGCAGCGGGCAGAGATGATCTCCCAAGCGAAATGCTGAGGGAGGGTGGCGTTTGTGCACAGACTGCCCTATATGACATCATAACAACAGTCTGGACCACTGGACGGGTTTCGCAGGATTGGAAGGATGCCCTGGTGGTTCCCCTTTTTAAGAAGGGGGACCGCACAGACTGTAACAACTACAGGGGCATCTCACTCCTCAGTGTGCCGGGAAAGGTCCTGGCAAGGATTATTCAGCATCGTCTTGCCAGGCACGCTGAGGAGAGACTTGCGGAGCCACAATGCGGTTTCAGGAAAGGGCGGTCCTGCACGGATGCTATATTTTCTGTCCGTCTGCTACAGCAGAGGTGTAGGGAATTCCAACAAGACCTACATCTCTGCTTTATTGACCTGGTCAAGGCCTATGATACCATCAGTAGGCCTGGGCTCTGGGTCGTTCTTCGTGCTTTTGGAGTACCTGACCCTCTGCTCACGATCATTAAGGACCTTCATGATGGTGAGCGGGCCCGGGTAAAACTACGTGGCCGGGAGTCAGAGCCATTCCCTGTACACCTTGGGGTGTGACAGGGATGTCCTCTGGCTCCCACATTATTTAACATCTATTTTGACCACGTAGTTCGTGAAGCCTTCAATAGCTGTACCGGAGGAATCTCCATATGGTACAGATATAATGGGAGGCTAATCGATGCCCGGGTGCGGTCAAGGGATGGCTCCCTATTGCTCAACCACGTTATGTATGCTGATGATTTGCTAATAGCTGCTCAGTCAGAGGAGGAGTTGGAGACGCTGCTGCTGAGACTGGAGCGTGCCACTAAGAGGTGGGGCCTTACCATCAGCCCCACCAAAACTAAGCACCTGCCTGGGTATTTTGTACCATCGGACACTCCACCCCCACAACTCCCAATCGGTGATGGGGCAGTTGTGGAGAGAGTGGAGAGTTTCCCATACCTGGGCAGTGTGCTTATGACTGGCTCCAGTTTAACAGCAGAGGTCTCACTCCGAATCAGTCGAGCGGCAATATATTTTCATCGGTTGCGTAACGCTGTGTGGAAGCTACCTGGTCTGTCGCTCCGCACTAAGCTTAAGGTCTTCTCGGCCACGGTCATTCCCTCCCTTCTCTACGCTTGCGAAATGTGGACCCCCCTAATGGAACATCTTCGCCGGTTAGAAACATTTAGGCTGGCCTGCCTACGATCCATCCTGGGTTTAACCAGACTGGATTGTGTGAGGAGCTCACAAATCCTTGAAAGATCTGGGCAGGGTCCCATCGGTGAGCTCCTCCGGCAGGCAAGGCTGCGATGGCTGGGTCATGTAGCCCGCATGCCCAGCCACCGCATGCCGAAACAGCTTTTGTTTGGCCGGATTGATGGGGCTAAGCGGGCGCGGCACGGGCTAGAGAAGAGATGGAGTGATGTGGTACAGGAGGACGTGGAGCTGAGTGGACTTGCCGATGACTGGTACCAGCGGTGTCAAGATCGGCCTCTGTGGAGGAGGCTCGTGAAGGATGCTAGTGGGCAGTTGGAGGCAGTCGCCCTCCAACAACAACGGAGGGCGGAGGAGCGACGCTCACAACAGCGAGCGGAGCGCCGGGTGGCTAAAGCACAGCAGGTTGGCACAGTAGGGGGCACAGGTGGTGTATCAGCCAGTCATCTCAGTCAGTCGACCCGTGGCACCTGGGTCTGCCCCGTGACCTCCTGCCAGCGGGCGTTCGACACTTCACGTGGCCTCAGGGTGCACATAGCCTGGCACAAGCGTCGTGGTGACGTCACCGCCACTTAGTGGCGAATGGCGGTTGTTGTTGTTGTTGTTGGTTGTCAGTGTGTGTGTGTGTGAGGTTGTCAGTGTGTGTGAGTGTGAGGTTGTCAGTGTGTGAGTGTGAGGTTGTCAGTGTGTGAGTGTGAGGTTGTCAGTGTGTAAGTGTGAGGTTGTCAGTGTGTGTGAGTGTGAGGTTGTCAGTGTGTGTGAGAGTGTGAGGTTGTCAGTGTGTGTGTGTGTGAGGTTGTCAGTGTGAGTGTGAGGTTGTCAGTGTTTGTGTGAGTGTGAGGTTGTCAGTGTGTGTGTGAGTGTGAGGTTGTCAGTGTGTGTGTGAGTGTGAGGTTGTCAGTGTGAGTGTGAGGTTGTCAGTGTGTGTGTGAGTGTGAGGTTGTCAGTGTGTGTGTGAGGTTGTCAGTGTGTGTGTGTGAGGTTGTCACAGTGTGTGTGTGAGGTTGTCACAGTGTGTGTGAGTGTGAGGTTGTCACAGTGTGTGTGAGTGTGAGGTTGTCACAGTGTGTGAGTGTGAGGTTGTCACAGTGTGAGTGTGAGGTTGTCACTGACCCTGGTGAATCTTCGTCGTTGTCAAGGCCGCAGGCTTCACCTCCCTCACGACTCTCAAAATGGCGGCGAGCGAGGAGGGGGAGGAGCCAGAAAACTCCGCGTCACGTGGGAGGGGAGAAACTGAAACCTGATTGGCTCCAAGGCGGAGAGATTTTTATTTTTTTTACGGGAAAACTTTATTCTTTTTAACCGTACGACGGATTTACAAAACTCACCATCAACAATAAACACTCGCGTTGGCATTGGCGCGGTCTGAATAAAAAAAAACACAAATTTTTATTGGTTATGTAAATATTTTAAAAAACGCAGTAATATCAGAAATCTCATCTTGAGTAACAAAAAAAACGACCCAAATGATATTCCGTAATCTTAGCTCTTTCGGTAAAGTCACGTTGAAGGGAAACAATAAAATAATAAAATATATATAAAACAATAAAAATTCTCATGACGTTTTGACCATAACACAAACGGTCGTCATCAGGTGTGTCGGTTTGCATAAATGTATTTATTTTTAAACGGTGTATTTATTTATTTATTTTTAAAACGTTAGCGCCACGCGCAGCGATTTGGCAGTTTATTTAGAAGGACTAGTCCATCTATGTTCTGAAAAGAGAAGGGGGGAGACGAAAAATTAATGTATGCTGTCTGAAAGCCACTGTAAGCGTGAATAATCAATTAAGACCTGAAATGGTTTATCAAATCGTTCCAATGATTGCTAAGCCAGAATCCATCTTCTCGGTTGAAATTGTCTCTGTGCTTGTATATGTGGATAGCCTCATGAACGAATCTCTCATGGTAGCCAGATGGCTTACAAAGAACCTCTGTCTTGGAAAAGTCAATTTCATGTGAGCCTCGCTAGTGAATTCACGTCACCAAGGTATTCACCCCACCCCCGTCCACCGCGCTCTTGAGCGTGACGTCACCTCCGCTTGGGTCACTGCCGATATCGTTCCAGTTGCAATCCTTATTTGGGCAAAGCTACGCCCAGTGACTGGTAGCTCATTAACATAATGTGTCCGTTAAAGCCGTCGCGAGTTTATTGCGACGGGTTCAGCGCCCACGCCCCCATCCATCGACATTTGGGCCGGCTTCATTAACATAATTTAACCAAATTTTGATTTAAAGCTTGCGTGACTGCAGTAATTCATATTCTTATAATATAAATATAAAATATATATATTATTATTATTTTGTTGTTTCTCTTCAACGTGACTTTACCGAAAAAACTAAGCATATAATTTATTCAGTTAGAGAGCCGCTCGTGGGGGGGAAGTGACGTCATACTACTTCCTGCTGTCGCGAGGTAACAGGAAGCTGCCGTGTGCGCGCTTGCACTGAAATCCGAGGTGAGAAATTCTCATCGTTGTGGTGGTCGTTGTGGTGGTGGTGGTGGTTGTTGTTGTTTACCAAGGTAGAGCCTCGCTCTCTCACGTAGGGATGTCAGTTGAGTAGCAGCGAGCATGGGAATCGATGTCCAGGTTGGAACTTTACAGCGCGGTGCCTAGCCACGCGGGGCCTTGCCTCCTGCCCTCGCCTGATTGCATTCACTTTAATTATCTCGCTTAAGTTTAATTTGTCTTCACCCGGCTCGCCACTTTGTAACTTAGTTTTATTGTAAATATTCACGCAGTTTTTATTTTCGTTCTTTTGTTAGCAGGCCAAGCCCGCTTGAGCTGCTATACCGCTCTTGTTATCAGAAGCGACCTGCCCACAACAACACAAGGTGAGGCTTTGTCAACGGGTGTGAATGTTTTGACTTAAAACTTTGGTGACTGCAGGAATTAATATTCTTGGTTCTTTCGGTAAAGTCACGTAGATAGAAAATAAAATAAAATAACAGATTATAAATGAAATGAAATGAAAAATAAAAAATTGAAAATAAAGCAAAAAACCCACGACGTTTCGATTGCAACACAAGTGGTCTTTATCTTATTAAATTTAATCTGTTATTTTTATTTTCTATCTACGTGACTTTACTGAAAGAACCAACAATACGTGCGTCAATGTATCTATCGGTCAAAGACGCTAAGCGCGTGCCGCTGTTGACTCTGTTGAACACGGAGGTTATATCAAAACAATAGTTTATTTTTGTTTTCCTCTGGAACTCTTACTAAGAATGGAAACAGGAGGTGAACACAGCACACACATTCAGCTGATGTCGGAACTGTTCATCCCAGCATTCAAGGACATCTGAGCCTGGATTCACACCTCTAAGTTGCGATTGAACATTAATTTATGCATTAGTACATCACACAAATAGTATTGTTTTCAACACCCTTTGCTACGTCAGCTGAATTTAGCTTTCATAAATATTCCTTTTCTAGTCAGACAGCCGAAATTGTGTGCTTAGAGTTTTGAGTTAACATTCATCTTGAAGATACGAGGGCTTCCAGGCATATTAATGACATTTCCCCTCTCATTGTGTGCCATAGCAGCCCGTGGAGAGAAACCCTTCAGGTGCACTCTGTGCGTGAAGGCGTTTGCAGATTCATCAAATCTGATTAATTTGGGAAACTTTTTCATTACATCATGAATATATTCATAAGTATAGACGTGTAAGTCACGTGTGCATTCCTCTGTGCCTGACGTGTAGATGGTGTGGATATTCTTTTTTTCTGTCTGCAGCTGACGCTTCCTCTGCAAAATTGGTCTGATGGAGCAAAGGCACTCAGCGCAGCTCGGTACGACAAGTCAACAATGCGACCAGCGTGCATACAGCACGGATCGGACTGGAAATCTGACACGGCACCAGAGAACTCACACGGGAGAGAAACCCTTCAAATGTACTGTGTGTAACAAGGCATTTGCATGGCCATCGGTTTTTCAGAACCACCAGAGAACACACACGGGAGAGAAACCCTTCAGGTGCACGATGTGCGGGATTGCGTTTACACAGTCATGTAATCTTGTAACACACCAGAGAACACACACGGGAGAGAAACCCTACAAGTGCAGTGTGTGTGTGAAGGCATTTGCACAGTCATCTGATCTTGTAAAACACCAGAGAACACACACGGGAGAGAAACCCTTCAAGTGCAGTGTTTGTGGAAAGGCATTTTCACGGTCATCTGCTCTTAAAAAACACCAGAGAACACACACGGGAGAGAAACCTTTCAGGTGCACTCTGTGCGGGAAGGCGTTTGCACGTTCATCAACTCTTGAAGTACACCAGAGAACACACACGAGAGAGAAACCCTTCAAGTGCAGTGTGTGCGTGAAGGCGTTTGCACAGTCATATGCTCTTGTAAAACACCAGAGAACACACACGGGAGAGAAACCCTTCAAGTGCACTCTGTGCGGGAAAGCGTTTGCACAGTCACCACATCTTAAAGTACACCAGAGAACACACACGGGAGAGAAACCCTTCAAGTGCAGTGTGTGTGGGAAGGCATTTGCACATTCATCAAATCTTCAAGTACACCAGAGAACACAGAAGCATCAGAAGATCCACAAGGAGTGGAGTCTGAAATCAGCTTGTGAAAGTCAAAGTGCCACAATGAGCCCATCCCTCATGAAACACGAACCGGAAGAAAATCCCAGCTTGGACACTTTTAAAGGTATGAAGGTGAAATATGAAGAGGTGATGGTGAAATGTGAAGATGAAGATTCATTTCCAGAATGGGACCTTCACATTGATGAAGGCAATGTGAAGCAGGAGGAGAATTCTGACTGTGAGTCAGAGTGAGCCAACTCCCAGCAGTTTGTGGAAGTGGAGGTGTGGGTGGACTTGCTCCTAGACAACACAAAGTCAAGTGGAGACCCGGTAGATGTGTAAGCCAGAGACGATGTCGCTACAATAGATGCACCTTTGTCACAGGCCTTTAATGACTAGAATGTGAAGTTGAACACTGTGTGGGCCCGTGGGTTGGGTAGATCTCTAACCAGGAGCAAGAGCCAATAAGCTCCCAAGCATTCACTATGTTATAATAATTTATTTTACATGGAGCTTGGTTAATCGCCTCAGCAACTCGGAGTTTCGTATCTCATCTCAAACGCTCGAAGAGCATCCCCAAGTAGCAGCTGCCCCTGTGTGGCACAAGATGGTGGCCCTGCATCGGCCTGCGTGTGGACAAGAGCCTGTTAGTAGGGGGCGATGATTGATGCGTCATCTCAGTTGTGTAGTTTGTAGGTAATGTTTAGAATTTGCTACATTTTCACTCAGACGCCAGCATGCAATGGCCTACTCGTTTTGAATGACACAATAGTATGTTTTACATACACTGTGAAGCAGACTGCAACTTTTTTGTAAAAGCTTCTTGTTAATACGATGTAACGTGATGCAGTATATTTCACTGCATTAATCCAATTTTGTTAATATGCCTGTCAATAATTTAGAATGTATACTTGTCTGGTTTTGTGCATACTTGTAACATTTGATCTGTAAGGGTCAAACATTGAATAAGTGATGTTAGGACAAAGTGTGTGTGTGTTTGAAAGTAACCTGTACAGAGAACTCAGGTGAGACCCGTTGTTCTTGTGATACAGGTCAAACGGTGTTTTTGTGTTCCACGAAGCGTCTGCCTCTGGAGCAACTCATTGTCTTTGAAATAGGTAGCACACTCGGATCATTCATCAGTTACAAGGCATACCACTTGAAAGTTACACGTATAGGAGGAGGTACATTCTCTACAACACGAATTGTAGTTTTGTCTTACGTGTTGACGTAGATTTTGTCTAACTAGGACTAGAAATGCTCCTTGCTGATTGACGTCTGGATGTTCGTAACCATCGGTTGAAGTAAACCCCACTGCTGTTGTTGAGATGCTGGGCACCAATAAGGGTCCAACACATTGACGGCCTTCAGGCCAGGAAAGTCACAACATTTGCACACGAAGGACGCATTCACGCAAGTACCCCGTGCTCCGTTTTAAAATGAAACATCTTTGAATTGTGTTGTGTTTTGAATTAGATGATTTTATTTCTTCATTAAAAGCTTGTATCAATTTTCATCTGGAAGACCTCATTGAAAAGGACATTTCATGTGAATTTTCTCTCGTCATTAAGTAGATGGCCTTGCCTGGGGTTCGGTTCAATGCGGACACAAACTGTACACACACACTGTACACACAGTGTACACACAGTGTACACACACACACAGTGTACACTGTGTGCGTGTGTACACACACAGTGTGCACACAGTGTACAGTGTACACACACAGTATACACAGAGTGTACACACATAGTGTACACACACACAGTGTACACACACACACAGTGTACACACACAGTGTACACACAGTGTATACACACAGTGTACATACAGTGTACACACACAATGTACACATTGTACACACACAGTGTACACACACTATACATACAGTATACACACAGTGTACACACACAGGGAACACACAGTGACACACAGCGACACACAGTGTATACACATAGTGTACACACACACAGTGTACACACACACAGTGTATACACAATAATGTCCACGTTGTTGTTGCTGAGCTCACACACCCAAGGGAAGGAGCAATGGAAAATGAATCTAAATCAACTTAAACTCCAACTCTGTGACGTCACCACTCTACATTACCTCAGCGTGAAACGCTAGGGGGAGGTGTACCTCGCTAGTGACGTCATGTCCCCAAGGTATTCACCCCTCCCCCGTCCCCCGTGCTCTTGAGCGTGACGTCACCTCCGCTTGGGTCACTGCCGATATCGGTCCAGTGGCAATCCTTATTTGGGCAAAGCTACGCCCAGTGACTGGTGGCTCATTAACATAATGTATCCGTTAAAGCCGTCGCGAGTTTATTTCGACGGGTTCAGCGCCCAATAATGTCCACATCGGATTGGGAACATGTAGACAATATGACTGCCTCTTCAGCTGCTACTATGTCGACCAAATGTAAGGAAAACCTGATTTCCAAATTTAACCTCCTCTTCAACAAAAGACCGGACCCACACACCAAAAAGTTAGACGTTAATAAAGTCGTAATTAATCGCAGTAACAGTTCTATTTCCGATGGTCTGAAATCCGTTTTAGCTAAAGGTCTAAACTTTGCAGTCACACCTAAACACATACCAGTTAATGATATAATTGCCCAAGTAGACGTTGCTCTCAGGGGCCTGGGTCACATCGCTGCAGACGTAGCAAGATCTGAAATCGCTGCAACCCTCAAAAACGCTAAGATGCCAGCTAGCAACCTCAGCAAAGATGAGCGTTTTGAATTATATAAATTAAAAAAGAGGAATGATATTGTAGTTCTCTCAGCTGACAAAGGCAATGCTACTGTCATCATGGATAAAATAGAATACAACAACAAAATTAAAGAATTACTCGACGATGGTAGTTATACAAAAATAAAAAGAGATCCCACCAACAGCCTCGTCACACAAACCAACAAAATAATTTCTGATTCAACCGCATTAATTGATCAATCTAAACAGTTTTCGTTGAAACCTTCTGCTGCCAGGCCACCAAGATTATACGGCTTACCAAAAATACATAAAGTTGATACACCTCTTCGTCCCATAGTCTCTACTATCAGCTCCCCCACCTACAAACTAGCTCGTTTTTTGTCTGAAATCCTGCGTCCTTTTACTGGAAAGACCACCTCTGCGGTACAAAATTCTACTCACCTGGTATCAACAATCAAGGGTATTTCCCTGTCCCCAGACGACCTGCTTGTCAGTTTTGATGTAGTTTCCTTATTCACCAAGGTTCCTGTACCTGACACCATTGCAATCATTGAAGACTTGGTTCATCAAGGACTAAACACTGAGGTACCCCCCCTGGTGAGACACTGTTTAACCAATACATACTTCACTTGGAATGGAACTTTCTACAAACAAACTGAGGGCACCCCAATGGGCTCCCCCCTTTCTCCAGTTATAGCTAACATTTTCATGGAGAAATTTGAGACTGACGCCATCCAGACTGCCACTCTGCGCCCAACCTTATGGAAGAGGTACGTGGATGACACTTTTGTCATCTGGCCACATGGCCGGCCTGCTCTAGACCAATTCTTCGACCACATCAATTCCATACACCCAGCCATCAGATTTACCATGGAAGTCGAAATAGATGGCAAGATACCTTTTTTGGATGTCCTAATTAAAAAGAGACCTGATGGTTCAATGAGCCACTCTGTCTGCAGGAAAGCTACCCATACGGATGCTTATCTGAAACCGGATTCCCACCACCATCCATCACAGAAGAATTCTCTCATCAAGACTCTGTATCATAGAGCCCAATGCATATCCGACCAGGAACACATAAGCAGTGAACTCAAGCACGTACACCAAGCTCTTAGGGCTAATGGTTACTCTGACTATACAATCCGCAAAGCTATCACTCAAACCATGAAGAAGAACCCTCTTGAGGAGCCTTTCAAAACCATCACTTTACCCTACATTGCTGGGATCACAAAAAAGATCTCCAAAATCTTGAATAAACACAAGATCCAGGTCCGTTTCAACACATTACATAAAATCCGTGATCTGGTTCCGTCTGTAAAAGATGTGATTCCGGACATACAATACCCTGGTGTCTACAAACTAAGTTGCCTCTGTGGTAGTAGTTACATTGGAGAAACCAAACGCCATATCTCGGACCGCATTCGTGAACATAAAGCAGACCTTAAACACGGTAGGACCAACACCTCGGCCGTAGCAGATCATTGTTCTAATTCAGTAGGCTCACATGCCATTGACTTTTCCAAGACGGAGGTTCTTTGTAAGCCATCTGGCTTCCATGAGAGATTCGTTCATGAGGCTATCCACATATACAAGCACAGAGACAATTTCAACCGAGAAGATGGATTCTATCTTAGCAATCATTGGAAAGATTTGATAAATCATTTCAGTTCTTGATTGATTGTTCACGCTTACAGTGGCTTTCAGACAGCATACATAAAAACAAATTTCGTCTCCCCCCTCCTCTTTTCAAAAAATAGATGGACTAGTCCTGGGCAAACTGCCAATCGTTGCGCGTGACGCAAACGTTATTTTTTATATAAATAAATAAATATGCCGTTTTCAGAATAAATTTATGCAAACCGACACACCTGATGATGACCGTTTGAGTTATGGTCGAAACGTCGTGAGAATTTTTTATTGTTTTATATATATTTTGTTATTTTGTTGTTTCTCTTCAACGTGACTTTACCGAAAAAACTAAGAATATAATATAATTTATTCAGTTGGAGAGCCGCTTGAGGGAGGGAAGTGACGTCATACTACTTCCTGCTGTCGCGAGGCAACAGGAAGCTGCCGTGTGCCCGCTTGCACTGAAATCCGAGGTGAGAAATTCTCATCGTTGTGGTGGTGGTTGTGGTGGTCGTGGTAGTTGTTGTTTACCAAGGTAGAACCTCTCTCTCTCGTAGGGATGTCAGTTGAGTAGCAGCGAGCACGGGAATCGATGTCCAGGTTGGAACTTTACAACGCAGGGCCTAGCCACGCAGGGCCTTGCCTCCTGCCCTCGTCTGATTGCGTTCACTTTAATTATCTCGCTTAAGTTTGATTTGTCTTCACCCGGCTCGCCACTTTGTAACTTTGTTTTATTGTAAATATTCACGCAGTTTTTATTTTCTTTTGTTAGCAGGCCAAGCCCGCTTGAGCTGCTATACCGCTCTTGTTATCAGAAGCGACCTGCCCACAACAACACAAGGTGAGGCTTTGTCAACGTGTGTGAATGTTTTGACTTAAAATTTTGGTGACTGCAGGAATTAATATTCTTGGTTCTTTCGGTAAAGTCACGTAGATAGAAAATTAAATAAAAATAACTATTAAAAAAATTGTAAATAAAGCAAAAAAACTCAAGTCGTTTTGATCGCAACACAAGTGGTCTTTATATAATGTAATTGTATTATCTGTTATTGTTATTTTCTATCTACGTAACTTTACCGAAATCAACAAGAATACGTGTGTCAATGTCTATCGGTCAAAGACGCTCAGCGGCGAGACGCGCAAACTCCAAATATACAGCAGGTGTCAGGTTCGGGATCGAACCCACGACTTCCTGTATACCAGGTGAGGTAGTTAACATCTCACCACGGAGAGAGACACGCAAACTCCAGTTAGCCTCGGATATGTTCGTTGATCCTCAATTAATTACTTGGTGGAGTGAGGAAGCATTCATGCCAGGCAGATGAAGGTGGCCAGGCGTGATTCTAGACACGCCACCGCCTGTTTACTCAGTGACAGTGTACAGTTTGTGTTTGCAGTAACGTCTATTAACTCTGTTGAACACGGAGGTTATAGCGTAACAATAGTTTACTTTTGTTTTCCTCTGGAACTCTTTATAAGAATGGAAACAGGAAGTTAACACAGCACACACATTCAGCTGAAGTCGGAACTGTTCATCCCAGCATTCACGGACATCTGAGCCTGGATTCACACCCCTAAGTTGCGATTGAACGTTGATTTATGCATTTCTGCCTAACACAAATAGTATTGTTTTCAACACCCTTTGCTATGTCAGCTGAATTTAGCTCTCATAAATATTCCTTTTGTAGCCAGACAGCTGAAATTGTGTGCTCGGAGTTTTGGGTGAACATTCATTTTGAAGATACGAGGGCTTCTAGGCATGTTTATGACCATTTGCCCTCTCATTGTGTGCCATCACAGCCCTGTGATGAATTTGGGACACTTTTTCACTACATCATGATGCTGGATGTAATTACCAGCGAAACGTCGTACTCAAACTGTAAATGTTGTAGATTCACTCTTCAACACACCGGTGGGCTAAAGTAGTGAACTATTTGTCTTTTGTCAACGTGACACTTTATTTGCTGATTGGCCATGTCGGGTGGTGGAGGGTTAAGACACATTTATAAATAACGCATATAACCCAAAAACCTTTATTATGAATAATATTGGTCGCGAAAGCCTACATGTTAAACCAAGTATAGACGTGTAAGTCACATGTGACTATATATGTATTCCTCTGTGTCTCGATACTGACGTGTAGATGGTGTGGATATAATTTTTTTCTGTCTGCCGCTGACGCTTCCTCTGACGCTTCCTCCACAGAATTGGTCTGATGGAGCAAAGGCACTCAGCGCAGCTCGGTACTCCAAGTCAACAATGCGACCGGTGTGCATACAGCACGGATCGTACTGGAAATTTGACACGGCACCAGATAACTCACACAGCAGAGAAACCCTTCAAGTGCAGTGTGTGTGGGAAGGCATTTTCACAGTCATCACATCTTCAAGTACACCAGAGAACACACACCGGAGAGAAACCCTTCAGGTGCAGTGTGTGTAGGAAGGCGTTTACACAGTCATCTGCTCTTGTAATGCACCAGAGAACACACACGGGAGAGAAACCCTTCATGTGCAGTGTGTGTAGGAAGGCGTTTACACAATCATCTACTCTTGTAGCACACCAGAGAACACACACGGGAGAGAAACCCTTCAAGTGCACTCTGTGCGGGATAGCGTTTGCACAGCAACGACATCTTCAAGTACACCAGAGAACACAAAAGCATCAGAAGATCTGCAAGGAGTGGAGTCTGAAATCAGCTTGTGAAGGTCAAAGTGCCACAATGAGCCCATCCCTCATGAAACAAGAACCGGAAGAAAATCCCAGCTTGGACACTTTTAAAGTTATCGAGGTGAAATATGAAGAGGTGATGGTGAAGAGTGAAGAAGTGATGGTGAAGAGTGAAGAAGTGAAGGTGAAATGTGAAGATGAAGATTCAACTTCTAAATGGGACCTTCACATCGATGGAGGAAACGTGAAGCAGGAGGAGAATTCTGACTGTGAGGCAGAGCGAGGCAACTCCCAGCAGTTTGTGGAAGTGGAGGTGTTGGTGGACTTCCTCCTAGACAATACAAAGTCAAGTGGAGACCCGGTAGATGTGTAAGCCAGAGACGATGTCGCTACAATAGATGCACCTTTGTCACAGGCCTTTAATGACAATAATGTGAAGTTAAACACTCAATTCCTAGGTTCAACCTGCAGAGTTAGAGCGGCCAGTCTTTGTGGACCTGTGGGTTGGGTTGATCTCTAACCAGGAGCGAGAGCCAATAAGGTCCCAAGCATTCACTATTTTATCAATTGCATTTATATGGTGCCTGCTTAATCGCCTCTACGTGACTTTACCGAAAGAACCAAGGAGTATGGGTCCCTGCAGTCACAAACTTCAAATCAAGATTGTCTCAGCAACTCGAAGTTTTGTATCTCGTTTCAGACACTCGAAGAGCATCCCCAAGTAGCAGCTTCCCTTGTGTGGCACAAGGTGGTGGCCCTGCACCGGCCTGCATGTGAACAAGAGCCTGTCAGTAGGGGGCGTTGGTTGATGAGGCATCTTAGTTGTGGAGGTTGTAGGTAATTTTTCGATTTAAAGCTTTCGTGACTGCAGGGATTCATCTTCTTGGTTCTTTCGGTAAAGTCACGTAGAAGGGAAATAATAAGATAATAAAAATAAAACATAATAAAATAAAATTCTCACGACGTTTCGGCTGCTTGCGAACGTCGTGAGAATTTTATTTTATTGGTTTATTATTTCCCTTCTACGTTACTTTGTAGGTAATGTTTAGAATTTTATCAATTTTGACCGAGATGCCAGCATGCAAATGCAATAGTACGTTGTACATACACTGTTAAGTAGACGGTGCATATATTTTTTTAAATAGCTTTTTGTTAATACGATGTAACCTGATGCGGTCTATTTCACTGCGGTAATTCAATTTTGTTAAAATGCCTGTCAATAATTTAGAATGAATACTTGTCTGATTGTGCGTGTGCATGTAACATTTTGTCTGAGGGTAAACATTGAATAAGTGATGTTAGAACAAAGTGTGTCTGTTTGGAAGTGACCTGTACAGAGAACTCGGGTGAGACCCATTGTTCTTGTGATCGGGGTCAAAGGGTACTTTTGTATTTCACGAAGCGTCGGCCTCTGAAGCAACTCATTGTCTTTGAAATAGGGAGCACGCTTGGATCATTCATCAGTTACAAGGCATACCACTTGAAATTTACACGTATAGGAGGAGGTACATTCTCTACAACACGAATTGTAGTTTTGTCTTACGTGTTGAGGTAGATTTTGTCTAGCTAGGACTAGAAATGCACCTTGCTGATTCACGTTTGGATGTTCGTACCTATCGCTTGAAGCAAACCCCACTGCTGTTGTTGAGACGCTGTGCACCAATAAGGGTGCAACACATTGACGGCCTTCGGCCAGGAAAGTCACAACATTTGCACACAAAGGACGCATTCACGCAAGCGCCCCGTGCTCCGTTTTGAAGTTTTAAAATGAAACATCTTTGAATCGTGTTGTGTTTTGAATTAGATGATTGTTATTTCTTCATTAAAAGCTTATTTCATTTTACATCCGGAAGGCTTCGTTGAGAAGGACATTTCGTGTGAATTTTCTCTCGTCGTTAAGTAGACGGCCTTGCCGGGGGTTCGGTTCAATGCGGACTTTCACCTGGTAGGGGATCGCGGGATCGAGATAAGGCGACACGGAGCTGCTGGCCGTCTGCAGATCGATTCCAACGTAATCGAGCGTCTGTCCCTGCGCCTCCGTCGTTGGTACAGGGGGTGCGTTTCTCCGTTGTGGAGTTTCTGTGTAATGTTTGGAATTGCCCCAATTTTGACCGTGACACCAACATGCAATGTCCTGTGCGTTGTGAATGACACAACGTTATATTTTACATCTGCCGTTTAGCAGACTGCGCATATTGTGGTGAATGATACTGGGGTAGCCAGGTGTGCCTGTCGGATTTTAACCTTGAACCTCTGCAATAAATAGAGAATGTGCTACAACATTCTTGGTTCTTTCGGTAAAGTCACATAAATAGAAAATAAAAATAAAGCGTTTATTTTTATTATTTAAATCGTCAATTTTTTTTTTTCTTTAATGTAACATTTTAATTTACGTGACTTGACGAAAAAAAACAAGAACGTTAATTCCTGCGGTCGCGAACGTTTTGAGTCAAAATAGAATGTGCCACCACTCGGCTCGCCTCAATCTGCATGGAGGCGTGGGGGTGGGGGTCAGCCTGAGAGAGTTTCTCACCGGCGCAGAACTTCCACGCAGAGGCTCCACGCAGCTTCGTGCGGAGCGACAGGCCAGGCAGCTCCCACACAGCGTGGTGCAGCTCGTTAACATTTATGGTCTTGCTTCTTTCGGTAAAGTCACGTAGATAGAAAATAACAAAAACAAGAAAATTGGAGAAATAATACATTGATGAAAAGATGCCCATTGGTCGACTGAGATGACTGTACCCCCCACAGTGTATACACACACACAGTGTACACACACAGTGTACACACACATTGTACACACACACAGTGTACACACATTGTGTACACACACAGTGTACACACAAACAGTGTATACACACAGAGTACACACACACACAGTGTACACACAGACACAGTGTGTACACACACACAGTGTACACACACATACACACAGTGTACACACACACAGTGTACACACACACAGTGTACACACACATACACACAGTGTACACACACACAGTATATACACACACAGTGTATACACAGTGTACACACACACACAGTGTACACATACACACACAGTGTACACACACAGTGTACACACACACAGTGTACATACACAGTATATACACACACACATAGTGTACACACAGTGTATACACACACAGTGTATACACACACAGTGTATACACACACACAGTGTGTACACACAGTGTACACACACAGTGTATACATACAGTGTATACACAATAATGTCCACGTTGTTGTAGCTGAGCCCACGCACCCAAGAGATGGAGCAATGTAAAATTAATCTAAATCAACTTAAACTCCAATCCCGCTCTGTGACGTCACCACTCAACATTACTTCATCGGCGTGAAACGCCAAGGGGAGGTGTACCTCGCTAGTGACGTCATGTCACCAAGGTATTCCACCGCGCTCTTGAGCGTGACGTCACCTCCGCTTGGGTCACTGCCGATTGCGGTCCAGTGCCTCATTAACATAATGTCTTCGTTAAAGCCGTCGAGAGTTTATTGCGACGGGTTCATTGCCCACCACATATGGGAGGCACATTAACATAATTTATTCATTCTCTAATTTATTTATTTACGGAGCCGCTCATTGTGGGAGGAGCGTGTCTCGTTCCCCGGAAGTGACGTCACGTCACCTGTTGCCGCGTGACGTCACGAGGTAACAGGAAGCGATAGCTTCCTGCACCGGAATCCGAGGTGAGAAATTCTCATTGCGATTGTGGTTGTTGTGGTGGTGGTTCTGGTTGTTTACCAAGGTAGAGCCTCTCTCTCGTAGGGATGTCAGTTGAGTAGCAGCGAGCATGGGAATCGATGTCCAGGTTGGAACTTTACAACGCGGGGCCTAGCCACGCGGGGCCTTGCCTCCTGCCCTCGCCTGATTGCATTCACTTTAATTATCTCGCTTAAGTTTAATTTGTCTTCACCCGGCTCGCCACTTTGTAACTTTGTTTTATTGTAAATATTCACGCAGTTTTTATTTTCTTTTGTTAGCAGGCCAAGCCCGCTTGAGCTGCTATACCGCTCTTGTTATCAGAAGCGACCTGCCCACAACAACACAAGGTGAGGCTTTGTCAACGTGTGTGAATGTTTTGACTTAAAACTTTGGTGACTGCAGGAATTAATATTCTTGGTTCTTTCCGTAAAGTCACGTAGATAGAAAATAAAATAAAAATAACAATAAAATTAAATTAAAAATTGAAAATAAAGCAAAAAACCCACGAGGTTTCGATCGCAACACAAGTGGTCTTTATCTTATTAAATTTAGTCTGTTATTTTTATTTTCTATCTACGTGACTTTACTGAAAGAACCAACAATACGTGTGTCAATGTATCTATCGGTCAAAGACGCTAAGCGCGTGCCGCTGTTGACTCTGAATGTGTGGAGGGGAACACCTTCACCACGGGGAGAGAGAGACAGAGACACGGATAGCCTCGGCTATGTTGATTGATCCTCGATTCATTACTTGGTGGAGTGAGGAAGAATTAATGCTGAGCAGATGAAGGTGGCCAGGCATGGTGCTGGTCACACCACCACCTGTTTACTCATGGCAGTGTGTGACAGTGTCAAGTTTGTGTTTGCAGTAAAGTCTATTAACTCTATTGCACACGGAGGTTATATCAAAGCAATAGTTTATTTAGTTTTCCTCTGGAACTATTTATAAGAATGGAAACAGGAGGTGAACACAGCACACACATTCAGCTGAAGTCAGAACTGTTCAACCCAGCATTCAAGGACATCTGAGCCTGGATTCACACCTCTAAGTTGCGATTGAACATTAATTAATGCTTCTTTGGTTCTTTCGGTAAAGTCACGTAGAATGATAATAAAATAATAAATTGATAAAATAAAATAACACAATAATATTCTCACGACGTTTCGGCCACAACACAAGCGGCCTTCATCAGGTGAAGGGGGCGAGACTGTCTGGTAGGACAGCGCTGGAGTGAAAGAGCCACGTTCAGATACGGCCTTTAAGCTGTGTGAGAGGAACAAAGCGCCCTCAAATTTCAGCTTTGTTCCTCTCACACAGCTTAAAGGCCGTATCTGAACGTGGCTCTTTCACTCCAGCGCTGTCCTACCAGACAGTCTCGCCCCCTTCACCTGATGAAGGCCGCTTGTGTTGTGGCCGAAACGTCGTGAGAATATTATTGTGTTATTTTATTTTATCAATTTATTATTTTATTATCATTCTACGTGACTTTACCGAAAGAACCAAAGAAGATGAATCATTGCAGTCACGAAAGCTTTAAATCGAAAATTTATTAATGCATTTCTGCATAACAGAAATAGTATTAAATTTTGATTTAAAGCTTTCGTGACTGCAGTAATTCATATTCTTAGTTTTTTCGGTAAAGTCACGTTGAAGGGAAACAACAAAATAATAAAATATATATAAAACAAAAAATTCTCACGACGTTTCGACCATAACTCAAACGACCGTTTGAGACCATAACTCAAACGACCGTTTGAGTTATGGTTACCGAAAAAACTAAGAATAGAAATAGTATTGTTTTCAACACCCTTTGCTATGTCAGCTGAATTTAGCTTTCGTAAATATTCCTTTTATAGTCAGCCGAAATTGTGTGCTTAGAGTTTTGGGTTAATATTCATTTTGAAGATACGAGGGCTTCCAGGCATATTAATGACATTTGCCCTATCATTGTGTGCCATAGCAGCCCGTGGAGAGAAACCCTTCAGGTGCACTCTGTGCGGGAAGGCGTTTGCAGATTCATCAAATCTGATTAATTTGGGAAACTTTTTCACTACATCATGCATATATTAATAAGTATAGACGTGTAAGTCACGTGTGCATTCCTCTGTACCTGACGTGTAGATGGTGTGGATATTATTTTTTTCTGTCTGCAGCTGACGCTTCCTCTGCAGAATTGTTCTGATGGAGCAAAGGCAGTCAGCGCAGCTCGGTACGACAAGTCAGCAATGCGACCAGCGTGCATACAGCACGGACCGGACTGGAAATTTGACACGGCACCAGAGAACTCGCACAGGAGAGAAACCCTTCAAATGTACTGTGTGTAACAAGGCATTTGCATGGCCATCAGTTCTTCAGACCCACCAGAGAACACACACGGGAGAGAAACCCTTCCGGTGCACTCTGTGCGGGAAGGCGTTTGCACAGTCACCACATCTTAAAGTACACCAGAGAACACACACGGGAGAGAAACCCTTCAAGTGCAATGTGTGTGGGAGGACATTTTCAGATTCATCTGCTCTTAAAACACACCAGAGAACACACACGGGAGAGAAACCCTTCAGGTGCAGTGTGTGTGGGATGGCGTTTACACAGTCATATAATCTCGTATTACACCAGAGAACGCACACGGGAGAGAAACCCTTCCAGTGCAGTGTGTGTGGGAAGGCATTTTCACGGTCATCTCTTAAAAAACACCAGAGAACACACACGGGAGAGAAACCCTTCAAGTGCAGTGTGTGTGGGAAGACATTTTCAGATTCATGTAATCTTGTAATACACCAGAGAACACACACGGGAGAGAAACCCTTCAAGTGCACTCTGTGCGGGAAAGCGTTTGCACAGTCACCACATCTTAAAGTACACCAGAGAACACACACGGGAGAGAAACCCTTCAAGTGCAGTGTGTGCGGGAAGGCATTTGCACATTCATCAAATCTTCAAGTACACCAGAGAACACAGAAGCATCAGAAGATCCACAAGGAGTTGAGTCTGAAATCAGCTTGTGAAAGTCAAAGTGCCGCAATGAGCCCATCCCTCATGAAACAAGAACCGGACGAAAATCCCAGCTTAGACACTTTTAAGGTATAAAGGTGAAATATGAAGAGGTGAAGGTGAAATATGAAGAGGTGATGGTGAAATGTGAAGAAGTGATGAGCGAAGAAGTGAAGGTAAAATGTGAAGATGAAGATTCAACTCCAAAATGGGACCTTCACATCGTGAAGCAGGAGGAGAATTCTGACTGAGGCAGAGCGAGGCAACTCCCAGCAGTTTGTGGAAGTGGAGGTGTGGGTGGACTTGCTCCTAGACAATACAAAGTCAAGTGGAGACCCGGTAGATGTGTAAGCCAAAGACGATGTCGCTACAATAGATGCACCTTTGTCACAGGCCTTTAATGATTAGAACGTGAAGTTGAACACTCATTTCTTAGGTTCATCCTGCAGAGTAAGGGCGGCCAGTCTTTGTGGGCCCGTGGGTTGGGTAGATCTCTAACCAGGAGCAAGAGCCAATAAGCTCCCAAGCATTCATGGTGCTTGCTTAACCACCTCAGCAACTCGGAGTTTTGTGTTGTACCTCGTCTGAAACACTCGAAGAGCATCCCCAAGTAGCAGCTGCCCCTGTGTGGCACAGGGTGGTGGCCCTGCACCGGCCTGCATGTGGACAGGAGCCTGTCAGTAAGGGGTGATGATTGATGTGTCATCTCAGTTGTGTACTTTGTAGGTAATGTTTAGAATTTGCTACATTTTCACTCAGACGCCAGCATGCAATGGCCTACTCGTTTTGAATGACACAATAGTATGTTTTACATACACTGTGAAGCAGACTGTGCATTTTTTTAAAAGTTTGTTAATACGATGTAACGTGATGCAGTATATTTCACTGCAGTAATCCAATTTTGTTAATATGCCTGTCAATAATTTAGAATGTATACTTGTCTGGTTTTGTGCATACTTGTAACATTTGATCTGTAAGGGTCAAACATTGAATAAGTGATGTTAGGACAAAGTGTGTGTGTGTATTTGAAAGTAACCTGTACAGAGAACTCAGGTGGGACCCGTTGTTCTTGTGATACAGGTCAAACGGTGTTTTTGTGTTCCACGAAGCATCTGGAGCAACTCATTGTCTTTGAAATAGGTAGCACGCTCGGATCATTCATCAGTTACAAGGCATACCACTTGAAAGTTACACGTATAGGAGGAGGTACATTCTCTACAACACGAATTGTAGTTTTGTCTTACGTGTTGATGTAGATTTTGTCTAACTGGGACTATAAATGCACCCTGCTGATTGACGTCTGGATGTTCGTTACCTATCGGTTGAAGCAAACCCCACTGCTGTTGTTGAGACGCTGTGCACCAATAAGGGTCCAACACATTGACGGCCTTCATGCCAGGAAAGTCACAACATTTGCACACAAAGGACGAATTCACACAAGCACCCCTTGCTCCGTTTTGAAGTTTTAAAATGAAACATCTTTGAATTGTGTTGTGTTTTGAATTAGATGATTTTATTTCTTCATTAAAAGCTTGTATCAATTTTCATCTGGAAGACTTCATTGAAAAGGACATTTCGCGTGAATTTTCTCTCGTCATTAAGTAGATGGCCTTGCCGGGGGTTCGGTTCAATGCGGACACATACAGTGTACACACACAGTGTGCACACACAGTGTACACACACAATGTACACACACTGTACACACAGTGTATACACACTGTACACACAGTGTACATACAGTGTACACACACAATGTACACATTGTACACACACAGTGTACACACACACTATACATACAGTATACACAGTGTACACACACAGGGAACACAGTGTATATATACAGTGTACACACACACAGTGACACACACAGTGACACACAGCGACACACAGTGACATAGTGTACATACACACAGTGTACACACACACAGTGTATACTCAATAATGTCCACGTTGTTGTAGCTGAGCTCACACACCCAAGGGAAGGAGCAATGGAAAATGAATCTAAATCAACTTAAACTCCAACTCTGTGACGTCACCACTCTGCATTACCTCATCGGCGTGAAACGCCAGGGGGAGGTGTACCTCGCTACTGACGTAATGTCACCAAGGTATTCACCCCTCCGCCGTCCCCCGCGCTCTTGAGCGTGACGTCACCTCCGCTTGGGTCTGCCGATATCGGTCCAGTGGCAATCCTTATTTGGGCAAAGCTACGCCCAGTGACTGGTGGCTCATTAACATAATGTGTCCGTTAAAGCCGTCGCGAGTTTATTTCGACGGGTTCAGCGCCCACGCCCCCATCCCTCGACATATGGGCCGGCGTCATTAACATAATTTATTCAGTTGGAGAGCCGTTGGTGGGAGGGAAGTGACGTCATACTACTTCCTGCTGTCGCTAGGTAACAGGAAGCTGCCGTGTGCGCGCTTGCACTGAAATCCGAGGTGAGAAATTCTCATCGTTGTGGTGGTGGTTGTGGTGGTGGTTGTTGTTGTTTACCAAGGTAGAGCCTCTCTCTCGTAGGGATGTCAGTTGAGTAGCAGCGAGCATTGGAATCGATGTCCAGGTTGGAACTTTACAACGCGGGGCCTAGCCACGCGGGGCCTTGCCTCCTGACCTCGCCTGATTGCATTCACTTTAATTATCTCGCTTAAGTTTAATTTGTCTTCACCCGGCTCGCCACTTTGTAACTTTGTTTTATTGTCAATATTCACGCAGTTTTTATTTTCTTTTTCATCAGGCCAAGCCCGCTTGAGCTGCTATACCGCTCTTATCAGAAGCGACCTGCCCACAACAACACAAGGTGAGGCTTTGTCAACGTGTGTGAATGTTTTGACTTAAAACTTTGGTGACTGCAGGAATTAATATTCTTGGTTCTATCGGTAAAGTCACGTAGATAGAAAATAAAAATAAAAAATAGTAAATAAACCAAAAAACCGCACGTTTTGATTGCAACACAAGTGGTCTTTATTTAATTTGATTGTATTATCTGTTATTGTTATTTCCTATCTACGTAACTTTACCGAAAGAACCAAGAATGCGTGTCAATAGAAATAGGTTTTACCCTTTTAACTGGCACAAAAACCGACACCTTTATTCAAGGCATCATGTTTGCAATAACCACAACACAAGCAGTCAAAATGCAAACAAAAGAGACAACTCTGATAATAATATGCACTGTCCTTGAATTTGATTGGTCCACACCCGAGACGGCTTTTCTTAGAGCCTAGTCTCCACTGGTGTTGAACCAGAAGACGCCAAAAGGCGTACAACTCAAAAACAGCGCACTATCAGAGTATTGAGGGCTCTGGGTGAGCATTTACATTATGAGACCTCCTTTACCAGTAACAAGATATAGAAATAGGTTTTACCCTTTTGTTTGCATTTTGACTGCTTGTGTTGTGGTTATTGCAAACATGATGCCTTGAATAAAGGTGTCAGTTTTTGTGCCAGTTAAAAGGGTAAAACCTATTACTATATTTTTTTACTGGCAAAGGAGGTCTCATCAAGTACGTGTATCAATGTCTATCGGTCAAAGACGATAAACGGAGAGACTCGCAAACTCCAAATATACAGCAGGCGTCTGGGTCGGGATCGAACCCATGACTTCCTGTGTACCAGGTGAGGTAGTTAACATCTCACCACGGAGAGAGACACGCAAACTCCAGTTAGCCTCGGCTATGTTCGTTGATCCTCAATTAATTACTTGGTGGAGTGAGGAAGCATTAATGCTGAGCAGATGAAGGTGGCCAGGCATGATTCTGGACATGCCACCGCCTCTTGACCCGTGCCAGTGTGTGAGAGTGTCAAGTTTGTGTTTGCAGTAAAGTCTATGCTAAATTATCCTGTTTGATATGTAAACCCCTTTGTCAAGGTGCCTCACTTCTCTCAACCAGCTTAAAAGACGCTGCGAATCTTAGCAGTGTTCATTGTAGCTCTGTCGTCTCGACAGGTCTGTTCAACATTAATGTTGAAGATGTGAGTGCTTACAGGAATATTTATGACATTTGCCCTCTCATTGCGTGCCATGACAGTGCTGTTTGCACAGTCACACAGTCACTGTAAGATGTTTTTCTTGGTCGTGTTTTTGTTTTTTTGCTTGCTGTGGTTGCACCCGATTCAAGAGCCGAATGGCTCACGGGACTATAACCAAAATAAATCAAACTGAAAATCAAAAAACTGAAACCGCGTGATGAATTTGGGAAAGTTTTTCACTGCATCTCCAAATATATATAAAAAAGGCAAAGTTGTGATTGTGTGTGTCTGTTCAAAATGTTTAGCATACTTCCCGACATGCAACAAACTGGAAACTTGCCATGTGGGTACTTTCCAGACTGTACACCGTGCAAACAATATACAAATACACTTTTGTGTTTTATTGGGGGGGGGAGGGGAGCTCAATAATGTATAGATTTTTTGCACGGCAAGTGAGCTGTGACGTCAAATCTGTCACGTGACCCTCGCATGTGGAAGAGTAATGCATTGTAGTGTAGTGGTTAGCGTTGTGTGTGTGTGTCTGTGTGTGTCTGTGTGTGTAAGCGTAACGCATTGTAGTGTAGCGGTTAGCGCTACGCTACGCTACAAACCCAGCGACCCGAGTTCGATTCCCGGTCACAGCCACCACCGGTGACGATTGTTTGAACCGCTTCTGGGCCTCCCTAGGTCGACTCAGCCTAAAACGAGTAACTGTTGTGGTGTGAACATCACCACTGGGGAGACAAAGGCGGCCGGACGTGGTGGATCAAAGTCCCGGGCGAAGCCGGGTAGTACAGGTAGTCATGAATACATGAATGAATATAGACGTGTAAGTCACGTGTGACTATATATTAATTCCTCCATGGCTCGATACTGACGTGTAGATGGTGTGGATATTCTTATTTTCTGTCTGCAGCTGATGCTGGTCTGATGGAGCAAAGGCCCTCAGCACACCAGCTCGGTACGACAAGTCAACAATGCGACCAGCGTGCATACAGCACGGATCGGACTGGAAATTTGACACAGCACCAGAGAACTCGCACAGGAGAGAAACCCTTCAAGTGCACTGTGTGTGACAAGGCATTTACATGGCCATCAGTTCTTGAGACCCACCAGACAACACACACAGGAGAGAAACCCTTCAAGTGCACTGTGTGTGGGAAGTCATTTTCACAGTCATCTGCTCTTAAAATTCACCAGAGAAAACACACGGGAGAGAAACCTTTCAAGTGCAGTGTGTGTGGGAAGACATTTTCAGATTCATTTGCTCTTAAAACACACCAGAGAACACACACGGAAGAGAAACCCTTCAAGTGCAGTGTGGGTGGGACGGCATTTTCATGGTCATCAGCTCTTAAAACACACCAGAGAACACATACGGGAGAGAAGCCCTTCAAGTGCAGTGTGTGTGTGAAGGCATTTTCACGGTCATCTGCTCTTAAAACACACCAGAGAACACACACGGGAGAGAAACCCTTCAGATGCAGTGTGTGTGTGAAGGCATTTTCACAGTCATCTGCTCTTAAAACACACCAGAGAACACACACGGGAGAGAAACCCTTCAAGTGCACTGTGTGTGGGAAGACATTTTCAGATTCATCTACTCTTAAAAAACACCAGAGAACACACACGGGAGAGAAACCCTTCAAGTGCAGTGTTTGTGGGAAGGCATTTTCATGGTCATGTCCTCTTAAAATACACCAGAGAACACACACGGGAGAGAAACCCTTCAGGTGCAGTGTGTGTGGGAAGACATTTTCATGGTCATCTGCTCTTAAAACACACCAGAGAACACATACGGGTGAGAAACCCTTCAGGTGCAGTGTGTGTGGGAAGACATTTTCAGATTTATCTACTCTTAAAAAACACCAGAGAACACACACGGGAGAGAAACCCTTCAAGTGCAGTGTGTGTGGGAAGACATTTTCAGGTTCATTTGCTCTTAAAACACACCAGAGAACACAGACGGGAGAGAAACCCTTCAAGTGCACTGTGTGTGGGAAGGCATTTTCACGGTCATCTGCTCTTAAAAAACACCAGAGAACACACACGGGAGAGAAACCCTTCAAGTGCAGTGTGTGTGGGAATGAATTTTCACGGTCATCTCGTCTTAAAACACACCAGAGAACACACACGGGAGAGAAACCCTTCAGGTGCAGTGTGTGTGGGAAGACGTTTTCAGATTCATCTGCTCTTAAACAACACCAGAGAACACACACTAGAGACAAACCCTTCAAGTGCACTGTGTGTGGGAAGGCATTTCCAGATTCATTCAATCTTCAAAGACACCAGAGAACACACACGGGAGAGAAACCCTTCAAGTGCAGTGTTTGTAGGAAGGCATTTTCACAGTCATCTGCTCTTAAAAAACACCAGAGAACACATACGGGAGAGAAACCCTTCAAGTGCAGTGTGTGTGGGAAGGCATTTTCACAGTCATCTGCTCTTAAAACACACCAGAGAACACACACGGGAGAGAAACCCTTCAAGTGCACTGTGTGTGGGAAGGCATTTTCACGGTCATCTGCTCTTAAAAAACACCAGAGAACACACACGGGAGAGAAACCCTTCAAGTGCAGTGTGTGTGGGAAGGCATTTTCAAAGTCATCTGCTCTTAAAACACACCAGAGAACACACATGGGAGAGAAACCCTTCAAGTGCAGTGTGTGCGGGAAGGCATTTGCAAATTCATCAAATCTTCAAGTACACCAGAGAACACACACGGGAGAGAAACCCTTCAGGTGCACTCCGTGCGGTAAGGCGTTTTCACAGCAACAACATCTTCAAGTACACCAGAGAACACAAAAGCATCAGAAGATCCACAAGGAGTGGAGTCTGAAATCAGCTTGTGAAAGTCAAAGTGCCGCAATAAGCCCATCCCTCATGAAACACGAACTGGAAGAAAATCCCAGCTTGGACACTTTTAAAGGTATCGAGGTGAAATGTGAAGAGGTGATGGTAAAGAGGGAAGAAGTGATGGTGAAGAACAAAGAAGTGAAGGTGAAATGTGAAGATGAAGATTCAACTCCAAAATGGGACCTTCACATTGATGGAGACAACGTGAAGCAGGAGGAGAATTCTGACTGTGAGGCAGAGCGAGGCAACTCCCAGCAGTTTGTGGAAGTGGAGGTGTGGGTGGACTTCCTCCGAGAGAATACAAAGTCAAGTGGAGACCCGGTAGATGTGTAAGCTTGAGACGATGTCGCTACAATAGATGCACCTTTGTCACAGGCCTTTAATGACAAGAATGTGAAGTTGGACACTCAATTCCTAGGTTCAACCTGCAGAGTAAGGGCGGCCAGTCTTTGTGGGCCCGTGGGTTGAGTAGATCTTTAACCAGGAGTGAGAGACAATAAGCCCCCAAGCATTCACTATGTTATAATAATTGCATTTACACGGTGCTTGCTTAACCGCCTCAGCAACTCGGAGTTTCGTGTCGTATCTCGCTTGAAACACTCGAAGAGCATCCCCAAGTAGCAGCTGCCCCTGTGTGGCACAGGGTGGTGGCCCTGCACCGGCCTGCATGTGGACAAGAGCCTGTCAGTAGGGGGCCATGATTGATGCGTCATCTCAATTGTGTAGTTTGTAGGCAATCTTGATTCGAAGCTTTCGTGACTGCAGGAATCCACACTCTTGAGTTCTTTCGGTAAAGTCACCACGTGGGTAGAAACATAACAGGTCACGGCGTTTAGATCACAACACAAGCAATCGTCATCAGGTGGGACAACCACAGCAAGAGGAACTGCTGAAGTAGTAGGCGCCTACTCCAGCAGTTTCCTCTTATTGCTGCTGTGCTTGTCCCACCTGATGACGATTGCTTGTGTTGCCATAGAAACGCCGTGATCTATTTGTAGCGTAATGGTTTAAATTTGCTACATTTTGACCCAGACGCCAGCATGCAACGGCCTACTCGTTTTGAATGACGCAACAATAGTACGTTGTACATACACTGTTAAGTAGACGGTGCGTATTTGTAAAATAACTTCTTGTTAATACGATGTAACGTGATGCAGTCAATTTCGCTGCAGTAATTCAATGTTGTTAATATGCCCGTCAATATGCCCGTCAATAATTTAGAATTAATACTTGTCTGATTGTGCGCGTACATGTAACATTTTATCTGAGGGTCACACATTGAATAAGTGATGTTAGGACAAAGTGTGTGTGTGTGTTTGGAAGTAACCTGTACAGAGAACTCAGGTGAGACCCGTTGTTCTTGTGATACAGGTCAAAGGGTACTTTTGTGTTTCACGAAGCGTCTGCCTCTGAAGCAACTCATCGTCTTTGAAATAGGGAGCACGCTCGGATCATTCATTCTCTACAACACGAATTGTAGTTTTGTCTTATCTGTTGATGTAGATTTTGTCTAACTGGGACTAGAAATGCTCCTTGCTGATTCACGTCTGGATGTTCGTACCTATCGGTTGAAGCAAACCCCACTGCTGTTGTTGAGACGCTGTGCACCAATAAGGGTCCAACACATTGACGGCCTTCAGGCCAGGAAAGTCACAACATTTGCACATGAAGGACGCATTCACGCAAGTACCCCATGCTCCGTTTTGAAGTCTTTAAAATGAAACATCTTTGAATTGTGTTGTGTTTTGAATTAGATGATTTTATTTCTTCATTAAAAGCATGTATCAATTTACATGTGGAAGACTTCATTGAAAAGGACATTTCGTGTGAATTTTCTCTCGTCATTAAGTAGATGGCCTTGCCGGGGGTTCGGTTCAATGCGGACACAAACAGTGTACACACACAGTGTACACACACACAGTGTACACACAGTGTACACACACAGTGTATACACAGTGTACACACACACAGTGTACACACAGTGTATACACAGTGTGCACACAGTGTACATACAGTGTGCACACAATGTACACACACATTGTACACACACAGTGTACACACACATTGTACATACAGTATATACACAGTGTACACACACGGTACACACACAGTGTATATATACACACACAGTGTACACACACACAGTGACACACAGTGTAGACACACAGGGTATACACAGTGTACACACACACAGTGACACACAGCGACACACAGTGACACACACATTGTATACACATAGTGTACATACACACAGTGCACACACACACAGTGTATACACAATAATGTCCACGTTGTTGTAGCTGAGCTCACACACCCAAGGGAGGGAGCAATGGAAAATGAATCTAAATCAACTTAAACTCCAACTCTGTGACGTCACCACTCTGCATTACCTCATTGGCGTGAAACGCCAGGGGGAGGTTTCCCTCTGTAGTGACGTCATGTCACCAAGGTATTCATCAGTCCACCGCATTCTTGAGCGTGACGTCACCTCCGCCTGGGTCGCTGCCGATATCGTTCCAGTGGCAATCCTTATTTGGGCAAAACTACGCCCAGTGACTGGTGGCTCATTAACATAATGTTTTCGTTAAAGCCGTCGCGAGTTTATTGCGACCGGTTCAGCGCCCACGCCCCCATCGCTCGACATATGGGCCGGCCTCATTAACATAATTTATTCAGTTACAGAGCCGCTCGTGGGTGGGAAGGGACGTCATACTACTTCCTGCTGTCGCTAGGCAACAGGAAGCTGCCGTGTGCGCGCCTGCACTGAAATCCGAGGTGAGAAATTCTCATCGTTGTGGTGGTGGTGGTCGTTGTGGTGGTGGTGGTTGTTGTTGTTTACCAAGGTAGAGCCTCTCTCTCTCGTAGGGATGTCAGTTGAGTAGCAGCGAGCATGGGAATCGATGTCCAGGTTGGAACTTTACAACGCGGGGCCTAGCCACGCGGGGCCTTGCCTCCTGCCCTCGCCTGATTGCGTTTACTTTCATGATCTCACTTAAGTTTAATTTGTCTTCACCCGGCTCGCCACTTTGTAACTTTGTTTTATTGTCAATATTCACGCAGTTTTTATTTTTTTCACCAGGCCAAGCCCGCTTGAGCTGCTATACCGCTCTTATCAGAAGCGACCTTCCCACAACAACACAAGGTGGGGCTTTGTCAACGTGTGTGAATGTTTTGACTTAAAACTTTGGTGACTGCAGGAATTAATATTCTTGGTTCTTTCGGTAAAGTCACGTAGATAGAAAATTTAATGAAAATAACAGATTATAAATTAAATGAAAAATAAAAAATGGGAAATAAAGCAAAAAAACCACGACGTTTCGATCGCAACACAAGTGGTCTTTATCTTATTAAATTTAATCTGTTATTTTTATTTTCTATCTACGTGACTTTACTGAAAGAACCAACAATACGTGCGTCAATGTATCTATCGGTCAAAGACGCTAAGCGCGTGCCGCTGTTGACTCTGAATGTGTGGAGGGGAACACCTTCACCACGGGGAGAGAGAGACAGAGACACGGATAGCCTCGGCTATGTTGATTGATCCTCGATTCATTACTTGGTGGAGTGAGGAAGAATTAATGCTGAGCAGATGAAGGTGGCCAGGCATGGTGCTGGTCACACCACCACCTGTTTACTCATGGCAGTGTGTGACAGTGTCAAGTTTGTATTTGCTGTAAAGTCTATTAACTCTGTTGAACACAGAAGTTATATCAAGACAATAGTTTATTTTTGTTTTCCTCTGGAACGCTTTGTAAGAATGGAAACAGGAGGCGAACACAGCACACACATGCAGCTGAATTCGGAACTGTTCATCCCAGCATTCAAGGACATCTGAGCCTGGATTCACACCTCTAAGTTGCGATTGAACATTAATTTCTGCATAACACAAATAGTATTGTTTTCAACACCCTTTGCTATGTCAGCTGAATTTAGCTCTCATAAATATTCCTTTTGTAGTCAGACAGCCGAAATTGTGTGCTTAGAGTTTTGAGTTAACATTCATCTTGAAGATATGAAGGCTTCCAGGCATATTAATGACATTTGCCCTCTCATTGTGTGCCATAGCAGCCCGTGGAGAGAAACCCTTCAGGTGCACTCTGTACGTGAAGGCGTTTGCACAGTCACCACATCTTAAAGTACACCAGAGAACACACACGGGAGATAAACCCTTCAGGTGCACTCTGTGTGGAAGGCGTTTGCAAATTCATCAAATCTGATTAATTTGGGAAACTTTTTCATTACATCATGAATATATTAATAAGTATAGACGTGTAAGTCACGTGTGCATTCCTCTGTGCCTGACGTGTAGATGGTGTGGATATTCTTTTTTTCTGTCTGCAGCTGACGCTTCCTCTGCAGATTTGGTCTGATGGAGCAAAGGCACTCAGCGCAGCTCGGTACGACAAGTCAACAATGCGACCGGTGTGCATACAGCACGGATCGGACTGGAGATTTCAGACGGCACGAGAGAACTCACACAGGAGAGAAACCCTTCAAGTGCAGTGTGTGTGAGAAGGCGTTTGCACGTTCATCTGCTCTTGTAAAACACCAGAGAACACACACAGGAGAGAAACCCTTCAGGTGCACGATGTGCGGGATGGCGTTTACACAGTCATATAATCTCGTATTACACCAGAGAACACACACGGGAGAGAAACCCTTCAAGTGCAGTGTTTGTGGGAAGGCATTTGCACATTCATCAAATCTTGAAGTACACCAGAGAACACAGAAGCATCAGAAGATCTGCAAGGAGTGGAGTCTGAAATCAGCTTGTGAAAGTCAAAGTGCCGCAATGAGCCCATCCCTCATGAAACACGAACCGGAAGAAAATCCCAGCTTGGACACTTTTAAAGTTATCGAGGTGAAATATGAAGAGGTGAAGGTGAAATGTGAAGAAGTGATGAGCGAAGAAGTGATGGTAAAATGTGAAGATGAAGATTCATCTCCAGAATGGGACCTTTACATTGATGAAGGCAACGTGAAGCAGGAGGAGAATTCTGACTGAGGCAGAGAGAGGCAACTCCCAGCAGTTTGTGGAAGTGTGGGTGGACTTCCTCCTAGACAATATAAAGTCAAGTGGAGACCCGGTAGATGTGTAAGCCAGATTCGATGTCGCTACAATAGATGCACCTTTGTCACAGGCCTTTAATGACAAGAATGTGAAGCTGAACACTTTGTGGGCCCGTGGGTTGGGTCGATCTCTAACCAGGAACAAGAGACAATAAGCTCCCATGCATTCACTATGTTATCATAATAATTGCTTTTACATGGTGCTTGCTTAATCGCCTCAGCAACTCGGAGTTTTGTGTCGTACCTCGTCTGAAACACTCGAAGAGCATCCCCAAGTAGCAGCTGCCCCTGTGTGGCACAAGGTGGTGGCCCTGCACCAGCTTGCATGTGGACAAGAGCCTGTCAGTAGGGGGCGATGATTGATGCGTCATCTCAGTTGTGTAGTTTGTAGGCAATCTTGATTCTAAGCTTTCGTGACTGCAGGAATCCACACTCTTTAGTTTTTTCGGTAAAGTCACCACGTGGGTAGAAACATAACAGATCACGGCGTTTAGATCACAACACAAGCAATCGTCATCAGGTGGGACAACCACAGCAAGAGAAACTGCTGAAGTAGTAGGTGCCTACTACTCCAGCAGTTTCTTCTTCTTGCTGCTGTGCTTGTCCCACCTGATGACGATTGCTTGTGTTGCCATCGAAGTGCCGTGAACTATTATTTGTAGCGTAATCTTTAGAATTTGCTACATTTTGACCCAGGCGCCAGCATGCAACGGCCTACTCGTTTTGAATGACGCAACAATAGTATGTTGTACATACACGGTTAAGCAGACGGTGCGTATTTGTAAAATAACTTCTTGTTAATACGATGTAACGTGATGCAGTCAATTTCGCTGCAGTAATCAATGTTAATATGCCCGTCAATGATTTAGAATGAATACCGTGTCTGATTGTGCGCGTACATGTAACATTTTGTATGAGGAACAAACATTGAATAAGTGATGTTAGGACAAAGTGTGTGTCTGTGTTTTGGAAGTAACCTGTACAGAGAACTCAGGTGAGACCCGTTGTTCTTGTGATACAGGTCAAAGGGTACTTTTGTGTTTCACGAAGCGTCTACCTCGGGAGCAACTCATCGTCTTTGAAATAGGGAGCACGCTCGGATCATTCATCAGTTACAAGGCATACCACTTGAAAGTTACACGTATAGGAGGAGGTACATTCTCTACAACACGAATTGTAGTTTTGTCTTACGTGTTGACATAGATTTTGTCTAACTAGGACTAGAAATGCTCCTTGCTGATTCACGTCTGGATGTTCGTACCTATCGGTTGAAGCAAACCCCACTGCTGTTGTTGAGACGCTGTGCACCAATAAGGGTCCAACACATTGACGGCCTTCAGGCCAGGAAAGTCACAATATTTGCACACGAAGGACGCATTCACGCAAGTACCCCATGCTCTGTTTTGAAGTTTTAAAATGAAGCATCTTTGAATTGTGTTTTGAATTAGATGATTTTATTTACTCATCAAAAGCTTGTATCAATTTACATCTGGAAGACTTCATTGAAAAGGACATTTCGTGTGAATTTTCTCTCGTCATTAAGTAGATGGTCTTGCCGGGGGTTCGGTTCAATACGGACACAAACAGTGTACACACACACAGTGTACACACACACAGTGTACACACACACAGTGTATACACACAGTGTATACACACACACAGTGTATACACACTGTACACACACTGTACACACAGTGTGCGTATACACACTGTATATACAAAGTGTACACACACACTGTATACACACAGTGTATACACACAGTGTACATACACAGTGTGTGTATACACACTGTGTATACACACACAGTGTACATACAGTGCACACACAGTGTATACACACAGTGTACACACACACAGTGACACACACAGTGACACAGTGACACACATAGTGTGCACACAGTGACACACACACAGTGTATACACAGTGTACACACACGCAGTGACACAGTGTATACACAATGTACACACACACAGTGACACACACACAGTGTACACACATACAGTGTATACAGTGTACACACAGTGTACACACACAGTGTATACAGTGTACACAGTGTATACACAGTGTATAGACACTGTGTACACACACAGGGTACACACAGTGTATATACACACAGTGTACACACACACAGTGTACACACACAGTGACACAGTGACACAACAACCGCCATTCGTGGCGATGACGTCACCACGACGCTTGTGCCAGGCACAGTGACACACACACAGTGACACAATGACACACAGCGACACACAGTGTACACACACAGTGTATGTACACATAGTGTACATACACAGTGTAAACACACAGTGCATACACAATAATGTCCACGTTGTTGTTGCTGAGCTCACGCACCCAAGGGAGGGAGCAATGGAAAATGAATCTAAATCAACTTAATCTCCAACTCTGTGACGTCACCACTCTACATTACCTCATCGGCGTGAAACGCCAGGGGGAGGTGTACCTCGCTAGTGACGTCATGTCGCCAAGGTATTCACCCATCCTCCGCGCTCTTGAGCGTGGCGTCACCTCCGCTGGGGTCACTGCCTATATCTGTTCCGGTACAATCCTTATTTGGGCAAAGCTACGCCCAGTGACTGGTGTATCATTAACATAATGTGTCCGTTAAAGCCGTCGCGAGTTTATTGCGACGGGTTCAGCGCCCACGCCCCCATCCCTCGACATATGGGCCGGCTTCATTAACATAATTTATTCAGTTAGAGAGCCGTTCTTGGGAGGGAAGTGACGTCATACTACTTCCTGCTGTCGCGAGGTAACAGGAAGTTGCCGTGTGCGCGCTTGCACTGAAATCCGAGGTGAGAAATTCTCATCCTTGTGGTGGTGGTTGTTGTTGTTGTTTACCAAGGTAGAGCCTCGCTCTCTCTCGTAGGGATGTCAGTTGAGTAGCAGCGAGCATGGGAATCGATGTCCAGGTTGGAACTTTACAACGCGGGGCCTAGCCACGCGGGGCCTTGCCTCCTGCCCTCGCCTGATTGCGTTAACTTTAATTATCTCGCTTAAATTTAATTTGTCTTCACCCGGCTCGCCACTTTGTAACTTTGTTTTATTGTCAATATTCACGCAGTTTTTATTTTTTTCACCAGGCCAAGCCCGCTTGAGCTGCTATACCGCTCTTGTTATCAGAAGCGACCTGCCCACAACAACACAAGGTGAGGCTTTGTCAACGTGTGTGAATGTTTTGACTTAAAACTTTGGTGACTGCAGGAATTAATATTCTTGGTTCTTTCGGTAAAGTCACGTAGATAGAAAATAAAATAAAAATAACAATAAAATTAAATGAAAAATTGAAAATAAAGCAAAAAACCCATGAGGTTTCGATCGCAACACAAGTGGTCTTTATCTTATTAAATTTAATCTGTTATTTTTATTTTCTATCTACGTGGCTTTACTGAAAGAACCAACAATACGTGCGTCAATGTATCTATCGGTCAAAGACGCTAAGCGCGTGCCGCTGTTGACTCTGAATGTGTGGAGGGGAACACCTTCACCACGGGGAGAGAGAGACAGAGACATGGATAGCCTCGGCTATGTTGATGATCCTAGATTCATTACTTGGTGAAGTGAGGAAGAATTAATGCTGAGCAGATGAAGGTGGCCAGGCATGGTTCTGGTCACACCGCCACCTGTTTACTCATGGCAGTGTGTGACAGTGTCAAGTTTGTGTTTGAAGTAAAGTCTGTTTACTCTGTTAAACACGGAGGTTATATCAATACAATAGTTGATTTTTGTTTTCCTCTGGAACTCTTACTAAGAATGGAAACAGGAGGTGAACACAGCACACACATGCAGCTGAAGTCGGATCTGTTCATCCCAGCGTTCAAGGACATCTGAGCCTGGATTCACACCTCTAAGTTGCGATTGAACATTAATTTATGCATTTCTGCATAACACAAATAGTATTGTTTTCAACACCCTTTGCTATGTCAGCTGAATTTAGCTTTCATAAATATTCCTTTTGTAGTCAGACAGCTGAAATTGTGTGCTTAGAGTTTTGGGTTAACATTCATCTTGGAAGATATGAAGGCTTCCAGGCATATTAATGACATTTTCCCTCTCATTGTGTGCCATAGCAGCCCGTGGAGAGAAACCCTTCAGGTGCACTCTGTACGTGAAGGCGTTTGCAGATTCATCAAATCTGATGAATTTGGGAAACTTTTTCACCACATCATGAATATATTAATAAGTATAGACGTGTAAGTCACGTGTGCATTCCTCTGTGCCTGACGTGTAGATGGTGTGGATATTCTTTTTTTCTGTCTGCAGCTGACGCTTCCTCTGCAGATTTGGTCTGATGGAGCAAAGGCACTCAGCGCAGCTCGGTACGACAAGTCAACAATGCGACCAGCGTGCATACAGCACGGACCGGACTGGAAATCTGACACGGCACCAGAGAAGTCACACAGGAGAGAAACCCTTCAAATGTACTGTGTGTAACAAGGCATTTGCATGGCCATCAGTTTTTCAGAACCACCAGAGAACACACACAGGAGAGAAACCATTCAGGTGCACGATGTGCGGGATGGCGTTTACACAGTCATGTAATCTTGTAACACACCAGAGAACACACACGGGAGAGAAACCCTTCAAGTGCACTGTGTGTGGGAAGGCATTTTCACAGTCATCAGCTCTTAAAAATCACCAGAGAACACACACGGGAGAGAAACCCTTCAAATGCACTGTGTGTGGGAAGACATTTTCAGATTCATCTACTCTTAAAACACACCAGAGAACACACACAGGAGAGAAACCCTTCAAGTGCAGTGTGTGTGGAAAGGCATTTTCAGATTCATCTACTCTTAAATCACACCAGAGAACACACACAGGAGAGAAACCATTCAAGTGCAGTGTGTGTGGAAAGGCATTTTCAGATTCATCTCATCTTAAAAGACACCAGAGAACACACACAGGAGAGAAACCCATCAAATGCACTGTGTGTGGGAAGACATTTTCAGATTCATTTGCTCTTAAAACACACCAGAGAACACACACGGGAGAGAAACCCTTCAAGTGCAGCGTGTGTGGGAAGGCATTTTCAGATTCATCTAATCTTAAAAAAACACCAGAGAACACACACAGGAGAGAAACCCTTCAAGTGCAGTGTGTGTGGGAAGGCATTTCCAGATTCATATATGAAAAAACACCAGAGAACACACACGGGAGAGAAACCCTTCAAGTGCAGTGTTTGTGGGAAGACATTTTCAGATTCATCTACTCTTAAGTCACACCAGAGAACACACACGGGAGAGAAACCCTTCAGGTGCAGTGTTTGTGGGAAGACATTTTCAGATTCATCTACTCTTAAGTCACACCAGAGAACACACACGGGAGAGAAACCCTTCAGGTGCAGTGTTTGTGGGAAGACATTTTCAGATTCATCTACTCTTAAAACACACCAGAGAACACACACAGGAGAGAAACCCTTCAAGTGCAGTGTGTGTGGAAAGGCATTTTCAGATTCATCTTCTCTTAAAAAACACCAGAGAACACACACGGGAGAGAAACCCTTCAAGTGCAGTGTTTGTTCGAAGACATTTTCAGAGTCATTTGCTCTTAAAACACACCAGAGAACACACACAGGAGAGAAACCCTTCAAGTGCACTGTGTGTGGAAAGGCATTTTCAGATTCATCTACTCTTAAAAAACACCAGAGAACACACACGGGAGAGAAACCCTTCAAGTGCAGTGTGTGTGGGAAGGCATTTTCAGATTCATCTGCTCTTAAAACACACCAGAGAACACACACGGGAGAGAAACCCTTCAGGTGCAGTGTGTGTGGGAAGGCATTTTCACAGTCATCTGCTCTTAAAACACACCAGAGAACACACACGGGAGAGAAACCCTTCAAGTGCGGTGTGTGTGGGAAGACATTTTCAGATTCATCTGCTCTTAAAACACACCAGAGTACACACACGGGAGAGAAACCCTTCAAGTGCAGTGTGTGCGGGAAGGCATTTGCACATTCATCAAATCTTCAAGTACACCAGAGAACACAGAAGCATCAGAAGATCCACATGGAGTGCAGTCTGAAATCAGCTTGTGAAAGTCAAAGTGCCGCAATTAGCCCACCCCTCATGAAACACGAACCGGAAGAAAATCCCAGCTTGGACACTTTTAAAGGTATCGAGGTGAAATGTGAAGAGGTGATGGTGAAATGTGAAGAGGTGATGGTGAAGAGGGAAGAAGTGATGGTGAAGAGCGAAGAAGTGAAGGTAAAATGTGAAGATGATTCAACTCCAAAATCGGACCTTCACATCGATGGAGGCAACGTAAAGCAGGAGGAGAATTCTGACTGTGAGGCAGAGCGAGGCAACTCCCAGCAGTTTGTGGAAGTGGAGGTGTGGGTGGACTTCCTCCGAGACAATACAAAGTCAAGTGGAGACCCGGTAGGTGTGTAAGCTTGAGATGATGTCGCTCCAATAGATGCACCTTTGTCACAGGCCTTTAATGACAAGAACGTGAAGTTGGACACTCAGTTGCTAGGTGCAACCTGCAGAGTAAGAGCGGCCAGTCTTTGTGGACCTGTGGGTTGGGTAGAACTTTAACCAGGAGCGAGAGACAATACGCCCCCCAGCATTCACTATGTTATAATTGCATTTACACGGTGCTTGCTTTATCGCCTCGGCAACTCGGAATTTTGTGTCGTACCTCGTCTGAAACACTCGAAGAGCATCCCCAAGTAGCAGCTGCCCCTGTGTGGCACAGGGTGGTGGCCCTGCACCAGCCTGCATGTGGACAAGAGCCTGTCAGTAGGGGGCGATGATTGATGTGTCATCTCAGTTGTGTAGTTTGTAGGCAATCTTGATTTCGAAGCTTTCGTGACTGCAGGAATCCACACTCTTGAGTTATTTCGGTAAAGTCACCACATGGGTAGAAACATAACAGACCACGGCGTTTTGATCACAACACAAGCAATCGTCATCAGGTGGGACAACCACAGCAAGAGAAACTGCTGAAGTAGTAGGCGCCTACTCCAGCAGTTTCTTCTTCTTGCTGCTGTGCTTGTACCACCTGATGACGATTGCTTGTGTTGCCATGGAAACGCCGTGACTTATTATTCGTAGCGTAATGTTTTAAATTTGCTACATTTTGACCCAGACGCCAGCATGCAACGGCCTAGTCGTTTTGAATGATGCAACAATAGTACGTTGTACATACACTGTTAAGCAGACGGTGCGTATTTGTTAAATAACTTTTTGTTAATATGATGTAACGTGATGCAGTCAATTTCGCTGCAGTAATCCAATGTTAATATGCCCGTCAATGATTTAGAATGAATACTTGTCTGATTGTGTGCGTACGTGTAACATTTTGTATGAGGAACAAACATTGAATAAGTGATGTTAGGACAAAGTGTGTGTGTGTGTTTTGGAAGTAACCTGTACAGAGAACTCGGGTGAGACCTGTTGTTCTTGTGATACAGGTCAAAGGGTACTTTTGTGTTTCACGAAGCGTCTGCCTCTGGAGCAACTCATTGTCTTTGAAATAGGGAGCACGCTCGGATCATTCATCAGTTACAAGGCATGCCACTTGAAAGTTACACGTATAGGAGGAGGTACATTCTCTACAACACGAATTGTAGTTTTGTCTTACGTGTTGACATTGATTTTGTCTAACTGGGACTAGAAATGCTCCTTGCTGATTCACGTCTGGATGTTCGTACCTATCGGTTGAAGCAAACCCCACTGCTGTTGTTGAGACGCTGTGCACCAATAAGGGTCCAACACATTGACGGCCTTCAGGCCAGGAAAGTCACAACATTTGCACACGAAGGACGCATTCACGCAATTGCCCCATGCTCCGTTTTTGAAGTTTTAAAATGAAACATCTTTGAATTGTGTTGTGTTTGAATTAGATGATTTTATTTCTTCATTAAAAGCTTGTATCAATTTACATCTGGAAGACTTCATTGAAAAGGACATTTCGTGTGAATTTTCTCTCGTCATTAAGTAGACGGTCTTGCCGGGGGTTCGGTTCGATGCGGACTTTCACCTGTTTGGGATTGCAGGATCGAGATAAGGCGACACGGAGCTGGCTGTGCGAGAAGACCGCCGTCTGCAGATCGATTCCAACGTAATCGAACGTCTGTCCCTGCGCCTCCGTCGTCCATGCAGGGGGTGCGTAGGTGTGCATCGCCCCCAGCATGAAAACAACGGAAAGTGCAGCGCTCATCACAGATAAAGTTGTGCGCTTATATTTAAAATGTTATTCTTTTATAAGGTGATGTTGAAATCGAAAAGTGTTTAGCCAGTTGATGATTTCAATCAGATTGATTAATTTATTATTAACCAATATCTGAGCTTTTGTGGTCCTGTTGAGCTAAAGTTGGAAAAAGTCCGTGACTATAACTTCGCTCAATATTGTAAACGTGTTTCTATTATTTAGTTATTGTTTAATACAAAGTACTTCAGATAATGGGTTTCAAGATGTACTTGAATGGCACGTTCGTTGTTCTGGTGTTTAATGGCTTGGACGTCATGGCAAATGGCTTCCATCGATGTGGAAGTCAATGGTTGATGATGATTTGACATTTAGGTGTTGATTTGGAGTAGATTGTTTAACTGTTGCATACCGGGTGGTGAAATGCTTTGCCGAGTACGTGAACTGTTTGACCAAGTGAATTCACGAAGAGTTCGATACGAGTTTGAGCGTTAATATTCTTGCGGAACAACAAAGGTCTGATATTTTAAAGATTCCTGATCGTACGTTTATTGCGACAATGTTCAAGGGGAACACGTGTGGAGGAGAGTTCCAGGTGAGGTCTCCCCTTACCTGGCAACCATGGTGGCTGTCCGCTGATCACTCTCGCTCCGTCACAGCTACGAGCTGTAGGGATCAGGATTCTCCACCCTGGCGCTGTTTTAATTCACAGCACCAAGACTGGAGAGCCTCATCCCTGCAGTTCCCTCCTGTTGTGCCGCATCATTTACCGCGTAACGAGGCAACGTTTTCATGAGCAGTGCGTTCCACTACACACCCACACGAGCGAACCATGTGCAACAGTGCGTACATACAGACACGAACAAACACGCGGGTGCACATACACACACGAGCGCTTACTTGCAAACACGGACGAGTGGAGATGCACGCACGAGTGTGGTCACCACCTGACTAGCTACACTAGTCACGTGATAACTAGTATACTAAACTATACACTACACTATACACTACTATACACTACACTATACTAAACACTATTATACACTACACTATACACTACTATAGAATACACTATTATACACTACACTATACACTTATACACTACAATATACACTACTATACACTACACTATACACTACAATATACACTATTATACACTACACTATACACTACACTATACACTATTATACACTACACTACTATACAATACACTATTATACACTACACTATACACTTATACACAACAATATACACTACAATATGCACTTCTTTACACTACACTATACACTACACACTACTATACACTACACTATACACTACACTATACACTAAGCTATACACTACACCATACACTACTATACACTACACTATACACTATACTATACACTACACTACTATACACTACTATACACTACACTATACACTACACTATACACTACTATACACTACACTATACACTACACTATACACTACTATACACTACACCATACACTACTATACACTACACTATACACTACACTATACACTACTACACACTACACTATACACTACTATACACTACACTATACACTACTATACACTACACTACTATACACTACACTACTATACACTACACTATACACTACTACACACTAGTGCTGCACTAGTCCCCAAACTGCAAAGACAAAGGCTCCCCAATGTAGACTGACGCATCCACAGACCCACACGTGGACCCACGGACTCGCACAGAAACCCACGGACTCATCGACTCCCACTGGGCGTGCGCTGTTAGCGAGCACCGGTGAGGGTCGCAATGGAACACCACCAGGGGCTGGTGTGGACAGAACCACGGCTGGCCGCTCATCTCTCCAATTCTGATGTTAGCACCCCCACCCACATCACCACCTCCTTAATTATGGCTGAGTCCACCTAAGTGACGCTCAGGACTGCTTCAGGTAAGGGGCCGACCTTAAATGACGTCACGTGATTTTAGAGGATTTTTGACCCCCTCCAATCGTCACACAACGTCACAAAAAGTCAGACCCCTCCCCCTCAAATATGACGCCACAAAGCTCTGCCCCCCCCCCCCAAAAAATATATAAAACATGCTTCAAATCGCTTTAAACTATTGTTGTCATTGTAGTGCGTAGTTAATGTGGCGCTGCACTCTGATGTTGTAGGAGAAAACATTTATTAAAATGTCTAATTATGCAAACCGACACACCTGAAGACGACCGTTTGTGTTATGGTCGAAACGTCGTGAGAATTTTTATTGTTTTATATATATTTTATTATTTTGTTGTTTCCCTTCAACGTGACTTTACCGAAAGAACTAAGAATATAAGTAGAACGTGTTGTCGATTTAAAGTTGCGCAATTTGATGTGACGTCACTTTTCTCAAACCCCCCACCCCTTGTCACACATCGTCACAAACGTCTGACCCCGCCCCCCCCCCTCTAGGTGCGTGACGTCATTCACGGACGGCCCCTAATTGTCGCTGGCATTGGCCGTGAGCGAGAATGGCGCAGCGCCGCTAACCGCTACGCCGTGATGGTGCCCTTACCTGCCTGAACGGAGACGCGGTCAGACGATGCGTGAGCCGTTGGTGCGGGCAGGACGAATGATCTCGGGCGTACCTCCTGACGTGGAAGGCGAGGGAGGTCGGAGTGCGCGTGTGAAGAGAGACGGCAAGGGGCGGGAGGAGAGGGGGGCGATCGGACGGAGCGGAAGCAGGAGGACGAGGGCAGGAGAGGCAGCGGAGCCGTGGAGGAGTCTGGGCGCGCTTGATGGTGAAAGTTGACGTGGACGCACACTGCGGAAGAGAAGAAAATCTTCACGCTCGGCGCCACACACAGCCAGACGTAGCTCACCTCATCCGTCTTGCTGACGATGTGTAGGACGACTAGACTCTGATTGTCTTGTAGCTCTGTGGAAAGAAGGAGAGGTGTCTTGGGTCAAACAAGGCCCTCTGCCACCGGTGTGGGCGGGGGGGGGTACCCTAGTGGAGGGCTGAGCGTGGGAGTGAGTCGAGGGGAGGGTGAGTGGTGGTTGACATGAATTTGAATTCTTATACATGCTATGTATTGTAACATTTATTGTCGTATGGGTTTACATATGGTAGAACATATAGGCTATTAGACGAGGACCAATTCAGTACTAACATCGTTAACACGGACCCAGATCGTCATCAGGGACCCACATCGTCAACAGGGATGCTCGCCGCGTCAATAGAGACTCACATCAAAAGGGACGCTCACCTCTTTAATCCGGACCCATATCTTCAATCGGGACCCACATCGTCAACAGCGACCCACAACATGAATATGGACACTCACCTCGTCAGTAGGGACCTACATCGTCAACAGTGACCCACAACATGAATATGTTCACTCACCTCGTCAGTAGGGACCCACATCATCAACAGTGACCCACAACATGAATATGTTCACGTTTTTGTTTGTTGCAGTTGCACCCGAGTCAAGAGCCGCACGGCTCACAGGGCTCTACACCTGACACGTGAAACTTAAATTAAACTGAAGACAACGTCTCGCCAGCATGCGTCTATCCTCCACGTGTGGTTTCTGTCACACGACTTCCACGATTTCGCCTGAGAGTCTCCCGCCGCGTGCCCCCATAGGTCTTCTCCATCGGTCGCTCGACTCGCGTAGACCGTTCATCCGCGTGGTCCATGTGGTCAAAGAAGAAGTTGGTACCAGCCAAGGCAGCACAACGCCAGTAACACAGACTTATGTTAATGGTCGCTAAGAGTGAAGTACAGTACGTCATAACCCACTCATTTCAAATGTTTTGCCTCATAATTCGTCGCTATTGGTCACAAAGAACTTGGAATTGCTAATGCTGTGCCACCTCAGGTTCTAAGGCAAAGTGAAATGTCTGCTCTGGGCCGATCAAGGACACCATTTCTGGGATGAAACTATCACATTTACGACACGTGATAAAGCATATAAGCAGTATGCACTGCTGTCACCTTAGCAGGTACCCACCACAGTCAGTATGCACTGCTGTAGTGAAAGCAGGTACCACCACAGTATGCACTGATGTAATCATAGCAGGTACCACTAGTCAGTATACCTGCTGTAATCATAGCAGGTACCACCACAGCAGTATGCACTGCTGTAGTGAAAGTAGGTAACCACCACAATATGTACTGCTGTAATCATAGCAGGTACCACCACAGCCAGTATGTACTGCTGTTATAGCATAAAAAAATATAACGATACTATCATAGAATGTTAACTAAACGAGCATAAATTTTTAACTAATTTAGGATAAACATTAAGCTTAATGAGTATGGATAAATGTACTGCATTAGCATACATATTACAATTAATTAGCATACCAAAATTAGCATAGGACAACCGTTGACCAATCACTGCGCACCATCGCCGGAGACGCGGCCAGGTTTGCCTCTCGACCAATCGGATCGCTGGCCCTCCCCCCCCTTCCTACTTTGGCACGTGGCGACCAATCAGATCGCGGGAGGACGCTACCATTTTTAATGCCCTACACGCTGAACGCCGCGCGCCATGTGCGTGTGGGTGTTTAGTTTTGTTTTAATTATTTTAATCTTTAAAGTTCGCGACTGTCAAGGTAAGCTACGTTGACTTTTTTAAAAAGCATTTTCTCAAGAGAACCGTTGTTGCTGCTGCTGTTGTGAAAGGCCCGGTACACCCTGAGGCCTTGCCTAGACTAGGACAGCCTTGATGTCACGTGGGTCCACACTCTTTGCGTCTTTCGGTGAAGTCACGGAGGTAGAAAATAAAATTTATTTATTATTGAATTTAATGCATTTTATTTTATACCTACGTTAAATTTAATTTCAAATTTTAATTAATTTAATTAAAATGTATTTTATACCTACGTATTTTTTTAAATAAATGAATGAGTTTTTATAATTTAATTTAAATTTATTTTATACCTACGTTAAATTTAATTTAAATTGTAATAAATAAAATTTTATTTAAATTTATTTTATTTCATACCTACGTTAAATTAAATTGAAATTTTTAATAAATTAAATATATTTTATTTAAATTACATTTTATTTAATACGTACGTTTAATTTAATTTTTAAAATATATTACATTACTTTATTTAAATTAATTTTATTTTATACCTACGTTAAATTAAATGTTTTAATAACTAAAATTTATTTTATTTTAATTACATTTATTTTATTTCATACCTACACATGTACAGTCATTTTAACTGCTCTGATTGCTACAAGCTAAGTGCGGCCTGGAAGCGTATTATTAAGTAATACATTTTACAATTACAATTCCTTATAGAGGAACCCCCTACTAATGAACTGACTACGTATCTATATAATTAAAAGACCGCACGCAGATACCGCAAAAGCGGACCCCGTTGTCACTGATATAATTTGATGTACGTACAGCAGTTGCTGTACGTACATCATTAAAATTACACCGATTGCAATATGTCACCAAAGACACAATTTTAATTTGACCCCCGGGTCTGATCGCGTTAACTGTGCAGGTGGCGGGGGTCGAGAGGTTACTTGCACGTGTGTGCAGCTTGTTGAATATTGACGTGCGATGACTTGTGGAGAGGAAGAATTATGATGATGGTGGCGATGCAAGTCTTGAAGTCTGACGTTCTCCGAGTCGTGTAGCCTACCGCGTGCGACTTTGGGGATTGCGTAATGTCATTTTAGTTTCCTCTGTGGAACTTTTTATTTTGTTGATTCTCACGATGTAACTGACGTAGGGCGGGCTTGGGAGCGGCGTTGACGATGTGTTTTGGCGTCGCACCAACCAGCACCTTTGCATTCAGAAGTTGGAGGTGCTTTGATTGTTACAGCGAGAGGTGGAATCATCACCGCCATCGTCATGGGTTTAAGTGGGCACGGAGCCCGTCAAGGGAATGGGTAGGTAGAGGAATGGGGTTGGAGAGTATACACAACTTGCATTTCTAGTCATTTCAACAATTTATGGGCATGCGCATCATTAACAGTGTCCTGATTGATGAGCAAAACAAAATCGCAATTTAATCATGAATCTATTGTCATAAATGAGTCCGAAATATCAATCAATAGTCATGCTCAAAACCGCATTCCTATTGTTATAAAAAATAATTGTACTCCCCATTCATGATGACAATTCCAATGTGGTCATTATGATGCTCAGAATTACACTTATATTCTCAGAATCATGAACATTTATTAAAACAGCAGTGTGCTCAAAATGCTCATTTAACAATTGCAACATGTACACAATCGATTCGAAGATTCTAATCAAAGTAAGTCCTATGTATCGTGGTGTTTTCATGCTTATCCATTATTGCGCGCCCCCCCAAAAAAATATACAAAAGTCTATTTTTATAATGTTTGCATGGTGTACAGTCTGGAAATTACCCCAAGGGCAAATTTCAAGCTTGGTGCGTGTCGGGAAGTACGCTAAACATTTTGAACAGACACACACATTCACAACTTTGCCTTTGATGTATATGCAGATTAGTAATAAATTGTTAATTTAATTACTTTCATGTTGACGGATTGGAAATAGGAATAGCACTGTCTCACCACGGGGCTTATCGCGTGGTATCTGGGCACTTTATTTGAAACGTAAACCCCACAGTGTGTGAGTACAATTCCTCGCAAGTTGCGTCCACAGAGACAGACAGACAATGACGTTTCTAGGTAAGAAATGAATCTACGTGTCGAGGAGAGACGAGAGAGCCAAGAGGTCACCTCGGGAGACGGGGCGGCTTGGCAACCTTAGTCACGTGACTGAAGGAGTGTGGGCGTGCCGTGCGTGTGTGTGTACCGTGTGTGTGTACTGTGCGTGTGTGTGTGTACTGCGCGTGTGTACTGTGCCTGTGTGTGTACCGTGTGTGTACCGTGTGTGTGTGTGTGTACCGTGCGTGTGTGTGTGGGGGAGCGGTAGTGTAGCGGTTAGCGCGCTGCGCTATGAACCTGGCGAACCGGGTTCGATTCCCGCTCACGGCCAACACCAGTGACGATTATCTGAACCGGTCCCAGGCCTTCCCTAGGTCGACTCAGCCTCAAATGAGTACCTGGTGCGGTGGATAAAAACATTGCCACTGGGGAGACAAATGCGGTCGGGCGTGGTTGCTGGCCACCCATCCCCTCGTGTACCGTTCCGGCCTTCTCGCTAACAGCACTTGCCCCTACAGTCTGTCAAGGCTATATGGGGGATCTTTGTCTTTGTGTGCGTGTGTACTGTGTGTGTGTACTGTGCATGTGTGTGTATTGTGTGTGTGTGTACCGTGTGTGTGTACACTGTGTGTGTGTACCGTGTGTGTGTGTAGTCTAGCGGTTAGTGCGCTGCTCTACAAACATGACGACCCGAGTTTGATTCCCGCTCACAGCCAACACCCAGTGACGATTCTTTAGGATATGTTCAAACGAATGGTTGTTTGGGTTGCGTTGTGTTCATTAAAGTTACTTGCAATTCAAATACAGGTGTGTTGTTGGTGGTTGTGATGCCAGACGATAACATTGCGAGGAGCAATGCCTGAATCCTTACCCTTGGGGTTCCTCTAGAAATGGCAAAAAGCCACTGAAAGTGGCCACGTGGAGGAGAGGCTGCTACTCTGTACAGAGCTGGACCGGTACCGCCTGGATCTCTGTGGCATGCAGGAGATCCAGTGGACTGGCTCTAGCTCCAATCATCATGAGGGGTGCAGAGTCCTCCACTCGGGGCAGGAGACTGCCAAACAACAAGGAGTGGCTCTTATTCTGAAATAAGAATGAAGGCGGCGTGGGAAGCTGGCGGCGAGGTGTGGGAAGCTGTAAGCCCCAGGCTACTTTGGGCTCGCCTCCCCATCAACAGGAGGCAGAGAATGGTGGTGGTGGTGGCTGCTTACGCCCCCACCGAAGATGAACATCAGTGGAGGAATGCAGGCATGCCCGTGGATTCAGATTCCTTCTATGACCTCCTGTCACAGGTGTTAGCTAAAAGTGGCCCCTCGGGATAGAGTCATCCTGTTGGGTGACTTCAATGCCCGAGTTGGTCATGATGCTGGCACCTGGTCTGGAGCGATTGGAACAACTCAATAACAACGATAGGAGGCTGTTAGACTTCTGTGCAGCCTGTGGGCTTGTCATTGCCAACACGCTGTTCTGGCATCTGTGCATCCAGACAACATCATGGATTCACGCCGGGTCCAAGCAAGAACATCCGCTGGACTATATAGCAGTGGACCAGCGAATGCACGCCCATGTCCTTGACACCAGAACCTACAGTGCTGCTGACCTCACTGACCATTAGCTTTTCATATGTAAGATCTGTGGGCTGGGTAAATCTGTGAGCAGGAGCGAGAGATAATTAAACTCCCAAGCATTCACTACGTTATAAACAACATTTTCACTCATAAGTCGCTTGCCTAATTGCCTCAGCAACTCGGTGTTTCGTATCGAATCTCATCTCAAACAATCGAAGGGCGCCCCTAAGTGGCAGCTGCCCCTGTGTGGCACAAGGTGGCCCTCCACCGGCCAGCACCTGGTATAATTCTCTCGGTAGGGAGCGATCATTGACGCGTCATCTACGTTGTGGAGTTTCCGGATAATGTTTTGGAATTACCACAATTTTGACCGTGACACCAACATGCAATGACCTGTGCGTTGTGAGTGACACAATACTCTGTTTGACATCCGCCGTGAAGAAGAACAGCGCATATTGTAGTGAATGTTACTGGGGTGGCCAGGTGTGCCTGTCGGATTTGAACTTTGAATCTCTGCAACAAATAGAGAATGCGCTACCATATTCCTGGTTCTTTCGGTAAAGTCACGTAGATAGAAAACAAAAAATAAATAAAATAAAAGATTTAAAAATGATAAAATGTAATACAAATAACAAATAAAAAAATAAATTTAAAAATAATAATTAAAAGATGCCATGGGTCGACTGACTCAGATGACTGGCCAATGCACCGCCTTTGCGCTCCACTACACACTGTGTGTGTGTATGTACGTACACTGTGTGTACGTACATACATACACTGTGTACACACACACAGTGTGTACACACACACAAGGTATTCACACTCCCCCAACCCCGTCCACCGCGCTCTTGAGCGTGACGTCACCTCCGCTTGGGTCACTTCCGATATCAATCCAGTGGCAATCCTTATTTGGGCAAAGGTACGCCCAGTAACTGGCGGTTCATTAACATAATGTATTTGTTGAAGCCGTCGAGTGTTTATTGCGACGGGTTCAGCAGCCACGCCCCCATCCCTCGACATATGGCCCGGACTCATTAACATAATTTATTCAATTTTTGATTTAAAGCTTTCGTGACTGCAGTAATTCATATTCTTAGTTTTTTCGGTAAAGTCACGTTGAAGAGAAACAACAAAATAACAAAATATATATAAAATATATATAAAACAATAATATATATTTTGTTATTTTGTTGTTTCTCTTCAACGTGACTTTACCGAAAAAACTAAGAATATAATTTATTCAGTTACAGAGCTGCTCATTGTGGGAGGGGCGTGTTTCTTACCCCAGAAGTGACGTCATGTTACCTGCTTACCCGCGTGACGTCGCAAAGTAACAGGAGGCTGCCGATCCACGCTTGCACTGAAGTCCGAGGTGAGAAATTCTCAAGGTGGTCGTGGTTGTTGTTGTTTACCAAGGTAGAGCCTCTCTCTCGTAGGGATGTCAGTTGAGTACCAGCGAGCATGGGAATCGATGTCCAGGTTGGAACTTTACAACGCGGGGCCTAGCCACGCGGGGCCTTGCCTCCTGCCCTCGCCTGATTGCATTCACTTTAATTATCTCGCTTAAGTTTAATTTGTCTTCACCCGGCTCGCCACTTTGTAACTTTGTTTTATTGTAAATATTCACGCAGTTTTTATTTTCTTTTGTTAGCAGGCCAAGCCCGCTTGAGCTGCTATACCGCTCTTGTTATCAGAAGCGACCTGCCCACAACAACACAAGGTGAGGCTTTGTCAACGTGTGTGAATGTTTTGACATAAAACTTTGGTGACTGTAGGAATTAATATTCTTGGTTCTTTCGGTAAAGTCACGTAGATAGAAAATAAAATTAAAATAACAAAAATAAATTGTAAATAAAGCAAAAAAAACACGTCGTTTTGATCGCAACACAAGTGGTCTTTATTTAATGTAATTGTATTATCTGTTATTGTTATTTTCTATCTACGTAACTTTACCGAAAGAAACAAGAATACGTGTGTCAATGTCTATCGGTCAAAGACGCTAAACGGAGTGACGCGCAAACTCCAAATATACAGCAGGCGTCAGGGTCGGGATCGAACCCACGACTTCCTGTATACCAGGTGAGGTAGTTAACATCTCACCACGGAGAGAGACACGCAAACTCCAGTTAGCCTCGGCTGTGTTCGTTGATCCTCAATTAATTACTTGGTGGAGTGAGGAAGCATTCATGCCAAGCAGATGAAGGTGGCCAGGCATGATTCTAGACACGCCGCCGCCTGTTTACCCAGTGACAGTGTACAGTTTGTGTTTGCAGTAACGTCTATTAACTCTGTTGAACACGGACGTTATAGCACAACAATATTTTACTTTTGTTTTCCTCTGGAACTCTTTATAAGAATGGAAACTGGAGGTGAACACAGCACACACATTCAGCTGAAGTCGGAATTGTTCATCCCAGCATTTAAGGACATCTGAGCCTGGATTCACACCTCTAAGTTGCGATTGAACATTAATTTATGCATAACACAAATGGTATTGTTTTCAACACCCTTTGCTATGTCAGCTGAATTTAGCTCTCATAAATATTCCTTTTGTAGCCAGACAGCCGAAATTGTGTGCTCGGAGTTTTGGGTGAACATTCATTTTGAAGATACGAGGGCTTCCAGGCATGTTTATGACCATTTGCCCTCTCATTGTGTGACATAACAGCCCTGTGATGAATTCGGGAAACTTTTTCACTGCATCATGAATATATGAATAAGTATAGACGTGTAAGTCACATGTGACTATATATGCATTCCTCTGTGCCTCGATACTGACGTGTAGATGGTGTGGATATTATTTTTTTCTGTCTGCAGCTGACGCTTCCTCTGACGCTTCCTCCGCAGAATTGGTCTGATGGAGCAAATGCACTCAGCGCAGCTCGGTATGACAAGTCAACAATGCGACCAGCGTGCATACAGCACGGATCGGACTGGAAATTTGACACAGCACCAGAGAACTCGCACAGAAGAGAAACCCTTCAAGTGCAGTGTGTGTGACAAGGCATTTGCACAGTCATCTGTTCTTAAAATACACCAGAGAACACACACGGGATAGAAACCCTTCAAGTGCAGTGTGTGTGGGAAGGCATTTGTGCAGTCATCTGCTCTTGTAGCACACCAGAGAACTCACACGGGAGAGAAACCCTTCAAGTGCAGTGTGTGTGGGAAGGCATTTGTGCAGTCATCTGCTCTTGTAGCACACCAGAGAACTCACACGGGAGAGAAACCCTTCAAGTGCAGTGTGTGTGGGAAGGCATTTGTGCAGTCATCTGCTCTTGTAGCACACCAGATAACTCACACGGGAGAGAAACCCTTCAAGTGCAGTGTGTGTGGGATGGCATTTGCACAGTCAGCTGCTCTTATAGTACACCAGAGAACACACACGGGAGAGAAACCCTTCAAGTGCAGTGTGTGTGGGAAGGCATTTGCGCAGTCATCTGCTCTTGTAGCACACCAGAGAACTCACATGGGAGAGAAACCCTTCAAGTGCAGTGTGTGTGGGAAGGCATTTGCACAGTCAGCTGCTCTTATAGTACACCAGAGAACACACACGGGAGAGAAACCCTTCAAGTGTACTCTGTGCAGGCAAATGTTTGCACATTCATCAAACCTTCAAGTACACCAGAGAACACAGAAGCATCAGAAGATCCACAAGGAGTGGAGTCTTAAATCAGCTTGTGAAAGTCAAAGTGCCGCAATGAGCCCATCCCTCATGAAACAAGAACCGGTGGAAAATCCCAGCTTTGACACTTAAAGGTATCGAGGTGAAATGTGAAGAGGTGATGGTGAAGAGGTGATGGTGAAGAGCGAAGAAGTGAAGGTAAAATGTGAAGATGAAGATTCACCAAAATGAGACCTTCACATCGATGGAGGCAACGTGAAGCAGGAGGAGAATTCTGACTGAGACAGAGCGAGGCAACTCCCAGCAGTTTGTGGAGGTGTGGGTGGACTTCCTAGACAATACAAAGTTAAATGGAGACCCGGTAGATGTGTAAGCCAGAGACGATGTCGTTACAATAGATGCACCTTTGTCACAGGCCTTTAACGAAAAGAATGCGACGTTGAACACTCAGGTCCTAGGTTCATCCTGCAGAGTAAGAGCGAGCGGATAGTCTTTGTGGACCTGTGGGTTGGGGAGATCTCTGACCAGGAGCGAGAGCCAATAAGCTCCAAAGCATTCACTATGTTATAATAATTGCTTTTACACGGTGCTTGCTTAATCGCCTCGGCAACTCGGAGTTTTGTATCTCGTCTGAAACACTCGAAGAGCATCCCCAAGTAGCAGCTGCCCCTGTGTGGCACAGGGTGGGGCCCTGCACCGGCCTGCATTTATTATTTTTTTCCGCCTGAGGACGACCGCTTGTGTTACGATCGAAACGTTCTGATCTATTATTATTTTGTCTACCTATGTGACTTTACTGAAAGAACCAAAGAGTATGTGAACAAGAGGCTGTCAGTAGGGGGCGATGATTGATGTTTCATCTCAGTTATGTAATTTGTTGCTAATGTTTAGAATTCGCCAGCATGCAATGGCCTACTCGTTTTGAATGACACAACAGTATGTTTTACATCCACTGTTAAGCAGACGCTGCATATTTTTTGTTTAAATAGCTTCTTAATCAGATGTTATCTGATGCAGGACATTTCACTGCAGTAATTAAATTTTGTTAAAATGCCTGTCAATTATTCAGAATGAACGCTTGTCTTATTTTGTGTGTACATGCATCATTTCATTTATAAGGGTCAAACATTGAATAAGTTACGTTAGGACAAAGTGTGTGTGTGTGTTTTGGAAGTAACCTGTACAGAGAACTCAGGTGAGACCCGTTCTTGTGATACAGGTCATGAAGCATCTGGAGCAACTCATTGTCTTTGACATAGGAAGCACACTCGGATCATTCATCAGTTACAAGGCATACCGCTTAAAAGTTACACGTATAGGAGGAGGTACATTCTCTACAACACGAATTATAATTTTGTTTTACGTGTTGACGTAGATTTTGTCGAACTAGGACTAGAAATGCTCCTTGCTGATTCACGTCTGGATGTTCACAACCAATGGTTGAAGCAAGCCTGACCGCCTGCCCCGCCCCTCACAACCATTTGCGGCCTTGGGCCAGGAAAGTCATGAAAAAAATTGCACACGAACAACGCCTCCACGCAAGCTCCCGATGCTCCGTCTTGAAGTCTGAAAATGAAACAACTTTTAATTGTATTATGTCTTGAATTGTATAATTGTATTTCTTCATTAAAAGCTTATTCATTGAAAACGATATTTCGTGTGAAATTTCTCTCGTCATTAAATAGACGATGGCCTTGCCGGGGGTTCGGTTCGATGCGGACTTTCACCTGGTTGGGATCGCCGGATCGAGACAAGGCGACACGGAGCGGCTGACCGTCTGCAGATCGATTCCAACGTAATCGAACGTCTGACCCTGCGCCTCCGTCGTTGGTAACAGGGGGTGCGTGTCTCCCTTGTGGAGTTTCTGGATAATGTTTGGAATTGCCACAATTTTGACCGTGACACCAACATGCAATGACCTGTGCGTTGTGAATGATGCAACGTTATGTTTTACATCTGCCGTTTAGCAGACTGCGCATATTGTGGTGAATGTTACTGGGGTAGCCAGGTGTGCCTGTCGGATTTTAACCTTGAACGTCTGCAATAAATAGAGAATGTGCTACCACATTCTTGGTTCTTTCGATAAAGTCACGTAAATAGAAAATAACAAAAACAAGAAAATTGGAAAATAATAAATTGATGAAAAGATGCCCATTGGTCGACTGAGATGACTGTGCCCCCCACAGTGTACACACAGTGTACACACACACAGTATACACACATACAGTGTACACACACACAGTGTACGTACACACAGTGTGTACACAATAATTTCAGTTTATATATTTTGGTATACCCCTGTGAGCCATTCGGCTCTTGAATCAAGTCCAACCACAACAAACACGAACAAGAAACATCTTAAAGTGACTACTTTGTGTGACTCTGCAAACAGAAAATCCATGAAAAAACAGCAAAATATTCCTGACAAAAGCACTGTACACCAACGCTGTGTGCTAAAAATCCCAGTGGGATGCAATGTCCACGTTGTTGTTGTTGCTGAGTTCAAGGGAGGGAGCAATGGAAAATTAATCTAAATCAACTTAAACTCCAATCCCGCTCTGTGACGTCACTACTCAGCATCACCTCATCGGCGTGAAACGCCAGGGGGAGGTGTCCCTCGCTAGTGACGTCATGTCACCAAGGTATTCACCCCACCCCGTCTACCGCGCCCTTGAGCGTGACGTCACCTCTGCCTGGGTCACTTCCGTTATCTGTTCAAGTACAATCCTTATTTGGGCAAAGCTACGCCCGGTGACTGGCGGCTCATTAACATAATGTGTTCGTGTCGACCGTCGCGAGTTTATTGCGACGGGTTCAGCACCCACGCCACATCCCTCCACGTATGGGCCGGCTCATTAACATAATTTATTTAAATTAAGACCCGCTCATTGCGGGAGGGGAGTGTTCTTGTACCACGCAAGTGACGTCACCTCCTGCTGCTGCGTGACGTCACGAGGTAACAGAAATCTGCCGCTCCGCGCATGAACTGAAATCCGAGGTGAGAAATTCTCATCGCGGTTGTGGTGGTGGTCGTGGTGGTTGTGGTGGTGGTTGTTGTTTACCAAGGTAGAGCCTCGCTCTCTCTCGTAGGGATGTCAGTTGAGTAGCAGCGAGCATGGGAATCGATGTCCAGGTTGGAACTTTACAACGCGGGGCCTAGCCACGCGGGGCCTTGCCTCCTGCCCTCGCCTGATCGCGTTTGCTTCAATTATCTCGCTTAGTTGAGCAATCTTTGTAAGAAAGTAATCTACCAGGCTATGCGTTTATTGTGTGTTGACCGACTCTCTGTGTTGCATTGCATTACATTTCCAAGTTTTACTCAGTTTGTTTGATTAAGTGTGCTTTTGATTTAAAGCTTTCGTGACTGCAGGGATTCATATTCTTGGTTCTTTCGGTAAAGTCACCACGTAGAAGGGAAACAATAAAATAATAAAAATATAAAATAATAAAAATATGAAACAATAAAATTGTCACGACGTTTCGACTGCAAGAAAATGTTCTTGCTGTGGTTTTTCTTGCTGTGGTTTTCACACCTGATGATGATTGTGTTGCAGTCGAAATGTCGTGATAATTTTATTGTTTTATATATTTTTTATTTTATTGTTTCCCTTCTACATGGTGGTGACTTTACCGAAATAATCAAGAATATAAGTGTGCTTTCTCTCTCTCTGCGTGTCCTCGTGTTATTATTATTTACTGCAGTCACCAAAGTTCCAAATCTCTTATTGACACAAGGCCGTAATTATAATATATTATAATAATTATAATATGTTATAATAATTATAATATATATTGGTGGGGGACATATCCCCCCACAATAATCAAATATGGTCAAAATGCCCCCCCAATATATTGCTATAAAAATATATATTTTTTAAATAATAATTGCTATGCTATGTTAATAAAAACAATTTGCTAAACCTTGGCCACAAAATGTGGACTTGTCTTCATATAACAATGCGTAGATTTGTGTTTATATGATTGTGTTGTACTTTATGAATCCCTAATCTCTGCCATTATATACTATGAAACAAGAAAAGTTAAAAAGTAAAAACAGAGCAATGTAATACAATACAATATTATACATGATTGTATCAAATAACAAAAACATTCCATCCCATGTGTTAGTGAAATTTTTCAATATTTTAGGAAATGTCAGGAAATTAGTTTTCAAATTTAGATTTTTTTCTGGGGGGGGGGGACCCCAGACCCCCTGGTAGATTTGTTCCCCCCCAATGTTGACTCCATGGCTACGGCCTTGCATTGACTCGCGGATTTCTCTACACCCCTCCCCTCTCTCTCTCTGCCTCTCTCTCTCTATTTAAGGCCTCAACACAGAGGCGTTGTTTCTCTGTGCGTACAGTGAGGGAAAAAAGTATTTGATCCCCTGCTGATTTTGTACGTTTGCCCACTGACAAGGAAATGATCAGTCTATAATTTTAATGTTAGGTTTATTTGAACAGTGAGAGACAGAATAACAACAAGAAAATCCAGAAAAACGCATGTCAAAAATGTTATAAATTGATTCGCATTTTAATGAGGGAAATAAGTATTTGACCCCCTCTCAATCAGAAAGATTTCTGGCTCCCAGGTGTCTTTTATACAGGTAACGAGCTGAGATTAGGAGCACACTCTTAAAGGGAGTGCTCCTAATCTCAGCTTGTTACCTGTCTAAAAGACACCTGTCCACAGAAGCAATCAATCAATCAGATTCCAAACTCTCCACCATGGCCAAGACCAAAGAGCTCTCCAAGGATGTCAGGGACAAGATTGTAGACCGACACAAGGCTGGAATGGGCTACAAGACCATTGCCAAGCAGCTTGGTGAGAAGGTGACAACAGTTGGTGCGATCATTCGCAAATGGAAGAAACACAAAAAAACTGTCAATCTCCTTCGGCCTGGGGTTCCATGCAAGATCTCACCTCGTGAAGTTGCAATGATCATGAGAACGGTGAAGAATCAGCCCAGAACTACACGGGAGGATCTTGTCAAAGATCTCAAGGCAGCTGGGACCATAGTCACCAAGAAAACAATTGATAACACGCTTCACCGTGAAGGACTGAAATCCTGCAGCACCCGCAAGGTCCCCCTGCTCAAGAAAGCACATATACATGCCCGTCTGAAGTTTGCCAATGAACATCTGAATGATTCAGAGGACAACTGGGTGAAAGTGTTTTGGTCGGATGAGACCAAAATGGAGCTCTTTGGCATCAACTCAACTCGCTGTGTTTGGAGGAGGAGGAATGCTGCCTATGACCCCAAGAACACCATCCCCACCGTCAAACATGGAGGTGGAAACATTATGCTTTGAGGGTGTTTTTCTGCTGAGGGGACAGGACAACTTCACCGCATCAAAGGGACGATGGACGGGGCCATGTACCGTCAAATTTTGGGTGAGAAACTCCTTCCCTCAGCCAGGGCATTGAAAATGGGTCGTGGATGGGTATTCCAGCATGACAATGACCCAAAACACAGGGCCAAGGCAACAAAGGAGTGGCTCGAGAAGAAGTACATTAAGGTCCTGGAGTGGCCTAGCCAGTCTCCAGACCTTAATCCCATAGAAAATCTGTGGAGGGAGCTGAAGGTTCGAGTTTCCAAACGTCAGCCTCGAAACCTTAATGACTTGGAGAAGATCTGCACAGAGGAGTGGGACAAAATCCCTCCTGAGATGTGTGCAAACCTGGTGGCCAACTACAAGAAAACGTCTGACCTCTGTTATTGCCAACAAGGGTTTTGCCACCAAGTACTAAATCATGTTTTGCAGAGGGGTCAAATACTTTTTTCCCTCATTAAAATGCAAATCAATTTATAACGTTTTTGACATGCGTTTATCTGGATTTTTTTTGTTATTCTGTCTCTCACTGTTCAAATAAACCTACCATTAAAATTAGACTGATCATTTCTTTGTCAGTGGGCAAACGTACAAAATCAGCAGGGGATCAAATACTTTTTTCCCTCACTGTATGTGTGTATCTCTCTGTGTTTCTCTGTGTTATATCTCTCTCTGTGTGTCTCCGTGTCTGTCTTTTGTCTCTCTTTCAAATTGAGCAACCTTTGGAAGAACGTTATCAACCAGGTGGGGTGTTGACTGTTATGTTGGCCGACTCTGTGTTGTATTGCATTACATTTCTAAGTTTACTAGGTTTGTTTTCTCTTGCATTTGTACCTGATGATTGCTTGTGTTGCAATTGAAACGTCGCATGCTATGTGCACACAGCGTTGGTGTACGGTGCTTTTTGTGGAATATTTTGCTGTTTTTCCCTGGATTTTATGTTTGCACAGTCACACATAGTCACTTCAAGATGTTTTCTTGTTCATGTTTTTTGTTTGTTGTGGTTGCACCCAATTCAAGAGCCGAATGGCTCACAGGTCTATACCAAATAAATGAAACTGAAACTATTAATTAATTAAATTTCCCTACGTGACTTTACCGAAAGAACCAAAGAGCATCTTAAGTTTTCATTTCTCTTCACCTGGCTCGCTACTTTGTAACTTTGTTTTGTTTTAAATATTCACAGTTTTTTTTTATTTTGTACCAGGCCACGCCCACGTTGAGCTGCTGTACCGCCCTTGTTTACAGAAGCAACCTGCCCACAACAACAACAATATCAACAAGGTGGGGCTTGTCAACAGCGTGGTGGTGTTCACTCTAGACACGTGGCGGTGTTCACTCTAGACACGTGGTGGTGTTCACTCTAGACACGTGGCGGTGTTCACTCTAGATGCGTGGCGGTGTTCACTCTAGACGCGTAGTGGTGTTCACTCTAGACGCGTGGCGGTGTTCACTCTAGACGCGTGGCGGTGTTCATTCTCTAGATGCGTGGCGGTGTTCACTCTAGACACGTGGTGGTGTTCACTCTAGACACGTAGTGGTGTTCACTCTAGACGCTTAGTGGTGTTCACTCTAGACACGTGGTGGTGTTCACTCTAGACCAGTGGTTCTTAACCTTGTTGGAGGTACCGAACCCCACCAGTTTCATATGCGCATTCACCGAACCCCTCTTTAGTGAAAAATAAAATGTGATTTTTTTCAAATTCAAGACGTAGATATGTTTTTTACTGGTACACAAAATGAGCCGTGCATGAACATTACCTTGTTCAAAGAATAAAACCAACACAATGCATAAACTCACAACAAATTACATACCTGGAAATCAATGTGACTTCTGCTGTTGCCTTTGAGAGATCAGTTCAGATATGCGTGGCTTCACCTTGGCAAGTGCCACTCTCATGTCATTTTCACAGCAAAGTCTGTTCCTTTTCTTCGTTTTTATGTCCAGCATCCTCGAAAAGGATTGCTCACAAAGATATGTTGTAACAAATGGTGTAAAAAAATCCAGGGCTTTCTTAGCAATAACTGGATACTTGTTCATTTGTCGACACCAAAACGTTGAGAGCGTTGTTGTTCTGAAGAGTTGCTGTTGAACCTGGCTCTGCTGAATTTCAATGATTTCGTCGAGGAATTCATCATTGACATCTGCTGTTTCAACAGCAAACGTGAACGGCTGTCTCACCCATGCTGGATATGACTCTCTTGTAGGGAAATATCCGTCGAGAGACTTTGCAAGCTCATCTAAGTGCGTGGCAATTGTTTGCTTCAGTTCCGTGGATACAGAAATATCTCCGATTCCAGACACATCTTCGATCTTACTTGCACAGTCGTCCAGAAGCGGGAAGTTTGCGAAGTTATTGTTCTCTGTTCGTCGTTTCCATAACGGTAGCTTTTTTTAAAAAGCCTTCAGGTGTTCTTCCGCTTCCATGATATTGACTCCACCACCCTGCATCTGCTGATTGAGATGATTGAGAGCTGCGAATATATCAGCCATGTACGCTAAAATGAGAATGAACTCAGGATTTTTGAAGCAATCTGCATGGCAGTGTTGGTGCTCTTGCAAAAACAGGGCTAATTCCACACGCATGGCAAAAACACGATTCAGCACCTGTCCCCGGGATAACCACCGAATATTAGAATGGAGCAGAAGTACCTCAAATTCAGAGCCCATTTCTTTACACAGCTCACTGAAGATGCGGTGCCTCAGAGCACTTTTTCGCACATAGTTCACACATTCCACCACAGTTTTTAATACTTCTGCCATTTTTGGAGGTAAGGTTTTTGTTGCCAACGCATGCCTGTGCAGAATACAATGCGTCACAATGATGTGTGGTGCATCGGCCTTTACTAGCGCACCAAAACCAGACTTTCTTCCCAGCATGACTGGAGCTCCGTCCGTACAAACTGCAGAAACCATATCCCATGAAAGATTGTTGTCTCTGAAGAAGTCATCCACAAGCTTCTTCACATCGGCTGCCTTCGTTGTTGTTGTTGTAAGAGGCTTACAAAATAAAAACTCTTCTTTTATCATGTCGTCTTTCACATAGCGTACAAAAACAGCAAGCTGGCTTAGATCAGAAACGTCTGTGGTTTCGTCGAGTTGAAGGCTGAATTTTGCCGGGCTTGAAATCAGATCCGCGACTACTTGAGCCAAGATGTCTTTACTCATGTCTTCTATTCTGTCACTGACGGTGTCATTTGAAAGGGGAATTTGGGATAATTTACCTTCGGCCGCTGTTCCGAGTATCAGATTCGCCATCTTTAATGCAGCTGGTTTCACAAGTGTTTCACCAATGGTGTGTGGCTTGCCCTGCTTTGCGATCAGGTAAGCAACTTCGTACGATGCTGTCAGGATCGGTTTGTTAACAGGTACAAATCCAAGAGCAGGCAGAGTGGCCCTTTCATCGAATCTGGCTCTCTTCACCCTGAATTCAGCAAGTGTTGTGTTCTTGTATTCCCCGTCTCCATGCAGCTTCAAGAAGTGTTCCTTTAGTTTTGCCGGTGCAAGACTAGAGTTGCTCAACTTGGCGTTGCAAATCATGCAGATAGGACGCTCACTCCCATCACGTTCCGTGATACATGAGAATCCATGTTGTACATATTCGTCCGACCACTTTCTTCTTTTGCCCAACATAGTATGGATAAAATATTAAAGAAATCACACGACGTACGACAACAACAGTCACACGTTGACTACTGAGTACGCACTAAATTCCCCGCAGCGCTGATTGGCCAAGCAGTGTAGCATGATCATCTGCAGCCAGTGATGGCCAAGCGGGCCGTGTGTGTCATCACAAATTTACACAATAATTCAAGTGTGTCCGGACCTCCGTGGCGGGGGCTCTGCCGAACCCCTGAGATCGACTCACCGAACCCCTGGGGTTCGATCGAACCCAGGTTAAGAACCACTGCTCTAGACGCTTGGTGGTGTTCACTCTAGACACTTGGTGGTGTTCACTCTAGACGTTTGGTGGTGTTCACTCTAGACGCGTGGCGGTGTTCACTCTAGACGCGTGGCGGTGTTCACTCTAGACGCTTGGCGGTGTTCATTCTCTACATGTAGAGGGGAAACCGGGGGATCGGGAAGGAAATCCACACGACCACGGGGAGAGAGACACGCAGCCTCGGCTGTGTTGATTGATCCTCAACTACTTGGTGGAGTGAGGAAGCATTACTACTGAGCAGGTGAAGGTGGCCAGGCGTGGGTCTGGACACACCACCACCTGTGAACCATGCCAGTGTGTGACAGTGGTGGAGCCAGTGGGGGGTAGGGTGGCACGTGCTTCCCCAACGATCCGATAGAAATCCCTCATTTTGATAGGATCATTGAGGTTTATTAGTAACGAGCTTCACTACCCAGCTTCGCCCGGGACTTGGATTCTTGTCTTGGATTAACTTCACATTCCCTTCTATTTCACTGAAAAACCCTGGAAAAAATTGATGCTTGCAAGAAAGAAAAAAGCCGAAACAAATAAATTTACCTAAATCGGATGTTTTCACTCAAGGAAATTCAACCCTAACGCACTTCTACGTAAGGTCGATTTTGGCCACTCGGGGAAGGGAATAATGACGTGGCGAGCTGAAAATAGTCACGTTCACTTAGAAATTACAGACAGCGTCAGCCGTGCAAATTTTCACGACGCCAGAGCTCAGCGTTGGAGAGGTTTTTGCTGCTTCGCACAAACAAACAGATGGAATGTTCTGCTTCATATTTTAGATAGCAGTTCTACCCGTTCTTCGCACGGAGGATGTGTGTTGAACTCCGAGAAGCCAATGGCTTCATCGGCCAGGAGCGAAGCGCCAACTAAAATCTCCCGGCACGCTGTTAACAGCTCTAAGCATTGCAGAGCGCTTGACTCAGAGGTGTTGCGGGTTGACGGCAGACACTTCATGGTCATTTCCCCCCCCCCCCCCAAAAAAAAAATACAAAATACTTTTTACATTTTTTACATTGTGTACAGTATGGAACATACCCACATGCCAAATTTCAAGTGTGTGGCACGTTGGGAAGTATGCTAAACATTTCGAACAGACACATGTATCCACACATTTCCCTTTCATATATATAGATAAATCAGCATTTTGCGACCCCCACTGCCACCGTGTGGCATATTATTACGTGCCAGGGACTCTATGAGAGTACAACAGTCCGAGTCCATAATTGGCAATAAGTAACGGCAAAGCAGTTATAAGTGGCTCACAGAATTTTGCGCAGTTGCGTATACAGTACACGACTTCCCTGAAGGCAAACACCTTCAGCGAGTGCAATGCCGATCACACGCGTCGAATAAAAAGTAAGGGACAAGTCATTACTTACTAACAACTCCTTACTAACAACTCCTTACTTACTAACAACTCCTTACTAACAACTCCTTACTGACAACTCCTTACTAACAACTCCTCACTAACAACTCCTTACTAACAACTCCTTACTTACTAACAACTCCTTACCAACAACTCCTTACTTACTAACAACTCCTATCATTTTTCATTGCTGGAGGGGTTTCCCCCCTTACCTGAAAATCCTGGCTCCGCCTCTGAGTGTGTGACAGTGTCAAGTTTGTGTTTGCAGTAAAGTCTATTAACTCTATTGAGCACGGAGGTTATATCAAAACAATAGTTTCTTTTTGTTTTCCTCTGCAACTCTTTATAAGAATGGAGTCAGGAAGTTAACACAGCACACACGTGCAGCTGAAGTCGGATCTGTTCATCCCAGCATTCAAGGACATCTGTGCCTGGCTTCACACCTCTAAGTTGTGATTGAACATTAATTTATGCATTTCTTCATAACACAAACAGTATTATTTAAACACCCTTTGCTATGTCAGCTGAATTTAGCTTTCATAAATATTCCTTTTGTTGCCAGACAGCTGAAATTGTGTGCTCGGAGTTTTTGGTGAACATTCATTTTGAAGATACGAGGGCTTCCAGGCATGTTTATAACCATTTGCCCTCTCATTGTGTGCCATAACAGCCCGTGTGATGAATTTGGGACACTTTTCCACTATATCATGATTATATGAATAAGTATAGACGTGTAAGTCACGTGTTACTGTGTATATATGCTTTCCTCTGTGCCTCGATACTGACGTGTAGATGGTGTGGATATTATTTTTTTCTGTCTGCAGCTGACGCTTCTTCTGACGCTTCCTCTGCAGAATTGGTCTGATGGAGCAAATGCACTCAGCGCAGCTCGGTAGGACAAGGCAACAATGCGACCGGTGTGCATACAGCACGGATCGTACTGGAAATTTCACACGGCACAAGAGAACTCACACAGGAGAGAAACCCTTCAAGTGCAGTGTGTGTGGGATGGCGTTTGCACATTCATCTACTCTAGTAGAACACCAGAGAACACACGGGAGAGAAACCCTTCAGGTGCAGTCTGTGTGGGAAGGCGTTTCCACGTTCATCTGCTCTTGTAATACACCAGAGAACACACACGGGAGAGAAACCCTTCAAGTGCAGTGTGTGTGGGAAGGCGTTTGCACAGTCATCTAATCTTGTAGAACACCAGAGAACACACACGGGAGAGAAACCCTTCAAGTGCAGTGTGTGTGGGTATCCGTTTGCACATTCATCTACTCTTGTAATACACCAGAGAACACACACGGGAGAGAAACCCTTCAAGTGCAGTGTGTGTGGGAAGGCGTTTGCACATTCATCTGCTCTTGTAATACACCAGAGAACACACACGGGAGACAAACCCTTCAAGTGCACTGTGTGTGGGACGGCGTTTGCACAGTCTAATCTTGTAGAACACCAGAGAACTCACACAGGAGAGAAACCCTTCAAGTGCAGTGTGTGTGGTGTTGTATACGGCCCTTTTTCCACAATTAATATCCATAAGAATATTTACGGATGCATACACCTAGATTTCTTTTTCCTTTCTTTCGTGACAAACAATATATATATATTTTTTTTAATGAATCAAACCAGTAAGCCAGAAACACGAAAAACCAGATGTCGGTCATAAACAGACCATTAAAGAATAAAGAAATAATAAAACTCTCAAGGCGAGGATGTAACAGCTATCGGCGAAAATCTCCAGATGAACAAGAGTTTGATGGGCCCCTTAGGAAAGGTCCCTCCGAGGTCAGAACACCAAGAGAGCAGACACCAGACGCCAACAGGGTAAATCGTATACATATTCTTTTCCTTATTTTCCAGTAAAACAACAACAAAAAAAATTAAAAGGCAACAACAAGAATAAGATAAAAGTAGCGAGCCTAACGCTCACTCCAATTAAGAACAGGCCACCAGACACATCAGTGAATTATTATCCAATAATTAATTCGCTATCAAATGATTTTCACCTTTAATACTTTTACTGTTAAAGCAAAGCTTGGAGACAAAATACCGAGTCACATCAAAGGTTATCGAGAAGGAATGAGGCGAACGGGCAAACTTACGAAAGAGTTTAAACAATATCCCAAGCAACCCCGACCATCTTTGTCTCTCTCACAGCGCGGAGAAGCAGGAATTACACCTTATCACAAGGGGCCATCTGGAAAAGCCAGCCGGGTTTGATGAGGAGACACACCCCACCCCACACACGGCAACCAGACAAACAAGTTTTAAAGAAATTGCAAAATAACATTAATAATAATGTGTTAACCTTAAACGATATTCCATTATAGAACCTTACAGAACCAAGGGATATGGATTCCAACAATCTGGAAACAGACCTCTTAAACTCAGGATGAAAATTATTTTTCTTTTTAATAATTCCATCATAACAATTCGAACCTCGGTAAACCGAGAGGTGTCGGGAGGACGTAGTTACAAACACGAGTCGTGGCGAACATGGAGTCGAAATGATATTTGCAAAGTATAGAGAGATGGGAAGATCCCGGCCACCTTTGTCTTTCCCTGCAGCACGTGATAAAATGCATACGCTCGGAAGAGCATCTTCACTTGGAAATAAATCAAATACTATCAATCACAAGCAGGATCATAACTGTGTATGATAAGATACCAACTGTGATGTGAAATGTTAAACTTAAAAAAAATCTTAACCATTTCTTTGTGCGTCGGAACGTGAACGGAAAAGGGGGGGGGGAACCCGCCCCTCTCTTTGGGTGGAGGGATCAGACAACCAGACGCCACCGAGATGAATCGAGGTGTCTGTTGTCTTGATGTTTATGGCTTGAGGAAAGACCCGAACAGGACCGTGTCATAAATGACACACACACAAACATACACACTGACACACGAACCCCCCCCACCACCGACACACGAACCCCCCCCACCGACATACGATCAGATCAAAGATAGCTCCACCTCGTGAGGGGGAGCCGAGAAGGGGAGAGATTTTTGGCATAAAAAGGAGCCGTTTCAGCATTGAAACCAGCTCATCAGCCCTCGGGGCCAACTCATCAGCCCTCGGGGGCAGCTCAACAGAAGAAGACTCATCTCAACTCAGCTCAACAGAAGAAGACTCATCTCAACTCAGCTCAACAGAAGAAGACTCATCTCAACTCAACTCAGCAGAAGAAAAACTTGACCTGTCGCTCGCGAGCGCAGCGTCAGCTACTACAGCAGCGGAAAGAGCGCGCGCCGGCGTAGCTCATCCAGCAGTGGAGGAAACTGCTGTCAGCGAATCAGCACGGGCGCGTTCGCGCATCTTCAAGGAGAAAGAGCGCGGCCAGCAACGCCAAGCAAGAGCGTGCAGCAGCTCAGCCAGCAGTGGAGAGAAACTGCTATCAGCGAACCAGCACGGGCGCGTTCGCGCGTCTTCAAGGAGAGGAAGCGCGCGCCACCAGCGTGCCATCAGCACCAGCCATCAGCACCAGCGCGCCGCTGCGGGCGTGCTTCTAACGCCGTCTACCAGACGGTCATCTCAGCTACAACAACGCATCTACTCGTTCACCAACGTCCGTCGAGTCCGAACCAACTACTGAAAGAAGAATCAACTGATACGTATGATACACTGCCCCCCACTACACACAAACCAGACGTCTGCTTGACGCAAAGAATCGATTCCGAATATTGGCCTACTCTTTCACCACTCACACCATTCAACACACACACACACGGGTCATTAACAAAGCCTAAAAACCTCAAGCCATTGAACCATCCGTGATTGTGGAAACATCGCAACGACCGAGTGAATAATCCATCGTTTTTAAGAGTGTTCATAATTTTTCTCTGTAATATTGTGCTGGGGCTGTACTTCTAACCGCATAAATTACCAACTGACCCATTAACAAGGATTAATTCTTGGCTCCTCACCACGGAGCGCCGCTCGCGGGGTTGAAGAGCGGGTTCAACCGGTTCCCTGTCAGGGGTCTGGCCACAATCAATTAAAAGATTGGCCCGAGATAAGGATCTCAAAAGGAAACATCGCCACCCATTGAGTCGCGTTGAGAAGTTGATTAGGAATACTTGAGTCGTTCGTTAATATTTGTCTGTCTGCATAATCTTGCCGGTATCCACGAATGAAATAACGAATTCAAACGCATATTTGTGCCTCCAAGAATAATACTGGTTGGAGTGCCCTGTCAACGAGTAGCGTTGCATAATAATCAGTCATCCTATTGTTAACAACGTGACAATAATTGCATTAAGGGCCGCGCATGATCAGTGACCGAATGCTGTTTTGTGTGACAATTCAAGTAACGAAGCATTGTGGCCATCGAGTGGTGTTGATAAGGCAATTAGAAGTATTACAGTCGAACGCTTTAAATTCATAATCGTTATGAATCAATGAACGAACATCAACGTGGTACTGTGCTGACGATTTCAAGCATAATAACTTCGCATATCAGAATGTATTAAGGATTGGATACGAATCAAAGACCAAGTGCCGTGTTGTGTAACAATTCAAGCATACGAGTTTGCATATTATAAAGTTAAGGTTTGATAGAATAGTTCGCATGTTTTTAATCTCTCTCTCAACAACCGATCGATTGCGTTACGCGTCGGGAATTAACCACAGGTGCCGCTATCGAGGTGAAACAACGCAATCGTGATGGTATCGTGTTAACGCTGTGTTGAAATTCCAAATCCCGAGATTGAGTTTTTCATATATAAGTTAGCTAGAAATAAAATTGATTAAAGCAGAAGGTTTGTGTGTGATTCTTCCTGAAATTCTGCATAATATTGTTCTGCGTATGAGATCTGAATCCTGGGGACCTATCATAAGCACACTATCACCACATGATCCATAACACACATAATCCGTAATGTTCAATCGAGAGTAATCGTATCCTTATCGATAATACGGAATTGAAGAGCAGAGTCGAATCGTCTCTCTCTCATTCACGCTCACAACGCCTGCGTCACTGCATACGATTAATTGCGTTATTCCAATTCATAACACAATCCTCGTCACCGAGGCTCGACCTGATAATCCATAACGACCTGCATTATCATAACCACGCCCACTCGCATAAATTAATACGATTATCTCTCGAATCAGCATAATTTATGCACATAATTACACTAATTAACATAATTTCGGATAAATTATGCAAATCTCAAATTTCATTTAATTTTCATTATTTTCATCAATTTTCATAACACCTATATATACAACAGTGGGAAGGCATTTGCAGATTCATCAAATCTTCAAGTACACCAGAGAACACACACGGGAGAGAAACCCTTCAGGTGCACTCCGTGCGGGATAACGTTTGCACAGCAACCACATCTTCAAGTACACCAGAGAACACAGAAGCATCAGAAGATCCACAAGGAGTGGAGTCTGAAATCGGCTTGTGAAAGTCAAAGTGCCACCATGAGCCCATCCCTCATGAAACATGAACCGGAAGAAAATCCCAGCTTGGACACTTTTAAAGTTATCGAGGTGAAATATGAAGAGGTAATGGTGAAGAGGGAAGAAGTGATGGTGAAGAGGGAAGAAGTGATGGTGAAATGTGAAGATGAAGATTCAACTCCAAAATGGGACCTTCACATTGATGGAGGTAACGTGAAGCAAGAGGAGAATTCTGACTGTGAGGCAGAGCGAGGCAACTCCCAGCAGTTTGTGGAAGTGGAGGTGTGGGTGGACTTCCTCCGATACAATACAAAGTCAAGTGGAGACCCGGTAGATGTGTAAGCCAGAGACGATGTCGCTACAATAGATGCACCTTTGTCACAGGCCTTTAATGACAAGAATATGAAGTTGAACACTCATTTCCTAGGTTCAACCTGCAGAGTAAGAGCGGCCAGTCTTTGTGGACCTGTGGGTTGGGTCAATCTCTCACCAGGAGCGAGAGACAATAAGCTCCCAAGCATTCACGATGTTCTCATGATAATTGCGTTTACGCTTTGCTCGCTTAATCGCCTCGGCAACTCGGAGTTTTGTATCTCGTCTGAGACGCTCGAAGAGCATCCCCAAGTAGCAGCTGCCCCTGTGTGGCACGGAGTGGTGGCCCTGCACCGGCCTGCATGTGGGCAAGAGACTGTCAGTAGGGGGCGATGATTGATGCGTCATCTCAGTTGTGTAGTTTGTAGGCAATCTTGATTTCGAAGCTTTCGTGACTGCAGGAATCCACACTCTTGAGTTATTTCGGTAAAGTCACCACGTGGGTAGAAACATAACAGATCACGGCGTTTAGATCACAACACAAGCAATCGTCATCAGGTGGGACAACCACAGCAAGAGAAATTGCTGAAGTAGTAGGCGCCTACTCCAGCAGTTTCTTCTTCTTGCTGCTGTGCTTGTCCCACCTGATGACGATTGCTTGTGTTGCCATCGAAGTGCCGTGATCTATTATTTGTAGCGTAATGTTTAGAATTTGCTACATTTTGACCCAGACCCCAGCATGCAACGGCCTACTCGTTTTGAATGATGCAACAATAGTACGTTGTACATACACTGTTAAGCAGACGGTGCGTATTTGTAAAATAACTTCTTGTTAATACGATGTAACGTGATGCAGTCAATATCGCTGCAGTAATCAATGTTAATATGCCCGTCAATAATTTAGAATGAATACTTGTCTGATTGTGCGCGTACATGTAACATTTTGTCTGAGGGTCACACATTGATTAAGTGATGTTAGGACAAAGTGTGTGTGTGTTTTGGAAGTAACCTGTACAGAGAACTCAGGTGAGACCCGTTGTTCTTGTGATACAGGTCAAAGGGTACTTTTGTGTTTCACGAAGCGTCTGCCTCTGGAGCAACTCATTGTCTTTGAAATAGGGAGCACACTCGGATCATTCATCAGTTACAAGGCATACCACTTGAAAGTTAAACGTATAGGAGGAGATACATTCTCTACAACACGAATTGTAGTTTTGTCTTACGTGTTGACGTAGATTTTGTCTAACTAGGACTAGAAATGCTCCTTGCTGATTCACGTCTGGATGTTCGTAACCATCGGTTGAAGCAAACCCCACTGCTGCTGTTGAGACGCTGTGCACCAATAATGGCCCAACACATTGACGGCCTTCAGGCCAGGAAAGTCACAACATTTGCACACGAAGGACGCATTCACGCAAGTACCCCATGCTCCGTTTTGAAGTTTTAAAATGAAACATCTTTGAATTGTGTTGTGTTTTGAGTTAGATGATTTTATTTCTTCATTAAAAGCTTGTATCAATTTACATCTGGAAGACTTCATTGAAAAGGACATTTCGTGTGAATTTTCTCTCGTCATTAAGTAGATGGCCTTGCCGGGGGTTCGGTTTAATGCGGACACAAACAGTGTACACACACACAGTGTACACACACACAGTGTACATACACAGTGTTAACACACTACACACACACACACAGTGTATACACAGTGTACACACACACACACAATGTACACACACACAGTTTACACATACAGTGTACACACACAGTGTACACACACAATGTACACATACAGTGTACACACAGTGTACACACACACAGTGTACACACTGTACATACACAGTGTTCACACACTACACACACACAGTGTATACAGTGTACACACACAATGTACACACACACAGTGTACACATACACAGTGTAGACACACACAGTGTACACACAGTTTACACACACAATGTACACACATAGTGTACACACACAGTGACGAGTGTCGCTGTCTTCCTGCTGTCTCCACAGCTGCCGTGACGAGTGTCGCTGTCTTCCTGCTGTCTCACAGCTGCCGTGACGAGTGTCGCTGTCTTTCTGCTGTCTCACAGCTGCCGTGACGAGTGTCGCTGTCTTCCTGCTGTCTCACAGCTGCGGTGACGAGTGTCGCTGTCTTCCTGCTGTCTCCACAGCTACCGTGAGGAGTGTCACTGTCTTCCTGCTGTCTCACAGCTGCCGTGACGAGTGTCGCTGTCTTCATGCTGTCTCTACAGCTGCCGTGACGAGTGTCGCTGCCTTCCTGCTGTCTCTACAGCTGCGGTGACGAGTGTCGCTGTCTTCCTGCTGTCTCCACAGCTGCCGTGACGAGTGTCGCTGTCTTCCTGCTGTCTCTACAGCTGCCGTGACGAGTGTCGCTGTCTTCCTGCTGTTTCCGCAGCTGCCGTGACGAGTGTCGCAGTCTTCCTGCCGTCTCACAGCTGCCGTGACGAGTGTCGCTGTCTTCCTGCTGTCTCACAGCTGCCGTGACGAGTGTCGCTGTCTTCCTGCTGTCTCTACAGCTGCCGTGACGAGTGTCGCTGTCTTCCTGCTGTCTCCACAGCTGCCGTGACGAGTGTCGCTGTTTTCCTGCTGTCTCCACAGCTGCCGTGACGAGTGTCGCTGTCTTCCTGCTGTCTCACAGCTGCCGTGATGAGTGCCGGTGACTCCAGGTTGTCTCTGGCCGCTGCCGTGATGAGTGCCGGTGACTCCAGGTTGTCTCTGGCCGCTGCTGGAGCTCACAGGAACATTCTGGTGAGTCGCTTTTAGGGGGGCTCACCGGTGCTCTGTGTACTACTATACACTGTACACTACTATACACTGTACGCTATACTATACACTGTACAGTTTAACACGTAGGCTTTCGCGACCAATATTATTCATAATAAAGTTTTTTGGGTTAGATCACGTTTATTTATAAATTTGTCGTAACCCTCCACCTCCCGACACGGCCAATCAGCAAAAAAAGTGTCACGTTGACAAAAGACAAATAATTCACTACTTCAGCCCACCGGTGTGTTGAAGAGTTAATCCACATTTACAGTTTGAGTACGACGTTTCGCTGGTAAATACATCCAGCATCATCAAGCAATTCGCCAGAATGGTAAAGCCCTCACTTGCTCCCGGTTTTTTATATAGTGTGGCCTGGAAGCGTATTATTAAATAATACACATTACATTTAAATAATTACTAATCTACAACTCATTACTAATCATAAACAATGACTGATTACTAATCGATTATATAATTACAATACCCCCCCCTCCGCCTCTAATCGCTGCACCTGATATGAGTTAAGTGATGACGTCACCCTGCTGCTCTATATAAAAACCGGGAGCAAGCGAGGGCTTTACCATTCTGGCGAATTGCTTGATGATGCTGGATGTATTTACCAGCGAAACGTCGTACTCAAACTGTAAATGTGGATTAACTCTTCAACACACCGGTGGGCTGAAGTAGTGAATTATTTGTCTTTTGTCAACGTGACACTTTTTTTGCTGATTGGCCGTGTCGGGTGGTGGAGGGTTACGACACATTTATAAATAAACGCGATCTAACCCAAAAACCTTTATTATGAATACACTGTACACTATACACTGCACACTATACACTGTACACTATACTATACACTGTACACTATACTATACACTGTACGCTATACTATACACTACTATACACTGTACACTATACACTGTACACTATACTATACACAACTATACACTACATTACTATACACTTCACAACTATACACTGTACACTATACACAACTATACACTACATTACTATACACTACACAACTATACACTGTACACTATACACAACTATACACTACAATTACTATACACTACACTACTATGCACTACATTACTATACACTACACTATACCCTACACTACTATAAACTACAGTACTATACGCTACTATACACAATGCACTACTATACACTACAATGTAATATACACTACTATACACTACAATCGGTCCTGGGCCTCCCCTAGGTTGACTCAAAAGAGTAGCTGGTGTAGCGGTGTGTCGTAGTAAACAAAGCCACTGGGGAGACAAAGGCGGTTCGGCGTGGTGCTGGCCACCCACCCCCTCATGTGCCACAGTGCCGGCAGCCTTGATAGGTGCTTCTCTTCGCTAACAGCACTTGCCCCTATAGCCTGCCGAGGCTACACGGGGGACCTTTGTGTCTGTGTTAGTGATGACATGTGGCTTCGTGATGCCTCTGTCCGCTGGGACGCAGCTGAAGCCGGTGCCTGCAATGCTTCGTCTGCTGCAGTCGGTCGGTGTCGAGGGCGACACATTCACGTGGGAGCAGGTGGGTCCCATCACGGCCACCAACACCATCATCATCTGCGTGGCTAGGAGATGTTGACTACCTCGCCTGGTGTACAGGAGGTCGTGGGACCCACCATCATCATTATCAGGGTGGCTAGGAGATGTTGACTACCTCGTCTGGTGTACAGGAGGTCGTGGATTCTATCGCGACCCAGACACCTGCTGTATAATTTGGATTTGCAGGATTATCACAGATGGCTACGTGCGGTGCGAAAGAAGTTCAACATAGTACAGACGTTACACTCACCCACCCACTCACCCAACCACTCGTCCACCCACTCATTCATTGACCTACTCAGCCACCCACTCACCCAACCACTCACCCACTCCATTTACCCACACACTAACACTCACTCATCCAACCACTCACTCATCCACTCACTCACCCAACCACTCACTCTACTCACCCTCTAACCCATCCACTCACCCTCTAACCCATCCACTCACTGACTAGTCCATCTCTTCCGCCCATGCCACTAAATCACTGATCCACCCACTCACTCACTGATTCTCTCACTGATCCACACACCCACTCACTCACCTACTCACTCACCTACCCACCCACTCACCCACTCAATCACTCAACCACCCACTCACTCACCTACCCACCCACTCACCCACTCAATCACTCAACCACCCACTCACTAACTCATCCACTCACTCACCCACTCACTCACCCACCCACCTACTCACCCACTCAGTCACCCACTCGTGTGTGTGCATGCATGCGTGTGTGTGTGCATGTGTGTGTGTACGTCCCACGTAGGCGTACCACTACGTGGGACAATACATCAAGCGGAGACAACTTTACGATGTAGAGAGGCCGTACCTGGTGAGGTGTGGCGGGGACCCCCTGGGGGAGGTGTTTGGTGTGGAGGGATTCTCACTCAGAGATCCCAGGTGAGGGAGATAGAAAGAGGGTGGAGAGAGATTTGGTGGGTGGGTGAGTGAGTGTGGGTGAGCGGATGAGTTATTTAGTGAGTGAGTGGGAGGGAGGGCGAGTGGGGGAGTGAATTATTGAGTGGGTGGGTGAGCTGTTTAGTGAGTGGGTGAGTGATTGAGTGGGTGAATATTCTTTGGTTCTTTCACTAAAGTCACGTAGATAGAAAAATTATAATTTAAAAAGTGAAATAAAAAGAAACAAACGAGAGAGAGGGGTGGAGAGAGAGAGAGAGGGGCGGTAGATAGAGCCTGCATCCAAACCCAGCCTGGATCTCCCTGTCTCTCTCTTCCAGACACTCGGTGGTAGCGCTGTTCGTGAAGTCATTCTCCATAGTGACGGCCGACAGCAGGCGAGGTGAAGTTCCCCTCCCTCCTCCTCACTCCCTCCTTCTCACTCCCTCCCCGGGTTCATAGCGCGATGTAGCGCTAACTACAATACCGCTACCCATATACAGTCATACACTCACTCACACACTCACACACACTCACACATTCACTCACATACACACACTCACACATTCACTCACTCACACTCACATATTCACTCACTCACACACTCACACACACTCACACACACTCACACACTCACTCACACACACACTCACTCACACACTCACACACACTCACACACTCACACACACTCACACATTCATTCACTCACACACTCACACACACTCACACACTCACACACACTCACACATTCACTCACTCACATAATCTCTTCTTTTTCTTCCCCTTCAGCCGGTGTCAACGTCACCACCACCTCCACCACTTCCTCTCCATCTTGCGCTCCAGCCGGTGGTGTTGGTGTGGGTGGTGGTGGTGGTGTGGGTGGTGGTGGTGGTGGTGGTGATGGTGGTGGTGTGGGTGGTGGTGTTGGTGTGGGTGGTGGTGTGGCTGGTGGTGGTTGTGATGGTGGTGGTGTAGGTGGTGGTGTGGGTGGTGGTGGTGATAGTGGTGGTGTAGGTGGTGGTGTTGGTGTGGGTGGTGGTGGTGTTGGTGTGGGTGGTGCTGGTGGTGTGGGTGGTGGTGGTGTGGTTGGTGGTGTTGGTGTGGGTGGTGGTGCTGGTGGTGTGGGTGATGGTGGTGTTGGTGTGGGTGGTGTTGGTGGTGTGGGTGGTGCTGATGGTGTTGTCGTAGGTGAGTGCGTGGTGTGCCGGAGTGAGCCGCATAGCTGCACGTTAGTTCACGGCGACAGCGGCCACCTTGCCACGTGCCGCCGCTGCGCCTTGGAGCTGCAGCAGCGTGGCATGGCCTGCCCACTCTGCCGCAGGGAGATCCACTCTGTGGTGCACACGTTCCTGTCCTGACACGACACACACACACAGACAGACACACAACAACAACAACCGCCATTCGCCACTAAGTGGCGGTGACGTCACCACGACGCTTGTGCCAAGCTATGTGCACCCTGAGGCCACGTGAAGTGTCGAACGCCCGCTGGCAGGAGGTCACGGGGCAGACCCAGGTGCCAGGGGTCGACTGACTGAGATCACTGGCTGATGCACCACCTGTGCCCCCTACTGTGCCAACCTGCTGTGCTTTAGCCACCCGGCGCTCCGCTCGTTGTTCTGAGCGTCGCTCCTCCGCCCTCCGTTGTTGTTGGAGGGCAACTACCTCCAACTGCCCAGTAGCATCCTTCACGAGCCTCCACAGAAGCCGATCTTGACACCGCTGTTACCAGTCATCGGCAAGTCCACTCAGCTCCACGTCCTCCTGTACCACATCACTCCATCTCTTCTCTAGCCCGTGCCGCGCCCGCTTAGCCCCCTCGATCCGGCCGAACAAAAGCTGTTTCGGCATGCGGTGGCTGGGCATGCGGGCTACATGACCCAGCCATCGCAGCCTTGCCCGCCGGAGGAGCTCACCGACGGGACCTTGCCCAGATCTTTCAAGGATTTGTGAGCTCCTCACACAATCCAGTCTGGTTAAACCCAGGATGGATTGTAGGCAGGCCAGCCTAAATGTTTCTAACCGGCGAAGATGTTCCATTAGGGGGGGTCCACGTTTCGCAAGCGTAGAGAAGGGAGGGAATGACCGTGGCCGAGAAGACCTGAAGCTTAGTGCGGAGCGACAGACCAGGTAGCTTCCACACAGTGTTACGCAACCGATGAAAAGATATTGCCGTGATGCTGAATAATCCTTGCCAGGACCTTTCCCGGCACACTGAGGAGTGAGATGCCCCTGTAGTTGTTACAGTCTGTGCGGTCCCCCTTCTTAAAAAGGGGGACCACCAGGGCATCCTTCCAATCCTGCAGAACCCGTCCAGTGGTCCAGACCGTTATGATGTCATATAGGGCAGTCTGTGCACAAACGCCACCCTCAGCATTTCGCTTGGGAGATCATCTCTGCCCGCTGCCTTTCCTGGTCTCAGACTCCGGATCGCCTTCAGTACTTCCTCAACAGATGGCACCTCAGCCAGCCACTCACAGGGGGTGACTTCTTCCAATATTTGAGGCACCGCAGCCACAGCAGGGTCATCCTCACTTTGTGCCACGATGTTTTCCTGGCTGAGGGATTTTCCCTCCCCCAGGACCTCACAGAAATGCTCAGCAAATCTGCAAACCTGTTCCTGGGGGTCGGAGATTGGATCACCGTTTTTTCCCCTAATGATGGTAATAGTAAACAGACACAGACACACACACAGACACACAGACACGCACAACAATAACAACAACCGCCATTCACCACTCAGTGGCAGTAATGTCACCACGACGCTTGTGCCAGGCTATGTGCACCTTGAGGCCACGTGAAGTGTTGACCGACCGCTGGCAGGAGGTCACGGGGCAGACCCAGGTGCCACGGGTCGACTGACTGAGATGATATACACACACAGAGACACACAGACAGATACACACAGACACAGATACACACAGACACACACAGACACACACAGACACAGATACACACACAGAGAGACAGATACAGACAGAGAGAGACACACAGAGACACAGAGAGACAGATAGATACACAGAGAGCGTTTGTTAATGTATGTCTCATTAAGGACAATTTAATGTTCATATCTTTACCTCAGAATGTAAAAAAAATGTTCCTCAAGGTTCAAAATATTTTTTGTTTACCTCAGAATATTTATAAAAAATACTGTTATTTTTTTTACCTCAGAATGTAAAAAAGATTTGTTTTTACCTCACAATATAAAAAAATTGTTTACCTCAATGTAGAAATTCTATTCTTTTACCTCACTCACACTCTTGAATGCGTTTATTGCCGTTTAATATATTAAACTTTTGCACATTTAACCTCATCGTTTCCTGTTATCACTTTACGAGTTCACCGTGTGTGCGTGTGTGTGGGGAGCGTTGGTGCGGCAAAGCAAACCCCTCCAGTGAAGGCCCCCCGTGTGGCATCTAACAGACTGTAGGGGCAAGTGTCTCTTAGCAGCTCGCAGCAGCTGCGACCACCGTCACGACAAAATTATCTTACATCCACGTCCACCCTCTGTGAATATTCACACGCACGTGGGAGACGCGCTAACCCATCCCTAGCGATCCGAGCGGTGCGTCTTAAGAGTGCGAGGATTATTCTCCTGGCCGCTCTAACGCCGTTCCCACGTGACGAGCGACCTGACGGAGCTGCTTTCACTTGGTGCAGGGCAGGCCGCTCGCGTGGACCAAGATTGGCACAGCAGCTCAGTGGGGGGCCCCCTTACACCCTGGTGGCAATACACTTAGTTTAGTTTTACTTAGGGTCTCTGTTAGTGTGGGTCTCTGTGGGTATCTGTGTGGGTCTCTATGGGTCTCTGTGGGTCTCTATGAGTATGGGTCTCTGTGGGTCTCTGTGGGTATGGGTCTCTGTGGGTCTGTGTGGGTCTCTATGAGTATGGGTCTCTGTGGGCCTGTGTGGGTCTCTATGAGTGTGGGTCTCTGTGAGTCTATGTGGGTCTCTGTGAGTCTGTGTGGGTCTCTATGAGTATGGGTCTCTGTGAGTGTGTGTGGGTCTCTATGGGTCTCTGTGGGTCTATGTGGGTCTCTATGAGTATGGGTCTCTGTGGGTGTCTGTGTGGGTCTCTATGAGTATGGGTCTCTGTGGGTGTCTCTGTGGGTCTGTGTGGGTCTCTATGAGTATGGGTCTGTGGGTCTATGTGACTGTGGGTGTCTGTGGGTCTCTGTGAGTCTATGTGGGTCTCTATGAGTCTCTTTGGGTGTCTGTGCGTCTCTATGAGTCTCTGTGGGTGTCTCTGTGGGTCTCTATGAGTCTCTGTGGGTGTCTCTGTGGGTCTCTATGAGTCTCTGTGGGTGTCTCTGTTGGTCTGTGTGGGTCTCTGTGAGTCTGTGTGGGTCTCTATGAGTATGGGTCTCTATGAGTATGGGTCTCTATGAGTCTCTGTGGGTCTCTGTGAGTATGGGTCTCTATGAGTCTGTGTGGGTCTCTGTGGGTCTCTGTGGGTCTCTATGAGTCTCTATGGGTCTGTGTGGGTCTCTATGAGTATGGGTCTCTGTGAGTATGGGTCTCTGTGGGTCTCTATGGGTCTGTGTGGGTCTTTCCCTCCCCCCCTTTATCCCCTGGCCGTCGCCTCCCCCTCGGGTGCGGCCACGCCCACACCTCATCCAATCAGGAGTCTCTGGCTCACGGATGACGCGTCACCTCCGGCTTCCGGCGCTCAGCAGCACTTCCGGGGGCGTGGAGAGTCCTGGGAGTCGGCGGCTGCGTCACGTGACGACTCCCACGTGGCTGCGTGCTGCCCGCTCCGTCCGTAGTTACCGTGAAAGAATTGAGACTTGCTGTATTTAGACTATATCGTGACATATTGAGGCGTTTAAACAATCACGGTTTGTTACTTGAACGATTTCCCTTCCCGCCGTGTAATAATGGACAGTGTTTGGTAAGACTTTGTTTTATTTTTCATCATAACGGGACACATTTTTTACATTATTCCACATGCATAGCGGGGGGTAGGGTGTGAGCTTGAGACGTTTGGAAGCCGGTTTAGCATGAGCACTTTTAAGATTTCGTCAATAATGTAATCGGTGTTGCTCAAGCAAATGCATTATGAAGTTTGCACACGTGTCAATAACAAATTGCATTTATTTTTTACACATGGGAAAATGTGTTCATTTTTTTTTGCAGAAAATTGCAAATGTAGTTTCTTTTCCAAGTGTTGTGAAAATTCTGCCTTTATTCTTAATGCTCTGTTGAGCACGAAGTGCCCGTGGCGTAACCTGTGGTAATCTCCATATATATGAAAGGCAAAGTTGTAATTGTGTGTGTTGTCTGTACTTCTCCACATGCAACAAACTGGAAATTTGCCATGTGGGTACTTTCCAGACTGTACACCATGCACAAATTATGAAAATACACTTTTGTATATTTTTTTAGGGGGGGGGGGCTCAATAATGTATTTATTTTTTGCACGGCAAGTGAGCTGTGACGTCAAATCTGTCACGTGACCACTTGTGTGCACCCAGCACGTGCCTGTCCGAGTAATAAACTCCACTTGTGAACACTTGTGTGTACCCAGCACGTGCCTGCCCAAGTAATAAACTCCACTTGTGTGTACCCAGCACGTGCCTGTCCGAGTAATAAACTCCACTCGTGAACACTTGTGTGAACCCAGCACGTGCCTGTCCGAGTAATAAACTCCACTCGTGAACACTTGTGTGAACCCAGCACGTGCCTGTCCGAGTAATAAACTCCACTCGTTAACACTTGTGTGTGTACCCAGCACGTGCCTGTCCAAGTAATAAACTCCACTCGTTAACACTTGTGTGTACCCAGCACGTGCCTGTCCAAGTAATAAACTCCACTCGTTAACACTTGTGTGCGCCCAGCACGTGCCTGTCCAAGTAATAAACTCCACTCGTGAACACTTGTGTGAACCCAGCACGTGCCTGTCCGAGTAATAAACTCCACTCGTTAACACTTGTGTGTACCCAGCACGTGCCTGTCCGAGTAATAAACTCCACTCGTGAACACTTGTGTGAACCCAGCACGTGCCTGTCTGAGTAATAAACTCCACTCGTGAACACTTGTGTGTACCCAGCACGTGCCTGTCCGAGTAATAAACTCCACTCGTGAACACTTGTGTGTACCCAGCACGTGCCTGTCCGAGTAATAAACTCCACTTGTGTGTACCCAGCACGTGCCTGTCCAAGTAATACACTCCACTCGTGAACACTTGTGTGTACCCAGCACGTGCCTGTCCGAGTAATAAACTCCACTTGTGTGTACCCAGCACGTGCCTGTCCAAGTAATAAACTCCACACGTGAACACTTGTGTGTACCCAGCACGTGCCTGCCCAAGTAATAAACTCCTGAGCACGAGGCGCGAGCGACTAACCAAGACATGGACAGAAGCGAGTGGTGGCAAGGCGAGTTGGCAGACGACGTCTACCGCGTCCTTCGAGAGAAGGTATCCGCCTCTCTCATTAATAGGCCTCCTACACGCAGACGCAAATCCCACGAACTGATTTACACGGCACGTACGTTTGAGTGCTCGACTCGCAGTGGGAAAGTTGCAAGTTTAATCCTGGCCAGCGGGTCGACCCGGCCCCCTATCTCTCCGGGGACTATAACACGAGCGATATGGTACCTTGTGGAAGAATAAAAGTGGCTGTGCTTTGGAGGTACGGATCTCCACACCTTATGGTTTTTTTTCATCATAGGCTGAGGACTACCGAATGAGTTCTTCGCCATCTTTCACTCGCTTGAACAGGGAGACAATTTGGCCCGTGGCTTTTGTCACTCTTGGTTTGCGTGACGGCGAAAATTAACTGCTGTGGCCCACCGTAACCGGGCACGTCGCCTCCTTAGACCCCCAGAATAATCTATTATCGTTTAAAAACACCTCTTGACCTCTTGACCCAACTCTACAGCGTCCCAACTGCTCTCCCAACCCCGTGTCCTCTGTTTTTTCCCCCTCGCAGGAGCTGTCACTGCCTCGGTTTTGCGCACGCTCGCCCCAGCTGCACCTCCGTCGCCACTTCGTCGACCTCCTGGCAACTCTGAGCGAGCAGCTGCAGCTGGGTGTGGCCACGCACCACCTGGCCATCCCGATGTTAGACGTGTTCATGGACCGCCACAACATCACCGTCCGCTGCCTCTACACCTGCTCAATCTGCTACCTCATTATAGCAGGTCGGTCAATCGCTCACGTGACCCACCCACCCACCCGATCACTCGCTCATCTCTCGCTCGCACGCTTGGTCGCTTGTTCACCGTCGGCATGCGTGTCCCTGACACCCTGCGCAGCCAAGTTCGAGGAGATGGGTGAGCAGGTGCCGCGACTGGACTGGGTGAACCGGCTGGAGGTGATGACCAAGCAAGGGCTGAGTCTGTCCAAGGAGGAATTGCAGCAGACGGAGGTAGCTGCATGCCCATATTAATTTGGCATGCAATGTTTCACCCCAGAACCGTTCCGTGCATTGTCATGATTCAAGGTCGCGATTTGATTCAAGAAACCAATTGTTTTGTCTTGTTACTTTACAATCTTACTCTTTGGGTCTGTCGGTAAAGTAACGTAGATAGAAAAATAATTTTAAAAATCTCGACGTTTCGATGGCAACACAAGCAGTCGTCCTCAGGTGATTGCTTTTGTTGTGATCGAAACGTCAAAGACCCAAAGAATATGAACACATCATCTCTGTTTCATGCCAACTAATTATTCTGTAGACAATTTGAATGTACAGCCCGAATTTGAATATAGAAGCGTGTCTTTTTACTAGATAACAGGAAGGCAAAAGCTGCAGAATAACATTACCACAGCAGACCTGACGAATGAACGTGGAGTGGTGCTCATTTATTTGTATGGCACTGGAACAAGTGCAGGAAATTCTCCCATCCTATGGTGGGGCTCAGTCTCTCCATAAAACAATCACCCCGTGACGATTTGCTTGCGATGCGATGGAAACGTCGTGATATTTTTTATTAATTTTTCAAATCTACGTGGCTTTACCGACAGACCCAAAAGAATATGATGGTCTTCTTTGGTTCTTTCGGTAAAGTCACGTAGAATGAGAATAAAATAATAACTTGATAAAATAAAATAACACAATAATGAGAATATTATTGTGTTATTTTATCAATTTATTATTTTATTCTCATTCTACGTGACTTTACCAAAAGAACCAAAGAAGATGAATCCTTGCAAGTCACGAAAGCTTCAAATCGAAATTTAATATGATGGTCATTGCATTTACCCATGCAGACGAAGGGCCGAGTTGACTCCTTGACCAGACATTTGAACTGTTTTGCGAGCCATGCACCAAATAAACCCTCCAGGCAACACGCAGCAGCGTGGCGGACTGAATGCTTCACGGAGTGGTGGCAGCTGTGCCGTGCCAGCCCACTCTCCCATCTGCCTCCCCCCTGCACAGTTCCTGCTGCTGCGTACACTCGACTGGAACCTGTGCACGCCCACAGCGGCGCACTTCGTGGACCACTTCCTGTGGCTGTCGCGGCGTGAGGACGCCCCGGCTGGAGGCTCGTCCTACCGGCACGCGTACACCATCAAGTACACGGCCCACTTCCTTCAGCTCGCCCTGCAAGGTGCTCGCAGAGCTGTAGAGGAGCGCTTCGTAGGCACCGGCCTTGCAGCGCTAAGGTGACCGGCGACAGAAGGGGCAGTGCCTGAAACGTCACCGAATATATATATTTTTGTCCAACGTCGGAATGTTTGTTCAAATGTTCAGGGTGCCGTTGGCCCAACGTTCCTCATTCACTGGGTGCTTGTGCGTTTAAGCGTCTGTGTGCCTGCCTGTCATTCCTGTGTGCAGGGTAGAGGTGGCGTAGCGGTTAGCGCTACGCTGCAGCTACGACCCTGGACACCCTGGTCCAACGCCCGCTCACGGCTATCACCGGTGACGATTATCTGAACCGGTCCTGGGCCTCCCCTAGGTCGACTCGGCCTCAAATGAGTAACTCAATGCGGTGTGTAAACATCACCAGCACTGGGGAGACAAAGGCGGCCGGGCGTGGTGCTGACCGCCCACCCCCTCGTGTGTCGTGCCGACCTTCATAGGTGCTGCTACTCGCTAGCAGCACTTGCCCCCAACAGTCTGTTAAGGCTAAACGGAGGGTTATTGTCTTTGTTTGTGTGTATGCAGACCACGTATTCCTGAGTTTCCGTCCATCCGTGGTGGCGGCTGCAAGCATAGCATTGGCCCGTATAGAAGTGAAGCTGCCCTCTGCGTGGACTCTGTACATGCAACACTTCACTGGCCTTGCCTGGGAGATGATCCTGCCATGCGCGGAGCAGCTGATTTGGTGATTTGCACGACAAACAACACAAAGCTCTCCTAAGTGACCGTTTAAGAGACCTATTAAGGCTGAGTTGTGGCTCACGAGGCAGCAACGTGCTCTTTTCTCTCCACAATTTATGTTTACAAACCATACCGGTTACCCGTTAAAGCCGAATTTACCCAAGGGAAATTGAATACAGGTTATGCATCGCTGCCCAAACCATCACTGCTGCCCAAACCATCACTGCTTTAAGATTAACTGTTAGTCACAGGAAGGTGAAAGTGTCTCCCAGATCAACTGAGCAATGTCGGTGGGACCAAGGTAGTCATGTCGATTCAACATTCACACGGTGGAGGCCAGTATCTCCAGAGGACAAATACTGTTGTCAAGTTGGCATGACGAGAGACTACTAAAAAAACCAACGAGTATGCCATTGTGCAACAGATGGCAAATATTTTAAACAATATCCATGACGACTAAATGAAGCTGATATGTGGATTCCTGTGCGTGCGAATTTCACGTCCTAGTCCATCACGGATGCCCTGAGACTCGGTGAGGGGCCCCAGCATTACCCATGGTGCCTTGTGACTCATTGGTAGATGGGCCCTTATGGTTGAGGTTTCTCATCACCTTGCTGAATTAAATAAGCAGATGAACGCTAAACGAGTAGACATTCTTACGGTGCTGTTGCTGGCTTCTTAGCATTTTGGGCCTGTGCTTAGCAACCGTTATTTAAACTTAACAACATTAAGTTGCACACTCTTAATTTTTAGAGATTGGGAAGTATGCTTTTCAGATTTTGCCCCAGGGTTTTTTCTACTTATGCTATATTGAGGACAAACTACTACAAACGACAGTACTATGCAGTGGTGTTAATTACTGCAGTACATCCCATGTGTTTTTATTGATGTCAAATTATTATATTGCTGTCAAGGGTACGGTGTGATATTGGGTTCAAGGATTACAAGATGGCTTGAACCTAACATGATTAGACACACAGGCATGGACCTGTGTGTGTCAAGATGGGCTTGAACCTAATATGATTAGACACACAGGCATGGACCTGTGTGTGTCAAGATGGGCTTGAACCTAACATGATTAGACCCACAGGCATGGACCTGTGTGCGTCAAGATGGGCTTGAACCTAACATGATTAGACACACAGGCATGGACCTGTGTGTGTCAAGATGGGCTTGAACCTAACATGATTAGACACACAGGCATGGACCTGTGTGTGTCAAGATGGGCTTGAACCTAACATGATTAGACCCACAGGCATGGACCTGTGTGTGTCAAGATGGGCTTGAACCTAACATGATTAGACACACAGGCATGGACCTGTGTGTGTCAAGATGGGCTTGAACCTAACATGATTAGACCCACAGGCATGGACCTGTGTGTGTCAAGATGGGCTTGAACCTAACATGATTAGACACACAGGCATGGACCTGTGTGTGTCAAGATGGGCTTGAACCTAACATGATTAGACCCACAGGCATGGACCTGTGTGTGTCAAGATGGGCTTGAACCTAACATGATTAGACCCACAGGCATGGACCTGTGTGTGTCAAGATGGGCTTAAACCTAACATGATTAGACACACAGGCATGGACCTGTGTGTGTCAAGATGGGCTTGAACCTAACATGATTAGACACACAGGCATGGACCTGTGTGTGTCAAGATGGGCTTGAACCTAACATGATGAGACCCACAGGCATGGACCTGTGTGTCTGTTCTAACTCTACGTCCTCCCCCTGTGTTCGAACTCTTCAGTAAATACAACTTCAACAGGAAGCAGGTCATGGAGCTTCAGGAAAATCCTGCTGTCCACTCTGAGCAGCCCTCCCACTCAGCCTCAGCCATACCACGTGTGCCTCGTCACCAGTCAACTCAACAGCAGCAGCAGCACCCACAGCCACTACAGCAGCCACAGCAACAGCAGCAGCAACAGCAGCAGCCACAGCAGCAGCAACAGCAGCAACAGCAGCAACAGCAGCAGCAGCAACAGTAGCAACAACAGCAACAACAGCAACAGCAACAACAGCAACAGCAACAACAGCAATAGCAGCAGCAGCCACAGCAGCAGCAGCAGTCACAGCAGCAGCAACAGCAGCAACAAATGATGCAGCAGCAGCAGCCACAGCAGCAGCAGGAGGAGCAGAAGCACTGAGTGCCCACGCCATGCCCCCCACGCCGTGCCCCCCACGCCGTGCCCCCCACGCCGTGCCCCCCCCCCCCACGCTGCCTCGTGCCGGCCAAGCATCTGGTGCCCAAGTCGGTGCAGACGCCACCTGTGGAGGTGGGTCAGGAGATGGAGTCGTCGTCGCCGCCGCTGCCGCCGCCGTTCAGCAAAGAGACCCTTGGCAACATTTGGGATGACCACGATTTGGCCGCGCAAGCCGCGTGTCAGCAGGAACCTGGCCATCGAGCCGCACAACAGATATATCGGCGGGCTGTGCGGCGCTTGATGTTGCGTTTTCGGCAGGGCACTGATTTCAGGAATGCAGAACGCGGAGCGAGTTGTCGGTCAAAGCTCAGCTCGTCAGAGCTTTGGTCGGCAAGCTGGGGGGGTGGGGGGTGTTCAAGGGGGCTGTAGATTACCGGCAACGAAAGCGTCGCAGAATCTTCGTGACGGTTGCAAATTTCAATTAATGAGGTGTCGTGCTGCACGCAATCCCACGAATATCGCAAACCGACTTCCGCTGGTCAAGAGGCCAGCCGAACGCCGACAAATAGTGGGTCGGCCTGCAGTTAAAAGCCACGCTGTTGGGGCCCGGCTCCGCTCTGGCCATTTTATGTTTGGCCATGAATTCAAATGGCCAAAGAGACATAGTAAGAATTGTCTTCAAGCCTAAGTGAGCATTGGTTGATGCTTATTTTCACGGGAGTTTCTCAGCCAATGAAGGTATTTTTTAAGGACATGTCTGTGAAGCGATCGTTGCCGTTCCACAAAGCGGTACTTACTGCGTCAATCCCGGAGGAATAATTGGTCGCGAAAGCCTACGTGTTAAACTGGAATAATTGTAGAATCCACCTCTGTGTGCGAATTGAACTGGCGACTATCTGGTTATAGGTTGGACACTTTTATCACTGCGCTACACTGAACAACATTACCAAATACACTGAACATAATGTGCCATCTGTTTAGCCGTTAAAAGAATTGAGGAGAAAAAAATAACCATGCGTGGAATTTGTACCAATCTCATGTCTCTGTTGCGGGGCATAGTGTTAGCCCAAAGCCACCCAGACACTTCCATTAAACAGTGCGAACTCTCTGCTACTTGTTTTTATATATTGCGACCTTGTCACTTATGCATCTCTCAGAAAGAATGTGTATTAATGAAATTACGTGAAATTGTAGGGATGGCAAAGTCAGGTTCGCAGTTTTCTACATCGACATGTGAAAGATGCTGCTACGGACAGGTGTAATGCTGTAATTTCATTGTGGATAATTATGTACACTTTAAATGGGCACATTTAATCCTGTGTGTGACTGGGTGACAGCATTTAGATTCAGAATTATCTCTTGCATGTGAGACAAGGGAATCATTCATTGTTTTAGACTATTAATCTAGAGAAAATTGTGTTACTGATAAAACTGTCTTCCTGCTCAAACGATCATGGCATGATATTCGTATTTGTGGTCCTGATCCAGTGTTGGTAATTCCTTTAATATCACCATCAAAGACTAGTTAAACCTGCATTTGACGAAAAAATCCGATCATAACAGCGCAGGTTGTAAAATCATGTTTTACTTGCGAATAAACATCAACGGTTTCTTCTTAAGCAGTGCATTGTGGTTCTCTTACCTTTGGTCACTGTCAAAATAAATCTGAGCAAATCTGACCGACTGTCAGGTAGCACCAATACAGAGATGGGTAACTCTAGGCCCATTTAGTCATTGATCAGACTCATCAGTGTGGTATCATCACCAATACAGAGATGGGTAACTCTAGGCCCATGTAGTCATTGATCAGACTCATCAGTGTGGTATTATCACCAATACAGAGATGGGTAACTCTAAGCCCATTAAGTGATTGATCAGACTCATCAGTGTGGTATCATCACCAATACAGAGATGGGTAACTAGGCCCATGTAGTCATTGATCAGACTCATCAGTGTGGTATCATCACCAATACAGAGATGGGTAACTCTAGGCCCATGTAGTCATTGATCAGACTCATCAGTGTGGTATCATCACCAATACAGAGATGGGTAACTCTAGGCCCATTTAGTCATTGATCAGACTCATCAGTGTGGTATCATCACCAATACAGAGATGGGTAACTCTAGGCCCATGTAGTCATTGATCAGACTCATCAGTGTGGTATTATCACCAATACAGAGATGGGTAACTCTAGGCCCATTTAGTCATTGATCAGACTCATCAGTGTGGTATCATCACCAATACAGAGATGGGTAACTAGGCCCATGTAGTCATTGATCAGACTCATCAGTGTGGTATCATCACCAATACAGAGATGGGTAACTCTAGGCCCATGTAGTCATTGATCAGACTCATCAGTATGGTATCATCACCAATACAGAGATGGGTAACTCTAAGCCCATTTAGTGATTGATCAGATTCATCAGTGTGGTATCATCACCAATACAGAGATGGGTAACTCTAGGCCCATGTAGTCATTGATCAGACTCATCAGTGTGGTATTATCACCAATACAGAGATGGGTAACTCTAAGCCCATTTAGTGATTGATCAGACTCATCAGTGTGGTATCATCACCAATACAGAGATGGGTAACTAGGCCCATTTAGTCATTGATCAGACTCATCAGTGTGGTATCATCACCAATACAGAGATGGGTAACTCTAGGCCCATGTAGTCATTGATCAGACTCATCAGTGTGGTATCATCACCAATACAGAGATGGGTAACTCTAGGTCCATTTAGTCATTGATCAGACTCATCAGTGTGGTATCATCACCAATACAGAGATGGGTAACTCTAGGCCCATTTAGTCATTGATCAGACTCATCAGTGTGGTATCATCACCAATACAGAGATGGGTAACTAGGCCCATGTAGTCATTGATCAGACTCATCAGTGTGGTATTATCACCAATACAGAGATGGGTAACTCTAGGCCCATTTAGTCATTGATCAGACTCATCAGTGTGGTATCATCACCAATACAGAGATGGGTAACTCTAGGCCCATGTAGTCATTGATCAGACTCATCAGTGTGGTATTATCACCAATACAGAGATGGTTAACTCTAAGCCCATTTAGTGATTGATCAGACTCATCAGTGTGGTATCATCACCAATACAGAGATGGGTAACTAGGCCCATGTAGTCATTGATCAGACTCATCAGTGTGGTATCATCACCAATACAGAGATGGGTAACTCTAGGCCCATTTAGTCATTGATCAGACTCATCAGTGTGGTATCATCACCAATGCTCACTGCAGTGAAGACTGCCTCTGGCAAGCCACACATGTAGAGTTACCACTTTCACACCGCGGGGTCAATTAGCTGGGCTAAATCAAAGCTGCTTGAGAAAAATACAATACAAACTCAGCGTCTGATGTCACGCTACTGCTAAGGCAAGATGAGCCTATCATAATAGTAACACTGTGTGTCTGTGTACACCTATGTTAATCACACTGTTGTTGTATATATAGGTGTTATGAAAATTGATGAAAATAATGAAAATTAAATGAAATTTGAGATTTGCATAATTTATCCGAAATTATGTTAATTGGTGTAATTATGCGCATAAATTATGCTGATTCGAGAGATAATCGTATTAATTTATGCGAGTGGGCGTGGTTAGGATAATGCCGGTCGTTATGGATTATCAGGTCGAGCCTCGGTGACGAGGATTGTGTTATGAATTGGAATGACGCAATTAATCGTATGCAGTGACGCAGGCGTTGTGAGCGTGAATGAGAGAGAGTCGATTCGACTCTGCTCTTTAATTCCGTATTATCGATAAGGATACGATTACTCTCGATTGAACATTACGAATTATGTGTGTTATGGATTATGTGTGGTGATTGTGTGCTTATGATAGGTCCCCAGGATTCAGATCTCATACGCAGAACAATATTATGCAGAATTTCAGGAAGAATCACACACAAACCTTCTGCTTTAATCAATTTTATTTCTAGCTAACTTTAATTTTTGGATAATATGAAAAACTCAATCTCGGGATTTTGGAATTTCAACACAGCGTTAACATGATACCATCACGATTGCGTTGTTTCACCTCGATAGCGGCACCTGTGGTTAATTCCCGACGCGTAACGCAATCGATCGGTTGTTGAGAGAGAGAGATTAAAAACATGCGAACTATTCTATCAAACCTTAACTTTATAATATGCAAACTCGTATGCTTGAATTGTTACACAACACGGCACTTGGTCTTTGATTCGTATCCAATCCTTAATACATTCTGATATGCGAAGTTATTATGCTTGAAATCGTCAGCACAGTACCACGTTGATGTTCGTTCATTGATTCATAACGATTATGAATTTAAAGCGTTCGACTGGAATACTTCTAATTGCCTTATCGACACCACTCGATGGCCGCAATGCTTCGTTACTTGAATTGTCACACAAAACAGCATTCGGTCACTGATCATGCGCGGCCCTTAATGCAATTATTGTCACGTTGTTAACAATAGGATGACTGATTATTATGCAATGCTACTCGTTGACAGGGCACTCCAACCAGTATTATTCTTGGAGGCACAAATATGCGTCTGAATTCGTTATTTCATTCGTGGATACCGGCAAGATTATGCAGAAAGACAAATATTAACGAACGACTCAAGTATTCCTAATCAACTTCTCAACGCGACTCAATGGGTGGCGATGTTTCCTTTTGAGATCCTTATCTCGGGCCAATCTTTTAATTGATTGTGGCCAGACCCCTGACAGGGAACCGGTTGAACCCGCTCTTCAACCCCGCGAGCGGCGCTCTGTGGTGAGGTACCAAGAATGAATCCTTGTTAATGGGTCAGTTGGTAATTTATGCGGTTAGAAGTACAGCCCCAGCACAACATTACAGAGAAAATTATGAACACTCTTAAAAACGATAGATTATTCACTCGGTCGTTGCGATGTTTCCACAATCACGGATGGTTCAATGGCTTGAGGTTTTTAGGCTTTGTTAATGACCCGTGTGTGTGTGTGTTGAATGGTGTGAGTGGTGAAAGAGTAGGCCAATGTTCGGAATCGATTCTTTGCGTCAAGCAGACGTCTGGTTTGTGTGTAGTGGGGGGCAGTGTATCATACGTATCAGTTGATTCTTCTTTCAGTAGTTGGTTCGGACTCGATGGACGTTGGTGAACGAGTAGATGCGTTGTTGTAGCTGAGATGACCGTCTGGTAGACGGCGTTAGAAGCACGCCCGCAGCGGCGCGCTGATGCTGATGGCTGGTGCTGATGGCACGCTGGTGGCGCGCGCTTCCTCTCCTTGAAGACGCGCGAACGCGCCCGTGCTGGTTCGCTGATAGCAGTTTCTCTCCACTGCTGGCTGAGCTGCTGCACGCTCTTGCTTGGCGTTGCTGGCCGCGCTCTTTCTCCTTGAAGATGCGCGAACGCGCCCGTGCTGATTCGCTGACAGCAGTTTCCTCCACTGCTGGATGAGCTACGCCGGCGCGCGCTCTTTCCACTGCTGTAGTAGCTGACGCTGCGCTCGCGAGCGACAGGTCAAGTTTTTCTTCTGCTGAGTTGAGTTGAGATGAGTCTTCTTCTGTTGAGCTGAGTTGAGATGAGTCTTCTTCTGTTGAGCTGAGTTGAGATGAGTCTTCTTCTGTTGAGCTGCCCCCGAGGGCTGATGAGTTGGCCCCGAGGGCTGACGAGCTGGTTTCAATGCTGAAACGGCTCCTTTTTATGCCAAAAATCTCTCCCCTTCTCGGCTACCCCTCACGAGGTGGAGCTATCTTTGATCTGATCGTATGTCGGTGGGGGGGTTCGTGTGTCGGTGGTGGGGGGGGTTCGTGTGTCAGTGTGTATGTTTGTGTGTGTGTCATTTATGACACGGTCCTGTTCGGGTCTTTCCTCAAGCCATAAACATCAAGACAACAGACACCTCGATTCATCTTGGTGGCGTCTGGTTGTCTGATCCCTCCACCCAGAGAGAGGGGCGGGTTCCCCCCCCCTTTTCCGTACGCGTTCCGACGCACAAAGAAATGGTTAAGATTTTTTTTAAGTTTAACATTTCACATCACAGTTGGTATCTTATCATACACAGTTATGATCCTGCTTGTGATTCATAGTATTTGATTTATTTCCAAGTGAAGATGCTCTTCCGAGCGTATGCATTTTATCACGTTCTGCAGGGAAAGACAAAGGTGGCCGGGAGCACCTCTTTATACTTTTGACTTATATTGCTCAAATACCATTTGGTCCCATGTTCGCCAAGACTCGTGTTTGTAACTGCGTCCTCCCGACACCTCTCGGTTTTACCGAGGTTCGAATTGTTATGATGGAATTATTAAAAAGAAAAATAATTATCATCCTGAGTTTAAGAGGTCCGTTTCTTGATTGTTGGAATCCATATCCCTTGGTTCTGTAAGGTTCTATAATGGAATATCGTGTAAGGTTAACACGTTGTTATTATTAATATTATTTTGCAATTTTCTTTAAAACTTTCTTTGCCTGGTTGCCGTGTGTGGGGTGGGTGTGTCTCCTCATCAAACCCGGCTGGCTTTTCCAGATGGCCCCTTGTGATAAGGTGCAATTCCTGCTTCTCCCCGCTGTGAGAGAGACAAATGTGGTCGGGGTTGCTTGGAATATTGTTTAAACTCTTTCGCAAGTTTGCCCGTTGTCTCATTCCTTCTCGATAACCTTTGATGTGACTCGGTATTCTTGCTCCAAGCTTTGTTTTAACAGTAAAAGTATTAAAGGTGAAAATCATTTGATAGCGAATTAATCATTGGATAATAATTCACTGTTGTGTCTGGTGGCCTGTTCTTAATTGGAGTGAGCGTTAGGATCGCTAATTTTATCTTATTCTTGTTGTTGCCTTTTAATTTTTTTGTTGTTTTACTGGAAAATAAGGAAAAGAATATGTATACGATTTACCCTGTTGGCGTCTGGTGTCTGCTCTCTTGGTGTTCTGACCTCGGAGGGACCTTTCCTAAGGGGCCCATCAAACTCTTGTTCATCTGGAGATTTTCGCCGATAGCTGTTACATCCTCGCCTTGAGAGTTTTATTATTTCTTTATTCTTTAATGGTCTGTTTATGACCGACATCTGGTTTTTCGTGTTTCTGGCTTACTGGTTTGATTCATTAAAAAAAAATATATATTGTTTGTCACGAAAGAAAGGAAAAAGAAATTTAGGTGTATGCATCCGTAAATATTCTTATGGATATTAATTGTGGAAAAAGGGCCGTATACAACATTCCGCCCTTTTAAAAATGATCGGTGGTCTGCCACCGGTTATTTTTAATATTAAAGAAAAATGCCTTTTTCCACCATGAACTATCGATTGTCTTCAAGTTTGTGATTTTTCCTTACAACGCGCGCGTACGTGTCACAACTTAGCATGATTACATTTGAAATAAGAAAATAAAAGAACAGGAAAAAGAGAAAAATTAAGGCAACATGTTACATCGGGTCTTATCAATTATTGCTTTGATTTTTGTTTCAGTTCCTGGGAAACACTGGATAGCGGTTTCGAGCCCGGTGGTACACCGTTTCCCTCCTGGCATCTCTTTGTTTAATGTTTACCAAGTTATTGGCAACCTTACTGCCACGTTTGGTCAAAAGTACAGAATAATTTTTCTCATGACCAGGTATTTTCGAGTAACCTGTGACCTTTCCATGCAACATCATCACATCGTCGTTTTGGTTCATCGTCGGTATGGCTTTAGCCAAATGAGCACGGTTCCTTGGTTCGTATCGGTAATTTTTTTTATCCCTCGCCTTCCCTGTGGGTTTATGTGGCGTGAAGCCATGTCGAGCGCCACCAGGATTAGTACACAACACGAGTTTCCGTGCTCGACTGTTGGGGTCATTTGCCTTCTCCGCAGCCATGTGCAGATTTGCTGACTCCGTACCACGATTCGATTCCATGCCTCGATTCGATTCCATGTTTTTGCGTGTGCTGGATTTCCACACATTCCCCGATCCGTCATGGATTTTTGTCTCCGTAACGCGTTTCCCTGGCACTTTTACAGTATTCTCACGCAATTTTGCGACACAATTGATCGCGTTTCCATTTACCAAACAAGCATGTTTCTCCTCCCGATCCTGTTGGTTATCATTTCCTGTTAGATCACGCTTCATGGTTAATTTTCCTTGTTCAATAGGTGTGTTCACCACGGGAGCGACTCTCGCGTTCCCCACCACATCAAAGCGTGTGCATGGCGCATTTAGTTTTCCACAATCATGGTTCCCCTCTTGGTTCTGTTTGTAACCTCCAGCCTGCTTGATTTTTTCCAAGGGCTGTGATTTTTTTTTCAGATCAGCGGACACCTCTTTCCCTGTCATTTTCCTCTCAACCAGTGTGAGCGATTTGTCACGTGCCCATGTCACCCTCTTTGTTACAGCCAAGCCATGTGTGCCCCTTGTGTATCGTGGAATGGGGAATCGGCGTGATTCTGCTCTTGGCCTATACACGCCGTGATTCTCGCGATTATGTGTCTTTGTGTGTCGTGGCCGCCCATTCTCTATGTGCCACTGTCGACCGTAATTGTTATCTCGCCATCTGTGTGGGTAATTTTGGCCGGCTGTGTGCCGCTGCATTGGGTGAAGATATGGTCCTGCTCTTTGCTTCCACCCGTGGCGATTGTCGCAAATACGCGTCTCTGCACGCTGCGAACGCTCTCGGTCTGTGTGCCGTGGAATTGAGCACTGGTCTGACTTTGCTCGTGGTCTCCACACGTTGCGATTCTCGCAAATACGCGTCCCTGCATGCTGCGATCGCTCCTGGTCTGCGTGCCATTGTCTCGTGTAATTGTTATTTGACCACCCGTGTATGTAATTATGTTGGTAATCCGTGGGTGCTTTTTGTTTTCTGCACTGTGGGCCTGCGTGCATCAAATGCCTCACATGTTTTTTATTTTCGTCTGATAGGCTGGTTGCCTTGTCCCGTTCACTGTGTGCTGTGAAATCATTGTTTTTAGCCCGGTACAGCCAAGCCATGTGTGCCCGATCCACTATGTGGTCTAAGGAGGCTGTCTCTGGATTCAAGACCATTCCCACAATTTCTGTAATCTCCGGACTCAAAGATCCAAAAAACATAATTTTGAACCTTTTGTCACCTTCGTGATACTGATCCACATCGCCCGCATAGTACGCTCTTTTAAATCGCATGAGGTAATCCCGAGGATCCTCGTCTGCACACTGGGTCATAGATTTTGCAGAGTTAAATCCCTCAGACAGTGTTAAATATTCTCCAAACTTCCGAATCACTGCCAGGCTCAGCTTTTTAAAATCGTTCCGAACCTCGTATGGTAGCGACTTTACCCATGATATGGACTGTCCATGCAAGCTGCGTTTCAGCAAACTCGCTTTTTCATCCGTTTTCCTCAGACCCCTGATCATTGCTTCTGCTTCTACCGTTGCGATGTGAGTGTGAATGTCCCTGTTCTTATTGTGTGGATCAAAATAGGGAATTCTGACGAGAGCTTTGTCCATCAAGTTCAGAGTGTTACTACTGAACGAGTATTCGGAAAGTTGATCATCGTCATCCGAGTCAGATTCGGATGAGTCATTAACATCACGGTGGCGTTGCTTAACATGATTTTTGTAGTGTATTTTGCGCCTGTAACGTGGGTCAACTTTGCTCGGTGACTCCTGTTTTCCCCATGGCTCATACTTAGGTGGTTTTTGTGGGGTGTTTGATTTATATTTGTCTGGTGCGTCGTGCCTGTCGCGATGTTTGTGTCGGCCGTCTGTGCGTGGTGTGCGTTTTCCCGGAGAGTTGCCTCGGAGCTTCGGCTCCGCCCTTTCTCGCGTTATTAGTACATAATCTCCTGGTGATTTAGTTTTGATATTCTGTCTCACTCTGACTTCGGGGTTATCAGTCCCACCTGTTTCTTTTCCGAAATTTTCCTCATCCCATAATCTCTGTTTGTCTGTCTGTGCGAGAGGGTCTGAGTTCAGCGTAGCTATTCCTGATGTTTTTACATCGTGTTCGCTTTTCTCCCATTTTATCCAGTTCATAAGCAGTGTCCCAATGTCATCAATACAGCTCCCCTTCCATGTGTCTCCCTGATTTGTTTGCTCTGTAGCAGATCGGCCTGACCGTTTTGGTACAAGTTCCCAATATCCCGCAATCCACTCAAAAATTACTCTTAATACGAGCATCTCTGGAATTTCACTTCAGAGTGCATATCAAAACAGTTGTATCCAGAATGCATCAGTTCGACTCCTGTGACTCTGGTATTCCCTTCAGAGTACGTATAAACAATTGTATCACAGGATATGGTCAGTTTGACTCGAGCAAATAATCTTACTTCAATTGTCTTTGTTATACCCTGCTACTCTGGAATTTCCCTTCAGAGTGCGTTTTTTTGTTTGCTTTACACCCGTTACAGTCACAGGGCAACGTTAGATCATAAAACCTTGGTTAATACAACAGTGATTTGTTCCTTAATTCAAGCATAAACTGTCTGCGAGAGATCCCGGACGACGCCCCCAATATGTTGTATATATAGGTGTTATGAAAATTGATGAAAATAATGAAAATTAAATGAAATTTGAGATTTGCATAATTTATCCGAAATTATGTTAATTGGTGTAATTATGCGCATAAATTATGCTGATTCGAGAGATAATCGTATTAATTTATGCGAGTGGGCGTGGTTAGGATAATGCCGGTCGTTATGGATTATCAGGTCGAGCCTCGGTGACGAGGATTGTGTTATGAATTGGAATGACGCAATTAATCGTATGCAGTGACGCAGGCGTTGTGAGCGTGAATGAGAGAGAGTCGATTCGACTCTGCTCTTTAATTCCGTATTATCGATAAGGATACGATTACTCTCGATTGAACATTACGAATTATGTGTGTTATGGATTATGTGTGGTGATTGTGTGCTTATGATAGGTCCCCAGGATTCAGATCTCATACGCAGAACAATATTATGCAGAATTTCAGGAAGAATCACACACAAACCTTCTGCTTTAATCAATTTTATTTCTAGCTAACTTTAATTTTTGGATAATATGAAAAACTCAATCTCGGGATTTTGGAATTTCAACACAGCGTTAACACGATACCATCACGATTGCGTTGTTTCACCTCGATAGCGGCACCTGTGGTTAATTCCCGACGCGTAACGCAATCGATCGGTTGTTGAGAGAGAGAGATTAAAAACATGCGAACTATTCTATCAAACCTTAACTTTATAATATGCAAACTCGTATGCTTGAATTGTTACACAACACGGCACTTGGTCTTTGATTCGTACCCAATCCTTAATACATTCTGATATGCGAAGTTATTATGCTTGAAATCGTCAGCACAGTACCACGTTGATGTTCGTTCATTGATTCATAACGATTATGAATTTAAAGCGTTCGACTGGAATACTTCTAATTGCCTTATCGACACCACTCGATGGCCGCAATGCTTCGTTACTTGAATTGTCACACAAAACAGCATTCGGTCACTGATCATGCGCGGCCCTTAATGCAATTATTGTCACGTTGTTAACAATAGGATGACTGATTATTATGCAATGCTACTCGTTGACAGGGCACTCCAACCAGTATTATTCTTGGAGGCACAAATATGCGTCTGAATTCGTTATTTCATTCGTGGATACCGGCAAGATTATGCAGAAAGACAAATATTAACGAACGACTCAAGTATTCCTAATCAACTTCTCAACGCGACTCAATGGGTGGCGATGTTTCCTTTTGAGATCCTTATCTCGGGCCAATCTTTTAATTGATTGTGGCCAGACCCCTGACAGGGAACCGGTTGAACCCGCTCTTCAACCCCGCGAGCGGCGCTCCGTGGTGAGGTACCAAGAATGAATCCTTGTTAATGGGTCAGTTGGTAATTTATGCGGTTAGAAGTACAGCCCCAGCACAACATTACAGAGAAAATTATGAACACTCTTAAAAACGATAGATTATTCACTCGGTCGTTGCGATGTTTCCACAATCACGGATGGTTCAATGGCTTGAGGTTTTTAGGCTTTGTTAATGACCCGTGTGTGTGTGTGTTGAATGGTGTGAGTGGTGAAAGAGTAGGCCAATGTTCGGAATCGATTCTTTGCGTCAAGCAGACGTCTGGTTTGTGTGTAGTGGGGGGCAGTGTATCATACGTATCAGTTGATTCTTCTTTCAGTAGTTGGTTCGGACTCGACGGACGTTGGTGAACGAGTAGATGCGTTGTTGTAGCTGAGATGACCGTCTGGTAGACGGCGTTAGAAGCACGCCCGCAGCGGCGCGCTGGTGCTGATGGCTGGTGCTGATGGCACGCTGGTGGCGCGCGCTTCCTCTCCTTGAAGACGCGCGAACGCGCCCGTGCTGGTTCGCTGATAGCAGTTTCTCTCCACTGCTGGCTGAGCTGCTGCACGCTCTTGCTTGGCGTTGCTGGCCGCGCTCTTTCTCCTTGAAGATGCGCGAACGCGCCCGTGCTGATTCGCTGACAGCAGTTTCCTCCACTGCTGGATGAGCTACGCCGGCGCGCGCTCTTTCCGCTGCTGTAGTAGCTGACGCTGCGCTCGCGAGCGACAGGTCAAGTTTTTCTTCTGCTGAGTTGAGTTGAGATGAGTCTTCTTCTGTTGAGCTGAGTTGAGATGAGTCTTCTTCTGTTGAGCTGAGTTGAGATGAGTCTTCTTCTGTTGAGCTGCCCCCGAGGGCTGATGAGTTGGCCCCGAGGGCTGACGAGCTGGTTTCAATGCTGAAACGGCTCCTTTTTATGCCAAAAATCTCTCCCCTTCTCGGCTCCCCCTCACGAGGTGGAGCTATCTTTGATCTGATCGTATGTCGGTGGGGGGGTTCGTGTGTCGGTGGTGGGGGGGGTTCGTGTGTCAGTGTGTATGTTTGTGTGTGTGTCATTTATGACACGGTCCTGTTCGGGTCTTTCCTCAAGCCATAAACATCAAGACAACAGACACCTCGATTCATCTTGGTGGCGTCTGGTTGTCTGATCCCTCCACCCAGAGAGAGGGGCGGGTTCCCCCCCCCTTTTCCGTACGCGTTCCGACGCACAAAGAAATGGTTAAGATTTTTTTTAAGTTTAACATTTCACATCACAGTTGGTATCTTATCATACACAGTTATGATCCTGCTTGTGATTCATAGTATTTGATTTATTTCCAAGTGAAGATGCTCTTCCGAGCGTATGCATTTTATCACGTTCTGCAGGGAAAGACAAAGGTGGCCGGGAGCACCTCTTTATACTTTTGACTTATATTGCTCAAATACCATTTGGTCCCATGTTCGCCAAGACTCGTGTTTGTAACTGCGTCCTCCCGACACCTCTCGGTTTTACCGAGGTTCGAATTGTTATGATGGAATTATTAAAAAGAAAAATAATTATCATCCTGAGTTTAAGAGGTCCGTTTCTTGATTGTTGGAATCCATATCCCTTGGTTCTGTAAGGTTCTATAATGGAATATCGTGTAAGGTTAACACGTTGTTATTATTAATATTATTTTGCAATTTTCTTTAAAACTTTCTTTGCCTGGTTGCCGTGTGTGGGGTGAGTGTGTCTCCTCATCAAACCCGGCTGGCTTTTCCAGATGGCCCCTTGTGATAAGGTGCAATTCCTGCTTCTCCCCGCTGTGAGAGAGACAAATGTGGTCGGGGTTGCTTGGAATATTGTTTAAACTCTTTCGCAAGTTTGCCCGTTGTCTCATTCCTTCTCGATAACCTTTGATGTGACTCGGTATTCTTGCTCCAAGCTTTGTTTTAACAGTAAAAGTATTAAAGGTGAAAATCATTTGATAGCGAATTAATCATTGGATAATAATTCACTGTTGTGTCTGGTGGCCTGTTCTTAATTGGAGTGAGCGTTAGGATCGCTAATTTTATCTTATTCTTGTTGTTGCCTTTTAATTTTTTTGTTGTTTTACTGGAAAATAAGGAAAAGAATATGTATACGATTTACCCTGTTGGCGTCTGGTGTCTGCTCTCTTGGTGTTCTGACCTCGGAGGGACCTTTCCTAAGGGGCCCATCAAACTCTTGTTCATCTGGAGATTTTCGCCGATAGCTGTTACATCCTCGCCTTGAGAGTTTTATTATTTCTTTATTCTTTAATGGTCTGTTTATGACCGACATCTGGTTTTTCGTGTTTCTGGCTTACTGGTTTGATTCATTAAAAAAATATATATATTGTTTGTCACGAAAGAAAGGAAAAAGAAATTTAGGTGTATGCATCCGTAAATATTCTTATGGATATTAATTGTGGAAAAAGGGCCGTATACAACATTCCGCCCTTTTAAAAATGATCGGTGGTCTGCCACCGGTTATTTTTAATATTAAAGAAAAATGCCTTTTTCCACCATGAACTATCGATTGTCTTCAAGTTTGTGATTTTTCCTTACAACGCGCGCGTACGTGTCACAACTTAGCATGATTACATTTGAAATAAGAAAATAAAAGAACAGGAAAAAGAGAAAAATTAAGGCAACATGTTACATCGGGTCTTATCAATTATTGCTTTGATTTTTGTTTCAGTTCCTGGGAAACACTGGATAGCGGTTTCGAGCCCGGTGGTACACCGTTTCCCTCCTGGCATCTCTTTGTTTAATGTTTACCAAGTTATTGGCAACCTTACTGCCACGTTTGGTCAAAAGTACAGAATAATTTTTCTCATGACCAGGTATTTTCGAGTAACCTGTGACCTTTCCATGCAACATCATCACATCGTCGTTTTGGTTCATCGTCGGTATGGCTTTAGCCAAATGAGCACGGTTCCTTGGTTCGTATCGGTAATTTTTTTTATCCCTCGCCTTCCCTGTGGGTTTATGTGGCGTGAAGCCATGTCGAGCGCCACCAGGATTAGTACACAACACGAGTTTCCGTGCTCGACTGTTGGGGTCATTTGCCTTCTCCGCAGCCATGTGCAGATTTGCTGACTCCGTACCACGATTCGATTCCATGCCTCGATTCGATTCCATGTTTTTGCGTGTGCTGGATTTCCACACATTCCCCGATCCGTCATGGATTTTTGTCTCCGTAACGCGTTTCCCTGGCACTTTTACAGTATTCTCACGCAATTTTGCGACACAATTGATCGCGTTTCCATTTACCAAACAAGCATGTTTCTCCTCCCGATCCTGTTGGTTATCATTTCCTGTTAGATCACGCTTCATGGTTAATTTTCCTTGTTCAATAGGTGTGTTCACCACGGGAGCGACTCTCGCGTTCCCCACCACATCAAAGCGTGTGCATGGCGCATTTAGTTTTCCACAATCATGGTTCCCCTCTTGGTTCTGTTTGTAACCTCCAGCCTGCTTGATTTTTTCCAAGGGCTGTGATTTTTTTTTCAGATCAGCGGACACCTCTTTCCCTGTCATTTTCCTCTCAACCAGTGTGAGCGATTTGTCACGTGCCCATGTCACCCTCTTTGTTACAGCCAAGCCATGTGTGCCCCTTGTGTATCGTGGAATGGGGAATCGGCGTGATTCTGCTCTTGGCCTATACACGCCGTGATTCTCGCGATTATGTGTCTTTGTGTGTCGTGGCCGCCCATTCTCTATGTGCCACTGTCGACCGTAATTGTTATCTCGCCATCTGTGTGGGTAATTTTGGCCGGCTGTGTGCCGCTGCATTGGGTGAAGATATGGTCCTGCTCTTTGCTTCCACCCGTGGCGATTGTCGCAAATACGCGTCTCTGCACGCTGCGAACGCTCTCGGTCTGTGTGCCGTGGAATTGAGCACTGGTCTGACTTTGCTCGTGGTCTCCACACGTTGCGATTCTCGCAAATACGCGTCCCTGCATGCTGCGATCGCTCCTGGTCTGCGTGCCATTGTCTCGTGTAATTGTTATTTGACCACCCGTGTATGTAATTATGTTGGTAATCCGTGGGTGCTTTTTGTTTTCTGCACTGTGGGCCTGCGTGCATCAAATGCCTCACATGTTTTTTATTTTCGTCTGATAGGCTGGTTGCCTTGTCCCGTTCACTGTGTGCTGTGAAATCATTGTTTTTAGCCCGGTACAGCCAAGCCATGTGTGCCCGATCCACTATGTGGTCTAAGGAGGCTGTCTCTGGATTCAAGACCATTCCCACAATTTCTGTAATCTCCGGACTCAAAGATCCAAAAAACATAATTTTGAACCTTTTGTCACCTTCGTGATACTGATCCACATCGCCCGCATAGTACGCTCTTTTAAATCGCATGAGGTAATCCCGAGGATCCTCGTCTGCACACTGGGTCATAGATTTTGCAGAGTTAAATCCCTCAGACAGTGTTAAATATTCTCCAAACTTCCGAATCACTGCCAGGCTCAGCTTTTTAAAATCGTTCCGAACCTCGTATGGTAGCGACTTTACCCATGATATGGACTGTCCATGCAAGCTGCGTTTCAGCAAACTCGCTTTTTCATCCGTTTTCCTCAGACCCCTGATCATTGCTTCTGCTTCTACCGTTGCGATGTGAGTGTGAATGTCCCTGTTCTTATTGTGTGGATCAAAATAGGGAATTCTGACGAGAGCTTTGTCCATCAAGTTCAGAGTGTTACTACTGAACGAGTATTCGGAAAGTTGATCATCGTCATCCGAGTCAGATTCGGATGAGTCATTAACATCACGGTGGCGTTGCTTAACATGATTTTTGTAGTGTATTTTGCGCCTGTAACGTGGGTCAACTTTGCTCGGTGACTCCTGTTTTCCCCATGGCTCATACTTAGGTGGTTTTTGTGGGGTGTTTGATTTATATTTGTCTGGTGCGTCGTGCCTGTCGCGATGTTTGTGTCGGCCGTCTGTGCGTGGTGTGCGTTTTCCTGGAGAGTTGCCTCGGAGCTTCGGCTCCGCCCTTTCTCGCGTTATTAGTACATAATCTCCTGGTGATTTAGTTTTGATATTCTGTCTCACTCTGACTTCGGGGTTATCAGTCCCACCTGTTTCTTTTCCGAAATTTTCCTCATCCCATAATCTCTGTTTGTCTGTCTGTGCGAGAGGGTCTGAGTTCAGCGTAGCTATTCCTGATGTTTTTACATCGTGTTCGCTTTTCTCCCATTTTATCCAGTTCATAAGCAGTGTCCCAATGTCATCAATACAGCTCCCCTTCCATGTGTCTCCCTGATTTGTTTGCTCTGTAGCAGATCGGCCTGACCGTTTTGGTACAAGTTCCCAATATCCCGCAATCCACTCAAAAATTACTCTTAATACGAGCATCTCTGGAATTTCACTTCAGAGTGCATATCAAAACAGTTGTATCCAGAATGCATCAGTTCGACTCCTGTGACTCTGGTATTCCCTTCAGAGTACGTATAAACAATTGTATCACAGGATATGGTCAGTTTGACTCGAGCAAATAATCTTACTTCAATTGTCTTTGTTATACCCTGCTACTCTGGAATTTCCCTTCAGAGTGCGTTTTTTTGTTTGCTTTACACCCGTTACAGTCACAGGGCAACGTTAGATCATAAAACCTTGGTTAATACAACAGTGATTTGTTCCTTAATTCAAGCATAAACTGTCTGCGAGAGATCCCGGACGACGCCCCCAATATGTTGTATATATAGGTGTTATGAAAATTGATGAAAATAATGAAAATTAAATGAAATTTGAGATTTGCATAATTTATCCGAAATTATGTTAATTGGTGTAATTATGCGCATAAATTATGCTGATTCGAGAGATAATCGTATTAATTTATGCGAGTGGGCGTGGTTAGGATAATGCCGGTCGTTATGGATTATCAGGTCGAGCCTCGGTGACGAGGATTGTGTTATGAATTGGAATGACGCAATTAATCGTATGCAGTGACGCAGGCGTTGTGAGCGTGAATGAGAGAGAGTCGATTCGACTCTGCTCTTTAATTCCGTATTATCGATAAGGATACGATTACTCTCGATTGAACATTACGAATTATGTGTGTTATGGATTATGTGTGGTGATTGTGTGCTTATGATAGGTCCCCAGGATTCAGATCTCATACGCAGAACAATATTATGCAGAATTTCAGGAAGAATCACACACAAACCTTCTGCTTTAATCAATTTTATTTCTAGCTAACTTTAATTTTTGGATAATATGAAAAACTCAATCTCGGGATTTTGGAATTTCAACACAGCGTTAACACGATACCATCACGATTGCGTTGTTTCACCTCGATAGCGGCACCTGTGGTTAATTCCCGACGCGTAACGCAATCGATCGGTTGTTGAGAGAGAGAGATTAAAAACATGCGAACTATTCTATCAAACCTTAACTTTATAATATGCAAACTCGTATGCTTGAATTGTTACACAACACGGCACTTGGTCTTTGATTCGTACCCAATCCTTAATACATTCTGATATGCGAAGTTATTATGCTTGAAATCGTCAGCACAGTACCACGTTGATGTTCGTTCATTGATTCATAACGATTATGAATTTAAAGCGTTCGACTGGAATACTTCTAATTGCCTTATCGACACCACTCGATGGCCGCAATGCTTCGTTACTTGAATTGTCACACAAAACAGCATTCGGTCACTGATCATGCGCGGCCCTTAATGCAATTATTGTCACGTTGTTAACAATAGGATGACTGATTATTATGCAATGCTACTCGTTGACAGGGCACTCCAACCAGTATTATTCTTGGAGGCACAAATATGCGTCTGAATTCGTTATTTCATTCGTGGATACCGGCAAGATTATGCAGAAAGACAAATATTAACGAACGACTCAAGTATTCCTAATCAACTTCTCAACGCGACTCAATGGGTGGCGATGTTTCCTTTTGAGATCCTTATCTCGGGCCAATCTTTTAATTGATTGTGGCCAGACCCCTGACAGGGAACCGGTTGAACCCGCTCTTCAACCCCGCGAGCGGCGCTCCGTGGTGAGGTACCAAGAATGAATCCTTGTTAATGGGTCAGTTGGTAATTTATGCGGTTAGAAGTACAGCCCCAGCACAACATTACAGAGAAAATTATGAACACTCTTAAAAACGATAGATTATTCACTCGGTCGTTGCGATGTTTCCACAATCACGGATGGTTCAATGGCTTGAGGTTTTTAGGCTTTGTTAATGACCCGTGTGTGTGTGTGTTGAATGGTGTGAGTGGTGAAAGAGTAGGCCAATGTTCGGAATCGATTCTTTGCGTCAAGCAGACGTCTGGTTTGTGTGTAGTGGGGGGCAGTGTATCATACGTATCAGTTGATTCTTCTTTCAGTAGTTGGTTCGGACTCGACGGACGTTGGTGAACGAGTAGATGCGTTGTTGTAGCTGAGATGACCGTCTGGTAGACGGCGTTAGAAGCACGCCCGCAGCGGCGCGCTGGTGCTGATGGCTGGTGCTGATGGCACGCTGGTGGCGCGCGCTTCCTCTCCTTGAAGACGCGCGAACGCGCCCGTGCTGGTTCGCTGATAGCAGTTTCTCTCCACTGCTGGCTGAGCTGCTGCACGCTCTTGCTTGGCGTTGCTGGCCGCGCTCTTTCTCCTTGAAGATGCGCGAACGCGCCCGTGCTGATTCGCTGACAGCAGTTTCCTCCACTGCTGGATGAGCTACGCCGGCGCGCGCTCTTTCCGCTGCTGTAGTAGCTGACGCTGCGCTCGCGAGCGACAGGTCAAGTTTTTCTTCTGCTGAGTTGAGTTGAGATGAGTCTTCTTCTGTTGAGCTGAGTTGAGATGAGTCTTCTTCTGTTGAGCTGAGTTGAGATGAGTCTTCTTCTGTTGAGCTGCCCCCGAGGGCTGATGAGTTGGCCCCGAGGGCTGACGAGCTGGTTTCAATGCTGAAACGGCTCCTTTTTATGCCAAAAATCTCTCCCCTTCTCGGCTCCCCCTCACGAGGTGGAGCTATCTTTGATCTGATCGTATGTCGGTGGGGGGGTTCGTGTGTCGGTGGTGGGGGGGGTTCGTGTGTCAGTGTGTATGTTTGTGTGTGTGTCATTTATGACACGGTCCTGTTCGGGTCTTTCCTCAAGCCATAAACATCAAGACAACAGACACCTCGATTCATCTTGGTGGCGTCTGGTTGTCTGATCCCTCCACCCAGAGAGAGGGGCGGGTTCCCCCCCCCTTTTCCGTACGCGTTCCGACGCACAAAGAAATGGTTAAGATTTTTTTTAAGTTTAACATTTCACATCACAGTTGGTATCTTATCATACACAGTTATGATCCTGCTTGTGATTCATAGTATTTGATTTATTTCCAAGTGAAGATGCTCTTCCGAGCGTATGCATTTTATCACGTTCTGCAGGGAAAGACAAAGGTGGCCGGGAGCACCTCTTTATACTTTTGACTTATATTGCTCAAATACCATTTGGTCCCATGTTCGCCAAGACTCGTGTTTGTAACTGCGTCCTCCCGACACCTCTCGGTTTTACCGAGGTTCGAATTGTTATGATGGAATTATTAAAAAGAAAAATAATTATCATCCTGAGTTTAAGAGGTCCGTTTCTTGATTGTTGGAATCCATATCCCTTGGTTCTGTAAGGTTCTATAATGGAATATCGTGTAAGGTTAACACGTTGTTATTATTAATATTATTTTGCAATTTTCTTTAAAACTTTCTTTGCCTGGTTGCCGTGTGTGGGGTGAGTGTGTCTCCTCATCAAACCCGGCTGGCTTTTCCAGATGGCCCCTTGTGATAAGGTGCAATTCCTGCTTCTCCCCGCTGTGAGAGAGACAAATGTGGTCGGGGTTGCTTGGAATATTGTTTAAACTCTTTCGCAAGTTTGCCCGTTGTCTCATTCCTTCTCGATAACCTTTGATGTGACTCGGTATTCTTGCTCCAAGCTTTGTTTTAACAGTAAAAGTATTAAAGGTGAAAATCATTTGATAGCGAATTAATCATTGGATAATAATTCACTGTTGTGTCTGGTGGCCTGTTCTTAATTGGAGTGAGCGTTAGGATCGCTAATTTTATCTTATTCTTGTTGTTGCCTTTTAATTTTTTTGTTGTTTTACTGGAAAATAAGGAAAAGAATATGTATACGATTTACCCTGTTGGCGTCTGGTGTCTGCTCTCTTGGTGTTCTGACCTCGGAGGGACCTTTCCTAAGGGGCCCATCAAACTCTTGTTCATCTGGAGATTTTCGCCGATAGCTGTTACATCCTCGCCTTGAGAGTTTTATTATTTCTTTATTCTTTAATGGTCTGTTTATGACCGACATCTGGTTTTTCGTGTTTCTGGCTTACTGGTTTGATTCATTAAAAAAATATATATATTGTTTGTCACGAAAGAAAGGAAAAAGAAATTTAGGTGTATGCATCCGTAAATATTCTTATGGATATTAATTGTGGAAAAAGGGCCGTATACAACATTCCGCCCTTTTAAAAATGATCGGTGGTCTGCCACCGGTTATTTTTAATATTAAAGAAAAATGCCTTTTTCCACCATGAACTATCGATTGTCTTCAAGTTTGTGATTTTTCCTTACAACGCGCGCGTACGTGTCACAACTTAGCATGATTACATTTGAAATAAGAAAATAAAAGAACAGGAAAAAGAGAAAAATTAAGGCAACATGTTACATCGGGTCTTATCAATTATTGCTTTGATTTTTGTTTCAGTTCCTGGGAAACACTGGATAGCGGTTTCGAGCCCGGTGGTACACCGTTTCCCTCCTGGCATCTCTTTGTTTAATGTTTACCAAGTTATTGGCAACCTTACTGCCACGTTTGGTCAAAAGTACAGAATAATTTTTCTCATGACCAGGTATTTTCGAGTAACCTGTGACCTTTCCATGCAACATCATCACATCGTCGTTTTGGTTCATCGTCGGTATGGCTTTAGCCAAATGAGCACGGTTCCTTGGTTCGTATCGGTAATTTTTTTTATCCCTCGCCTTCCCTGTGGGTTTATGTGGCGTGAAGCCATGTCGAGCGCCACCAGGATTAGTACACAACACGAGTTTCCGTGCTCGACTGTTGGGGTCATTTGCCTTCTCCGCAGCCATGTGCAGATTTGCTGACTCCGTACCACGATTCGATTCCATGCCTCGATTCGATTCCATGTTTTTGCGTGTGCTGGATTTCCACACATTCCCCGATCCGTCATGGATTTTTGTCTCCGTAACGCGTTTCCCTGGCACTTTTACAGTATTCTCACGCAATTTTGCGACACAATTGATCGCGTTTCCATTTACCAAACAAGCATGTTTCTCCTCCCGATCCTGTTGGTTATCATTTCCTGTTAGATCACGCTTCATGGTTAATTTTCCTTGTTCAATAGGTGTGTTCACCACGGGAGCGACTCTCGCGTTCCCCACCACATCAAAGCGTGTGCATGGCGCATTTAGTTTTCCACAATCATGGTTCCCCTCTTGGTTCTGTTTGTAACCTCCAGCCTGCTTGATTTTTTCCAAGGGCTGTGATTTTTTTTTCAGATCAGCGGACACCTCTTTCCCTGTCATTTTCCTCTCAACCAGTGTGAGCGATTTGTCACGTGCCCATGTCACCCTCTTTGTTACAGCCAAGCCATGTGTGCCCCTTGTGTATCGTGGAATGGGGAATCGGCGTGATTCTGCTCTTGGCCTATACACGCCGTGATTCTCGCGATTATGTGTCTTTGTGTGTCGTGGCCGCCCATTCTCTATGTGCCACTGTCGACCGTAATTGTTATCTCGCCATCTGTGTGGGTAATTTTGGCCGGCTGTGTGCCGCTGCATTGGGTGAAGATATGGTCCTGCTCTTTGCTTCCACCCGTGGCGATTGTCGCAAATACGCGTCTCTGCACGCTGCGAACGCTCTCGGTCTGTGTGCCGTGGAATTGAGCACTGGTCTGACTTTGCTCGTGGTCTCCACACGTTGCGATTCTCGCAAATACGCGTCCCTGCATGCTGCGATCGCTCCTGGTCTGCGTGCCATTGTCTCGTGTAATTGTTATTTGACCACCCGTGTATGTAATTATGTTGGTAATCCGTGGGTGCTTTTTGTTTTCTGCACTGTGGGCCTGCGTGCATCAAATGCCTCACATGTTTTTTATTTTCGTCTGATAGGCTGGTTGCCTTGTCCCGTTCACTGTGTGCTGTGAAATCATTGTTTTTAGCCCGGTACAGCCAAGCCATGTGTGCCCGATCCACTATGTGGTCTAAGGAGGCTGTCTCTGGATTCAAGACCATTCCCACAATTTCTGTAATCTCCGGACTCAAAGATCCAAAAAACATAATTTTGAACCTTTTGTCACCTTCGTGATACTGATCCACATCGCCCGCATAGTACGCTCTTTTAAATCGCATGAGGTAATCCCGAGGATCCTCGTCTGCACACTGGGTCATAGATTTTGCAGAGTTAAATCCCTCAGACAGTGTTAAATATTCTCCAAACTTCCGAATCACTGCCAGGCTCAGCTTTTTAAAATCGTTCCGAACCTCGTATGGTAGCGACTTTACCCATGATATGGACTGTCCATGCAAGCTGCGTTTCAGCAAACTCGCTTTTTCATCCGTTTTCCTCAGACCCCTGATCATTGCTTCTGCTTCTACCGTTGCGATGTGAGTGTGAATGTCCCTGTTCTTATTGTGTGGATCAAAATAGGGAATTCTGACGAGAGCTTTGTCCATCAAGTTCAGAGTGTTACTACTGAACGAGTATTCGGAAAGTTGATCATCGTCATCCGAGTCAGATTCGGATGAGTCATTAACATCACGGTGGCGTTGCTTAACATGATTTTTGTAGTGTATTTTGCGCCTGTAACGTGGGTCAACTTTGCTCGGTGACTCCTGTTTTCCCCATGGCTCATACTTAGGTGGTTTTTGTGGGGTGTTTGATTTATATTTGTCTGGTGCGTCGTGCCTGTCGCGATGTTTGTGTCGGCCGTCTGTGCGTGGTGTGCGTTTTCCTGGAGAGTTGCCTCGGAGCTTCGGCTCCGCCCTTTCTCGCGTTATTAGTACATAATCTCCTGGTGATTTAGTTTTGATATTCTGTCTCACTCTGACTTCGGGGTTATCAGTCCCACCTGTTTCTTTTCCGAAATTTTCCTCATCCCATAATCTCTGTTTGTCTGTCTGTGCGAGAGGGTCTGAGTTCAGCGTAGCTATTCCTGATGTTTTTACATCGTGTTCGCTTTTCTCCCATTTTATCCAGTTCATAAGCAGTGTCCCAATGTCATCAATACAGCTCCCCTTCCATGTGTCTCCCTGATTTGTTTGCTCTGTAGCAGATCGGCCTGACCGTTTTGGTACAAGTTCCCAATATCCCGCAATCCACTCAAAAATTACTCTTAATACGAGCATCTCTGGAATTTCACTTCAGAGTGCATATCAAAACAGTTGTATCCAGAATGCATCAGTTCGACTCCTGTGACTCTGGTATTCCCTTCAGAGTACGTATAAACAATTGTATCACAGGATATGGTCAGTTTGACTCGAGCAAATAATCTTACTTCAATTGTCTTTGTTATACCCTGCTACTCTGGAATTTCCCTTCAGAGTGCGTTTTTTTGTTTGCTTTACACCCGTTACAGTCACAGGGCAACGTTAGATCATAAAACCTTGGTTAATACAACAGTGATTTGTTCCTTAATTCAAGCATAAACTGTCTGCGAGAGATCCCGGACGACGCCCCCAATATGTTGTATATATAGGTGTTATGAAAATTGATGAAAATAATGAAAATTAAATGAAATTTGAGATTTGCATAATTTATCCGAAATTATGTTAATTGGTGTAATTATGCGCATAAATTATGCTGATTCGAGAGATAATCGTATTAATTTATGCGAGTGGGCGTGGTTAGGATAATGCCGGTCGTTATGGATTATCAGGTCGAGCCTCGGTGACGAGGATTGTGTTATGAATTGGAATGACGCAATTAATCGTATGCAGTGACGCAGGCGTTGTGAGCGTGAATGAGAGAGAGTCGATTCGACTCTGCTCTTTAATTCCGTATTATCGATAAGGATACGATTACTCTCGATTGAACATTACGAATTATGTGTGTTATGGATTATGTGTGGTGATTGTGTGCTTATGATAGGTCCCCAGGATTCAGATCTCATACGCAGAACAATATTATGCAGAATTTCAGGAAGAATCACACACAAACCTTCTGCTTTAATCAATTTTATTTCTAGCTAACTTTAATTTTTGGATAATATGAAAAACTCAATCTCGGGATTTTGGAATTTCAACACAGCGTTAACACGATACCATCACGATTGCGTTGTTTCACCTCGATAGCGGCACCTGTGGTTAATTCCCGACGCGTAACGCAATCGATCGGTTGTTGAGAGAGAGAGATTAAAAACATGCGAACTATTCTATCAAACCTTAACTTTATAATATGCAAACTCGTATGCTTGAATTGTTACACAACACGGCACTTGGTCTTTGATTCGTACCCAATCCTTAATACATTCTGATATGCGAAGTTATTATGCTTGAAATCGTCAGCACAGTACCACGTTGATGTTCGTTCATTGATTCATAACGATTATGAATTTAAAGCGTTCGACTGGAATACTTCTAATTGCCTTATCGACACCACTCGATGGCCGCAATGCTTCGTTACTTGAATTGTCACACAAAACAGCATTCGGTCACTGATCATGCGCGGCCCTTAATGCAATTATTGTCACGTTGTTAACAATAGGATGACTGATTATTATGCAATGCTACTCGTTGACAGGGCACTCCAACCAGTATTATTCTTGGAGGCACAAATATGCGTCTGAATTCGTTATTTCATTCGTGGATACCGGCAAGATTATGCAGAAAGACAAATATTAACGAACGACTCAAGTATTCCTAATCAACTTCTCAACGCGACTCAATGGGTGGCGATGTTTCCTTTTGAGATCCTTATCTCGGGCCAATCTTTTAATTGATTGTGGCCAGACCCCTGACAGGGAACCGGTTGAACCCGCTCTTCAACCCCGCGAGCGGCGCTCCGTGGTGAGGTACCAAGAATGAATCCTTGTTAATGGGTCAGTTGGTAATTTATGCGGTTAGAAGTACAGCCCCAGCACAACATTACAGAGAAAATTATGAACACTCTTAAAAACGATAGATTATTCACTCGGTCGTTGCGATGTTTCCACAATCACGGATGGTTCAATGGCTTGAGGTTTTTAGGCTTTGTTAATGACCCGTGTGTGTGTGTGTTGAATGGTGTGAGTGGTGAAAGAGTAGGCCAATGTTCGGAATCGATTCTTTGCGTCAAGCAGACGTCTGGTTTGTGTGTAGTGGGGGGCAGTGTATCATACGTATCAGTTGATTCTTCTTTCAGTAGTTGGTTCGGACTCGACGGACGTTGGTGAACGAGTAGATGGGTTGTTGTAGCTGAGATGACCGTCTGGTAGACGGCGTTAGAAGCACGCCCGCAGCGGCGCGCTGGTGCTGATGGCTGGTGCTGATGGCACGCTGGTGGCGCGCGCTTCCTCTCCTTGAAGACGCGCGAACGCGCCCGTGCTGGTTCGCTGATAGCAGTTTCTCTCCACTGCTGGCTGAGCTGCTGCACGCTCTTGCTTGGCGTTGCTGGCCGCGCTCTTTCTCCTTGAAGATGCGCGAACGCGCCCGTGCTGATTCGCTGACAGCAGTTTCCTCCACTGCTGGATGAGCTACGCCGGCGCGCGCTCTTTCCGCTGCTGTAGTAGCTGACGCTGCGCTCGCGAGCGACAGGTCAAGTTTTTCTTCTGCTGAGTTGAGTTGAGATGAGTCTTCTTCTGTTGAGCTGAGTTGAGATGAGTCTTCTTCTGTTGAGCTGAGTTGAGATGAGTCTTCTTCTGTTGAGCTGCCCCCGAGGGCTGATGAGTTGGCCCCGAGGGCTGACGAGCTGGTTTCAATGCTGAAACGGCTCCTTTTTATGCCAAAAATCTCTCCCCTTCTCGGCTCCCCCTCACGAGGTGGAGCTATCTTTGATCTGATCGTATGTCGGTGGGGGGGTTCGTGTGTCGGTGGTGGGGGGGGTTCGTGTGTCAGTGTGTATGTTTGTGTGTGTGTCATTTATGACACGGTCCTGTTCGGGTCTTTCCTCAAGCCATAAACATCAAGACAACAGACACCTCGATTCATCTTGGTGGCGTCTGGTTGTCTGATCCCTCCACCCAGAGAGAGGGGCGGGTTCCCCCCCCCCTTTTCCGTACGCGTTCCGACGCACAAAGAAATGGTTAAGATTTTTTTTAAGTTTAACATTTCACATCACAGTTGGTATCTTATCATACACAGTTATGATCCTGCTTGTGATTCATAGTATTTGATTTATTTCCAAGTGAAGATGCTCTTCCGAGCGTATGCATTTTATCACGTTCTGCAGGGAAAGACAAAGGTGGCCGGGAGCACCTCTTTATACTTTTGACTTATATTGCTCAAATACCATTTGGTCCCATGTTCGCCAAGACTCGTGTTTGTAACTGCGTCCTCCCGACACCTCTCGGTTTTACCGAGGTTCGAATTGTTATGATGGAATTATTAAAAAGAAAAATAATTATCATCCTGAGTTTAAGAGGTCCGTTTCTTGATTGTTGGAATCCATATCCCTTGGTTCTGTAAGGTTCTATAATGGAATATCGTGTAAGGTTAACACGTTGTTATTATTAATATTATTTTGCAATTTTCTTTAAAACTTTCTTTGCCTGGTTGCCGTGTGTGGGGTGGGTGTGTCTCCTCATCAAACCCGGCTGGCTTTTCCAGATGGCCCCTTGTGATAAGGTGCAATTCCTGCTTCTCCCCGCTGTGAGAGAGACAAATGTGGTCGGGGTTGCTTGGAATATTGTTTAAACTCTTTCGCAAGTTTGCCCGTTGTCTCATTCCTTCTCGATAACCTTTGATGTGACTCGGTATTCTTGCTCCAAGCTTTGTTTTAACAGTAAAAGTATTAAAGGTGAAAATCATTTGATAGCGAATTAATCATTGGATAATAATTCACTGTTGTGTCTGGTGGCCTGTTCTTAATTGGAGTGAGCGTTAGGATCGCTAATTTTATCTTATTCTTGTTGTTGCCTTTTAATTTTTTTGTTGTTTTACTGGAAAATAAGGAAAAGAATATGTATACGATTTACCCTGTTGGCGTCTGGTGTCTGCTCTCTTGGTGTTCTGACCTCGGAGGGACCTTTCCTAAGGGGCCCATCAAACTCTTGTTCATCTGGAGATTTTCGCCGATAGCTGTTACATCCTCGCCTTGAGAGTTTTATTATTTCTTTATTCTTTAATGGTCTGTTTATGACCGACATCTGGTTTTTCGTGTTTCTGGCTTACTGGTTTGATTCATTAAAAAAATATATATATTGTTTGTCACGAAAGAAAGGAAAAAGAAATCTAGGTGTATGCATCCGTAAATATTCTTATGGATATTAATTGTGGAAAAAGGGCCGTATACAACACTGTGTGTGTACACCTATGTTAATCACACTGTGTGTATACACTATGTTAATCACACTGTGTGTGTACCCCTATGTTAATCACACTGTGTGTGTGTACACCTATGTTAATCACACTGTGTGTACACCATGTTAATCACACTGTGTGTGTACACCTATGTTAATCACACTGTGTGTGTACACCATGTTAATCACACTGTGTGTGTACACCATGTTAATCACACTGTTTGTGTACACCACGTAGAAGGGAAACAATAAAATAATAAAAATATAAAACAATAAAATTCTCACGACGTTTCGACTGCAACACAAGAAGCAATCATCATCAGGTGTGGACCAATCAGTTTGAAGGACAATGCCACGTAAATATTATCATAGTGTTTGTGTTTTGTTTACATTTTGACTGCAGGTATTGTGGTTAATGTAGCGACATGAATCCTTGTAAAAAGGTTTCAGTTTTGTTGCCAGAAAAAAAAGGGAACCCCCCCACCCCTATTATTGTTATTATTATTGTTATTATTATTGTTGTAATTATGATGATGATGATGCAGTGATCACCTTTGTGTTGGGTGGTTTTGACTGTAGCCGCGGCGAGGATGACCCAGAGTCTGCGTGAGGGGTTTATGGTCCTCCTGCATAGACCCAGATGTTGATGAGGCCTGTCAACCCCCTTGCCAGCACCACCATCACCACCATCACCACCACCACCATCATCATCACCATCATCATCACCACCATCACCATCATCATCACCACCACCATCATCACCACCACCATCACCCTCACCACCATCACCACCACCACCATCATCATCACCATCACCACCATCACCACCACCCTCACCACCACCACCACCATCATCATCACCATCACCACCACCCTCACCACCACCACCATCACCACCATCCTCACCACCCTCACCACCATCACCACCACCACCCTCACCACCACCATCACCACCACCATCACCACCACCACCATCATCACTACTACCACCCTCACCACCACCATCACCACCACCACCATCACCACCACCCTCACCACCACCATCACCACCACCACCATCACCACCACCACCATCACCACCATCACCCTCACCATCACCCTCACCACCACCATCACCACCATCACCATCACCACCACCCTCACCACCATCACCACCATCACTACCACCACCCTCACCACCACCACCATCACCACCACCATCACCACCACCCTCACCACCACCATCACCACCACCCTCACCACCATCACCACCACCCTCACCACCACCACCATCACCACCACCATCACCCTCACCACCATCACCACCATCACCACCACCACCCTCACCACCACCACCCTCACCACCCTCACCACCATCACCACCACCATCACCACCACCCTCACCATCACCCTCACCACCATCACCACCACCACCACCCTCACCACCACCACCCTCACCACCACCACCCTCACCACCATCACCACCACCCTCACCACCACCACCACCCTCACCACCATCATCATCACCACCACCATCATCACCTACACCACCATCACCACCACCACCCTCACCACCCTCACCACCACCACCCTCACCACCATCACCACCACCAAGTCTTTGACAGGCTATGATGTACACATTCAGACTGTTACACAACGCTGTTGCACAAACTCCTTCCTGTGTGCCCAGCCCTGGCATCATTAGCAGGCGCTAAATATCAACGTGCGTTATTAAAGTTACACAACTGTATTTGTGTTGAGTGGACTATTTGATGTTTCTCTCAACAAGCTGGGAAGTTCTGTTAATGAAGGAAGCTTCCAATGAAGATGACACTATGAACACGGTGAAAATTCGCACGGTTTCATTCTAAATCCCAGCCTTGAGGAACAACGCACACACACAAGACACACAATCTTTAAGAATTGTACTCAATACGTGTTGTGGCACAGCCTTGTTGACACGACGGCTTAGTATAAATCATTAACTCTTAAACAGCCGTGAGTGGGGGGCACTGACGTCACACCCCACCCGCTCGCGGGGAGGGGGAGATCAGCCCCCCCCCCACACGTAGTGGGGAGGGGGAGATCAGCCCCCCCCCTCCTCGTAGTGGGGAGGGGGGAGATCAGCCCCCCCCCCCACACGTAGTGGGGAGGGGGAGATCAGCCCCCCCTCAAGTAATGGGGAGGGGAGAGGGGGAGATCAGCCCCCCCCACATAGTGGGGAGGGGGGCATTAGCCCCCCACAGATGCCTCTTTGCCAGAGGCTGCATACAAATGTGAATCTCTTAACACTCATCAAAACTCTGGTTAGCTGAAAGATAACGCTTTATCATGTTACTTGTACAAAATTGTAAAAAATAATTACACTACAATTAACTACCAACTCTGCCTTGCACTAACGACATTGCCACTCTACAAAAGTGAAATGTGTAACAGCCATAATACAAACACCCAGCTCTGTCGTTACTGCTGCTAACGCTGCACGGATTGGTTGAAGTGCGTCACGTGACCGGGACCAAGCAGCCAACCCAGAGCGTGCGCCCCTCACCAAACGTGTACGTTGCACGGATTGGTTAAAGCGCGTCACGTGACCGGGACAGCCAACCAGAGGGTGCGCCCCTCACAAAAAATGTAAGTTGCACGGATTGGTTAACGTGCGTCACGTGACCGGGACAGCCAACCAGAGGTGCGCACCCCACAAATGTACGTTGCACGGATTGGTTAAAGTGCGTCACGTGATCGGGACAGCCAACCAGACGGTGCGCCCCTCCCCAAATATGTACGTTGCACGGATTGGTTAAAGTGCGTCACGTGACCGGGACAGCCAACCAGAGGTGCGCCCCTCCCCCAACACGCGCAGTCGTTGAGCGCGCGAGCCGAGTTCGATTCCCGCTCACGGCCACCACCACCAGCAGCAGCAGCACTCCTGGGCCCTCCCCTAGGTCGACTCAGCCTCAAGCGGGTAAGTTGGTGCTGTGACGTCAAATCTGTCACGTGATCTTCGCACGTGGAAGCGTAACGCATTGCAGCGTAGCGGTTAGCGTTGTCTGTGTGTGTCTGTGTGTGTGTCTGTGAGTGTGTGTCTGTGTGTGTGTCTTTGTGTGTGTGTGTGCCGGGAAAGGTCCTGGCAAGGATTATTCAGCATCGCCTTGCCAGGCACGCTGAGGAGAGGCTTGCGGAGCCCCAATGCGGTTTCAGGATAGGGCGGTCCTGCACAGATGCCATATTTTCTGTCCGTCTGCTACAGCAGAGGTGTAGAGAATTCCAACAAGACCGACATCTCTGCTTTATTGACCTGGTCAAGGCCTATGATACCATCAGTAGGCCTGGGCTCTGGGTTGTGCTTCGTGCTTTTGGAGTACCTGACCCTCTGCTCACGATCATTAAGGACCTTCATGATGGTGAGCGGGCCCGGGTAAAACTACGTGGCCGGGAGTCAGAGCCATTCTTTGTACACCTTGGGGTGCGACAGGGGTGTCCTCTGGCTCCCACATTATTTAACATCTATTTTGACCACGTAGTTCGTGAAGCCTTCAATAGCTGTACCGGGGGAATCTCCATATGGTACAGATATAATGGAAGGCTGATCGATGCCCGGGTGCGGTCAAGGGATGGCTCCCTATTGCTCAACCACGTTATGTATGCTGATGATTTGGTAATAGCTGCTCAGTCAGAGGAGGAGTTGGAGACGCTGCTGCTGGGACTGGAGCGTGCCACTAAGAGGTGGGGCCTTACCATCAGCCCCACCAAAACTAAGCACCTGCCTGGGTATTTTGTACCATCGGACACTATCACCCCCACAACTCCCAATCGGTGATGGGGCAGTTGTGGAGAGAGTGGAGAGTTTCCCATACCTGGGCAGTGTGCTTATGACTGGCTCCAGTTTAACAGCAGAGGTCTCACTCCGAATCAGTCGAGCGGCAATATCTTTTCATCGGTTGCGTAACACTGTGTGGAAGCTACCTGGTCTGTCGCTCCGCACTAAGCTTCAGGTCTTCTCGGCCACGGTCATTCCCTCCCTTCTCTACGCTTGCGAAACGTGGACCCCCCTAATGGAACACCTTCGCCGGTTAGAAACATTTAGGCTGGCCTGCCTGCGATCCATCCTGGGTTTAACCAGACTGGATTGTGTGAGGAGCTCACAAATCCTTGAAAGATCTGGGCAAGGTCCCATCGGTGAGCTCCTCCGGCGGGCAAGGCTGCGATGGCTGGGTCATGTAGCCCGCATGCCCAGCCACTGCATGCCGAAACAGCTTCTGTTCGGCCGGATTGAGGGGGCTAAGCGGGCGCGGCACGGGCTAGAGAAGAGATGGAGTGATGTGGTACAGCTGAGTGGACTTGCCGATGACCGGTACCAGCGGTGTCAAGATCGGCCTCTGTGGAGGAGGCTCGTGAAGGACGCTACTGGGCAGTTGGAGGCAGTCGCCCTCCAACAACAACGGAGGGCGGAGGAGCGACGCTCACAACAACGAGCTGAGCGCCGGGTGGCTAAAGCACAGCGGGTTGACACAGTAGGGGGCACAGGTGGTGCATCAGCCAGTCATCTCAGTCAGTCGACCCGTGGCACCTGGGTCTGCCCCGTGACCTCCTGCCAGCGGGCGTTCGACACTTCACGTGGCCTCAGGGTGCACATTGCCTGGCACAAGCGTCGTGGTGACATCACCGCCACTTAGTGGTGAATGGCGGTTATTGTTATATGTGTTTGTCTGCGTGTGTATCTGTGTGTGTCTGTGTGTGTGTGTATGTATCTGCGTGTGTATCTGTGTGTGTACGTGTGTTTTGACGATGATGGCGATGTTTGTGACGGTACGGGAAGCGTGTGTGGGCCGAAGCGGCATCCAGAGGAGCGCCATGGAGAGGGGAGGGGGAGCGAGGAGAGGATGCGGCAGGGAGGAGGAAGCGAGGCGAAGGGGAGAGAGGGGGTCGAGAGGGAGCCGAGGAGAGAGCCGGCTGCTGCGGGCGTGCGGGCCCGACAGGGGCTCATCGCAGACAGGGACCAGTGGCGGAGAGAGATGCCCGTGAGGAGGCTGGTGAACCGGTCGGTGCCCCGCGGGGAGGACGTGGAGATGGCGATGCCCAACGCGGAGAGAGCCAGGCTGCTGACGGCGTGGGTGAGACGAGCCATTGGCGAAGAGAGGACGCTCAACAGGGAGGAGGCGGGGAGAGAGAGGCTGGAGGCGGAGAGGGCTGCGTGGGACAGACAGGCAGACGCGAGGAGGCGAGTGGATCAGAGGGTCGGCGACTCGCGGCCAAGGACCGAGGCGCAGCAAGCTCGGTTTGATATTGCCGCGAGGGAGAACGAGAGGACGGTCGACAGACTGGTGGAGAGGGCGGTGGAGGCGACGAGGCGAGAGGTGGGGAGAGCGAGAGAGGGAGGCCGCCGGGACGTGGAGGGGGGGCGGCCGCAGACGGGGGCGGCGGCGGAGCAGAGACGGACGCTGCGGCAGATTGCCGCGGCCGTGGGCGCCGTGGGGCTGCCGGGAAGGGTCGTGCCGATTAGGAACCGACAGGGAGAGAGCGGGAGGGAGGGCGGGAGAGGAGGTGGAGAGAGGGAGGGCGGGAGAGGAGGTGGAGAGAGGGAGGGTGGGAGAGGAGGTGGAGAGAGGGAGGGCGGGAGAGGAGGTGGAGAGAGGGAGGGTGGGAGAGGAGGTGGAGAGAGGGAGGGCGGGAGAGGAGGTGGAGAGGGAGAGAGGCAGAGGGGTCTGTTGAGATTGTTGGGGAGATTCGTTCCAATTAGGAGCCCTGAGGGAGGCCAGGAGAGGGAGGGAGGGAGAGAGTGAGAGGGACACGGGGTGCTGTAAGGAGAGGGTGAGCGGGGGGGAGGGAGGGAGAGGTGTGGGGTAGAAATGAAGGAGAGAGTGAGAGGGCTGGATGTGCGAGAGGAAAGGAGCGCGGTAGCTGTGGCACACTGCAGGTTCACTTCCCTGCAGAGTGGTGCTCACTTTAGTTGTGATGATGATGGGCTGCGTCAACCAGGGATTGAATCTGGCCCCCTTTTCCACTGAGCCACTTTGCCGGTGTTCATTGTTAACTGCTCGTTCACCGTTGGTTCTTCACGGGCGATCATATTTTAATATTTTGACTTGAAGAGGATTTGTCATTCCTTTGCCGAACACGACGATTGTGCGTATATCCGCCGTGTGATGATGCGTAGCGAGAATTGTAATTTGAGAGTTAATTTTACAAACTGCAACTCGATGCCGGGATGTTTAATTGTATTTACTTAATGTTCATTGTAAAAAAAAAAATGTTTTATCATTTCCACCGCCCTCTGCGGGACATCGACCGCTCAAACCGAAAGCGAGATAGACACAGACAGGGAGACAGAGAGAGACATGGAGAGACAGAGAGAGAGAGTTGGAGACGGAGAGACATGGGGAAAGAGATGGGGAGAAATAGAGAGAGAGACACAGAGACAGCGGAGACACAGAGAGACAGAGAGATACATGGCCACACAGAGAGACGGATAGGGAGAGGCATGGGGAAAGAGACGGGGAGAAATACAGAGACACAGAGACAGCGGAGACACAGAGAGACAGAGAGATACATGGCCACACAGAGAGATGGATAGGGAGAGGCATGGGGAAAGAGACGGGGAGATATGCACAGAGAGACACAAAGAGACAGAGAGAGAGAGAGACGATGTTGATGATGTTGAAGATGGTGTTAATGATTTTGATGTTGATGATGTTTTGAATGTTGTTAGTGATGTTGAGGATGGTGTTGATGCAAGGTAAATCAACACCCGTTCATAATAAAAATTCATCCATCCACCACTACCACTGCTGCTTGTTGCCTGCTCCTGGTGGTGCGATTCCAACCTTCTGCAGTCCGAACCAGAAATTGCCATTGGCCTGCGAGAGTGCCGAGGCGAGTGGGGGGAGTTGAACACCCGGTCAGCCTATCCCTTGGACAATAAGTTAATGCGCACTTGTTATCGGTGTGCGACTCAAGTCTCCATTTGTCACGAGTCTTAACTTTATCACAAACTCTTAGCTTAGTGCAGTACACCTTCTTGAGGTCCTTGACTCTGCAAGTGACTCGAAATATTAAGAAAAAAAATAAAATAAAACTTTCAGTGATACTTCATCTGCTTGAGCAATAACTGAACTCTTAATTGATCAGAGCTTTTGCTTCTGCAAATCTCAACTTAAGGCTGATTGCGAGTACTACTCGGAATCTGTGCAGGACTGACGAATGTGAAGTTTGTACACGGTACCTGTTATGTAGGAATTTCTACCTTGCTTCATTAATTCTCTTAGACGCATCAAAAGCTCAAAGCTCCTGCCACTTTCACGCCTCCTGAGGATTCATGGGGCCAGCCTTGGGTCATCTTTGCTTCTGGCTCCACGGACCTCCTGGCGTTTAATGTCATCACCCCCCCCCCCCCCCGCTAGTATTCTCCCTCCGGAGGTCGTCCCAAAAAACTTGTGTAGATACAGGGCCACTGAATTGCCCCTTGGAATGTTTTTCAACTCATTAGAGCGAGCCCCCGGATGTGGTGTGTTTGTGTATGATGTCACAAAGCAGTCCTTATAAGGGCCTCAGTGCACGTTGGTGTATGACGTCACAAAGCAGTCCTTACAAGGGCCTCAATGCACGTTGGTGTATGACGTCACAAAGCAGTCCTTACAAGGGCCTCAATGCACATTGGTGTATGACGTCACAAAGCAGTCCTTACAAGGGCCTCAATGCACGTTGGTGTATGACGTCACAAAGCAGTCCTTACAAGGGCCTCAATGCACGTTGGTGTATGACGTCACAAAGCAGTCCTTACAAGGGCCTCAATGCACGTTGGTGTATGACGTCACAAAGCAGTCCTTACAAGGGCCTCAATGCACGTTGGTGTATGACGTCACAAAGCAGTCCTTACAAGGGCCTCAATGCACGTTGGTGTATGACGTATCAAAGCAGTCCTTACAAGCGCCTCAATGCACGTTGGTGTATGACATCACAAAGCAGTCACGAGGCCGTCCCCCGGCGCGACAAACGAGGTTTCCTCCTCCTCCTCCACCCCCCCCCCCCCCCCACCGAAATCTTTGGCCTTTTCGCGGTGAGAGCGTGGAGCGGTTTGCAATTTTTGCAAAATTTGGGCACAAAGCGGCGGTAATACGACAAATCTGCAAACGTCACCCACCGACGTGGGGGTTGGCCATGTTGCGCACGCACGCAGTTTTGTTGGGGTCCGTGGCTATCCCCGGACTCGCTGACGACGCGTCCCAAGTAGCGAACCGATGTCTGCAGGAGGTGACACTTGACTGTGGTTTAAACGTAAGATTGGCCGCCCGAACTTTGAACAAACACCGATCGCGGCCGCTGCAGCTGCTCCTGGAACGTGCGTCCGAAGACGATCACGTCGTCCAAATAAACGAGGCGCGAGTCCCATTGGAGGCCTGCTAGGTCCAGCTGCGTGAGTCGCTGGAACGTGACAGGAGCCGAGTGGAGTCCCATCGGGAGACAATTAAACTGGAACAGAGCCCGAGGTGTTCTTAGCTCTTTCGGTAAAGTCACCACGTTGAAGGGAAACAATAAAATAATAAAATATATAAAACAATAAAAATTCTCACGACGTTTCGACCATAACACAAACTGATGATGACCGTTTGCGTTATGGTCGAAACGTCGTGAGAATTTTTATTTTTTATATATATTTTATTATTTTATTGTTTCCCTTCAACGTGACTTTACCGAAAGAGCTAAGAATATGAATCACTGCAGTCACGAAAGCTTTAAATCAAAATTTAGAGCCCGAGGTGTTCAGAACACAGGATTTGGTTTAGAGCTCTCATCAAGAGGCAACTGCCAACACCCCGACGACAAGTCAAGTGTGGTAGAAAACCCACACAGCCGACAGGGCATCCAATGAATCGTCCAACCGTGGGAGCGGGTGTGCATCTGCCACGGAGACCTTGTTCAATTGGCAGAAATCCGCGCGAAGCCGCAGACTCCCATCGTGTTTCTTAACGGGAACAACGTGAGCTCCCCTCGTCGACCGCAGTGGCGAACGTGGTCCTCCTCCTGACGACTGAGCCCGTGTGAATTCTGGCGTACGGAAGCGGCGTTGCCCGTGTCAATGCGGTGCTGCCATCAGGGACGTGCGGCCAAAGTGTCATATTTACCCTGACTGAAAATGTTTTGAAAATTCGCCCCGCCGCTCGCCGGATAAAATCGGAATTCTTGCAACGCAGCGCGTCCATCCATGATTCGCCCGGCTCGCTCCTCCGCTTCACCGTGGCCACGAGACATCTGTGGTCGCCTCGCCGGCCTTCCCGCGACACGCGGCCACTGCGTGGGCCAGAACGGTGCCCGCCTGGACGACCGCAGCACCCAGGCCGACGTTGAACACTCTGAACGACTACGTATGCATAGTCACACCGTTAGTGTCAGTAGCATAACTCTCAACCACTTATCAGTGCCCTACCTTATTACAGACCAACTCAGACCTTACTGATCACCCCGTGGCCCTTATAAATCTCAACGTTCATCCTATACATGGGCCAGAACGGTGCCCGCCTGGACGACCGCAGCACCCAGGCCGACGTTGAACACTCTGAACGACTACGTATGCATAGTCACACCGTTAGTGTCAGTAGCATAACTCTCAACCACTTATCAGTGCCCTACCTTATTACAGACCAACTCAGACCTTACTGATCACCCCGTGGCCCTTATAAATCTCAACGTTCATCCTATACATTATACTACACTATACACTACACAGCTGTCAACCCCTTATCGGCGCTCTGCCTTATTACAGACCAATTCAGACCTTGTCGATCACCCCGTGCCCCTTATAAATCTCAACGTTCATCCTATACATTATACTACACTATACACTACACAGCTGTCAACCCCTTATCAGTGCCCTACCTTATTACAGACCAATTCAGACCTTACTGATCACCCCGTGCCCCTTATAAATCTCAACGTTAATCCTACAAAGTCCCATCACAAGGAAGAAACACAAACAAATCGACACGGATTTGTATTGTTGTTTGCCCGTATTGAAACGGCTGTACGCCCGTACGGGCCTGAGAACTCACTTTGCCTGCGCAAAGACCACGACGGGGTAAAAGCTTCTACAGCTCCGCAATAGTCGAGTGTGAATAGTCGCCTAATAGTCGCTATTGGCTATCAGAGGTTCTCCCCAACAACCAGTCAAACAACGTTTGGGCGGTCATCTTGGGTAGGGGGGTGTGTGGTGGCTTCTCCCTTACCAAGATGGCAACCCCCCTCCCACCACGAGTCACGTGGTGTTGATATTTTGTGGGTGTTTTTTTTAATTGGTCAGCTCCATTGCACGTGACATTGAACTTTATTTCATAGCCCGATTAAGGCCCATGGTAAATAGCATAGACTAGATAAGGCGCTGCTGCGTTTCAGACTATACCAAGCATAGCCCGGAAGAGGGGGAGGGGGATGAAAAGCATAAAAACTCAAGACGCGCTGAATAAATGTAGCGAATTTGTTTGATGTTTAATTATTTCATCCATAGCGACAAGAAGCAAGAGGGGCTCGCTAGCGTTAGTGAAAGGTGGAGTTTGCTGTGTACCCCCCTAAATTAAAACAATTTAAGTTCGCCGGTTACATTCACCCCTCCCTCGCCCGCTGCCCGTGTTGGTTTTGCCCACACGACCCTCTCCCTCCACCACCAAAGTGTCGCGTTTTGGCGGGAGAAGGCGGCTGTGTGTTCTGAGGAGACCAGCAACCACCACCACAACATCTATAATCATAAGTATAACTACTACTAAAATAACAACATCTACAATCGTAACTATAACACTAATAATAACATCAACAACTTACAACAACAATAATATAAACAATAATAACATCAACGACTTACAACAGCAATAATATAAACAATTACACTAGTAATAAAAACATGAACTGCTATAATAACTAATACTGTAACAACAACAACTACTACGACTATAATAAAACAAAAACGTGAACGAGAGCGGGCGACACAACATGGAGGGCGGTGAGTGAGAGAGTGGAGCCGACCTCTCGCTCACAGCCTGAGGCCCACAAAGACGCGCGGGCTCTGTCAGCCTCACGCAGCCCGTCAGGGAGACAACACGGGGAGACATTTGTGTTGTCTCTGTGTGTGTGTGTCTGTGTGTGTGTGTCTGTGTGTGTCTCTGTGTGTGTATCTGTGTGTGTATCTGTGTGTGTATCTGTGTGAGTCTCTGTGTGAGTCTCTGTGTGTGTGTGTCTCTGTGTGTGTCTCTGTGTGTGTCTCTGTGTGTGTGTCTCTGTGTGTGTCTCTCTGTGTGTCTCTGTAAGCCTCACGCAGCCCGTCAGGGAGACTACACGGGGAGACATTTGTGTTGTGTCTGTGTGTGTGTGTCTGTGTGTGTGTCTGTGTGTGTGTCTCTGTGTGTGTCTGTGTGTGTGTCTCTGTGTGTGTGTCTGTGTATCTGTGTGAGTCTCTGTGTGTGTGTCTCTGTGTGTGTGTGTCTGTGTGTGTAAGCCTCACGCAGCCCGTCAGGGAGACTACACGGGGAGACATTTGTGTTGTGTTTGTGTGTCTGTGTGTGTCTCTTGTGCCGGAGGCCCCGGGGGGCCAGGCGTCTATGACGTCTCCTGGCCAAACCCCAATTGGCGGAGCCAGGAGATTGAATACCTACCCTCGGGGCTACTCCAGAAACAACGAAAAGCCACTACGGGTGGCCACGTGGAATGTTCGAACGCTCACTGCAGAGGAGAGGCTGCCACTCCTCTGTCGGGAGCTGGACCGGTACCGCCTGGATCTATGCGGCATTCAGGAGGTCCGGTGGACCGGCTCTGGCTCCTGCCACCATGAGGGGTGGACAGTCCTCTACTCGGGGCAGCAGACTGCCAAACAACAGGGTGTGGGTCTTCTTTTGAACAAAAGAATGAAGGGGGCGTGGGAGCGTGGCGGTGAGGTGTGGGAAGCTGTAAGCCCCAGGCTACTTTGGGCTCGCCTTCCCATCAACCGGAGGCGAGGAATGGTGGTCGTGGTTACTTATGCCCCCACCGAAGATGAACATCCATGGAGGGATGCAGGCAAAGCCGATGAGTCAGATGCCTTCTATGACCTCCTGTCATAGGTGCTGGCTAAAGTGGCCCCTCGGGATAGAGTCATCATGTTGGGTGACTTCAATGCCCGAGTTGGTCATGATACTGGCACCTGGTCTGGAGTGATTGGAGGGCATGGGCCAGATCAGCTCAATAACAACGGTAGGAGGCTGCTAGATTTTTGTGCAGCCCATGGGCTTGTAATTACCAACACGCTGTTCCGGCATCGGCGCATCCACACAACATCATGGATGCATGCCGGGTCCAAGCAAGAACATCTGCTGGACTACATAGTGACGGACCAGCGAATGCGAGCCCATGTCCTTGACACCAGGACCTACCGTGGAGCTGATCTGCCCTCTGACCATCGACTAGTCATCTGTAAGATGCGCCTGCCATTCTTCCACTCCGGTGGTGGGTGTACACCCAGGACCCCATTCCAACCTAAAGTGGCCTGGTCTCAGTTATCTGATGAAAGTTGCAAGCGAGAATTTCATCATCGCTTGCGGCTGGGATTGGCATCGTCCCCGACTCCTCCTGATGTCGAGGGTAAATGGGCGAGGTTTAGGACTGTGACTCATGCAGCTGCAATGGCTGCTTTGAGTACGCGGTCCAGACCTCCCCAGACACCCTGGATGACAGAGGAGTTGTTCAGGATGGTTGAGAAAAAGCGACAGGCCCACTGTCATCGGCTACAGAATCCCACGTCAGAGAATGAGGAGGCTTACCGCAGCCTTCGCTCGGAGGTTCGGAGAGCCGTGAGGCGCTGCAAGGATGGGTGGTGGTCGCGGGTTGCTGATGAGATGGAGTCTGCCTCAGTGGCCCGTGATCACAAATCTCTATTTAACTCCATCAAAAAAGTAACCTGCAGTGCCACACCTATTACCATCATTAGGGGAAAAAACGGTGATCCAATTTCCGACCCCCAGGAACAGGTTCGCAGATTTGCTGAGCATTTCTGTGAGGTCCTGGGGGAGGGAAAATCCCTCAGCCAGGAAAACATCGTGGCACAAAGTGAGGATGACCCTGCTGAGGCTGCGGTGCCTCAAATATTGGATGAAGTCACCCCCTGTGAGTGGCTGGCTGAGGTGCCATCTGCTGAGGAAGTATTGAAGGCGATCTGGAGTCTGAGACCAGGAAAGGCAGCGGGCAGAGATGATCTCTCAGGCGAAATGCTGAGGGAGGGTGGCGTTTGTGCACAGACTGCCCTATATGACATCATAACAACAGTCTGGACCACTGGACGGGTTCCGCAGGATTGGAAGGATGCCCTGGTGGTCCCCCTTTTTAAGAAGGGGGACCGCACAGACTGTAACAACTACAGGGGCATCTCACTCCTCAGTGTGCCGGGAAAGGTCCTGGCAAGGATTATTCAGCATCGCCTTGCCAGGCACGCTGAGGAGAGGCTTTCGGAGCCCCAATGCGGTTTCAGGAAAGGGCGGTCCTGCACAGATGCCATATTTTCTGTCCGTCTGCTACAGCAGAGGTGTAGGGAATTCCAACAAGACCTACATCTCTGCTTTATTGACCTGGTCAAGGCCTATGATACCATCAGTAGGCCTGGGCTCTGGGTCGTTCTTCGTGCTTTTGGAGTACCTGACCCTCTGCTCACGATCATTAAGGACCTTCATGATGGTGAGCGGGCCCGGGTAAAACTACGTGGCCGGGAGTCAGAGCCATTCCCTGTACACCTTGGGGTGCGACAGGGATGTCCTCTGGCTCCCACATTATTTAACACCTATTTTGACCACGTAGTTCGTGAAGCCTTCAATAGCTGTACCGGGGGAATCTCCATATGGTACAGATATAATGGGAGGCTAATCGATGCCCGGGTGCGGTCAAGGGATGGCTCCCTATTGCTCAACCACGTTATGTATGCTGATGACTTGATAATAGCTGCTCAGTCAGAGGAGGAGTTGGAGACGCTGCTGCTGAGACTGGAGCGTGCCACTAAGAGGTGGGGCCTTACCATCAGCCCCACCAAAACTAAGCACCTGCCTGGGTATTTTGTACCATCGGACACTCCACCCCCACAACTCCCAATCGGTGATGGGGCAGTTGTGGAGAGAGTGGAGAGTTTCCCATACCTGGGCAGTGTGCTTATGACTGGCTCCAGTTTAACAGCAGAGGTCTCACTCCGAATCAGTCGAGCGGCAATATCTTTTCATCGGTTGCGTAACGCTGTGTGGAAGCTACCTGGTCTGTCGCTCCGCACTAAGCTTCAGGTCTTCTCGGCCACGGTCATTCCCTCCCTTCTCTACGCTTGCGAAACGTGGACCCCCCTAATGGAACATCTTCGCCGGTTAGAAACATTTAGGCTGGCCTGCCTACGATCCATCCTGGGTTTAACCAGACTGGATTGTGTGAGGAGCTCACAAATCCTTGAAAGATCTGGGCAGGGTCCCATCGGTGAGCTCCTCCGGCAGGCAAGGCTGCGATGGCTGGGTCATGTAGCCCGCATGCCCAGCCACCGCATGCCGAAACAGCTTTTGTTTGGCCGGATTGAGGGGGCTAAGCGGGCGCGGCACGGGCTAGAGAAGAGATGGAGTGATGTGGTACAGGAGGACGTGGAGCTGAGTGGACTTGCCGATGACTGGTACCAGCGGTGTCAAGATCGGCCTCTGTGGAGGAGGCTCGTGAAGGATGCTACTGGGCAGTTGGAGGCAGTCACCCTCCAACAACAACGGAGGGCGGAGGAGCGACGCTCACAACAGCGAGCGGAGCGCCGGGTGGCTAAAGCACAGCAGGTTGGCACAGTAGGGGGCACAGGTGGTGCATCAGCCAGTCATCTCAGTCAGTCGACCCGTGGCACCTGGGTCTGCCCCGTGACCTCCTGCCAGCGGGCGTTCGACACTTCACGTGGCCTCAGGGTGCACATAGCTTGGCACAAGCGTCGTGGTGACGTCACCGCCACTTAGTGGCGAATGGCGGTTGTTGTTGTTGTCTCTGTGTATGTCTCTGTGTGTGTGTCTCTGTGTGTGTGTCTCTGTGTGTGTGTCTCTGTGTGTGTAAGCCTCACGCAGCCCGTCAGGGAGACTACACGGGGAGACATTTGTGTTGTGTTTGTGTGTCTGTGTGTGTCTCTGTTTGTGTATGTCTGTGTGTGTGTGTCTGTGTGTGTGTGTGTCTCTGTGTGTGTCTGTGTCTCTGTGTGTGTCTGTGTCTCTGTGTGTGTCTGTGTGTAAGCCTCACGCAGCCCGTCAGGGAGACTACACGGGGAGACATTTGTGTTGTGTCTGTGTGTGTGTCTGTGTGTGTGTCTCTGTGTGTGTCTGTGTGTGTGTCTCTGTGTCTGTGTGTGTGTCTGTGTGTATCTGTGTGAGTCTCTGTGTGTGTGTCTCTGTGTGTGTAAGCCTCACGCAGCCCGTCAGGGAGACTACACGGGGAGACATTTGTGTTGTGTTTGTGTGTCTGTGTGTGTCTCTGTTTGTGTATGTCTGTGTGTGTGTGTCTGTGTGTGTGTGTGTCTGTGTCTCTGTGTGTGTCTGTGTCTCTGTGTGTGTCTGTGTGTAAGCCTCACGCAGCCCGTCAGGGAGACTACACGGGGAGACATTTGTGTTGTGTCTGTGTGTGTGTGTCTGTGTGTGTGTGTCTGTGTGTGTCTCTGTGTGTGTATCTGTGTGTGTATCTGTGTGTGTATCTGTGTGAGTCTCTGTGTGTGTGTGTCTCTGTGTGTGTGTGTCTCTGTGTGTGTCTCTGTGTGTGTCTCTGTGTGTGTGTGTCTCTGTGTGTGTCTCTCTGTGTGTCTCTGTAAGCCTCACGCAGCCCGTCAGGGAGACTACACGGGGAGACATTTGTGTTGTGTCTGTGTGTGCGTGTCTCTGTGTGTCTGTGTGTGTGTCTGTGTGTGTCTCTGTGTGTGTGTCTGTGTGTGTGTCTCTGTGTGTGTGTGTCTGTGTGTGTGTCTGTGTGTGTGTCTGTGTCTCTGTGTGTGTGTGTGTCTCTGTGTGTGTGTGTCTCTGTGTGTGTTGTGTCTGTTGTGTCTGTGACTTCAATGCCCGAGTTGGTCACGATACTGGCACCTGGTCTGGAGTGATTGGAGGGCATGGGCCAGATCAGCTCAATAACAATGGTAGGAGGCTGCTAGATTTTTGTGCAGCCCATGGGCTTGTAATTACCAACATGCTGTTCCGGCATCGGCGCATCCACACAACATCATGGATGCATGCCGGGTCCAAGCAAGAACATCTGCTGGACTACATAGTGACGGACCAGCGGATGCGAGCCCATGTCCTTGACACCAGGACCTACCGTGGAGCTGATCTGCCCTCTGACCATCGACTAGTCATCTGTAAGATGCGCCTGCCATTCTTCCACTCCGGTGGTGGGTGTACACCCAGGACCCCATTCCGACCTAATTTGGCCTGGTCTCAGTTATCTGATGAAAGTTGCAAGCGAGAATTTCATCATCGCTTGCGGCTGGGATTGGCATCGTCCTCGACTCCTCCTGATGTCGAGGGTAAATGGGCGCGGTTTAGGACTGTGACTCATGCAGCTGCAATGGCTGCTTTGGGTACGCGGTCCAGACCTCCCCAGAGACCCTGGCTGACAGAGGAGGTGTTCAGGATGGTTGAGAAAAAGCAATAGGCCCACTGCCATCGGCTACAGAATGCCACGTCAGAGAATGAGGAGGCTTACCGCAGCCTTTGCTCGGAGGTTCGGAGAGCCGTGAGGCGCTGCAAGGATGGGTGGTGGTCGCGGGTTGCTGAGGAGATGGAGTCTGCCTCAGTGGCCCGTGATCACAAATCTCTATTTAACTCCATCAAAAAAGTAACCTGCAGCGCCACACCTATTACCATCATTAGGAGAAAAAACGGTGATCCAATCTCAGGAACAGGTTTGCAGATTTGCTGAGCATTTCTGTGAGGTCCTGGGGGAGGGAAAATCCCTCAGCCAGGAAAACATCTTGGCACAAAGTGAGGATGACCCTGCTGAGGCTGCGGTGCCTCAAATATTGGAAGAAGTCACCCCCTGTGAGTGGCTGGCTGAGGTGCCATCTGTTGAGGAAGTACTGAAGGCGATCTGGAGTCTGAGACCAGGAAAGGCAGCTGGCAGAGATGATCTCCCAAGCGAAATGCTGAGGGAGGGTGGCGTTTGTGCACAGACTGCCCTATATAACATCATAACAACAGTCTGGACCACTGGACGGGTTCCGCAGGATTGGAAGGATGCCCTGGTGGTCCCCCTTTTTAAGAAGGGGGACCGCACAGACTGTAACAACTACAGGGGCATCTCACTCCTCAACGAGTAGAGTTGCATAATAATCAGTCACCCTATTGTTAACAACGTGACAATAAGGGCCGCGCATGATCAATGACCGAATGCTGTGTTGTGTGACAATTCAAGTAACGAAACATTGCGGCCATTGAGTGGTATTGATAAGGCAATTAGAAGTATTTCAGTCGAACACTTTAATTTCATAATCGTTATGAATCAATGAACGAACATCGACGTGGTACTGTGCTGACGATTTCAAGCATAATAACTTCGCATATCAGAATGTGTTAAGGATTGGATACGAATCAAAGACCGAGTGCCGTGTTGTGTAACAATTCAAGTATACGAGTTTGCATATTATAAAGTTAAGGTTTGATAGAATAGTTTGCATGTTTTTAATCTCTCTCTCAACAACCGATCGTTTGCGTTACGCGTCGGGAATTAACCACAGGTGCAGCTATCGAGGTGAAACAACGCAATCGTGATGGTATCATGTTAACGCTGTGTTGAAATTCCAAAATCCCGAGATTGAGTTTTCATATTATCCAAAAATTAAAGTTAGCTAGAAAATAAAATTGATTAAAGCAGAAGGTTTGTGTGTGATTCTTCCTGAAATTCTGCATAATATTGTTCTGCGTATGAGATCTGAATCCTGGGGACCTATCATAAGCACACTATCACCACACATAATCCATAACACACATAATTCATAATGTTCAATCAAGAGTAATCGTATCCTTATCGATAATACGGAATTAAAGAGCAGAGTCGAATCGACTCTCTCTCATTCACGCTCACAACGCCTGCGTCACTGCATACGATTAATTGCGTTATTCCAATTCATAACACAATCCTAGTCACCGAGGCTCGACCTGATAATCCATAACGACCTGCATTATCCTAACCACGCTCACTCGCATAAATGAATACGATTATCTCTCGAATCAGCATAATTTATGCGCATAATTACACCAATTAACATAAATTCGGATAAATTATGCAAATATCAAATTTCATTTAATTTTCATCATTTTCATCAATTTTCATAACACCTATATATACAACAGTGTACACAGACAGTGTACACACACACTGTACACACAGTATACACACAGTGTAAACACAGTATAAACACACTGTACACACACAGTGTACACACACAGTGTACACACACGCATTGTGTACACACACAAACAGTGTACACACACATTATGTACACACACATTGTGTACACACACATTGTGTACACACACAGTGTACACACTGTGCACACAGTGTACACACACAGTTTACACACACACAGTGTACACACAGACACATTGCGTACACACACAGTGTACACACAGACACATTGCGTACACACACAGTGTATACACACACAGTGTACACACACACAGTGTACACACACAGTGTACACACACACGCAGTGTACACACACACACAGTGTACACACAAACAGTGTATACACACAGTGTACACACACACATTGTACACACACAGTATATACACACAGTGTGCACACACAGTATATATACACACACACAGTGTACACACACAGTGTAAACACACACAGAGTAAACACACACAGTGTAAACACACACAGTGTAAACACACAAAGTGTACACACACGCATTGTGTACACACACAAACAGTGTACACACACATTGTGTACACACACACATTATGTACACACACATTGTGTACACACACAGTGTACACACTGTGCACACACAGTGTACACACACAGTTTACACACACACAGTGTACACACAGACACATTGCGTACACACACAGTGTACACACAGACACATTGCGTACACACACAGTGTATACACACACAGTGTACACACACACAGTGTACACACGCAGTGTACACACACACATTGTGTACACACACAGTGTACACAAACACTGTACACACACACACACACAGTGTACACACACACACAGTGTACACACACACAGTGTACACACACAGTGTACACACACATATTGTGTACATACACACAGTGTACACACACACACAGTGTACACACACACACACAGTGTACACACAAACAGTGTATACACAGTGTACACACACACATTGTACACACACACAGTATATACACACAGTGTGCACACACAGTATATATACACACACAGTGTACACACAGTGTACACACACACACACTGTCCACACACACACTGTCCACACACACACAGTGTACACACACACAGTATACACACAGTGTACACACACACACAGTGTACACACACACTGTACACACACACAGTGTATACACACAGTGTATACACACAGAGTGTACACACACACACACAGTGTATACACACAGTGTACACACACACGGTGTATACACAATAATGTCCACGTTGTTGTAGCTGAGCCCACGCACCCAAGGGAGGGAGCAATGGAAAATGAATCTAAATCAACTTAAACTCCAATCCCGCACCACTCAGCATTACTTCATCGGCGTGAAACGCCAGGGGGGGTGTTCCTCGCTAGTGACGTCATGTTACCAAGGTATTCCACCGAGCTCTTGAGCGTGACGTCAGCTCCGCTTGGGTTACTGCCGATTGCATTCCAGTGCCAATCCTTATTTGGGCAAAGCTACGCCCAGTGACGGCAACTCATTAACATAATGTGTTCGTTAAAGCCATCCCGAGTTTTTTGCGACGAGTTCATTGCCCACGACACACGGGACGAGTAACATTAACATAATTTATTCATTCTCTAATTTATTTAGTTACGGAGCCGCTCATTGTGGGAGGAGCGTGTCTCGTACCCCGGATGTGACGTCACGTCACCTGCTGCCGCGTGACGTCACTAGGTAACAGGAAGCTATCGCTTCCTGCACTGAAATCCGAGGTGAAAAATTCTCATTGCGATTGTGGTGGTGGTCGTTGTGGTGGTTGTGGTGATGGCTGTTGTGGTTGTTGTTTACCAAGGTAGAGCCTCGCTCTCTCTCGTAGGGATGTCAGTTGAGTAGCAGCGAGCATGGGAATCGATGTCCAGGTTGGAACTTTACAACGCGGGGCCTAGCCACGCGGGGCCTTGCCTCCTGCCCTCGCCTGATTGAATTCACTTTAATTATCTCGCTTAAGTTTAATTTGTCTTCACCCGGCTCGCCACTTTGTAACTTTGTTTTATTGTAAATATTCACGCAGTTTTTATTTTCTTTTGTTAGCAGGCCAAGCCCGCTTGAGCTGCTATACCGCTCTTGTTATTAGAAGCGACCTGCCCACAACAACACAAGGTGAGGCTTTGTCAACGTGTGTGAATGTTTTGACTTAAAACTTTGGTGACTGCAGGAATTAATATTCTTGGTTCTTTCGGTAAAGTCACGTAGATAAAAAATACAATAAAAATAAAATATTTTTTTTAAAATAAAGCAAAAAACCCACAACGTTTCGATCGCAACACAAGTGGTCTTTATCTTATTAAATTTAATCTGTTATTTTTATTTTCTATCTACGTGACTTTACTGAAAGAACCAACAATACGTGTGTCAATGTATCTATCGGTCAAAGACGCTAAGCGCGTGCCGCTGTTGACTCTGAATGTGTGGAGGGGAACACCTTCACCACGGGGAGAGAGAGACAGAGACACGGATAGCCTCGGCTGTGTTGATTGATCCTCGATTCATTACTTGGTGGAGTGAGGAAGAATTGATGCTGAGCAGATGAAGGTGGCCAGGCATGGTTCTGGTCACACCACCACCTGTTTACTCATGGCAGTGTGTGACAGTGTCAAGTTTGTGTTTGCAGTAAAGTCTATTAACTCTGTTGAACACGGAGGTTATATCAAAATAATAGTTTATTTTTGTTTTCCTCTGGAACTCTTTATACGAATGGAAACAGGAGGTGAACACAGCACACACATGCATCTGAGCCTGGATTCACACCTCTAAGTTGCGATTGAACATTGATTTATGCATTTCTGCATAACACAAATAGTATTGTTTTCAACACCCTTTGCTATGTCAGCTGAATTTAGCTCTCATAAATATTCCTTTTGTAGTCAGACAGCCGAAATTGTGTGCTTAGAGTTTTGGGTTAACATTCATCTTGAAGATATGAAGGCTTCCAGGCATATTAATGACATTTGCCCTCTCATTGTGTGCCATAGCAGCCCGTGGAGAGAAACCCTTCAGGTGCACTCTGTACGTGAAGGCGTTTGCACGTTCATCAAATCTGATGAATTTGGGAAACTTTTTCACTACATCATGAATATATTAATAAGTATAGACGTGTAAGTCACGTGTGCATTCCTCTGTGCCTGACGTGTAGATGGTGTGGATATTCTTTTTTATGTCTGCAGCTGACGCTTCCTCTGCAGAATTGGTCTGATGGAGCAAAGGCAGTCAGCCCAGCAGCTCGGTACGACAAGTCAACAATGCGACCAGCATGCATACAGCACGGATCGGACTGGAAATTTGACACGGCACCAGAGAACTCACACAGGAGAGAAACCCTTCAAGTGCACTGTGTGTGACAAGGCATTTGCATGGCCATCAGTTCTTGAGACCCACCAGAGAACTCACACAGGAGAGCAACCCTTCAAATGTACTGTGTGTGGGAAGGCATTTTCACGGTCATCTGCTCTTAAAAAACACCAGAGAACACACACTGGAGAGAAACCCTTCAGGTGCAGTGTTTGTGGGAAGACATTTTCATGGTCATCTACTCTTAAAAAACACCAGAGAACACACACAGGAGAGAAACCCTTCAAGTGCAGTGTGTGTGGGAAGACATTTTCAGATTCATATAATCTTGTAACACACCAGAGAACACACACGGGAGAGAAACCCTTCAGGTGCACTCTGTGCGGGAAGGCGTTTGCACAGTCACCACATCTTAAAGTACACCAGAGAACACACACGGGAGAGAAACCCTTCAAGTGCAGTGTGTGCATGAAGGCATTTGCACATTCATCTGCTCTTGTAAAACACCAGAGAACACACACGGGAGAGAAACCCTTCAGGTGCACGATGTGCGGGATGGCGTTTACACAGTCATCAACTTTTCGAAGACACCAGAGAACACAAAAGCATCTGAAGATCCACAAGGAGCGGAGTCGGAGTCTGAAATCAGCTTGTGAAAGTCAAAGTGCCGCAATGATCCCATCCCTCATGAAACAAGAACCGGACGAAAATCTCAGCTTGGACACTTTTAAAGGTATAAAGGTGAAATATGAAGAGGTGATGGTGAAATGTGAAGAAGTGATGAGCGAAGAAGTGAAGGTAAAAAGTGAAGATGAAGATTCAACTCCAAAATGGGACCTTCACATCGTGAAGCAGGAGGAGAATTCTGACTGTGAATCAGAGTGAGGCAACTCCCAGCAGTTTGTGGAAGTGGAGGTGTGGGTGGACTTGCTCCTAGACAATACAAAGTCAAGTGGAGACCCGGTAGATGTGTAAGCCAGAGACGATGTCGCTACAATAGATGCACCTTTGTCACAGGCCTTTAATGATAAGAACGTGAATTTGGACACTCAATTCCTAGGTTCAACCTGCAGAGTAAGGGCGGCCAGTCTTTGTGGGCCCGTGGGTTGGGTAGACCTCTAGCCAGGAGCAAGAGCGAATAAGCTTCCACTATGTTATAATAATTGCTTTTACATGGTGCTTGCTTAATTGCCTCAGCAACTCGGAGTTTTGTGACGTACCTCGCCTCAAACACTCGAAGAGCATCCCCAAGTAGCAGCTTCCCCTGTGTGGCACAAGGTGGTGGCCCTGCACCGGCCTGCATGTGGACAAGAGCCTGTCAGTAGGGGGCGATGATTGATGTGTCATCTCAGTTGTGTAGTTTGTAGGTAATGTTTAGAATTTGCTACATTTTCACTCAGACGCCAGCATGCAATGGCCTACTCGTTTTGAATGACACAATAGTATGTTTTACATACACTGTGAAGCACAATGTGCAACTTTTTTTAAAAGCTTCTTGTTAATACGATGTAACGTGATGCAGTATATTTCACTGCAGTAATCCAATTTTGTTAATATGCCTGTCAATAATTTAGAATGTATACTTGTCTGGTTTTGTGCATACTTGTAACATTTGATCTATAAGGGTCAAACATTGATTAAGTGATGTTAGGACAAAGTGTGTGTGTGTGTTTGAAAGTAACCTGTACAGAGAACTCAGGTGAGACCCGTTGTTCTTGTGATACAGGTCAAACGGTGTTTTTGTGTTCCACGAAGCATCTGGAGCAACTCATTGTGTTTGAAATAGGTAGCACGCTCGGATCATTCATCAGTTACAAGGCATACCACTTAAATGTTACACGTATAGGAGGAGGTACATTCTCTACAACATGAATTGTTGTTTTGTCTTACGTGTTGACGTAGATTTTGTCTAGCTAGGACTAGAAATGCTCCTTGCTGATTCACGTCTGGATGTTCGTAACCATCGGTTGAAGCAAACCCCACTGCTGTTGAGACGCTGTGCACCAATAATGGTCAAACACATTGACGGCCTTTAGGCCAGGAAAGTCACAACATTTGCACACGAAGGACGCATTCACGCAAGTACCCCATGCTCCGTTTTGAAGTTTTAAAATGAAACATCTTTGAATTGTGTTGTGTTTTGAATTAGATTATTTTATTTCTTCATTAAAAGCTTATATACACTACAATATGCACTACTATACACTACACACTACTATACACTACACTATACACTACACTATACACTACACTACTATACACTACACTATACACTACACCATACACTACTATACACTACACTATACACTACTATACACTACACTACTATACACTACACTACTATACACTACACTATCCACTACATTATACACTACTATACACTACTATACAATACACTATACACTACACTATACACTACACCATACACTACTATACACTACACTATACACTACTATACACTACTATACACTACACTATACACTACTATGCACTACACTACTATACACTACACTATACACTACTACACACTAGTGCTGCACTAGTCCCCAAAATGCAAAGACAAAGGCTCCCCAATGTAGACTGACGCATCCACAGACCCACACGTGGACCCACGGACTCGCACAGAAACCCACGGACTCATCGACTCCCACTGGGCGTGCGCTGTTAGCGAGCAACGGTGAGGGTCGCGATGGAACATCACCAGGGGCTGGTGTGGACAGAACCACAGCTGGCCGCTCGTCTCTCCAATTCTGATGTTAGCACCCCCACCCACCTCACCACCTCCTTAATTATGGCTGAGTCCACCTAAGTGACGCTCAGGACTGCTTCAGGTCAGGGGCCGACCTTAAATGACGTCACGTGATTTTAGAGGATTTTTGACCCCCCCCGCCCCCATCGTCACACGACGTCACAAAGTCAGACCCCTCCCCCTCAAATATGACGTCACAAAGCTCTGCCCCCCTCCGCCCCCTCCACCCAAAAAAAAGATAAAACATGCTTCAAATCGCTTTAAACTATTGTTGTCATTGTAGTGCGTTGTTAATGTGGCGCTGCACTCTGATGTAGGTAGAAAACATTTATTACAAAGTCTAATTAAGTAGAACGTGTCTATATTTATTTAAAGTTGCGCAATTTGGTGTGATGTCACATTTCTCAAACCCCCCCCCCTCGTCACACATCGTCACAAACGTCTGACCCCGCCCACCCCCCCCCCCCTCTAGGTGCGTGACGTCATTCACGGACGGCCCCTAATTGTCGCTGGTATTTGCCGTGAGCGAGAATAGCGCAGCGCCGCTAACCGCTACGCCGTGATGGTGCCCTTACCTGCATGAACGGAGACGCGGTCAGACGATGCGTGAGCCGCTGGTGCGGGCAGGACGAATGATCTCGGGCGTACCTCCTGACGTGGAAGGCGAGGGAGGTCGGAGTGCGCGTGTGAAGAGAGACAGCAAGGGGCGGGAGGAGAGGGGGGCGATCGGACGGAGCGGAAGCAGGAGGACGAGGGCAGGAGAGGCAGCGGAGCCGTGGAGGAGTCTGGGCGCGCTTGATGGTGAAACTTGACGTGGACGCACGCTGCAGAAGAGAAGAAAATCTTCACGCTCGGCACCACACACAGCCAGACGTAGCTCACCTCATCCGTCTTGCTGACGATGTGTAGGACGACTAGACTCTGATTGTCTTGTAGCTCTGTGGAAAGAAGGAGAGGTGTCTTCTTTGGTTCTTTCGGTAAAGTCACGTAGAATGAGAATAAAATAATAAATTGATCAAATAAAATAACACAATAATATTCTCACGACGTTTCGGCCACAACACAAGCGGCCTTCATCAGGTGAAGGGAGCGAGACTGTCTGGTAGGACAGCGCTGGAGTGAGAGAGCCACGTTCAGATCACGGCTTTTAAGCTGTGTGAGAGGAACAAAGAGCCTTGACGAAGGAATTAGCATAAAATTTAGCATTGAAAAGGCTGAATGATTAGCTTGTGACTGGTCACAGAAATAGCTATGTTAAAAGTTAAAGCATACACATCCGCAGAGGCACCCATTGTTAAAAGGAATTAGCATAGAATTTAGCATTGAAATAGCTAAATTAAGGCATTCGCTTGTAACTGCTACAGAAATAGTTACGTTGAAGTCAGAGCATACACATTCACCGAGGCACTTAATACAAATCAAAACAGGAGAATTTAGCATTGAAATAACTAGGCGAATTTAGCATTGAAATAACTGGGTGATTTGCTAGTGACTGGTCACAGAAATGCCTACACATCTGAGCTATTCACAGTACTATATAGTGAACCAATAAAAAACTAAAATATAAATTACCTTCATGTTATCAATAAACTCTATATTCTCCAATCAGCTAAGCTACCAACCATAAGTCGTTATATATCACAATGCTATATGGCGAAAAAATGGGTGGATTCTTACTCTCAAATTTCCGTACTACGGATAGCTACGGGCCCCGTTCAGACGGACGAGTTCGTCCATGGTCGGAACAGAGGAGGGGGAGAGAGACAGCTGCGAAGCCCTAGTATACTCCATGTTGTAAACCATACCATTAACCGTGGTGTGAGAGGTATTAAGAGGCAATGCTGGCGAAAGAGCTGCGGTCTGAAGGTCATCGTAAAATTACAATTAATTAAGAACAAATTATTTAACACATCTTTCCAGTGGTTACTAAGCCTGAATCCATCTTCTCGGTTGAAATTGTCTCTGTGCTTGTATATGTGAATGGCCTCATGAACGAATCTCTCATGGTAGCCAGTTGGTTTGCAAAGAACCTCCGTCTTGGAGAAGTCAATGTCATGTGAGCCCACTGAATTGTAACAGTGATCTGCCACGGCAGAGGAGTTCGTCTTACCGTGTTTCAAGTCTGCTTTATGTTCGCGGATGCGGTCCGAGATATGTCTTTTGGTTTCTCCAATGTAGCTACTACCACAGAGGCACTTTAGTTTGTAAACGCCCGGGTACTGTATGTCTGGAAGAGCATCTTTTACAGATGGAACTAAATCACGGATTTTGTGTACTGTGTTGAATCGGACCTGGATCTTGTGTTTATTCAGGATTTTGGAGATCTTTTTAGTGACCCCTGCAATGTAGGGTAAGGTGATGGTTTTGAGTGGCTCCACAAGAGGATCCTTCTTCATGACTGGAGTGATGGCTTTGCGGATTGTGTAGTCGGAGTAGCCATTAGCCCTGAGAGCCTGGTGTACGTGCTTGAGTTCACTGGTAATGTGTTCCTGGTCGGAAATGCATTGGGCTCTATGGTATAGAGTCTTGATGAGGCAGTTCTTCTGGGATGGATGGTGGTGGGAATCCGGTTTCAAGTAAGCATCTGTATGGGTAGCTTTCCTGTAGACAGAGTGGCTCATTGAACCATCATGTCTCCTTTTAATTAAGACATCCAGAAAGGGTAGTTTGCCATCTTTTTCGACCTCCATGGTAAATCTGATGGCTGGTTGTATGGAATTGATGTGGTCGCGGAATTGGTCTAGAGCAGGCTGGCCATGTGGCCAGATGACAAAGGTGTCATCAACGTACCTCTTCCATAAGGTCGGGCGTAGAGTGGCAGTCTGGATGGCGTCAGTTTCAAATGTTTCCATGAATACGTTGGCTACAACCGGAGATAGGGGGGAGCCCATTGGGGTGCCCTCAGTTTGTTTGTAGAAAGTTCCATTCCAGGTGAAGTATGTGTTGGTTAAGCAATGTCTCACCAGGGGGGGTACATCAGTATGCAGTCCTTGATGAACCAGGTCGTCAATGATAGCGATGGTGTCAGGTACCGGGACTTTGGTGAACAAGGACACCACATCAAAACTGACAAGCAGGTCGTTTGGGGACAGGGAAATGTCTTTGATTGTCGATACCAGGTGAGTAGAATTTAGTACCGCAGAGGTGGTTTTTCCAGTGAAAGGTCGCAGTATATCAGCCAGAAAACGTGCCAGTTTGTAGGTGGGGGAGCTGATAGTAGAGACGATGGGACGAAGGGGTGTATCTTCTTTGTGTATCTTTGGAAGGCCATATAATCTTGGTGGTCTGGCAGCAGAGGGTTTCAACAAGAACTGTTTGTTCTCATCAATTAATGCTGTTGAATCAGAGATAATTTTGTTCGTTTTGGTGACCAGGCTGTTGGTGGGATCTCTTTTTATTTTTGTATAGCTGCCATCGTTGAGTAGTTCTTGAATTTTGTTGTTATATTCTGTTTTGTCCATGATGACAGTGGCATTGCCTTTGTCGGCTGAGAGAACGACAATATCATCCCTCTTTTTTAATTGAGATAATTCAAAACGTTCGTCTTTGCTGATGTTGCTAGGTGGCAACTTAGCGTTTTTGAGGGTTGCAGCGATTTCAGATCTTGCTACGTCTGCAGAGATGTGACTCAAGCCCTTGAGTGCAACGTCGACATGGGCAATGATATCATTAACCGGTAAGTGTCTCGGTGTGACAGCAAAGTTTAGACCTTTAGCTAAAACGGATTTCAGACCATCAGAAATGGAACTGTTACTGCGATTAATTACGACTTTGTTGACGTCTATCTTTTCGGTGTGTGGATCCGATTTTTTGCTGGAGAGGTGATTGAATTTGGAAATCAAATTGCCCCTACATTGGTTCGACATAGTGGCAGCCGAAGAGGTAGTCATATTGTTTACATGTTCCCAATCCGATGTAGACATTGTTGCTGTCAATTTTAAGTGTGATTTGTAGAGTGTCTTGTCTAACTGATCGAGTTCGGTGCGTGTAAGTCTGATTTTTTCCGAGATAAGAGCGAAGCTAGTTCTAGCTAGAATTCGTTTTGCATTGAGAGAAGTTGCAACAGCAGAGGTAGCCTACACATCTGATGCGGTTGGTATTACCTTAGAGTCGCGGCATCTCTTCAGAAAGGTGAGAGACTCGATTAGTTGAGCCTTCTTATCCCGAAGTCTGTTGAATGATCTTAAGGATGTGTGGAATCCCTCCCCGTAGAGGCGGTTAAATTTCGATTTAAAGCTTTCGTGACTGCAATGATTCATCTTCTTTGGTTCTTTCGGTAAAGTCACGTAGAATGAGAATAAAATAATAAATTGATAAAATAAAATAACACAATAATATTCTCACGACGTTTCGGCCACAACACAAGCGGCCTTCATCAGGTGAAGGGAGCGAGACTGTCTGGTAGGACAGTGCTAGAGTGAGAGAGCCACGTTCAGATCACGGCTTTTAAGCTGTGTGAGAGGAACAAAGAGCCTTGACGAAGGAATTAGCATAAAATTTAGCATTGAAAAGGCTGAATGATTAGCTTGTGACTGGTCACAGAAATAGCTATGTTAAAAGTTAAAGCATACACATCCGCAGAGGCACCCATTGTTAAAAGGAATTAGCATAGAATTTAGCATTGAAATAGCTAAATTAAGGCATTCGCTTGTAACTGCTACAGAAATAGTTACGTTGAAGTCAGAGCATACACATTCACCGAGGCACTTAGTACAAATCAAAACAGGAGAATTTAGCATTGAAATAACTAGGCGAATTTAGCATTGAAATAACTGGGTGATTTGCTAGTGACTGGTCACAGAAATGCCTACACATCTGAGCTATTCACAGTACTATATAGTGAACCAATAAAAAACTAAAATATAAATTACCTTCATGTTATCAATAAACTCTATATTCTCCAATCAGCTAAGCTACCAACCATAAGTCGTTAAGACTCTATACCATAGAGCCCAATGCATTTCCGACCAGGAACACATTACCAGTGAACTCAAGCACGTACACCAGGCTCTCAGGGCTAATGGCTACTCCGACTACACAATCCGCAAAGCCATCACTCCAGTCATGAAGAAGGATCCTCTTGTGGAGCCACTCAAAACCATCACCTTACCCTACATTGCAGGGGTCACTAAAAAGATCTCCAAAATCCTGAATAAACACAAGATCCAGGTCCGATTCAACACAGTACACAAAATCCGTGATTTAGTTCCATCTGTAAAAGATGCTCTTCCAGACATACAGTACCCGGGCGTTTACAAACTAAAGTGCCTCTGTGGTAGTAGCTACATTGGAGAAACCAAAAGACATATCTCGGACCGCATCCGCGAACATAAAGCAGACTTGAAACACGGTAAGACGAACTCCTCTGCCGTGGCAGATCACTGTTACAATTCAGTGGGCTCACATGACATTGACTTCTCCAAGACGGAGGTTCTTTGCAAACCAACTGGCTACCATGAGAGATTCGTTCATGAGGCCATTCACATATACAAGCACAGAGACAATTTCAACCGAGAAGATGGATTCAGGCTTAGTAACCACTGGAAAGATGTGTTAAATAATTTCTGTTCTTAATTAATTGTAATTTTACGATGACCTTCAGACCGCAGCTCTTTCGCCAGCATTGCCTCTTAATACCTCTCACACCACGGTTAATGGTATGGTTTACAACATGGAGTATACTAGGGCTTCGCAGCTGTCTCTCTCCCCCTCCTCTGTTCCGACCATGGACGAACTCGTCCGTCTGAACGGGGCCCGTAGCTATCCGTGGTACGGAAATTTGAGGGTAAGAATCCACCCATTTTTTCGCCATATAGCATTGTGATATATAACGACTTATGGTTGGTAGCTTAGCTGATTGGAGAATATAGAGTTTATTGATAACATGAAGGTAATTTATATTTTAGTTTTTTATTGGTTCACTATATAGTACTGTGAATAGCTCAGATGTGTAGGCATTTCTGTGACCAGTCACTAGCAAATCACCCAGTTATTTCAATGCTAAATTCGCCTAGTTATTTCAATGCTAAATTCTCCTGTTTTGATTTGTACTAAGTGCCTCGGTGAATGTGTATGCTCTGACTTCAACGTAACTATTTCTGTAGCAGTTACAAGCGAATGCCTTAATTTAGCTATTTCAATGCTAAATTCTATGCTAATTCCTTTTAACAATGGGTGCCTCTGCGGATGTGTATGCTTTAACTTTTAACATAGCTATTTCTGTGACCAGTCACAAGCTAATCATTCAGCCTTTTCAATGCTAAATTTTATGCTAATTCCTTCGTCAAGGCTCTTTGTTCCTCTCACACAGCTTAAAAGCCGTGATCTGAACGTGGCTCTCTCACTCCAGCGCTGTCCTACCAGACAGTCTCGCTCCCTTCACCTGATGAAGGCCGCTTGTGTTGTGGCCGAAACGTCGTGAGAATATTATTGTTATTTTATTTGATCAATTTATTATTTTATTCTCACTCTACGTGACTTTACCGAAAGAACCAAAGAAGATGAATCATTGCAGTCACGAAAGCTTTAAATCGAAATTTAACCGCCTCTACGGGGAGGGATTCCACACATCCTTAAGATCATTCAACAGACTTCGGGATAAGAAGGCTCAACTAATCGAGTCTCTCACCTTTCTGAAGAGATGCCGCGACTCTAAGGTAATACCAACCGCATTTACACTAACCTCTGCTGTTGCAACTTCTCTCAAAGCAAAACGAATTCTAGCTAGAACTAGCTTCGCCCTTATCTCGGAAAAAATCAGACTTACACGCACCGAACTCGATCAGTTAGACAAGACACTCTACAAATCACACTTAAAATTGACAGCAACAATGTCTACATCGGATTGGGAACATGTAGACAATATGACTACCTCTTCGGCTGCCACTATGTCGAACCAATGTAGGGACAATTTGATTTCCAAATTCAATCACCTCTCCAGCAAAAAATCGGATCCACACACCGAAAAGATAGACGTCAACAAAGTCGTAATTAATCGCAGTAACAGTTCCATTTCTGATGGTCTGAAATCCGTTTTAGCTAAAGGTCTAAACTTTGCTGTCACACCGAGACACTTACCGGTTAATGATATCATTGCCCATGTCGACGTTGCACTCAAGGGCTTGAGTCACATCTCTGCAGACGTAGCAAGATCTGAAATCGCTGCAACCCTCAAAAACGCTAAGTTGCCACCTAGCAACATCAGCAAAGACGAACGTTTTGAATTATCTCAATTAAAAAAGAGGGATGATATTGTCGTTCTCTCAGCCGACAAAGGCAATGCCACTGTCATCATGGACAAAACAGAATATAACAACAAAATTCAAGAACTACTCAACGATGGCAGCTATACAAAAATAAAAAGAGATCCCACCAACAGCCTGGTCACCAAAACGAACAAAATTATCTCTGATTCAACAGCATTAATTGATGAGAACAAACAGTTCTTGTTGAAACCCTCTGCTGCCAGACCACCAAGATTATATGGCCTTCCAAAGATACACAAAGAAGATACACCCCTTCGTCCCATCGTCTCTACTATCAGCTCCCCCACCTACAAACTGGCACGTTTTCTGGCTGATATACTGCGACCTTTCACTGGAAAAACCACCTCTGCGGTACTAAATTCTACTCACCTGGTATCGACAATCAAAGACATTTCCCTGTCCCCAAACGACCTGCTTGTCAGTTTTGATGTGGTGTCCTTGTTCACCAAAGTCCCGGTACCTGACACCATCGCTATCATTGAAGACCTGGTTCATCAAGGACTGCATACTGATGTACCCCCCCTGGTGAGACATTGCTTAACCAACACATACTTAACCTGGAATGGAACTTTCTACAAACAAACTGAGGGCACCCCAATGGGCTCCCCCCTATCTCCGGTTGTAGCCAACGTATTCATGGAAAAATTTGAAACTGACGCCATCCAGACTGCCACTCTACGCCCGACCTTATGGAAGAGGTACGTTGATGACACCTTTGTCATCTGGCCACATGGCCAGCCTGCTCTAGACCAATTCCGCGACCACATCAATTCCATACACCCAGCCATCAGATTTACCATGGAGGTCGAAAAAGATGGCAAACTACCCTTTCTGGATGTCTTAATTAAAAGGAGACATGATGGTTCAATGAGCCACTCTGTCTACAGGAAAGCTACCCATACAGATGCTTACTTGAAACCGGATTCCCACCACCATCCATCCCAGAAGAACTGCCTCATCAAGACTCTATACCATAGAGCCCAATGCATTTCCGACCAGGAACACATTACCAGTGAACTCAAGCACGTACACCAGGCTCTCAGGGCTAATGGCTACTCCGACTACACAATCCGCAAAGCCATCACTCCAGTCATGAAGAAGGATCCTCTTGTGGAGCCACTCAAAACCATCACCTTACCCTACATTGCAGGGGTCACTAAAAAGATCTCCAAAATCCTGAATAAACACAAGATCCAGGTCCGATTCAACACAGTACACAAAATCCGTGATTTAGTTCCATCTGTAAAAGATGCTCTTCCAGACATACAGTACCCGGGCGTTTACAAACTAAAGTGCCTCTGTGGTAGTAGCTACATTGGAGAAACCAAAAGACATATCTCGGACCGCATCCGCGAACATAAAGCAGACTTGAAACACGGTAAGACGAACTCCTCTGCCGTGGCAGATCACTGTTACAATTCAGTGGGCTCACATGACATTGACTTCTCCAAGACGGAGGTTCTTTGCAAACCAACTGGCTACCATGAGAGATTCGTTCATGAGGCCATTCACATATACAAGCACAGAGACAATTTCAACCGAGAAGATGGATTCAGGCTTAGTAACCACTGGAAAGATGTGTTAAATCATTTCTGTTCTTAATTAATTGTAATTTTACGATGACCTTCAGACCGCAGCTCTTTCGCCAGCATTGCCTCTTAATACCTCTCACACCACGGTTAATGGTATGGTTTACAACATGGAGTATACTAGGGCTTCGCAGCTGTCTCTCTCCCCCTCCTCTGTTCCGACCATGGACGAACTCGTCCGTCTGAACGGGGCCCGTAGCTATCCGTGGTACGGAAATTTGAGGGTAAGAATCCACCCATTTTTTCGCCATATAGCATTGTGATATATAACGACTTATGGTTGGTAGCTTAGCTGATTGGAGAATATAGAGTTTATTGATAACATGAAGGTAATTTATATTTTAGTTTTTTATTGGTTCACTATATAGTACTGTGAATAGCTCAGATGTGTAGGCATTTCTGTGACCAGTCACTAGCAAATCACTCAGTTATTTCAATGCTAAATTCGCCTAGTTATTTCAATGCTAAATTCTCCTGTTTTGATTTGTACTAAGTGCCTCGGTGAATGTGTATGCTCTGACTTCAACGTAACTATTTCTGTAGCAGTTACAAGCGAATGCCTTAATTTAGCTATTTCAATGCTAAATTCTATGCTAATTCCTTTTAACAATGGGTGCCTCTGCGGATGTGTATGCTTTAACTTTTAACATAGCTATTTCTGTGACCAGTCACAAGCTAATCATTCAGCCTTTTCAATGCTTAATTTTATGCTAATTCCTTCGTCAAGGCTCTTTGTTCCTCTCACACAGCTTAAAAGCCGTGATCTGAACGTGGCTCTCTCACTCCAGCGCTGTCCTACCAGACAGTCTCGCTCCCTTCACCTGATGAAGGCCGCTTGTGTTGTGGCCGAAACGTCGTGAGAATATTATTGTGTTATTTTATTTGATCAATTTATTATTTTATTCTCACTCTACGTGACTTTACCGAAAGAACCAAAGAAGATGAATCATTGCAGTCACGAAAGCTTTAAATCGAAATTTAACCGCCTCTACGGGGAGGGATTCCACACATCCTTAAGATCATTCAACAGACTTCGGGATAAGAAGGCTCAACTAATCGAGTCTCTCACCTTTCTGAAGAGATGCCGCGACTCTAAGGTAATACCAACCGCATTTACACTAACCTCTGCTGTTGCAACTTCTCTCAATGCAAAACGAATTCTAGCTAGAACTAGCTTCGCTCTTATCTCGGAAAAAATCAGACTTACACGCACCGAACTCGATCAGTTAGACAAGACACTCTACAAATCACACTTAAAATTGACAGCAACAATGTCTACATCGGATTGGGAACATGTAGACAATATGACTACCTCTTCGGCTGCCACTATGTCGAACCAATGTAGGGACAATTTGATTTCCAAATTCAATCACCTCTCCAGCAAAAAATCGGATCCACACACCGAAAAGATAGACGTCAACAAAGTCGTAATTAATCGCAGTAACAGTTCCATTTCTGATGGTCTGAAATCCGTTTTAGCTAAAGGTCTAAACTTTGCTGTCACACCGAGACACTTACCGGTTAATGATATCATTGCCCATGTCGACGTTGCACTCAAGGGCTTGAGTCACATCTCTGCAGACGTAGCAAGATCTGAAATCGCTGCAACCCTCAAAAACGCTAAGTTGCCACCTAGCAACATCAGCAAAGACGAACGTTTTGAATTATCTCAATTAAAAAAGAGGGATGATATTGTCGTTCTCTCAGCCGACAAAGGCAATGCCACTGTCATCATGGACAAAACAGAATATAACAACAAAATTCAAGAACTACTCAACGATGGCAGCTATACAAAAATAAAAAGAGATCCCACCAACAGCCTGGTCACCAAAACGAACAAAATTATCTCTGATTCAACAGCATTAATTGATGAGAACAAACAGTTCTTGTTGAAACCCTCTGCTGCCAGACCACCAAGATTATATGGCCTTCCAAAGATACACAAAGAAGATACACCCCTTCGTCCCATCGTCTCTACTATCAGCTCCCCCACCTACAAACTGGCACGTTTTCTGGCTGATATACTGCGACCTTCCACTGGAAAAACCACCTCTGCGGTACTAAATTCTACTCACCTGGTATCGACAATCAAAGACATTTCCCTGTCCCCAAACGACCTGCTTGTCAGTTTTGATATGGTGTCCTTGTTCACCAAAGTCCCGGTACCTGACACCATCGCTATCATTGAAGACCTGGTTCATCAAGGACTGCATACTGATGTACCCCCCCTGGTGAGACATTGCTTAACCAACACATACTTCACCTGGAATGGAACTTTCTACAAACAAACTGAGGGCACCCCAATGGGCTCCCCCCTATCTCCAGTTGTAGCCAACGTATTCATGGAAAAATTTGAAACTGACGCGATCCAGACTGCCACTCTACGCCCGACCTTATGGAAGAGGTACGTTGATGACACCTTTGTCATCTGGCCACATGGCCAGCCTGCTCTAGACCAATTCCGCGACCACATCAATTCCATACACCCAGCCATCAGATTTACCATGGAGGTCGAAAAAGATGGCAAACTACCCTTTCTGGATGTCTTAATTAAAAGGAGACATGATGGTTCAATGAGCCACTCTGTCTACAGGAAAGCTACCCATACAGATGCTTACTTGAAACCGGATTCCCACCACCATCCATCCCAGAAGAACTGCCTCATCAAGACTCTATACCATAGAGCCCAATGCATTTCCGACCAGGAACACATTACCAGTGAACTCAAGCACGTACACCAGGCTCTCAGGGCTAATGGCTACTCCGACTACACAATCCGCAAAGCCATCACTCCAGTCATGAAGAAGGATCCTCTTGTGGAGCCACTCAAAACCATCACCTTACCCTACATTGCAGGGGTCACTAAAAAGATCTCCAAAATCCTGAATAAACACAAGATCCAGGTCCGATTCAACACAGTACACAAAATCCGTGATTTAGTTCCATCTGTAAAAGATGCTCTTCCAGACATACAGTACCCGGGCGTTTACAAACTAAAGTGCCTCTGTGGTAGTAGCTACATTGGAGAAACCAAAAGACATATATCGGACCGCATCCGCGAACATAAAGCAGACTTGAAACACGGTAAGACGAACTCCTCTGCCGTGGCAGATCACTGTTACAATTCAGTGGGCTCACATGACATTGACTTCTCCAAGACGGAGGTTCTTTGCAAACCAACTGGCTACCATGAGAGATTCGTTCATGAGGCCATTCACATATACAAGCACAGAGACAATTTCAACCGAGAAGATGGATTCAGGCTTAGCAACCACTGGAAAGATGTGTTAAATCATTTATGTTCTTAATTAATTGTAATTTTACGATGACCTTCAGACCGCAGCTCTTTCGCCAGCATTGCCTCTTAATACCTCTCACACCACGGTTAATGGTATGGTTTACAACATGGAGTATACTAGGGCTTCGCAGCTGTCTCTCTCCCCCTCCTCTGTTCCGACCATGGACGAACTCGTCCGTCTGAACGGGGCCCGTAGCTATCCGTGGTACGGAAATTTGAGGGTAAGAATCCACCCATTTTTTCGCCATATAGCATTGTGATATATAACGACTTATGGTTGGTAGCTTAGCTGATTGGAGAATATAGAGTTTATTGATAACATGAAGGTAATTTATATTTTAGTTTTTTTATTGGTTCACTATATAGTACTGTGAATAGCTCAGATGTGTAGGCATTTCTGTGACCAGTCACTAGCAAATCACCCAGTTATTTCAATGCTAAATTCGCCTAGTTATTTCAATGCTAAATTCTCCTGTTTTGATTTGTACTAAGTGCCTCGGTGAATGCGTATGCTCTGACTTCAACGTAACTATTTCTGTAGCAGTTACAAGCGAATGCCTTAATTTAGCTATTTCAATGCTAAATTCTATGCTAATTCCTTTTAACAATGGGTGCCTCTGCGGATGTGTATGCTTTAACTTTTAACATAGCTATTTCTGTGACCAGTCACAAGCTAATCATTCAGCCTTTTCAATGCTAAATTTTATGCTAATTCCTTCGTCAAGGTTCTTTGTTCCTCTCACACAGCTTAAAAGCCGTGATCTGAACGTGGCTCTCTCACTCCAGCGCTGTCCTACCAGACAGTCTCGCTCCCTTCACCTGATGAAGGCCGCTTGTGTTGTGGCCGAAACGTCGTGAGAATATTATTGTGTTATTTTATTTTATCAATTTATTATTTTATTCTCATTCTACGTGACTTTACCGAAAGAACCAAAGAAGATGAATCATTGCAGTCACGAAAGCTTTAAATCGAAAGGAGAGGTGTCTTGGGTCCAACAAGGTCCTCTGCCACCGGTGTGCACGGGGGGGGGGGGGGTACCCTAGTGGAGGGCTGATCGTGGGAGTGAGTCGAGGGGAGGGTGAGTGGTGGTTGACATGAATTTGAATTCTTATACATGCTATGTATTGTAACATTTATTGTCGTATGGGTTTACATATGGTAGAACATATATGCTATTAGACGAGGACCAATTCAATACTAACATGGTTAACACGGACCCACATCGTCATCAGGGACCAACATCGTCAACAGGGATGCTCGCCTCGTCAATAGAGACCCACATCAAAAGAGACGCTCACCTCTTTAATCCGGACCCATATCTTCAATCGGGACCCACATCGTCAACAGTGACCCACAACATGAATATGGACACTCACCTCGTCAGTAGGGACCCATATCGTCAACAGTGACCCACAACATGAATATGTTCACGTTTTTTGTTTGTTGCGGTTGCACCCGAGTCAAGGGCCGCACGGCTCACAGGGCTCTACACCTAAAACGTGAAACTTAAACTGAAGACGACGTCTCGCCAGCATGCGTCTATCCTCCACGCGTGGCCTCTGTCACGCGACTTCCACAATTTCGCCTGAGAGTCTCCCGCCGCGTGCCCCCATAGGTCTTCTCCATCGGTCGCTCGACTCGTGTAGACCATTCATCCGTGTGGTCCATGTGGTCAAAGAAGAAGTTGGTACCAGCCAAGGCAGCACAACGCCAGTAACAGACTTATGTAAATGGTCGGTAAGAGTGAAGTACAGTACGTCATAACCCACTCATTTCAAATGCTTGCCACGTAATTCGTTGCTATTGGTCACATAAAGAACTTGGAATTGCTAATGCTGTGCCACCTCTGGTTCTAAGGCAAAGTGAAATGTCTGCTCTGGGCCGGTCAAGGACACCATTTCTGGGATGAAACTATCACATTCACGACACGTGATAAAGCATATAAGCAGTATGCACTGCTGTAACCTTAGCAGGTACCACCACGGTCAGTATGCACTGCTGTAGTGAAAGCAGGTACCACCACAGTATGCACTGATGTAATTATAGCAGGTACCACTAGTCAGTATACCTGCTGTAATCATAGCAGGTACCACTAGTCAGTATGTACTGCTGTAATCATAGCAGGTACCACCACAGCCAGTATGCACTGCTGTTATAGGATAAAAAATATAACGATACTATCATAGAATGTTAACTAAACGAGCATACATTTTTAACTAATTTAGGATAAACATTAAACTTAATGAGTATGGATAAATAAACTACAATAGCATACAGATTAAAACTAATTAGCATACCAAAATTAGCATAGGACACCTGTTGACCAATCGCTGCGCACCACCGCCGGAGACGCGCCCAGGTTTGCCTCTCGACCAATCGGATCGCTGGCCCTCCCCCCTCCCCACTTTGGCACGCAGGGCGACCAATCAGATCGCGGGAGGACGCTACCATTTTTAATGCGCTGCACGCTGAACGTTGCGCGCCCATGTGCGTGTGAGTGTTTAGTTTTGTTTTAATTATTTTAATCTTTAAAGTTCGCGAGTGTCAAGGTAAGCTACGTTGACTTTTTTTTAAAGCATTTTCTCAAGAGAACCGTTGTTGCTGCTGCTGCTGTTGTGAAAGGCCCGGTACACCCTGAGGCCTTGCCTAGACTAGGACAGCCTTGATGTCACGTGGGTCCACACTCTTTGTTTCTTTCGGTAAAGTCACGGAGATAAAAAATAAAAATTATTTATTAATGAATTTAATTACATTTTATTTTATACCTACGTTAAATTCCATTTAAATTTTTATTTAATTAAAATGTATTTTATACCTACGTATTTTTTTATAAATGAATGAGTTTTTTTATTTAAATTAAATTCATTTTATTGTATACCTACGTTACATTTAATTTAAATGTATTTTATTTCATACCTACGTTAAATTAAATTGAAATTTTTAATAAATTTATTTTATTAAAATAACATTTATTTTATTTAATACCTACGTTTAATTTATTTATTTTAAATTAATTTCATTTATTTAAATTAATTTTATTTTATACCTACGTTAAATTATTTTTTTTATAAATTAAAATTATTTTATTTCAATTAAATTTATTTTATACCTACGTTAAATTATTTTTTTACATTTTTATTTTATTTAAATTAAATTTATTTTATACCTAAGTTAAATTAAGTGTCTGTATGTAAGTGTCTGTATGTAAGTGTCTGTATTTAAGTGTCTCAGTGTCTGTAAGTAAGTGTCTAAGTAAGTGTCTGTATGTAAGTGTCTCTATGTAAGTGTCTGTATATAAGTGTCTGTATGTAAGTGTCTGTATGTTAAGTGTTTGTATGTAAGTGTCTGTATGTAAATATCTCAGTGTCTGTATGTAAGTGTCTGTATGTAAGTGTCTGTATGTAAGTGTCTCAGTGTCTGTATTTAAGTGTCTGTATGTAAGTGTCTGTATGTGTCTGTATGTAAGTGTCTGTATGTAAGTCTCTGTATGTAGGTGGCTGTATGTAAGTGTCTGTAAGTGTCTGTATGTAAGTATCTGTATGTAAGTGTCTGTGTGTAAGTTTCTGTATGTAAGTGTCTGTTTGTAAGTGTCTGTATGTAAGTGTCTGTATGTAAGTGTCTGTATGTAAGTGTTTTCGTGTCTGTATGTAAGTGTCTGTATGTAAGTGTCTGTATGTAAGTGTCTCAGCGTCTGTATGTGTCTGTATGTAAGTGTCTGTATGTAAGTGTCTCAGTGTCTGTATGTAAGTGTCTGTATGTAAGCGTCTGTATGTAAGTGTCTATGTAAGTGTCTCAGTGTCTTTATGTAAGTGTCTGTATGTAAGTGTCTCAGTGTCTGTATGTAAGTGTCTCAGTGTCTGTATGTAAGTGTCTGTATGTAAGTGTCTCAGTGTCTGTATGTAAGTGTCTTTATGTAAGTGTCTGTATGTAAGTGTCTGTATGTAAGTGTCTCAGTGTCTGTATGTAAGTGTCTGTATGTAAGTGTCTCAGTGTCTGTATGTAAGTGTCTGTATGTAAGTGTCTGTATGTAAGTGTCTGTATGTAAGTGTCTCAGTGTCTGTATGTAAGTGTCTCAGTGTCTGTATGTAAGTGTCTGTATGTAAGTGTCTCAGTGTCTGTATGTAAATGTCTGTATGTAAGTGTCTGTATGTAAGTGTCTTAGTGTCTGTATGTAAGTGTCTGTATGTAATTGTCTGTATGTAAGTGTCTTTATGTAAGAGTCTGTAAGTGTCTGTATGTAAGTGTCTAAGTGTCTGTATGTAAGTGTCTTTATGTAAGAGTCTGTATGTAAGTGTCTGCATGTAAGTGTCTAAGTGTCTGTATGTAAGGGTCTGTATGTAAGTGTCTGTATGTAAGTGTCTGTATGTAAGTGTCTGTATGTAAGTGTTTGTATGTAAGTGTCTGTATGTAAGTGTCTCAGTGTCTGTTTGTGTCAGTATGTAAGTGTCTGTATGTAAGTGTCTATGTAAGTGTCTGTATGTAAGTGCCTGTATGTAAGTGTCTGTATGTAAGTGTGTGTATGTAAGTGTCTGTATGTAAGTGTCTGTATGTAAGTGTCTCAGTGTCTGTATGTAAATGTCTTTATGTAAGTGTCTGTATGTAAGTGTCTGTATGTAAGTGTCTGTATTTAAGTGTCTCAGTGTCTATAAGTAAGTGTCTAAGTAAGGGTCTGTATGTAAGTGTCTGTATGTAAGTGTCTGTATTTAAGTGTCTCAGTGTCTGTAAGTAAGTGTCTAAGTAAGTGTCTGTATGTAAGTGTCTGTATGTAAGTGTCTGTATGTTAAGTGTTTATATGTAAGTGTCTGTATGTGAATATCTCAGTGTCTGTATGTAAGTGTCTGTATGTAAGTGTCTGTATGTAAGTGTCTCAGTGTCTGTATGTAAGTGTCTGTATGTAAGTTTCTGTATGTAAGTGTCTGTATGTAAGTGTCTGCATGTTAAGTGTCTGTATGTAAGTGTCTGTATGTAAGTATCTCAGTGTCTGTATGTAAGTTTCTGTATGTAAGTGTCTGTATGTAAGTGTCTCAGTGTCTGTATGTAAGTGTCTGTATGTAAGTGTCTGTATGTAAGTATCTGTATGTAAATGTCTGTGTGTAAGTGTCTTAGTGTCTGTATGTAATTGTCTGTATGTAAGTGTCTGTATGTGTCTGTATGTAAGTGTCTGTATGTAAGTGTCTGTATGTAAGTGTCTGTATGTAAGTGGCTGTATGTAAGTGTTTGTATGTAAGTGTCTGTATGTAAAACAACCCCCTACCTCCTCGCGGTGCCGGACGGGCAACTCTGTCGTGGACAGCGCTGTGGGGGGAGATCCAATTTTGATTGGCTCCTCCCCTCATGGCATATGTGTCCACCACAGGGGCTAAACGGGGGCTCTGGACGGGTGCGAGGGGCTGGTAACCCCTCCACCTTCAATTAATTACCACGAAACTACGAATTAAACTGAAATATGTAACAACTAAGCTTGTGCCGGAGGCCCCGGGGGGCCAGGCGTCTATGACGTCTCCTGGCCAAACCCCAATTGGCGGAGCCAGGAGATTGAATACCTACCCTCGGGGCTACTCCAGAAACAACGAAAAGCCACTACGGTTGGCCACGTGGAATGTTCGAACGCTCACTGCAGAGGAGAGGCTGCCACTCCTCTGTCGGGAGCTGGACCGGTACCGCCTGGATCTATGCGGCATTCAGGAGGTCCGGTGGACCGGCTCTGGCTCCTGCCACCATGAGGGGTGGACAGTCCTCTACTCGGGGCAGCAGACTGCCAAACAACAGGGTGTGGGTCTTCTTTTGAACAAAAGAATGAAGGGGGCGTGGGAGCGTGGCGGTGAGGTGTGGGAAGCTGTAAGCCCCAGGCTACTTTGGGCTCGCCTTCCCATCAACCGGAGGCGAGGAATGGTGGTCGTGGTTACTTATGCCCCCACCGAAGATGAACATCCGTGGAGGGATGCAGGCAAAGCCGATGAGTCAGATGCCTTCTATGACCTCCTGTCACAGGTGCTGGCTAAAGTGGCCCCTCGGGATAGAGTCATCATGTTGGGTGACTTCAATGCCCGAGTTGGTCATGATACTGGCACCTGGTCTGGAGTGATTGGAGGGCATGGGCCAGATCAGCTCAATAACAACGGTAGGAGGCTGCTAGATTTTTGTGCAGCCCATGGGCTTGTAATTACCAACACGCTGTTCCGGCATCGGCGCATCCACACAACATCATGGATGCATGCCGGGTCCAAGCAAGAACATCTGCTGGACTACATAGTGACGGACCAGCGAATGCGAGCCCATGTCCTTGACACCAGGACCTACCGTGGAGCTGATCTGCCCTCTGACCATCGACTAGTCATCTGTAAGATGCGCCTGCCATTCTTCCACTCCGGTGGTGGGTGTACACCCAGGACTCCATTCCAACCTAAAGTGGCCTGGTCTCAGTTATCTGATGAAAGTTGCAAGCGAGAATTTCATCATCGCTTGCGGCTGGGATTGGCATCGTCCCCGACTCCTCCTGATGTCGAGGGTAAATGGGCGAGGTTTAGGACTGTGACTCATGCAGCTGCAATGGCTGCTTTGGGTACGCGGTCCAGACCTCCCCAGACACCCTGGATGACAGAGGAGTTGTTCAGGATGGTTGAGAAAAAGCGACAGGCCCACTGTCATCGGCTACAGAATCCCACGTCAGAGAATGAGGAGGCTTACCGCAGCCTTCGCTCGGAGGTTCGGAGAGCCGTGAGGCGCTGCAAGGATGGGTGGTGGTCGCGGGTTGCTGAGGAGATGGAGTCTGCCTCAGTGGCCCGTGATCACAAATCTCTATTTAACTCCATCAAAAAAGTAACCTGCAGCGCCACACCTATTACCATCATTAGGGGAAAAAACGGTGATCCAATTTCCGACCCCCAGGAACAGGTTCGCAGATTTGCTGAGCATTTCTGTGAGGTCCTGGGGGAGGGAAAATCCCTCAGCCAGGAAAACATCGCGGCACAAAGTGAGGATGACCCTGCTGAGGCTGCGGTGCCTCAAATATTGGATGAAGTCACCCCCTGTGAGTGGCTGGCTGAGGTGCCATCTGCTGAGGAAGTATTGAAGGCGATCCGGAGTCTGAGACCAGGAAAGGCAGCGGGCAGAGATGATCTCCCAAGCGAAATGCTGAGGGAGGGTGGCGTTTGTGCACAGACTGCCCTATATGACATCATAACAACAGTCTGGACCACTGGACGGGTTCCGCAGGATTGGAAGGATGCCCTGGTGGTCCCCCTTTTTAAGAAGGGGGACCGCACAGACTGTAACAACTACAGGGGCATCTCACTCCTCAGTGTGCCGGGAAAGGTCCTGGCAAGGATTATTCAGCATCGCCTTGCCAGGCACGCTGAGGAGAGGCTTGCGGAGCCCCAATGCGGTTTCAGGAAAGGGCGGTCCTGCACAGATGCCATATTTTCTGTCCGTCTGCTACAGCAGAGGTGTAGGGAATTCCAACAAGACCTACATCTCTGCTTTATTGACCTGGTCAAGGCCTATGATACCATCAGTAGGCCTGGGCTCTGGGTCGTTCTTCGTGCTTTTGGAGTACCTGACCCTCTGCTCACGATCATTAAGGACCTTCATGATGGTGAGCGGGCCCGGGTAAAACTACGTGGCCGGGAGTCAGAGCCATTCCCTGTACACCTTGGGGTGCGACAGGGATGTCCTTTGGCTCCCACATTATTTAACATCTATTTTGACCACGTAGTTCGTGAAGCCTTCAATAGCTGTACCGGGGGAATCTCCATATGGTACAGATATAATGGGAGGCTAATCGATGCCCGGGTGCGGTCAAGGGATGGCTCCCTATTGCTCAACCACGTTATGTATGCTGATGACTTGGTAATAGCTGCTCAGTCAGAGGAGGAGTTGGAGACGCTGCTGCTGAGACTGGAGCATGCCACTAAGAGGTGGGGCCTTACCATCAGCCCCACCAAAACTAAGCACCTGCCTGGGTATTTTGTACCATCGGACACTCCACCCCCACAACTCCCAATCGGTGATGGGGCAGTTGTGGAGAGAGTGGAGAGTTTCCCATACCTGGGCAGTGTGCTTATGACTGGCTCCAGTTTAACAGCAGAGGTCTCACTCCGAATCAGTCGAGCGGCAATATCTTTTCATCGGTTGCGTAACGCTGTGTGGAAGCTACCTGGTCTGTCGCTCCGCACTAAGCTTCAGGTCTTCTCGGCCACGGTCATTCCCTCCCTTCTCTATGCTTGCGAAACGTGGACCCCCCTAATGGAACATCTTCGCCGGTTAGAAACATTTAGGCTGGCCTGCCTACGATCCATCCTGGGTTTAACCAGACTGGATTGTGTGAGGAGCTCACAAATCCTTGAAAGATCTGGGCAGGGTCCCATCGGTGAGCTCCTCCGGCAGGCAAGGCTGCGATGGCTGGGTCATGTAGCCCGCATGCCCAGCCACCGCATGCCGAAACAGCTTTTGTTTGGCCGGATTGAGGGAGCTAAGCGGGCGCGGCACGGGCTAGAGAAAAGATGGAGTGATGTGGTACAGGAGGACGTGGAGCTGAGTGGACTTGCCGATGACTGGTACCAGCGGTGTCAAGATCGGCCTCTGTGGAGGAGGCTCGTGAAGGATGCTACTGGGCAGTTGGAGGCAGTCGCCCTCCAACAACAACGGAGGGCGGAGGAGCGACGCTCACAACAGCGAGCGGAGCGCCGGGTGGCTAAAGCACAGCAGGTTGGCACAGTAGGGGGCACAGGTGGTGCATCAGCCAGTCATCTCAGTCAGTCGACCCGTGGCACCTGGGTCTGCCCCGTGACCTCCTGCCAGCGGGCGTTCGACACTTCACGTGGCCTCAGGGTGCACATAGCCTGGCACAAGCGTCGTGGTGACGTCACCGCCACTTAGTGGCGAATGGCGGTTGTTGTTGTTGTTGTATGTAAGTGTCTCAGTGTCTGTTTGTGTCAGTATGTAAGTGTCTGTATGTAAGTGTCTATGTAAGTGTCTGTATGTAAGTGCCTGTATGTAAGTGTCTGTATGTAAGTGTGTGTATGTAAGTGTCCGTATGTAAGTGTCTGTATGTAAGTGTCTCAGTGTCTGTATGTAAATGTCTTTATGTAAGTGTCTGTATGTAAGTGTCTGTATGTAAGTGTCTGTATTTAAGTGTCTCAGTGTCTATAAGTAAGTGTCTAAGTAAGGGTCTGTATGTAAGTGTCTGTATGTAAGTGTCTGTATTTAAGTGTCTCAGTGTCTGTAAGTAAGTGTCTAAGTAAGTGTCTGTATGTAAGTGTCTGTATGTAAGTGTCTGTATGTTAAGTGTTTATATGTAAGTGTCTGTATGTGAATATCTCAGTGTCTGTATGTAAGTGTCTGTATGTAAGTGTCTGTATGTAAGTGTCTCAGTGTCTGTATGTAAGTGTCTGTATGTAAGTTTCTGTATGTAAGTGTCTGTATGTAAGTGTCTGCATGTTAAGTGTCTGTATGTAAGTGTCTGTATGTAAGTATCTCAGTGTCTGTATGTAAGTTTCTGTATGTAAGTGTCTGTATGTAAGTGTCTCAGTGTCTGTATGTAAGTGTCTGTATGTAAGTGTCTGTATGTAAGTATCTGTATGTAAATGTCTGTGTGTAAGTGTCTTAGTGTCTGTATGTAATTGTCTGTATGTAAGTGTCTGTATGTAAGTGTCTGTATGTAAGTGTCTGTATGTAAGTGGCTGTATGTAAGTGTCTGTAAGTGTCTGTATGTAAGTATCTGTATGTAAGTGTCTGTATGTAAGTTTCTGTATGTAACTGTCTCTATGTAAGTATCTGTATGTAAGTGTCTGTATGTCAGTGTCACAGTGTCAGTATGTAAGTGTCTGTATGTAAGTGTCTGTATGTAAGTGTCTGTATGTAAGTGTCTGTATGTAAGTGTCTGTGTGTAAGTGTCTGTATGTAAGTGTCTCAGTGTCTGTATATAAGTGTCTGTATGTAAGCGTCTGTATGTAAGTGTCTCAGTGTCTGTATGTAAGTGTCTGTATGTAGGTGTCTGTATGTAAGTGTCTCAGTGTTTGTATGTAAGTGTCTGTATGTAAGCGTCTGTATGTAAGTGTCTGTGTAAGTGTCTCAGTGTCTTTATGTAAGTGTCTGTATGTAAGTGTCTCAGTTTCTGTATGTAAGTGTCTCAGTGTCTGTATGTAAGTGTCTGTATGTAAGTGTCTCAGTGTCTGTATGTAAGTGTCTGTATGTAAGTGTCTGTATGTAAGTGTCTGTATGTAAGTGTCTCAGTGTCTGTATGTAAGTGTCTGTATGTAAGTGTCTCAGTGTCTGTATGTAAGTGTCTGTATGTAAGTGTCTGTATGTAAATGTCTCAGTGTCTGTATGTAAGTGTATGTAAGCATCTGTATGTAAGTGTCTATGTAAGTGTCTCAGTGTCTGTATGTAAGTGTCTGTATGTAAGTGTCTGTATGTAAGTGTCTTAGTGTCTGTATGTAAGTGTCTGTATGTAATTGTCTGTATGTAAGTGTCTTTATGTAAGAGTCTGTATGTAAGTGTCTGTATGTAAGTGTCTAAGTGTCTGTATGTAAGTGTCTTTACGTAAGAGTCTGTATGTAAGTGTCTGTATGCAAGTGTCTAAGTGTGTGTATGTAAGGGTCTGTATGTAAGTGTCTGTATATAAGTGTCTGTATGTAAGTGTCTGTATGTAAGTGTTTGTATGTAAGTGTCTGTATGTAAGTGTCTCAGTGTCTGTTTGTGTCAGTATGTAAGTGTCTGTATGTAAGTGTCTATGTAAGTGTCTGTATGTAAGTGCCTGTATGTAAGTGTCTGTATGTAAGTGTCTGTATGTAAGTGTCTGTATGTAAGTGTCTCAGTATCTGTATGTAAATGTCTTTATGTAAGTGTCTGTATGTAAGTGTCTGTATGTAAGTGTCTGTATGTAAGTCTCAGTGTCTGTATGTCAGTGTGTGTTTGTAAGTGTCTGTATGTAAGTGTCTGTATTTAAGTGTCTCAGTGTCTGTAAGTAAGTGTCTAAGTAAGTGTCTGTATGTAAGTGTCTGTATGTAAGTGTCTGTATGTTAAGTGTTTGTATGTAAGTGTCTGTATGTGAATATCTCAGTGTCTGTATGTAAGTGTCTGTATGTAAGTGTCTGTATGTAAGTGTCTCAGTGTCTGTATATAAGTGTCTGTATGTAAGTGTCTGTATGTAGGTGTCTCAGTGTCTGTATGTTAAGTGTCTGTATGTAAGTGTCTGTATGTAAGTATCTCAGTGTCTGTATGTAAGTTTCTGTATGTAAGTGTCTGTATGTAAGTGTCTCAGTGTCTGCATGCAAGTGTCTGTATGTAAGTGTCTGTATGTAAGTATCTGTATGTAAATGTCTGTGTGTAAGTGTCTGTATGTAAGTGTCTTAGTGTCTGTATGTAAGTGTCTGTATGTAAGTGTCTGTATGTGTCTGTATGTAAGTGTCTGTATGTAAGTGTCTGTATGTAAGTGTCTGTATGTAAGTGGCTGTATGTAAGTGTCTGTAAGTGTCTATATGTAAGTATCTGTATGTAAGTGTCTGTATGTAAGTTTCTGTATGTAAGTGTATGTTTGTAAGTGTCTGTATGTAAGTGTCTGTATGTAAGTGCCTGTTTGTAAGTGCCTGTATGTAAGTGTCTGTATGTAAGTGCCTCAGTGTCTGTATGTAAGTGTCTGTATGTAAGTGTCTCAGTGTCTGTATGTAAGTGTCTGTATGTAAGCTTCTGTATGTAAGTGTCTGTAAGTAGTGTCTCTATGCAAGTGTCTCAGTGTCTGTATGTAAGTGTCTGTATGTAAGTGTCTCAGTGTCTGTATGTAAGTGTCTGTATGTAAGTGTCTGTATGTAAGTGTCTGTATGTAAATGTCTCAGTGTCTGTATGTAAGTGTATGTAAGCGTCTGTATGTCAGTGTCTATGTAAGTGTCTCAGTGTCTGTATGTAAGTGTCTGTATGTAAGTGTCTGTATGTAAGTGTCTTAGTGTCTGTATGTAAGTGTCTGTATGTAATTGTCTGTGTGTAAGTGTCTTTATGTAAGAGTCTGTATATAAGTGTCTGTATGTAAGTGTCTAAGTGTCCGTATGTAAGTGTCTTTATGTAAGAGTCTGTATGTGTCTCTATGTAAGTGTCTAAGTGTGTGTATGTAAGGGTCTGTATGTAAGTGTCTGTATGTAAGTGTCTGTATGTAAGTGTCTGTATGTAAGTGTTTGTATGTAAGTGTCTGTATGTAAGTGTCTCAGTGTCTGTTTGTGTCAGTATGTAAGTGTCTGTATGTAAGTGTCTCAGTGTCTGTTTGTGTCAGTATGTAAGTGTCTGTATGTAAGTGTCTATGTAAGTGTCTGTATGTAAGTGTCTGTATGTAAGTGTCTGTATGTAAGTGTCTCAGTATCTGTATGTAAATGTCTTTATGTAAGTGTCTGTATGTAAGTGTCTGTATGTAAGTGTCTGTATGTAAGTGTCTCAGTGTCTGTATATAAGTGTATGTATGTAAGCATCTGTATGTAAGTGTCTCAGTGTCTGTATGTAAGTGTCTGTATGTAAGTGTCTGTATGTAAGTGTCTCAGTGTCTGTATGTAAGTGTCTGTATGTAAGCGTCTGTATGTAAGTGTCTATGTAAGTGTCTCAGTGTCTTTATGTAAGTGTCTGTATGTAAGTGTCTCAGTGTCTGTATGTAAGTGTCTCAGTGTCTGTATGTAAGTGTCTGTATGTAAGTGTCTCAGTGTCTGTATGCAAGTGTCTGTATGTAAGTGGCTGTATGTAAGTGTCTGTATGTAAGTGTCTCAGTGTCTGTATGTAAGTGTCTGTATGTTAGTGTCTCAGTGTCTGTATGTAAGTGTCTGTATGTAAGTGTCTGTATGTAAGTGTCTGTATGTAAATGTCTCAGTGTCTATATGTAAGTGTATGTAAGCGTCTGTATGTAAGTGTCTATGTAAGTGTCTCAGTGTCTGTATGTAAGTGTCTGTATGTAAGTGTCTGTATGTAAGTGTCTTAGTGTCTGTATGTAAGTGTCTGTATGTAATTGTCTGTATGTAAGTGTCTTTATGTAAGAGTCTGTATGTAAGTGTCTGTATGTAAGTGTCTAAGTGTCTGTATGTAAGTGTCTGTATGTAAGCGTCTGTATGTAAGTGTCTATGTAAGTGTCTCAGTGTCTTTATGTAAGTGTCTGTATGTAAGTGTCTCAGTGTCCGTATGTAAGTGTCTCAGTGTCTGTATGTAAGTGTCTGTATGTAAGTGTCTCAGTGTCTGTATGTAAGTGTCTGTATGTAAGTGGCTGTATGTAAGTGTCTGTATGTAAGTGTCTCAGTGTCTGTATGTAAGTGTCTGTATGTTAGTGTCTCAGTGTCTGTATGAAAGTGTCTGTATGTAAGTGTCTGTATGTAAGTGTCTGTATGTAAATGTCTCAGTGTCTGTATGTAAGTGTATGTAAGCGTCTGTATGTAAGTGTCTATGTAAGTGTCTCAGTGTCTGTATGTAAGTGTCTGTATGTAAGTGTCTGTATGTAAGTGTCTTAGTGTCTGTATGTAAGTGTCTGTATGTAATTGTCTGTATGTAAGTGTCTTTATGTAAGTGTCTGCATGTAAGTGTCTAAGTGTGTGTGTGTAAGGGTCTGTATGTAAGTGTCTGTATGTAAGTGTCTGTATGTAAGTGTCTGTATGAAAGTGTTTGTATGTAAGTGTCTGTATGTAAGTGTCTCAGTGTCTGTTTGTGTCAGTATGTAAGTGTCTGTATGTAAGTGCCTGTATGTAAGTATCTGTATGTAAGTGTCTGTATGTAAGTTTCTGTATGTAACTGTCTCTATGTAAGTATCTGTATGTAAGTGTCTGTATGTCAGTGTCACAGTGTCAGTATGTAAGTGTCTGTATGTAAGTGTCTGTATGTAAGTGTCTGTATGTAAGTGTCTGTATGTAAGTGTCTCAGTGTCTGTATATAAGTGTCTGTATGTAAGCATCTGTATGTAAGTGTCTCAGTGTCTCTATGTAAGTGTCTGTATGTAAGTGTCTGTATGTAAGTGTCTCAGTGTCTGTATGTAAGTGTCTGTATGTAAGCGTTTGTATGTAAGTGTCTATGTAAGTGTCTCAGTGTCTTTATGTAAGTGTCTGTATGTAAGTGTCTCAGTGTCTGTATGTAAGTGTCTCAGTGTCTGTATGTAAGTGTCTGTATGTAAGTGTCTCAGTGTCTGCATGTAAGTGTCTGTAGGTAAGTGTATGTATGTAAGTGTCTGTATGTAAGTGTCTCAGTGTCTGTATGTAAGTGTCTGTATGTAAGTGTCTCAGTGTCTGTATGTAAGTGTCTGTATGTAAGTGTCTGTATGTAAGTGTCTGTATGTAAATGTCTCAGTGTCTGTATGTAAGTGTATGTATGTAAGTGTCTGTATGTAAGTGTCTTAGTGTCTGTATGTAAGTGTCTGTATGTAATTGTCTGTATGTAAGTGTCTTTATGTAAGAGTCTGTATGTAAGGGTCTGTATGTAAGTGTCTCAGTGTCTGTATGTAAGTGTCTTTATGTAAGAGTCTGTATGTAAGTGTTTGTATGTAAGTGTCTAAGTGTGTGTATGTAAGGGTCTGTATGTAAGTGTCTATGTAAGTGTCTGTATGTAAGTGCCTGTATGTAAGTGTCTGTATGTAAGTGTCTGTATGTAAGTGTGTGTATGTAAGTGTCTGTATGTAAGTGTCTGTATGTAAGTGTCTCAGTATCTGTATGTAAATGTCTTTATGTAAGTGTCTGTATGTAAGTGTCTATATGTAAGTGTCTGTATGTAAGTCTCAGTGTCTGTATGTCAGTGTGTGTTTGTAAGTGTCTGTATGTAAGTGTCTGTATTTAAGTGTCTCAGTGTCTGTAAGTAAGTGTCTAAGTAAGTGTCTGTATGTAAGTGTCTGTATGTAAGTGTCTGTATGTTAAGTGTTTGTAAGTAAGTGTCTGTATGTGAATATCTCAGTGTCTGTATGTAAGTGTCTGTATGTAAGTGTCTGTATGTAAGTGTCTCAGTGTCTGTATGTAAGTGTCTGTATGTAAGTGTCTGTATGTAAGTGTCTGTATGTTAAGTGTCTGTATGTAAGTGTCTGTATGTAAGTATCTCAGTGTCTGTATATAAGTTTATGTATGTAAGTGTCTGTATGTAAGTGTCTTTAATGTAAGAGTCTGTATGTAAGTGTCTGTATGTAAGTGTCTGTATGTTAAGTGTTTGTAAGTAAGTGTCTGTATGTGAATATCTCAGTGTCTGTATGTAAGTGTCTGTATGTAAGTGTCTGTATGTAAGTGTCTCAGTGTCTGTATGTAAGTGTCTGTATGTAAGTGTCTGTATGTAAGTGTCTGTATGTAAGTGTCTGTATGTTAAGTGTCTGTATGTAAGTGTCTGTATGTAAGTATCTCAGTGTCTGTATGTAAGTTTCTGTATGTAAGTGTCTGTATGTAAGTGTCTCAGTGTCTGTATGTAAGTGTCTGTATGTAAGTTTCTGTATGTAAGTATCTGTATGTAAATGTCTGTGTGTAAGTGTCTGTATGCAAGTGTCTTAGTGTCTGTATGTAAGTGTCTGTATGTAAGTGTCTGTATGTAAGTGGCTGTATGTAAGTGTCTGTAAGTGTCTGTATGTAAGTATCTGTATGTAAGTGTCTGTATGTAAGTTTCTGTATGTAAGTGTATGTTTGTAAGTGTCTGTATGTAAGTGTCTGTATGTAAGTGCCTGTTTGTAAGTGCTTGTATGTAAGTGTCTGTATGTAAGTGTCTCAGTGTCTGTATGTAAGTGTCTGTATGTAAGTGTCTCAGTGTCTGTATGTAAGTGTCTGTATGTAAGCTTCTGTATGTAAGTGTCTGTAAGTAGTGTCTCTATGTAAGTGTCTCAGTGTCTGTATGTAAGTGTCTGTATGTAAGTGTCTCAGTGTCTGTATGTAAGTGTCTGTATGTAAGTGTCTGTATGTAAGTGTCTGTATGTAAATGTCTCAGTGTCTGTATGTAAGTGTATGTAAGCGTCTGTATGTAAGTGTATATGTAAGTGTCTCAGTGTCTGTATGTAAGTGTCTGTATGTAAGTGTCTTTATGTAAGTGTCTTAGTGTCTGTATGTAAGTGTCTGTATGTAATTGTCTGTGTGTAAGTGTCTTTATGTAAGAGTCTGTATGTAAGTGTCTGTATGTAAGTGTCTAAGTATCTGTATGTAAGTATCTTTATGTAAGAGTCTGTATGTAAGTGTCTGTATGTAAGTGTCTAAGTGTGTGTATGTAAGGGTCTGTATGCAAGTTTCTGTATGTAAGTGTCTGTATGTAAGTGTCTGTATGTAAGTGTTTTTATGTAAGTGTCTGTATGTAAGTGTCTCAGTGTCTGTTTGTGTCAGTATGTAAGTGTCTGTATGTAAGTGTCTATGTAAGTGTCTGTATGTAAGTGCCTGTATGTAAGTGTCTGTATGTAAGTGTCTGTATGTAAGTGTCTGTATGTAAGTGTGTGTATGTAAGTGTCTGTATGTAAGTGTCTGTATGTAAGTGTCTCAGTATCTGTATGTAAATGTCTTTATGTAAGTGTCTGTATGTAAGTGTCTATGTAAGTGTCTGTATGTAAGTGTCTCAGTGTCTGTATATAAGTGTCTGTATGTAAGCATCTGTATGTAAGTGTCTCAGTGTCTGTATGTAAGTGTCTGTATGTAAGTGTCTGTATGTAAGTGTCTCAGTGTCTGTATGTAAGTGTCTGTATGTAAGCGTCTGTATGTAAGTGTCTATGTAAGTGTCTCAGTGTCTTTATGTAAGTGTCTGTATGTAAATGTCTCAGTGTCTGTATGTAAGTGTCTCAGTGTCTGTATGTAAGTGTCTGTATGTAAGTGTCTCAGTGTCTGTATGTAAGTGTCTGTATGTAAGTGTCTGTATGTAAGTGTCTGTATGTAAGTGTCTCAGTGTCTGTATGTAAGTGTCTGTATGTTAGTGTCTCAGTGTCTGTATCTAAGTGTCTGTATGTAAGTGTCTGTATGTAAGTGTCTGTATGTAAATGTCTCAGTGTCTGTATGTAAGTGTATGTAAGCGTCTTTATGTAAGTGTCTATGTAAGTGTCTCAGTGTCTGTATGTAAGTGTCTGTATGTAAGTGTCTGTATGTAAGTGTCTTAGTGTCTGTATGTAAGTGTCTGTATGTAATTGTCTGTATGTAAGTGTCTTTATGTAAGAGTCTGTATGTAAGTGTCTGTATGTAAGTGTCTAAGTGTCTGTATGTAAGTGTCTTTATGTAAGAGTCTGTATGTAAGTGTCTGTATGTAAGTGTCTAAGTGTGTGTATGTAAGGGTCTGTATGTAAGTGTCTGTATGTAAGTGTCTGTATGTAAGTGTCTGTATGTAAGTGTTTGTATGTAAGTGTCTGTATGTAAGTGTCTCAGTGTCTGTTTGTGTCAGTATGTAAGTGTCTGTATGTAAGTGTCTATGTAAGTGTCTGTATGTAAGTGCCTGTATGTAAGTGTCTGTATGTAAGTGTCTGTATGTAAGTGTGTGTATGTAAGTGTCTGTATGTAAGTGTCTGTATGTAAGTGTCTCAGTATCTGTATGTAAATGTCTTTATGTAAGTGTCTGTATGTAAGTGTCTGTATGTAAGTGTCTGTATGTAAGTCTCAGTGTCTGTATGTCAGTGTGTGTTTGTAAGTGTCTGTATGTAAGTGTCTGTATGTAAGTGTCTGTATTTAAGTGTCTCAGTGTCTGTAAGTAAGTGTCTGTATGTAAGTGTCTGTTTGTAAGTGTCTTAGTGTCTGTATGTAAGTGTCTGTATGTAATTGTCTGTGTGTAAGTGTCTTTATGTAAGAGTCTGTATGTAAGTGTCTGTATGTAAGTGTCTAAGTGTCTGTATGTAAGTGTCTTTATGTAAGAGTCTGTATGTGTCTCTATGTAAGTGTCTAAGTGTGTGTATGTAAGGGTATGTATGTAAGTGTCTGTATGTAAGTGTCTGTATGTAAGTGTCTGTATGTAAGTGTTTGTATGTAAGTGTCTGTATGTAAGTGTCTCAGTGTCTGTTTGTGTCAGTATGTAAGTGTCTGTATGTAAGTGTCTATGTAAGTGTCTGTATGTAAGTGTCTGTATGTAAGTGTCTGTATGTATGTGTCTCAGTATCTGTATGTAAATGTCTTTATGTAAGTGTCTGTATGTAAGTGTCTGTATGTAAGTGTCTCAGTGTCTGTATATAAGTGTATGTATGTAAGCATCTGTATGTAAGTGTCTCAGTGTCTGTATGTAAGTGTCTGTATGTAAGTGTCTGTATGTAAGTGTCTCAGTGTCTGTATGTAAGTGTCTGTATGTAAGCGTCTGTATGTAAGTGTCTATGTAAGTGTCTCAGTGTCTTTATGTAAGTGTCTGTATGTAAGTGTCTCAGTGTCTGTATGTAAGTGTCTCAGTGTCTGTATGTAAGTGTCTGTATGTAAGTGTCTCAGTGTCTGTATGTAAGTGTCTGTATGTAAGTGGCTGTATGTAAGTGTCTGTATGTAAGTGTCTCAGTGTCTGTATGTAAGTGTCTGTATGTTAGTGTCTCAGTGTCTGTATGTAAGGGTCTGTATGTAAGTGTCTGTATGTAAGTGTCTGTATGTAAATGTCTCAGTGTCTGTATGTAAGTGTATGTAAGCGTCTGTATGTAAGTGTCTATGTAAGTGTCTCAGTGTCTGTATGTAAGTGTCTGTATGTAAGTGTCTGTATGTAAGTGTCTTAGTGTCTGTATGTAAGTGTCTGTATGTAATTGTCTGTATGTAAGTGTCTTTATGTAAGAGTCTGTATGTAAGTGTCTGTATGTAAGTGTCTAAGTGTTTGTATGTAAGTGTCTTTATGTAAGAGTCTGTATGTAAGTGTCTGCATGTAAGTGTCTAAGTGTGTGTATGTAAGGGTCTGTATGTAAGTGTCTGTATGTAAGTGTCTGTATGTAAGTGTCTGTATGTAAGTGTTTGTATGTAAGTGTCTGTATGTAAGTGTCTCAGTGTCTGCTTGTGTCAGTATGTAAGTGTCTGTATGTAAGTGTCTATGTAAGTGTCTGTATGTAAGTGCCTGTATGTAAGTATCTGTATGTAAGTGTCTGTATGTAAGTTTCTGTATGTAACTGTCTCTATGTAAGTATCTGTATGTAAGTGTCTGTATGTCAGTGTCACAGTGTCAGTATGTAAGTGTCTGTATGTAAGTGTCTGTATGTAAGTGTCTGTATGTAAGTGTCTGTATGTAAGTGTCTCAGTGTCTGTATATAAGTGTCTGTATGTAAGCATCTGTATGTAAGTGTCTCAGTGTCTCTATGTAAGTGTCTGTATGTAAGTGTCTGTATGTAAGTGTCTCAGTGTCTGTATGTAAGTGTCTGTATGTAAGCGTTTGTATGTAAGTGTCTATGTAAGTGTCTCAGTGTCTTTATGTAAGTGTCTGTATGTAAGTGTCTCAGTGTCTGTATGTAAGTGTCTCAGTGTCTGTATGTAAGTGTCTGTATGTAAGTGTCTCAGTGTCTGCATGTAAGTGTCTGTAGGTAAGTGTATGTATGTAAGTGTCTGTATGTAAGTGTCTTAATGTCTGTATGTAAGTTGCCGTATGTAAGTGTCTCAGTGTCTGTATGTAAGTGTCTGTATGTAAGTGTCTGTATGTAGGTGTCTGTATGTAAATGTCTCAGTGTCTGTATGTAAGTGTATGTATGTAAGTGTCTGTATGTAAGTGTCTTAGTGTCTGTATGTAAGTGTCTGTATGTAATTGTCTGTATGTAAGTGTCTTTATGTAAGAGTCTGTATGTAAGGGTCTGTATGTAAGTGTCTCAGTGTCTGTATGTAAGTGTCTTTATGTAAGAGTCTGTATGTAAGTGTTTGTATGTAAGTGTCTAAGTGTGTGTATGTAAGGGTCTGTATGTAAGTGTCTGTATGTAAGTGTCTGTATGTAAGTGTCTGTATGTAAGTGTTTGTATGTAAGTGTCTGTATGTACTTGTCTCAGTGTCTGTTTGTGTCACTATGTAAGTGTCTGTATGTAAGTGTCTATGTAAGTGTCTGTATGTAAGTGCCTGTATGTAAGTGTCTGTATGTAAGTGTCTGTATGTAAGTGTGTGTATGTAAGTGTCTGTATGTAAGTGTCTGTATGTAAGTGTCTCAGTATCTGTATGTAAATGTCTTTATGTAAGTGTCTGTATGTAAGTGTCTATATGTAAGTGTCTGTATGTAAGTCTCAGTGTCTGTATGTCAGTGTGTGTTTGTAAGTGTCTGTATGTAAGTGTCTGTATTTAAGTGTCTCAGTGTCTGTAAGTAAGTGTCTAAGTAAGTGTCTGTATGTAAGTGTCTGTATGTAAGTGTCTGTATGTTAAGTGTTTGTAAGTAAGTGTCTGTATGTGAATATCTCAGTGTCTGTATGTAAGTGTCTGTATGTAAGTGTCTGTATGTAAGTGTCTCAGTGTCTGTATGTAAGTGTCTGTATGTAAGTGTCTGTATGTAAGTGTCTGTATGTTAAGTGTCTGTATGTAAGTGTCTGTATGTAAGTATCTCAGTGTCTGTATGTAAGTTTCTGTATGTAAGTGTCTGTATGTAAGTGTCTTTAATGTAAGAGTCTGTATGTAAGTGTCTGTATGTAAGTGTCTGTATGTTAAGTGTTTGTAAGTAAGTGTCTGTATGTGAATATCTCAGTGTCTGTATGTAAGTGTCTGTATGTAAGTGTCTGTATGTAAGTGTCTCAGTGTCTGTATGTAAGTGTCTGTATGTAAGTGTCTGTATGTAAGTGTCTGTATGTAAGTGTCTGTATGTTAAGTGTCTGTATGTAAGTGTCTGTATGTAAGTATCTCAGTGTCTGTATGTAAGTTTCTGTATGTAAGTGTCTGTATGTAAGTGTCTCAGTGTCTGTATGTAAGTGTCTGTATGTAAGTTTCTGTATGTAAGTATCTGTATGTAAATGTCTGTGTGTAAGTGTCTGTATGCAAGTGTCTTAGTGTCTGTATGTAAGTGTCTGTATGTAAGTGTCTGTATGTAAGTGGCTGTATGTAAGTGTCTGTAAGTGTCTGTATGTAAGTATCTGTATGTAAGTGTCTGTATGTAAGTTTCTGTATGTAAGTGTATGTTTGTAAGTGTCTGTATGTAAGTGTCTGTATGTAAGTGCCTGTTTGTAAGTGCTTGTATGTAAGTGTCTGTATGTAAGTGTCTCAGTGTCTGTATGTAAGTGTCTGTATGTAAGTGTCTCAGTGTCTGTATGTAAGTGTCTGTATGTAAGCTTCTGTATGTAAGTGTCTGTAAGTAGTGTCTCTATGTAAGTGTCTCAGTGTCTGTATGTAAGTTTCTGTATGTAAGTGTCTCAATGTAAGTGTCTGTATGTAAGTGTCTGTATGTAAGTGTCTGTATGTAAGTGTCTGTATGTAAATGTCTCAGTGTCTGTATGTAAGTGTATGTAAGCGTCTGTATGTAAGTGTATATGTAAGTGTCTCAGTGTCTGTATGTAAGTGTCTGTATGTAAGTGTCTTTATGTAAGTGTCTTAGTGTCTGTATGTAAGTGTCTGTATGTAATAGTCTGTGTGTAAGTGTCTTTATGTAAGAGTCTGTATGTAAGTGTCTGTATGTAAGTGTCTAAGTGTCTGTATGTAAGTGTCTGTATGTAAGTGTCTGTATGTAAGTGTCTAAGTGTCTGTATGTAAGTGTCTTTATGTAAGAGTCTGTATGTAAGTGTCTGTATGTAAGTGTCTAAGTGTGTGTATGTAAGGGTCTGTATGTAAGTGTCTGTATGTAAGTGTCTGTATGTAAGTGTCTGTATGTAAGTGTTTGTATGTAAGTGTCTGTATGTAAGTGTCTCAGTGTCTGTTTGTGTCAGTATGTAAGTGTCTGTATGTAAGTGTCTATGTAAGTGTCTGTATGTAAGTGCCTGTATGTAAGTGTCTGTATGTAAGTGTCTGTATGTAAGTGTGTGTATGTAAGTGTCTGTATGTAAGTGTCTGTATGTAAGTGTCTCAGTATCTGTATGTAAATGTCTTTATGTAAGTGTCTGTATGTAAGTGTCTGTATGTAAGTGTCTGTATGTAAGTCTCAGTGTCTGTATGTCAGTGTGTGTTTGTAAGTGTCTGTATGTAAGTGTCTGTATGTAAGTGTCTGTATTTAAGTGTCTCAGTGTCTGTAAGTAAGTGTCTGTATGTAAGTGTCTGTTTGTAAGTGTCTTAGTGTCTGTATGTAAGTGTCTGTATGTAATTGTCTGTGTGTAAGTGTCTTTATGTAAGAGTCTGTATGTAAGTGTCTGTATGTAAGTGTCTAAGTGTCTGTATGTAAGTGTCTTTATGTAAGAGTCTGTATGTGTCTCTATGTAAGTGTCTAAGTGTGTGTATGTAAGGGTATGTATGTAAGTGTCTGTATGTAAGTGTCTGTATGTAAGTGTCTGTATGTAAGTGTTTGTATGTAAGTGTCTGTATGTAAGTGTCTCAGTGTCTGTTTGTGTCAGTATGTAAGTGTCTGTATGTAAGTGTCTATGTAAGTGTCTGTATGTAAGTGTCTGTATGTAAGTGTCTGTATGTAAGTGTCTCAGTATCTGTATGTAAATGTCTTTATGTAAGTGTCTGTATGTAAGTGTCTGTATGTAAGTGTCTCAGTGTCTGTATATAAGTGTATGTATGTAAGCATCTGTATGTAAGTGTCTCAGTGTCTGTATGTAAGTGTCTGTATGTAAGTGTCTGTATGTAAGTGTCTCAGTGTCTGTATGTAAGTGTCTGTATGTAAGCGTCTGTATGTAAGTGTCTATGTAAGTGTCTCAGTGTCTTTATGTAAGTGTCTGTATGTAAGTGTCTCAGTGTCTGTATGTAAGTGTCTCAGTGTCTGTATGTAAGTGTCTGTATGTAAGTGTCTCAGTGTCTGTATGTAAGTGTCTGTATGTAAGTGGCTGTATGTAAGTGTCTGTATGTAAGTGTCTCAGTGTCTGTATGTAAGTGTCTGTATGTTAGTGTCTCAGTGTCTGTATGTAAGGGTCTGTATGTAAGTGTCTGTATGTAAGTGTCTGTATGTAAATGTCTCAGTGTCTGTATGTAAGTGTATGTAAGCGTCTGTATGTAAGTGTCTATGTAAGTGTCTCAGTGTCTGTATGTAAGTGTCTGTATGTAAGTGTCTGTATGTAAGTGTCTTAGTGTCTGTATGTAAGTGTCTGTATGTAATTGTCTGTATGTAAGTGTCTTTATGTAAGAGTCTGTATGTAAGTGTCTGTATGTAAGTGTCTAAGTGTTTGTATGTAAGTGTCTTTATGTAAGAGTCTGTATGTAAGTGTCTGCATGTAAGTGTCTAAGTGTGTGTATGTAAGGGTCTGTATGTAAGTGTCTGTATGTAAGTGTCTGTATGTAAGTGTCTGTATGTAAGTGTTTGTATGTAAGTGTCTGTATGTAAGTGTCTCAGTGTCTGCTTGTGTCAGTATGTAAGTGTCTGTATGTAAGTGTCTATGTAAGTGTCTGTATGTAAGTGCCTGTATGTAAGTATCTGTATGTAAGTGTCTGTATGTAAGTTTCTGTATGTAACTGTCTCTATGTAAGTATCTGTATGTAAGTGTCTGTATGTCAGTGTCACAGTGTCAGTATGTAAGTGTCTGTATGTAAGTGTCTGTATGTAAGTGTCTGTATGTAAGTGTCTGTATGTAAGTGTCTCAGTGTCTGTATATAAGTGTCTGTATGTAAGCATCTGTATGTAAGTGTCTCAGTGTCTCTATGTAAGTGTCTGTATGTAAGTGTCTGTATGTAAGTGTCTCAGTGTCTGTATGTAAGTGTCTGTATGTAAGCGTTTGTATGTAAGTGTCTATGTAAGTGTCTCAGTGTCTTTATGTAAGTGTCTGTATGTAAGTGTCTCAGTGTCTGTATGTAAGTGTCTCAGTGTCTGTATGTAAGTGTCTGTATGTAAGTGTCTCAGTGTCTGCATGTAAGTGTCTGTAGGTAAGTGTATGTATGTAAGTGTCTGTATGTAAGTGTCTTAATGTCTGTATGTAAGTGTCCGTATGTAAGTGTCTCAGTGTCTGTATGTAAGTGTCTGTATGTAAGTGTCTGTATGTAGGTGTCTGTATGTAAATGTCTCAGTGTCTGTATGTAAGTGTATGTATGTAAGTGTCTGTATGTAAGTGTCTTAGTGTCTGTATGTAAGTGTCTGTATGTAATTGTCTGTATGTAAGTGTCTTTATGTAAGAGTCTGTATGTAAGGGTCTGTATGTAAGTGTCTCAGTGTCTGTATGTAAGTGTCTTTATGTAAGAGTCTGTATGTAAGTGTTTGTATGTAAGTGTCTAAGTGTGTGTATGTAAGGGTCTGTATGTAAGTGTCTGTATGTAAGTGTCTGTATGTAAGTGTCTGTATGTAAGTGTTTGTATGTAAGTGTCTGTATGTAAGTGTCTCAGTGTCTGTTTGTGTCACTATGTAAGTGTCTGTATGTAAGTGTCTATGTAAGTGTCTGTATGTAAGTGCCTGTATGTAAGTGTCTGTATGTAAGTGTCTGTATGTAAGTGTGTGTATGTAAGTGTCTGTATGTAAGTGTCTGTATGTAAGTGTCTCAGTATCTGTATGTAAATGTCTTTATGTAAGTGTCTGTATGTAAGTGTCTATATGTAAGTGTCTGTATGTAAGTCTCAGTGTCTGTATGTCAGTGTGTGTTTGTAAGTGTCTGTATGTAAGTGTCTGTATTTAAGTGTCTCAGTGTCTGTAAGTAAGTGTCTAAGTAAGTGTCTGTATGTAAGTGTCTGTATGTAAGTGTCTGTATGTTAAGTGTTTGTAAGTAAGTGTCTGTATGTGAATATCTCAGTGTCTGTATGTAAGTGTCTGTATGTAAGTGTCTGTATGTAAGTGTCTCAGTGTCTGTATGTAAGTGTCTGTATGTAAGTGTCTGTATGTAAGTGTCTGTATGTTAAGTGTCTGTATGTAAGTGTCTGTATGTAAGTATCTCAGTGTCTGTATGTAAGTTTCTGTATGTAAGTGTCTGTATGTAAGTGTCTTTAATGTAAGAGTCTGTATGTAAGTGTCTGTATGTAAGTGTCTGTATGTTAAGTGTTTGTAAGTAAGTGTCTGTATGTGAATATCTCAGTGTCTGTATGTAAGTGTCTGTATGTAAGTGTCTGTATGTAAGTGTCTCAGTGTCTGTATGTAAGTGTCTGTATGTAAGTGTCTGTATGTAAGTGTCTGTATGTAAGTGTCTGTATGTTAAGTGTCTGTATGTAAGTGTCTGTATGTAAGTATCTCAGTGTCTGTATGTAAGTTTCTGTATGTAAGTGTCTGTATGTAAGTGTCTCAGTGTCTGTATGTAAGTGTCTGTATGTAAGTTTCTGTATGTAAGTATCTGTATGTAAATGTCTGTGTGTAAGTGTCTGTATGCAAGTGTCTTAGTGTCTGTATGTAAGTGTCTGTATGTAAGTGTCTGTATGTAAGTGGCTGTATGTAAGTGTCTGTAAGTGTCTGTATGTAAGTATCTGTATGTAAGTGTCTGTATGTAAGTTTCTGTATGTAAGTGTATGTTTGTAAGTGTCTGTATGTAAGTGTCTGTATGTAAGTGCCTGTTTGTAAGTGCTTGTATGTAAGTGTCTGTATGTAAGTGTCTCAGTGTCTGTATGTAAGTGTCTGTATGTAAGTGTCTCAGTGTCTGTATGTAAGTGTCTGTATGTAAGCTTCTGTATGTAAGTGTCTGTAAGTAGTGTCTCTATGTAAGTGTCTCAGTGTCTGTATGTAAGTTTCTGTATGTAAGTGTCTCAATGTAAGTGTCTGTATGTAAGTGTCTGTATGTAAGTGTCTGTATGTAAGTGTCTGTATGTAAATGTCTCAGTGTCTGTATGTAAGTGTATGTAAGCGTCTGTATGTAAGTGTATATGTAAGTGTCTCAGTGTCTGTATGTAAGTGTCTGTATGTAAGTGTCTTTATGTAAGTGTCTTAGTGTCTGTATGTAAGTGTCTGTATGTAATTGTCTGTGTGTAAGTGTCTTTATGTAAGAGTCTGTATGTAAGTGTCTGTATGTAAGTGTCTAAGTGTCTGTATGTAAGTGTCTTTATGTAAGAGTCTGTATGTAAGTGTCTGTATGTAAGTGTCTAAGTGTGTGTATGTAAGGGTCTGTATGCAAGTGTCTGTATGTAAGTGTCTGTATGTAAGTGTCTGTATGTAAGTGTTTTTATGTAAGTGTCTGTATGTAAGTGTCTCAGTGTCTGTTTGTGTCAGTATGTAAGTGTCTGTATGTAAGTGTCTATGTAAGTGTCTGTATGTAAGTGCCTGTATGTAAGTGTCTGTATGTAAGTGTCTGTATGTAAGTGTCTGTATGTAAGTGTGTGTATGTAAGTGTCTGTATGTAAGTGTCTGTATGTAAGTGTCTCAGTATCTGTATGTAAATGTCTTTATGTAAGTGTCTGTATGTAAGTGTCTATGTAAGTGTCTGTATGTAAGTGTCTCAGTGTCTGTATATAAGTGTCTGTATGTAAGCATCTGTATGTAAGTGTCTCAGTGTCTGTATGTAAGTGTCTGTATGTAAGTGTCTGTATGTAAGTGTCTCAGTGTCTGTATGTAAGTGTCTGTATGTAAGCGTCTGTATGTAAGTGTCTATGTAAGTGTCTCAGTGTCTTTATGTAAGTGTCTGTATGTAAATGTCTCAGTGTCTGTATGTAAGTGTCTCAGTGTCTGTATGTAAGTGTCTGTATGTAAGTGTCTCAGTGTCTGTATGTAAGTGTCTGTATGTAAGTGTCTGTATGTAAGTGTCTGTATGTAAGTGTCTCAGTGTCTGTATGTAAGTGTCTGTATGTTAGTGTCTCAGTGTCTGTATCTAAGTGTCTGTATGTAAGTGTATGTAAGCGTCTTTATGTAAGTGTCTATGTAAGTGTCTCAGTGTCTGTATGTAAGTGTCTGTATGTAAGTGTCTGTATGTAAGTGTCTTAGTGTCTGTATGTAAGTGTCTGTATGTAATTGTCTGTATGTAAGTGTCTTTATGTAAGAGTCTGTATGTAAGTGTCTGTATGTAAGTGTCTAAGTGTCTGTATGTAAGTGTCTTTATGTAAGAGTCTGTATGTAAGTGTCTGTATGTAAGTGTCTAAGTGTGTGTATGTAAGGGTCTGTATGTAAGTGTCTGTATGTAAGTGTCTGTATGTAAGTGTCTGTATGTAAGTGTTTGTATGTAAGTGTCTGTATGTAAGTGTCTCAGTGTCTGTTTGTGTCAGTATGTAAGTGTCTGTATGTAAGTGTCTATGTAAGTGTCTGTATGTAAGTGCCTGCATGTAAGTGTCTGTATGTAAGTGTCTGTATGTAAGTGTGTGTATGTAAGTGTCTGTATGTAAGTGTCTGTATGTAAGTGTCTCAGTATCTGTATGTAAATGTCTTTATGTAAGTGTCTGTATGTAAGTGTCTGTATGTAAGTGTCTGTATGTAAGTCTCAGTGTCTGTATGTCAGTGTGTGTTTGTAAGTGTCTGTATGTAAGTGTCTGTATGTAAGTGTCTGTATTTAAGTGTCTCAGTGTCTGTAAGTAAGTGTCTAAGTAAGTGTCTGTATGTAAGTGTCTGTATGTAAGTGTCTGTATGTTAAGTGTTTGTATGTAAGTGTCTGTATGTGAATATCTCAGTGTCTGTATGTAAGTGTCTGTATGTAAGTGACTGTATGTAAGTGTCTCAGTGTCTGTATGTAAGTGTCTGTATGTAAGTGTCTGTATGTAAGTGTCTGTATGTAAGTGTCTGTATGTTAAGTGTCTGTATGTAAGTGTCTGTATGTAAGTATCTCAGTGTCTGTATGTAAGTTTCTGTATGTAAGTGTCTATATGTAAGTGTCTCAGTGTCTGTATGTAAGTGTCTGTATGTAAGTGTCTGTATGTAAGTATCTGTATGTAAATGTCTGTGTGTAAGTGTCTGTATGTAAGTGTCTTAGTGTCTGTATGTAAGTGTCTGTATGTAAGTGTCTGTATGTGTCTGTATGTAAGTGTCTGTATGTAAGTGTCTGTATGTAAGTGTCTGTATGTAAGTGTCTGAGACCAGGAAAGGCAGCGGGCAGAGATGATCTCCCAAGCGAAATGCTGAGGGAGGGTGGCGTTTGTGCACAGACTGCCCTATATGACATCATAACAACAGTCTGGACCACTGGATGGGTTCCGCAGGATTGGAAGGATGCCCTGGTGGTCCCCCTTTTTAAGAAGGGGGACCGCACAGACTGTAACAACTACAGGGGCATCTCACTCCTCAGTGTGCCGGGAAAGGTCCTGGCAAGGATTATTCAGCATCGCCTTGCCAGGCACGCTGAGGAGAGGCTTGCGGAGCCCCAATGCGGTTTCAGGAAAGGGCGGTCCTGCACAGATGCCATATTTTCTGTCCGTCTGCTACAGCAGAGGTGTAGGGAATTCCAACAAGACCTACATCTCTGCTTTATTGACCTGGTCAAGGCCTATGATACCATCAGTAGGCCTGGGCTCTGGGTCGTTATTCGTGCTTTTGGAGTACCTGACCCTCTGCTCACGATCATTAAGGACCTTCATGATGGTGAGCGGGCCCGGGTAAAACTACGTGGCCGGGAGTCAGAGCCATTCCCTGTACACCTTGGGGTGCGACAGGGATGTCCTCTGGCTCCCACATTATTTAACATTTATTTTGACCACGTAGTTCGTGAAGCCTTCAATAGCTGTACCGGGGGAATCTCCATATGGTACAGATATAATGGGAGGCTAATCGATGCCCGGGTGCGGTCAAGGGATGGCTCCCTATTGCTCAACCACGTTATGTATGCTGATGACTTGGTAATAGCTGCTCAGTCAGAGGAGGAGTTGGAGATGCTGCTGCTGAGACTGGAGCGTGCCACGAAGAGGTGGGGCCTTACCATCAGCCCCACCAAAACTAAGCACCTGCCTGGATATTTTGTACCATCGGACACTCCACCCCCACAACTCCCAATCGGTGATGGGGCAGTTGTGGAGAGAGTGGAGAGTTTCCCATACCTGGGCAGTGTGCTTATGACTGGCTCCAGTTTAACAGCAGAGGTCTCACTCCGAATCAGTCGAGCGGCAATATCTTTTCATCGGTTGCGTAACGCTGTGTGGAAGCTACCTGGTCTGTCGCTCCACACTAAGCTTCAGGTCTTCTCGGCCACGGTCATTCCCTCCCTTATCTACGCTTGCGAAACGTGGACCCCCCTAATGGAACATCTTCGCCGGTTAGAAACATTTAGGCTGGCCTGCCTACGATCCATCCTGGGTTTAACCAGACTGGATTGTGTGAGGAGCTCACAAATCCTTGAAAGATCTGGGCAGGGTCCCATCGGTGAGCTCCTCCGGCAGGCAAGGCTGCGATGGCTGGGTCATGTAGCCCGCATGCCCAGCCACCGCATGCCGAAACAGCTTTTGTTTGGCTGGATTGAGGGTGCTAAGCGGGCGCGGCACGGGCTAGAGAAGAGATGGAGTGATGTGGTACAGGAGGACGTGGAGCTGAGTGGACTTGCCGATGACTGGTACCAGCGGTGTCAAGATCGGCCGCTGTGGAGGAGGCTCGTGAAGGATGCTACTGGGCAGTTGGAGGCAGTCGCCCTCCAACAACAACGGAGGGCGGAGGAGAGACGCTCACAACAGCGAGCGGAGCGCCGGGTGGCTAAAGCACAGCAGGTTGGCACAGTAGGGGGCACAGGTGGTGCATCAGCCAGTCATCTCAGTCAGTCGACCCGTGGCACCTGGGTCTGCCCCGTGACCTCCTGCCAGCGGGCGTTCGACACTTCACGTGGCCTCAGGGTGCACATAGCCTGGCACAAGCGTCGTGGTGACGTCACCGCCACTTAGTGGCGAATGGCGGTTGTTGTTGTTGTTGTATGTAAGTGTCTGTATGTAAGTGGCTGTATGTAAGTGTCTGTAAGTGTCTGTATGTAAGTATCTGTATGTAAGTGTCTGTATGTAAGTTTCTTTATGTAAGTGTATGTTTGTAAGTGTCTGTAAGTAGTGTCTCTATGTAAGTGTCTCAGTGTCTGTATGTAAGTTTCTGTATGTAAGTGTCTCAATGTAAGTGTCTGTATGTAAGTGTCTGTATGTAAGTGTCTCAGTGTCTGTATGTAAGTGTCTGTATGTAAGCGTCTGTATGTGTCTATGTAAGTGTCTCAGCGTCTGTATTTAAGTGTCTGTATGTAAGTGTCTGTATGTAAGTGTCTCAGTGTCTGTATGTAAGTGTATGTAAGTGTCTGTATGTAAGTGTCTCAGTGTCTGTATGTAAGTGTATGTAAGCGTCTGTATGTAAGTGTCTATGTAAGTGTCTCAGTGTTTGTATGTAAGTGTCTGTATGTAAGTGTCTTTATGTAAGTGTCTGTATGTAAGTGTCTATGTAAGTGTCTGTATGTAAGTGTCTCAGTGTCTGTATATAAGTGTCTGTATGTAAGCATCTGTATGTAAGTGTCTCAGTGTCTGTATGTAAGTGTCTGTATGTAAGTGTCTGTATGTAAGTGTCTCAGTGTCTGTATGTAAGTGTCTGTATGTAAGCGTCTGTATGTAAGTGTCTATGTAAGTGTCTCAGTGTCTTTATGTAAGTGTCTGTATGTAAATGTCTCAGTGTCTGTATGTAAGTGTCTCAGTGTCTGTATGTAAGTGTCTGTATGTAAGTGTCTCAGTGTCTGTATGTAAGTGTCTGTATGTAAGTGTCTGTATGTAAGTGTCTGTATGTAAGTGTCTCAGTGTCTGTATGTAAGTGTCTGTATGTTAGTGTCTCAGTGTCTGTATCTAAGTGTCTGTATGTAAGTGTCTGTATGTAAGTGTCTGTATGTAAATGTCTCAGTGTCTGTATGTAAGTGTATGTAAGCGTCTTTATGTAAGTGTCTATGTAAGTGTCTCAGTGTCTGTATGTAAGTGTCTGTATGTAAGTGTCTGTATGTAAGTGTCTTAGTGTCTGTATGTAAGTGTCTGTATGTAATTGTCTGTATGTAAGTGTCTTTATGTAAGAGTCTGTATGTAAGTGTCTGTATGTAAGTGTCTAAGTGTCTGTATGTAAGTGTCTTTATGTAAGAGTCTGTATGTAAGTGTCTGTATGTAAGTGTCTAAGTGTGTGTATGTAAGGGTCTGTATGTAAGTGTCTGTATGTAAGTGTCTGTATGTAAGTGTCTGTATGTAAGTGTTTGTATGTAAGTGTCTGTATGTAAGTGTCTCAGTGTCTGTTTGTGTCAGTATGTAAGTGTCTGTATGTAAGTGTCTATGTAAGTGTCTGTATGTAAGTGCCTGTATGTAAGTGTCTGTATGTAAGTGTCTGTATGTAAGTGTGTGTATGTAAGTGTCTGTATGTAAGTGTCTGTATGTAAGTGTCTCAGTATCTGTATGTAAATGTCTTTATGTAAGTGTCTGTATGTAAGTGTCTGTATGTAAGTGTCTGTATGTAAGTCTCAGTGTCTGTATGTCAGTGTGTGTTTGTAAGTGTCTGTATGTAAGTGTCTGTATGTAAGTGTCTGTATTTAAGTGTCTCAGTGTCTGTAAGTAAGTGTCTAAGTAAGTGTCTGTATGTAAGTGTCTGTATGTAAGTGTCTGTATGTTAAGTGTTTGTATGTAAGTGTCTGTATGTGAATATCTCAGTGTCTGTATGTAAGTGTCTGTATGTAAGTGACTGTATGTAAGTGTCTCAGTGTCTGTATGTAAGTGTCTGTATGTAAGTGTCTGTATGTAAGTGTCTGTATGTAAGTGTCTGTATGTTAAGTGTCTGTATGTAAGTATATCAGTGTCTGTATGTAAGTTTCTGTATGTAAGTGTCTATATGTAAGTGTCTCAGTGTCTGTATGTAAGTGTCTGTATGTAAGTGTCTGTATGTAAGTATCTGTATGTAAATGTCTGTGTGTAAGTGTCTGTATGTAAGTGTCTTAGTGTCTGTATATAAGTGTCTGTATGTAAGTGTCTGTATGTGTCTGTATGTAAGTGTCTGTATGTAAGTGTCTGTATGTAAGTGTCTGTATGTAAGTGTCTGAGACCAGGAAAGGCAGCGGGCAGAGATGATCTCCCAAGCGAAATGCTGAGGGAGGGTGGCGTTTGTGCACAGACTGCCCTATATGACATCATAACAACAGTCTGGACCACTGGATGGGTTCCGCAGGATTGGAAGGATGCCCTGGTGGTCCCCCTTTTTAAGAAGGGGGACCGCACAGACTGTAACAACTACAGGGGCATCTCACTCCTCAGTGTGCCGGGAAAGGTCCTGGCAAGGATTATTCAGCATCGCCTTGCCAGGCACGCTGAGGAGAGGCTTGCGGAGCCCCAATGCGGTTTCAGGAAAGGGCGGTCCTGCACAGATGCCATATTTTCTGTCCGTCTGCTACAGCAGAGGTGTAGGGAATTCCAACAAGACCTACATCTCTGCTTTATTGACCTGGTCAAGGCCTATGATACCATCAGTAGGCCTGGGCTCTGGGTCGTTCTTCGTGCTTTTGGAGTACCTGACCCTCTGCTCACGATCATTAAGGACCTTCATGATGGTGAGCGGGCCCGGGTAAAACTACGTGGCCGGGAGTCAGAGCCATTCCCTGTACACCTTGGGGTGCGACAGGGATGTCCTTTGGCTCCCACATTATTTAACATCTATTTTGACCACGTAGTTCGTGAAGCCTTCAATAGCTGTACCGGGGGAATCTCCATATGGTACAGATATAATGGGAGGCTAATCGATGCCCGGGTGCGGTCAAGGGATGGCTCCCTATTGCTCAACCACGTTATGTATGCTGATGACTTGGTAATAGCTGCTCAGTCAGAGGAGGAGTTGGAGACGCTGCTGCTGAGACTGGAGCATGCCACTAAGAGGTGGGGCCTTACCATCAGCCCCACCAAAACTAAGCACCTGCCTGGGTATTTTGTACCATCGGACACTCCACCCCCACAACTCCCAATCGGTGATGGGGCAGTTGTGGAGAGAGTGGAGAGTTTCCCATACCTGGGCAGTGTGCTTATGACTGGCTCCAGTTTAACAGCAGAGGTCTCACTCCGAATCAGTCGAGCGGCAATATCTTTTCATCGGTTGCGTAACGCTGTGTGGAAGCTACCTGGTCTGTCGCTCCGCACTAAGCTTCAGGTCTTCTCGGCCACGGTCATTCCCTCCCTTCTCTATGCTTGCGAAACGTGGACCCCCCTAATGGAACATCTTCGCCGGTTAGAAACATTTAGGCTGGCCTGCCTACGATCCATCCTGGGTTTAACCAGACTGGATTGTGTGAGGAGCTCACAAATCCTTGAAAGATCTGGGCAGGGTCCCATCGGTGAGCTCCTCCGGCAGGCAAGGCTGCGATGGCTGGGTCATGTAGCCCGCATGCCCAGCCACCGCATGCCGAAACAGCTTTTGTTTGGCCGGATTGAGGGAGCTAAGCGGGCGCGGCACGGGCTAGAGAAAAGATGGAGTGATGTGGTACAGGAGGACGTGGAGCTGAGTGGACTTGCCGATGACTGGTACCAGCGGTGTCAAGATCGGCCTCTGTGGAGGAGGCTCGTGAAGGATGCTACTGGGCAGTTGGAGGCAGTCGCCCTCCAACAACAACGGAGGGCGGAGGAGCGACGCTCACAACAGCGAGCGGAGCGCCGGGTGGCTAAAGCACAGCAGGTTGGCACAGTAGGGGGCACAGGTGGTGCATCAGCCAGTCATCTCAGTCAGTCGACCCGTGGCACCTGGGTCTGCCCCGTGACCTCCTGCCAGCGGGCGTTCGACACTTCACGTGGCCTCAGGGTGCACATAGCCTGGCACAAGCGTCGTGGTGACGTCACCGCCACTTAGTGGCGAATGGCGGTTGTTGTTGTTGTTGTATGTAAGTGTCTGTATGTAAGTGGCTGTATGTAAGTGTCTGTAAGTGTCTGTATGTAAGTATCTGTATGTAAGTGTCTGTATGTAAGTTTCTTTATGTAAGTGTATGTTTGTAAGTGTCTGTAAGTAGTGTCTCTATGTAAGTGTCTCAGTGTCTGTATGTAAGTTTCTGTATGTAAGTGTCTCAATGTAAGTGTCTGTATGTAAGTGTCTGTATGTAAGTGTCTCAGTGTCTGTATGTAAGTGTCTGTATGTAAGCGTCTGTATGTGTCTATGTAAGTGTCTCAGCGTCTGTATTTAAGTGTCTGTATGTAAGTGTCTGTATGTAAGTGTCTCAGTGTCTGTATGTAAGTGTATGTAAGTGTCTGTATGTAAGTGTCTCAGTGTCTGTATGTAAGTGTATGTAAGCGTCTGTATGTAAGTGTCTATGTAAGTGTCTCAGTGTTTGTATGTAAGTGTCTGTATGTAAGTGTCTTTATGTAAGTGTCTGTATGTAAGTGTCTATGTAAGTGTCTGTATGTAAGTGTCTCAGTGTCTGTATATAAGTGTCTGTATGTAAGCATCTGTATGTAAGTGTCTCAGTGTCTGTATGTAAGTGTCTGTATGTAAGTGTCTGTATGTAAGTGTCTCAGTGTCTGTATGTAAGTGTCTGTATGTAAGCGTCTGTATGTAAGTGTCTATGTAAGTGTCTCAGTGTCTTTATGTAAGTGTCTGTATGTAAATGTCTCAGTGTCTGTATGTAAGTGTCTCAGTGTCTGTATGTAAGTGTCTGTATGTAAGTGTCTCAGTGTCTGTATGTAAGTGTCTGTATGTAAGTGTCTGTATGTAAGTGTCTGTATGTAAGTGTCTCAGTGTCTGTATGTAAGTGTCTGTATGTTAGTGTCTCAGTGTCTGTATCTAAGTGTCTGTATGTAAGTGTCTGTATGTAAGTGTCTGTATGTAAATGTCTCAGTGTCTGTATGTAAGTGTATGTAAGCGTCTTTATGTAAGTGTCTATGTAAGTGTCTCAGTGTCTGTATGTAAGTGTCTGTATGTAAGTGTCTGTATGTAAGTGTCTTAGTGTCTGTATGTAAGTGTCTGTATGTAATTGTCTGTATGTAAGTGTCTTTATGTAAGAGTCTGTATGTAAGTGTCTGTATGTAAGTGTCTAAGTGTCTGTATGTAAGTGTCTTTATGTAAGAGTCTGTATGTAAGTGTCTGTATGTAAGTGTCTAAGTGTGTGTATGTAAGGGTCTGTATGTAAGTGTCTGTATGTAAGTGTCTGTATGTAAGTGTCTGTATGTAAGTGTTTGTATGTAAGTGTCTGTATGTAAGTGTCTCAGTGTCTGTTTGTGTCAGTATGTAAGTGTCTGTATGTAAGTGTCTATGTAAGTGTCTGTATGTAAGTGCCTGTATGTAAGTGTCTGTATGTAAGTGTCTGTATGTAAGTGTGTGTATGTAAGTGTCTGTATGTAAGTGTCTGTATGTAAGTGTCTCAGTATCTGTATGTAAATGTCTTTATGTAAGTGTCTGTATGTAAGTGTCTGTATGTAAGTGTCTGTATGTAAGTCTCAGTGTCTGTATGTCAGTGTGTGTTTGTAAGTGTCTGTATGTAAGTGTCTGTATGTAAGTGTCTGTATTTAAGTGTCTCAGTGTCTGTAAGTAAGTGTCTAAGTAAGTGTCTGTATGTAAGTGTCTGTATGTAAGTGTCTGTATGTTAAGTGTTTGTATGTAAGTGTCTGTATGTGAATATCTCAGTGTCTGTATGTAAGTGTCTGTATGTAAGTGACTGTATGTAAGTGTCTCAGTGTCTGTATGTAAGTGTCTGTATGTAAGTGTCTGTATGTAAGTGTCTGTATGTAAGTGTCTGTATGTTAAGTGTCTGTATGTAAGTATATCAGTGTCTGTATGTAAGTTTCTGTATGTAAGTGTCTATATGTAAGTGTCTCAGTGTCTGTATGTAAGTGTCTGTATGTAAGTGTCTGTATGTAAGTATCTGTATGTAAATGTCTGTGTGTAAGTGTCTGTATGTAAGTGTCTTAGTGTCTGTATATAAGTGTCTGTATGTAAGTGTCTGTATGTGTCTGTATGTAAGTGTCTGTATGTAAGTGTCTGTATGTAAGTGTCTGTATGTAAGTGTCTGAGACCAGGAAAGGCAGCGGGCAGAGATGATCTCCCAAGCGAAATGCTGAGGGAGGGTGGCGTTTGTGCACAGACTGCCCTATATGACATCATAACAACAGTCTGGACCACTGGATGGGTTCCGCAGGATTGGAAGGATGCCCTGGTGGTCCCCCTTTTTAAGAAGGGGGACCGCACAGACTGTAACAACTACAGGGGCATCTCACTCCTCAGTGTGCCGGGAAAGGTCCTGGCAAGGATTATTCAGCATCGCCTTGCCAGGCACGCTGAGGAGAGGCTTGCGGAGCCCCAATGCGGTTTCAGGAAAGGGCGGTCCTGCACAGATGCCATATTTTCTGTCCGTCTGCTACAGCAGAGGTGTAGGGAATTCCAACAAGACCTACATCTCTGCTTTATTGACCTGGTCAAGGCCTATGATACCATCAGTAGGCCTGGGCTCTGGATCGTTATTCGTGCTTTTGGAGTACCTGACCCTCTGCTCACGATCATTAAGGACCTTCATGATGGTGAGCGGGCCCGGGTAAAACTACGTGGCCGGGAGTCAGAGCCATTCCCTGTACACCTTGGGGTGCGACAGGGATGTCCTCTGGCTCCCACATTATTTAACATTTATTTTGACCACGTAGTTCGTGAAGCCTTCAATAGCTGTACCGGGGGAATCTCCATATGGTACAGATATAATGGGAGGCTAATCGATGCCCGGGTGCGGTCAAGGGATGGCTCCCTATTGCTCAACCACGTTATGTATGCTGATGACTTGGTAATAGCTGCTCAGTCAGAGGAGGAGTTGGAGACGCTGCTGCTGAGACTGGAGCATGCCACGAAGAGGTGGGGCCTTACCATCAGCCCCACCAAAACTAAGCACCTGCCTGGATATTTTGTACCATCGGACACTCCACCCCCACAACTCCCAATCGGTGATGGGGCAGTTGTGGAGAGAGTGGAGAGTTTCCCATACCTGGGCAGTGTGCTTATGACTGGCTCCAGTTTAACAGCAGAGGTCTCACTCCGAATCAGTCGAGCGGCAATATCTTTTCATCGGTTGCGTAACGCTGTGTGGAAGCTACCTGGTCTGTCGCTCCACACTAAGCTTCAGGTCTTCTCGGCCACGGTCATTCCCTCCCTTATCTACGCTTGCGAAACGTGGACCCCCCTAATGGAACATCTTCGCCGGTTAGAAACATTTAGGCTGGCCTGCCTACGATCCATCCTGGGTTTAACCAGACTGGATTGTGTGAGGAGCTCACAAATCCTTGAAAGATCTGGGCAGGGTCCCATCGGTGAGCTCCTCCGGCAGGCAAGGCTGCGATGGCTGGGTCATGTAGCCCGCATGCCCAGCCACCGCATGCCGAAACAGCTTTTGTTTGGCTGGATTGAGGGTGCTAAGCGGGCGCGGCACGGGCTAGAGAAGAGATGGAGTGATGTGGTACAGGAGGACGTGGAGCTGAGTGGACTTGCCGATGACTGGTACCAGCGGTGTCAAGATCGGCCGCTGTGGAGGAGGCTCGTGAAGGATGCTACTGGGCAGTTGGAGGCAGTCGCCCTCCAACAACAACGGAGGGCGGAGGAGAGACGCTCACAACAGCGAGCGGAGCGCCGGGTGGCTAAAGCACAGCAGGTTGGCACAGTAGGGGGCACAGGTGGTGCATCAGCCAGTCATCTCAGTCAGTCGACCCGTGGCACCTGGGTCTGCCCCGTGACCTCCTGCCAGCGGGCGTTCGACACTTCACGTGGCCTCAGGGTGCACATAGCCTGGCACAAGCGTCGTGGTGACGTCACCGCCACTTAGTGGCGAATGGCGGTTGTTGTTGTTGTTGTATGTAAGTGTCTGTATGTAAGTGGCTGTATGTAAGTGTCTGTAAGTGTCTGTATGTAAGTATCTGTATGTAAGTGTCTGTATGTAAGTTTCTTTATGTAAGTGTATGTTTGTAAGTGTCTGTAAGTAGTGTCTCTATGTAAGTGTCTCAGTGTCTGTATGTAAGTTTCTGTATGTAAGTGTCTCAATGTAAGTGTCTGTATGTAAGTGTCTGTATGTAAGTGTCTCAGTGTCTGTATGTAAGTGTCTGTATGTAAGCGTCTGTATGTGTCTATGTAAGTGTCTCAGCGTCTGTATTTAAGTGTCTGTATGTAAGTGTCTGTATGTAAGTGTCTCAGTGTCTGTATGTAAGTGTATGTAAGTGTCTGTATGTAAGTGTCTCAGTGTCTGTATGTAAGTGTATGTAAGCGTCTGTATGTAAGTGTCTATGTAAGTGTCTCAGTGTTTGTATGTAAGTGTCTGTATGTAAGTGTCTTTATGTAAGTGTCTGTATGTAAGTGTCTATGTAAGTGTCTGTATGTAAGTGTCTCAGTGTCTGTATATAAGTGTCTGTATGTAAGCATCTGTATGTAAGTGTCTCAGTGTCTGTATGTAAGTGTCTGTATGTAAGTGTCTGTATGTAAGTGTCTCAGTGTCTGTATGTAAGTGTCTGTATGTAAGCGTCTGTATGTAAGTGTCTATGTAAGTGTCTCAGTGTCTTTATGTAAGTGTCTGTATGTAAATGTCTCAGTGTCTGTATGTAAGTGTCTCAGTGTCTGTATGTAAGTGTCTGTATGTAAGTGTCTCAGTGTCTGTATGTAAGTGTCTGTATGTAAGTGTCTGTATGTAAGTGTCTGTATGTAAGTGTCTCAGTGTCTGTATGTAAGTGTCTGTATGTTAGTGTCTCAGTGTCTGTATCTAAGTGTCTGTATGTAAGTGTCTGTATGTAAGTGTCTGTATGTAAATGTCTCAGTGTCTGTATGTAAGTGTATGTAAGCGTCTTTATGTAAGTGTCTATGTAAGTGTCTCAGTGTCTGTATGTAAGTGTCTGTATGTAAGTGTCTGTATGTAAGTGTCTTAGTGTCTGTATGTAAGTGTCTGTATGTAATTGTCTGTATGTAAGTGTCTTTATGTAAGAGTCTGTATGTAAGTGTCTGTATGTAAGTGTCTAAGTGTCTGTATGTAAGTGTCTTTATGTAAGAGTCTGTATGTAAGTGTCTGTATGTAAGTGTCTAAGTGTGTGTATGTAAGGGTCTGTATGTAAGTGTCTGTATGTAAGTGTCTGTATGTAAGTGTCTGTATGTAAGTGTTTGTATGTAAGTGTCTGTATGTAAGTGTCTCAGTGTCTGTTTGTGTCAGTATGTAAGTGTCTGTATGTAAGTGTCTATGTAAGTGTCTGTATGTAAGTGCCTGTATGTAAGTGTCTGTATGTAAGTGTCTGTATGTAAGTGTGTGTATGTAAGTGTCTGTATGTAAGTGTCTGTATGTAAGTGTCTCAGTATCTGTATGTAAATGTCTTTATGTAAGTGTCTGTATGTAAGTGTCTGTATGTAAGTGTCTGTATGTAAGTCTCAGTGTCTGTATGTCAGTGTGTGTTTGTAAGTGTCTGTATGTAAGTGTCTGTATGTAAGTGTCTGTATTTAAGTGTCTCAGTGTCTGTAAGTAAGTGTCTAAGTAAGTGTCTGTATGTAAGTGTCTGTATGTAAGTGTCTGTATGTTAAGTGTTTGTATGTAAGTGTCTGTATGTGAATATCTCAGTGTCTGTATGTAAGTGTCTGTATGTAAGTGACTGTATGTAAGTGTCTCAGTGTCTGTATGTAAGTGTCTGTATGTAAGTGTCTGTATGTAAGTGTCTGTATGTAAGTGTCTGTATGTTAAGTGTCTGTATGTAAGTATATCAGTGTCTGTATGTAAGTTTCTGTATGTAAGTGTCTATATGTAAGTGTCTCAGTGTCTGTATGTAAGTGTCTGTATGTAAGTGTCTGTATGTAAGTATCTGTATGTAAATGTCTGTGTGTAAGTGTCTGTATGTAAGTGTCTTAGTGTCTGTATATAAGTGTCTGTATGTAAGTGTCTGTATGTGTCTGTATGTAAGTGTCTGTATGTAAGTGTCTGTATGTAAGTGTCTGTATGTAAGTGTCTGAGACCAGGAAAGGCAGCGGGCAGAGATGATCTCCCAAGCGAAATGCTGAGGGAGGGTGGCGTTTGTGCACAGACTGCCCTATATGACATCATAACAACAGTCTGGACCACTGGATGGGTTCCGCAGGATTGGAAGGATGCCCTGGTGGTCCCCCTTTTTAAGAAGGGGGACCGCACAGACTGTAACAACTACAGGGGCATCTCACTCCTCAGTGTGCCGGGAAAGGTCCTGGCAAGGATTATTCAGCATCGCCTTGCCAGGCACGCTGAGGAGAGGCTTGCGGAGCCCCAATGCGGTTTCAGGAAAGGGCGGTCCTGCACAGATGCCATATTTTCTGTCCGTCTGCTACAGCAGAGGTGTAGGGAATTCCAACAAGACCTACATCTCTGCTTTATTGACCTGGTCAAGGCCTATGATACCATCAGTAGGCCTGGGCTCTGGATCGTTATTCGTGCTTTTGGAGTACCTGACCCTCTGCTCACGATCATTAAGGACCTTCATGATGGTGAGCGGGCCCGGGTAAAACTACGTGGCCGGGAGTCAGAGCCATTCCCTGTACACCTTGGGGTGCGACAGGGATGTCCTCTGGCTCCCACATTATTTAACATTTATTTTGACCACGTAGTTCGTGAAGCCTTCAATAGCTGTACCGGGGGAATCTCCATATGGTACAGATATAATGGGAGGCTAATCGATGCCCGGGTGCGGTCAAGGGATGGCTCCCTATTGCTCAACCACGTTATGTATGCTGATGACTTGGTAATAGCTGCTCAGTCAGAGGAGGAGTTGGAGACGCTGCTGCTGAGACTGGAGCATGCCACGAAGAGGTGGGGCCTTACCATCAGCCCCACCAAAACTAAGCACCTGCCTGGATATTTTGTACCATCGGACACTCCACCCCCACAACTCCCAATCGGTGATGGGGCAGTTGTGGAGAGAGTGGAGAGTTTCCCATACCTGGGCAGTGTGCTTATGACTGGCTCCAGTTTAACAGCAGAGGTCTCACTCCGAATCAGTCGAGCGGCAATATCTTTTCATCGGTTGCGTAACGCTGTGTGGAAGCTACCTGGTCTGTCGCTCCACACTAAGCTTCAGGTCTTCTCGGCCACGGTCATTCCCTCCCTTATCTACGCTTGCGAAACGTGGACCCCCCTAATGGAACATCTTCGCCGGTTAGAAACATTTAGGCTGGCCTGCCTACGATCCATCCTGGGTTTAACCAGACTGGATTGTGTGAGGAGCTCACAAATCCTTGAAAGATCTGGGCAGGGTCCCATCGGTGAGCTCCTCCGGCAGGCAAGGCTGCGATGGCTGGGTCATGTAGCCCGCATGCCCAGCCACCGCATGCCGAAACAGCTTTTGTTTGGCTGGATTGAGGGTGCTAAGCGGGCGCGGCACGGGCTAGAGAAGAGATGGAGTGATGTGGTACAGGAGGACGTGGAGCTGAGTGGACTTGCCGATGACTGGTACCAGCGGTGTCAAGATCGGCCGCTGTGGAGGAGGCTCGTGAAGGATGCTACTGGGCAGTTGGAGGCAGTCGCCCTCCAACAACAACGGAGGGCGGAGGAGAGACGCTCACAACAGCGAGCGGAGCGCCGGGTGGCTAAAGCACAGCAGGTTGGCACAGTAGGGGGCACAGGTGGTGCATCAGCCAGTCATCTCAGTCAGTCGACCCGTGGCACCTGGGTCTGCCCCGTGACCTCCTGCCAGCGGGCGTTCGACACTTCACGTGGCCTCAGGGTGCACATAGCCTGGCACAAGAGTCGTGGTGACGTCACCGCCACTTAGTGGCGAATGGCGGTTGTTGTTGTTGTTGTTGTTGTTGTATGTAAGTGTCTGTATGTAAGTGGCTGTATGTAAGTGTCTGTAAGTGTCTGTATGTAAGTATCTGTATGTAAGTGTCTGTATGTAAGTTTCTTTATGTAAGTGTATGTTTGTAAGTGTCTGTATGTAAGTGTCTCAGTGTCTGTATGTAAGTGTCTGTATGTAAGTGTCTCAGTGTCTGTATGTAAGTGTCTGTATGTAAGCTTCTGTATGTAAGTGTCTGTAAGTAGTGTCTCTATGTAAGTGTCTCAGTGTCTGTATGTAAGTGTCTGTATGTAAGTGTCTGTATGTAAGTATCTGTATGTAAATGTCTGTGTGTAAGTGTCTGTATGTAAGTGTCTTAGTGTCTGTATATAAGTGTCTGTATGTAAGTGTCTGTATGTGTCTGTATGTAAGTGTCTGTATGTAAGTGTCTGTATGTAAGTGTCTGTATGTAAGTGTCTGAGACCAGGAAAGGCAGCGGGCAGAGATGATCTCCCAAGCGAAATGCTGAGGGAGGGTGGCGTTTGTGCACAGACTGCCCTATATGACATCATAACAACAGTCTGGACCACTGGATGGGTTCCGCAGGATTGGAAGGATGCCCTGGTGGTCCCCCTTTTTAAGAAGAGGGACCGCACAGACTGTAACAACTACAGGGGCATCTCACTCCTCAGTGTGCCGGGAAAGGTCCTGGCAAGGATTATTCAGCATCGCCTTGCCAGGCACGCTGAGGAGAGGCTTGCGGAGCCCCAATGCGGTTTCAGGAAAGGGCGGTCCTGCACAGATGCCATATTTTCTGTCCGTCTGCTACAGCAGAGGTGTAGGGAATTCCAACAAGACCTACATCTCTGCTTTATTGACCTGGTCAAGGCCTATGATACCATCAGTAGGCCTGGGCTCTGGGTCGTTCTTCGTGCTTTTGGAGTACCTGACCCTCTGCTCACGATCATTAAGGACCTTCATGATGGTGAGCGGGCCCGGGTAAAACTACGTGGCCGGGAGTCAGAGCCATTCCCTGTACACCTTGGGGTGCGACAGGGATGTCCTCTGGCTCCCACATTATTTAACATTTATTTTGACCACGTAGTTCGTGAAGCCTTCAATAGCTGTACCGGGGGAATCTCCATATGGTACAGATATAATGGGAGGCTAATCGATGCCCGGGTGCGGTCAAGGGATGGCTCCCTATTGCTCAACCACGTTATGTATGCTGATGACTTGGTAATAGCTGCTCAGTCAGAGGAGGAGTTGGAGACGCTGCTGCTGAGACTGGAGCGTGCCACGAAGAGGTGGGGCCTTACCATCAGCCCCACCAAAACTAAGCACCTGCCTGGATATTTTGTACCATCGGACACTCCACCCCCACAACTCCCAATCGGTGATGGGGCAGTTGTGGAGAGAGTGGAGAGTTTCCCATACCTGGGCAGTGTGCTTATGACTGGCTCCAGTTTAACAGCAGAGGTCTCACTCCGAATCAGTCGAGCGGCAATATCTTTTCATCGGTTGCGTAATGCTGTGTGGAAGCTACCTGGTCTGTCGCTCCACACTAAGCTTCAGGTCTTCTCGGCCACGGTCATTCCCTCCCTTATCTACGCTTGCGAAACGTGGACCCCCCTAATGGAACATCTTCGCCGGTTAGAAACATTTAGGCTGGCCTGCCTACGATCCATCCTGGGTTTAACCAGACTGGATTGTGTGAGGAGCTCACAAATCCTTGAAAGATCTGGGCAGGGTCCCATCGGTGAGCTCCTCCGGCAGGCAAGGCTGCGATGGCTGGGTCATGTAGCCCGCATGCCCAGCCACCGCATGCCGAAACAGCTTTTGTTTGGCTGGATTGAGGGTGCTAAGCGGGCGCGGCACGGGCTAGAGAAGAGATGGAGTGATGTGGTACAGGAGGACGTGGAGCTGAGTGGACTTGCCGATGACTGGTACCAGCGGTGTCAAGATCGGCCGCTGTGGAGGAGGCTCGTGAAGGATGCTACTGGGCAGTTGGAGGCAGTCGCCCTCCAACAACAACGGAGGGCGGAGGAGAGACGCTCACAACAGCGAGCGGAGCGCCGGGTGGCTAAAGCACAGCAGGTTGGCACAGTAGGGGGCACAGGTGGTGCATCAGCCAGTCATCTCAGTCAGTCGACCCGTGGCACCTGGGTCTGCCCCGTGACCTCCTGCCAGCGGGCGTTCGACACTTCACGTGGCCTCAGGGTGCACATAGCCTGGCACAAGCGTCGTGGTGACGTCACCGCCACTTAGTGGCGAATGGCGGTTGTTGTTGTTGTTGTATGTAAGTGTCTGTATGTAAGTGGCTGTATGTAAGTGCCTGTAAGTGTCTGTATGTAAGTATCTGTATGTAAGTGTCTGTATGTAAGTTTCTGTATGTAAGTGTATGTTTGTAAGTGTCTGTATGTAAGTGTCTCAGTGTCTGTATGTAAGTGTCTGTATGTAAGTGTCTCAGTGTCTGTATGTAAGTATCTGTATGTAAGCTTCTGTATGTAAGTGTCTGTAAGTAGTGTCTCTATGTAAGTGTCTCAGTGTCTGTATGTAAATATCTGTATGTAAGTGTCTCAATGTAAGTGTCTGTATGTAAGTGTCTGTATGTAAGTGTCTGTATGTGTCTATGTAAGTGTCTCAGTGTCTGTATTTAAGTGTCTGTATATAAGTGTCTGTATGTAAGTGTCTCAGTGTCTGTATGTAAGTGTATGTAAGTGTCTGTATGTAAGTGTCTGTATGTAAGTGTCTCAGTGTCTGTATGTAAGTGTATGTAAGCGTCTGTATGTAAGTGTCTATGTAAGTGTCTCAGTGTTTGTATGTAAGTGTCTGTATGTAAGTGTCTGTATGTAAGTGTCTGTATGTAAGTGTCTGTATATAAGTGTCTGTATGTAAGTGTCTGTATGTAAGTGTTTGTATGTAAGTGTCTCAGTATCTGTATGTAAATGTCTTTATGTAAGTGTCTGTATGTAAGTGTCTCAGTGTCTGTTTGTGTCAGTATGTAAGTGTCTGTATGTAAGTGTCTGTATGTAAGTGTCTATGTAAGTGTCTCAGTGTCTGTATGTAAGTGTCTGTATGTAAGTGTCTGTATGTAAGTGTCTTAGTGTCTGTATGTAAGTGTCTGTATGTAATTGTCTGTATGTAAGTGTCTTTATATAAGAGTCTGTATGTAAGTATCTGTATGTAAGTGTCTAAGTGTCTGTATGTAAGTGTCTTTATGTAAGAGTCTGTATGTAAGTGTCTGTATGTAAGTGTCTAAGTGTGTGTATGTAAGGGTCTGTATGTAAGTGTCTGTATGTAAGTGTCTGTATGTAAGTGTCTGTATGTAAGTGTTTGTATGTAAGTGTCTGTATGTAAGTTTCTCAGTGTCTGTTTGTGTCAGTATGTAAGTGTCTGTATGTAAGTGTCTGTATGTAAGTGTCTGTATGTAAGTGTGTGTATGTAAGTGTCTGTATGTAAGTGTCTGTATGTAAGTGTCTCACTATCTGTATGTAAATGTCTTTATGTAAGTGTCTGTATGTAAGTGTCTGTATGTAAGTGTCTGTATGTAAGTCTCAGTGTCTGTATGTCAGTGTGTGTTTGTAAGTGTCTGTATGTAAGTATCTGTATGTAAGTGTCTGTATTTAAGTGTCTCAGTGTCTGTAAGTAAGTGTCTAAGTGTCTGTATGTAAGTGTCTATATGTAAGCTTCTGTATGTAAGTGTCTGTATGTAAGTGTCTCAATGTAAGTGTCTGTATGTAAGTGTCTGTATGTCAGTGTCACAGTGTCTGTATGTAAGTGTCTGTATGTAAGTGTCTCAGTGTCTGTATGTAAGTGTCTGTATGTAAGCATCTGTATGTGTCTATGTAAGTGTCTCAGTGTCTGTATGTAAGTGTCTGTATGTAAGTGTCTGTATGTAAGTGTCTCAGTGTCTGTATGTAAGTGTATGTAAGTGTCTGTATGTAAGTGTCTCAGTGTCTGTATGTAAGTGTATGTAAGCATCTGTATGTAAGTGTCTATGTAAGTGTCTCAGTGTCTGTATGTAAGTGTCTGTATGTAAGTGTCTGTATGTAAGTGTCTCAGTGTCTGTATGTAAGTGTCTGTATGTAATTGTCTGTGTGTAAGTGTCTTTATGTAAGAGTCTGTATGTAAGTGTCTGTATGTAAGTGTCTAAGTGTCTGTATGTAATTGTCTTTATGTAAGAGTCTGTATGTAAGTGTCTGTATGTAAGTGTCTAAGTGTGTGTATGTAAGGGTCTGTATGTAAGTGTCTGTATGTAAGTGTCTGTATGTAAGTGTTTTTATGTAAGTGTCTGTATGTAAGTGTCTCAGTGTCTGTTTGTGTCAGTATGTAAGTGTCTGTATGTAAGTGTCTATGTAAGTGTCTGTATGTAAGTGCCTGTATGTAAGTGTCTGTATGTAAGTGTCTGTATGTAAGTGTCTGTATGTAAGTGTGTGTATGTAAGTGTCTGTATGTAAGTGTCTGTATGTAAGTGTCTCAGTATCTGTATGTAAATGTCTTTATGTAAGTGTCTGTATGTAAGTGTCTATGTAAGTGTCTGTATGTAAGTGTCTCAGTGTCTGTATGTAAGTGTCTGTATGTAAGTGTCTGTATGTAAGTGTCTCAGTGTCTGTATGTAAGTGTCTGTATGTAAGCGTCTGTATGTAAGTGTCTATGTAAGTGTCTCAGTGTCTTTATGGAAGTGTCTGTATGTGAATGTCTCAGTGTCTGTATGTAAGTATCTCAGTGTCTGTATGTAAGTGTCTGTATGTAAGTGTCTCAGTGTCTGTATGTAAGTGTCTGTATGTAAGTGTCTGTATGTAAGTGTCTGTATGTAAGTGTCTCAGTGTCTGTATGTAAGTGTCTGTATGTTAGTGTCTCAGTGTCTGTATCTAAGTGTCTGTATGTAAGTGTCTGTATGTAAGTGTCTGTATGTAAATGTCTCAGTGTCTGTATGTAAGTGTATATAAGCGTCTTTATGTAAGTGTCTATGTAAGTGTCTCAGTGTCTGTATGTAAGTGTCTGTATGTAAATGTCTGTATGTAAGTGTCTTAGTGTCTGTATGTAAGTGTCTGTATGTAATTGTCTGTATGTAAGTGTCTTTATGTAAGAGTCTGTATGTAAGTGTCTGTATGTAAGTGTCTAAGTGTCTGTATGTAAGTGTCTGTATGTAAGTGTCTAAGTGTGTGTATGTAAGGGTCTGTATGTAAGTGTCTGTATGTAAGTGTCTGTATGTAAGTGTCTGTATGTAAGTGTTTGTATGTAAGTGTCTGTATGTAAGTTTCTCAGTGTCTGTTTGTGTCAGTATGTAAGTGTCTGTATGTAAGTGTCTGTATGTAAGTGTCTGTATGTAAGTGTGTGTATGTAAGTGTCTGTATGTAAGTGTCTGTATGTAAGTGTCTCACTATCTGTATGTAAATGTCTTTATGTAAGTGTCTGTATGTAAGTGTCTGTATGTAAGTGTCTGTATGTAAGTGTCTCAGTGTCTGTATGTAAGTATCTGTATGTAAGCTTCTGTATGTAAGTGTCTGTAAGTAGTGTCTCTATGTAAGTGTCTCAGTGTCTGTATGTAAATATCTGTATGTAAGTGTCTCAATGTAAGTGTCTGTATGTAAGTGTCTGTATGTAAGTGTCTGTATGTGTCTATGTAAGTGTCTCAGTGTCTGTATTTAAGTGTCTGTATATAAGTGTCTGTATGTAAGTGTCTCAGTGTCTGTATGTAAGTGTATGTAAGTGTCTGTATGTAAGTGTCTGTATGTAAGTGTCTCAGTGTCTGTATGTAAGTGTATGTAAGCGTCTGTATGTAAGTGTCTATGTAAGTGTCTCAGTGTTTGTATGTAAGTGTCTGTATGTAAGTGTCTGTATGTAAGTGTCTGTATGTAAGTGTCTGTATATAAGTGTCTGTATGTAAGTGTCTGTATGTAAGTGTTTGTATGTAATTGTCTCAGTATCTGTATGTAAATGTCTTTATGTAAGTGTCTGTATGTAAGTGTCTCAGTGTCTGTTTGTGTCAGTATGTAAGTGTCTGTATGTAAGTGTCTGTATGTAAGTGTCTATGTAAGTGTCTCAGTGTCTGTATGTAAGTGTCTGTATGTAAGTGTCTGTATGTAAGTGTCTTAGTGTCTGTATGTAAGTGTCTGTATGTAATTGTCTGTATGTAAGTGTCTTTATATAAGAGTCTGTATGTAAGTATCTGTATGTAAGTGTCTAAGTGTCTGTATGTAAGTGTCTTTATGTAAGAGTCTGTATGTAAGTGTCTGTATGTAAGTGTCTAAGTGTGTGTATGTAAGGGTCTGTATGTAAGTGTCTGTATGTAAGTGTCTGTATGTAAGTGTCTGTATGTAAGTGTTTGTATGTAAGTGTCTGTATGTAAGTTTCTCAGTGTCTGTTTGTGTCAGTATGTAAGTGTCTGTATGTAAGTGTCTGTATGTAAGTGTCTGTATGTAAGTGTGTGTATGTAAGTGTCTGTATGTAAGTGTCTGTATGTAAGTGTCTCACTATCTGTATGTAAATGTCTTTATGTAAGTGTCTGTATGTAAGTGTCTGTATGTAAGTGTCTGTATGTAAGTCTCAGTGTCTGTATGTCAGTGTGTGTTTGTAAGTGTCTGTATGTAAGTATCTGTATGTAAGTGTCTGTATTTAAGTGTCTCAGTGTCTGTAAGTAAGTGTCTAAGTGTCTGTATGTAAGTGTCTATATGTAAGCTTCTGTATGTAAGTGTCTGTATGTAAGTGTCTCAATGTAAGTGTCTGTATGTAAGTGTCTGTATGTCAGTGTCACAGTGTCTGTATGTAAGTGTCTGTATGTAAGTGTCTCAGTGTCTGTATGTAAGTGTCTGTATGTAAGCATCTGTATGTGTCTATGTAAGTGTCTCAGTGTCTGTATGTAAGTGTCTGTATGTAAGTGTCTGTATGTAAGTGTCTCAGTGTCTGTATGTAAGTGTATGTAAGTGTCTGTATGTAAGTGTCTCAGTGTCTGTATGTAAGTGTATGTAAGCATCTGTATGTAAGTGTCTATGTAAGTGTCTCAGTGTCTGTATGTAAGTGTCTGTATGTAAGTGTCTGTATGTAAGTGTCTCAGTGTCTGTATGTAAGTGTCTGTATGTAATTGTCTGTGTGTAAGTGTCTTTATGTAAGAGTCTGTATGTAAGTGTCTGTATGTAAGTGTCTAAGTGTCTGTATGTAATTGTCTTTATGTAAGAGTCTGTATGTAAGTGTCTGTATGTAAGTGTCTAAGTGTGTGTATGTAAGGGTCTGTATGTAAGTGTCTGTATGTAAGTGTCTGTATGTAAGTGTTTTTATGTAAGTGTCTGTATGTAAGTGTCTCAGTGTCTGTTTGTGTCAGTATGTAAGTGTCTGTATGTAAGTGTCTATGTAAGTGTCTGTATGTAAGTGCCTGTATGTAAGTGTCTGTATGTAAGTGTCTGTATGTAAGTGTCTGTATGTAAGTGTGTGTATGTAAGTGTCTGTATGTAAGTGTCTGTATGTAAGTGTCTCAGTATCTGTATGTAAATGTCTTTATGTAAGTGTCTGTATGTAAGTGTCTATGTAAGTGTCTGTATGTAAGTGTCTCAGTGTCTGTATGTAAGTGTCTGTATGTAAGTGTCTGTATGTAAGTGTCTCAGTGTCTGTATGTAAGTGTCTGTATGTAAGCGTCTGTATGTAAGTGTCTATGTAAGTGTCTCAGTGTCTTTATGGAAGTGTCTGTATGTGAATGTCTCAGTGTCTGTATGTAAGTATCTCAGTGTCTGTATGTAAGTGTCTGTATGTAAGTGTCTCAGTGTCTGTATGTAAGTGTCTGTATGTAAGTGTCTGTATGTAAGTGTCTGTATGTAAGTGTCTCAGTGTCTGTATGTAAGTGTCTGTATGTTAGTGTCTCAGTGTCTGTATCTAAGTGTCTGTATGTAAGTGTCTGTATGTAAGTGTCTGTATGTAAATGTCTCAGTGTCTGTATGTAAGTGTATATAAGCGTCTTTATGTAAGTGTCTATGTAAGTGTCTCAGTGTCTGTATGTAAGTGTCTGTATGTAAATGTCTGTATGTAAGTGTCTTAGTGTCTGTATGTAAGTGTCTGTATGTAATTGTCTGTATGTAAGTGTCTTTATGTAAGAGTCTGTATGTAAGTGTCTGTATGTAAGTGTCTAAGTGTCTGTATGTAAGTGTCTGTATGTAAGTGTCTAAGTGTGTGTATGTAAGGGTCTGTATGTAAGTGTCTGTATGTAAGTGTCTGTATGTAAGTGTCTGTATGTAAGTGTTTGTATGTAAGTGTCTGTATGTAAGTTTCTCAGTGTCTGTTTGTGTCAGTATGTAAGTGTCTGTATGTAAGTGTCTGTATGTAAGTGTCTGTATGTAAGTGTGTGTATGTAAGTGTCTGTATGTAAGTGTCTGTATGTAAGTGTCTCACTATCTGTATGTAAATGTCTTTATGTAAGTGTCTGTATGTAAGTGTCTGTATGTAAGTGTCTGTATGTAAGTCTCAGTGTCTGTATGTCAGTATGTGTTTGTAAGTGTCTGTATGTAAGTATCTGTATGTAAGTGTCTGTATTTAAGTGTCTCAGTGTCTGTAAGTAAGTGTCTAAGTGTCTGTATTTAAGTGTCTATATGTAAGCTTCTGTATGTAAGTGTCTGTAAGTAATGTCTCTATGTAAGTGTCTCAGTGTCTGTATGTAAGTGTCTGTATGTAAGTGTCTCAATGTAAGTGTCTGTATGTAAGTGTCTGTATGTCAGTGTCACAGTGTCTGTATGTAAGTGTCTGTATGTAAGTGTCTCAGTGTCTGTATGTAAGTGTCTGTATGTAAGCATCTGTATGTGTCTATGTAAGTGTCTCAGTGTCTGTATGTAAGTGTCTGTATGTAAGTGTCTGTATGTAAGTGTCTCAGTGTCTGTATGTAAGTGTATGTAATTGTCTGTATGTAAGTGTCTCAGTGTCTGTATGTAAGTGTATGTAAGCATCTGTATGTAAGTGTCTATGTAAGTGTCTCAGTGTCTGTATGTAAGTGTCTGTATGTAAGTGTCTGTATGTAAGTGTCTCAGTGTCTGTATGTAAGTGTCTGTATGTAATTGTCTGTGTGTAAGTGTCTTTATGTAAGAGTCTGTATGTAAGTGTCTGTATGTAAGTGTCTAAGTGTCTGTATGTAATTGTCTTTATGTAAGAGTCTGTATGTAAGTGTCTGTATGTAAGTGTCTAAGTGTGTGTATGTAAGGGTCTGTATGTAAGTGTCTGTATGTAAGTGTCTGTATGTAAGTGTTTTTATGTAAGTGTCTGTATGTAAGTGTCTGTATGTAAGTGTCTGTATGTAAGTGTCTGTATGTAAGTGTGTGTATGTAAGTGTCTGTATGTAAGTGTCTGTATGTAAGTGTCTCAGTATCTGTATGTAAATGTCTTTATGTAAGTGTCTGTATGTAAGTGTCTATGTAAGTGTCTGTATGTAAGTGTCTCAGTGTCTGTATATAAGTGTCTGTATGTAAGCATCTGTATGTAAGTGTCTCAGTGTCTGTATGTAAGTGTCTGTATGTAAGTGTCTGCATGTAAGTGTCTCAGTGTCTGTATGTAAGTGTCTGTATGTAAGTGCCTGTATGTAAGTGTCTGTATGTAAGTGTCTGTATGTAAGTGTCTGTATGTAAGTGTGTGTATGTAAGTGTCTGTATGTAAGTGTCTGTATGTAAGTGTCTCAGTATCTGTATGTAAATGTCTTTATGTAAGTGTCTGTATGTAAGTGTCTATGTAAGTGTCTGTATGTAAGTGTCTCAGTGTCTGTATATAAGTGTCTGTATGTAAGCATCTGTATGTAAGTGTCTCAGTGTCTGTATGTAAGTGTCTGTATGTAAGTGTCTGTATGTAAGTGTCTCAGTGTCTGTATGTAAGTGTCTGTATGTAAGCGTCTGTATGTAAGTGTCTATGTAAGTGTCTCAGTGTCTTTATGGAAGTGTCTGTATGTAAATGTCTCAGTGTCTGTATGTAAGTGTCTCAGTGTCTGTATGTAAGTGTCTGTATGTAAGTGTCTCAGTGTCTGTATGTAAGTGTCTGTATGTAAGTGTCTGTATGTAAGTGTCTGTATGTAAGTGTCTCAGTGTCTGTATGTAAGTGTCTGTATGTTAGTGTCTCAGTGTCTGTATGTAAGTGTCTGTATGTAATTGTCTGTGTGTAAGTGTCTTTATGTAAGAGTCTGTATGTAAGTGTCTGTATGTAAGTGTCTAAGTGTCTGTATGTAATTGTCTTTATGTAAGAGTCTGTATGTAAGTGTCTGTATGTAAGTGTCTAAGTGTGTGTATGTAAGGGTCTGTATGTAAGTGTCTGTATGTAAGTGTCTGTATGTAAGTGTTTTTATGTAAGTGTCTGTATGTAAGTGTCTCAGTGTCTGTTTATGTCAGTATGTAAGTGTCTGTATGTAAGTGTCTATGTAAGTGTCTGTATGTAAGTGTCTAAGTGTCTGTATGTAATTGTCTTTATGTAAGAGTCTGTATGTAAGTGTCTGTATGTAAGTGTCTAAGTGTGTGTATGTAAGGGTCTGTATGTAAGTGTCTGTATGTAAGTGTCTGTATGTAAGTGTTTTTATGTAAGTGTCTGTATGTAAGTGTCTCAGTGTCTGTTTGTGTCAGTATGTAAGTGTCTGTATGTAAGTGTCTATGTAAGTGTCTGTATGTAAGTGCCTGTATGTAAGTGTCTGTATGTAAGTGTCTGTATGTAAGTGTCTGTATGTAAGTGTGTGTATGTAAGTGTCTGTATGTAAGTGTCTGTATGTAAGTGTCTCAGTATCTGTATGTAAATGTCTTTATGTAAGTGTCTGTATGTAAGTGTCTATGTAAGTGTCTGTATGTAAGTGTCTCAGTGTCTGTATATAAGTGTCTGTATGTAAGCATCTGTATGTAAGTGTCTCAGTGTCTGTATGTAAGTGTCTGTATGTAAGTGTCTGTATGTAAGTGTCTCAGTGTCTGTATGTAAGTGTCTGTATGTAAGCGTCTGTATGTAAGTGTCTATGTAAGTGTCTCAGTGTCTTTATGTAAGTTTCTGTATGTAAATGTCTCAGTGTCTGTATGTAAGTGTCTCAGTGTCTGTATGTAAGTGTCTGTATGTAAGTGTCTCAGTGTCTGTATGTAAGTGTCTGTATGTAAGTGTCTGTATGTAAGTGTCTGTATGTAAGTGTCTCAGTGTCTGTATGTAAGTGTCTGTATGTTAGTGTCTCAGTGTCTGTATCTAAGTGTCTGTATGTAAGTGTCTGTATGTAAGTGTCTGTATGTAAATGTCTCAGTGTCTGTAGGTAAGTGTATATAAGCGTCTTTATGTAAGTGTCTATGTAAGTGTCTCAGTGTCTGTATGTAAGTGTCTGTATGTAAATGTCTGTATGTAAGTGTCTTAGTGTCTGTATGTAAGTGTCTGTATGTAATTGTCTGTATGTAAGTGTCTTTATGTAAGAGTCTGTATGTAAGTGTCTGTATGTAAGTGTCTAAGTGTCTGTATGTAAGTGTCTTTATGTAAGAGTCTGTATGTAAGTGTCTGTATGTAAGTGTCTAAGTGTGTGTATGTAAGGGTCTGTATGTAAGTGTCTGTATGTAAGTGTCTGTATGTAAGTGTCTGTATGTAAGTGTTTGTATGTAAGTGTCTGTATGTAAGTGTCTCAGTGTCTGTATGTAAGTGTCTGTATGTAAGTATCTGTATGTAAGTGTCTCAGTGTCTGTATGTAAGTGTCTGTATGTTAGTGTCTCAGTGTCTGTATCTAAGTGTCTGTATGTAAGTGTCTGTATGTAAGTGTCTGTATGTAAATGTCTCAGTGTCTGTATGTAAGTGTATATAAGCGTCTTTATGTAAGTGTCTATGTAAGTGTCTCAGTGTCTGTATGTAAGTGTCTGTATGTAAATGTCTGTATGTAAGTGTCTTAGTGTCTGTATGTAAGTGTCTGTATGTAATTGTCTGTATGTAATTGTCTTTATGTAAGAGTCTGTATGTAAGTGTCTGTATGTAAGTGTCTAAGTGTCTGTATGTAAGTGTCTTTATGTAAGAGTCTGTATGTAAGAGTCTGTATGTAAGTGTCTGTATGTAAGTGTCTAAGTGTCTGTATGTAAGTGTCTTTATGTAAGAGTCTGTATGTAAGTGTCTGTATGTAAGTGTCTAAGTGTGTGTATGTAAGGGTCTGTATGTAAGTGTCTGTATGTAAGTGTCTGTATGTAAGTGTCTGTATGTAAGTGTTTGTATGTAAGTGTCTGTATGTAAGTGTCTCAGTGTCTGTATGTAAGTGTCTGTATGTAAGTATCTGTATGTAAGTGTCTCAGTGTCTGTATGTAAGTGTCTGTATGTTAGTGTCTCAGTGTCTGTATCTAAGTGTCTGTATGTAAGTGTCTGTATGTAAGTGTCTGTATGTAAATGTCTCAGTGTCTGTATGTAAGTGTATATAAGCGTCTTTATGTAAGTGTCTATGTAAGTGTCTCAGTGTCTGTATGTAAGTGTCTGTATGTAAATGTCTGTATGTAAGTGTCTTAGTGTCTGTATGTAAGTGTCTGTATGTAATTGTCTGTATGTAATTGTCTTTATGTAAGAGTCTGTATGTAAGTGTCTGTATGTAAGTGTCTAAGTGTCTGTATGTAAGTGTCTTTATGTAAGAGTCTGTATGTAAGTGTCTGTATGTAAGTGTCTAAGTGTGTGTATGTAAGGGTCTGTATGTAAGTGTCTGTATGTAAGTGTCTGTATGTAAGTGTCTGTATGTAAGTGTTTGTATGTAAGTGTCTGTATGTAAGTGTCTCAGTGTCTGTTTGTGTCAGTATGTAAGTGTCTGTATGTAAGTGTCTATGTAAGTGTCTGTATGTAAGTGCCTGTGAGTAAGTGTCTGTATGTAAGTGTCTGATTGTAAGTGTGTGTATGTAAGTGTCTGTATGTAAGTGTCTGTATGTAAGTGTCTCAGTATCTGTATGTAAATGTCTTTATGTAAGTGTCTTTATGTAAGTGTCTGTATGTAAGTGTCTGTATGTAAGTCTCAGTGTCTGTATGTCAGTGTGTGTTTGTAAGTGTCTGTATGTAAGTGTCTGTATGTAAGTGTCTGTATTTAAGTGTCTCAGTGTCTGTAAGTAAGTGTCTAAGTAAGTGTCTGTATGTAAGTGTCTGTATGTAAGTGTCTGTATGTTAAGTGTTTGTATGTAAGTGTCTGTATGTGAATATCTCAGTGTCTGTATGTAAGTGTCTGTATGTAAGTGTCTTAGTGTCTGTATGTAAGTGTCTGTATGTAATTGTCTGTATGTAAGTGTCTTTATGTAAGAGTCTGTATGTAAGTGTCTGTATGTAAGTGTCTAAGTGTCTGTATGTAAGTGTCTTTATGTAAGAGTCTGTATGTAAGTGTCTGTATGTAAGTGTCTAAGTGTGTGTATGTAAGGGTCTGTATGTAAGTGTCTGTATGTAAGTGTCTGTATGTAAGTGTCTGTATGTAAGTGTTTGTATGTAAGTGTCTGTATGTAAGTGTCTCAGTGTCTGTTTGTGTCAGTATGTAACTGTCTGTATGTAAGTGTCTATGTAAGTGTCTGTATGTAAGTGCCTGTATGTAAGTGTCTGTATGTAAGTGTCTGTATGTAAGTGTGTGTATGTAAGTGTCTGTATGTAAGTGTCTGTATGTAAGTGTCTCAGTATCTGTATGTAAATGTCTTTATGTAAGTGTCTGTATGTAAGTGTCTGTATGTAAGTGTCTGTATGTAAGTTTCAGTGTCTGTATGTCAGTGTGTGTTTGTAAGTGTCTGTATGTAAGTGTCTGTATGTAAGTATCTGTATGTAAGTGTCTGTATGTAAGTGTCTGTATGTACGTGTCTTAGTGTCTGTATGTAAGTGTCTGTATGTAAGTGTCTGTATGTAAGTGTCTGTATGTAAGTGGCTGTATGTAAGTGTCCGTATGTAAGTGTCTGTATGTAAGTGTCTGTATGTGTCTGTATGTAAGTGTCTGTATGTAAGTGTCTGTATGTAAGTGTCTGTATGTAAGTGTCTGTATGTTAAGTGTCTGTATGTAAGTATCTCAGTGTCTGTATGTAAGTTTCTGTATGTAAGTGTCTGTATGTAAGTGTCTCAGTGTCTGTATGTAAGTGTCTGTATGTAAGTGTCTCAGTGTCTGTATGTAAGTGTCTGTATGTAAGCTTCTGTATGTAAGTGTCTGTAAGTAATGTCTTTATATAAGTGTCTCAGTGTCTGTATGTAAGTGTCTGTATGTAAGTTTCTCAATGTAAGTGTCTGTATGTAAGTGTCTGTATGTCAGTGTCACAGTGTCTGTATGTAAGTGTCTGTATGTAAGTGTCTCAGTGTCTGTATGTAAGTGTCTGTATGTAAGCATCTGTATGTGTCTATGTAAGTGTCTCAGTGTCTGTATATAAGTGTCTGTATGTAAGTGTCTGTATGTAAGTGTCTCAGTGTCTGTATGTAAGTGTATGTAAGTGTCTGTATGTAAGTGTCTCAGTGTCTGTATGTAAGTGTATGTAAGCGTCTGTATGTAAGTGTCTATGTAAGTGTCTCAGTGTCTGTATGTAAGTGTCTGTATGTAAGTGTCTCAGTGTCTGTATGTAAGTGTATGTAAGTGTCTGTATGTAAGTGTCTCAGTGTCTGTATGTAAGTGTATGTAAGCGTCTGTATGTAAGTGTCTATATAAGTGTCTCAGTGTCTGTATGTAAGTGTCTGTATGTAAGTGTCTGTATGTAAGTGTCTCAGTGTCTGTATGTAAGTGTCTGTATGTAATTGTCTGTATGTAAGTGTCTTTATGTAAGAGTCTGTATGTAAGTGTCTGTATGTAAGTGTCTAAGTGTCTGTATGTAAGGGTCTGTATGTAAGTGTCTGTATGGAAGTGTCTGTATGTAAGTGTTTGTATGTAAGTGTCTGTATGTAAGTGTCTCAGTGTCTGTTTGTAAGTGTCAGTATGTAAGTGTCTGTATGTAAGTGTCTATGTAAGTGTCTGTATGTAAGTATCTGTATGTAAGTGTCTGTATGTAAGTGTCTGTATGTAAGTGGCTGTATGTAAGTGTCCGTATGTAAGTGTCTGTATGTAAGTGTCTGTATGTGTCTGTATGTAAGTGTCTGTATGTAAGTGTCTGTATGTAAGTGTCTGTATGTAAGTGTCTGTATGTTAAGTGTCTGTATGTAAGTGTCTGTATGTAAGTATCTCAGTGTCTGTATGTAAGTTTCTGTATGTAAGTGTCTGTATGTAAGTGTCTCAGTGTCTCTATGTAAGTGTCTGTATGTAAGTGTCTGTATGTAAGTATCTGTATGTAAATGTATGTGTGTAAGTTTCTGTATGTAAGTGGCTTAGTGTCTGTATGTAAGTGTCTGTATGTAAGTGTCTGTATGTGTCTGTATGTAAGTGTCTGTATGCAAGTGTCTGTATGTAAGTTTCTGTATGTAAGTGTATGTTTGTAAGTGTCTGTATGTAAGTGCCTGTTTGTAAGTGTCTGTATGTAAGTGCGTGTATATAAGTGCATGTATGTAAGTGTCTGTATGTAAGTGTCTCAGTGTCTGTATGTAAGTGTCTGTATGTAAGTGTCTGTATGTAAGTGTCTCACTATCTGTATGTAAATGTCTTTATGTAAGTGTCTGTATGTAAGTGTCTGTATGTAAGTGTCTGTATGTAAGTCTCAGTGTCTGTATGTCAGTGTGTGTTTGTAAGTGTCTGTATGTAAGTATCTGTATGTAAGTGTCTGTATTTAAGTGTTTCAGTGTCTGTAAGTAAGTGTCTAAGTGTCTGTATGTAAGTGTCTGTATGTAAGCTTCTGTATGTAAGTGTCTGTAAGTAATGTCTCTATGTAAGTGTCTCAGTGTCTGTATGTAAGTGTCTGTATGTAAGTGTCTCAATGTAAGTGTCTGTATGTAAGTGTCTGTATGTCAGTGTCACAGTGTCTGTATGTAAGTGTCTGTATGTAAGTGTCTCAGTGTCTGTATGTAAGTGTCTGTATGTAAGCATCTGTATGTGTCTATGTAAGTGTCTCAGTGTCTGTATGTAAGTGTCTGTATGTAAGTGTCTTTATGTAAGTGTCTCAGTGTCTGTATGTAAGTGTATGTAAGTGTCTGTATGTAAGTGTCTCAGTGTCTGTATGTAAGTGTATGTAAGCGTCTGTATGTAAGTGTCTATGTAAGTGTCTCAGTGTCTGTATGTAAGTGTCTGTATGTAAGTGTCTGTATGTAAGTGTCTCAGTGTCTGTATGTAAGTGTCTGTATGTAATTGTCTGTATGTAAGTGTCTTTATTTAAGAGTCTGTATGTAAGTGTCTGTATGTAAGTGTCTAAGTGTCTGTATGTAAGTGTCTCTATGTAAGAGTCTTTATGTAAGTGTCTGTATGTAAGTGTCTAAGTGTCTGTATGTAAGGGTCTGTATGTAAGTGTCTATATGTAAGTGTCTGTATGTAAGTGTCTGTATGTAAGTGTCTGTATGTAAGTGTTTGTATGTAAGTGTCTGTATGTAAGTGTCTCAGTGTCTGTTTGTAAGTGTCAGTATGTAAGTGTCTGTATGTAAGTGTCTATGTAAGTGTCTGTATGTAAGTGCCTGTATGTAAGTGTCTGTATGTAAGTGTCTGTATGTAAGTATCTGTATGTAAGTGACTGTATGTAAGTGTGTGTATGTAAGTGTCTGTATGTAAGTGTCTGTATGTAAGTGTCTCTATGTAAGTCTCAGTGTCTGTATGTCAGTGTGTGTTTGTAAGTGTCTCTATGTAAGTGTCTGTATGTAAGTGTCTGTATTTAAGTGTCTCAGTGTCTGTAAGTAAGTGTCTAAGTAATTGTCTGTATGTAAGTGTCTGTATGTAAGTGTCTGTATATAAGTGTCTGTATGTAAGTGTCTGTATGTAAGTGTCTAAGTGTGTGTATGTAAGGGTCTGTATGTAAGTGTCTGTATGTAAGTGTCTGTATGTAAGTGTCTGAATGTAAGTGTCTGTATGTAAGTATCTGTATGTAAGTGTCTGTATGTAAGTGTCTGTATGTACGTGTCTTAGTGTCTGTATGTAAGTGTCTGTATGGAAGTGTCTGTATGTAAGTGTCTGTATGTAAGTGTCTCAGATCTCTATGTGTCTGTATGTAAGTGTCTGTATGTAAGTGTCTGTATGGAAGTGGCTGTATGTAAGTGTCCGTATGTAAGTGTCTGTATGCAAGTGTCTGTATGTAAGTGTCTGTATGTTAAGTGTCTGTATGTAAGTATCTCAGTGTCTGTATGTAAGTTTCTGTATGTAAGTGTCTGTATGTAAGTGTCTCAGTGTCTGTATGTAAGTGTCTGTATGTAAGTGTCTCAGTGTCTGTATGTAAGTGTCTGTATGTAAGCTTCTGTATGTAAGTGTCTGTAAGTAATGTCTCTATGTAAGTGTCTCAGTGTCTGTATGTAAGTGTCTGTATGTAAGTGTCTCAATGTAAGTGTCTGTATGTAAGTGTCTGTATGTCAGTGTCACAGTGTCTGTATGTAAGTGTCTGTATGTAAGTGTCTCAGTGTCTGTATGTAAGTGTCTGTATGTAAGCATCTGTATGTGTCTATGTAAGTGTCTCAGTGTCTGTATATAAGTGTCTGTATGTAAGTGTCTGTATGTAAGTGTCTCAGTGTCTGTATGTAAGTGTATGTAAGTGTCTGTATGTAAGTGTCTTTATGTAAGAGTCTGTATGTAAGTGTCTGTATGTAAGTGTCTAAGTGTGTGTATGTAAGGGTCTGTATGTAAGTGTCTGTATGTAAGTGTCTGTATGTAAGTGTCTGTATGTAAGTATTTGTATGTAAGTGTCTGTATGTAAGTTTCTCAGTGTCTGTTTGTGTCAGTATGTAAGTGTCTGTATGTAAGTGTCTGTATGTAAGTGTCTGTATGTAAGTGTGTGTATGTAAGTGTCTGTATGTAAGTGTCTGTATGTAAGTGTCTCACTATCTGTATGTAAATGTCTTTATGTAAGTGTCTGTATGTAAGTGTCTGTATGTAAGTGTCTGTATGTAAGTCTCAGTGTCTGTATGTCAGTGTGTGTTTGTAAGTGTCTGTATGTAAGTATCTGTATGTAAGTGTCTGTATTTAAGTGTCTCAGTGTCTGTAAGTAAGTGTCTAAGTGTCTGTATGTAAGTGTCTGTATGTAAGCTTCTGTATGTAAGTGTCTGTACGTAATGTCTCTATGTAAGTGTCTCAGTGTCTGTATGTAAGTGTCTGTATGTAAGTGTCTCAATGTAAGTGTCTGTATGTAAGTGTCTGTATGTCAGTGTCACAGTGTCCGTATGTAAGTGTCTGTATGTAAGTGTCTCAGTGTCTGTATGTAAGTGTCTGTATGTAAGTGTCTCAGTGTCTGTATGTAAGTGTATGTAAGTGTCTGTATGTAAGTGTCTGTATGTAAGTGTCTCAGTGTCTGTATGTAAGTGTATGTAAGCGTCTGTATGTAAGTGTCTGTATGTAAGTGGCTGTATATAAGTGTCTGTATGTAAGTGTCTGTATGTAAGTGTTTGTATGTAAGTGTCTCAGTATCTGTATGTAAATGTCTTCATGTAAGTGTCTGTATGTAAGTGTCTCAGTGTCTGTTTGTGTCAGTATGTAAGTGTCTGTATGTAAGTGTCTGTATGTAAGTGTCTATGTAAGTGTCTCAGTGTCTGTATGTAAGTGTCTCTATGTAAGTGTCTGTATGTAAGTGTCTTAGTGTCTGTATGTAAGTGTCTGTATGTAATTGTCTGTATGTAAGTGTCTTTATGTAAGAGTCTGTATGTAAGTGTCTGTATGTAAGTGTCTAAGTGTGTGTATGTAAGGGTCTGTATGTAAGTGTCTGTATGTAAGTGTCTGTATGTAAGTGTCTGTATGTAAGTGTTTGTATGTAAGTGTCTGTATGTAAGTTTCTCAGTGTCTGTTTGTGTCAGTATGTAAGTGTCTGTATGTAAGTGTCTGTATGTAAGTGTCTGTATGTAAGTGTGTGTATGTAAGTGTCTGTATGTAAGTGTCTGTATGTAAGTGTCTCACTATCTGTATGTAAATGTCTTTATGTAAGTGTCTGTATGTAAGTGTCTGTATGTAAGTGTCTGTATGTAAGTCTCAGTGTCTGTATGTCAGTGTGTGTTTGTAAGTGTCTGTATGTAAGTATCTGTATGTAAGTGTCTGTATTTAAGTGTCTCAGTGTCTGTAAGTAAGTGTCTAAGTGTCTGTATGTAAGTGTCTGTATGTAAGCTTCTGTATGTAAGTGTCTGTAAGTAATGTCTCTATGTAAGTGTCTCAGTGTCTGTATGTAAGTGTCTGTATGTAAGTGTCTCAGTGTCTGTATGTAAGTGTCTGTATGTAAGTGTCTGTATGTAAGTGTCTGTATGTAAGTGTTTGTATGTAAGTATCTATATGTAAGTGTCTCAGTGTCTGTTTGTAAGTGTCAGTATGTAAGTGTCTGTATGTAAGTGTGTCAGTATCTGTATGTAAGTGTCTGTATGTAAGTGTCTGTATGTAAGTGTCTCTATGTAAGTCTCAGTGTCTGTATGTCAGTGTGTGTTTGTAAGTGTCTGTATGTAAGTGTCTGTATGTAAGTGTCTGTATTTAAGTGTCTCAGTGTCTGTAAGTAAGTGTCTAAGTAAGTGTCTGTATGTAAGTGTCTGTATGTAAGTGTCTGTATATAAGTGTCTGTATGTAAGTGTCTGTATGTAAGTGTCTAAGTGTGTGTATGTAAGGGTCTGTATGTAAGTGTCTGTATGTAAGTGTCTGTATGTAAGTGTCTGAATGTAAGTGTCTGTATGTAAGTATCTGTATGTAAGTGTCTGTATGTAAGTGTCTGTATGTACGTGTCTTAGTGTCTGTATGTAAGTGTCTGTATGTGAGTGTCTGTATGTAAGTGTCTGTATGTAAGTGGCTGTATGTAAGTGTCCGTATGTAAGTGTCTGTATGTAAGTGTCTGTATGTGTCTGTATGTAAGTGTCTGTATGTAAGTGTCTGTATGTAAGTGTCTGTATGTAAGTGTCTGTATGTTAAGTGTCTGTATGTAAGTATCTCAGTGTCTGTATGTAAGTTTCTGTATGTAAGTGTCTGTATGTAAGTGTCTCAGTGTCTGTATGTAAGTGTCTGTATGTAAGTGTCTCAGTGTCTGTATGTAAGTGTCTGTATGTAAGCTTCTGTATGTAAGTGTCTGTAAGTAATGTCTTTATATAAGTGTCTCAGTGTCTGTATGTAAGTGTCTGTATGTAAGTTTCTCAATGTAAGTGTCTGTATGTAAGTGTCTGTATGTCAGTGTCACAGTGTCTGTATGTAAGTGTCTGTATGTAAGTGTCTCAGTGTCTGTATGTATGTGTCTGTATGTAAGCATCTGTATGTGTCTATGTAAGTGTCTCAGTGTCTGTATATAAGTGTCTGTATGTAAGTGTCTGTATGTAAGTGTCTCAGTGTCTGTATGTAAGTGTATGTAAGTGTCTGTATGTAAGTGTCTCAGTGTCTGTATGTAAGTGTATGTAAGCGTCTGTATGTAAGTGTCTATGTAAGTGTCTCAGTGTCTGTATGTAAGTGTCTGTATGTAAGTGTCTCAGTGTCTGTATGTAAGTGTATGTAAGTGTCTGTATGTAAGTGTCTATGTAAGTGTCTCAGTGTCTGTATGTAAGCGTCTGTATGTAAGTGTCTATGTAAGTGTCTCAGTGTCTGTATGTAAGTGTCTGTATGTAAGTGTCTGTATGTAAGTGTCTCAGTGTCTGTATGTAAGTGTCTGTATGTAATTGTCTGTATGTAAGTGTCTTTATGTAAGAGTCTGTATGTAAGTGTCTGTATGTAAGTGTCTAAGTGTCTGTATGTAAGTGTCTCTATGTAAGAGTCTGTATGTAAGTGTCTGTATGTAAGTGTCTAAGTGTCTGTATGTAAGGGTCTGTATGTAAGTGTCTGTATGGAAGTGTCTGTATGTAAGTGTTTGTATGTAAGTGTCTGTATGTAAGTGTCTCAGTGTCTGTTTGTAAGTGTCAGTATGTAAGTGTCTGTATGTAAGTGTCTATGTAAGTGTCTGTATGTAAGTATCTGTATGTAAGTGTCTGTATGTAAGTGTCTGTATGTAAGTGGCTGTATGTAAGTGTCCGTATGTAAGTGTCTGTATGTAAGTGTCTGTATGTGTCTGTATGTAAGTGTCTGTATGTAAGTGTCTGTATGTAAGTGTCTGTATGTAAGTGTCTGTATGTTAAGTGTCTGTATGTAAGTGTCTGTATGTAAGTATCTTAGTGTCTGTATGTAAGTTTCTGTATGTAAGTGTCTGTATGTAAGTGTCTCAGTGTCTCTATGTAAGTGTCTGTATGTAAGTGTCTGTATGTAAGTATCTGTATGTAAATGTCTGTGTGTAAGTGTCTGTATGTAAGTGGCTTAGTGTCTGTATGTAAGTGTCTGTATGTAAGTGTCTGTATGTGTCTGTATGTAAGTATCTGTATGCAAGTGTCTGTATGTAAGTGTCTGTATGTAAGTGGCTGTATGTAAGTGTCTGTAAGTGTCTGTATGTAAGTATCTGTATGTAAGTGTCTGTATGTAAGTTTCTGTATGTAAGTGTATGTTTGTAAGTGTCTGTATGTAAGTGTCTGTATGTAAGTGCCTGTTTGTAAGTGTCTGTATGTAAGTGCGTGTATATAAGTGCATGTATGTAAGTGTCTGTATGTAAGTGTCTCAGTGTCTGTATGTAAGTGTCTGTATGTAAGTGTCTGTATGTAAGTGTCTGTATGTAAGTGTCTCACTATCTGTATGTAAATGTCTTTATGTAAGTGTCTGTATGTAAGTGTCTGTATGTAAGTGTCTGTATGTAAGTCTCAGTGTCTGTAAGTAAGTGTCTAAGTGTCTGTATGTAAGTGTCTGTATGTAAGCTTCTGTATGTAAGTGTCTGTAAGTAATGTCTCTATGTAAGTGTCTCAGTGTCTGTATGTAAGTGTCTGTATGTAAGTGTCTCAATGTAAGTGTCTGTATGTAAGTGTCTGTATGTCAGTGTCACAGTGTCTGTATGTAAGTGTCTGTATGTAAGTGTCTCAGTGTCTGTATGTAAGTGTCTGTATGTAAGCATCTGTATGTGTCTATGTAAGTGTCTCAGTGTCTGTATGTAAGTGTCTGTATGTAAGTGTCTTTATGTAAGTGTCTCAGTGTCTGTATGTAAGTGTATGTAAGTGTCTGTATGTAAGTGTCTCAGTGTCTGTATGTAAGTGTATGTAAGCGTCTGTATGTAAGTGTCTATGTAAGTGTCTCAGTGTCTGTATGTAAGTGTCTGTATGTAAGTGTCTGTATGTAAGTGTCTCAGTGTCTGTATGTATGTGTCTGTATGTAATTGTCTGTATGTAAGTGTCTTTATGTAAGAGTCTGTATGTAAGTGTCTGTATGTAAGTGTCTAAGTGTCTGTATGTAAGTGTCTCTATGTAAGAGTCTTTATGTAAGTGTCTGTATGTAAGTGTCTAAGTGTCTGTATGTAAGGGTCTGTATGTAAGTGTCTATATGTAAGTGTCTGTATGTAAGTGTCTGTATGTAAGTGTCTGTATGTAAGTGTTTGTATGTAAGTGTCTGTATGTAAGTGTCTCAGTGTCTGTTTGTAAGTGTCAGTATGTAAGTGTCTGTATGTAAGTGTCTATGTAAGTGTCTGTATGTAAGTGCCTGTATGTAAGTGTCTGTATGTAAGTGTCTGTATGTAAGTATCTGTATGTAAGTGACTGTATGTAAGTGTGTGTATGTAAGTGTCTGTATGTAAGTGTCTGTATGTAAGTGTGTCAGTATCTGTATGTAAGTATCTGTATGTAAGTGTATGTTTGTAAGTGTCTGTATGTAAGTGTCTGTATGTAAGTGCCTGTTTGTAAGTGTCTGTATGTAAGTGCGTGTATATAAGTGCATGTATGTAAGTGTCTGTATGTAAGTGTCTCAGTGTCTGTATGTAAGTGTCTGTATGTAAGTGTCTGTATGTAAGTGTCTCACTATCTGTATGTAAATGTCTTTATGTAAGTGTCTGTATGTAAGTGTCTGTATGTAAGTGTCTGTATGTAAGTCTCAGTGTCTGTAAGTAAGTGTCTAAGTGTCTTATGTAAGTGTCTGTATGTAAGCTTCTGTATGTAAGTGTCTGTAAGTAATGTCTCTATGTAAGTGTCTCAGTGTCTGTATGTAAGTGTCTGTATGTAAGTGTCTCAATGTAAGTGTCTGTATGTAAGTGTCTGTATGTCAGTGTCACAGTGTCTGTATGTAAGTGTCTGTATGTAAGTGTCTCAGTGTCTGTATGTAAGTGTCTGTATGTAAGCATCTGTATGTGTCTATGTAAGTGTCTCAGTGTCTGTATGTAAGTGTCTGTATGTAAGTGTCTTTATGTAAGTGTCTCAGTGTCTGTATGTAAGTGTATGTAAGTGTCTGTATGTAAGTGTCTCAGTGTCTGTATGTAAGTGTATGTAAGCGTCTGTATGTAAGTGTCTATGTAAGTGTCTCAGTGTCTGTATGTAAGTGTCTGTATGTAAGTGTCTGTATGTAAGTGTCTCAGTGTCTGTATGTATGTGTCTGTATGTAATTGTCTGTATGTAAGTGTCTTTATGTAAGAGTCTGTATGTAAGTGTCTGTATGTAAGTGTCTAAGTGTCTGTATGTAAGTGTCTCTATGTAAGAGTCTTTATGTAAGTGTCTGTATGTAAGTGTCTAAGTGTCTGTATGTAAGGGTCTGTATGTAAGTGTCTATATGTAAGTGTCTGTATGTAAGGTGTCTGTATGTAAGTGTTTGTATGTAAGTGTCTGTATGTAAGTGTCTCAGTGTCTGTTTGTAAGTGTCAGTATGTAAGTGTCTGTATGTAAGTGTCTATGTAAGTGTCTGTATGTAAGTGCCTGTATGTAAGTGTCTGTATGTAAGTGTCTGTATGTAAGTATCTGTATGTAAGTGACTGTATGTAAGTGTGTGTATGTAAGTGTCTGTATGTAAGTGTCTGTATGTAAGTGTGTCAGTATCTGTATGTAAGTATCTGTATGTAAGTGTCTGTATGTAAGTGTCTCTATGTAAGTCTCAGTGTCTGTATGTCAGTGTGTGTTTGTAAGTGTCTCTATGTAAGTGTCTGTATGTAAGTGTCTGTATTTAAGTGACTCAGTGTCTGTAAGTAAGTGTCTAAGTAAGTGTCTGTATGTAAGTGTCTGTATGTAAGTGTCTGTATATAAGTGTCTGTATGTAAGTGTCTGTATGTAAGTGTCTGTATGTAAGTGTCTAAGTGTGTGTATGTAAGGGTCTGTATGTAAGTGTCTGTATGTAAGTGTCTGTATGTAAGTGTCTGAATGTAAGTGTCTGTATGTAAGTATCTGTATGTAAGTGTCTGTATGTAAGTGTCTGTATGTACGTGTCTTAGTGTCTGTATGTAAGTGTCTGTATGGAAGTGTCTGTATGTAAGTGTCTGTATGTAAGTGTCTCAGATCTGTATGTGTCTGTATGTAAGTGTCTGTATGTAAGTGTCTGTATGTAAGTGTCTGTATGTAAGTGTCTGTATGTAAGTGTCTGTATGTAAGTGTCTGTATATAAGTGTCTGTATGTAAGTGTCTGTATGTAAGTGTCTGTATGTAAGTGTCTAAGTGTGTGTATGTAAGGGTCTGTATGTAAGTGTCTGTATGTAAGTGTCTGTATGTAAGTGTCTGAATGTAAGTGTCTGTATGTAAGTATCTGTATGTAAGTGTCTGTATGTAAGTGTCTGTATGTACGTGTCTTAGTGTCTGTATGTAAGTGTCTGTATGGAAGTGTCTGTATGTAAGTGTCTGTATGTAAGTGTCTCAGATCTGTATGTGTCTGTATGTAAGTGTCTGTATGTAAGTGTCTGTATGTAAGTGGCTGTATGTAAGTGTCCGTATGTAAGTGTCTGTATGTAAGTGTCTGTATGTGTCTGTATGTAAGTGTCTGTATGTAAGTGTCTGTATGTAAGTGGCTGTATGTAAGTGTCTGTATGTTAAGTGTCTGTATGTAAGTATCTCAGTGTCTGTATGTAAGTTTCTGTATGTAAAAGTCTGTATGTAAGTGTCTCAGTGTCTGTATGTAAGTGTCTGTATGTAAGTGTCTCAGTGTCTGTATGTAAGTGTCTGTATGTAAGCTTCTGTATGTAAGTGTCTGTAAGTAATGTCTCTATGTAAGTGTCTCAGTGTCTGTATGTAAGTGTCTGTATGTAAGTGTCTCAATGTAAGTGTCTGTATGTAAGTGTCTGTATGTCAGTGTCACAGTGTCTGTATGTAAGTGTCTGTATGTAAGTGTCTCAGTGTCTGTATGTAAGTGTCTGTATGTAAGCATCTGTATGTGTCTATGTAAGTGTCTCAGTGTCTGTATATAAGTGTCTGTATGTAAGTGTCTGTATGTAAGTGTCTCAGTGTCTGTATGTAAGTGTATGTAAGTGTCTGTATGTAAGTGTCTCAGTGTCTGTATGTAAGTGTATGTAAGCGTCTGTATGTAAGTGTCTATGTAAGTGTCTCAGTGTCTGTATGTAAGTGTCTGTATGTAAGTGTCTCAGTGTCTGTATGTAGTGTATGTAAGTGTCTATATGTAAGTGTCTCAGTGTCTGTATGTAAGTGTATGTAAGCGTCTGTATGTAAGTGTCTATGTAAGTGTCTCAGTGTCTGTATGTAAGTGTCTGTATGTAAGTGTCTGTATGTAAGTGTCTCAGTGTCTGTATGTAAGTGTCTGTATGTAATTGTCTGTATGTAAGTGTCTTTATGTAAGAGTCTGTATGTAAGTGTTTGTATGTAAGTGTCTAAGTGTCTGTATGTAAGTGTCTCTATGTAAGAGTCTGTATGTAAGTGTCTGTATGTAAGTGTCTAAGTGTCTGTATGTAAGGGTCTGTATGTAAGTGTCTATATGTAAGTGTCTGTATGTAAGTGTCTGTATGGAAGTGTCTGTATGTAAGTGTTTGTATGTAAGTGTCTGTATGTAAGTGTCTCAGTGTCTGTTTGTAAGTGTCAGTATGTAAGTGTCTGTATGTAAGTGTCTATGTAAGTGTCTGTATGTAAGTGCTTGTATGTAAGTGTCTGTATGTAAGTGTCTGTATGTAAGTGTCTGTATGTAGGTGACTGTATGTAAGTGTGTGTATGTAAGTGTCTGTATGTAAGTGTCTGTATGTGTGTCAGTATCTGTATGTAAGTGTCTGTATGTAAGTGTCTGTATGTAAGTGGCTGTATGTAAGTGTCCGTATGTAAGTGTCTGTATGTAAGTGTCTGTATGTGTCTGTATGTAAGTGTCTGTATGTAAGTGTCTGTATGTAAGTGTCTGTATGTAAGTGTCTGTATGTTAAGTGTCTGTATGTAAGTGTCTGTATGTAAGTATCTCAGTGTCTGTATGTAAGTTTCTGTATGTAAGTTTCTGTATGTAAGTGTCTCAGTGTCTGTATGTAAGTGTCTGTATGTAAGTGTCTGTATGTAAGTATCTGTATGTAAATGTCTGTGTGTAAGTGTCTGTATGTAAGTGGCTTAGTGTCTGTATGTAAGTGTCTGTATGTAAGTGTCTGTATGTGTCTGTATGTAAGTGTCTGTATGCAAGTGTCTGTATGTAAGTGGCTGTATGTAAGTGTCTGTAAGTGTCTGTATGTAAGTATCTGTATGTAAGTGTCTGTATGTAAGTTTCTGTATGTAAGTGTATGTTTGTAAGTGTCTGTATGTAAGTGTCTGTATGTAAGTGCCTGTTTGTAAGTGTCTGTATGTAAGTGCGTGTATATAAGTGCATGTATGTAAGTGTCTGTATGTAAGTGTCTCAGTGTCTGTATGTAAGTGTCTGTATGTAAGTGTCTCAGTGTCTGTATGTAAGTGTCTGTATGTAAGCTTCTGTATGTAAGTGTCTGTAAGTAGTGGCTCTATGTAAGTTTCTCAGTGTCTGTATGTAAGTGTCTGTATGTAAGCTTCTGTATGTAAGTGTCTGTAAGTAGTGGCTCTATGTAAGTTTCTCAGTGTCTGTATGTAAGTGTCTGTATGTAAGTGTCTCAGTGTCTATATGTAAGTGTCTGTATGTAAGTGTCTATATGTAAGTGTCTGTATGTAAATGTCTCAGTGTCTGTATGTAAGTGTATGTAAGCGTCTGTATGTAAGTGTCTATGTAAGTGTCTCAGTGTCTGTATGTAAGTGTCTGAATGTAAGTGTCTGTATGTAAGTGTCTTAGTGTCTGTATGTAAGTGTCTGTATGTAATTGTCTGTGTGTAAGTGTCTTTATGTAAGAGTCTGTATGTAAGTGTCTGTATGTAAGTGTCTAAGTGTGTGTATGTAAGGGTCTGTATGTAAGTGTCTGTATGTAAGTGTCTGTATGTAAGTGTCTGTATGTAAATGTTTGTATGTAAGTGTCTGTATGTAAGTGTCTCAGTGTCTGTTTGTGTCAGTATGTAAGTGTCTGTATGTAAGTGTCTATGTAAGTGTCTGTATGTAAGTGCCTGTATGTAAGTGTCTGTATGTAAGTGTCTGTATGTAAGTGTCTGTATGTAAGTGTGTGTATGTAAGTGTCTGTATGTAAGTGTCTGTATGTAAGTGTCTCAGTATCTGTATGTAAATGTCTTTATGTAAGTGTCTGTATGTAAGTGTCTGTATGTAAGTGTCTGTATGTAAGTCTCAGTGTCTGTATGTCAGTGTGTGTTTGTAAGTGTCTGTATGTAAGTGTCTGTATGTAAGTGTCTGTATTTAAGTGCCTCAGTGTCTGTAAGTAAGTGTCTAAGTAAGTGTCTGTATGTAAGTGTCTGTATGTAAGTGTCTGTATGTTAAGTGTTTGTATGTAAGTGTCTGTATGTGAATATCTCAGTGTCTGTATGTAAGTGTCTGTATGTAAGTGTCTGTATGTAAGTGTCTCAGTGTCTGTATGTAATTGTCTGTATATAAGTGTCTGTATGTAAGTGTCTGTATGTAAGTGTCTGTGTGTTAAGTGTCAGTCCGGCAAAACAACCCCCTACCTCCTCGCGGTGCCGGACGGGCAACTCTGTCGTGGACAGTGCTGTGGGGGGAGTTCCAATTTTGATTGGCTCCTCCCCTCATGGCATATGTGTCCACCACAGGGGCTAAACGGGGGCTCTGGACGGGTGCGAGGGGCTGGTAACCCCTCCACCTTCAATTAATTACCACAAAACCACGAATTAAAGTGAAATATGTAACAACTAAGCTTGTGCCGGAGGCCCCGGGGGGCCAGGCGTCTATGACGTCTCCTGGCCAAACCCCAATTGGCGGAGCCAGGAGATTGAATACCTACCCTCGGGGCTACTCCAGAAACAACGAAAAGCCACTACGGGTGGCCACGTGGAATGTTCGAACGCTCACTGCAGAGGAGAGGCTGCCACTCCTCTGTCGGGAGCTGGACCGGTACCGCCTGGATCTATGCGGCATTCAGGAGGTCCGGTGGACCGGCTCTGGCTCCTGCCACCATGAGGGGTGGACAGTCCTCTACTCGGGGCAGCAGACTGCCAAACAACAGGGTGTGGGTCTTCTTTTGAACAAAAGAATGAAGGGGGCGTGGGAGCGTGGCGGTGAGGTGTGGGAAGCTGTAAGCCCCAGGCTACTTTGGGCTCGCCTTCCCATCAACCGGAGGCGAGGAATGGTGGTCGTGGTTACTTATGCCCCCACCGAAGATGAACATCCGTGGAGGGATGCAGGCAAAGCCGATGAGTCAGATGCCTTCTATGACCTCCTGTCACAGGTGCTGGCTAAAGTGGCCCCTCGGGATAGAGTCATCATGTTGGGTGACTTCAATGCCCGAGTTGGTCATGATACTGGCACCTGGTCTGGAGTGATTGGAGGGCATGGGCCAGATCAGCTCAATAACAATGGTAGGAGGCTGCTAGATTTTTGTGCAGCCCATGGGCTTGTAATTACCAACACGCTGTTCCGGCATCGGCGCATCCACACAACATCATGGATGCATGCCGGGTCCAAGCAAGAACATCTGCTGGACTACATAGTGACGGACCAGCGAATGCGAGCCCATGTCCTTGACACCAGGACCTACCGTGGAGCTGATCTGCCCTCTGACCATCGACTAGTCATCTGTAAGATGCGCCTGCCATTCTTCCACTCCGGTGGTGGGTGTACACCCAGGACCCCATTCCAACCTAAAGTGGCCTGGTCTCAGTTATCTGATGAAAGTTGCAAGCGAGAATTTCATCATCGCTTGCGGCTGGGATTGGCATCGTCCCCGACTCCTCCTGATGTCGAGGGTAAATGGGCGAGGTTTAGGACTGTGACTCATGCAGCTGCAATGGCTGCTTTGGGTACGCGGTCCAGACCTCCCCAGACACCCTGGATGACAGAGGAGTTGTTCAGGATGGTTGAGAAAAAGCGACAGGCCCACTGTCATCGGCTACAGAATCCCACGTCAGAGAATGAGGAGGCTTACCGCAGCCTTCGCTCGGAGGTTCGGAGAGCCGTGAGGCGCTGCAAGGATGGGTGGTGGTCGCGGGTTGCTGAGGAGATGGAGTCTGCCTCAGTGGCCCGTGATCACAAATCGCTATTTAACTCCATCAAAAAAGTAACCTGCAGCGCCACACCTATTACCATCATTAGGGGAAAAAACGATGATCCAATTTCCGACCCCCAGGAACAGGTTCGCAGATTTGCTGAGCATTTCTGTGAGGTCCTGGGGGAGGGAAAATCCCACAGCCAGGAAAACATCGTGGCACAAAGTGAGGATGACCCTGCTGAGGCTGCGGTGCCTCAAATATTGGATGAAGTCACCCCCTGTGAGTGGCTGGCTGAGGTGCCATCTGCTGAGGAAGTATTGAAGGCGATCCGGAGTCTGAGACCAGGAAAGGCAGCGGGCAGAGATGATCTCCCAAGCGAAATGCTGAGGGAGGGTGGCGTTTGTGCACAGACTGCCCTATATGACATCATAACAACAGTCTGGACCACTGGACGGGTTCCGCAGGATTGGAAGGATGCCCTGGTGGTCCCCCTTTTTAAGAAGGGGGACCGCACAGACTGTAACAACTACAGGGGCATCTCACTCCTCAGTGTGCCGGGAAAGGTCCTGGCAAGGATTATTCAGCATCGCCTTGCCGGGCACGCTGAGGAGAGGCTTGCGGAGCCCCAATGCGGTTTCAGGAAAGGGCGGTCCTGCACAGATGCCATATTTTCTGTCCGTCTGCTACAGCAGAGGTGTAGGGAATTCCAACAAGACCTACATCTCTGCTTTATTGACCTGGTCAAGGCCTATGATACCATCAGTAGGCCTGGGCTCTGGGTCGTTCTTCGTGCTTTTGGAGTACCTGACCCTCTGCTCACGATCATTAAGGACCTTCATGATGGTGAGCGGGCCCGGGTAAAACTACGTGGCCGGGAGTCAGAGCCATTCCCTGTACACCTTGGGGTGCGACAGGGATGTCCTCTGGCTCCCACATTATTTAACATCTATTTTGACCACGTAGTTCGTGAAGCCTTCAATAGCTGTACCGGGGGAATCTCCATATGGTACAGATATAATGGGAGGCTAATCGATGCCCGGGTGCGGTCAAGGGATGGCTCCCTATTGCTCAACCACGTTATGTATGCTGATGACTTGGTAATAGCTGCTCAGTCAGAGGAGGAGTTGCAGACGCTGCTGCTGAGACTGGAGCGTGCCACTAAGAGGTGGGGCCTTACCATCAGCCCCACCAAAACTAAGCACCTGCCTGGGTATTTTGTACCATCGGACACTCCACCCCCACAACTCCCAATCGGTGATGGGGCAGTTGTGGAGAGAGTGGAGAGTTTCCCATACCTGGGCAGTGTGCTTATGACTGGCTCCAGTTTAACAGCAGAGGTCTCACTCCGAATCAGTCGAGCGGCAATATCTTTTCATCGGTTGCGTAACGCTGTGTGGAAGCTACCTGGTCTGTCGCTCCGCACTAAGCTTCAGGTCTTCTCGGCCACGGTCATTCCCTCCCTTCTCTACGCTTGCGAAACGTGGACCCCCCTAATGGAACATCTTCGCCGGTTAGAAACATTTAGGCTGACCTGCCTACGATCCATTCTGGGTTTAACCAGACTGGATTGTGTGAGGAGCTCACAAATCCTTGAAAGAAATGGGCAGGGTCCCATCGGTGAGCTCCTCCGGCAGGCAAGGCTGCGATGGCTGGGTCATGTAGCCCGCATGCCCAGCCACCGCATGCCGAAACAGCTTTTGTTTGGCCGGATTGAGGGGGCTAAGCGGGCGCGGCACGGGCTAGAGAAGAGATGGAGTGATGTGGTACAGGAGGACGTGGAGCTGAGTGGACTTGCCGATGACTGGTACCAGCGGTGTCAAGATCGGCCTCTGTGGAGGAGGCTCGTGAAGGATGCTACTGGGCAGTTGGAGGCAGTCGCCCTCCAACAACAACGGAGGGCGGAGGAGCGACGCTCACAACAGCGAGCGGAGCGCCGGGTGGCTAAAGCACAGCAGGTTGGCACAGTAGGGGGCACAGGTGGTGCATCAGCCAGTCATCTCAGTCAGTCGACCCGTGGCACCTGGGTCTGCCCCGTGACCTCCTGCCAGCGGGCGTTCGACACTTCACGTGGCCTCAGGGTGCACATAGCCTGGCACAAGCGTCGTGGTGACGTCACCGCCACTTAGTGGTGAATGGCGGTTGTTGTTGTTGTATGTAAGTATCTCAGTGTCTGTATGTAAGTTTCTGTATGTAAGTGTCTGTATGTAAGTGTCTCAGTGTCTGTATGTAAGTGTCTGTATGTAAGTATCTGTATGTAAATGTCTGTGTGTAAGTGTCTGTATGTAAGTGTCTTAGTGTCTGTATGTAAGTGTCTGTATGTAAGTGTCTGTATGTGTCTGTATGTAAGTGTCTGTATGTAAGTGTCTGTATGTAAGTGTCTGTATGTAAGTGGCTGTATGTAAGTGTCTGTAAGTGTCTGTATGTAAGTATCTGTATGTAAGTGTCTGTATGTAAGTTTCTGTATGTAAGTGTATGTTTGTAAGTGTCTGTATGTAAGTGTCTGTATGTAAGTGCCTGTTTGTAAGTGTCTGTATGTAAGTGTCTGTATATAAATGCCTGTATGTAAGTGTCTGTATGTAAGTGTCTCAGTGTCTGTATGTAAGTGTCTGTATGTAAGTGTCTCAGTGTCTGTATGTAAGTGTCTGTATGTAAGCTTCTGTATGGAAGTGTCTGTAAGTAGTGTCTCTATGTGTCTCAGTGTCTGTATGTAAGTTTCTGTATGTAAGTGTCTGAATGTAAGTGTCTGTATGTAAGTGTCTGTATGTCAGTGTCTCAGTGTCTGTATGTAAGTGTCTGTATGTAAGTGTCTCAGTGTCTGTATGTAAGTGTCTGTATGTAAGCGTCTGTATGTGTCTATGTAAGTGTCTCAGTGTCTATATTTAAGTGTCTGTATGTAAGTGTCTGTATGTAAGTGTCTCAGTGTCTGTATGTAAGTGTATGTAAGTGTCTGTATGTAAGTGTATGTATGTAAGTGTCTTAGTGTCTGTATGTAAGTGTATGTAAGCGTCTGTATGTAAGTGTCTATGTAAGTGTCTCAGTGTCTGTATGTAAGTGTCTGTATGTAATTGTCTGTATGTAAGTGTCTGTATGTAAGTGTCTGTATATAAGTGTCTGTATGTAAGTGTCTGTATGTAAGTGTCTCAGTGTCTGTTTGTCAGTATGTAAGTGTCTGTATGTAAGTGTATGTATGTAAGTGTCTGTATGTAAGTGTCTGTATGTGTCTGTATGTAATTGTCTGTATGCAAGTGTCTGTATGTAAGTGTCTGTATGTAAGTGGCTGTATGTAAGTGTCTGTAAGTGTCTGTATGTAAGTATCTGTATGTAAGTGTCTGTATGTAAGTTTCTGTATGTAAGTGTATGTTTGTAAGTGTCTGTAGTAAGTGTCTGTATGTAAGTGCCTGTTTGTAAGTGTCTGTATGCAAGTGCGTGTATATAAGTGCATGTATGTAAGTGTCTGTATGTAAGTGTCTCAGTGTCTGTATGTAAGTGTCTGTATGTAAGTGTCTCAGTGTCTGTATGTAAGTGTCTGTATGTAAGCTTCTGTATGTAAGTGTCTGTAAGTAGTGGCTCTATGTAAGTGTCTCAGTGTCTGTATGTAAGTGTCTGTATGTAAGTGTCTCAGTGTCTGTATGTAAGTGTCTGTATGTAAGTGTCTGTATGTAAGTGTCTGTATGTAAATGTCTCAGTGTCTGTATGTAAGTGTATGTAAGCGTCTGTATGTAAGTGTCTATGTAAGTGTCTCAGTGTCTGTATGTAAGTGTCTGTATGTAAGTGTCTGTATGTAAGTGTCTTAGTGTCTGTATGTAAGTGTCTGTATGTAATTGTCTGTGTGTAAGTGTCTTTATGTAAGAGTCTGTATGTAAGTGTCTGTATGTAAGTGTCTAAGTGTCTGTATGTAAGTGTCTTTATGTAAGAGTCTGTATGTAAGTGTCTGTATGTAAGTGTCTAAGTGTGTGTATGTAAGGGTCTGTATGTAAGTGTCTGTATGTAAGTGGCTGTATGTAAGTGTCTGTAAGTGTCTGTATGTAAGTATCTGTATGTAAGTGTCTGTATGTAAGTTTCTGTATGTAAGTGTCTCTATGTAAGTATCTGTATGTAAGTGTCTGTATGTCAGTGTCACAGTGTCAGTATGTAACTGTCTGTATGTAAGTGTCTGTATGTAATTGTCTGTATGTAAGTGTCTGTATGTAAGTGTCTGTATGTAAATGTCTCAGTGTCTGTATGTAAGTGTCTGTATGTAAGCGTCTGTATGTAAGTGTCTCAGTGTCTGTATGTAAGTGTCTGTATGTAAGCGTCTGTATGTAAGTGTCTATGTAAGTGTCTCAGTGTCTTTATGTAAATGTCTGTATGTAAGTGTCTCAGTGTCTGTATGTGTCTCAGTGTCTGTATGTAAGTGTCTGTATGTAAGTGTCTCAGTGTCTGTATGTAAGTGTCTGTATGTAAGTGTCTGTATGTAAGTGTGTGTATGTAAGTGTCTGTATGTAAGTGTCTCAGTGTCTGTATGTAAGTGTCTGTATGTAAGTGTCTCAGTGTCTGTATGTAAATGTCTGTATGTAGGTGTCTGTATGTAAGTGTCTTAGTGTCTGTATGTAAGTGTCTGTATGTAATTGTCTGTATGTAAGTGTCTTTATGTAAGAGTCTGTATGTAAGTGTCTGTATGTAAGTGTCTAAGTGTCTGTATGTAAGTGTCTTTATGTAAGAGTCTGTATGTAAGTGTCTGTATGTAAGTGTCTAAGTGTCTGTATGTAAGGGTCTGTATGTAAGTGTCTGTATGTAAGTGTCTGTATGTAAGTGTCTGTATGTAAGTGTTTGTATGTAAGTGTCTGTATGTAAGTGTCTCAGTGTCTGTTTGTGTCAGTATGTAAGTGTCTGTATGTAAGTGTCTGTATGTAAGTCTCAGTGTCTGTATGTCAGTGTGTGTTTGTAAGTGTCTGTATGTAAGTGTCTGTATGTAAGTGTCTGTATTTAAGTGTCTCAGTGTCTGTAAGTAAGTGTCTAAGTAAGTGTCTGTATGTAAGTGTCTGTATGTAAGTGTCTGTAAGTAGTGGCTCTATGTAAGTGTCTCAGTGTCTGTATGTAAGTGTCTGTATGTAAGTGTCTCAGTGTCTGTATGTAAGTGTCTGTATGTAAGTGTCTGTATGTAAGTGTCTGTATGTAAATGTCTCAGTGTCTGTATGTAAGTGTATGTAAGCGTCTGTATGTAAGTGTCTATGTAAGTGTCTCAGTGTCTGTATGTAAGTGTCTGTATGTAAGTGTCTGTATGTAAGTGTCTTAGTGTCTGTATGTAAGTGTCTGTATGTAATTGTCTGTGTGTAAGTGTCTTTATGTAAGAGTCTGTATGTAAGTGTCTGTATGTAAGTGTCTAAGTGTCTGTATGTAAGTGTCTTTATGTAAGAGTCTGTATGTAAGTGTCTGTATGTAAGTGTCTAAGTGTGTGTATGTAAGGGTCTGTATGTAAGTGTCTGTATGTAAGTGGCTGTATGTAAGTGTCTGTAAGTGTCTGTATGTAAGTATCTGTATGTAAGTGTCTGTATGTAAGTTTCTGTATGTAAGTGTCTCTATGTAAGTATCTGTATGTAAGTGTCTGTATGTCAGTGTCACAGTGTCAGTATGTAACTGTCTGTATGTAAGTGTCTGTATGTAATTGTCTGTATGTAAGTGTCTGTATGTAAGTGTCTGTATGTAAATGTCTCAGTGTCTGTATGTAAGTGTCTGTATGTAAGCGTCTGTATGTAAGTGTCTCAGTGTCTGTATGTAAGTGTCTGTATGTAAGCGTCTGTATGTAAGTGTCTATGTAAGTGTCTCAGTGTCTTTATGTAAATGTCTGTATGTAAGTGTCTCAGTGTCTGTATGTGTCTCAGTGTCTGTATGTAAGTGTCTGTATGTAAGTGTCTCAGTGTCTGTATGTAAGTGTCTGTATGTAAGTGTGTGTATGTAAGTGTCTGTATGTAAGTGTCTCAGTGTCTGTATGTAAGTGTCTGTATGTAAGTGTCTCAGTGTCTGTATGTAAATGTCTGTATGTAGGTGTCTGTATGTAAGTGTCTTAGTGTCTGTATGTAAGTGTCTTTATGTAAGAGTCTGTATGTAAGTGTCTGTATGTAAGTGTCTAAGTGTCTGTATGTAAGTGTCTTTATGTAAGAGTCTGTATGTAAGTGTCTGTATGTAAGTGTCTAAGTGTCTGTATGTAAGGGTCTGTATGTAAGTGTCTGTATGTAAGTGTCTGTATGTAAGTGTCTGTATGTAAGTGTTTGTATGTAAGTGTCTGTATGTAAGTGTCTCAGTGTCTGTTTGTGTCAGTATGTAAGTGTCTGTATGTAAGTGTCTGTATGTAAGTCTCAGTGTCTGTATGTCAGTGTGTGTTTGTAAGTGTCTGTATGTAAGTGTCTGTATGTAAGTGTCTGTATTTAAGTGTCTCAGTGTCTGTAAGTAAGTGTCTAAGTAAGTGTCTGTATGTAAGTGTCTGTATGTAAGTGTCTGTAAGTAGTGGCTCTATGTAAGTGTCTCAGTGTCTGTATGTAAGTGTCTGTATGTAAGTGTCTCAGTGTCTGTATGTAAGTGTCTGTATGTAAGTGTCTGTATGTAAGTGTCTGTATGTAAATGTCTCAGTGTCTGTATGTAAGTGTATGTAAGCGTCTGTATGTAAGTGTCTATGTAAGTGTCTCAGTGTCTGTATGTAAGTGTCTGTATGTAAGTGTCTGTATGTAAGTGTCTTAGTGTCTGTATGTAAGTGTCTGTATGTAATTGTCTGTGTGTAAGTGTCTTTATGTAAGAGTCTGTATGTAAGTGTCTGTATGTAAGTGTCTAAGTGTCTGTATGTAAGTGTCTTTATGTAAGAGTCTGTATGTAAGTGTCTGTATGTAAGTGTCTAAGTGTGTGTATGTAAGGGTCTGTATGTAAGTGTCTGTATGTAAGTGGCTGTATGTAAGTGTCTGTAAGTGTCTGTATGTAAGTATCTGTATGTAAGTGTCTGTATGTAAGTTTCTGTATGTAAGTGTCTCTATGTAAGTATCTGTATGTAAGTGTCTGTATGTCAGTGTCACAGTGTCAGTATGTAACTGTCTGTATGTAAGTGTCTGTATGTAATTGTCTGTATGTAAGTGTCTGTATGTAAGTGTCTGTATGTAAATGTCTCAGTGTCTGTATGTAAGTGTCTGTATGTAAGCGTCTGTATGTAAGTGTCTGTATGTAAATGTTTGTATGTAAGTGTCTGTATGTAAGTGTCTCAGTGTCTGTTTGTGTCAGTATGTAAGTGTCTGTATGTAAGTGTCTGTATGTAAGTGTCTGTATGTAAATGTTTGTATGTAAGTGTCTGTATGTAAGTGTCTCAGTGTCTGTTTGTGTCAGTATGTAAGTGTCTGTATGTAAGTGTCTATGTAAGTGTCTGTATGTAAGTGCCTGTATGTAAGTGTCTGTATGTAAGTGTCTGTATGTAAGTGTCTGTATGTAAGTGTGTGTATGTAAGTGTCTGTATGTAAGTGTCTGTATGTAAGTGTCTCAGTATCTGTATGTAAATGTCTTTATGTAAGTGTCTGTATGTAAGTGTCTGTATGTAAGTGTCTGTATGTAAGTCTCAGTGTCTGTATGTCAGTGTGTGTTTGTAAGTGTCTGTATGTAAGTGTCTGTATGTAAGTGTCTGTATTTAAGTGCCTCAGTGTCTGTAAGTAAGTGTCTAAGTAAGTGTCTGTATGTAAGTGTCTGTATGTAAGTGTCTGTATGTTAAGTGTTTGTATGTAAGTGTCTGTATGTGAATATCTCAGTGTCTGTATGTAAGTGTCTGTATGTAAGTGTCTGTATGTAAGTGTCTCAGTGTCTGTATGTAAGCGTCTGTATGTAAGTGTCTGTATGTAAGTGTCTGTATGTAAGTGTCTGTGTGTTAAGTGTCTGTATGTAAGTGTCTGTATGTAAGTATCTCAGTGTCTATATGTAAGTTTCTGTATGTAAGTGTCTGTATGTAAGTGTCTCAGTGTCTGTATGTAAGTGTCTGTATGTAAGTATCTGTATGTAAATGTCTGTGTGTAAGTGTCTGTATGTAAGTGTCTTAGTGTCTGTATGTAAGTGTCTGTATGTAAGTGTCTGTATGTGTCTGTATGTAAGTGTCTGTATGTAAGTGTCTGTATGTAAGTGTCTGTATGTAAGTGGCTGTATGTAAGTGTCTGTAAGTGTCTGTATGTAAGTATCTGTATGTAAGTGTCTGTATGTAAGTTTCTGTATGTAAGTGTATGTTTGTAAGTGTCTGTATGTAAGTGTCTGTATGTAAGTGCCTGTTTGTAAGTGTCTGTATGTAAGTGTCTGTATATAAGTGCCTGTATGTAAGTGTCTGTATGTAAGTGTCTCAGTGTCTGTATGTAAGTGTCTGTATGTAAGTGTCTCAGTGTCTGTATGTAAGTGTCTGTATGTAAGCTTCTGTATGGAAGTGTCTGTAAGTAGTGTCTCTATGTGTCTCAGTGTCTGTATGTAAGTTTCTGTATGTAAGTGTCTGAATGTAAGTGTCTGTATGTAAGTGTCTGTATGTCAGTGTCTCAGTGTCTGTATGTAAGTGTCTGTATGTAAGTGTCTCAGTGTCTGTATGTAAGTGTCTGTATGTAAGCGTCTGTATGTGTCTATGTAAGTGTCTCAGTGTCTATATTTAAGTGTCTGTATGTAAGTGTCTGTATGTAAGTGTCTCAGTGTCTGTATGTAAGTGTATGTAAGTGTCTGTATGTAAGTGTATGTATGTAAGTGTCTTAGTGTCTGTATGTAAGTGTATGTAAGCGTCTGTATGTAAGTGTCTATGTAAGTGTCTCAGTGTCTGTATGTAAGTGTCTGTATGTAATTGTCTGCATGTAAGTGTCTGTATGTAAGTGTCTGTATATAAGTGTCTGTATGTAAGTGTCTGTATGTAAGTGTCTCAGTGTCTGTTTGTGTCAGTATGTAAGTGTCTGTATGTAAGTGTATGTATGTAAGTGTCTGTATGTAAGTGTCTGTATGTGTCTGTATGTAATTGTCTGTATGCAAGTGTCTGTATGTAAGTGTCTGTATGTAAGTGGCTGTATGTAAGTGTCTGTAAGTGTCTGTATGTAAGTATCTGTATGTAAGTGTCTGTATGTAAGTTTCTGTATGTAAGTGTATGTTTGTAAGTGTCTGTAGTAAGTGTCTGTATGTAAGTGCCTGTTTGTAAGTGTCTGTATGCAAGTGCGTGTATATAAGTGCATGTATGTAAGTGTCTGTATGTAAGTGTCTCAGTGTCTGTATGTAAGTGTCTGTATGTAAGTGTCTCAGTGTCTGTATGTAAGTGTCTGTATGTAAGCTTCTGTATGTAAGTGTCTGTAAGTAGTGGCTCTATGTAAGTGTCTCAGTGTCTGTATGTAAGTGTCTGTATGTAAGTGTCTCAGTGTCTGTATGTAAGTGTCTGTATGTAAGTGTCTGTATGTAAGTGTCTGTATGTAAATGTCTCAGTGTCTGTATGTAAGTGTATGTAAGCGTCTGTATGTAAGTGTCTATGTAAGTGTCTCAGTGTCTGTATGTAAGTGTCTGTATGTAAGTGTCTGTATGTAAGTGTCTTAGTGTCTGTATGTAAGTGTCTGTATGTAATTGTCTGTGTGTAAGTGTCTTTATGTAAGAGTCTGTATGTAAGTGTCTGTATGTAAGTGTCTAAGTGTCTGTATGTAAGTGTCTTTATGTAAGAGTCTGTATGTAAGTGTCTGTATGTAAGTGTCTAAGTGTGTGTATGTAAGGGTCTGTATGTAAGTGTCTGTATGTAAGTGGCTGTATGTAAGTGTCTGTAAGTGTCTGTATGTAAGTATCTGTATGTAAGTGTCTGTATGTAAGTTTCTGTATGTAAGTGTCTCTATGTAAGTATCTGTATGTAAGTGTCTGTATGTCAGTGTCACAGTGTCAGTATGTAACTGTCTGTATGTAAGTGTCTGTATGTAATTGTCTGTATGTAAGTGTCTGTATGTAAGTGTCTGTATGTAAATGTCTCAGTGTCTGTATGTAAGTGTCTGTATGTAAGCGTCTGTATGTAAGTGTCTCAGTGTCTGTATGTAAGTGTCTGTATGTAAGCGTCTGTATGTAAGTGTCTATGTAAGTGTCTCAGTGTCTTTATGTAAATGTCTGTATGTAAGTGTCTCAGTGTCTGTATGTGTCTCAGTGTCTGTATGTAAGTGTCTGTATGTAAGTGTCTCAGTGTCTGTATGTAAGTGTCTGTATGTAAGTGTCTGTATGTAAGTGTGTGTATGTAAGTGTCTGTATGTAAGTGTCTCAGTGTCTGTATGTAAGTGTCTGTATGTAAGTGTCTCAGTGTCTGTATGTAAATGTCTGTATGTAGGTGTCTGTATGTAAGTGTCTTAGTGTCTGTATGTAAGTGTCTGTATGTAATTGTCTGTATGTAAGTGTCTTTATGTAAGAGTCTGTATGTAAGTGTCTGTATGTAAGTGTCTAAGTGTCTGTATGTAAGTGTCTTTATGTAAGAGTCTGTATGTAAGTGTCTGTATGTAAGTGTCTAAGTGTCTGTATGTAAGGGTCTGTATGTAAGTGTCTGTATGTAAGTGTCTGTATGTAAGTGTCTGTATGTAAGTGTTTGTATGTAAGTGTCTGTATGTAAGTGTCTCAGTGTCTGTTTGTGTCAGTATGTAAGTGTCTGTATGTAAGTGTCTGTATGTAAGTCTCAGTGTCTGTATGTCAGTGTGTGTTTGTAAGTGTCTGTATGTAAGTGTCTGTATGTAAGTGTCTGTATTTAAGTGTCTCAGTGTCTGTAAGTAAGTGTCTAAGTAAGTGTCTGTATGTAAGTGTCTGTATGTAAGTGTCTGTAAGTAGTGGCTCTATGTAAGTGTCTCAGTGTCTGTATGTAAGTGTCTGTATGTAAGTGTCTCAGTGTCTGTATGTAAGTGTCTGTATGTAAGTGTCTGTATGTAAGTGTCTGTATGTAAATGTCTCAGTGTCTGTATGTAAGTGTATGTAAGCGTCTGTATGTAAGTGTCTATGTAAGTGTCTCAGTGTCTGTATGTAAGTGTCTGTATGTAAGTGTCTGTATGTAAGTGTCTTAGTGTCTGTATGTAAGTGTCTGTATGTAATTGTCTGTGTGTAAGTGTCTTTATGTAAGAGTCTGTATGTAAGTGTCTGTATGTAAGTGTCTAAGTGTCTGTATGTAAGTGTCTTTATGTAAGAGTCTGTATGTAAGTGTCTGTATGTAAGTGTCTAAGTGTGTGTATGTAAGGGTCTGTATGTAAGTGTCTGTATGTAAGTGGCTGTATGTAAGTGTCTGTAAGTGTCTGTATGTAAGTATCTGTATGTAAGTGTCTGTATGTAAGTTTCTGTATGTAAGTGTCTCTATGTAAGTATCTGTATGTAAGTGTCTGTATGTCAGTGTCCCAGTGTCAGTATGTAACTGTCTGTATGTAAGTGTCTGTATGTAATTGTCTGTATGTAAGTGTCTGTATGTAAGTGTCTGTATGTAAATGTCTCAGTGTCTGTATGTAAGTGTCTGTATGTAAGCGTCTGTATGTAAGTGTCTCAGTGTCTGTATGTAAGCTTCTGTATGTAAGTGTCTGTAAGTAGTGGCTCTATGTAAGTTTCTCAGTGTCTGTATGTAAGTGTCTGTATGTAAGTGTCTCAGTGTCTGTATGTAAGTGTCTGTATGTAAGTGTCTGTATGTAAGTGTCTGTATGTAAATGTCTCAGTGTCTGTATGTAAGTGTATGTAAGCGTCTGTATGTAAGTGTCTATGTAAGTGTCTCAGTGTCTGTATGTAAGTGTCTGAAAGTAAGTGTCTGTATGTAAGTGTCTTAGTGTCTGTATGTAAGTGTCTGTATGTAATTGTCTGTGTGTAAGTGTCTTTATGTAAGAGTCTGTATGTAAGTGTCTGTATGTAAGTGTCTAAGTGTCTGTATGTAAGTGTCTTTATGTAAGAGTCTGTATGTAAGTGTCTGTATGTAAGTGTCTAAGTGTGTGTATGTAAGGGTCTGTATGTAAGTGTCTGTATGTAAGTGTCTGTATGTAAGTGTCTGTATGTAAATGTTTGTATGTAAGTGTCTGTATGTAAGTGTCTCAGTGTCTGTTTGTGTCAGTATGTAAGTGTCTGTATGTAAGTGTCTATGTAAGTGTCTGTATGTAAGTGCCTGTATGTAAGTGTCTGTATGTAAGTGTCTGTATGTAAGTGTCTGTATGTAAGTGTGTGTATGTAAGTGTCTGTATGTAAGTGTCTGTATGTAAGTGTCTCAGTATCTGTATGTAAATGTCTTTATGTAAGTGTCTGTATGTAAGTGTCTGTATGTAAGTGTCTGTATGTAAGTCTCAGTGTCTGTATGTCAGTGTGTGTTTGTAAGTGTCTGTATGTAAGTGTCTGTATGTAAGTGTCTGTATTTAAGTGCCTCAGTGTCTGTAAGTAAGTGTCTAAGTAAGTGTCTGTATGTAAGTGTCTGTATGTAAGTGTCTGTATGTTAAGTGTTTGTATGTAAGTGTCTGTATGTGAATATCTCAGTGTCTGTATGTAAGTGTCTGTATGTAAGTGTCTGTATGTAAGTGTCTCAGTGTCTGTATGTAAGTGTCTGTATGTAAGTGTCTGTATGTAAGTGTCTGTATGTAAGTGTCTGTGTGTTAAGTGTCTGTATGTAAGTGTCTGTATGTAAGTATCTCAGTGTCTGTATGTAAGTTTCTGTATGTAAGTGTCTGTATGTAAGTGTCTCAGTGTCTGTATGTAAGTGTCTGTATGTAAGTATCTGTATGTAAATGTCTGTGTGTAAGTGTCTGTATGTAAGTGTCTTAGTGTCTGTATGTAAGTGTCTGTATGTAAGTGTCTGTATGTGTCTGTATGTAAGTGCTTGTATGTAAGTGTCTGTATGTAAGTGTCTGTATGTAAGTGGCTGTATGTAAGTGTCTGTAAGTGTCTGTATGTAAGTATCTGTATGTAAGTGTCTGTATGTAAGTTTCTGTATGTAAGTGTATGTTTGTAAGTGTCTGTATGTAAGTGTCTGTATGTAAGTGCCTGTTTGTAAGTGTCTGTATGTAAGTGTCTGTATATAAGTGCCTGTATGTAAGTGTCTGTATGTAAGTGTCTCAGTGTCTGTATGTAAGTGTCTGTATGTAAGTGTCTCAGTGTCTGTATGTAAGTGTCTGTATGTAAGCTTCTGTATGGAAGTGTCTGTAAGTAGTGTCTCTATGTGTCTCAGTGTCTGTATGTAAGTTTCTGTATGTAAGTGTCTGAATGTAAGTGTCTGTATGTAAGTGTCTGTATGTCAGTGTCTCAGTGTCTGTATGTAAGTGTCTGTATGTAAGTGTCTCAGTGTCTGTATGTAAGTGTCTGTATGTAAGCGTCTGTATGTGTCTATGTAAGTGTCTCAGTGTCTATATTTAAGTGTCTGTATGTAAGTGTCTGTATGTAAGTGTCTCAGTGTCTGTATGTAAGTGTATGTAAGTGTCTGTATGTAAGTTTATGTATGTAAGTGTCTTAGTGTCTGTATGTAAGTGTATGTAAGCGTCTGTATGTAAGTGTGTATGTAAGTGTCTCAGTGTCTGTATGTAAGTGTCTGTATGTAATTGTCTGTATGTAAGTGTCTGTATGTAAGTGTCTGTATGTAAGTTTCTGTATGTAAGTGTCTCTATGTAAGTATCTGTATGTAAGTGTCTGTATGTCAGTGTCACAGTGTCAGTATGTAACTGTCTGTATGTAAGTGTCTGTATGTAATTGTCTGTATGTAAGTGTCTGTATGTAAGTGTCTGTATGTAAATGTCTCAGTGTCTGTATGTAAGTGTCTGTATGTAAGCGTCTGTATGTAAGTGTCTCAGTGTCTGTATGTAAGTGTCTGTATGTAAGCGTCTGTATGTAAGTGTCTATGTAAGTGTCTCAGTGTCTTTATGTAAATGTCTGTATGTAAGTGTCTCAGTGTCTGTATGTGTCTCAGTGTCTGTATGTAAGTGTCTGTATGTAAGTGTCTCAGTGTCTGTATGTAAGTGTCTGTATGTAAGTGTCTGTATGTAAGTGTGTGTATGTAAGTGTCTGTATGTAAGTGTCTCAGTGTCTGTATGTAAGTGTCTGTATGTAAGTGTCTCAGTGTCTGTATGTAAATGTCTGTATGTAGGTGTCTGTATGTAAGTGTCTTAGTGTCTGTATGTAAGTGTCTGTATGTAATTGTCTGTATGTAAGTGTCTTTATGTAAGAGTCTGTATGTAAGTGTCTGTATGTAAGTGTCTAAGTGTCTGTATGTAAGTGTCTTTATGTAAGAGTCTGTATGTAAGTGTCTGTATGTAAGTGTCTAAGTGTCTGTATGTAAGGGTCTGTATGTAAGTGTCTGTATGTAAGTGTCTGTATGTAAGTGTCTGTATGTAAGTGTTTGTATGTAAGTGTCTGTATGTAAGTGTCTCAGTGTCTGTTTGTGTCAGTATGTAAGTGTCTGTATGTAAGTGTCTGTATGTAAGTCTCAGTGTCTGTATGTCAGTGTGTGTTTGTAAGTGTCTGTATGTAAGTGTCTGTATGTAAGTGTCTGTATTTAAGTGTCTCAGTGTCTGTAAGTAAGTGTCTAAGTAAGTGTCTGTATGTAAGTGTCTGTATGTAAGTGTCTGTAAGTAGTGGCTCTATGTAAGTGTCTCAGTGTCTGTATGTAAGTGTCTGTATGTAAGTGTCTCAGTGTCTGTATGTAAGTGTCTGTATGTAAGTGTCTGTATGTAAGTGTCTGTATGTAAATGTCTCAGTGTCTGTATGTAAGTGTATGTAAGCGTCTGTATGTAAGTGTCTATGTAAGTGTCTCAGTGTCTGTATGTAAGTGTCTGTATGTAAGTGTCTGTATGTAAGTGTCTTAGTGTCTGTATGTAAGTGTCTGTATGTAATTGTCTGTGTGTAAGTGTCTTTATGTAAGAGTCTGTATGTAAGTGTCTGTATGTAAGTGTCTAAGTGTCTGTATGTAAGTGTCTTTATGTAAGAGTCTGTATGTAAGTGTCTGTATGTAAGTGTCTAAGTGTGTGTATGTAAGGGTCTGTATGTAAGTGTCTGTATGTAAGTGGCTGTATGTAAGTGTCTGTAAGTGTCTGTATGTAAGTATCTGTATGTAAGTGTCTGTATGTAAGTTTCTGTATGTAAGTGTCTCTATGTAAGTATCTGTATGTAAGTGTCTGTATGTCAGTGTCCCAGTGTCAGTATGTAACTGTCTGTATGTAAGTGTCTGTATGTAATTGTCTGTATGTAAGTGTCTGTATGTAAGTGTCTGTATGTAAGCGTCTGTATGTAAGTGTCTCAGTGTCTGTATGTAAGCTTCTGTATGTAAGTGTCTGTAAGTAGTGGCTCTATGTAAGTTTCTCAGTGTCTGTATGTAAGTGTCTGTATGTAAGTGTCTCAGTGTCTGTATGTAAGTGTCTGTATGTAAGTGTCTGTATGTAAGTGTCTGTATGTAAATGTCTCAGTGTCTGTATGTAAGTGTATGTAAGCGTCTGTATGTAAGTGTCTATGTAAGTGTCTCAGTGTCTGTATGTAAGTGTCTGAAAGTAAGTGTCTGTATGTAAGTGTCTTAGTGTCTGTATGTAAGTGTCTGTATGTAATTGTCTGTGTGTAAGTGTCTTTATGTAAGAGTCTGTATGTAAGTGTCTGTATGTAAGTGTCTAAGTGTCTGTATGTAAGTGTCTTTATGTAAGAGTCTGTATGTAAGTGTCTGTATGTAAGTGTCTAAGTGTGTGTATGTAAGGGTCTGTATGTAAGTGTCTGTATGTAAGTGTCTGTATGTAAGTGTCTGTATGTAAATGTTTGTATGTAAGTGTCTGTATGTAAGTGTCTCAGTGTCTGTTTGTGTCAGTATGTAAGTGTCTGTATGTAAGTGTCTATGTAAGTGTCTGTATGTAAGTGCCTGTATGTAAGTGTCTGTATGTAAGTGTCTGTATGTAAGTGTCTGTATGTAAGTGTGTGTATGTAAGTGTCTGTATGTAAGTGTCTGTATGTAAGTGTCTCAGTATCTGTATGTAAATGTCTTTATGTAAGTGTCTGTATGTAAGTGTCTGTATGTAAGTGTCTGTATGTAAGTCTCAGTGTCTGTATGTCAGTGTGTGTTTGTAAGTGTCTGTATGTAAGTGTCTGTATGTAAGTGTCTGTATTTAAGTGCCTCAGTGTCTGTAAGTAAGTGTCTAAGTAAGTGTCTGTATGTAAGTGTCTGTATGTAAGTGTCTGTATGTTAAGTGTTTGTATGTAAGTGTCTGTATGTGAATATCTCAGTGTCTGTATGTAAGTGTCTGTATGTAAGTGTCTGTATGTAAGTGTCTCAGTGTCTGTATGTAAGTGTCTGTATGTAAGTGTCTGTATGTAAGTGTCTGTATGTAAGTGTCTGTGTGTTAAGTGTCTGTATGTAAGTGTCTGTATGTAAGTATCTCAGTGTCTGTATGTAAGTTTCTGTATGTAAGTGTCTGTATGTAAGTGTCTCAGTGTCTGTATGTAAGTGTCTGTATGTAAGTATCTGTATGTAAATGTCTGTGTGTAAGTGTCTGTATGTAAGTGTCTTAGTGTCTGTATGTAAGTGTCTGTATGTAAGTGTCTGTATGTGTCTGTATGTAAGTGCTTGTATGTAAGTGTCTGTATGTAAGTGTCTGTATGTAAGTGGCTGTATGTAAGTGTCTGTAAGTGTCTGTATGTAAGTATCTGTATGTAAGTGTCTGTATGTAAGTTTCTGTATGTAAGTGTATGTTTGTAAGTGTCTGTATGTAAGTGTCTGTATGTAAGTGCCTGTTTGTAAGTGTCTGTATGTAAGTGTCTGTATATAAGTGCCTGTATGTAAGTGTCTGTATGTAAGTGTCTCAGTGTCTGTATGTAAGTGTCTGTATGTAAGTGTCTCAGTGTCTGTATGTAAGTGTCTGTATGTAAGCTTCTGTATGGAAGTGTCTGTAAGTAGTGTCTCTATGTGTCTCAGTGTCTGTATGTAAGTTTCTGTATGTAAGTGTCTGAATGTAAGCGTCTGTATGTAAGTGTCTGTATGTCAGTGTCTCAGTGTCTGTATGTAAGTGTCTGTATGTAAGTGTCTCAGTGTCTGTATGTAAGTGTCTGTATGTAAGCGTCTGTATGTGTCTATGTAAGTGTCTCAGTGTCTATATTTAAGTGTCTGTATGTAAGTGTCTGTATGTAAGTGTCTCAGTGTCTGTATGTAAGTGTATGTAAGTGTCTGTATGTAAGTTTATGTATGTAAGTGTCTTAGTGTCTGTATGTAAGTGTATGTAAGCGTCTGTATGTAAGTGTCTATGTAAGTGTCTCAGTGTCTGTATGTAAGTGTCTGTATGTAATTGTCTGTATGTAAGTGTCTGTATGTAAGTGTCTGTATATAAGTGTCTGTATGTAAGTGTCTGTATGTAAGTGTCTCAGTGTCTGTTTGTGTCAGTATGTAAGTGTCTGTATGTAAGTGTATGTATGTAAGTGTCTGTATGTAAGTGTCTGTATGTGTCTGTATGTAATTGTCTGTATGCAAGTGTCTGTATGTAAGTGTCTGTATGTAAGTGGCTGTATGTAAGTGTCTGTAAGTGTCTGTATGTAAGTATCTGTATGTAAGTGTCTGTATGTAAGTTTCTGTATGTAAGTGTATGTTTGTAAGTGTCTGTAGTAAGTGTCTGTATGTAAGTGCCTGTTTGTAAGTGTCTGTATGCAAGTGCGTGTATATAAGTGCATGTATGTAAGTGTCTGTATGTAAGTGTCTCAGTGTCTGTATGTAAGTGTCTGTATGTAAGTGTCTCAGTGTCTGTATGTAAGTGTCTGTATGTAAGCTTCTGTATGTAAGTGTCTGTAAGTAGTGGCTCTATGTAAGTGTCTCAGTGTCTGTATGTAAGTGTCTGTATGTAAGTGTCTCAGTGTCTGTATGTAAGTGTCTGTATGTAAGTGTCTGTATGTAAGTGTCTGTATGTAAATGTCTCAGTGTCTGTATGTAAGTGTATGTAAGCGTCTGTATGTAAGTGTCTATGTAAGTGTCTCAGTGTCTGTATGTAAGTGTCTGTATGTAAGTGTCTGTATGTAAGTGTCTTAGTGTCTGTATGTAAGTGTCTGTATGTAATTGTCTGTGTGTAAGTGTCTTTATGTAAGAGTCTGTATGTAAGTGTCTGTATGTAAGTGTCTAAGTGTCTGTATGTAAGTGTCTTTATGTAAGAGTCTGTATGTAAGTGTCTGTATGTAAGTGTCTAAGTGTGTGTATGTAAGGGTCTGTATGTAAGTGTCTGTATGTAAGTGGCTGTATGTAAGTGTCTGTAAGTGTCTGTATGTAAGTATCTGTATGTAAGTGTCTGTATGTAAGTTTCTGTATGTAAGTGTCTCTATGTAAGTATCTGTATGTAAGTGTCTGTATGTCAGTGTCACAGTGTAAGTATGTAACTGTCTGTATGTAAGTGTCTGTATGTAATTGTCTGTATGTAAGTGTCTGTATGTAAGTGTCTGTATGTAAATGTCTCAGTGTCTGTATGTAAGTGTCTGTATGTAAGCGTCTGTATGTAAGTGTCTCAGTGTCTGTATGTAAGTGTCTGTATGTAAGTGTCTGTATGTAAGTGTCTTAGTGTCTGTATGTAAGTGTCTGTATGTAATTGTCTGTGTGTAAGTGTCTTTATGTAAGAGTCTGTATGTAAGTGTCTGTATGTAAGTGTCTAAGTGTCTGTATGTAAGTGTCTTTATGTAAGAGTCTGTATGTAAGTGTCTGTATGTAAGTGTCTAAGTGTGTGTATGTAAGGGTCTGTATGTAAGTGTCTGTATGTAAGTGGCTGTATGTAAGTGTCTGTAAGTGTCTGTATGTAAGTATCTGTATGTAAGTGTCTGTATGTAAGTTTCTGTATGTAAGTGTCTCTATGTAAGTATCTGTATGTAAGTGTCTGTATGTCAGTGTCACAGTGTCAGTATGTAACTGTCTGTATGTAAGTGTCTGTATGTAATTGTCTGTATGTAAGTGTCTGTATGTAAGTGTCTGTATGTAAATGTCTCAGTGTCTGTATGTAAGTGTCTGTATGTAAGCGTCTGTATGTAAGTGTCTCAGTGTCTGTATGTAAGTGTCTGTATGTAAGCGTCTGTATGTAAGTGTCTATGTAAGTGTCTGTATGTAAGTGCCTCAGTGTCTGTAAGTAAGTGTCTAAGTAAGTGTCTGTATGTAAGTTTCTGTATGTAAGTGTCTGTATGTTAAGTGTTTGTATGTAAGTGTCTGTATGTGAATATCTCAGTGTCTGTATGTAAGTGTCTGTATGTAAGTGTCTGTATGTAAGTGTCTCAGTGTCTGTATGTAAGTGTCTGTATGTAAGTGTCTGTATGTAAGTGTCTGTATGTAAGTGTCTGTGTGTTAAGTGTCTGTATGTAAGTGTCTGTATGTAAGTATCTCAGTGTCTGTATGTAAGTTTCTGTATGTAAGTGTCTGTATGTAAGTGTCTCAGTGTCTGTATGTAAGTGTCTGTATGTAAGTATCTGTATGTAAATGTCTGTGTGTAAGTGTCTGTATGTAAGTGTCTTAGTGTCTGTATGTAAGTGTCTGTATGTAAGTGTCTGTATGTGTCTGTATGTAAGTGTCTGTATGTAAGTGTCTGTATGTAAGTGTCTGTATGTAAGTGGCTGTATGTAAGTGTCTGTAAGTGTCTGTATGTAAGTATCTGTATGTAAGTGTCTGTATGTAAGTTTCTGTATGTAAGTGTATGTTTGTAAGTGTCTGTATGTAAGTGTCTGTATGTAAGTGCCTGTTTGTATGTAAGTGATGGGGAGCGATAGTGTAGCGGTTAGCGCGCTGCGCTATGAACCTGGCGACCCGGGTTCGATTCCCGCTCACGGCCAACACCAGTGACGATTATCTGAACCGGTCCCGGGCCTCCCCTAGGTCGACTCAGCCTCAAATGAGTACCTGGTGCGGTGTGTAAACATTGCCACTGGGGAGACAAAGGCGGTCGGGCGTGGTGCTGGCCACCCACCCCCTCGTGTACCGTTCCGGCCTTCATAGGTGCTCGCTAACAGCACTTGCCCCTACAGTCTGTTAAGGCTATATGGGGGATCTTTGTCTTTGTCTTTGTATGTAAGTGTCTCAGTGTCTGTATGTAAGTGTCTGTATGTAAGCTTCTGTATGGAAGTGTCTGTAAGTAGTGTCTCTATGTGTCTCAGTGTCTGTATGTAAGTTTCTGTATGTAAGTGTCTGAATGTAAGTGTCTGTATGTAAGTGTCTGTATGTCAGTGTCTCAGTGTCTGTATGTAAGTGTCTGTATGTAAGTGTCTCAGTGTCTGTATGTAAGTGTCTGTATGTAAGCGTCTGTATGTGTCTATGTAAGTGTCTCAGTGTCTATATTTAAGTGTCTGTATGTAAGTGTCTGTATGTAAGTGTCTCAGTGTCTGTATGTAAGTGTATGTAAGTGTCTGTATGTAAGTGTATGTATGTAAGTGTCTTAGTGTCTGTATGTAAGTGTATGTAAGCGTCTGTATGTAAGTGTCTATGTAAGTGTCTCAGTGTCTGTATGTAAGTGTCTGTATGTAATTGTCTGTATGTAAGTGTCTGTATGTAAGTGTCTGTATATAAGTGTCTGTATGTAAGTGTCTGTATGTAAGTGTCTCAGTGTCTGTTTGTGTCAGTATGTAAGTGTCTGTATGTAAGTGTATGTATGTAAGTGTCTGTATGTAAGTGTCTGTATGTGTCTGTATGTAATTGTCTGTATGCAAGTGTCTGTATGTAAGTGTCTGTATGTAAGTGGCTGTATGTGTCTGTAAGTGTCTGTATGTAAGTATCTGTATGTAAGTGTCTGTATGTAAGTTTCTGTATGTAAGTGTATGTTTGTAAGTGTCTGTAGTAAGTGTCTGTATGTAAGTGCCTGTTTGTAAGTGTCTGTATGCAAGTGCGTGTATATAAGTGCATGTATGTAAGTGTCTGTATGTAAGTGTCTCAGTGTCTGTATGTAAGTGTCTGTATGTAAGTGTCTCAGTGTCTGTATGTAAGTGTCTGTATGTAAGCTTCTGTATGTAAGTGTCTGTAAGTAGTGGCTCTATGTAAGTGTCTCAGTGTCTGTATGTAAGTGTCTGTATGTAAGTGTCTCAGTGTCTGTATGTAAGTGTCTGTATGTAAGTGTCTGTATGTAAGTGTCTGTATGTAAATGTCTCAGTGTCTGTATGTAAGTGTATGTAAGCGTCTGTATGTAAGTGTCTATGTAAGTGTCTCAGTGTCTGTATGTAAGTGTCTGTATGTAAGTGTCTGTATGTAAGTGTCTTAGTGTCTGTATGTAAGTGTCTGTATGTAATTGTCTGTGTGTAAGTGTCTTTATGTAAGAGTCTGTATGTAAGTGTCTGTATGTAAGTGTCTAATTGTCTGTATGTAAGTGTCTTTATGTAAGAGTCTGTATGTAAGTGTCTGTATGTAAGTGTCTAAGTGTGTGTATGTAAGGGTCTGTATGTAAGTGTCTGTATGTAAGTGGCTGTATGTAAGTGTCTGTAAGTGTCTGTATGTAAGTATCTGTATGTAAGTGTCTGTATGTAAGTTTCTGTATGTAAGTGTCTCTATGTAAGTATCTGTATGTAAGTGTCTGTATGTCAGTGTCACAGTGTCAGTATGTAACTGTCTGTATGTAAGTGTCTGTATGTAATTGTCTGTATGTAAGTGTCTGTATGTAAGTGTCTGTATGTAAATGTCTCAGTGTCTGTATGTAAGTGTCTGTATGTAAGCGTCTGTATGTAAGTGTCTCAGTGTCTGTATGTAAGTGTCTGTATGTAAGCGTCTGTATGTAAGTGTCTATGTAAGTGTCTCAGTGTCTTTATGTAAATGTCTGTATGTAAGTGTCTCAGTGTCTGTATGTGTCTCAGTGTCTGTATGTAAGTGTCTGTATGTAAGTGTCTCAGTGTCTGTATGTAAGTGTCTGTATGTAAGTGTCTGTATGTAAGTGTGTGTATGTAAGTGTCTGTATGTAAGTGTCTCAGTGTCTGTATGTAAGTGTCTGTATGTAAGTGTCTCAGTGTCTGTATGTAAATGTCTGTATGTAGGTGTCTGTATGTAAGTGTCTTAGTGTCTGTATGTAAGTGTCTGTATGTAATTGTCTGTATGTAAGTGTCTTTATGTAAGAGTCTGTTGTAAGTGTCTGTATGTAAGTGTCTAAGTGTCTGTATGTAAGTGTCTTTATGTAAGAGTCTGTATGTAAGTGTCTGTATGTAAGTGTCTAAGTGTCTGTATGTAAGGGTCTGTATGTAAGTGTCTGTATGTAAGTGTCTGTATGTAAGTGTCTGTATGTAAGTGTTTGTATGTAAGTGTCTGTATGTAAGTGTCTCAGTGTCTGTTTGTGTCAGTATGTAAGTGTCTGTATGTAAGTGTCTGTATGTAAGTCTCAGTGTCTGTATGTCAGTGTGTGTTTGTAAGTGTCTGTATGTAAGTGTCTGTATGTAAGTGTCTGTATTTAAGTGTCTCAGTGTCTGTAAGTAAGTGTCTAAGTAAGTGTCTGTATGTATGTAAGTGTCTGTATGTAAGTGTCTGTAAGTAGTGGCTCTATGTAAGTGTCTCAGTGTCTGTATGTAAGTGTCTGTATGTAAGTGTCTGTATGTAAGTGTCTGTATGTAAGTGTTTGTATGTAAGTGTCTGTATGTAAATGTCTCAGTGTCTGTATGTAAGTGTATGTAAGCGTCTGTATGTAAGTGTCTATGTAAGTGTCTCAGTGTCTGTATGTAAGTGTCTGTATGTAAGTGTCTTAGTGTCTGTATGTAAGTGTCTGTATGTAATTGTCTGTGTGTAAGTGTCTTTATGTAAGAGTCTGTATGTAAGTGTCTGTATGTAAGTGTCTAAGTGTCTGTATGTAAGTGTCTTTATGTAAGAGTCTGTATGTAAGTGTCTGTATGTAAGTGTCTAAGTGTGTGTATGTAAGGGTCTGTATGTAAGTGTCTGTATGTAAGTGGCTGTATGTAAGTGTCTGTAAGTGTCTGTATGTAAGTATCTGTATGTAAGTGTCTCTATGTAAGTATCTGTATGTAAGTGTCTGTATGTCAGTGTCACAGTGTCAGTATGTAACTGTCTGTATGTAAGTGTCTGTATGTAATTGTCTGTATGTAAGTGTCTGTATGTAAGTGTCTGTATGTAAATGTCTCAGTGTCTGTATGTAAGTGTCTGTATGTAAGCGTCTGTATGTAAGTGTCTCAGTGTCTGTATGTAAGTGTCTGTATGTAAGCGTCTGTATGTAAGTGTCTATGTAAGTGTCTCAGTGTCTTTATGTAAATGTCTGTATGTAAGTGTCTCAGTGTCTGTATGTGTCTCAGTGTCTGTATGTAAGTGTCTGTATGTAAGTGTCTCAGTGTCTGTATGTAAGTGTCTGTATGTAATTGTCTGCATGTAAGTGTCTGTATGTAAGTGTCTGTATATAAGTGTCTGTATGTAAGTGTCTGTATGTAAGTGTCTCAGTGTCTGTTTGTGTCAGTATGTAAGTGTCTGTATGTAAGTGTATGTATGTAAGTGTCTGTATGTAAGTGTCTGTATGTGTCTGTATGTAATTGTCTGTATGCAAGTGTCTGTATGTAAGTGTCTGTATGTAAGTGGCTGTATGTGTCTGTAAGTGTCTGTATGTAAGTATCTGTATGTAAGTGTCTGTATGTAAGTTTCTGTATGTAAGTGTATGTTTGTAAGTGTCTGTAGTAAGTGTCTGTATGTAAGTGCCTGTTTGTAAGTGTCTGTATGCAAGTGCGTGTATATAAGTGCATGTATGTAAGTGTCTGTATGTAAGTGTCTCAGTGTCTGTATGTAAGTGTCTGTATGTAAGTGTCTCAGTGTCTGTATGTAAGTGTCTGTATGTAAGCTTCTGTATGTAAGTGTCTGTAAGTAGTGGCTCTATGTAAGTGTCTCAGTGTCTGTATGTAAGTGTCTGTATGTAAGTGTCTCAGTGTCTGTATGTAAGTGTCTGTATGTAAGTGTCTGTATGTAAGTGTCTGTATGTAAATGTCTCAGTGTCTGTATGTAAGTGTATGTAAGCGTCTGTATGTAAGTGTCTATGTAAGTGTCTCAGTGTCTGTATGTAAGTGTCTGTATGTAAGTGTCTGTATGTAAGTGTCTTAGTGTCTGTATGTAAGTGTCTGTATGTAATTGTCTGTGTGTAAGTGTCTTTATGTAAGAGTCTGTATGTAAGTGTCTGTATGTAAGTGTCTAATTGTCTGTATGTAAGTGTCTTTATGTAAGAGTCTGTATGTAAGTGTCTGTATGTAAGTGTCTAAGTGTGTGTATGTAAGGGTCTGTATGTAAGTGTCTGTATGTAAGTGGCTGTATGTAAGTGTCTGTAAGTGTCTGTATGTAAGTATCTGTATGTAAGTGTCTGTATGTAAGTTTCTGTATGTAAGTGTCTCTATGTAAGTATCTGTATGTAAGTGTCTGTATGTCAGTGTCACAGTGTCAGTATGTAACTGTCTGTATGTAAGTGTCTGTATGTAATTGTCTGTATGTAAGTGTCTGTATGTAAGTGTCTGTATGTAAATGTCTCAGTGTCTGTATGTAAGTGTCTGTATGTAAGCGTCTGTATGTAAGTGTCTCAGTGTCTGTATGTAAGTGTCTGTATGTAAGCGTCTGTATGTAAGTGTCTATGTAAGTGTCTCAGTGTCTTTATGTAAATGTCTGTATGTAAGTGTCTCAGTGTCTGTATGTGTCTCAGTGTCTGTATGTAAGTGTCTGTATGTAAGTGTCTCAGTGTCTGTATGTAAGTGTCTGTATGTAAGTGTCTGTATGTAAGTGTGTGTATGTAAGTGTCTGTATGTAAGTGTCTCAGTGTCTGTATGTAAGTGTCTGTATGTAAGTGTCTCAGTGTCTGTATGTAAATGTCTGTATGTAGGTGTCTGTATGTAAGTGTCTTAGTGTCTGTATGTAAGTGTCTGTATGTAATTGTCTGTATGTAAGTGTCTTTATGTAAGAGTCTGTTGTAAGTGTCTGTATGTAAGTGTCTAAGTGTCTGTATGTAAGTGTCTTTATGTAAGAGTCTGTATGTAAGTGTCTGTATGTAAGTGTCTAAGTGTCTGTATGTAAGGGTCTGTATGTAAGTGTCTGTATGTAAGTGTCTGTATGTAAGTGTCTGTATGTAAGTGTCTGTATGTAAGTGTTTGTATGTAAGTGTCTGTATGTAAGTGTCTCAGTGTCTGTTTGTGTCAGTATGTAAGTGTCTGTATGTAAGTGTCTGTATGTAAGTCTCAGTGTCTGTATGTCAGTGTGTGTTTGTAAGTGTCTGTATGTAAGTGTCTGTATGTAAGTGTCTGTATTTAAGTGTCTCAGTGTCTGTAAGTAAGTGTCTAAGTAAGTGTCTGTATGTATGTAAGTGTCTGTATGTAAGTGTCTGTAAGTAGTGGCTCTATGTAAGTGTCTCAGTGTCTGTATGTAAGTGTCTGTATGTAAGTGTCTGTATGTAAGTGTCTGTATGTAAGTGTTTGTATGTAAGTGTCTGTATGTAAATGTCTCAGTGTCTGTATGTAAGTGTATGTAAGCGTCTGTATGTAAGTGTCTATGTAAGTGTCTCAGTGTCTGTATGTAAGTGTCTGTATGTAAGTGTCTTAGTGTCTGTATGTAAGTGTCTGTATGTAATTGTCTGTGTGTAAGTGTCTTTATGTAAGAGTCTGTATGTAAGTGTCTGTATGTAAGTGTCTAAGTGTCTGTATGTAAGTGTCTTTATGTAAGAGTCTGTATGTAAGTGTCTGTATGTAAGTGTCTAAGTGTGTGTATGTAAGGGTCTGTATGTAAGTGTCTGTATGTAAGTGGCTGTATGTAAGTGTCTGTAAGTGTCTGTATGTAAGTATCTGTATGTAAGTGTCTCTATGTAAGTATCTGTATGTAAGTGTCTGTATGTCAGTGTCACAGTGTCAGTATGTAACTGTCTGTATGTAAGTGTCTGTATGTAATTGTCTGTATGTAAGTGTCTGTATGTAAGTGTCTGTATGTAAATGTCTCAGTGTCTGTATGTAAGTGTCTGTATGTAAGCGTCTGTATGTAAGTGTCTCAGTGTCTGTATGTAAGTGTCTGTATGTAAGCGTCTGTATGTAAGTGTCTATGTAAGTGTCTCAGTGTCTTTATGTAAATGTCTGTATGTAAGTGTCTCAGTGTCTGTATGTGTCTCAGTGTCTGTATGTAAGTGTCTGTATGTAAGTGTCTCAGTGTCTGTATGTAAGTGTCTGTATGTAAGTGTCTGTATGTAAGTGTGTGTATGTAAGTGTCTGTATGTAAGTGTCTCAGTGTCTGTATGTAAGTGTCTGTATGTAAGTGTCTCAGTTTCTGTATGTAAATGTCTGTATGTAGGTGTCTGTATGTAAGTGTCTTAGTGTCTGTATGTAAGTGTCTGTATGTAATTGTCTGTATGTAAGTGTCTTTATGTAAGAGTCTGTATGTAAGTGTCTGTATGTAAGTGTCTAAGTGTCTGTATGTAAGTGTCTAAGTGTCTGTATGTAAGGGTCTGTATGTAAGTGTCTGTATGTAAGTGTCTGTATGTAAGTGTCTGTATGAAAGTGTTTGTATGTAAGTGTCTGTATGTAAGTGTCTCAGTGTCTGTTTGTGTCAGTATGTAAGTGTCTGTATGTAAGTGTCTGTATGTAAGTCTCAGTGTCTGTATGTCAGTGTGTGTTTGTAAGTGTCTGTATGTAAGTGTCTGTATGTAAGTGTCTGTATTTAAGTGTCTCAGTGTCTGTAAGTAAGTGTCTAAGTAAGTGTCTGTATGTAAGTGTCTGTATGTAAGTGTCTGTATGTGAATATCTCAGTGTCTGTATGTAAGTGTCTGTATGTAAGTGTCTGTATGTAAGTGTCTCAGTGTCTGTATGTAAGTGTCTGTATGTAAGTTTCTGTATGTAAGTGTCTGTATGTAAGCGTCTGTATGTTAAGTGTCTGTATGTAAGTGTCTGTATGTAAGTATCTCAGTGTCTGTATGTAAGTTTCTGTATGTAAGTGTCTGTATGTAAGTGTCTCAGTGTCTGTATGTAAGTGTCTGTATGTAAGTTTCTGTATGTAAGTATCTGTATGTAAATGTCTGTGTGTAAGTGTCTTAGTGTCTGTATGTAAGTGTCTGTATGTGTCTGTATGTAAGTGTCTGTATGTAAGTGTCTGTATGTAAGTGTCTGTATGTAAGTGTCTGTATGTAAGTGGCTGTATGTAAGTGTCTGTAAGTGTCTGTATATAAGTATCTGTATGTAAGTGTCTGTATGTAAGTTTCTGTATGTAACTGTCTCTATGTAAGTATCTGTATGTAAGTGTCTGTATGTCAGTGTCACCGTGTCAATATGTAAGTGTCTGTATATAAGTGCCTGTATGTAAGTGTCTGTATGTAAGTGTCTGTGTGTAAGTGTCTGTATGTAAGTGTCTCAGTGTCTGTATATAAGTGTCTGTATGTAAGCGGCTGTATGTAAGTGTCTCAGTGTCTGTATGTAAGTGTCTGTATGTAAGCTTCTGTATGTAAGTGTCTGTAAGTAGTGGCTCTATGTAAGTGTCTCAGTGTCTGTATGTAAGTGTCTGTATGTAAGTGTCTCAGTGTCTGTATGTAAGTGTCTGTATGTAAGTGTCTGTATGTAAGTGTCTGTATGTAAATGTCTCAGTGTCTGTATGTAAGTGTATGTAAGCGTCTGTATGTAAGTGTCTATGTAAGTGTCTCAGTGTCTGTATGTAAGTGTCTGTATGTAAGTGTCTGTATGTAAGTGTCTTAGTGTCTGTATGTAAGTGTCTGTATGTAATTGTCTGTGTGTAAGTGTCTTTATGTAAGAGTCTGTATGTAAGTGTCTGTATGTAAGTGTCTAAGTGTCTGTATGTAAGTGTCTTTATGTAAGAGTCTGTATGTAAGTGTCTGTATGAAAGTGTCTAAGTGTGTGTATGTAAGGGTCTGTATGTAAGTGTCTTTATGTAAGAGTCTGTATGTAAGTGTCTGTATGTAAGTGTCTAAGTGTGTGTATGTAAGGGTCTGTATGTAAGTGTCTGTATGTAAGTGGCTGTATGTAAGTGTCTGTAAGTGTCTGTATGTAAGTATCTGTATGTAAGTGTCTGTATGTAAGTTTCTGTATGTAAGTGTCTCTATGTAAGTATCTGTATGTAAGTGTCTGTATGTCAGTGTCACAGTGTCAGTATGTAACTGTCTGTATGTAAGTGTCTGTATGTAATTGTCTGTATGTAAGTGTCTGTATGTAAGTGTCTGTATGTAAATGTCTCAGTGTCTGTATGTAAGTGTCTGTATGTAAGCGTCTGTATGTAAGTGTCTCAGTGTCTGTATGTAAGTGTCTGTATGTAAGCGTCTGTATGTAAGTGTCTATGTAAGTGTCTCAGTGTCTTTATGTAAATGTCTGTATGTAAGTGTCTCAGTGTCTGTATGTGTCTCAGTGTCTGTATGTAAGTGTCTGTATGTAAGTGTCTCAGTGTCTGTATGTAAGTGTCTGTATGTAAGTGTCTGTATGTAAGTGTGTGTATGTAAGTGTCTGTATGTAAGTGTCTCAGTGTCTGTATGTAAGTGTCTGTATGTAAGTGTCTCAGTTTCTGTATGTAAATGTCTGTATGTAGGTGTCTGTATGTAAGTGTCTTAGTGTCTGTATGTAAGTGTCTGTATGTAATTGTCTGTATGTAAGTGTCTTTATGTAAGAGTCTGTTGTAAGTGTCTGTATGTAAGTGTCTAAGTGTCTGTATGTAAGTGTCTTTATGTAAGAGTCTGTATGTAAGTGTCTGTATGTAAGTGTCTAAGTGTCTGTATGTAAGGGTCTGTATGTAAGTGTCTGTATGTAAGTGTCTGTATGTAAGTGTCTGTATGTAAGTGTCTGTATGTAAGTGTTTGTATGTAAGTGTCTGTATGTAAGTGTCTCAGTGTCTGTTTGTGTCAGTATGTAAGTGTCTGTATGTAAGTGTCTGTATGTAAGTCTCAGTGTCTGTATGTCAGTGTGTGTTTGTAAGTGTCTGTATGTAAGTGTCTGTATGTAAGTGTCTGTATTTAAGTGTCTCAGTGTCTGTAAGTAAGTGTCTAAGTAAGTGTCTGTATGTATGTAAGTGTCTGTATGTAAGTGTCTGTAAGTAGTGGCTCTATGTAAGTGTCTCAGTGTCTGTATGTAAGTGTCTGTATGTAAGTGTCTGTATGTAAGTGTCTGTATGTAAGTGTTTGTATGTAAGTGTCTGTATGTAAATGTCTCAGTGTCTGTATGTAAGTGTATGTAAGCGTCTGTATGTAAGTGTCTATGTAAGTGTCTCAGTGTCTGTATGTAAGTGTCTGTATGTAAGTGTCTTAGTGTCTGTATGTAAGTGTCTGTATGTAATTGTCTGTGTGTAAGTGTCTTTATGTAAGAGTCTGTATGTAAGTGTCTGTATGTAAGTGTCTAAGTGTCTGTATGTAAGTGTCTTTATGTAAGAGTCTGTATGTAAGTGTCTGTATGTAAGTGTCTAAGTGTGTGTATGTAAGGGTCTGTATGTAAGTGTCTGTATGTAAGTGGCTGTATGTAAGTGTCTGTAAGTGTCTGTATGTAAGTATCTGTATGTAAGTGTCTCTATGTAAGTATCTGTATGTAAGTGTCTGTATGTCAGTGTCACAGTGTCAGTATGTAACTGTCTGTATGTAAGTGTCTGTATGTAATTGTCTGTATGTAAGTGTCTGTATGTAAGTGTCTGTATGTAAATGTCTCAGTGTCTGTATGTAAGTGTCTGTATGTAAGCGTCTGTATGTAAGTGTCTCAGTGTCTGTATGTAAGTGTCTGTATGTAAGCGTCTGTATGTAAGTGTCTATGTAAGTGTCTCAGTGTCTTTATGTAAATGTCTGTATGTAAGTGTCTCAGTGTCTGTATGTGTCTCAGTGTCTGTATGTAAGTGTCTGTATGTAAGTGTCTCAGTGTCTGTATGTAAGTGTCTGTATGTAAGTGTCTGTATGTAAGTGTGTGTATGTAAGTGTCTGTATGTAAGTGTCTCAGTGTCTGTATGTAAGTGTCTGTATGTAAGTGTCTCAGTTTCTGTATGTAAATGTCTGTATGTAGGTGTCTGTATGTAAGTGTCTTAGTGTCTGTATGTAAGTGTCTGTATGTAATTGTCTGTATGTAAGTGTCTTTATGTAAGAGTCTGTATGTAAGTGTCTGTATGTAAGTGTCTAAGTGTCTGTATGTAAGTGTCTAAGTGTCTGTATGTAAGGGTCTGTATGTAAGTGTCTGTATGTAAGTGTCTGTATGTAAGTGTCTGTATGAAAGTGTTTGTATGTAAGTGTCTGTATGTAAGTGTCTCAGTGTCTGTTTGTGTCAGTATGTAAGTGTCTGTATGTAAGTGTCTGTATGTAAGTCTCAGTGTCTGTATGTCAGTGTGTGTTTGTAAGTGTCTGTATGTAAGTGTCTGTATGTAAGTGTCTGTATTTAAGTGTCTCAGTGTCTGTAAGTAAGTGTCTAAGTAAGTGTCTGTATGTAAGTGTCTGTATGTAAGTGTCTGTATGTGAATATCTCAGTGTCTGTATGTAAGTGTCTGTATGTAAGTGTCTGTATGTAAGTGTCTCAGTGTCTGTATGTAAGTGTCTGTATGTAAGTTTCTGTATGTAAGTGTCTGTATGTAAGCGTCTGTATGTTAAGTGTCTGTATGTAAGTGTCTGTATGTAAGTATCTCAGTGTCTGTATGTAAGTTTCTGTATGTAAGTGTCTGTATGTAAGTGTCTCAGTGTCTGTATGTAAGTGTCTGTATGTAAGTTTCTGTATGTAAGTATCTGTATGTAAATGTCTGTGTGTAAGTGTCTTAGTGTCTGTATGTAAGTGTCTGTATGTGTCTGTATGTAAGTGTCTGTATGTAAGTGTCTGTATGTAAGTGTCTGTATGTAAGTGTCTGTATGTAAGTGGCTGTATGTAAGTGTCTGTAAGTGTCTGTATATAAGTATCTGTATGTAAGTGTCTGTATGTAAGTTTCTGTATGTAACTGTCTCTATGTAAGTATCTGTATGTAAGTGTCTGTATGTCAGTGTCACCGTGTCAATATGTAAGTGTCTGTATATAAGTGCCTGTATGTAAGTGTCTGTATGTAAGTGTCTGTGTGTAAGTGTCTGTATGTAAGTGTCTCAGTGTCTGTATATAAGTGTCTGTATGTAAGCGGCTGTATGTAAGTGTCTCAGTGTCTGTATGTAAGTGTCTGTATGTAAGCTTCTGTATGTAAGTGTCTGTAAGTAGTGGCTCTATGTAAGTGTCTCAGTGTCTGTATGTAAGTGTCTGTATGTAAGTGTCTCAGTGTCTGTATGTAAGTGTCTGTATGTAAGTGTCTGTATGTAAGTGTCTGTATGTAAATGTCTCAGTGTCTGTATGTAAGTGTATGTAAGCGTCTGTATGTAAGTGTCTATGTAAGTGTCTCAGTGTCTGTATGTAAGTGTCTGTATGTAAGTGTCTGTATGTAAGTGTCTTAGTGTCTGTATGTAAGTGTCTGTATGTAATTGTCTGTGTGTAAGTGTCTTTATGTAAGAGTCTGTATGTAAGTGTCTGTATGTAAGTGTCTAAGTGTCTGTATGTAAGTGTCTTTATGTAAGAGTCTGTATGTAAGTGTCTGTATGAAAGTGTCTAAGTGTGTGTATGTAAGGGTCTGTATGTAAGTGTCTTTATGTAAGAGTCTGTATGTAAGTGTCTGTATGTAAGTGTCTAAGTGTGTGTATGTAAGGGTCTGTATGTAAGTGTCTGTATGTAAGTGGCTGTATGTAAGTGTCTGTAAGTGTCTGTATGTAAGTATCTGTATGTAAGTGTCTGTATGTAAGTTTCTGTATGTAAGTGTCTCTATGTAAGTATCTGTATGTAAGTGTCTGTATGTCAGTGTCACAGTGTCAGTATGTAACTGTCTGTATGTAAGTGTCTGTATGTAATTGTCTGTATGTAAGTGTCTGTATGTAAGTGTCTGTATGTAAATGTCTCAGTGTCTGTATGTAAGTGTCTGTATGTAAGCGTCTGTATGTAAGTGTCTCAGTGTCTGTATGTAAGTGTCTGTATGTAAGCGTCTGTATGTAAGTGTCTATGTAAGTGTCTCAGTGTCTTTATGTAAATGTCTGTATGTAAGTGTCTCAGTGTCTGTATGTGTCTCAGTGTCTGTATGTAAGTGTCTGTATGTAAGTGTCTCAGTGTCTGTATGTAAGTGTCTGTATGTAAGTGTCTGTATGTAAGTGTGTGTATGTAAGTGTCTGTATGTAAGTGTCTCAGTGTCTGTATGTAAGTGTCTGTATGTAAGTGTCTCAGTTTCTGTATGTAAATGTCTGTATGTAGGTGTCTGTATGTAAGTGTCTTAGTGTCTGTATGTAAGTGTCTGTATGTAATTGTCTGTATGTAAGTGTCTTTATGTAAGAGTCTGTATGTAAGTGTCTGTATGTAAGTGTCTAAGTGTCTGTATGTAAGTGTCTTTATGTAAGAGTCTGTATGTAAGTGTCTGTATGTAAGTGTCTAAGTGTCTGTATGTAAGGGTCTGTATGTAAGTGTCTGTATGTAAGTGTCTGTATGTAAGTGTCTGTATGAAAGTGTTTGTATGTAAGTGTCTGTATGTAAGTGTCTCAGTGTCTGTTTGTGTCAGTATGTAAGTGTCTGTATGTAAGTGTCTGTATGTAAGTCTCAGTGTCTGTATGTCAGTGTGTGTTTGTAAGTGTCTGTATGTAAGTGTCTGTATGTAAGTGTCTGTATTTAAGTGTCTCAGTGTCTGTATGTAAGTGTCTGTATGCAAGTGTCTGTATGTAAGTGTCTCAGTGTCTGTATGTAAGTGTCTGTATGTAAGTTTCTGTATGTAAGTGTCTGTATGTAAGCGTCTGTATGTTAAGTGTCTGTATGTAAGTGTCTGTATGTAAGTATCTCAGTGTCTGTATGTAAGTTTCTGTATGTAAGTGTCTGTATGTAAGTGTCTCAGTGTCTGTATGTAAGTGTCTGTATGTAAGTTTCTGTATGTAAGTATCTGTATGTAAATGTCTGTGTGTAAGTGTCTTAGTGTCTGTATGTAAGTGTCTGTATGTGTCTGTATGTAAGTGTCTGTATGTAAGTGTCTGTATTTAAGTGTCTGTATGTAAGTGTCTGTATGTAAGTGGCTGTATGTAAGTGTCTGTAAGTGTCTGTATATAAGTATCTGTATGTAAGTGTCTGTATGTAAGTTTCTGTATGTAACTGTCTCTATGTAAGTATCTGTATGTAAGTGTCTGTATGTCAGTGTCACAGTGTCAATATGTAAGTGTCTGTATATAAGTGCCTGTATGTAAGTGTCTGTATGTAAGTGTCTGTGTGTAAGTGTCTGTATGTAAGTGTCTCAGTGTCTGTATATAAGTGTCTGTATGTAAGCGGCTGTATGTAAGTGTCTCAGTGTCTGTATGTAAGTGTCTGTATGTAAGCTTCTGTATGTAAGTGTCTGTAAGTAGTGGCTCTATGTAAGTGTCTCAGTGTCTGTATGTAAGTGTCTGTATGTAAGTGTCTCAGTGTCTGTATGTAAGTGTCTGTATGTAAGTGTCTGTATGTAAGTGTCTGTATGTAAATGTCTCAGTGTCTGTATGTAAGTGTATGTAAGCGTCTGTATGTAAGTGTCTATGTAAGTGTCTCAGTGTCTGTATGTAAGTGTCTGTATGTAAGTGTCTGTATGTAAGTGTCTTAGTGTCTGTATGTAAGTGTCTGTATGTAATTGTCTGTGTGTAAGTGTCTTTATGTAAGAGTCTGTATGTAAGTGTCTGTATGTAAGTGTCTAAGTGTCTGTATGTAAGTGTCTTTATGTAAGAGTCTGTATGTAAGTGTCTGTATGTAAGTGTCTAAGTGTGTGTATGTAAGGGTCTGTATGTAAGTGTCTGTATGTAAGTGGCTGTATGTAAGTGTCTGTAAGTGTCTGTATGTAAGTATCTGTATGTAAGTGTCTGTATGTAAGTTTCTGTATGTAAGTGTCTCTATGTAAGTATCTGTATGTAAGTGTCTGTATGTCAGTGTCACAGTGTCAGTATGTAACTGTCTGTATGTAAGTGTCTGTATGTAATTGTCTGTATGTAAGTGTCTGTATGTAAGTGTCTGTATGTAAATGTCTCAGTGTCTGTATGTAAGTGTCTGTATGTAAGCGTCTGTATGTAAGTGTCTCAGTGTCTGTATGTAAGTGTCTGTATGTAAGCGTCTGTATGTAAGTGTCTATGTAAGTGTCTCAGTGTCTTTATGTAAATGTCTGTATGTAAGTGTCTCAGTGTCTGTATGTGTCTCAGTGTCTGTATGTAAGTGTCTGTATGTAAGTGTCTCAGTGTCTGTATGTAAGTGTCTGTATGTAAGTGTCTGTATGTAAGTGTGTGTATGTAAGTGTCTGTATGTAAGTGTCTCAGTGTCTGTATGTAAGTGTCTGTATGTAAGTGTCTCAGTGTCTGTATGTAAATGTCTGTATGTAGGTGTCTGTATGTAAGTGTCTTAGTGTCTGTATGTAAGTGTCTGTATGTAATTGTCTGTATGTAAGTGTCTTTATGTAAGAGTCTGTATGTAAGTGTCTGTATGTAAGTGTCTAAGTGTCTGTATGTAAGGGTCTGTATGTAAGTGTCTGTATGTAAGTGTCTGTATGTAAGTGTCTGTATGTAAGTGTTTGTATGTAAGTGTCTGTATGTAAGTGTCTCAGTGTCTGTTTGTGTCAGTATGTAAGTGTCTGTATGTAAGTGTCTGTATGTAAGTCTCAGTGTCTGTATGTCAGTGTGTGTTTGTAAGTGTCTGTATGTAAGTGTCTGTATGTAAGTGTCTGTATTTAAGTGTCTCAGTGTCTGTAAGTAAGTGTCTAAGTAAGTGTCTGTATGTAAGTGTCTGTATGTAAGTGTCTGTAAGTAGTGGCTCTATGTAAGTGTCTCAGTGTCTGTATGTAAGTGTCTGTATGTAAGTGTCTCAGTGTCTGTATGTAAGTGTCTGTATGTAAGTGTCTGTATGTAAGTGTCTGTATGTAAATGTCTCAGTGTCTGTATGTAAGTGTATGTAAGCGTCTGTATGTAAGTGTCTATGTAAGTGTCTCAGTGTCTGTATGTAAGTGTCTGTATGTAAGTGTCTGTATGTAAGTGTCTTAGTGTCTGTATGTAAGTGTCTGTATGTAATTGTCTGTGTGTAAGTGTTTTTATGTAAGAGTCTGTATGTAAGTGTCTGTATGTAAGTGTCTAAGTGTCTGTATGTAAGTGTCTTTATGTAAGAGTCTGTATGTAAGTGTCTGTATGTAAGTGTCTAAGTGTGTGTATGTAAGGGTCTGTATGTAAGTGTCTGTATGTAAGTGGCTGTATGTAAGTGTCTGTAAGTGTCTGTATGTAAGTATCTGTATGTAAGTGTCTGTATGTAAGTTTCTGTATGTAAGTGTCTCTATGTAAGTATCTGTATGTAAGTGTCTGTATGTCAGTGTCACAGTGTCAGTATGTAACTGTCTGTATGTAAGTGTCTGTATGTAATTGTCTGTATGTAAGTGTCTGTATGTAAGTGTCTGTATGTAAATGTCTCAGTGTCTGTATGTAAGTGTCTGTATGTAAGCATCTGTATGTAAGTGTCTCAGTGTCTGTATGTAAGTGTCTGTATGTAAGCGTCTGTATGTAAGTGTCTATGTAAGTGTCTCAGTGTCTTTATGTAAATGTCTGTATGTAAGTGTCTCAGTGTCTGTATGTGTCTCAGTGTCTGTATGTAAGTGTCTGTATGTAAGTGTCTCAGTGTCTGTATGTAAGTGTCTGTATGTAAGTGTCTGTATGTAAGTGTGTGTATGTAAGTGTCTGTATGTAAGTGTCTCAGTGTCTGTATGTAAGTGTCTGTATGTAAGTGTCTCAGTGTCTGTATGTAAATGTCTGTATGTAGGTGTCTGTATGTAAGTGTCTTAGTGTCTGTATGTAAGTGTCTGTATGTAATTGTCTGTATGTAAGTGTCTTTATGTAAGAGTCTGTATGTAAGTGTCTGTATGTAAGTGTCTAAGTGTCTGTATGTAAGTGTCTTTATGTAAGAGTCTGTATGTAAGTGTCTGTATGTAAGTGTCTAAGTGTCTGTATGTAAGGGTCTGTATGTAAGTGTCTGTATGTAAGTGTCTGTATGTAAGTGTCTCTATGTAAGTGTTTGTATGTAAGTGTCTGTATGTAAGTGTCTCAGTGTCTGTTTGTGTCAGTATGTAAGTGTCTGTATGTAAGTGTCTGTATGTAAGTCTCAGTGTCTGTATGTCAGTGTGTGTTTGTAAGTGTCTGTATGTAAGTGTCTGTATGTAAGTGTCTGTATTTAAGTGTCTCAGTGTCTGTAAGTAAGTGTCTAAGTAAGTGTCTGTATGTAAGTGTCTGTATGTAAGTGTCTGTATGTTAAGTGTTTATATGTAAGTGTCTGTATGTGAATATCTCAGTGTCTGTATGTAAGTGTCTGTATGTAAGTGTCTGTATGTAAGTGTCTCAGTGTCTGTATGTAAGTGTCTGTATGTAAGTTTCTGTATGTAAGTGTCTGTATGTAAGCGTCTGTATGTTAAGTGTCTGTATGTAAGTGTCTGTATGTAAGTATCTCAGTGTCTGTATGTAAGTTTCTGTATGTAAGTGTCTGTATGTAAGTGTCTCAGTGTCTGTATGTAAGTTTCTGTATGTAAGTATCTGTATGTAAATGTCTGTGTGTAAGTGTCTTAGTGTCTGTATGTAAGTGTCTGTATGTGTCTGTATGTAAGTGTCTGTATGTAAGTGTCTGTATGTAAGTGTCTGTATGTAAGTGTCTGTATGTAAGTGGCTGTATGTAAGTGTCTGTAAGTGTCTGTATATAAGTATCTGTATGTAAGTGTCTGTATGTAAGTTTCTGTATGTAACTGTCTCTATGTAAGTATCTGTATGTAAGTGTCTGTATGTCAGTGTCACAGTGTCAATATGTAAGTGTCTGTATATAAGTGCCTGTATGTAAGTGTCTGTATGTAAGTGTCTGTGTGTAAGTGTCTGTATGTAAGTGTCTCAGTGTCTGTATATAAGTGTCTGTATGTAAGCGGCTGTATGTAAGTGTCTCAGTGTCTGTATGTAAGTGTCTGTATGTAAGTGTCTGTATGTAAGTGTCTCAGTGTTTGTATGTAAGTGTCTGTATGTAAGCGTCTGTATGTAAGTGTCTATTTAAGTGTCTCAGTGTCTTTATGTAAGTGTCTGTATGTAAGTGTCTCAGTGTCTGTATGTAAGTGTCTCAGTGTCTGTATGTAAGTGTCTGTATGTAAGTGTCTCAGTGTCTGTATGTAAGTGTCTGTATGTAAGTGTCTGTATGTAAGTGTCTGTATGTAAGTGTCTGTATGTAAGTGGCTGTATGTAAGTGTCCGTATGTAAGTGTCTGTATGTAAGTGTCTGTATGTGTCTGTATGTAAGTGTCTGTATGTAAGTGTCTGTATGTAAGTGTCTGTATGTAAGTGTCTGTATGTAAGTGTCTGTATGTTAAGTGTCTGTATGTAAGTGTCTGTATGTAAGTATCTCAGTGTCTGTATGTAAGTTTCTGTATGTAAGTGTCTGTATGTAAGTGTCTCAGTGTCTGTATGTAAGTGTCTGTATGTAAGTATCTGTATGTAAATGTCTGTGTGTAAGTGTCTGTATGTAAGTGTCTTAGTGTCTGTATGTAAGTGTCTGTATGTAAGTGTCTGTATGTGTCTGTATGTAAGTGTCTGTATGCAAGTGTCTGTATGTAAGTGTCTGTATGTAAGTGGCTGTATGTAAGTGTCTGTAAGTAAGTGTCTGTATGTAAGTGTCTGTATGTAAGTGTTTGTATGTAAGTGTACGTATGTAAGTGTCTCAGTGTCTGTTTGTAAGTGTCAGTATGCAAGTGTCTGTATGTAAGTGTCTATGTAAGTGTCTGTATTTAAGTGCCTGTATGTAAGTGTCTGTATGTCAGTGTGTGTTTGGAAGTGTCTGTGTGTAAGTGTCTGTATGTAAGTGTCTCAGTGTCTGTATATAAGTGTCTGTATGTAAGCGTCTGTATGTAAGTGTCTCAGTGTCTGTATGTAAGTGTCTGTATGTAAGTGTCTGTATGTAAGTGTCTCAGTGTCTGTATGTAAGTGTCTATGTAAGTGTCTCAGTGTCTTTATGTAAGTGTCTGTATGTAAGTGTCTCAGTGTCTGTATGTAAGTGTCTCAGTGTCTGTATGTAAGTGTCTGTATGTAAGTGTCTCAGTGTCTGTATGTAAGTGTCTGTATGTAAGTGTCTGTATGTAAGTGTCTCAGTGTCTGTATGTAAGTGTCTGTATGTAAGCGTCTGTATGTAAGTGTCTATGTAAGTGTCTCAGTGTCTTTATGTAAATGTCTGTATGTAAGTGTCTCAGTGTCTGTATGTAAGTGTCTCAGTGTCTGTATGTAAGTGTCTGTATGTAAGTGTCTCAGTGTCTGTATGTAAGTGTCTATGTAAGTGTCTCAGTGTCTTTATGTAAGTGTCTGTATGTAAGTGTCTCAGTGTCTGTATGTAAGTGTCTCAGTGTCTGTATGTAAGTGTCTGTATGTAAGTGTCTCAGTGTCTGTATGTAAGTGTCTGTATGTAAGTGTCTGTATGTAAGTGTCTCAGTGTCTGTATGTAAGTTTCTGTATGTAAGCGTCTGTATGTAAGTGTCTATGTAAGTGTCTCAGTGTCTTTATGTAAATGTCTGTATGTAAGTGTCTCAGTGTCTGTATGTAAGTGTCTCAGTGTCTGTATGTAAGTGTCTGTATGTAAGTGTCTCATTGTCAGTATGTAAGTGTCTGTATGTAAGTGTCTGTATGTAAGTGTGTGTATGTAAGTGTCTGTATGTAAGTGTCTCAGTGTCTGTATGTAAGTGTCTGCATGTAAGTGTCTCAGTGTCTGTATGTAAATGTCTGTATGTAAGTGTCTGTATGTAATTGTCTGTATGTAAGTGTCTTTATGTAAGAGTCTGTATGTAAGTGTCTGTATGTAAGTGTCTAAGTGTCTGTATGTAAGTGTCTTTATGTAAGAGTCTGTATGTAAGTGTCTGTATGTAAGTGTCTAAGTGTCTGTATGTAAGGGTCTGTATGTAAGTGTCTGTATGTAAGTGTCTGTGTGTAAGGGTCTATATGTAAGTGTTTGTATGTAAGTGTCTGTATGTAAGTGTCTCAGTGTCTGTTTGTGTCAGTATGTAAGTGTCTGTATGTAAGTGTCTATGTAAGTGTATGTATGTAAGTGCCTGTATGTAAGTGTATGTATGTAAGTGTGTGTATGTAAGTGTCTGTATGTAAGTGTCTGTATGTAAGTATCTCTATGTAAATGTCTGTGTGTAAGTGTCTGTATGTAAGTGTCTTAGTGTCTGTATGTAAGTGTCTGTATGTAAGTGTCTGTATGTGTCTGTATGTAAGTGTCTGTATGTAAGTGTCTGTATGTAAGTGTCTGTATGTAAGTGTCTGTATGTAAGTGGCTGTATGTAAGTGTCTGTAAGTGTCTGTATGTAAGTATCTGTATGTAAGTGTCTGTATGTAAGTTTCTGTATGTAAGTGTCTCTATGTAGGTATCTGTATGTAAGTGTCTGTATGTCAGTGTCACAGTGTCAGTATGTAACTGTCTGTATGTAAGTGTCTGTATGTAATTGTCTGTATGTAAGTGTCTGTATGTAAGTGTCTGTATGTAAATGTCTCAGTGTCTGTATGTAAGTGTCTGTATGTAAGCGTCTGTATGTAAGTGTCTCAGTGTCTGTATGTAAGTGTCTGTATGTAAGCGTCTGTATGTAAGTGTCTATGTAAGTGTCTCAGTGTCTTTATGTAAATGTCTGTATGTAAGTGTCTCAGTGTCTGTATGTGTCTCAGTGTCTGTATGTAAGTGTCTGTATGTAAATGTCTCAGTGTCTGTATGTAAGTGTCTGTATGTAAGTGTCTGTATGTAAGTGTGTGTATGTAAGTGTCTGTATGTAAGTGTCTCAGTGTCTGTATGTAAGTGTCTGTATGTAAGTGTCTCAGTGTCTGTATGTAAATGTCTGTATGTAAGTGTCTGTATGTAAGTGTCTTAGTGTCTGTATGTAAGTGTCTGTATGTAATTGTCTGTATGTAAGTGTCTTTATGTAAGAGTCTGTATGTAAGTGTCTGTATGTAAGTGTCTCAGTGTCTGTATGTAAGTGTCTTTATGTAAGAGTCTGTATGTAAGTGTCTGTATGTAAGTGTCTAAGTGTCTGTATGTAAGGGTCTGTATGTAAGTGTCTGTATGTAAGTGTCTGTATGTAAGTGTCTGTATGTAAGTGTTTGTATGTAAGTGTCTGTATGTAAGTGTCTCAGTGTCTGTTTGTGTCAGTATGTAAGTGTCTGTATGTAAGTGTCTGTATGTAAGTGTGTGTATGTAAGTGTCTGTATGTGTCTGTATGTAAGTGTCTCAGTGTCTGTATGTAAATGTCTTTATGTAAGTGTCTGTATGTAAGTGTCTGTATGTAAGTGTCTGTATGTAAGTCTCAGTGTCTGTATGTCAGTGTGTGTTTGTAAGTGTCTGTATGTAAGTGTCTGTATGTTAAGTGTTTATATGTAAGTGTCTGTATCTGAATATCTCAGTGTCTGTATGTAAGTGTCTGTATGTAAGTGTCTGTATGTAATTGTCTCAGTGTCTGTATGTAAGTGTCTGTATGTAAGTTTCTGTATGTAAGTGTCTGTATGTAAGTGTCTGTATGTTAAGTGTCTGTATGTAAGTGTCTGTATGTAAGTATCTCAGTGTCTGTATGTAAGTTTCTGTATGTAAGTGTCTGTATGTAAGTGTCTCAGTGTCTGTATGTAAGTGTCTGTATGTAAGTGTCTGTATGTAAGTATCTGTATGTAAATATCTGTGTGTAAGTGTCTGTATGTAAGTGTCTTAGTGTCTGTATGTAAGTGTCTGTATGTAAGTGTCTGTATGTGTCTGTATGTAAGTGTCTGTATGTAAGTGTCTGTATGTAAGTGTCTGTATGTAAGTGGCTGTATGTAAGTGTCTGTAAGTGTCTATATGTAAGTATCTGTATGTAAGTGTCTGTATGTACGTTTCTGTATGTAAGTGTATGTTTGTAAGTGTCTGTATGTAAGTGTCTGTATGTAAGTGTCTCAGTGTCTGTATGTAAGTGTATGTAAGTGTCTGTATGTAAGTGTCTGTATGTAAGTGTCTCAGTGTCTGTAAGTAAGTGTATGTAAGCGTCTGTATGTAAGTGTCTGTATGTAAGTGTTTGTATGTAAGTGTCTCAGTATCTGTATGTAAATGTCTTTATGTAAGTGTCTGTATGTAAGTGTCTCAGTGTCTGTTTGTGTCAGTATGTAAGTGTCTGTATGTAAGTGTCTGTATGTAAGTGTCTATGTAAGTGTCTCAGTGTCTGTATGTAAGTGTATGTATGTAAGTGTCTGTATGTAAGTGTCTTAGTGTCTGTATGTAAGTGTCTGTATGTAATTGTCTGTATGTAAGTGTCTTTATGTAAGAGTCTGTATGTAAGTGTCTGTATGTAAGTGTCTAAGTGTCTGTATGTAAGTGTCTTTATGTAAGAGTCTGTATGTAAGTGTCTCAGTGTCTGTTTGTGTCAGTATGTAAGTGTCTGTATGTAAGTGTCTGTATGTAAGTGTCTATGTAAGTGTCTCAGTGTCTGTATGTAAGTGTATATATGTAAGTGTCTGTATGTAAGTGTCTTAGTGTCTGTATGTAAGTGTCTGTATGTAATTGTCTGTATGTAAGTGTCTTTATGTAAGAGTCTGTATGTAAGTGTCTGTATGTAAGTGTCTAAGTGTCTGTATGTAAGTGTCTTTATGTAAGAGTCTGTATGTAAGTGTCTGTATGTAAGTGTCTAAGTGTGTGTATGTAAGGGTCTGTATGTAAGTGTCTGTATGTAAGTGTCTGTATGTAAGTGTCTGTATGTAAGTGTTTGTATGTAAGTGTCTGTATGTAAGTGTCTCAGTGTCTGTTTGTGTCAGTATGTAAGTGTCTGTATGTAAGTGTCTATGAAAGTGTCTGTATGTAAGTGCCTGTATGTAAGTGTCTGTATGTAAGTGTCTGTATGTAAGTGTCTCTATGTAAGTGTGTGTATGTAAGTGTCTGTATGTAAGTGTCTGTATGTAAGTGTCTCACTATCTGTATATAAATGTCTTTATGTAAGTGTCTGTATGTAAGTGTCTGTATGTAAGTGTCTGTATGTAAGTCTCAGTGTCTGTATGTCAGTGTGTGTTTGTAAGTGTCTGTATGTAAGTGTCTGTATTTAAGTGTCTCAGTGTCTGTAAGTAAGTGTCTAAGTAATTGTCTGTATGTAAGTGCCTGTATGTAAGTGTCTGTATGTAAGTGTCTCGGTGTCTGTATGTAAGTGTCTGTATGTAAGTGTCTCAGTGTCTGTATGTAAGTGTCTGTATGCAAGCTTCTGTATGTAAGTGTCTGTAAGTAGTGTCTCTATGTAAGTGTCTCAGTGTCTGTATGTAAGTGTCTGTATGTAAGTGTCTCAATGTAAGTGTCTGTATGTAAGTGTCTGTATGTCAGTGTCACAGTGTCTGTATGTAAATGTCTGTATGTAAGTGTCTCAGTGTCTGTATGTAAGTGTCTGTATGTAAGCATCTGTATGTGTCTATGTAAGTGTCTCAGTGTCTGTATGTAAGTGTCTGTATGTAAGTGTCTGTATGTAAGTGTCTCAGTGTCTGTATGTAAGTGTATGTAAGTGTCTGTATGTAAGTGTCTGTATGTAAGTGTCTCAGTGTCTGTATGTAAGTGTATGTAAGCGTCTGTATGTAAGTGTCTATGTAAGTGTCTCAGTGTCTGTATGTAATTGTTTGTATGTAAGTGTCTGTATGTAAGTGTCTCAGTGTCTGTATGTAAGTGTCTGTATGTAATTGTCTGTATGTAAGTGTCTTTATGTAAGAGTCTGTATGTAAGTGTATGTATGTGTCTAAGTGTCTGTATGTAAGTGTCTCTATGTAAGAGTCTGTATGTAAGTGTCTGTATGTAAGTGTCTAAGTGTCTGTATGTAAGGGTCTGTATGTAAGTGTCTATATGTAAGTGTCTGTATGTAAGTGTTTGTATGTAAGTGTACGTATGTAAGTGTCTCAGTGTCTGTTTGTAAGTGTCAGTATGCAAGTGTCTGTATGTAAGTGTCTATGTAAGTGTCTGTATTTAAGTGCCTGTATGTAAGTGTCTGTATGTAAGTGTCTGTATGTAAGTGTCTGTATGTAAGTGTCTGTATGTAAGTGTCTCAGTATCTGTATGTAAATGTCTGTATGTAAGTGTCTGTATGTAAGTGTCTCTATGTAAGTCTCAGTGTCTGTATGTCAGTGTGTGTTTGGAAGTGTCTGTGTGTAAGTGTCTGTATGTAAGTGTCTCAGTGTCTGTATATAAGTGTCTGTATGTAAGCGTCTGTATGTAAGTGTCTCAGTGTCTGTATGTAAGTGTCTGTATGTAAGTGTCTGTATGTAAGTGTCTCAGTGTCTGTATGTAAGTGTCTATGTAAGTGTCTCAGTGTCTTTATGTAAGTGTCTGTATGTAAGTGTCTCAGTGTCTGTATGTAAGTGTCTCAGTGTCTGTATGTAAGTGTCTGTATGTAAGTGTCTCAGTGTCTGTATGTAAGTGTCTGTATGTAAGTGTCTGTATGTAAGTGTCTCAGTGTCTGTATGTAAGTGTCTGTATGTAAGCGTCTGTATGTAAGTGTCTATGTAAGTGTCTCAGTGTCTTTATGTAAATGTCTGTATGTAAGTGTCTCAGTGTCTGTATGTAAGTGTCTCAGTGTCTGTATGTAAGTGTCTGTATGTAAGTGTCTCAGTGTCTGTATGTAAGTGTCTGTATGTAAGTGTCTGTATGTAAGTGTGTGTATGTAAGTGTCTGTATGTAAGTGTCTCAGTGTCTGTATGTAAGTGTCTGCATGTAAGTGTCTCAGTGTCTGTATGTAAATGTCTGTATGTAAGTGTCTGTATGTAAGTGTCTTAGTGTCTGTATGTAAGTGTCTGTATGTAATTGTCTGTATGTAAGTGTCTTTATGTAAGAGTCTGTATGTAAGTGTCTGTATGTAAGTGTCTAAGTGTCTGTATGTAAGTGTCTTTATGTAAGAGTCTGTATGTAAGTGTCTGTATGTAAGTGTCTAAGTGTCTGTATGTAAGGGTCTGTATGTAAGTGTCTGTATGTAAGTGTCTGTGTGTAAGGGTCTATATGTAAGTGTTTGTATGTAAGTGTCTGTATGTAAGTGTCTCAGTGTCTGTTTGTGTCAGTATGTAAGTGTCTGTATGTAAGTGTCTATGTAAGTGTATGTATGTAAGTGCCTGTATGTAAGTGTCTGTATGTAAGTGTGTGTATGTAAGTGTCTGTATGTAAGTGTCTGTATGTAAGTATCTCTATGTAAATGTCTGTGTGTAAGTGTCTGTATGTAAGTGTCTTAGTGTCTGTATGTAAGTGTCTGTATGTAAGTGTCTGTATGTGTCTGTATGTAAGTGTCTGTATGTAAGTGTCTGTATGTAAGTGTCTTTATGTAAGTGTCTGTATGTAAGTGGCTGTATGTAAGTGTCTGTAAGTGTCTGTATGTAAGTATCTGTATGTAAGTGTCTGTATGTAAGTTTCTGTATGTAAGTGTCTCTATGTAAGTATCTGTATGTAAGTGTCTGTATGTCAGTGTCACAGTGTCAGTATGTAACTGTCTGTATGTAAGTGTCTGTATGTAATTGTTTGTATGTAAGTGTCTGTATGTAAGTGTCTGTATGTAAATGTCTCAGTGTCTGTATGTAAGTGTCTGTATGTAAGCGTCTGTATGTAAGTGTCTCAGTGTCTGTATGTAAGTGTCTGTATGTAAGCGTCTGTATGTAAGTGTCTATGTAAGTGTCTCAGTGTCTTTATGTAAATGTCTGTATGTAAGTGTCTCAGTGTCTGTATGTGTCTCAGTGTCTGTATGTAAGTGTCTGTATGTAAGTGTCTCAGTGTCTGTATGTAAGTGTCTGTATGTAAGTGTCTGTATGTAAGTGTGTGTATGTAAGTGTCTGTATGTAAGTGTCTCAGTGTCTGTATGTAAGTGTCTGTATGTAAGTGTCTCAGTGTCTGTATGTAAATGTCTGTATGTAAGTGTCTTAGTGTCTGTATGTAAGTGTCTGTATGTAATTGTCTGTATGTAAGTGTCTTTATGTAAGAGTCTGTATGTAAGTGTCTGTATGTAAGTGTCTAAGTGTCTGTATGTAAGTGTCTTTATGTAAGAGTCTGTATGTAAGTGTCTGTATGTAAGTGTCTAAGTGTCTGTATGTAAGGGTCTGTATGTAAGTGTCTGTATGTAAGTGTCTGTATGTAAGTGTCTGTATGTAAGTGTTTGTATGTAAGTGTCTGTATGTAAGTGTCTCAGTGTCTGTTTGTGTCAGTATGTAAGTGTCTGTATGTAAGTGTCTGTATGTAAGTGTGTGTATGTAAGTGTCTGTATGTGTCTGTATGTAAGTGTCTCAGTGTCTGTATGTAAATGTCTTTATGTAAGTGTCTGTATGTAAGTGTCTGTATGTAAGTGTCTGTATGTAAGTCTCAGTGTCTGTATGTCAGTGTGTGTTTGTAAGTGTCTGTATGTAAGTGTCTGTATGTAAGTGTCTGTATGTTAAGTGTCTGTATGTAAGTGTCTGTATGTAAGTATCTCAGTGTCTGTATGTAAGTTTCTGTATGTAAGTGTCTGTATGTAAGTGTCTCAGTGTCTGTATGTAAGTGTCTGTATGTAAGTGTCTGTATGTAAGTATCTGTATGTAAATGTCTGTGTGTAAGTGTCTGTATGTAAGTGTCTTAGTGTCTGTATGTAAGTGTCTGTATCTGTCTGTATGTAAGTGTCTGTATGTAAGTGTCTGTATGTAAGTGTCTGTATGTAAGTGGCTGTATGTAAGTGTCTGTAAGTGTCTATATGTAAGTATCTGTATGTAAGTGTCTGTATGTAAGTTTCTGTATGTAAGTGTATGTTTGTAAGTGTCTGTATGTAAGTGTCTGTATGTAAGTGCCTGTTTGTAAGTGCCTGTATGTAAGTGTCTGTATGTAAGTGCCTCAGTGTCTGTATGTAAGTGTCTGTATGTAAGTGTCTCAGTGTCTGTATGTAAGTGTCTGTATGTAAGCTTCTGTATGTAAGTGTCTGTAAGTAGTGTCTCTATGTAAGTGTCTCAGTGTCTGTATGTAAGTGTCTGTATGTAAGTGTCTCAGTGTCTGTATGTAAGTGTCTGTATGTAAGTGTCTGTATGTAAGTGTCTGTATGTAAATGTCTCAGTGTCTGTATGTAAGTGTATGTAAGCGTTTGTATGTCAGTGTCTATGTAAGTGTCTCAGTGTCTGTATGTAAGTGTCTGTATGTAAGTGTCTGTATGTAAGTGTCTTAGTGTCTGTATGTAAGTGTCTGTATGTAATTGTCTGTGTGTAAGTGTTTTTATGTAAGAGTCTGTATGTAAGTGTCTGTATGTAAGTGTCTAAGTGTCTGTATGTAAGTGTCTTTATGTAAGAGTCTGTATGTGTCTCTATGTAAGTGTCTAAGTGTGTGTATGTAAGGGTCTGTATGTAAGTGTCTGTATGTAAGTGTCTCAGTGTCTGTATGTAAGTGTCTGTATGTAAGCATCTGTATGTAAGTGTCTATGTAAGTGTCTCAGTGTCTTTATGTAAGTGTCTGTATGTAAGTGTCTCAGTGTCTGTATGTAAGTGTCTCAGTGTCTGTTTGTAAGTGTCTGTATGTAAGTGTATCAGTGTCTGTATGTAAGTGTCTGTATGTAAGTGGCTGTATGTAAGTGTCTGTATGTAAGTGTCTCAGTGTCTGTATGTAAGTGTCTGTATGTTAGTGTCTCAGTGTCTGTATGTAAGTGTCTGTATGTAAGTGTCTGTATGTAAGTGTCTGTATGTAAATGTCTCAGTGTCTGTATGTAAGTGTATGTAAGCGTCTGTATGTAAGTGTCTATGTAAGTGTCTCAGTGTCTGTATGTAAGTGTCTGTATGTAAGTGTCTGTATGTAAGTGTCTTAGTGTCTGTATGTAAGTGTCTGTATGTAATTGTCTGTATGTAAGTGTCTTAATGTAAGAGTCTGTATGTAAGTGTCTGTATGTAAGTGTCTAAGTGTTTGTATGTAAGTGTCTTTATGTAAGAGTCTGTATGTAAGTGTCTGTATGTAAGTGTCTAAGTGTGTGTATGTAAGGGTCTGTATGTAAGTGTCTGTATGTAAGTGTTTCAGTGTCTGTTTGTGTCAGTATGTAAGTGTCTGTATGTAAGTGTCTATGTAAGTGTCTGTATGTAAGTGCCTGTATGTAAGTATCTGTATGTAAGTGTCTGTATGTAAGTTTCTGTATGTAACTGTCTCTATGTAAGTATCTGTATGTAAGTGTCTGTATGTCAGTGTCACAGTGTCAGTATGTAAGTGTCTGTATGTAAGTGTCTGTATGTAAGTGTCTGTATGTAAGTGTCTGTATGTAAGTGTCTCAGTGTCTGTATATAAGTGTCTCTATGTAAGCATCTGTATGTAAGTGTCTCAGTGTCTCTATGTAAGTGTCTGTATGTAAGTGTCTGTATGTAAGTGTCTCAGTGTCTGTATGTAAGCGTTTGTATGTAAGTGTCTATGTAAGTGTCTCAGTGTCTTTATGTAAGTGTCTGTATGTAAGTGTCTCAGTGTCTGTATGTAAGTGTCTCAGTGTCTGTATGTAAGTGTCTGTATGTAAGTGTCTCAGTGTCTGCATGTAAGTGTCTGTATGTAAGTGTCTGTATGTAAGTGTCTGTATGTAAGTGTCTCAGTGTCTGTATGTAAGTGTCTGTATGTAAGTGCCTCAGTGTCTGTATGTAAGTGTCTGTATGTAAGTGTCTGTATGTAAATGTCTCAGTGTCTGTATGTAAGTGTATGTATGTAAGTGTCTGTATGTAAGTGTCTTAGTGTCTGTATGTAAGTGTCTGTATGTAATTGTCTGTATGTAAGTGTCTTTATGTAAGAGTCTGTATGTAAGGGTCTGTATGTAAGTGTCTAAGGGTCTGTATGTAAGTGTCTAAGTGTCTGTATGTAAGTGTCTTTATGTAAGAGTCTGTAAGTAAGTGTCTGTATGTAAGTGTCTCAGTGTCTGTATGTAAGTGTATGTAAGTGTCTGCATGTAAGTGTCTCAGTGTCTGTATGTAAATGTCTGTATGTAAGTGTCTGTATGTAAGTGTCTTAGTGTCTGTATGTAAGTGCCTGTATGTAAGTGTCTGTATGTAAGTGTCTGTATGTAAGTGTCTCTATGTAAGTGTGTGTATGTAAGTGTCTGTATGTAAGTGTCTGTATGTAAGTGTCTCACTATCTGTATGTAAATGTCTTTATGTAAGTGTCTGTATGTAAGTGTCTGTATGTAAGTGTCTGTATGTAAGTCTCAGTGTCTGTATGTCAGTGTGTGTTTGTAAGTGTCTGTATGTAAGTGTCTGTATTTAAGTGTCTCAGTGTCTGTAAGTAAGTGTCTAAGTAATTGTCTATATGTAAGTGCCTGTATGTAAGTGTCTGTATGTAAGTGTCTCGGTGTCTGTATGTAAGTGTCTGTATGTAAGTGTCTCAGTGTCTGTATGTAAGTGTCTGTATGCAAGCTTCTGTATGTAAGTGTCTGTAAGTAGTGTCTCTATGTAAGTGTCTCAGTGTCTGTATGTAAGTGTCTGTATGTAAGTGTCTCAATGTAAGTGTCTGTATGTAAGTGTCTGTATGTCAGTGTCACAGTGTCTGTATGTAAATGTCTGTATGTAAGTGTCTCAGTGTCTGTATGTAAGTGTCTGTATGTAAGCATCTGTATGTGTCTATGTAAGTGTCTCAGTGTCTGTATGTAAGTGTCTGTATGTAAGTGTCTGTATGTAAGTGTCTCAGTGTCTGTATGTAAGTGTATGTAAGTGTCTGTATGTAAGTGTCTGTATGTAAGTGTCTCAGTGTCTGTATGTAAGTGTATGTAAGCGTCTGTATGTAAGTGTCTATGTAAGTGTCTCAGTGTCTGTATGTAAGTGTCTGTATGTAATTGTCTGTATGTAAGTGTCTTTATGTAAGAGTCTGTATGTAAGTGTATGTATGTAAGTGTCTAAGTGTCTGTATGTAAGTGTCTCTATGTAAGAGTCTGTATGTAAGTGTCTGTATGTAAGTGTCTAAGTGTCTGTATGTAAGGGTCTGTATGTAAGTGTCTATATGTAAGTGTCTGTATGTAAGTGTCTGTATGTAAGTGTCTGTATGTAAGTGTTTGTATGTAAGTGTACGTATGTAAGTGTCTCAGTGTCTGTTTTTAAGTGTCAGTATGCAAGTGTCTGTATGTAAGTGTCTATGTAAGTGTCTGTATTTAAGTGCCTGTATGTAAGTGTCTGTATGTAAGTGTCTGTATGTAAGTGTCTGTATGTAAGTGTCTGTATGTAAGTGTCTCAGTATCTGTATGTAAATGTCTGTATGTAAGTGTCTGTATGTAAGTGTCTCTATGTAAGTCTCAGTGTCTGTATGTCAGTGTGTGTTTGGAAGTGTCTGTGTGTAAGTGTTTGTATGTAAGTGTCTCAGTGTCTGTATATAAGTGTCTATGTAAGTGTCTGTATGTAAGTGTCTCAGTGTCTGTATGTAAGTGTCTGTATGTAAGTGTCTCAGTGTCTGTATGTAAGTGTCTGTATGTAAGTGTCTGTATGTAAGTGTCTCAGTGTCTGTATGTAAGTGTCTTTATGTAAGCGTCTGTATGTAAGTGTCTCAGTGTCTGTATGTAAGTGTCTGTATGTAAGTGTCTCAGTGTCTGTATGTAAGTGTCTGTATGTAAGTGTCTGTATGTAAGTGTCTCAGTGTCTGTATGTAAGTGTCTTTATGTAAGCGTCTGTATGTAAGTGTCTATGTAAGTGTCTCAGTGTCTTTATGTAAATGTCTGTATGTAAGTGTCTCAGTGTCTGTATGTAAGTGTCTCAGTGTCTGTATGTAAGTGTCTGTATGTAAGTGTCTCAGTGTCTGTATGTAAGTGTCTGTATGTAAGTGTCTGTATGTAAGTGTCTCAGTGTCTGTATGTAAGTGTCTGTATGTAAGCGTCTGTATGTAAGTGTCTATGTAAGTGTCTCAGTGTCTGTATGTAAGTGTCTCAGTGTCTGTATGTAAGTGTCTGTATGTAAGTGTCTCAGTGTCTGTATGTAAGTGTCTGTATGTAAGTGTCTGTATGTAAGTGTGTGTATGTAAGTGTCTGTATGTAAGTGTCTCAGTGTCTGTATGTAAGTGTCTGCATGTAAGTGTCTCAGTGTCTGTATGTAAATGTATGTATGTAAGTGTCTGTATGTAAGTGTCTTAGTGTCTGTATGTAAGTGTCTGTATGTAATTGTCTGTATGTAAGTGTCTTTATGTAAGAGTCTGTATGTAAGTGTCTGTATGTAAGTTTCTAAGTGTCTGTATGTAAGTGTCTTTATGTAAGAGTCTGTATGTAAGTGTCTGTATGTAAGTGTCTAAGTGTCTGTATGTAAGGGTCTGTATGTAAGTGTCTGTATGTAAGTGTCTGTGTGTAAGGGTCTATATGTAAGTGTTTGTATGTAAGTGTCTGTATGTAAGTGTCTCAGTGTCTGTTTGTGTCAGTATGTAAGTGTCTGTATGTAAGTGTCTATGTAAGTATATGTATGTAAGTGCCTGTATGTAAGTGTCTGTATGTAAGTGTGTGTATGTAAGTGTCTGTATGTAAGTGTCTGTATGTAAGTATCTCTATGTAAATGTCTGTGTGTAAGTGTCTGTATGTAAGTGTCTTAGTGTCTGTATGTAAGTGTCTGTATGTAAGTGTCTGTATGTGTCTGTATGTAAGTGTCTTTATGTAAGTGTCTGTATGTAAGTGTCTGTATGTAAGTGTCTGTATGTAAGTGGCTGTATGTAAGTGTCTGTAAGTGTCTGTATGTAAGTATCTGTATGTAAGTGTCTGTATGTAAGTTTCTGTATGTAAGTGTCTCTATGTAAGTATCTGTATGTAAGTGTCTGTATGTCAGTGTCACAGTGTCAGTATGTAACTATCTGTATGTAAGTGTCTGTATGTAATTGTCTGTATGTAAGTGTCTGTATGTAAGTGTCTGTATGTAAATGTCTCAGTGTCTGTATGTAAGTGTCTGTATGTAAGCGTCTGTATGTAAGTGTCTCAGTGTCTGTATGTAAGTGTCTGTATGTAAGCGTCTGTATGTAAGTGTCTATGTAAGTGTCTCAGTGTCTTTATGTAAATGTCTGTATGTAAGTGTCTCAGTGTCTGTATGTGTCTCAGTGTCTGTATGTAAGTGTCTGTATGTAAGTGTCTCAGTGTCTGTATGTAAGTGTCTGTATGTAAGTGTCTGTATGTAAGTGTGTGTATGTAAGTGTCTGTATGTAAGTGTCTCAGTGTCTGTATGTAAGTGTCTGTATGTAAGTGTCTCAGTGTCTGTATGTAAATGTCTGTATGTAAGTGTCTTAGTGTCTGTATGTAAGTGTCTGTATGTAATTGTCTGTATGTAAGTGTCTTTATGTAAGAGTCTGTATGTAAGTGTCTGTATGTAAGTGTCTAAGTGTCTGTATGTAAGTGTCTTTATGTAAGAGTCTGTATGTAAGTGTCTGTATGTAAGTGTCTAAGTGTCTGTATGTAAGGGTCTGTATGTAAGTGTCTGTATGTAAGTGTCTGTATGTAAGTGTCTGTAAGTGTCTGTATGTAAGTATCTGTATGTAAGTGTCTGTATGTAAGTTTCTGTATGTAAGTGTCTCTATGTAAGTATCTGTATGTAAGTGTCTGTATGTCAGTGTCACAGTGTCAGTATGTAACTATCTGTATGTAAGTGTCTGTATGTAATTGTCTGTATGTAAGTGTCTGTATGTAAGTGTCTGTATGTAAATGTCTCAGTGTCTGTATGTAAGTGTCTGTATGTAAGCGTCTGTATGTAAGTGTCTCAGTGTCTGTATGTAAGTGTCTGTATGTAAGCGTCTGTATGTAAGTGTCTATGTAAGTGTCTCAGTGTCTTTATGTAAATGTCTGTATGTAAGTGTCTCAGTGTCTGTATGTGTCTCAGTGTCTGTATGTAAGTGTCTGTATGTAAGTGTCTCAGTGTCTGTATGTAAGTGTCTGTATGTAAGTGTCTGTATGTAAGTGTGTGTATGTAAGTGTCTGTATGTAAGTGTCTCAGTGTCTGTATGTAAGTGTCTGTATGTAAGTGTCTCAGTGTCTGTATGTAAATGTCTGTATGTAAGTGTCTTAGTGTCTGTATGTAAGTGTCTGTATGTAATTGTCTGTATGTAAGTGTCTTTATGTAAGAGTCTGTATGTAAGTGTCTGTATGTAAGTGTCTAAGTGTCTGTATGTAAGTGTCTTTATGTAAGAGTCTGTATGTAAGTGTCTGTATGTAAGTGTCTAAGTGTCTGTATGTAAGGGTCTGTATGTAAGTGTCTGTATGTAAGTGTCTGTATGTAAGTGTCTGTATGTAAGTGTTTGTATGTAAGTGTCTGTATGTAAGTGTCTCAGTGTCTGTTTGTGTCAGTATGTAAGTGTCTGTATGTAAGTGTCTGTATGTAAGTGTGTGTATGTAAGTGTCTGTATGTGTCTGTATGTAAGTGTCTCAGTGTCTGTATGTAAATGTATTTATGTAAGTGTCTGTATGTAAGTGTCTGTATGTAAGTGTCTGTATGTAAGTCTCAGTGTCTGTATGTCAGTGTGTGTTTGTAAGTGTCTGTATGTAAGTGTCTGTATGTAAGTGTCTGTATGTTAAGTGTCTGTATGTAAGTGTCTGTATGTAAGTATCTCAGTGTCTGTATGTAAGTGTCTGTATGTAAGTGTCTAAGTGTCTGTATGTAAGGGTCTGTATGTAAGTGTCTGTATGTAAGTGTCTGTGTGTAAGGGTCTATATGTAAGTGTTTGTATGTAAGTGTCTGTATGTAAGTGTCTCAGTGTCTGTTTGTGTCAGTATGTAAGTGTCTGTATGTAAGTGTCTATGTAAGTGTATGTATGTAGGTGCCTGTATGTAAGTGTCTATATGTAAGTGTGTGTATGTAAGTGTCTGTATGTAAGTGTCTGTATGTAAGTATCTCTATGTAAATGTCTGTGTGTAAGTGTCTGTATGTAAGTGTCTTAGTGTCTGTATGTAAGTGTCTGTATGTAAGTGTCTGTATGTGTCTGTATGTAAGTGTCTTTATGTAAGTGTCTGTATGTAAGTGTCTGTATGTAAGTGTCTGTATGTAAGTGGCTGTATGTAAGTGTCTGTAAGTGTCTGTATGTAAGTGTCTGTATGTAAGTGTCTGTATGTAAGTGTCTGTATGTAAGTGTCTGTATGTAAGTGGCTGTATGTAAGTGTCTGTAAGTGTCTGTATGTAAGTATCTGTATGTAAGTGTCTGTATGTAAGTTTCTGTATGTAAGTGTCTCTATGTAAGTATCTGTATGTAAGTGTCTGTATGTCAGTGTCACAGTGTCAGTATGTAACTATCTGTATGTAAGTGTCTGTATGTAATTGTCTGTATGTAAGTGTCTGTATGTAAGTGTCTGTATGTAAATGTCTCAGTGTCTGTATGTAAGTGTCTGTATGTAAGCGTCTGTATGTAAGTGTCTCAGTGTCTGTATGTAAGTGTCTGTATGTAAGCGTCTGTATGTAAGTGTCTATGTAAGTGTCTCAGTGTCTTTATGTAAATGTCTGTATGTAAGTGTCTCAGTGTCTGTATGTGTCTCAGTGTCTGTATGTAAGTGTCTGTATGTAAGTGTCTCAGTGTCTGTATGTAAGTGTCTGTATGTAAGTGTCTGTATGTAAGTGTGTGTATGTAAGTGTCTGTATGTAAGTGTCTCAGTGTCTGTATGTAAGTGTCTGTATGTAAGTGTCTCAGTGTCTGTATGTAAATGTCTGTATGTAAGTGTCTTAGTGTCTGTATGTAAGTGTCTGTATGTAATTGTCTGTATGTAAGTGTCTTTATGTAAGAGTCTGTATGTAAGTGTCTGTATGTAAGTGTCTAAGTGTCTGTATGTAAGTGTCTTTATGTAAGAGTCTGTATGTAAGTGTCTGTATGTAAGTGTCTAAGTGTCTGTATGTAAGTGTCTGTATGTAAGTGTCTGTATGTAAGTGTCTGTATGTAAGTGTTTGTATGTAAGTGTCTGTATGTAAGTGTCTCAGTGTCTGTTTGTGTCAGTATGTAAGTGTCTGTATGTAAGTGTCTGTATGTAAGTGTGTGTATGTAAGTGTCTGTATGTGTCTGTATGTAAGTGTCTCAGTGTCTGTATGTAAATGTATTTATGTAAGTGTCTGTATGTAAGTGTCTGTATGTAAGTGTCTGTATGTAAGTCTCAGTGTCTGTATGTCAGTGTGTGTTTGTAAGTGTCTGTATGTAAGTGTCTGTATGTAAGTGTCTGTATGTTAAGTGTCTGTATGTAAGTGTCTGTATGTAAGTATCTCAGTGTCTGTATGTAAGTTTCTGTATGTAAGTGTCTGTATGTATGTGTCTATGTAAGTGTCTCAGTGTCTGTATGTAAGTGTCTGTATGTAAGTGTCTGTATGTAAGTGTCTCAGTGTCTGTATGTAAGTGTATGTAAGTGTCTGTATGTAAGTGTCTGTATGTAAGTGTCTCAGTGTCTGTATGTAAGTGTATGTAAGCGTCTGTATGTAAGTGTCTATGTAAGTGTCTCAGTGTCTGTATGTAAGTGTCTGTATGTAATTGTCTGTATGTAAGTGTCTTTATGTAAGAGTCTGTATGTAAGTGTATGTATGTAAGTGTCTAAGTGTCTGTATGTAAGTGTCTCTATGTAAGAGTCTGTATGTAAGTGTCTGTATGTAAGTGTCTAAGTGTCTGTATGTAAGGGTCTGTATGTAAGTGTCTATATGTAAGTGTCTGTATGTAAGTGTCTGTATGTAAGTGTCTGTATGTAAGTGTTTGTATGTAAGTGTACGTATGTAAGTGTCTCAGTGTCTGTTTTTAAGTGTCAGTATGCAAGTGTCTGTATGTAAGTGTCTATGTAAGTGTCTGTATTTAAGTGCCTGTATGTAAGTGTCTGTATGTAAGTGTCTGTATGTAAGTGTCTGTATGTAAGTGTCTGTATGTAAGTGTCTCAGTATCTGTATGTAAATGTCTGTATGTAAGTGTCTGTATGTAAGTGTCTCTATGTAAGTCTCAGTGTCTGTATGTCAGTGTGTGTTTGGAAGTGTCTGTGTGTAAGTGTCTGTATGTAAGTGTCTCAGTGTCTGTATATAAGTGTCTATGTAAGTGTCTGTATGTAAGTGTCTCAGTGTCTGTATGTAAGTGTCTGTATGTAAGTGTCTCAGTGTCTGTATGTAAGTGTCTGTATGTAAGTGTCTGTATGTAAGTGTCTCAGTGTCTGTATGTAAGTGTCTTTATGTAAGCGTCTGTATGTAAGTGTCTCAGTGTCTGTATGTAAGTGTCTGTATGTAAGTTTCTCAGTGTCTGTATGTAAGTGTCTGTATGTAAGTGTCTGTATGTAAGTGTCTCAGTGTCTGTATGTAAGTGTCTTTATGTAAGCGTCTGTATGTAAGTGTCTATGTAAGTGTCTCAGTGTCTTTATGTAAATGTCTGTATGTAAGTGTCTCAGTGTCTGTATGTAAGTGTCTCAGTGTCTGTATGTAAGTGTCTGTATGTAAGTGTCTCAGTGTCTGTATGTAAGTGTCTGTATGTAAGTGTCTGTATGTAAGTGTCTCAGTGTCTGTATGTAAGTGTCTGTATGTAAGCGTCTGTATGTAAGTGTCTATGTAAGTGTCTCAGTGTCTGTATGTAAGTGTCTCAGTGTCTGTATGTAAGTGTCTGTATGTAAGTGTCTCAGTGTCTGTATGTAAGTGTCTGTATGTAAGTGTCTGTATGTAAGTGTGTGTATGTAAGTGTCTGTATGTAAGTGTCTCAGTGTCTGTATGTAAGTGTCTGCATGTAAGTGTCTCAGTGTCTGTATGTAAATGTCTGTATGTAAGTGTCTGTATGTAAGTGTCTTAGTGTCTGTATGTAAGTGTCTGTATGTAATTGTCTGTATGTAAGTGTCTTTATGTAAGAGTCTGTATGTGTCTGTATGTAAGTTTCTAAGTGTCTGTATGTAAGTGTCTTTATGTAAGAGTCTGTATGTAAGTGTCTGTATGTAAGTGTCTAAGTGTCTGTATGTAAGGGTCTGTATGTAAGTGTCTGTATGTAAGTGTCTGTGTGTAAGGGTCTATATGTAAGTGTTTGTATGTAAGTGTCTGTATGTAAGTGTCTCAGTGTCTGTTTGTGTCAGTATGTAAGTGTCTGTATGTAAGTGTCTATGTAAGTGTATGTATGTAAGTGCCTGTATGTAAGTGTCTGTATGTAAGTGTGTGTATGTAAGTGTCTGTATGTAAGTGTCTGTATGTAAGTATCTCTATGTAAATGTCTGTGTGTAAGTGTCTGTATGTAAGTGTCTTAGTGTCTGTATGTAAGTGTCTGTATGTAAGTGTCTGTATGTGTCTGTATGTAAGTGTCTTTATGTAAGTGTCTGTATGTAAGTGTCTGTATGTAAGTGTCTGTATGTAAGTGGCTGTATGTAAGTGTCTGTAAGTGTCTGTATGTAAGTGTCTGTATGTAAGTGTCTGTATGTAAGTGTCTGTATGTAAGTGTCTGTATGTAAGTGGCTGTATGTAAGTGTCTGTAAGTGTCTGTATGTAAGTATCTGTATGTAAGTGTCTGTATGTAAGTTTCTGTATGTAAGTGTCTCTATGTAAGTATCTGTATGTAAGTGTCTGTATGTCAGTGTCACAGTGTCAGTATGTAACTATCTGTATGTAAGTGTCTGTATGTAATTGTCTGTATGTAAGTGTCTGTATGTAAGTGTCTGTATGTAAATGTCTCAGTGTCTGTATGTAAGTGTCTGTATGTAAGCGTCTGTATGTAAGTGTCTCAGTGTCTGTATGTAAGTGTCTGTATGTAAGCGTCTGTATGTAAGTGTCTATGTAAGTGTCTCAGTGTCTTTATGTAAATGTCTGTATGTAAGTGTCTCAGTGTCTGTATGTGTCTCAGTGTCTGTATGTAAGTGTCTGTATGTAAGTGTCTCAGTGTCTGTATGTAAGTGTCTGTATGTAAGTGTCTGTATGTAAGTGTGTGTATGTAAGTGTCTGTATGTAAGTGTCTCAGTGTCTGTATGTAAGTGTCTGTATGTAAGTGTCTCAGTGTCTGTATGTAAATGTCTGTATGTAAGTGTCTTAGTGTCTGTATGTAAGTGTCTGTATGTAATTGTCTGTATGTAAGTGTCTTTATGTAAGAGTCTGTATGTAAGTGTCTGTATGTAAGTGTCTAAGTGTCTGTATGTAAGTGTCTTTATGTAAGAGTCTGTATGTAAGTGTCTGTATGTAAGTGTCTAAGTGTCTGTATGTAAGGGTCTGTATGTAAGTGTCTGTATGTAAGTGTCTGTATGTAAGTGTCTGTATGTAAGTGTTTGTATGTAAGTGTCTGTATGTAAGTGTCTCAGTGTCTGTTTGTGTCAGTATGTAAGTGTCTGTATGTAAGTGTCTGTATGTAAGTGTGTGTATGTAAGTGTCTGTATGTGTCTGTATGTAAGTGTCTCAGTGTCTGTATGTAAATGTATTTATGTAAGTGTCTGTATGTAAGTGTCTGTATGTAAGTGTCTGTATGTAAGTCTCAGTGTCTGTATGTCAGTGTGTGTTTGTAAGTGTCTGTATGTAAGTGTCTGTATGTAATTGTCTGTATGTTAAGTGTCTGTATGTAAGTGTCTGTATGTAAGTATCTCAGTGTCTGTATGTAAGTTTCTGTATGTAAGTGTCTGTATGTAAGTGTCTCAGTGTCTGTATGTAAGTGTCTGTATGTAAGTGTCTGTATGTAAGTATCTGTATGTAAATGTCTGTGTGTAAGTGTCTGTATGTAAGTGTCTTAGTGTCTGTATGTAAGTGTCTGTATGTAAGTGTCTGTATGTGTCTGTATGTAAGTGTCTGTATGTAAGTGTCTGTATGTAAGTGTCTGTATGTAAGTGGCTGTATGTAAGTGTCTGTAAGTGTCTATATGTAAGTATCTGTATGTAAGTGTCTGTATGTAAGTTTCTGTATGTAAGTGTATGTTTGTAAGTGTCTGTATGTAAGTGTCTGTATGTAAGTGCCTGTTTGTAAGTGCCTGTATGTAAGTGTCTGTATGTAAGTGCCTCAGTGTCTGTATGTAAGTGTCTGTATGTAAGTGTCTCAGTGTCTGTATGTAAGTGTCTGTATGTAAGCTTCTGTATGTAAGTGTCTGTAAGTAGTGTCTCTATGTAAGTGTCTCAGTGTCTGTATGTAAGTGTCTGTATGTAAGTGTCTCAGTGTCTGTATGTAAGTGTCTGTATGTAAGTGTCTGTATGTAAGTGTCTGTATGTAAATGTCTCAGTGTCTGTATGTAAGTGTATGTAAGCGTTTGTATGTCAGTGTCTATGTAAGTGTCTCAGTGTCTGTATGTAAGTGTCTGTATGTAAGTGTCTGTATGTAAGTGTCTTAGTGTCTGTATGTAAGTGTCTGTATGTAATTGTCTGTGTGTAAGTGTTTTTAAGTAAGAGTCTGTATGTAAGTGTCTGTATGTAAGTGTCTAAGTGTCTGTATGTAAGTGTCTTTATGTAAGAGTCTGTATGTGTCTCTATGTAAGTGTCTAAGTGTGTGTATGTAAGGGTCTGTATGTAAGTGTCTGTATGTAAGTGTCTCAGTGTCTGTATGTAAGTGTCTGTATGTAAGCATCTGTATGTAAGTGTCTATGTAAGTGTCTCAGTGTCTTTATGTAAGTGTCTGTATGTAAGTGTCTCAGTGTCTGTATGTAAGTGTCTCAGTGTCTGTTTGTAAGTGTCTGTATGTAAGTGTCTCAGTGTCTGTATGTAAGTGTCTGTATGTAAGTGGCTGTATGTAAGTGTCTGTATGTAAGTGTCTCAGTGTCTGTATGTAAGTGTCTGTATGTTAGTGTCTCAGTGTCTGTATGTAAGTGTCTGTATGTAAGTGTCTGTATGTAAGTGTCTGTATGTAAATGTCTCAGTGTCTGTATGTAAGTGTATGTAAGCGTCTGTATGTAAGTGTCTATGTAAGTGTCTCAGTGTCTGTATGTAAGTGTCTGTATGTAAGTGTCTGTATGTAAGTGTCTTAGTGTCTGTATGTAAGTGTCTGTATGTAATTGTCTGTATGTAAGTGTCTTAATGTAAGAGTCTGTATGTAAGTGTCTGTATGTAAGTGTCTAAGTGTTTGTATGTAAGTGTCTTTATGTAAGAGTCTGTATGTAAGTGTCTGTATGTAAGTGTCTAAGTGTGTGTATGTAAGGGTCTGTATGTAAGTGTCTGTATGTAAGTGTTTCAGTGTCTGTTTGTGTCAGTATGTAAGTGTCTGTATGTAAGTGTCTATGTAAGTGTCTGTATGTAAGTGCCTGTATGTAAGTATCTGTATGTAAGTGTCTGTATGTAAGTTTCTGTATGTAACTGTCTCTATGTAAGTATCTGTATGTAAGTGTCTGTATGTCAGTGTCACAGTGTCAGTATGTAAGTGTCTGTATGTAAGTGTCTGTATGTAAGTGTCTGTATGTAAGTGTCTGTATGTAAGTGTCTCAGTGTCTGTATATAAGTGTCTCTATGTAAGCATCTGTATGTAAGTGTCTCAGTGTCTCTATGTAAGTGTCTGTATGTAAGTGTCTGTATGTAAGTGTCTCAGTGTCTGTATGTAAGCGTTTGTATGTAAGTGTCTATGTAAGTGTCTCAGTGTCTTTATGTAAGTGTCTGTATGTAAGTGTCTCAGTGTCTGTATGTAAGTGTCTCAGTGTCTGTATGTAAGAGTCTGTATGTAAGTGTCTCAGTGTCTGCATGTAAGTGTCTGTATGTAAGTGTCTGTATGTAAGTGTCTGTATGTAAGTGTCTCAGTGTCTGTATGTAAGTGTCTGTATGTAAGTGCCTCAGTGTCTGTATGTAAGTGTCTGTATGTAAGTGTCTGTATGTAAATGTCTCAGTGTCTGTATGTAAGTGTATGTATGTAAGTGTCTGTATGTAAGTGTCTTAGTGTCTGTATGTAAGTGTCTGTATGTAATTGTCTGTATGTAAGTGTCTTTATGTAAGAGTCTGTATGTAAGGGTCTGTATGTAAGTGTCTAAGGGTCTGTATGTAAGTGTCTAAGTGTCTGTATGTAAGTGTCTTTATGTAAGAGTCTGTAAGTAAGTGTCTGTATGTAAGTGTCTCAGTGTCTGTATGTAAGTGTATGTAAGTGTCTGCATGTAAGTGTCTCAGTGTCTGTATGTAAATGTCTGTATGTAAGTGTCTGTATGTAAGTGTCTTAGTGTCTGTATGTAAGTGCCTGTATGTAAGTGTCTGTATGTAAGTGTCTGTATGTAAGTGTCTCTATGTAAGTGTGTGTATGTAAGTGTCTGTATGTAAGTGTCTGTATGTAAGTGTCTCACTATCTGTATGTAAATGTCTTTATGTAAGTGTCTGTATGTAAGTGTCTGTATGTAAGTGTCTGTATGTAAGTCTCAGTGTCTGTATGTCAGTGTGTGTTTGTAAGTGTCTGTATGTAAGTGTCTGTATTTAAGTGTCTCAGTGTCTGTAAGTAAGTGTCTAAGTAATTGTCTGTATGTAAGTGCCTGTATGTAAGTGTCTGTATGTAAGTGTCTCGGTGTCTGTATGTAAGTGTCTGTATGTAAGTGTCTCAGTGTCTGTATGTAAGTGTCTGTATGCAAGCTTCTGTATGTAAGTGTCTGTAAGTAGTGTCTCTATGTAAGTGTCTCAGTGTCTGTATGTAAGTGTCTGTATGTAAGTGTCTCAATGTAAGTGTCTGTATGTAAGTGTCTGTATGTCAGTGTCACAGTGTCTGTATGTAAATGTCTGTATGTAAGTGTCTCAGTGTCTGTATGTAAGTGTCTGTATGTAAGCATCTGTATGTGTCTATGTAAGTGTCTCAGTGTCTGTATGTAAGTGTCTGTATGTAAGTGTCTGTATGTAAGTGTCTCAGTGTCTGTATGTAAGTGTATGTATGTAAGTGTCTGTATGTAAGTGTCTGTATGTAAGTGTTTGAATGTAAGTGTCTGTATGTAAGTGTCTCAGTGTCTGTTTGTGTCAGTATGTAAGTGTCTGTATGTAAGTGTCTGTATGTAAGTGTGTGTATGTAAGTGTCTGTATGTGTCTGTATGTAAGTGTCTCAGTGTCTGTATGTAAATGTATTTATGTAAGTGTCTGTATGTAAGTGTCTGTATGTAAGTCTCAGTGTCTGTATGTCAGTGTGTGTTTGTAAGTGTCTGTATGTAAGTGTCTGTATGTAAGTGTCTGTATGTTAAGTGTCTGTATGTAAGTGTCTGTATGTAAGTATCTCAGTGTCTGTATGTAAGTTTCTGTATGTAAGTGTCTGTATGTAAGTGTCTCAGTGTCTGTATGTAAGTGTCTGTATGTAAGTGTCTGTATGTAAGTATCTGTATGTAAATGTCTGTGTGTAAGTGTCTGTATGTAAGTGTCTTAGTGTCTGTATGTAAGTGTCTGTATGTAAGTGTCTGTATGTGTCTGTATGTAAGTGTCTGTATGTAAGTGTCTGTATGTAAGTGTCTGTATGTAAGTGGCTGTATGTAAGTGTCTGTAAGTGTCTATATGTAAGTATCTGTATGTAAGTGTCTGTATGTAAGTTTCTGTATGTAAGTGTATGTTTGTAAGTGTCTGTATGTAAGTGTCTGTATGTAAGTGCCTGTTTGTAAGTGCCTGTATGTAAGTGTCTGTATGTAAGTGCCTCAGTGTCTGTATGTAAGTGTCTGTATGTAAGTGTCTCAGTGTCTGTATGTAAGTGTCTGTATGTAAGCTTCTGTATGTAAGTGTCTGTAAGTAGTGTCTCTATGTAAGTGTCTCAGTGTCTGTATGTAAGTGTCTGTATGTAAGTGTCTCAGTGTCTGTATGTAAGTGTCTGTATGTAAGTGTCTGTATGTAAGTGTCTGTATGTAAATGTCTCAGTGTCTGTATGTAAGTGTATGTAAGCGTTTGTATGTCAGTGTCTATGTAAGTGTCTCAGTGTCTGTATGTAAGTGTCTGTATGTAAGTGTCTGTATGTAAGTGTCTTAGTGTCTGTATGTAAGTGTCTGTATGTAATTGTCTGTGTGTAAGTGTTTTTAAGTAAGAGTCTGTATGTAAGTGTCTGTATGTAAGTGTCTAAGTGTCTGTATGTAAGTGTCTTTATGTAAGAGTCTGTATGTGTCTCTATGTAAGTGTCTAAGTGTGTGTATGTAAGGGTCTGTATGTAAGTGTCTGTATGTAAGTGTCTCAGTGTCTGTATGTAAGTGTCTGTATGTAAGCATCTGTATGTAAGTGTCTATGTAAGTGTCTCAGTGTCTTTATGTAAGTGTCTGTATGTAAGTGTCTCAGTGTCTGTATGTAAGTGTCTCAGTGTCTGTTTGTAAGTGTCTGTATGTAAGTGTCTCAGTGTCTGTATGTAAGTGTCTGTATGTAAGTGGCTGTATGTAAGTGTCTGTATGTAAGTGTCTCAGTGTCTGTATGTAAGTGTCTGTATGTTAGTGTCTCAGTGTCTGTATGTAAGTGTCTGTATGTAAGTGTCTGTATGTAAGTGTCTGTATGTAAATGTCTCAGTGTCTGTATGTAAGTGTATGTAAGCGTCTGTATGTAAGTGTCTATGTAAGTGTCTCAGTGTCTGTATGTAAGTGTCTGTATGTAAGTATCTGTATGTAAGTGTCTTAGTGTCTGTATGTAAGTGTCTGTATGTAATTGTCTGTATGTAAGTGTCTTAATGTAAGAGTCTGTATGTAAGTGTCTGTATGTAAGTGTCTAAGTGTTTGTATGTAAGTGTCTTTATGTAAGAGTCTGTATGTAAGTGTCTGTATGTAAGTGTCTAAGTGTGTGTATGTAAGGGTCTGTATGTAAGTGTCTGTATGTAAGTGTTTCAGTGTCTGTTTGTGTCAGTATGTAAGTGTCTGTATGTAAGTGTCTATGTAAGTGTCTGTATGTAAGTGCCTGTATGTAAGTATCTGTATGTAAGTGTCTGTATGTAAGTTTCTGTATGTAACTGTCTCTATGTAAGTATCTGTATGTAAGTGTCTGTATGTCAGTGTCACAGTGTCAGTATGTAAGTGTCTGTATGTAAGTGTCTGTATGTAAGTGTCTGTATGTAAGTGTCTGTATGTAAGTGTCTCAGTGTCTGTATATAAGTGTCTCTATGTAAGCATCTGTATGTAAGTGTCTCAGTGTCTCTATGTAAGTGTCTGTATGTAAGTGTCTGTATGTAAGTGTCTCAGTGTCTGTATGTAAGCGTTTGTATGTAAGTGTCTATGTAAGTGTCTCAGTGTCTTTATGTAAGTGTCTGTATGTAAGTGTCTCAGTGTCTGTATGTAAGTGTCTCAGTGTCTGTATGTAAGTGTCTGTATGTAAGTGTCTCAGTGTCTGCATGTAAGTGTCTGTATGTAAGTGTCTGTATGTAAGTGTCTGTATGTAAGTGTCTCAGTGTCTGTATGTAAGTGTCTGTATGTAAGTGCCTCAGTGTCTGTATGTAAGTGTCTGTATGTAAGTGTCTGTATGTAAATGTCTCAGTGTCTGTATGTAAGTGTATGTATGTAAGTGTCTGTATGTAAGTGTCTTAGTGTCTGTATGTAAGTGTCTGTATGTAATTGTCTGTATGTAAGTGTCTTTATGTAAGAGTCTGTATGTAAGGGTCTGTATGTAAGTGTCTAAGGGTCTGTATGTAAGTGTCTAAGTGTCTGTATGTAAGTGTCTTTATGTAAGAGTCTGTAAGTAAGTGTCTGTATGTAAGTGTCTCAGTGTCTGTATGTAAGTGTATGTAAGTGTCTGCATGTAAGTGTCTCAGTGTCTGTATGTAAATGTCTGTATGTAAGTGTCTGTATGTAAGTGTCTTAGTGTCTGTATGTAAGTGCCTGTATGTAAGTGTCTGTATGTAAGTGTCTGTATGTAAGTGTCTCTATGTAAGTGTGTGTATGTAAGTGTCTGTATGTAAGTGTCTGTATGTAAGTGTCTCACTATCTGTATGTAAATGTCTTTATGTAAGTGTCTGTATGTAAGTGTCTGTATGTAAGTGTCTGTATGTAAGTCTCAGTGTCTGTATGTCAGTGTGTGTTTGTAAGTGTCTGTATGTAAGTGTCTGTATTTAAGTGTCTCAGTGTCTGTAAGTAAGTGTCTAAGTAATTGTCTGTATGTAAGTGCCTGTATGTAAGTGTCTGTATGTAAGTGTCTCGGTGTCTGTATGTAAGTGTCTGTATGTAAGTGTCTCAGTGTCTGTATGTAAGTGTCTGTATGCAAGCTTCTGTATGTAAGTGTCTGTAAGTAGTGTCTCTATGTAAGTGTCTCAGTGTCTGTATGTAAGTGTCTGTATGTAAGTGTCTCAATGTAAGTGTCTGTATGTAAGTGTCTGTATGTCAGTGTCACAGTGTCTGTATGTAAATGTCTGTATGTAAGTGTCTCAGTGTCTGTATGTAAGTGTCTGTATGTAAGCATCTGTATGTGTCTATGTAAGTGTCTCAGTGTCTGTATGTAAGTGTCTGTATGTAAGTGTCTGTATGTAAGTGTCTCAGTGTCTGTATGTAAGTGTATGTAAGTGTCTGTATGTAAGTGTCTCAGTGTCTGTATGTAAGTGTATGTAAGCGTCTGTATGTAAGTGTCTATGTAAGTGTCTCAGTGTCTGTATGTAAGTGTCTGTATGTAATTGTCTGTATGTAAGTGTCTTTATGTAAGAGTCTGTATGTAAGTGTATGTATGTAAGTGTCTAAGTGTCTGTATGTAAGTGTCTCTATGTAAGAGTCTGTATGTAAGTGTCTGTATGTAAGTGTCTAAGTGTCTGTATGTAAGGGTCTGTATGTAAGTGTCTATATGTAAGTGTCTGTATGTAAGTGTCTGTATGTAAGTGTCTGTATGTAAGTGTTTGTATGTAAGTGTACGTATGTAAGTGTCTCAGTGTCTGTTTTTAAGTGTCAGTATGCAAGTGTCTGTATGTAAGTGTCTATGTAAGTGTCTGTATTTAAGTGCCTGTATGTAAGTGTCTGTATGTAAGTGTCTGTATGTAAGTGTCTGTATGTAAGTGTCTGTATGTAAGTGTCTCAGTATCTGTATGTAAATGTCTGTATGTAAGTGTCTGTATGTAAGTGTCTCTATGTAAGTCTCAGTGTCTGTATGTCAGTGTGTGTTTGGAAGTGTCTGTGTGTAAGTGTCTGTATGTAAGTGTCTCAGTGTCTGTATATAAGTGTCTATGTAAGTGTCTGTATGTAAGTGTCTCAGTGTCTGTATGTAAGTGTCTGTATGTAAGTGTCTCAGTGTCTGTATGTAAGTGTCTGTATGTAAGTGTCTGTATGTAAGTGTCTCAGTGTCTGTATGTAAGTGTCTTTATGTAAGCGTCTGTATGTAAGTGTCTCAGTGTCTGTATGTAAGTGTCTGTATGTAAGTGTCTCAGTGTCTGTATGTAAGTGTCTGTATGTAAGTGTCTGTATGTAAGTGTCTCAGTGTCTGTATGTAAGTGTCTTTATGTAAGCGTCTGTATGTAAGTGTCTATGTAAGTGTCTCAGTGTCTTTATGTAAATGTCTGTATGTAAGTGTCTCAGTGTCTGTATGTAAGTGTCTCAGTGTCTGTATGTAAGTGTCTGTATGTAAGTGTCTCAGTGTCTGTATGTAAGTGTCTGTATGTAAGTGTCTGTATGTAAGTGTCTCAGTGTCTGTATGTAAGTGTCTGTATGTAAGCGTCTGTATGTAAGTGTCTATGTAAGTGTCTCAGTGTCTTTATGTAAATGTCTGTATGTAAGTGTCTCAGTGTCTGTATGTAAGTGTCTCAGTGTCTGTATGTAAGTGTCTGTATGTAAGTGTCTCAGTGTCTGTATGTAAGTGTCTGTATGTAAGTGTCTGTATGTAAGTGTATGGGGAGCGATAGTGTAGCGGTTAGCGCGCTGCGCTATGAACCTGGCGACCCGGGTTCGATTCCCGCTCACGGCCAACACCAGTGACGATTATCTGAACAGGTCCCGGGCCTCCCCTAGGTCGACTCAGCCTCAAATGAGTACCTGGTGCGGTGTGTAAACATTGCCACTAGGGAGACAAAGGCGGTCGGGCGTGGTGCTGGCCACCCACCCCCTCGTGTACCGTTCCGGCCTTCATAGGTGCTCGCTAACAGCACTTGCCCCTACAGTCTGTTAAGGCTATATGGGGGATCTTTGTCTTTGTATGTAAGTGTGTGTATGTAAGTGTCTGTATGTAAGTGTCTCAGTGTCTGTATGTAAGTGTCTGCATGTAAGTGTCTCAGTGTCTGTATGTAAATGTCTGTATGTAAGTGTCTGTATGTAAGTGTCTTAGTGTCTGTATGTAAGTGTCTGTATGTAATTGTCTGTATGTAAGTGTCTTTATGTAAGAGTCTGTATGTAAGTGTCTGTATGTAAGTTTCTAAGTGTCTGTATGTAAGTGTCTTTATGTAAGAGTCTGTATGTAAGTGTCTGTATGTAAGTGTCTAAGTGTCTGTATGTAAGGGTCTGTATGTAAGTGTCTGTATGTAAGTGTCTGTGTGTAAGGGTCTATATGTAAGTGTTTGTATGTAAGTGTCTGTATGTAAGTGTCTCAGTGTCTGTTTGTGTCAGTATGTAAGTGTCTGTATGTAAGTGTCTATGTAAGTGTATGTATGTAAGTGCCTGTATGTAAGTGTCTGTATGTAAGTGTGTGTATGTAAGTGTCTGTATGTAAGTGTCTGTATGTAAGTATCTCTATGTAAATGTCTGTGTGTAAGTGTCTGTATGTAAGTGTCTTAGTGTCTGTATGTAAGTGTCTGTATGTAAGTGTCTGTATGTAAGTGTCTGTATGTAAGTGTCTGTATGTAAGTGTCTGTATGTAAGTGTCTGTATGTAAGTGGCTGTATGTAAGTGTCTGTAAGTGTCTGTATGTAAGTATCTGTATGTAAGTGTCTGTATGTAAGTTTCTGTATGTAAGTGTCTCTATGTAAGTATCTGTATGTAAGTGTCTGTATGTCAGTGTCACAGTGTCAGTATGTAACTGTCTGTATGTAAGTGTCTGTATGTAATTGTCTGTATGTAAGTGTCTGTATGTAAGTGTCTGTATGTAAATGTCTCAGTGTCTGTATGTAAGTGTCTGTATGTAAGCGTCTGTATGTAAGTGTCTCAGTGTCTGTATGTAAGTGTCTGTATGTAAGCATCTGTATGTAAGTGTCTATGTAAGTGTCTCAGTGTCTTTATGTAAATGTCTGTATGTAAGTGTCTCAGTGTCTGTATGTGTCTCAGTGTCTGTATGTAAGTGTCTGTATGTAAGTGTCTCAGTGTCTGTATGTAAGTGTCTGTATGTAAGTGTCTGTATGTAAGTGTGTGTATTTAAGTGTCTGTATGTAAGTGTCTCAGTGTCTGTATGTAAGTGTCTGTATGTAAGTGTCTCAGTGTCTGTATGTAAATGTCTGTATGTAAGTGTCTGTATGTAAGTGTCTTAGTGTCTGTATGTAAGTGTCTGTATGTAATTGTCTGTATGTAAGTGTCTTTATGTAAGAGTCTGTATGTAAGTGTCTGTATGTAAGTGTCTAAGTGTCTGTATGTAAGTGTCTTTATGTAAGAGTCTGTATGTAAGTGTCTGTATGTAAGTGTCTAAGTGTCTGTATGTAAGGGTCTGTATGTAAGTGTCTGTATGTAAGTGTCTGTATGTAAGTGTCTGTATGTAAGTGTTTGTATGTAAGTGTCTGTATGTAAGTGTCTCAGTGTCTGTTTGTGTCAGTATGTAAGTGTCTGTATGTAAGTGTCTGTATGTAAGTGTGTGTATGTAAGTGTCTGTATGTGTCTGTATGTAAGTGTCTCAGTGTCTGTATGTAAATGTCTTTATGTAAGTGTCTGTATGTAAGTGTATGTATGTAAGTGTCTGTATGTAAGTCTCAGTGTCTGTATGTCAGTGTGTGTTTGTAAGTGTCTGTATGTAAGTGTCTGTATGTTAAGTGTTTATATGTAAGTGTCTGTATCTGAATATCTCAGTGTCTGTATGTAAGTGTCTGTATGTAAGTGTCTGTATGTAATTGTCTCAGTGTCTGTATGTAAGTGTCTGTATGTAAGTTTCTGTATGTAAGTGTCTGTATGTAAGTGTCTCAGTGTCTGTATGTAAGTGTCTGTATGTAAGTGTCTGTATGTAAGTATCTGTATGTAAATGTCTGTGTGTAAGTGTCTGTATGTAAGTGTCTTAGTGTCTGTATGTAAGTGTCTGTATGTAAGTGTCTGTATGTGTCTGTATGTAAGTGTCTGTATGTAAGTGTCTGTATGTAAGTGTCTGTATGTAAGTGGCTGTATGTAAGTGTCTGTAAGTGTCTATATGTAAGTATCTGTATGTAAGTGTCTGTATGTAAGTTTCTGTATGTAAGTGTATGTTTGTAAGTGTCTGTATGTAAGTGTCTGTATGTAAGTGCCTGTTTGTAAGTGCCTGTATGTAAGTGTCTGTATGTAAGTGCCTCAGTGTCTGTATGTAAGTGTCTGTATGTAAGTGTCTCAGTGTCTGTATGTAAGTGTCTGTATGTAAGTGTCTCAGTGTCTGTATGTAAGTGTCTGTATGTAAGTGTCTGTATGTAAATGTCTCAGTGTCTGTATGTAAGTGTATGTAAGCGTTTGTATGTCAGTGTCTATGTAAGTGTCTCAGTGTCTGTATGTAAGTGTCTGTATGTAAGTGTCTGTATGTAAGTGTCTTAGTGTCTGTATGTAAGTGTCTGTATGTAATTGTCTGTGTGTAAGTGTTTTTATGTAAGAGTCTGTATGTAAGTGTCTGTATGTAAGTGTCTAAGTGTCTGTATGTAAGTGTCTTTATGTAAGAGTCTGTATGTAAGTGTCTCAGTGTCTGTAAGTAAGTGTCTGTATGTAAGCATCTGTATGTAAGTGTCTATGTAAGTGTCTCAGTGTCTTTATGTAAGTGTCTGTATGTAAGTGTCTCAGTGTCTGTATGTAAGTGTCTCAGTGTCTGTTTGTAAGTGTCTGTATGTAAGTGTCTCAGTGTCTGTATGTAAGTGTCTGTATGTAAGTGGCTGTATGTAAGTGTCTGTATGTAAGTGTCTCAGTGTCTGTATGTAAGTGTCTGTATGTTAGTGTCTCAGTGTCTGTATGTAAGTGTCTGTATGTAAGTGTCTGTATGTAAGTGTCTGTATGTAAATGTCTCAGTGTCTGTATGTAAGTGTATGTAAGCATCTGTATGTAAGTGTCTATGTAAGTGTCTCAGTGTCTGTATGTAAGTGTCTGTATGTAAGTGTCTGTATGTAAGTGTCTTAGTGTCTGTATGTAAGTGTCTGTATGTAATTGTCTGTATGTAAGTGTCTTAATGTAAGAGTCTGTATGTAAGTGTCTGTATGTAAGTGTCTAAGTGTTTGTATGTAAGTGTCTTTATGTAAGAGTCTGTATGTAAGTGTCTGTATGTAAGTGTCTAAGTGTGTGTATGTAAGGGTCTGTATGTAAGTGTCTGTATGTAAGTGTCTCAGTGTCTGTTTGTGTCAGTATGTAAGTGTCTGTATGTATGTGTCTATGTAAGTGTCTGTATGTAAGTGCCTGTATGTAAGTATCTGTATGTAAGTGTCTGTATGTAAGTTTCTGTATGTAACTGTCTCTATGTAAGTATCTGTATGTAAGTGTCTGTATGTCAGTGTCACAGTGTCAGTATGTAAGTGTCTGTATGTAAGTGTCTGTATGTAAGTGTCTGTATGTAAGTGTCTGTATGTAAGTGTCTCAGTGTCTGTATATAAGTGTCTCTATGTAAGCCTCTGTATGTAAGTGTCTCAGTGTCTCTATGTAAGTGTCTGTATGTAAGTGTCTGTATGTAAGTGTCTCAGTGTCTGTATGTAAGTGTCTGTATGTAAGCGTTTGTATGTAAGTGTCTATGTAAGTGTCTCAGTGTCTTTATGTAAGTGTCTGTATGTAAGTGTCTCAGTGTCTGTATGTAAGTGTCTCAGTGTCTGTATGTAAGTGTCTGTATGTAAGTGTCTCAGTGTCTGCATGTAAGTGTCTGTATGTAAGTGTCTGTATGTAAGTGTCTGTATGTAAGTGTCTCAGTGTCTGTATGTAAGTGTCTGTATGTAAGTGTCTCAGTGTCTGTATGTAAGTGTCTGTATGTAAGTGTCTGTATGTAAATGTCTCAGTGTCTGTATGTAAGTGTATGTATGTAAGTGTCTGTATGTAAGTGTCTTAGTGTCTGTATGTAAGTGTCTGTATGTAATTGTCTGTATGTAAGTGTCTTTATGTAAGAGTCTGTATGTAAGGGTCTGTATGTAAGTGTCTCAGTGTCTGTATGTAAATGTCTGTATGTAAGTGTCTGTATGTAAGTGTCTTAGTGTCTGTATGTAAGTGTCTGTATGTAATTGTCTGTATGTAAGTGTCTTTATGTAAGAGTCTGTATGTAAGTGTCTGTATGTAAGTGTCTAAGTGTCTGTATGTAAGTGTCTTTATGAAAGAGTCTGTATGTAAGTGTCTGTATGTAAGTGTCTAAGTGTCTGTATGTAAGGGTCTGTATGTAAGTGTCTGTATGTAAGTGTCTGTGTGTAAGGGTCTATATGTAAGTGTTTGTATGTAAGTGTCTGTATGTAAGTGTCTCAGTGTCTGTTTGTGTCAGTATGTAAGTGTCTGTATGTAAGTGTCTATGTAAGTGTATGTATGTAAGTGCCTGTATGTAAGTGTCTGTATGTAAGTGTGTGTATGTAAGTGTCTGTATGTAAGTGTCTGTATGTAAGTATCTCTATGTAAATGTCTGTGTGTAAGTGTCTGTATGTAAGTGTCTTAGTGTCTGTATGTAAGTGTCTGTATTTAAGTGTCTGTATGTGTCTGTATGTAAGTGTCTGTATGTAAGTGTCTGTATGTAAGTGTCTGTATGTAAGTGCCTGTTTGTAAGTGCCTGTATGTAAGTGTCTGTATGTAAGTGCCTCAGTGTCTGTATGTAAGTGTCTGTATGTAAGTGTCTCAGTGTCTGTATGTAAGTGTCTGTATGTAAGTGTCTCAGTGTCTGTATGTAAGTGTCTGTATGTAAGTGTCTGTATGTAAGTGTCTGTATGTAAATGTCTCAGTGTCTGTATGTAAGTGTATGTAAGCGTTTGTATGTCAGTGTCTATGTAAGTGTCTCAGTGTCTGTATGTAAGTGTCTGTATGTAAGTGTCTGTATGTAAGTGTCTTAGTGTCTGTATGTAAGTGTCTGTATGTAATTGTCTGTGTGTAAGTGTTTTTATGTAAGAGTCTGTATGTAAGTGTCTGTATGTAAGTGTCTAAGTGTCTGTATGTAAGTGTCTGTATGTAAGTGTCTGTATGTAAGTGTCTCAGTGTCTGCATGTAAGTGTCTGTATGTAAGTGTCTGTATGTAAGTGTCTGTATGTAAGTGTCTCAGTGTCTGTATGTAAGTGTCTGTATGTAAGTGTCTCAGTGTCTGTATGTAAGTGTCTGTATGTAAGTGTCTGTATGTAAATGTCTCAGTGTCTGTATGTAAGTGTATGTATGTAAGTGTCTGTATGTAAGTGTCTTAGTGTCTGTATGTAAGTGTCTGTATGTAATTGTCTGTATGTAAGTGTCTTTATGTAAGAGTCTGTATGTAAGGGTCTGTATGTAAGTGTCTAAGGGTCTGTATGTAAGTGTCTAAGTGTCTGTATGTAAGTGTCTTTATGTAAGAGTCTGTAAGTAAGTGTCTGTATGTAAGTGTCTCAGTGTCTGTATGTAAGTGTATGTAAGTGTCTGCATGTAAGTGTCTCAGTGTCTGTATGTAAATGTCTGTATGTAAGTGTCTGTATGTAAGTGTCTTAGTGTCTGTATGTAAGTGTCTGTATGTAATTGTCTGTATGTAAGTGTCTTTATGTAAGAGTCTGTATGTAAGTGTCTGTATGTAAGTGTCTAAGTGTCTGTATGTAAGTGTCTTTATGTAAGAGTCTGTATGTAAGTGTCTGTATGTAAGTGTCTAAGTGTCTGTATGTAAGGGTCTGTATGTAAGTGTCTGTATGTAAGTGTCTGTGTGTAAGGGTCTATATGTAAGTGTTTGTATGTAAGTGTCTGTATGTAAGTGTCTCAGTGTCTGTTTGTGTCAGTATGTAAGTGTCTGTATGTAAGTGTATATGTAAGTGTATGTATGTAAGTGCCTGTATGTAAGTGTCTGTATGTAAGTGTGTGTATGTAAGTGTCTGTATGTAAGTGTCTGTATGTAAGTATCTCTATGTAAATGTCTGTGTGTAAGTGTCTGTATGTAAGTGTCTTAGTGTCTGTATGTAAGTGTCTGTATGTAAGTGTCTGTATGTGTCTGTATGTAAGTGTCTGTATGTAAGTGTCTGTATGTAAGTGTCTGTATGTAAGTGCCTGTTTGTAAGTGCCTGTATGTAAGTGTCTGTATGTAAGTGCCTCAGTGTCTGTATGTAAGTGTCTGTATGTAAGTGTCTCAGTGTCTGTATGTAAGTGTCTGTATGTAAGTGTCTCAGTGTCTGTATGTAAGTGTCTGTATGTAAGTGTCTGTATGTAAGTGTCTGTATGTAAATGTCTCAGTGTCTGTATGTAAGTGTCTGTATGTAAGTGTCTGTATGTAAGTGTCTTAGTGTCTGTATGTAAGTGTCTGTATGTAATTTGCTGTGTGTAAGTGTTTTTATGTAAGAGTCTGTATGTAAGTGTCTGTATGTAAGTGTCTAAGTGTCTGTATGTAAGTGTCTTTATGTAAGAGTCTGTATGTGTCTCTATGTAAGTGTCTAAGTGTGTGTATGTAAGGGTCTGTATGTAAGTGTCTGTATGTAAGTGTCTCAGTGTCTGTATGTAAGTGTCTGTATGTAAGCATCTGTATGTAAGTGTCTATGTAAGTGTCTCAGTGTCTTTATTTAAGTGTCTGTATGTAAGTGTCTCAGTGTCTATATGTAAGTGTCTCAGTGTCTGTTTGTAAGTGTTTGTATGTAAGTGTCTCAGTGTCTGTATGTAAGTGTCTGTATGTAAGTGGCTGTATGTAAGTGTCTGTATGTAAGTGTCTCAGTGTCTGTATGTAAGTGTCTGTATGTTAGTGTCTCAGTGTCTGTATGTAAGTGTCTGTATGTAAGTGTCTGTATGTAAGTGTCTGTATGTAAATGTCTCAGTGTCTGTATGTAAGTGTATGTAAGCGTCTGTATGTAAGTGTCTATGTAAGTGTCTCAGTGTCTGTATGTAAGTGTCTGTATGTAAGTGTCTGTATGTAAGTGTCTTAGTGTCTGTATGTAAGTGTCTGTATGTAATTGTCTGTATGTAAGTGTCTTAATGTAAGAGTCTGTATGTAAGTGTCTGTATGTAAGTGTCTAAGTGTTTGTATGTAAGTGTCTTTATGTAAGAGTCTGTATGTAAGTGTCTGTATGTAAGTGTGTGTATGTAAGTGTCTGTATGTAAGTGTCTGTATGTAAGTATCTCTATGTAAATGTCTGTGTGTAAGTGTCTGTATGTAAGTGTCTTAGTGTCTGTATGTAAGTGTCTGTATTTAAGTGTCTGTATGTGTCTGTATGTAAGTGTCTGTATGTAAGTGTCTGTATGTAAGTGTCTGTATGTAAGTGCCTGTTTGTAAGTGCCTGTATGTAAGTGTCTGTATGTAAGTGCCTCAGTGTCTGTATGTAAGTGTCTGTATGTAAGTGTCTCAGTGTCTGTATGTAAGTGTCTGTATGTAAGTGTCTCAGTGTCTGTATGTAAGTGTCTGTATGTAAGTGTCTGTATGTAAGTGTCTGTATGTAAATGTCTCAGTGTCTGTATGTAAGTGTATGTAAGCGTTTGTATGTCAGTGTCTATGTAAGTGTCTCAGTGTCTGTATGTAAGTGTCTGTATGTAAGTGTCTGTATGTAAGTGTCTTAGTGTCTGTATGTAAGTGTCTGTATGTAATTGTCTGTGTGTAAGTGTTTTTATGTAAGAGTCTGTATGTAAGTGTCTGTATGTAAGTGTCTAAGTGTCTGTATGTAAGTGTCTGTATGTAAGTGTCTGTATGTAAGTGTCTCAGTGTCTGCATGTAAGTGTCTGTATGTAAGTGTCTGTATGTAAGTGTCTGTATGTAAGTGTCTCAGTGTCTGTATGTAAGTGTCTGTATGTAAGTGTCTCAGTGTCTGTATGTGTCTGTATGTAAGTGTCTGTATGTAAATGTCTCAGTGTCTGTATGTAAGTGTATGTATGTAAGTGTCTGTATGTAAGTGTCTTAGTGTCTGTATGTAAGTGTCTGTATGTAATTGTCTGTATGTAAGTGTCTTTATGTAAGAGTCTGTATGTAAGGGTCTGTATGTAAGTGTCTAAGGGTCTGTATGTAAGTGTCTAAGTGTCTGTATGTAAGTGTCTTTATGTAAGAGTCTGTAAGTAAGTGTCTGTATGTAAGTGTCTCAGTGTCTGAATGTAAGTGTATGTAAGTATCTGCATGTAAGTGTCTCAATGTCTGTATGTAAATGTCTGTATGTAAGTGTCTGTATGTAAGTGTCTTAGTGTCTGTATGTAAGTGTCTGTATGTAATTGTCTGTATGTAAGTGTCTTTATGTAAGAGTCTGTATGTAAGTGTCTGTATGTAAGTGTCTAAGTGTCTGTATGTAAGTGTCTTTATGTAAGAGTCTGTATGTAAGTGTCTGTATGTAAGTGTCTAAGTGTCTGTATGTAAGGGTCTGTATGTAAGTGTCTGTATGTAAGTGTCTGTGTGTAAGGGTCTATATGTAAGTGTTTGTATGTAAGTGTCTGTATGTAAGTGTCTCAGTGTCTGTTTGTGTCAGTATGTAAGTGTCTGTATGTAAGTGTCTATGTAAGTGTATGTATGTAAGTGCCTGTATGTAAGTGTCTGTATGTAAGTGTGTGTATGTAAGTGTCTGTATGCAAGTGTCTGTATGTAAGTATCTCTATGTAAATGTCTGTGTGTAAGTGTCTGTATGTAAGTGTCTTAGTGTCTGTATGTAAGTGTCTGTATTTAAGTGTCTGTATGTGTCTGTATGTAAGTGTCTGTATGTAAGTGTCTGTATGTAAGTGTCTGTATGTAAGTGCCTGTTTGTAAGTGCCTGTATGTAAGTGTCTGTATGTAAGAGCCTCAGTGTCTGTATGTAAGTGTCTGTATGTAAGTGTCTCAGTGTCTGTATGTAAGTGTCTGTATGTAAGTGTCTCAGTGTCTGTATGTAAGTGTCTGTATGTAAGTGTCTGTATGTAAGTGTCTGTATGTAAATGTCTCAGTGTCTGTATGTAAGTGTATGTAAGCGTTTGTATGTCAGTGTCTATGTAAGTGTCTCAGTGTCTGTATGTAAGTGTCTGTATGTAAATGTCTGTATGTAAGTGTCTTAGTGTCTGTATGTAAGTGTCTGTATGTAATTGTCTGTGTGTAAGTGTTTTTATGTAAGAGTCTGTATGTAAGTGTCTGTATGTAAGTGTCTAAGTGTCTGTATGTAAGTGTCTGTATGTAAGTGTCTGTATGTAAGTGTCTCAGTGTCTGCATGTAAGTGTCTGTATGTAAGTGTCTGTATGTAAGTGTCTGTATGTAAGTGTCTCAGTGTCTGTATGTAAGTGTCTGTATGTAAGTGTCTCAGTGTCTGTATGTAAGTGTCTGTATGTAAGTGTCTGTATGTAAATGTCTCAGTGTCTGTATGTAAGTGTATGTATGTAAGTGTCTGTATGTAAGTGTCTTAGTGTCTGTATGTAAGTGTCTGTATGTAATTGTCTGTATGTAAGTGTCTTTATGTAAGAGTCTGTATGTAAGGGTCTGTATGTAAGTGTCTAAGGGTCTGTATGTAAGTGTCTAAGTGTCTGTATGTAAGTGTCTTTATGTAAGAGTCTGTAAGTAAGTGTCTGTATGTAAGTGTCTCAGTGTCTGTATGTAAGTGTATGTAAGTGTCTGCATGTAAGTGTCTCAGTGTCTGTATGTACATGTCTGTATGTAAGTGTCTGTATGTAAGTGTCTTAGTGTCTGTATGTAAGTGTCTGTATGTAATTGTCTGTATGTAAGTGTCTTTATGTAAGAGTCTGTATGTAAGTGTCTGTATGTAAGTGTCTAAGTGTCTGTATGTAAGTGTCTTTATGTAAGAGTCTGTATGTAAGTGTCTGTATGTAAGTGTCTAAGTGTCTGTATGTAAGGGTCTGTATGTAAGTGTCTGTATGTAAGTGTCTGTGTGTAAGGGTCTATATGTAAGTGTTTGTATGTAAGTGTCTGTATGTAAGTGTCTCAGTGTCTGTTTGTGTCAGTATGTAAGTGTTTGTATGTAAGTGTCTTTATGTAAGTGTATGTATGTAAGTGCCTGTATGTAAGTGTCTGTATGTAAGTGTGTGTATGTAAGTGTCTGTATGTAAGTGTCTGTATGTAAGTATCTCTATGTAAATGTCTGTGTGTAAGTGTCTGTATGTAAGTGTCTTAGTGTCTGTATGTAAGTGTCTGTATGTGTCTGTATGTAAGTGTCTGTATGTAAGTGTCTGTATGTAAGTGTCTGTATGTAAGTGCCTGTTTGTAAGTGCCTGTATGTAAGTGTCTGTATGTAAGTGCCTCAGTGTCTGTATGTAAGTGTCTGTATGTAAGTGTCTCAGTGTCTGTATGTAAGTGTCTGTATGTAAGTGTCTCAGTGTCTGTATGTAAGTGTCTGTATGTAAGTGTCTGTATGTAAGTGTCTGTATGTAAATGGCTCAGTGTCTGTATGTAAGTGTATGTAAGCGTTTGTATGTCAGTGTCTATGTAAGTGTCTCAGTGTCTGTATGTAAGTGTCTGTATGTAAGTGTCTGTATGTAAGTGTCTTAGTGTCTGTATGTAAGTGTCTGTATGTAATTTGCTGTGTGTAAGTGTTTTTATGTAAGAGTCTGTATGTAAGTGTCTGTATGTAAGTGTCTAAGTGTCTGTATGTAAGTGTCTTTATGTAAGAGTCTGTATGTGTCTCTATGTAAGTGTCTAAGTGTGTGTATGTAAGGGTCTGTATGTAAGTGTCTGTATGTAAGTGTCTCAGTGTCTGTATGTAAGTGTCTGTATGTAAGCATCTGTATGTAAGTGTCTATGTAAGTGTCTCAGTTTCTTTATGTAAGTGTCTGTATGTAAGTGTCTCAGTGTCTGTATGTAAGTGTCTCAGTGTCTGTTTGTAAGTGTCTGTATGTAAGTGTCTCAGTGTCTGTATGTAAGTGTCTGTATGTAAGTGGCTGTATGTAAGTGTCTGTATGTAAGTGTCTCAGTGTCTGTATGTAAGTGTCTGTATGTTAGTGTCTCAGTGTCTGTATGTAAGTGTCTGTATGTAAGTGTCTGTATGTAAGTGTCTGTATGTAAATGTCTCAGTGTCTGTATGTAAGTGTATGTAAGCGTCTGTATGTAAGTGTCTATGTAAGTGTCTCAGTGTCTGTATGTAAGTGTCTGTATGTAAGTGTCTGTATGTAAGTGTCTTAGTGTCTGTATGTAAGTGTCTGTATGTAATTGTCTGTATGTAAGTGTCTTAATGTAAGAGTCTGTATGTAAGTGTCTGTATGTAAGTGTCTAAGTGTTTGTATGTAAGTGTCTTTATGTAAGAGTCTGTATGTAAGTGTCTGTATGTAAGTGTGTGTATGTAAGTGTCTGTATGTAAGTGTCTGTATGTAAGTATCTCTATGTAAATGTCTGTGTGTAAGTGTCTGTATGTAAGTGTCTTAGTGTCTGTATGTAAGTGTCTGTATTTAAGTGTCTGTATGTGTCTGTATGTAAGTGTCTGTATGTAAGTGTCTGTATGTAAGTGTCTGTATGTAAGTGCCTGTTTGTAAGTGCCTGTATGTAAGTTTCTGTATGTAAGTGCCTCAGTGTCTGTATGTAAGTGTCTGTATGTAAGTGTCTCAGTGTCTGTATGTAAGTGTCTGTATGTAAGTGTCTCAGTGTCTGTATGTAAGTGTCTGTATGTAAGTGTCTGTATGTAAGTGTCTGTATGTAAATGTCTCAGTGTCTGTATGTAAGTGTCTGTATGTAAGTGTCTGTATGTAAGTGTCTTAGTGTCTGTATGTAAGTGTCTGTATGTAATTGTCTGTGTGTAAGTGTTTTTATGTAAGAGTCTGTATGTAAGTGTCTGTATGTAAGTGTCTAAGTGTCTGTATGTAAGTGTCTGTATGTAAGTGTCTGCATGTAAGTGTCTCAGTGTCTGCATGTAAGTGTCTGTATGTAAGTGTCTGTATGTAAGTGTCTGTATGTAAGTGTCTCAGTGTCTGTATGTAAGTGTCTGTATGTAAGTGTCTCAGTGTCTGTATGTAAGTGTCTGTATGTAAGTGTCTGTATGTAAATGTCTCAGTGTCTGTATGTAAGTGTATGTATGTAAGTGTCTGTATGTAAGTGTCTTAGTGTCTGTATGTAAGTGTCTGTATGTAATTGTCTGTATGTAAGTGTCTTTATGTAAGAGTCTGTATGTAAGGGTCTGTATGTAAGTGTCTAAGGGTCTGTATGTAAGTGTCTAAGTGTCTGTATGTAAGTGTCTTTATGTAAGAGTCTGTAAGTAAGTGTCTGTATGTAAGTGTCTCAGTGTCTGAATGTAAGTGTATGTAAGTGTCTGCATGTAAGTGTCTCAATGTCTGTATGTAAATGTCTGTATGTAAGTGTCTGTATGTAAGTGTCTTAGTGTCTGTATGTAAGTGTCTGTATGTAATTGTCTGTATGTAAGTGTCTTTATGTAAGAGTCTGTATGTAAGTGTCTGTATGTAAGTGTCTAAGTGTCTGTATGTAAGTGTCTTTATGTAAGAGTCTGTATGTAAGTGTCTGTATGTAAGTGTCTAAGTGTCTGTATGTAAGGGTCTGTATGTAAGTGTCTGTATGTAAGTGTCTGTGTGTAAGGGTCTATATGTAAGTGTTTGTATGTAAGTGTCTGTATGTAAGTGTCTCAGTGTCTGTTTGTGTCAGTATGTAAGTGTCTGTATGTAAGTGTCTATGTAAGTGTATGTATGTAAGTGCCTGTATGTAAGTGTCTGTATGTAAGTGTGTGTATGTAAGTGTCTGTATGTAAGTGTCTGTATGTAAGTATCTCTATGTAAATGTCTGTGTGTAAGTGTCTGTATGTAAGTGTCTTAGTGTCTGTATGTAAGTGTCTGTATTTAAGTGTCTGTATGTGTCTGTATGTAAGTGTCTGTATGTAAGTGTCTGTATGTAAGTGTCTGTATGTAAGTGCCTGTTTGTAAGTGCCTGTATGTAAGTGTCTGTATGTAAGTGCCTCAGTGTCTGTATGTAAGTGTCTGTATGTAAGTGTCTCAGTGTCTGTATGTAAGTGTCTGTATGTAAGTGTCTCAGTGTCTGTATGTAAGTGTCTGTATGTAAGTGTCTGTATGTAAGTGTCTGTATGTAAATGTCTCAGTGTCTGTATGTAAGTGTATGTAAGCGTTTGTATGTCAGTGTCTATGTAAGTGTCTCAGTGTCTGTATGTAAGTGTCTGTATGTAAATGTCTGTATGTAAGTGTCTTAGTGTCTGTATGTAAGTGTCTGTATGAAATTGTCTGTGTGTAAGTGTTTTTATGTAAGAGTCTGTATGTAAGTGTCTGTATGTAAGTGTCTAAGTGTCTGTATGTAAGTGTCTGTATGTAAGTGTCTGTATGTAAGTGTCTCAGTGTCTGCATGTAAGTGTCTGTATGTAAGTGTCTGTATGTAAGTGTCTGTATGTAAGTGTCTCAGTGTCTGTATGTAAGTGTCTGTATGTAAGTGTCTCAGTGTCTGTATGTAAGTGTCTGTATGTAAGTGTCTGTATGTAAATGTCTCAGTGTCTGTATGTAAGTGTATGTATGTAAGTGTCTGTATGTAAGTGTCTTAGTGTCTGTATGTAAGTGTCTGTATGTAATTGTCTGTATGTAAGTGTCTTTATGTAAGAGTCTGTATGTAAGGGTCTGTATGTAAGTGTCTAAGGGTCTGTATGTAAGTGTCTAAGTGTCTGTATGTAAGTGTCTTTATGTAAGAGTCTGTAAGTAAGTGTCTGTATGTAAGTGTCTCAGTGTCTGTATGTAAGTGTATGTAAGTATCTGCATGTAAGTGTCTCAGTGTCTGTATGTAAATGTCTGTATGTAAGTGTCTGTATGTAAGTGTCTTAGTGTCTGTATGTAAGTGTCTGTATGTAATTGTCTGTATGTAAGTGTCTTTATGTAAGAGTCTGTATGTAAGTGTCTGTATGTAAGTGTCTAAGTGTCTGTATGTAAGTGTCTTTATGTAAGAGTCTGTATGTAAGTGTCTGTATGTAAGTGTCTAAGTGTCTGTATGTAAGGGTCTGTATGTAAGTGTCTGTATGTAAGTGTCTGTGTGTAAGGGTTTATATGTAAGTGTTTGTATGTAAGTGTCTGTATGTAAGTGTCTCAGTGTCTGTTTGTGTCAGTATGTAAGTGTCTGTATGTAAGTGTATATGTAAGTGTATGTATGTAAGTGCCTGTATGTAAGTGTCTGTATGTAAGTGTGTGTATGTAAGTGTCTGTATGTAAGTGTCTGTATGTAAGTATCTCTATGTAAATGTCTGTGTGTAAGTGTCTGTATGTAAGTGTCTTAGTGTCTGTATGTAAGTGTCTGTATGTAAGTGTCTGTATGTGTCTGTATGTAAGTGTCTGTATGTAAGTGTCTGTATGTAAGTGTCTGTATGTAAGTGCCTGTTTGTAAGTGCCTGTATGTAAGTGTCTGTATGTAAGTGCCTCAGTGTCTGTATGTAAGTGTCTGTATGTAAGTGTCTCAGTGTCTGTATGTAAGTGTCTGTATGTAAGTGTCTCAGTGTCTGTATGTAAGTGTCTGTATGTAAGTGTCTGTATGTAAATGTCTCAGTGTCTGTATGTAAGTGTATGTAAGCGTTTGTATGTCAGTGTCTATGTAAGTGTCTCAGTGTCTGTATGTAAGTGTCTGTATGTAAGTGTCTGTATGTAAGTGTCTTAGTGTCTGTATGTAAGTGTCTGTATGTAATTGTCTGTGTGTAAGTGTTTTTATGTAAGAGTCTGTATGTAAGTGTCTGTATGTAAGTGTCTAAGTGTCTGTATGTAAGTGTCTTTATGTAAGAGTCTGTATGTGTCTCTATGTAAGTGTCTAAGTGTGTGTATGTAAGGGTCTGTATGTAAGTGTCTGTATGTAAGTGTCTCAGTGTCTGTATGTAAGTGTCTGTATGTAAGCATCTGTATGTAAGTGTCTATGTAAGTGTCTCAGTGTCTTTATGTAAGTGTCTGTATGTAAGTGTCTCAGTGTCTGTATGTAAGTGTCTCAGTGTCTGTTTGTAAGTGTCTGTATGTAAGTGTCTCAGTGTCTGTATGTAAGTGTCTGTATGTAAGTGGCTGTATGTAAGTGTCTGTATGTAAGTGTCTCAGTGTCTGTATGTAAGTGTCTGTATGTTAGTGTCTCAGTGTCTGTATGTAAGTGTCCGTATGTAAGTGTCTGTATGTAAGTGTCTGTATGTAAATGTCTCAGTGTCTGTATGTAAGTGTATGTAAGCGTCTGTATGTAAGTGTCTATGTAAGTGTCTCAGTGTCTGTATGTAAGTGTCTGTATGTAAGTGTCTGTATGTAAGTGTCTTAGTGTCTGTATGTAAGTGTGTATGTAATTGTCTGTATGTAAGTGTCTTAATGTAAGAGTCTGTATGTAAGTGTCTGTATGTAAGTGTCTAAGTGTTTGTATGTAAGTGTCTTTATGTAAGAGTCTGTATGTAAGTGTCTGTATGTAAGTGTCTAAGTGTGTGTATGTAAGGGTCTGTATGTAAGTGTCTGTATGTAAGTATCTCAGTGTCTGTTTGTGTCAGTATGTAAGTGTCTGTATGTAAGTGTCTATGTAAGTGTCTGTATGTAAGTGTCTCAGTGTCTGTATGTAAGTGTCTCAGTGTCTGTTTGTAAGTGTCTGTATGTAAGTGTCTCAGTGTCTGTATGTAAGTGTCTGTATGTAAGTGGCTGTATGCAAGTGTCTGTATGTAAGTGTCTCAGTGTCTGTATGTAAGTGTCTGTATGTTAGTGTCTCAGTGTCTGTATGTAAGTGTCTGTATGTAAGTGTCTGTATGTAAGTGTCTGTATGTAAATGTCTCAGTGTCTGTATGTAAGTGTATGTAAGCGTCTGTATGTAAGTGTCTATGTAAGTGTCTCAGTGTCTGTATGTAAGTGTCTGTATGTAAGTGTCTGTATGTAAGTGTCTTAGTGTCTGTATGTAAGTGTCTGTATGTAATTGTCTGTATGTAAGTGTCTTAATGTAAGAGTCTGTATGTAAGTGTCTGTATGTAAGTGTCTAAGTGTTTGTATGTAAGTGTCTTTATGTAAGAGTCTGTATGTAAGTGTCTGTATGTAAGTGTCTAAGTGTGTGTATGTAAGGGTCTGTATGTAAGTGTCTGTATGTAAGTGTCTCAGTGTCTGTTTGTGTCAGTATGTAAGTGTCTGTATGTAAGTGTCTATGTAAGTGTCTGTATGTAAGTGCCTGTATGTAAGTATCTGTATGTAAGTGTCTGTATGTAAGTTTCTGTATGTAACTGTCTCTATGTAAGTATCTGTATGTAAGTGTCTGTATGTCAGTGTCACAGTGTCAGTATGTAAGTGTCTGTATGTAAGTGTCTGTATGTAAGTGTCTGTATGTAAGTGTCTGTATGTAAGTGTCTCAGTGTCTGTATATAAGTGTCTCTATGTAAGCATCTGTATATAAGTGTCTCAGTGTCTCTATGTAAGTGTCTGTATGTAAGTGTCTGTATGTAAGTGTCTCAGTGTCTGTATGTAAGTGTCTGTATGTAAGTGTCTCAGTGTCTGCATGTAAGTGTCTGTATGTAAGTGTCTGTATGTAAGTGTCTGTATGTAAGTGTCTCAGTGTCTGTATGTAAGTGTCTGAGTGTCTGTATGTAAGTGTCTGTATGTAAGTGTCTGTATGTAAATGTCTCAGTGTCTGTATGTAAGTGTATGTATGTAAGTGTCTGTATGTAAGTGTCTTAGTGTCTGTATGTAAGTGTCTGTATGTAATTGTCTGTATGTAAGTGTCTTTATGTAAGAGTCTGTATGTAAGGGTCTGTATGTAAGTGTCTAAGGGTCTGTATGTAAGTGTCTAAGTGTCTGTATGTAAGTGTCTTTATGTAAGAGTCTGTAAGTAAGTGTCTGTATGTAAGTGTCTCAGTGTCTGTATGTAAGTGTATGTAAGTGTCTGCATGTAAGTGTCTCAGTGTCTGTATGTAAATGTCTGTATGTAAGTGTCTGTATGTAAGTGTCTTAGTGTCTGTATGTAAGTGTCTGTATGTAATTGTCTGTATGTAAGTGTCTTTATGTAAGAGTCTGTATGTAAGTGTCTGTATGTAAGTGTCTAAGTGTCTGTATGTAAGTGTCTTTATGTAAGAGTCTGTATGTAAGTGTCTGTATGTAAGTGTCTAAGTGTCTGTATGTAAGGGTCTGTATGTAAGTGTCTGTATGTAAGTGTCTGTGTGTAAGGGTCTATATGTAAGTGTTTGTATGTAAGTGTCTGTATGTAAGTGTCTCAGTGTCTGTTTGTGTCAGTATGTAAGTGTCTGTATGTAAGTGTCTATGTAAGTGTATGTATGTAAGTGCCTGTATGTAAGTGTCTGTATGTAAGTGTGTGTATGTAAGTGTCTGTATGTAAGTGTCTGTATGTAAGTATCTCTATGTAAATGTCTGTGTGTAAGTGTCTGTATGTAAGTGTCTTAGTGTCTGTATGTAAGTGTCTGTATGTAAGTGTCTGTATGTGTCTGTATGTAAGTGTCTGTATGTAAGTGTCTGTATGTAAGTGTCTGCATGTAAGTGTCTGTATGTAAGTGGCTGTATGTAAGTGTCTGTAAGTGTCTGTATGTAAGTATCTGTATGTAAGTGTCTGTATGTAAGTTTCTGTATGTAAGTGTTTCTATGTAAGTATCTGTATGTAAGTGTCTGTATGTCAGTGTCACAGTGTCAGTATGTAACTGTCTGTATGTAAGTGTCTGTATGTAATTGTCTGTATGTAAGTGTCTGTATGTAAGTGTCTGTATGTAAATGTCTCAGTGTCTGTATGTAAGTGTCTGTATGTAAGCGTCTGTATGTAAGTGTCTCAGTGTCTGTATGTAAGCGTCTGTATGTAAGTGTCTATGTAAGTGTCTCAGTGTCTTTATGTAAATGTCTGTATGTAAGTGTCTCAGTGTATGTATGTGTCTCAGTGTCTGTATGTAAGTGTCTGTATGTAAGTGTCTCAGTGTCTGTATGTAAGTGTCTGTATGTAAGTGTCTGTATGTAAGTGTGTGTGTATGTAAGTGTCTGTATGTAAGTGTCTCAGTGTCTGTATGTAAGTGTCTGTATGTAAGTGTCTCAGTGTCTGTATGTAAATGTCTGTATGTAAGTGTCTGTATGTAAGTGTCTTAGTGTCTGTATGTAAGTGTCTGTATGTAATTGTCTGTATGTAAGTGTCTTTATGTAATAGTCTGTATGTAAGTGTCTGTATGTAAGTGTCTAAGTGTCTGTATGTAAGTGTCTTTATGTAAGAGTCTGTATGTAAGTGTCTGTATGTAAGTGTCTAAGTGTCTGTATGTAAGGGTCTGTATGTAAGTGTCTGTATGTAAGTGTCTGTATGTAAGTGTCTGTATGTAAGTGTTTGTATGTAAGTGTCTGTATGTAAGTGTCTCAGTGTCTGTTTGTGTCAGTATGTAAGTGTCTGTATGTAAGTGTCTGTATGTAAGTGTGTGTATGTAAGTGTCTGTATGTGTCTGTATGTAAGTGTCTCAGTGTCTGTATGTAAATGTCTTTATGTAAGTGTCTGTATGTAAGTGTCTGTATGTAAGTGTCTGTATGTAAGTCTCAGTGTCTGTATGTCAGTGTGTGGTTGTAAGTGTCTGTATGTAAGTGTCTGTATGTTAAGTGTTTATATGTAAGTGTCTGTATCTGAATATCTCAGTGTCTGTATGTAAGTGTCTGTATGTAAGTGTCTGTATGTAATTGTCTCAGTGTCTGTATGTAAGTGTCTGTATGTAAGTTTCTGTATGTAAGTGTCTGTATGTAAGTGTCTGTATGTTAAGTGTCTGTATGTAAGTGTCTGTATGTAAGTATCTCAGTGTCTGTATGTAAGTTTCTGTATGTAAGTGTCTGTATGTAAGTGTCTCAGTGTCTGTATGTAAGTGTCTGTATGTAAGTGTCTGTATGTAAGTATCTGTATGTAAATGTCTGTGTGTAAGTGTCTGTATGTAAGTGTCTTAGTGTCTGTATGTAAGTGTCTGTATGTAAGTGTCTGTATGTGTCTGTATGTAAGTGTCTGTATGTAAGTGTCTGTATGTAAGTGTCTGTATGTAAGTGGCTGTATGTAAGTGTCTGTAAGTGTCTATATGTAAGTATCTGTATGTAAGTGTCTATATGTAAGTTTCTGTATGTAAGTGTCTGTATGTAAGTGTCTTAGTGTCTGTATGTAAGTGTCTGTATGTAATTGTCTGTATGTAAGTGTCTTTATGTAATAGTCTGTATGTAAGTGTCTGTATGTAAGTGTCTAAGTGTCTGTATGTAAGTGTCTTTATGTAAGAGTCTGTATGTAAGTGTCTGTATGTAAGTGTCTAAGTGTCTGTATGTAAGGGTCTGTATGTAAGTGTCTGTATGTAAGTGTCTGTATGTAAGTGTCTGTATGTAAGTGTTTGTATGTAAGTGTCTGTATGTAAGTGTCTCAGTGTCTGTTTGTGTCAGTATGTAAGTGTCTGTATGTAAGTGTCTGTATGTAAGTGTGTGTATGTAAGTGTCTGTATGTGTCTGTATGTAAGTGTCTCAGTGTCTGTATGTAAATGTCTGTATGTAAGTGTCTGTATGTAAGTGTCTGTATGTAAGTCTCAGTGTCTGTATGTCAGTGTGTGGTTGTAAGTGTCTGTATGTAAGTGTCTGTATGTTAAGTGTTTATATGTAAGTGTCTGTATCTGAATATCTCAGTGTCTGTATGTAAGTGTCTGTATGTAAGTGTCTGTATGTAATTGTCTCAGTGTCTGTATGTAAGTGTCTGTATGTAAGTATCTCAGTGTCTGTATGTAAGTTTCTGTATGTAAGTGTCTGTATGTAAGTGTCTCAGTGTCTGTATGTGAGTGTCTGTATGTAAGTGTCTGTATGTAAGTATCTGTATGTAAATGTCTGTGTGTAAGTGTCTGTATGTAAGTGTCTTAGTGTCTGTATGTAAGTGTCTGTATGTAAGTGTCTGTATGTGTCTGTATGTAAGTGTCTGTATGTAAGTGTCTGTATGTAAGTGTCTGTATGTAAGTGGCTGTATGTAAGTGTCTGTAAGTGTCTATATGTAAGTATCTGTATGTAAGTGTCTATATGTAAGTTTCTGTATGTAAGTGTATGTTTGTAAGTGTCTGTATGTAAGTGTCTGTATGTAAGTGCCTGTTTGTAAGTGCCTGTATGTAAGTGTCTGTATGTAAGTGCCTCAGTGTCTGTATGTAAGTGTATGTATGTAAGTGTCTCAGTGTCTGTATGTAAGTGTCTGTATGTAAGCTTCTGTATGTAAGTGTCTGTAAGTAGTGTCTCTATATAAGTGTCTCAGTGTCTGTATGTAAGTGTCTGTATGTAAGTGTCTCAGTGTCTCTATGTAAGTGTCTGTATGTAAGTGTCTGTATGTAAGTGTCTGTATGTAAATGTCTCAGTGTCTGTATGTAAGTGTATGTAAGCGTTTGTATGTCAGTGTCTATGTAAGTGTCTCAGTGTCTGTATGTAAGTGTCTGTATGTAAGTGTCTGTATGTAAGTGTCTTAGTGTCTGTATGTAAGTGTCTGTATGTAATTGTCTGTGTGTAAGTGTTTTTAAGTAAGAGTCTGTATGTAAGTGTCTGTATGTAAGTGTCTAAGTGTCTGTATGTAAGTGTCTTTATGTAAGAGTCTGTATGTGTCTCTATGTAAGTGTCTAAGTGTGTGTATGTAAGGGCCTGTATGTAAGTGTCTGTATGTAAGTGTCTCAGTGTCTGTATGTAAGTGTATGTATGTAAGCATCTGTATGTAAGTGTCTATGTAAGTGTCTCAGTGTCTTTATGTAAGTGTCTGTATGTAAGTGTCTCAGTGTCTGTATGTAAGTGTCTCAGTGTCTGTTTGTAAGTGTCTGTATGTAAGTGTCTCAGTGTCTGTATGTAAGTGTCTGTATGTAAGTGGCTGTATGTAAGTGTCTGTATGTAAGTGTCTCAGTGTCTGTATGTAAGTGTCTGTATGTTAGTGTCTCAGTGTCTGTATGTAAGTGTCTGTATGTAAGTGTCTGTATGTAAGTGTTTGTATGTAAATGTCTCAGTGTCTGTATGTAAGTGTATGTAAGCGTCTGTATGTAAGTGTCTATGTAAGTGTCTCAGTGTCTGTATGTAAGTGTCTGTATGTAAGTGTCTGTATGTAAGTGTCTTAGTGTCTGTATGTAAGTGTCTGTATGTAATTGTCTGTATGTAAGTGTCTTAATGTAAGAGTCTGTATGTAAGTGTCTGTATGTAAGTGTCTAAGTGTTTGTATGTAAGTGTCTTTATGTAAGAGTCTGTATGTAAGTGTCTGTATGTAAGTGTCTAAGTGTGTGTATGTAAGGGTCTGTATGTAAGTGTCTGTATGTAAGTGTCTCAGTGTCTGTGTCAGTATGTAAGTGTCTGTATGTAAGTGTCTATGTAAGTGTCTGTATGTAAGTGCCTGTATGTAAGTATCTGTATGTAAGTGTCTGTATGTAAGTTTCTGTATGTAACTGTCTCTATGTAAGTATCTGTATGTAAGTGTCTGTATGTCAGTGTCACAGTGTCAGTATGTAAGTGTCTGTATGTAAGTGTCTGTATGTAAGTGTCTCAGTGTCTGTATGTAAGTGTCTCAGTGTCTGTATGTAAGTGTCTGTATGTAAGTGTCTCAGTGTCTGCATGTAAGTGTCTGTATGTAAGTGTCTGTATGTAAGTGTCTGTATGTAAGTGTCTCAGTGTCTGTATGTAAGTGTCTGTATGTAAGTGTCTCAGTGTCTGTATGTAAGTGTCTGTATGTAAGTGTCTGTATGTAAATGTCTCAGTGTCTGTATGTAAGTGTATGTATGTAAGTGTCTGTATGTAAGTGTCTTAGTGTCTGTATGTAAGTGTCTGTATGTAATTGTCTGTATGTAAGTGTCTTTATGTAAGAGTCTGTATGTAAGGGTCTGTATGTAAGTGTCTAAGGGTCTGTATGTAAGTGTCTAAGTGTCTGTATGTAAGTGTCTTTATGTAAGAGTCTGTAAGTAAGTGTCTGTATGTAAGTGTCTCAGTGTCTGTATGTAAGTGTATGTAAGTGTCTGCATGTAAGTGTCTCAGTGTCTGTATGTAAATGTCTGTATGTAAGTGTCTGTATGTAAGTGTCTTAGTGTCTGTATGTAAGTGTCTGTATGTAATTGTCTGTATGTAAGTGTCTTTATGTAAGAGTCTGTATGTAAGTGTCTGTATGTAAGTGTCTAAGTGTCTGTATGTAAGTGTCTTTATGTAAGAGTCTGTATGTAAGTGTCTGTATGTAAGTGTCTAAGTGTCTGTATGTAAGGGTCTGTATGTAAGTGTCTGTATGTAAGTGTCTGTGTGTAAGGGTCTATATGTAAGTGTTTGTATGTAAGTGTCTGTATGTAAGTGTCTCAGTGTCTGTTTGTGTCAGTATGTAAGTGTCTGTATGTAAGTGTCTATGTAAGTGTATGTATGTAAGTGCCTGTATGTAAGTGTCTGTATGTAAGTGTGTGTATGTAAGTGTCTGTATGTAAGTGTCTGTATGTAAGTATCTCTATGTAAATGTCTGTGTGTAAGTGTCTGTATGTATGTCCGGCAAAACAACCCCCTACCTCCTCGCGGTGCCGGACGGGCAACTCTGTCGTGGACAGTGCTGTGGGGGGAGTTCCAATTTTGATTGGCTCCTCCCCTCATGGCATATGTGTCCACCACAGGGGCTAAACGGGGGCTCTGGACGGGCGCGAGGGGCTGGTAACCCCTCCACCTTCAATTAATTACCACAAAACCACGAATTAAAGTGAAATATGTAACAACTAAGCTTGTGCCGGAGGCCCCGGGGGGCCAGGCGTCTATGACGTCTCCTGGCCAAACCCCAATTGGCGGAGCCAGGAGATTGAATACCTACCCTCGGGGCTACTCCAGAAACAACGAAAAGCCACTACGGGTGGCCACGTGGAATGTTCGAACGCTCACTGCAGAGGAGAGGCTGCCACTCCTCTGTCGGGAGCTGGACCGTTACCGCCTGGATCTATGCGGCATTCAGGAGGTCCGGTGGACCGGCTCTGGCTCCTGCCACCATGAGGGGTGGACAGTCCTCTACTCGGGGCAGCAGACTGCCAAACAACAGGGTGTGGGTCTTCTTTTGAACAAAAGAATGAAGGGGGCGTGGGAGCGTGGCGGTGAGGTGTGGGAAGCTGTAAGCCCCAGGCTACTTTGGGCTCGCCTTCCCATCAACCGGAGGCGAGGAATGGTGGTCGTGGTTACTTATGCCCCCACCGAAGATGAACATCCGTGGAGGGATGCAGGCAAAGCCGATGAGTCAGATACCTTCTATGACCTCCTGTCACAGGTGCTGGCTAAAGTGGCCCCTCGGGATAGAGTCATCATGCTGGGTGACTTCAATGCCCGAGTTGGTCATGATACTGGCACCTGGTCTGGAGTGATTGGAGGGCATGGGCCAGATCAGCTCAATAACAACGGTAGGAGGCTGCTAGATTTTTGTGCAGCCCATGGGCTTGTAATTACCAACACGCTGTTCCGGCATCGGCGCATCCACACAACATCATGGATGCATGCCGGGTCCAAGCAAGAACATCTGCTGGACTACATAGTGACGGACCAGCGAATGCGAGCCCATGTCCTTGACACCAGGACCTACCGTGGAGCTGATCTGCCCTCTGACCATCGACTAGTCATCTGTAAGATGCGCCTGCCATTCTTCCACTCCGGTGGTGGGTGTACACCCAGGACCCCATTCCAACCTAAAGTGGCCTGGTCTCAGTTATCTGATGAAAGTTGCAAGCGAGAATTTCATCATCGCTTGCGGCTGGGATTGGCATCGTCCCCGACTCCTCCTGATGTCGAGGGAAAATGGGCGAGGTTTAGGACTGTGACTCATGCAGCTGCAATGGCTGCTTTGGGTACGCGGTCCAGACCTCCCCAGACACCCTGGATGACAGAGGAGTTGTTCAGGATGGTTGAGAAAAAGCGACAGGCCCACTGTCATCGGCTACAGAATCCCACGTCAGAGAATGAGGAGGCTTACCGCAGCCTTCGCTCGGAGGTTCGGAGAGCCGTGAGGCGCTGCAAGGATGGGTGGTGGTCGCGGGTTGCTGAGGAGATGGAGTCTGCCTCAGTGGCCCGTGATCACAAATCGCTATTTAACTCCATCAAAAAAGTAACCTGCAGCGCCACACCTATTACCATCATTAGGGGAAAAAACGGTGATCCAATTTCCGACCCCCAGGAACAGGTTCGCAGATTTGCTGAGCATTTCTGTGAGGTCCTGGGGGAGGGAAAATCCCACAGCCAGGAAAACATCGTGGCACAAAGTGAGGATGACCCTGCTGAGGCTGCGGTGCCTCAAATATTGGATGAAGTCACCCCCTGTGAGTGGCTGGCTGAGGTGCCATCTGCTGAGGAAGTATTGAAGGCGATCCGGAGTCTGAGACCAGGAAAGGCAGCGGGCAGAGATGATCTCCCAAGCGAAATGCTGAGGGAGGGTGGCGTTTGTGCACAGACTGCCCTATATGACATCATAACAACAGTCTGGACCACTGGACGGGTTCCGCAGGATTGGAAGGATGCCCTGGTGGTCCCCCTTTTTAAGAAGGGGGACCGCACAGACTGTAACAACTACAGGGGCATCTCACTACTCAGTGTGCCGGGAAAGGTCCTGGCAAGGATTATTCAGCATCGCCTTGCCAGGCACGCTGAGGAGAGGCTTGCGGAGCCCCAATGCGGTTTCAGGAAAGGGCGGTCCTGCAAAGATGCCATATTTTCTGTCCGTCTGCTACAGCAGAGGTGTAGGGAATTCCAACAAGACCTACATCTCTGCTTTATTGACCTGGTCAAGGCCTATGATACCATCAGTAGGCCTGGGCTCTGGGTCGTTCTTCGTGCTTTTGGAGTACCTGACCCTCTGCTCACGATCATTAAGGACCTTCATGATGGTGAGCGGGCCCGGGTAAAACTACGTGGCCGGGAGTCAGAGCCATTCCCTGTACACCTTGGGGTGCGACAGGGATGTCCTCTGGCTCCCACATTATTTAACATCTATTTTGACCACGTAGTTCGTGAAGCCTTCAATAGCTGTACCGGGGGAATCTCCATATGGTACAGATATAATGGGAGGCTAATCGATGCCCGGGTGCGGTCAAGGGATGGCTCCCTATTGCTCAACCACGTTATGTATGCTGATGACTTGGTAATAGCTGCTCAGTCAGAGGAGGAGTTGGAGACGCTGCTGCTGAGACTGGAGCGTGCCACTAAGAGGTGGGGCCTTACCATCAGCCCCACCAAAACTAAGCACCTGCCTGGGTATTTTGTACCATCGGACACTCCACCCCCACAACTCCCAATCGGTGATGGGGCAGTTGTGGAGAGAGTGGAGAGTTTCCCATACCTGGGCAGTGTGCTTATGACTGGCTCCAGTTTAACAGCAGAGGTCTCACTCCGAATCAGTCGAGCGGCAATATCTTTTCATCGGTTGCGTAACGCTGTGTGGAAGCTACCTGGTCTGTCGCTCCGCACTAAGCTTCAGGTCTTCTCGGCCACGGTCATTCCCTCCCTTCTCTACGCTTGCGAAACGTGGACCCCCCTAATGGAACATCTTCGCCGGTTAGAAACATTTAGGCTGACCTGCCTACGATCCATCCTGGGTTTAACCAGACTGGATTGTGTGAGGAGCTCACAAATCCTTGAAAGATCTGGGCAGGGTCCCATCGGTGAGCTCCTCCGGCAGGCAAGGCTGCGATGGCTGGGTCATGTAGCCCGCATGCCCAGCCACCGCATGCCGAAACAGCTTTTGTTTGGCCGGATTGAGGGGGCTAAGCGGGCGCGGCACGGGCTAGAGAAGAGATGGAGTGATGTGGTACAGGAGGACGTGGAGCTGAGTGGACTTGCCGATGACTGGTACCAGCGGTGTCAAGATCGGCCTCTGTGGAGGAGGCTCGTGAAGGATGCTACTGGGCAGTTGGAGGCAGTCGCCCTCCAACAACAACGGAGGGCGGAGGAGCGACGCTCACAACAGCGAGCGGAGCGCCGGGTGGCTAAAGCACAGCAGGTTGGCACAGTAGGGGGCACAGGTGGTGCATCAGCCAGTCATCTCAGTCAGTCGACCCGTGGCACCTGGGTCTGCCCCGTGACCTCCTGCCAGCGGGCGTTCGACACTTCACGTGGCCTCAGGGTGCACATAGCCTGGCACAAGCGTCGTGGTGACGTCACCGCCACTTAGTGGCGAATGGCGGTTGTTGTTGTATGTAAGTGTCTTAGTGTCTGTATGTAAGTGTCTGTATGTAAGTGTCTGTATGTGTCTGTATGTAAGTGTCTGTATGTAAGTGTCTGTATGTAAGTGTCTGTATGTAAGTGTCTGTATGTAAGTGGCTGTATGTAAGTGTCTGTAAGTGTCTGTATGTAAGTATCTGTATGTAAGTGTCTGTATGTAAGTTTCTGTATGTAAGTGTTTCTATGTAAGTATCTGTATGTAAGTGTCTGTATGTCAGTGTCACAGTGTCAGTATGTAACTGTCTGTATGTAAGTGTCTGTATGTAATTGTCTGTATGTAAGTGTCTGTATGTAAGTGTCTGTATGTAAATGTCTCAGTGTCTGTATGTAAGTGTCTGTATGTAAGCGTCTGTATGTAAGTGTCTCAGTGTCTGTATGTAAGTGTCTGTATGTAAGCGTCTGTATGTAAGTGTCTATGTAAGTGTCTCAGTGTCTTTATGTAAATGTCTGTATGTAAGTGTCTCAGTGTCTGTATGTGTCTCAGTGTCTGTATGTAAGTGTCTGTATGTAAGTGTCTCAGTGTCTGTATGTAAGTGTCTGTATGTAAGTGTCTGTATGTAAGTGTGTGTGTATGTAAGTGTCTGTATGTAAGTGTCTCAGTGTCTGTATGTAAGTGTCTGTATGTAAGTGTCTCAGTGTCTGTATGTAAATGTCTGTATGTAAGTGTCTGTATGTAAGTGTCTTAGTGTCTGTATGTAAGTGTCTGTATGTAATTGTCTGTATGTAAGTGTCTTTATGTAATAGTCTGTATGTAAGTGTCTGTATGTAAGTGTCTAAGTGTCTGTATGTAAGTGTCTTTATGTAAGAGTCTGTATGTAAGTGTCTGTATGTAAGTGTCTAAGTGTCTGTATGTAAGGGTCTGTATGTAAGTGTCTGTATGTAAGTGTCTGTATGTAAGTGTCTGTATGTAAGTGTTTGTATGTAAGTGTCTGTATGTAAGTGTCTCAGTGTCTGTTTGTGTCAGTATGTAAGTGTCTGTATGTAAGTGTCTGTATGTAAGTGTGTGTATGTAAGTGTCTGTATGTGTCTGTATGTAAGTGTCTCAGTGTCTGTATGTAAATGTCTTTATGTAAGTGTCTGTATGTAAGTGTCTGTATGTAAGTGTCTGTATGTAAGTCTCAGTGTCTGTATGTCAGTGTGTGGTTGTAAGTGTCTGTATGTAAGTGTCTGTATGTTAAGTGTTTATATGTAAGTGTCTGTATCTGAATATCTCAGTGTCTGTATGTAAGTGTCTGTATGTAAGTGTCTGTATGTAATTGTCTCAGTGTCTGTATGTAAGTGTCTGTATGTAAGTTTCTGTATGTAAGTGTCTGTATGTAAGTGTCTGTATTTTAAGTGTCTGTATGTAAGTGTCTGTATGTAAGTATCTCAGTGTCTGTATGTAAGTTTCTGTATGTAAGTGTCTGTATGTAAGTGTCTCAGTGTCTGTATGTAAGTGTCTGTATGTAAGTGTCTGTATGTAAGTATCTGTATGTAAATGTCTGTGTGTAAGTGTCTGTATGTAAGTGTCTTAGTGTCTGTATGTAAGTGTCTGTATGTAAGTGTCTGTATGCGTCTGTATGTAAGTGTCTGTATGTAAGTGTCTGTATGTAAGTGTCTGTATGTAAGTGGCTGTATGTAAGTGTCTGTAAGTGTCTATATGTAAGTATATGTATGTAAGTGTCTATATGTAAGTTTCTGTATGTAAGTGTATGTTTGTAAGTGTCTGTATGTAAGTGTCTGTATGTAAGTGCCTGTTTGTAAGTGCCTGTATGTAAGTGTCTGTATGTAAGTGCCTCAGTGTCTGTATGTAAGTGTATGTATGTAAGTGTCTCAGTGTCTGTATGTAAGTGTCTGTATGTAAGCTTCTGTATGTAAGTGTCTGTAAGTAGTGTCTCTATGTAAGTGTCTCAGTGTCTGTATGTAAGTGTCTGTATGTAAGTGTCTCAGTGTCTGTATGTAAGTGTCTGTATGTAAGTGTCTGTATGTAAGTGTCTGTATGTAAATGTCTCAGTGTCTGTATGTAAGTGTATGTAAGCGTTTGTATGTCAGTGTCTATGTAAGTGTCTCAGTGTCTGTATGTAAGTGTCTGTATGTAAGTGTCTGTATGTAAGTGTCTTAGTGTCTGTATGTAAGTGTCTGTATGTAATTGTCTGTGTGTAAGTGTTTTTATGTAAGAGTCTGTATGTAAGTGTCTGTATGTAAGTGTCTAAGTGTCTGTATGTAAGTGTCTTTATGTAAGAGTCTGTATGTGTCTCTATGTAAGTGTCTAAGTGTGTGTATGTAAGGGTCTGTATGTAAGTGTCTGTATGTAAGTGTCTCAGTGTCTGTATGTAAGTGTCTGTATGTAAGCATCTGTATGTAAGTGTCTATGTAAGTGTCTCAGTGTCTTTATGTAAGTGTCTGTATGTAAGTGTCTCAGTGTCTGTATGTAAGTGTCTCAGTGTCTGTTTGTAAGTGTCTGTATGTAAGTGTCTCAGTGTCTGTATGTAAGTGTCTGTATGTAAGTGGCTGTATGTAAGTGTCTGTATGTAAGTGTCTCAGTGTCTGTATGTAAGTGTCTGTATGTTAGTGTCTCAGTGTCTGTATGTAAGTGTCTGTATGTAAGTGTCTGTATGTAAGTGTTTGTATGTAAATGTCTCAGTGTCTGTATGTAAGTGTATGTAAGCGTCTGTATGTAAGTGTCTATGTAAGTGTCTCAGTGTCTGTATGTAAGTGTCTGTATGTAAGTGTCTGTATGTAAGTGTCTTAGTGTCTGTATGTAAGTGTCTGTATGTAATTGTCTGTATGTAAGTGTCTTAATGTAAGAGTCTGTATGTAAGTGTCTGTATGTAAGTGTCTAAGTGTTTGTATGTAAGTGTCTTTATGTAAGAGTCTGTATGTAAGTGTCTGTATGTAAGTGTCTAAGTGTGTGTATGTAAGGGTCTGTATGTAAGTGTCTGTATGTAAGTGTCTCAGTGTCTGTTTGTGTCAGTATGTAAGTGTCTGTATGTAAGTGTCTGTATGTAAGTGTGTGTATGTAAGTGTCTGTATGTGTCTGTATGTAAGTGTCTCAGTGTCTGTATGTAAATGTCTTTATGTAAGTGTCTGTATGTAAGTGTCTGTATGTAAGTGTCTGTATGTAAGTCTCAGTGTCTGTATGTCAGTGTGTGGTTGTAAGTGTCTGTATGTAAGTGTCTGTATGTTAAGTGTTTATATGTAAGTGTCTGTATCTGAATATCTCAGTGTCTGTATGTAAGTGTCTGTATGTAAGTGTCTGTATGTAATTGTCTCAGTGTCTGTATGTAAGTGTCTGTATGTAAGTTTCTGTATGTAAGTGTCTGTATGTAAGTGTCTGTATTTTAAGTGTCTGTATGTAAGTGTCTGTATGTAAGTATCTCAGTGTCTGTATGTAAGTTTCTGTATGTAAGTGTCTGTATGTAAGTGTCTCAGTGTCTGTATGTAAGTGTCTGTATGTAAGTGTCTGTATGTAAGTATCTGTATGTAAATGTCTGTGTGTAAGTGTCTGTATGTAAGTGTCTTAGTGTCTGTATGTAAGTGTCTGTATGTAAGTGTCTGTATGCGTCTGTATGTAAGTGTCTGTATGTAAGTGTCTGTATGTAAGTGTCTGTATGTAAGTGGCTGTATGTAAGTGTCTGTAAGTGTCTATATGTAAGTATCTGTATGTAAGTGTCTATATGTAAGTTTCTGTATGTAAGTGTATGTTTGTAAGTGTCTGTATGTAAGTGTCTGTATGTAAGTGCCTGTTTGTAAGTGCCTGTATGTAAGTGTCTGTATGTAAGTGCCTCAGTGTCTGTATGTAAGTGTATGTATGTAAGTGTCTCAGTGTCTGTATGTAAGTGTCTGTATGTAAGCTTCTGTATGTAAGTGTCTGTAAGTAGTGTCTCTATGTAAGTGTCTCAGTGTCTGTATGTAAGTGTCTGTATGTAAGTGTCTCAGTGTCTGTATGTAAGTGTCTGTATGTAAGTGTCTGTATGTAAGTGTCTGTATGTAAATGTCTCAGTGTCTGTATGTAAGTGTATGTAAGCGTTTGTATGTCAGTGTCTATGTAAGTGTCTCAGTGTCTGTATGTAAGTGTCTGTATGTAAGTGTCTGTATGTAAGTGTCTTAGTGTCTGTATGTAAGTGTCTGTATGTAATTGTCTGTGTGTAAGTGTTTTTATGTAAGAGTCTGTATGTAAGTGTCTGTATGTAAGTGTCTAAGTGTCTGTATGTAAGTGTCTTTATGTAAGAGTCTGTATGTGTCTCTATGTAAGTGTCTAAGTGTGTGTATGTAAGGGTCTGTATGTAAGTGTCTGTATGTAAGTGTCTCAGTGTCTGTATGTAAGTGTCTGTATGTAAGCATCTGTATGTAAGTGTCTATGTAAGTGTCTCAGTGTCTTTATGTAAGTGTCTGTATGTAAGTGTCTCAGTGTCTGTATGTAAGTGTCTCAGTGTCTGTTTGTAAGTGTCTGTATGTAAGTGTCTCAGTGTCTGTATGTAAGTGTCTGTATGTAAGTGGCTGTATGTAAGTGTCTGTATGTAAGTGTCTCAGTGTCTGTATGTAAGTGTCTGTATGTTAGTGTCTCAGTGTCTGTATGTAAGTGTCTGTATGTAAGTGTCTGTATGTAAGTGTTTGTATGTAAATGTCTCAGTGTCTGTATGTAAGTGTATGTAAGCGTCTGTATGTAAGTGTCTATGTAAGTGTCTCAGTGTCTGTATGTAAGTGTCTGTATGTAAGTGTCTGTATGTAAGTGTCTTAGTGTCTGTATGTAAGTGTCTGTATGTAATTGTCTGTATGTAAGTGTCTTAATGTAAGAGTCTGTATGTAAGTGTCTGTATGTAAGTGTCTAAGTGTTTGTATGTAAGTGTCTTTATGTAAGAGTCTGTATGTAAGTGTCTGTATGTAAGTGTCTAAGTGTGTGTATGTAAGGGTCTGTATGTAAGTGTCTGTATGTAAGTGTCTCAGTGTCTGTTTGTGTCAGTATGTAAGTGTCTGTATGTAAGTGTCTATGTAAGTGTCTGTATGTAAGTGCCTGTATGTAAGTATCTGTATGTAAGTGTCTGTATGTAAGTTTCTGTATGTAACTGTCTCTATGTAAGTATCTGTATGTAAGTGTCTGTATGTCAGTGTCACAGTGTCAGTATGTAAGTGTCTGTATGTAAGTGTCTGTATGTAAGTGTCTCAGTGTCTGTATGTAAGTGTCTCAGTGTCTGTATGTAAGTGTCTGTATGTAAGTGTCTCAGTGTCTGCATGTAAGTGTCGGTATGTAAGTGTCTGTATGTAAGTGTCTGTATGTAAGTGTCTCAGTGTCTGTATGTAAGTGTCTGTATGTAAGTGTCTCAGTGTCTGTATGTAAGTGTCTGTATGTAAGTGTCTGTATGTAAATGTCTCAGTGTCTGTATGTAAGTGTATGTATGTAAGTGTCTGTATGTAAGTGTCTTAGTGTCTGTATGTAAGTGTCTGTATGTAATTGTCTGTATGTAAGTGTCTTTATGTAAGAGTCTGTATGTAAGGGTCTGTATGTAAGTGTCTAAGGGTCTGTATGTAAGTGTCTAAGTGTCTGTATGTAAGTGTCTTTATGTAAGAGTCTGTAAGTAAGTGTCTGTATGTAAGTGTCTCAGTGTCTGTATGTAAGTGTATGTAAGTGTCTGCATGTAAGTGTCTCAGTGTCTGTATGTAAATGTCTGTATGTAAGCGTCTGTATGTAAGTGTCTAAGTGTCTGTATGTAAGTGTCTTTATGTAAGAGTCTGTATGTAAGTGTCTGTATGTAAGTGTCTAAGTGTCTGTATGTAAGGGTCTGTATGTAAGTGTCTGTATGTAAGTGTCTGTGTGTAAGGGTCTATATGTAAGTGTTTGTATGTAAGTGTCTGTATGTAAGTGTCTCAGTGTCTGTTTGTGTCAGTATGTAAGTGTCTGTATGTAAGTGTCTATGTAAGTGTATGTATGTAAGTGCCTGTATGTAAGTGTCTGTATGTAAGTGTGTGTATGTAAGTGTCTGTATGTAAGTGTCTGTATGTAAGTATCTCTATGTAAATGTCTGTGTGTAAGTGTCTGTATGTAAGTGTCTTAGTGTCTGTATGTAAGTGTCTGTATGTAAGTGTCTGTATGTGTCTGTATGTAAGTGTCTGTATGTAAGTGTCTGTATGTAAGTGTCTGTATGTAAGTGTCTGTATGTAAGTGGCTGTATGTAAGTGTCTGTAAGTGTCTGTATGTAAGTATCTGTATGTAAGTGTCTGTATGTAAGTTTCTGTATGTAAGTGTTTCTATGTAAGTATCTGTATGTAAGTGTCTGTATGTCAGTGTCACAGTGTCAGTATGTAACTGTCTGTATGTAAGTGTCTGTATGTAATTGTCTGTATGTAAGTGTCTGTATGTAAGTGTCTGTATGTAAATGTCTCAGTGTCTGTATGTAAGTGTCTGTATGTAAGCGTCTGTATGTAAGTGTCTCAGTGTCTGTATGTAAGTGTCTGTATGTAAGCGTCTGTATGTAAGTGTCTATGTAAGTGTCTCAGTGTCTTTATGTAAATGTCTGTATGTAAGTGTCTCAGTGTCTGTATGTGTCTCAGTGTCTGTATGTAAGTGTCTGTATGTAAGTGTCTCAGTGTCTGTATGTAAGTGTCTGTATGTAAGTGTCTGTATGTAAGTGTGTGTATGTAAGTGTCTGTATGTAAGTGTCTCAGTGTCTGTATGTAAGTGTCTGTATGTAAGTGTCTCAGTGTCTGTATGTAAATGTCTGTATGTAAGTGTCTGTATGTAAGTGTCTTAGTGTCTGTATGTAAGTGTCTGTATGTAATTGTCTGTATGTAAGTGTCTTTATGTAATAGTCTGTATGTAAGTGTCTGTATGTAAGTGTCTAAGTGTCTGTATGTAAGTGTCTTTATGTAAGAGTCTGTATGTAAGTGTCTGTATGTAAGTGTCTAAGTGTCTGTATGTAAGGGTCTGTATGTAAGTGTCTGTATGTAAGTGTCTGTATGTAAGTGTCTGTATGTAAGTGTTTGTATGTAAGTGTCTGTATGTAAGTGTCTCAGTGTCTGTTTGTGTCAGTATGTAAGTGTCTGTATGTAAGTGTCTGTATGTAAGTGTGTGTATGTAAGTGTCTGTATGTGTCTGTATGTAAGTGTCTCAGTGTCTGTATGTAAATGTCTTTATGTAAGTGTCTGTATGTAAGTGTCTGTATGTAAGTGTCTGTATGTAAGTCTCAGTGTCTGTATGTCAGTGTGTGGTTGTAAGTGTCTGTATGTAAGTGTCTGTATGTTAAGTGTTTATATGTAAGTGTCTGTATCTGAATATCTCAGTGTCTGTATGTAAGTGTCTGTATGTAAGTGTCTGTATGTAATTGTCTCAGTGTCTGTATGTAAGTGTCTGTATGTAAGTTTCTGTATGTAAGTGTCTGTATGTAAGTGTCTGTATGTTAAGTGTCTGTATGTAAGTGTCTGTATGTAAGTATCTCAGTGTCTGTATGTAAGTTTCTGTATGTAAGTGTCTGTATGTAAGTGTCTCAGTGTCTGTATGTAAGTGTCTGTATGTAAGTGTCTGTATGTAAGTATCTGTATGTAAATGTCTGTGTGTAAGTGTCTGTATGTAAGTGTCTTAGTGTCTGTATGTAAGTGTCTGTATGTAAGTGTCTGTATGTGTCTGTATGTAAGTGTCTGTATGTAAGTGTCTGTATGTAAGTGTCTGTATGTAAGTGGCTGTATGTAAGTGTCTGTAAGTGTCTATATGTAAGTATCTGTATGTAAGTGTCTATATGTAAGTTTCTGTATGTAAGTGTATGTTTGTAAGTGTCTGTATGTAAGTGTCTGTATGTAAGTGCCTGTTTGTAAGTGCCTGTATGTAAGTGTCTGTATGTAAGTGCCTCAGTGTCTGTATGTAAGTGTATGTATGTAAGTGTCTCAGTGTCTGTATGTAAGTGTCTGTATGTAAGCTTCTGTATGTAAGTGTCTGTAAGTAGTGTCTCTATGTAAGTGTCTCAGTGTCTGTATGTAAGTGTCTGTATGTAAGTGTCTCAGTGTCTGTATGTAAGTGTCTGTATGTAAGTGTCTGTATGTAAGTGTCTGTATGTAAATGTCTCAGTGTCTGTATGTAAGTGTATGTAAGCGTTTGTATGTCAGTGTCTATGTAAGTGTCTCAGTGTCTGTATGTAAGTGTCTGTATGTAAGTGTCTGTATGTAAGTGTCTTAGTGTCTGTATGTAAGTGTCTGTATGTAATTGTCTGTGTGTAAGTGTTTTTATGTAAGAGTCTGTATGTAAGTGTCTGTATGTAAGTGTCTAAGTGTCTGTATGTAAGTGTCTTTATGTAAGAGTCTGTATGTGTCTCTATGTAAGTGTCTAAGTGTATATATGTAAGGGTCTGTATGTAAGTGTCTGTATGTAAGTGTCTCAGTGTCTGTATGTAAGTGTCTGTATGTAAGCATCTGTATGTAAGTGTCTATGTAAGTGTCTCAGTGTCTTTATGTAAGTGTCTGTATGTAAGTGTCTCAGTGTCTGTATGTAAGTGTCTCAGTGTCTGTTTGTAAGTGTCTGTATGTAAGTGTCTCAGTGTCTGTATGTAAGTGTCTGTATGTAAGTGGCTGTATGTAAGTGTCTGTATGTAAGTGTCTCAGTGTCTGTATGTAAGTGTCTGTATGTTAGTGTCTCAGTGTCTGTATGTAAGTGTCTGTATGTAAGTGTCTGTATGTAAGTGTTTGTATGTAAATGTCTCAGTGTCTGTATGTAAGTGTATGTAAGCGTCTGTATGTAAGTGTCTATGTAAGTGTCTCAGTGTCTGTATGTAAGTGTCTGTATGTAAGTGTCTGTATGTAAGTGTCTTAGTGTCTGTATGTAAGTGTCTGTATGTAATTGTCTGTATGTAAGTGTCTTAATGTAAGAGTCTGTATGTAAGTGTCTGTATGTAAGTGTCTAAGTGTTTGTATGTAAGTGTCTTTATGTAAGAGTCTGTATGTAAGTGTCTGTATGTAAGTGTCTAAGTGTGTGTATGTAAGGGTCTGTATGTAAGTGTCTGTATGTAAGTGTCTCAGTGTCTGTTTTTGTCAGTATGTAAGTGTCTGTATGTAAGTGTCTATGTAAGTGTCTGTATGTAAGTGCCTGTATGTAAGTATCTGTATGTAAGTGTCTGTATGTAAGTTTCTGTATGTAACTGTCTCTATGTAAGTATCTGTATGTAAGTGTCTGTATGTCAGTGTCACAGTGTCAGTATGTAAGTGTCTGTATGTAAGTGTCTGTATGTAAGTGTCTGTATGTAAGTGTCTGTATGTAAGTGTCTCAGTGTCTGTATATAAGTGTCTCTATGTAAGCATCTGTATGTAAGTGTCTCAGTGTCTCTATGTAAGTGTCTGTATGTAAGTGTCTGTATGTAAGTGTCTCAGTGTCTGTATGTAAGTGTCTGTATGTAAGCGTTTGTATGTAAGTGTCTATGTAAGTGTCTCAGTGTCTTTATGTAAGTGTCTGTATGTAAGTGTCTCAGTGTCTGTATGTAAGTGTCTCAGTGTCTGTATGTAAGTGTCTGTATGTAAGTGTCTCAGTGTCTGCATGTAAGTGTCTGTATGTAAGTGTCTGTATGTAAGTGTCTGTATGTAAGTGTCTCAGTGTCTGTATGTAAGTGTCTGTATGTAAGTGTCTCAGTGTATGTATGTAAGTGTCTGTATGTAAGTGTCTGTATGTAAATGTCTCAGTGTCTGTATGTAAGTGTATGTATGCAAGTGTCTGTATGTAAGTGTCTTAGTGTCTGTATGTAAGTGTCTGTATGTAATTGTCTGTATGTAAGTGTCTTTATGTAAGAGTCTGTATGTAAGGGTCTGTATGTAAGTGTCTAAGGGTCTGTATGTAAGTGTCTAAGTGTCTGTATGTAAGTGTCTTTATGTAAGAGTCTGTAAGTAAGTGTCTGTATGTAAGTGTCTAAGTGTGTGTATGTAAGTGTCTGTATGTAAGTGTCTGTATGTAAGTGTCTGTATGTAAGTGTTTGTATGTAAGTGTCTGTATGTAAGTGTCTCAGTGTCTGTTTGTGTCAGTATGTAAGTGTCTGTATGTAAGTGTCTATGTAAGTGCCTGTATGTAAGTGTCTGTATGTAAGTGTCTGTATGTAAGTGTGTGTATGTAAGTGTCTGTATGTAAGTGTCTGTATGTAAGTGTCTCAGTATCTGTATGTAAATGTCTTTATGTAAGTGTCTGTATGTAAGTGTCTGTATGTAAGTGTCTGTATGTAAGTCTTAGTGTCTGTATGTCAGTGTGTGTTTGTAAGTGTCTGTATGTAAGTGTCTGTATTTAAGTGTCTCAGTGTCTGTAAGTAAGTGTCTAAGTAAGTGTCTGTATGTAAGTGTCTGTATGTAAGTGTCTGTATGTTAAGTGTTTGTATGTAAGTGTCTGTATGTGAATATCTCAGTGTCTGTATGTAAGTGTCTGTATGTAAGTGTCTCAGTGTCTGTATGTAAGTGTCTGTATGTAAGTGTCTGTATGTAAGTGTCTGTATGTAAGTGTCTGTATGTTAAGTGTCTGTATGTAAGTGTCTGTATGTAAGTATCTCAGTGTCTGTATGTAAGTTTCTGTATGTAAGTGACTGTATGTAAGTGTCTTTATGTAAGAGTCTGTATGTAAGTGTCTGTATGTAAGTGTCTGTATGTTAAGTGTTTGTAAGTAAGTGTCTGTATGTGAATATCTCAGTGTCTGTATGTAAGTGTCTGTATGTAAGTGTCTGTATGTAAGTGTCTCAGTGTCTGTATGTAAGTGTCTGTATGTAAGTGTCTGTATGTAAGTGTCTGTATGTTAAGTGTCTGTATGTAAGTGTCTGTATGTAAGTATCTCAGTGTCTGTATGTAAGTTTCTGTATGTAAGTGTCTGTATGTAAGTGTCTCAGTGTCTGTATGTAAGTGTCTGTTTGTAAGTTTCTGTATGTAAGTATCTGTATGTAAATATCTGTGTGTAAGTGTCTGTATGCAAGTGTCTTAGTGTCTCTATGTAAGTGTCTGTATGTAAGTGTCTGTATGTAAGTGGCTGTATGTAAGTGTCTGTAAGTGTCTGTATGTAAGTATCTGTATGTAAGTTTCTGTATGTAAGTGTATGTTTGTAAGTGTCTGTATGTAAGTGTCTGTATGTAAGTGCCTGTTTGTAAGTGTCTGTATGTAAGTGTCTGTATATAAGTGCCTGTATGTAAGTGTCTGTATGTAAGTGTCTCAGTGTCTGTATGTAAGTGTCTGTATGTAAGTGTCTCAGTGTCTGTATGTAAGTGTCTGTATGTAAGCTTCTGTATGTAAGTGTCTGTATGTAAGTGTCTCAGTGTCTGTTTGTGTCAGTATGTAAGTGTCTGTATGTAAGTGTCTATGTAAGTGTCTGTATGTAAGTGCCTGTATGTAAGTGTCTGTATGTAAGTGTCTGTATGTAAGTGTGTGTATGTAAGTGTCTGTATGTAAGTGTCTGTATGTAAGTCTCAGTATCTGTATGTAAATGTCTTTATGTAAGTGTCTGTATGTAAGTGTCTGTATGTAAGTCTCAGTGTCTGTATGTCAGTGTGTGTTTGTAAGTGTCTGTATGTAAGTGTGTGTATTTAAGTGTCTCAGTGTCTGTAAGTAAGTGTCTAAGTAAGTGTCTGTATGTAAGTGTCTGTATGTAAGTGTCTGTATGTTAAGTGTTTGTATGTAAGTGTCTGTATGTGAATATCTCAGTGTCTGTATGTAAGTGTCTGTATGTAAGTGTCTGTATGTTAAGTGTCTGTATGTAAGTGTCTGTATGTAAATATCTCAGTGTCTGTATGTAAGTTTCTGTATGTAAGTGTCTGTATGTAAGTGTCTTTATGTAAGAGTCTGTATGTAAGTGTCTGTATGTAAGTGTCTGTATGTTAAGTGTTTGTAAATAAGTGTCTGTATGTGAATATCTCAGTGTCTGTATGTAAGTGTCTGTATGTAAGTGTCTGTATGTAAGTGTCTCAGTGTCTGTATGTAAGTGTCTGTATGTAAGTGTCTGTATGTACGTGTCTGTATGTAAGTGTCTGTATGTTAAGTGTCTGTATGTAAGTGTCTGTATGTAAGTATCTCAGTGTCTGTATGTAAGTTTCTGTATGTAAGTGTCTATATGTAAGAGTCTCAGTGTCTGTATGTAAGTGTCTGTTTGTAAGTTTCTGTATGTAAGTATCTGTATGTAAATGTCTGTGTGTAAGTGTCTGTATGTAAGTGTCTTAGTGTCTGTATGTAAGTGTCTGTATGTAAGTATCTGTATGTAAGTGGCTGTATGTAATTGTCTGTAAGTGTCTGTATGTAAGTATCTGTATGTAAGTGTCTGTATGTAAGTTTCTGTATGTAAGTGTATGTTTGTAAGTGTCTGTATGTAAGTGTCTGTATGTAAGTGCCTGTTTGTAAGTGTCTGTATGTAAGTGTCTGTATATAAGTGCCTGTATGTAAGTGTCTGTATGTAAGTGTCTCAGTGTCTGTATGTAAGTGTCTGTATGTAAGTGTCTCAGTGTCTGTATGTAAGTGTCTGTATGTAAGCTTCTGTATGTAAGTGTCTGTAAGTAGTGTCTCTATGTAAGTGTCTCAGTGTCTGTATGTAAGTGTCTGTATGTAAGTGTTTGTATGTAAGTGTCTGTATGTAAGTGTCTCAGTGTCTGTTTGTGTCAGTATGTAAGTGTCTGTATGTAAGTGTCTATGTAAGTGTCTGTATGTAAGTGCCTGTATGTAAGTGTATGTATGTAAGTGTCTGTATGTAAGTGTGTGTATGTAAGTGTCTGTATGTAAGTGTCTGTATGTAAGTGTCTCAGTATCTGTATGTAAATGTCTTTATGTAAGTGTCTGTATGTAAGTGTCTGTATGTAAGTGTCTGTATGTAAGTCTCAGTGTCTGTATGTCAGTGTGTGTTTGTAAGTGTCTGTATGTAAGTGTCTGTATTTAAGTGTCTCAGTGTCTGTAAGTAAGTGTCTAAGTAAGTGTCTGTATGTAAGTGTCTGTATGTTAAGTGTTTGTATGTAAGTGTCTGTATGTGAATATCTCAGTGTCTGTATGTAAGTGTCTGTATGTAAGTGTCTGTATGTAAGTGTCTCAGTGTCTGTATGTAAGTGTCTGTATGTAAGTGTCTGTATGTAAGTGTCTGTATGTAAGTGTCTGTATGTAAGTGTCTGTATGTAAGTATCTCAGTGTCTGTATGTAAGTTTCTGTATGTAAGTGTCTGTATGTAAGTGTCTTTATGTAAGAGTCTGTATGTAAGTGTCTGTATGTAAGTGTCTGTATGTTAAGTGTTTATAAATAAGTGTCTGTATGTGAATATCTCAGTGTCTGTATGTAAGTGTCTGTATGTAAGTGTCTGTATGTAAGTGTCTCAGTGTCTGTATGTAAGTGTCTGTATGTAAGTGTCTGTATGTAAGTGTCTGTATGTAAGTGTCTGTATGTTAAGTGTCTGTATGTAAGTGTCTGTATGTAAGTATCTCAGTGTCTGTATGTAAGTGTTTGTATGTAAGTGTCTGGATGTAAATGTCTGTATTTAAGTGTCTCAGTGTCTGTAAGTAAGTGTCTAAGTAAGTGTATGTATGTAAGTGTCTGTATGTAAGTGTCTGTATGTTAAGTGTTTGTATGTAAGTGTCTATATGTGAATATCTCAGCGTCTGTATGTAAGTGTCTGAATGTAAGTGTCTGTATATAAGTGTCTCAGTGTCTGTATGTAAGTGTCTGTATGTAAGTGTCTGTATGTAAGTGTCTGTATGTAAGTGTCTGTATGTTAAGTGTCTGTATGTAAGTGTCTGTATGTAAGAGTCTGTATGTAAGTGTCTGTATGTAAGTGTCTGTATGTAAGTCTCAGTGTCTGTATGTCAGTGTGTGTTTGTAAGTGTCTGTATGTAAGTGTCTGTATTTAAGTGTCTCAGTGTCTGTAAGTAAGTGTCTAAGTAAGTGTCTGTATGTAAGTGTCTGTATGTAAGTGTCTGTATGTTAAGTGTTTGTATGTAAGTGTCTGTATGTGAATATCTCAGTGTCTGTATGTAAGTGTCTGTATGTAAGTGTCTGTATGTAAGTGTCTCAGTGTCTGTATGTAAGTGTCTGTATGTAAGTGTCTGTATGTAAGTGTCTGTATGTAAGTGTCTGTATGTAAGTATCTCAGTGTCTGTATGTAAGTTTCTGTATGTAAGTGTCTGTATGTAAGTGTCTTTATGTAAGAGTCTGTATGTAAGTGTCTGTATGTAAGTGTCTGTATGTTAAGTGTTTATAAATAAGTGTCTGTATGTGAATATCTCAGTGTCTGTATGTAAGTGTCTGTATGTAAGTGTCTGTATGTAAGTGTCTCAGTGTCTGTATGTAAGTGTCTGTATGTAAGTGTCTGTATGTAAGTGTCTGTATGTAAGTGTCTGTATGTTAAGTGTCTGTATGTAAGTGTCTGTATGTAAGTATCTCAGTGTCTGTATGTAAGTGTTTGTATGTAAGTGTCTGGATGTAAATGTCTGTATTTAAGTGTCTCAGTGTCTGTAAGTAAGTGTCTAAGTAAGTGTATGTATGTAAGTGTCTGTATGTAAGTGTCTGTATGTTAAGTGTTTGTATGTAAGTGTCTATATGTGAATATCTCAGCGTCTGTATGTAAGTGTCTGAATGTAAGTGTCTGTATATAAGTGTCTCAGTGTCTGTATGTAAGTGTCTGTATGTAAGTGTCTGTATGTAAGTGTCTGTATGTAAGTGTCTGTATGTTAAGTGTCTGTATGTAAGTGTCTGTATGTAAGAGTCTGTATGTAAGTGTCTGTATGTAAGTGTCTGTATGTTAAGTGTTTGTAAATAAGTGTCTGTATGTGAATATCTCAGTGTCTGTATGTAAGTGTCTCAGTGTCTGTATGTAAGTGTCTGTATGTAAGTGTCTGTATGTAAGTGTCTGTATGTAAGTGTCTGTATGTTAAGTGTCTGTATGTAAGTGTCTGTATGTAAGTATCTCAGTGTCTGTATGTAAGTTTCTGTATGTAAGTGTCTATATGTAAGTGTCTCAGTGTCTGTATGTAAGTGTCTGTTTGTAAGTTTCTGTATGTAAGTATCTGTATGTAAATGTCTGTGTGTAAGTGTCTGTATGTAAGTGTCTTAGTGTCTGTATGTAAGTGTCTGTATGTAAGTGTCTGTATGTAAGTGGCTGTATGTAAGTGTCTGCAAGTGTCTGTATGTAAGTATCTGTATGTAAGTGTCTGTATGTAAGTTTCTGTATGTAAGTGTATGTTTGTAAGTGTCTGTATGTAAGTGTCTGTATGTAAGTGCCTGTTTGTAAGTGTCTGTATGTAAGTGTCTGTATATAAGTGCCTGTATGTAAGTGTCTGTATGTAAGTGTCTCAGTGTCTGTATGTAAGTGTCTGTATGTAAGTGTCTCAGTGTCTGTATGTAAGTGTCTGTATGTAAGCTTCTGTATGTAAGTGTCTGTAAGTAGTGTCTCTATGTAAGTGTCTCAGTGTCTGTATGTAAGTGTCTGTATGTAAGTGTTTGTATGTAAGTGTCTGTATGTAAGTGTCTCAGTGTCTGTTTGTGTCAGTATGTAAGTGTCTGTATGTAAGTGTCTATGTAAGTGTCTGTATGTAAGTGCCTGTATGTAAGTGTATGTATGTAAGTGTCTGTATGTAAGTGTGTGTATGTAAGTGTCTGTATGTAAGTGTCTGTATGTAAGTGTCTCAGTATCTGTATGTAAATGTCTTTATGTAAGTGTCTGTATGTAAGTGTCTGTATGTAAGTGTCTGTATGTAAGTCTCAGTGTCTGTATGTCAGTGTGTGTTTGTAAGTGTCTGTATGTAAGTGTCTGTATTTAAGTGTCTCAGTGTCTGTAAGTAAGTGTCTAAGTAAGTGTCTGTATGTAAGTGTCTGTATGTAAGTGTCTGTATGTTAAGTGTTTGTATGTAAGTGTCTGTATGTGAATATCTCAGTGTCTGTATGTAAGTGTCTGTATGTAAGTGTCTGTATGTAAGTGTCTCAGTGTCTGTATGTAAGTGTCTGTATGTAAGTGTCTGTATGTAAGTGTCTGTATGTAAGTGTCTGTATGTAAGTGTCTGTATGTAAGTATCTCAGTGTCTGTATGTAAGTTTCTGTATGTAAGTGTCTGTATGTAAGTGTCTTTATGTAAGAGTCTGTATGTAAGTGTCTGTATGTAAGTGTCTGTATGTTAAGTGTTTGTAAATAAGTGTCTGTATGTGAATATCTCAGTGTCTGTATGTAAGTGTCTGTATGTAAGTGTCTGTATGTAAGTGTCTCAGTGTCTGTATGTAAGTGTCTGTATGTAAGTGTCTGTATGTAAGTGTCTGTATGTAAGTGTCTGTATGTTAAGTGTCTGTATGTAAGTGTCTGTATGTAAGTATCTCAGTGTCTGTATGTAAGTGTCTGTATGTAAGTGTCTGGATGTAAATGTCTCAGTGTCTGTATGTCAGTGTGTGTTTGTAAGTGTCTGTATGTAAGTGTCTGTATTTAAGTGTCTCAGTGTCTGTAAGTAAGTGTCTAAGTAAGTGTCTGTATGTAAGTGTCTGTATGTAAGTGTCTGTATGTTAAGTGTTTGTATGTAAGTGTCTATATGTGAATATCTCAGTGTCTGTATGTAAGTGTCTGAATGTAAGTGTCTGTATATAAGTGTCTCAGTGTCTGTATGTAAGTGTCTGTATGTAAGTGTCTGTATGTAAGTGTCTGTATGTAAGTGTCTGTATGTTAAGTGTCTGTATGTAAGTGTCTGTATGTAAGAGTCTGTATGTAAGTGTCTGTATGTAAGTGTCTGTATGTTAAGTGTTTGTAAATAAGTGTCTGTATGTGAATATCTCAGTGTCTGTATGTAAGTGTCTGTATGTAAGTGTCTGTATGTAAGTGTCTCAGTGTCTGTATGTAAGTGTCTGTATGTAAGTGTCTGTATGTAAGTGTCTGTATGTAAGTGTCTGTATGTTAAGTGTCTGTATGTAAGTGTCTGTATGTAAGTATCTCAGTGTCTGTATGTAAGTTTCTGTATGTAAGTGTCTATATGTAAGTGTCTCAGTGTCTGTATGTAAGTGTCTGTTTGTAAGTTTCTGTATGTAAGTATCTGTATGTAAATGTCTGTGTGTAAGTGTCTGTATGTAAGTGTCTTAGTGTCTGTATGTAAGTGTCTGTATGTAAGTGTCTGTATGTAAGTGGCTGTATGTAAGTGTCTGCAAGTGTCTGTATGTAAGTATCTGTATGTAAGTGTCTGTATGTAAGTTTCTGTATGTAAGTGTATGTTTGTAAGTGTCTGTATGTAAGTGTCTGTATGTAAGTGCCTGTTTGTAAGTGTCTGTATGTAAGTGTCTGTATATAAGTGCCTGTATGTAAGTGTCTGTATGTAAGTGTCTCAGTGTCTGTATGTAAGTATCTGTATGTAAGTGTCTCAGTGTCTGTATGTAAGTGTCTGTATGTAAGCTTCTGTATGTAAGTGTCTGTAAGTAGTGTCTCTATGTAAGTGTCTCAGTGTCTGTATGTAAGTGTCTGTATGTAAGTGTTTGTATGTAAGTGTCTGTATGTAAGTGTCTCAGTGTCTGTTTGTGTCAGTATGTAAGTGTCTGTATGTAAGTGTCTATGTAAGTGTCTGTATGTAAGTGCCTGTATGTAAGTGTCTGTATGTAAGTGTCTGTATGTAAGTGTGTGTATGTAAGTGTCTGTATGTAAGTGTCTGTATGTAAGTGTCTCAGTATCTGTATGTAAATGTCTTTACGTAAGTGTCTGTATGTAAGTGTCTGTATGTAAGTGTCTGTATGTAAGTCTCAGTGTCTGTATGTCAGTGTGTGTTTGTAAGTGTCTGTATGTAAGTGTCTGTATTTAAGTGTCTCAGTGTCTGTAAGTAAGTGTCTAAGTAAGTGTCTGTATGTAAGTGTCTGTATGTAAGTGTCTGTATGTTAAGTGTTTGTATGTAAGTGTCTGTATGTGAATATCTCAGTGTCTGTATGTAAGTGTCTGTATGTAAGTGTCTGTATGTAAGTGTCTCAGTGTCTGTATGTAAGTGTCTGTATGTAAGTGTCTGTATGTAAGTGTCTGTATGTAAGTGTCTGTATGTAAGTGTCTGTATGTAAGTATCTCAGTGTCTGTATGTAAGTTTCTGTATGTAAGTGTCTGTATGTAAGTGTCTTTATGTAAGAGTCTGTATGTAATTGTCTGTATGTAAGTGTCTGTATGTTAAGTGTTTGTAAATAAGTGTCTGTATGTGAATATCTCAGTGTCTGTATGTAAGTGTCTGTATGTAAGTGTCTGTATGTAAGTGTCTCAGTGTCTGTATGTAAGTGTCTGTATGTAAGTGTCTGTATGTAAGTGTCTGTATGTAAGTGTCTGTATGTTAAGTGTCTGTATGTAAGTATCTCAGTGTCTGTATGTAAGTGTCTGTATGTAAGTGTCTGGATGTAAATGTCTCAGTGTCTGTATGTAAGTGTATGTATGTAAGTGTCTGTATGTAAGTGTCTTAGTGTCTGTATGTAAGTGTCTGTATGTAATTGTCTGTATGTAAGTGTCTTTATGTAAGAGTCTGTATGTAAGGGTCTGTATGTAAGTGTCAAAGTGTCTGTATGTAAGTGTCTTTATGTAAGAGTCTGTATGTAAGTGTCTGTATGTAAGTGTCTAAGTGTGTGTATGTAAGGGTCTGTATGTAAGTGTCTGTATGTAAGTGTCTGTATGTAAGTGTCTGTATGTAAGTGTTTGTATGTAAGTGTCTGTAAGTAAGTGTCTCAGTGTCTGTTTGTGTCAGTATGTAAGTGTCTGTATGTAAGTGTCTATGTAAGTGTCTGTATGTAAGTGCCTGTATGTAAGTGGCTGTATGTAAGTGTCTGTATGTAAGCATGTGTATGTAAGTGTCTGTATGTAAGTGTCTGTATGTAAGTGTCTCAGTATCTGTATGTAAATGTCTTTATGTAAGTGTCTGTATGTAAGTGTCTGTATGTAAGTGTCTGTATGTAAGTCTCAGTGTCTGTATGTCAGTGTGTGTTTGTAAGTGTCTGTATGTAAGTGTCTCAGTGTCTGTATGTAAGTGTCTGTTTGTAAGTTTCTGTATGTAAGTATCTGTATGTAAATGTCTGTGTGTAAGTGTCTGTATGTAAGTGTCTTAGTGTCTGTATGTAAGTGTCTGTATGTAAGTGTCTGTATGTAAGTGGCTGTATGTGTCTGTAAGTGTCTGTATGTAAGTATCTGTATGTAAGTGTCTGTATGTAAGTTTCTGTATGTAAGTGTATGTTTGTAAGTGTCTGTATGTAAGTGTCTGTATGTAAGTGTCTGTATGTAAGTGTCTCAGTGTCTGTTTGTGTCAGTATGTAAGTGTCTGTATGTAAGTGTCTATGTAAGTGTCTGTATGTAAGTGCCTGTATGTAAGTGTCTGTATGTAAGTGTCTGTATGTAAGTGTCTGTATGTAAGTGTGTGTATGTAAGTGTCTGTATGTAAGTGTCTGTATGTAAGTGTCTCAGTATCTGTATGTAAATGTCTTTATGTAAGTGTCTGTATGTAAGTGTCTATGTAAGTGTCTGTATGTAAGTGTCTCAGTGTCTGTATATAAGTGTCTGTATGCAAGCATCTGTATGTAAGTGTCTCAGTGTCTGTATGTAAGTGTCTGTATGTAAGCGTCTGTATGTAAGTGTCTATGTAAGTGTCTCAGTGTCTTTATGTAAGTGTCTGTATGTAAGTGTCTCAGTGTCTGTATGTAAGTGTCTCAGTGTCTGTATGTAAGTGTCTGTATGTAAGTGTCTCAGTGTCTGTATGTAAGTGTCTGTATGTAAGTGTCTGTATGTAAGTGTCTGTATGTGAGTGTCTCAGTGTCTGTATGTAAGTGTCTGTATGTTAGTGTCTGTATGTAAGTGTCTGTATGTAAATGTCTCAGTGTCTGTATCTAAGTGTCTGTATGTAAGTGTCTGTATGTAAGTGTCTGTATGTAAATGTCTCAGTGTCTGTATGTAAGTGTATGTAAGCGTCTTTATGTAAGTGTCTATGTAAGTGTCTCAGTGTCTGTATGTAAGTGTCTGTATGTAAGTGTCTGTATGTAAGTGTCTTAGTGTCTGTATGTAAGTGTCTGTATGTAATTGTCTGTATGTAAGTGTCTTTATGTAAGAGTCTGTATGTAAGTGTCTGTATGTAAGTGTCTAAGTGTCTGTATGTAAGTGTCTTTATGTAAGAGTCTGTATGTAAGTGTCTGTATGTAAGTGTCTAAGTGTGTGTATGTAAGGGTCTGTATGTAAGTGTCTGTATGTAAGTGTCTGTATGTAAGTGTTGTATGTAAGTGTCTGTATGTAAGTGTCTCAGTGTCTGTTTGTGTCAGTATGTAAGTGTCTGTATGTAAGTGTCTGTATGTAAGTGTCTCAGTGTCTGTATGTAAGTGTCTGTATGTAAGTGTCTGTATGTAAGTGTCTGGATGTAAATGTCTCAGTGTCTGTATGTAAGTGTATGTATGTAAGTGTCTGTATGTAAGTGTCTTAGTGTCTGTATGTAAGTGTCTGTATGTAATTGTCTGTATGTAAGTGTCTTTATGTAAGAGTCTGTATGTAAGGGTCTGTATGTAAGTGTCAAAGTGTCTGTATGTAAGTGTCTTTATGTAAGAGTCTGTATGTAAGTGTCTGTATGTAAGTGTCTAAGTGTGTGTATGTAAGGGTCTGTATGTAAGTGTCTGTAGGTAAGTGTCTGTATGTAAGTGTCTGTATGTAAGTGTTTGTATGTAAGTGTCTGTAAGTAAGTGTCTCAGTGTCTGTTTGTGTCAGTATGTAAGTGTCTGTATGTAAGTGTCTATGTAAGTGTCTGTATGTAAGTGCCTGTATGTAAGTGTCTGTATGTAAGTGTCTGTATGTAAGTGTGTGTATGTAAGTGTCTGTATGTAAGTGTCTGTATGTAAGTGTCTCAGTATCTGTATGTAAATGTCTTTATGTAAGTGTCTGTATGTAAGTGTCTGTATGTAAGTGTCTGTATGTAAGTCTCAGTGTCTGTATGTCAGTGTGTGTTTGTAAGTGTCTGTATGTAAGTGTCTCAGTGTCTGTATGTAAGTGTCTGTTTGTAAGTTTCTGTATGTAAGTATCTGTATGTAAATGTCTGTGTGTAAGTGTCTGTATGTAAGTGTCTTAGTGTCTGTATGTAAGTGTCTGTATGTAAGTGTCTGTATGTAAGTGGCTGTATGTGTCTGTAAGTGTCTGTATGTAAGTATCTGTATGTAAGTGTCTGTATGTAAGTTTCTGTATGTAAGCGTATGTTTGTAAGTGTCTGTATGTAAGTGTCTGTATGTAAGTGCCTGTTTGTAAGTGTCTGTATGTAAGGGTCTGTATATAAGTGCCTGTATGTAAGTGTCTGTATGTAAGTGTCTCAGTGTCTGTATGTAAGTGTCTGTATGTAAGTGTCTCAGTGTCTGTAAGTGTCTGTATGTAAGCTTCTGTATGTAAGTGTCTGTAAGTAGTGTCTCTATGTAAGTGTCTCAGTGTCTGTATGTAAGTGTCTGTATGTAAGTGTCTGTATGTAAATGTCTCAGTGTCTGTATGTAAGTGTATGTAAGCGTCTGTATGTAAGTGTCTATGTAAGTGTCTCAGTGTCTGTATGTAAGTGTCTGTATGTAAGTGTCTGTATGTAAGTGTCTTAGTGTCTGTATGTAAGTGTCTGTATGTAATTGTCTGTGTGTAAGTGTCTTTATGTAAGAGTCTGTATGTAAGTGTCTGTATGTAAGTGTCTAAGTGTGTGTATGTAAGGGTCTGTATGTAAGTGTCTGTATGTAAGTGTCTGTATGTAAGTGTCTGTATGTAAGTGTTTTTATATAAGTGTCTGTATGTAAGTGTCCCAGTGTCTGTTTGTGTCAGTATGTAAGTGTCTGTATGTAAGTGTCTATGTAAGTGTCTGTATGTAAGTGCCTGTATGTAAGCGTCTGTATGTAAGTGTCTGTATGTAAGTGTCTGTATGTAAGTGTGTGTATGTAAGTGTCTGTATGTAAGTGTCTGTATGTAAGTGTCTCAGTATCTGTATGTAAATGTCTTTATGTAAGTGTCTGTATGTAAGTGTCTATGTAAGTGTCTGTATGTAAGTGTCTCGGTGTCTGTATATAAGTGTCTGTATGCAAGCATCTGTATGTAAGTGTCTCAGTGTCTGTATGTAAGTGTCTTTATGTAAGTGTCTGTATGTAAGTGTCTCAGTGTCTGTATGTAAGTGTCTGTATGTAAGCGTCTGTATGTAAGTGTCTATGTAAGTGTCTCAGTGTCTTTATGTAAGTGTCTTATGTAAGTGTCTCAGTGTCTGTATGTAAGTGTCTCAGTGTCTGTATGTAAGTGTCTGTATGTAAGTGTCTCAGTGTCTGTATGTAAGTGTCTGAATGTAAGTGTCTGTATGTAAGTGTCTGTATATAAGTGTCTCAGTGTCTGTATGTAAGTGTTTGTATGTTAGTGTCTCAGTGTCTGTATCTAAGTGTCTGTATGTAAGTGTCTGTATGTAAGTGTCTGTATGTAAATGTCTCAGTGTCTGTATGTAAGTGTATGTAAGCGTCTTTATGTAAGTGTATATGTAAGTGTCTCAGTTTCTGTATGTAAGTGTCTTTATGTAAGAGTCTGTATGTAAGTGTCTGTATGTAAGTGTCTAAGTGTGTGTATGTAAGGGTCTGTATGTAAGTGTCTGTATGTAAGTGTCTGTATGTAAGTGTCTGTATGTAAGTGTTTGTATGTAAGTGTCTGTATGTAAGTGTCTCAGTGTCTGTTTGTGTCAGTATGTAAGTGTCTGTATGTAAGTGTCTATGTAAGTGTCTGTATGTAAGTGCCTGTATGTAAGTTTCTGTATGTAAGTGTCTGTATGTAAGTGTCTCAGTGTCTGTATGTAAGTGTCTGTATGTAAGTGTCTGTATGTAAGTGTCTGGATGTAAATGTCTCAGTGTCTGTATGTAAGTGTATGTATGTAAGTGTCTGTATGTAAGTGTCTTAGTGTCTGTATGTAAGTGTCTGTATGTAATTGTCTGTATGTAAGTGTCTTTATGTAAGAGTCTGTATGTAAGGGTCTGTATGTAAGTGTCAAAGTGTCTGTATGTAAGTGTCTTTATGTAAGAGTCTGTATGTAAGTGTTTATATGTAAGTGTCTGTAAGTAAGTGTCTCAGTGTCTGTTTGTGTCAGTATGTGTAAGTGTCTGTATGTAAGTGTCTAAGTGTGTGTATGTAAGGGTCTGTATGTAAGTGTCTGTATGTAAGTGTCTGTATGTAAGTGTCTGTATGTAAGTGTTTGTATGTAAGTGTCTGTAAGTAAGTGTCTCAGTGTCTGTTTGTGTCAGTATGTAAGTGTCTGTATGTAAGTGTCTATGTAAGTGTCTGTATGTAAGTGCCTGTATGTAAGTGTCTGTATGTAAGTGTCTGTATGTAAGTGTGTGTATGTAAGTGTCTGTATGTAAGTGTCTGTAATAAAGTGTCTCAGTATCTGTATGTAAATGTCTTTATGTAAGTGTCTGTATGTAAGTGTCTGTATGTAAGTGTCTGTATGTAAGTCTCAGTGTCTGTATGTCAGTGTGTGTTTGTAAGTGTCTGTATGTAAGTGTCTCAGTGTCTGTATGTAAGTGTCTGTTTGTAAGTTTCTGTATGTAAGTATCTGTATGTAAATGTCTGTGTGTAAGTGTCTGTATGTAAGTGTCTTAGTGTCTGTATGTAAGTGTCTGTATGTAAGTGTCTGTATGTAAGTGGCTGTATGTGTCTGTAAGTGTCTGTATGTAAGTATCTGTATGTAAGTGTCTGTATGTAAGTTTCTGTATGTAAGTGTATGTTTGTAAGTGTCTGTATGTAAGTGTCTGTATGTAAGTGTCTTTATGTAAGTGTCTCAGTGTCTGTTTGTGTCAGTATGTAAGTGTCTGTATGTAAGTGTCTATGTAAGTGTCTGTATGTAAGTGCCTGTATGTAAGTGTCTGTATGTAAGTGTCTGTATGTAAGTGTCTGTATGTAAGTGTGTGTATGTAAGTGTCTGTATGTAAGTGTCTGTATGTAAGTGTCTCAGTATCTGTATGTAAATGTCTTTATGTAAGTGTCTGTATGTAAGTGTCTATGTAAGTGTCTGTATGTAAGTATCTCAGTGTCTGTATATAAGTGTCTGTATGCAAGCATCTGTATGTAAGTGTCTCAGTGTCTGTATGTAAGTGTCTGTATGTAAGTGTCTGTATGTAAGTGTCTCAGTGTCGGTATGTAAGTGTCTGTATGTAAGCGTCTGTATGTAAGTGTCTATGTAAGTGTCTCAGTGTCTTTATGTAAGTGTCTGTATGTAAGTGTCTCAGTGTCTGTATGTAAGTGTCTCAGTGTCTGTATGTAAGTGTCTGTATGTAAGTGTCTCAGTGTCTGTATGTAAGTGTCTGTATGTAAGTGTCTGTATGTAAGTGTCTGTATGTGAGTGTCTCAGTGTCTGTATGTAAGTGTCTGTATGTTAGTGTCTCAGTGTCTGTATCTAAGTGTCTGTATGTAAGTGTCTGTATGTAAGCTTCTGTATGTAAGTGTCTGTAAGTAGTGTCTCTATGTAAGTGTCTCAGTGTCTGTATGTAAGTTTCTGTATGTAAGTGTCTCAATGTAAGTGTCTGTATGTAATTGTCTGTATGGAAGTGTCTCAGTGTCTGTATGTAAGTGTCTGTATGTAATTGTCTGTATGTAAGTGTCTCAGTGTCTGTATGTAAGTGTATGTAAGTGTCTGTATGTAAGTGTCTCAGTGTCTGTATGTAAGTGTCTGAATGTAAGTGTCTGTATGTAAGTGTCTGTATGTAAATGTCTCAGTGTCTGTATGTAAGTGTATGTATGCGTCTTTATGTAAGTGTATATGTAAGTGTCTCAGTGTCTGTATGTAAGTGTCTGTATGTAAGTGTCTGTATGTAAGTGTCTTAGTGTCTGTATGTAAGTGTCTGTATGTAATTGTCTGTATGTAAGTGTCTTTATGTAAGAGTCTGTATGTAAGTGTCTGTATGTAAGTGTCTAAGTGTCTGTATGTAAGTGTCTTTATGTAAGAGTCTGTATGTAAGTGTCTGTATGTAAGTGTCTAAGTGTGTGTATGTAAGGGTCTGTATGTAAGTGTCTGTATGTAAGTGTCTGTATGTAAGTGTCTGTATGTAAGTGTTTGTATGTAAGTGTCTGTATGTAAGTGTCTCAGTGTCTGTTTGTGTCAGTATGTAAGTGTCTGTATGTAAGTGTCTATGTAAGTGTCTGTATGTAAGTCCCTGTATGTAAGTTTCTGTATGTAAGTGTCTGTATGTAAGTGTGTGTATGTAAGTGTCTGTATGTAAGTGTCTGTATGTAAGTGTCTCAGTATCTGTATGCAAATGTCTTTATGTAATTGTCTGTATGTAAGTGTCTGTATGTAAGTGTCTGTATGTAAGTATCAGTGTCTGTATGTCAGTGTGTGTTTGTAAGTGTCTGTATGTAAGTGTCTGTATGTAAGTGTCTCAGTGTCTGTAAGTAAGTGTCTAAGTAAGTGTCTGTATGTAAGTGTCTGTATGTAAGTGTCTGTATGTTAAGTGTTTGTATGTAAGTGTCTGTATGTGAATATCTCAGTGTCTGTATGTAAGTGTCTGTATGTAAGTGACTGTATGTAAGTGTCTCAGTGTCTGTATGTAAGTGTCTGTATGTAAGTGTCTGTATGTAAGTATCTGTATGTAAATGTCTGTGTGTAAGTGTCTGTATGTAAGTGTCTTAGTGTCTGTATATAAGTGTCTGTATGTAAGTGTCTGTATGTGTCTGTATGTAAGTGTCTGTATGTAAGTGTCTGTATGTAAGTGTCTGTATGTGAGTGTCTGAGACCAGGAAAGGCAGCGGGCAGAGATGATCTCCCAAGCGAAATGCTGAGGGAGGGTGGCGTTTGTGCACAGACTGCCCTATATGACATCATAACAACAGTCTGGACCACTGGATGGGTTCCGCAGGATTGGAAGGATGCCCTGGTGGTCCCCCTTTTTAAGAAGGGGGACCGCACAGACTGTAACAACTACAGGGGCATCTCACTCCTCAGTGTGCCGGGAAAGGTCCTGGCAAGGATTATTCAGCATCGCCTTGCCAGGCACGCTGAGGAGAGGCTTGCGGAGCCCCAATGCGGTTTCAGGAAAGGGCGGTCCTGCACAGATGCCATATTTTCTGTCCGTCTGCTACAGCAGAGGTGTAGGGAATTCCAACAAGACCTACATCTCTGCTTTATTGACCTGGTCAAGGCCTATGATACCATCAGTAGGCCTGGGCTCTGGGTCGTTCTTCGTGCTTTTGGAGTACCTGACCCTCTGCTCACGATTATTAAGGACCTTCATGATGGTGAGCGGGCCCGGGTAAAACTACGTGGCCGGGAGTCAGAGCCATTCCCTGTACACCTTGGGGTGCGACAGGGATGTCCTCTGGCTCCCACATTATTTAACATTTATTTTGACCACGTAGTTCGTGAAGCCTTCAATAGCTGTACCGGGGGAATCTCCATATGGTACAGATATAATGGGAGGCTAATCGATGCCCGGGTGCGGTCAAGGGATGGCTCCCTATTGCTCAACCACGTTATGTATGCTGATGACTTGGTAATAGCTGCTCAGTCAGAGGAGGAGTTGGAGACGCTGCTGCTGAGACTGGAGAGTGCCACGAAGAGGTGGGGCCTTACCATCAGCCCCACCAAAACTAAGCACCTGCCTGGGTATTTTGTACCATCGGACACTCCACCCCCACAACTCCCAATCGGTGATGGGGCAGTTGTAGAGAGAGTGGAGAGTTTCCCATACCTGGGCAGTGTGCTTATGACTGGCTCCAGTTTAACAGCAGAGGTCTCACTCCGAATCAGTCGAGCGGCAATATCTTTTCATCGGTTGCGTAATGCTGTGTGGAAGCTACCTGGTCAGTCGCTCCGCACTAAGCTTCAGGTCTTCTCGGCCACGGTCATTCCCTCCCTTCTCTACGCTTGCGAAACGTGGACCCCCCTAATGGAACATCTTCGCCGGTTAGAAACATTTAGGCTGGCCTGCCTACGATCCATCCTGGGTTTAACCAGACTGGATTGTGTGAGGAGCTCACAAATCCTTGAAAGATCTGGGCAGGGTCCCATCGGTGAGCTCCTCCGGCAGGCAAGGCTGCGATGGCTGGGTCATGTAGCCCACATGCCCAGCCACCACATGCCGAAACAGCTTTTGTTTGGGGGGGCTAAGCGGGCGCGGCACGGGCTAGAGAAGAGATGGAGTGATGTGGTGCAGGAGGACGTGGAGCTGAGTGGACTTGCCGATGACTGGTACCAGCGGTGTCAAGATCGGCCTCTGTGGAGGAGGCTCGTGAAGGATGCTACTGGGCAGTTGGAGGCAGTCGCCCTCCAACAACAACGGAGGGCGGAGGAGAGACGCTCACAACAGCGAGCGGAGTGCCGGGTGGCTAAAGCACAGCAGGTTGGTACAGTAGGGGGCACAGGTGGTGCATCAGCCAGTCATCTCAGTCAGTCGACCCGTGGCACCTGGGTCTGCCCCGTGACCTCCTGCCAGCGGGCGTTCGACACTTCACGTGGCCTCAGGGTGCACATAGCCTGGCACAAGCGTCGTGGTGACGTCACCGCCACTTAGTGGCAAATGGCGGTTGTTGTTGTTGTATGTAAGTGTCTGTATGTAAGTGGCTGTATGTAAGTGTCTGTAAGTGTCTGTATGTAAGTATCTGTATGTAAGTGTCTGTATGTAAGTTTCTTTATGTAAGTGTATGTTTGTAAGTGTCTGTATGTAAGTGTCTCAGTGTCTGTATGTAAGTGTCTCAGTGTCTGTATGTAAGTGTCTGTATGTAAGCTTCTGTATGTAAGTGTCTGTAAGTAGTGTCTCTATGTAAGTGTCTCAGTGTCTGTATGTAAGTTTCTGTATGTAAGTGTCTCAATGTAAGTGTCTGTATGTAATTGTCTGTATGTAAGTGTCTCAGTGTCTGTATGTAAGTGTCTGTATGTAAGTGTCTGTATGTAAGTCTCAGTGTCTGTATGTCAGTGTGTGTTTGTAAGTGTCTGTATGTAAGTGTCTCAGTGTCTGTATGTAAGTGTCTGTTTGTAAGTTTCTGTATGTAAGTATCTGTATGTAAATGTCTGTGTGTAAGTGTCTGTATGTAAGTGTCTTAGTGTCTGTATGTAAGTGTCTGTATGTAAGTGTCTGTATGTAAGTGGCTGTATGTGTCTGTAAGTGTCTGTATGTAAGTATCTGTATGTAAGTGTCTGTATGTAAGTTTCTGTATGTAAGCGTATGTTTGTAAGTGTCTGTATGTAAGTGTCTGTATGTAAGTGCCTGTTTGTAAGTGTCTGTATGTAAGTGTCTGTATATAAGTGCCTGTATGTAAGTGTCTGTATGTAAGTGTCTCAGTGTCTGTATGTAAGTGTCTGTATGTAAGTGTCTCAGTGTCTGTAAGTGTCTGTATGTAAGCTTCTGTATGTAAGTGTCTGTAAGTAGTGTCTCTATGTAAGTGTCTCAGTGTCTGTATGTAAGTGTCTGTATGTAAGTGTCTGTATGTAAATGTCTCAGTGTCTGTATGTAAGTGTATGTAAGCGTCTGTATATAAGTGTCTATGTAAGTGTCTCAGTGTCTGTATGTAAGTGTCTGTATGTAAGTGTCTGTATGTAAGTGTCTTAGTGTCTGTATGTAAGTGTCTGTATGTAATTGTCTGTGTGTAAGTGTCTTTATGTAAGAGTCTGTATGTAAGTGTCTGTATGTAAGTGTCTAAGTGTGTGTATGTAAGGGTCTGTATGTAAGTGTCTGTATGTAAGTGTCTGTATGTAAGTGTCTGTATGTAAGTGTTTTTATGTAAGTGTCTGTATGTAAGTGTCCCAGTGTCTGTTTGTGTCAGTATGTAAGTGTCTGTATGTAAGTGTCTATGTAAGTGTCTGTATGTAAGTGCCTGTATGTAAGCGTCTGTATGTAAGTGTCTGTATGTAAGTGTCTGTATGTAAGTGTGTGTATGTAAGTGTCTGTATGTAAGTGTCTGTATGTAAGTGTCTCAGTATCTGTATGTAAATGTCTTTATGTAAGTGTCTGTATGTAAGTGTCTATGTAAGTGTCTGTATGTAAGTGTCTCGGTGTCTGTATATAAGTGTCTGTATGCAAGCATCTGTATGTAAGTGTCTCAGTGTCTGTATGTAAGTGTCTTTATGTAAGTGTCTGTATGTAAGTGTCTCAGTGTCTGTATGTAAGTGTCTGTATGTAAGCGTCTGTATGTAAGTGTCTATGTAAGTGTCTCAGTGTCTTTATGTAAGTGTCTTATGTAAGTGTCTCAGTGTCTGTATGTAAGTGTCTCAGTGTCTGTATGTAAGTGTCTGTATGTAAGTGTCTCAGTGTCTGTATGTAAGTGTCTGAATGTAAGTGTCTGTATGTAAGTGTCTGTATATAAGTGTCTCAGTGTCTGTATGTAAGTGTTTGTATGTTAGTGTCTCAGTGTCTGTATCTAAGTGTCTGTATGTAAGTGTCTGTATGTAAGTGTCTGTATGTAAATGTCTCAGTGTCTGTATGTAAGTGTATGTAAGCGTCTTTATGTAAGTGTATATGTAAGTGTCTCAGTTTCTGTATGTAAGTGTCTTTATGTAAGAGTCTGTATGTAAGTGTCTGTATGTAAGTGTCTAAGTGTGTGTATGTAAGGGTCTGTATGTAAGTGTCTGTATGTAAGTGTCTGTATGTAAGTGTCTGTATGTAAGTGTTTGTATGTAAGTGTCTGTATGTAAGTGTCTCAGTGTCTGTTTGTGTCAGTATGTAAGTGTCTGTATGTAAGTGTCTATGTAAGTGTCTGTATGTAAGTGCCTGTATGTAAGTTTCTGTATGTAAGTGTCTGTATGTAAGTGTCTCAGTGTCTGTATGTAAGTGTCTGTATGTAAGTGTCTGTATGTAAGTGTCTGGATGTAAATGTCTCAGTGTCTGTATGTAAGTGTATGTATGTAAGTGTCTGTATGTAAGTGTCTTAGTGTCTGTATGTAAGTGTCTGTATGTAATTGTCTGTATGTAAGTGTCTTTATGTAAGAGTCTGTATGTAAGGGTCTGTATGTAAGTGTCAAAGTGTCTGTATGTAAGTGTCTTTATGTAAGAGTCTGTATGTAAGTGTTTATATGTAAGTGTCTGTAAGTAAGTGTCTCAGTGTCTGTTTGTGTCAGTATGTGTAAGTGTCTGTATGTAAGTGTCTAAGTGTGTGTATGTAAGGGTCTGTATGTAAGTGTCTGTATGTAAGTGTCTGTATGTAAGTGTCTGTATGTAAGTGTTTGTATGTAAGTGTCTGTAAGTAAGTGTCTCAGTGTCTGTTTGTGTCAGTATGTAAGTGTCTGTATGTAAGTGCCTATGTAAGTGTCTGTATGTAAGTGCCTGTATGTAAGTGTCTGTATGTAAGTGTCTGTATGTAAGTGTGTGTATGTAAGTGTCTGTATGTAAGTGTCTGTAATAAAGTGTCTCAGTATCTGTATGTAAATGTCTTTATGTAAGTGTCTGTATGTAAGTGTCTGTATGTAAGTGTCTGTATGTAAGTCTCAGTGTCTGTATGTCAGTGTGCCTGGCAAGGATTATTCAGCATCGCCTTGCCAGGCACGCTGAGGAGAGGCTTGCGGAGCCCCAATGCGGTTTCAGGAAAGGGCGGTCCTGCACAGATGCCATATTTTCTGTCCGTCTGCTACAGCAGAGGTGTAGGGAATTCCAACAAGACCTACATCTCTGCTTTATTGACCTGGTCAAGGCCTATGATACCATCAGTAGGCCTGGGCTCTGGGTCGTTCTTCGTGCTTTTGGAGTACCTGACCCTCTGCTCACGATTATTAAGGACCTTCATGATGGTGAGCGGGCCCGGGTAAAACTACGTGGCCGGGAGTCAGAGCCATTCCCTGTACACCTTGGGGTGCGACAGGGATGTCCTCTGGCTCCCACATTATTTAACATTTATTTTGACCACGTAGTTCGTGAAGCCTTCAATAGCTGTACCGGGGGAATCTCCATATGGTACAGATATAATGGGAGGCTAATCGATGCCCGGGTGCGGTCAAGGGATGGCTCCCTATTGCTCAACCACGTTATGTATGCTGATGACTTGGTAATAGCTGCTCAGTCAGAGGAGGAGTTGGAGACGCTGCTGCTGAGACTGGAGAGTGCCACGAAGAGGTGGGGCCTTACCATCAGCCCCACCAAAACTAAGCACCTGCCTGGGTATTTTGTACCATCGGACACTCCACCCCCACAACTCCCAATCGGTGATGGGGCAGTTGTAGAGAGAGTGGAGAGTTTCCCATACCTGGGCAGTGTGCTTATGACTGGCTCCAGTTTAACAGCAGAGGTCTCACTCCGAATCAGTCGAGCGGCAATATCTTTTCATCGGTTGCGTAATGCTGTGTGGAAGCTACCTGGTCAGTCGCTCCGCACTAAGCTTCAGGTCTTCTCGGCCACGGTCATTCCCTCCCTTCTCTACGCTTGCGAAACGTGGACCCCCCTAATGGAACATCTTCGCCGGTTAGAAACATTTAGGCTGGCCTGCCTACGATCCATCCTGGGTTTAACCAGACTGGATTGTGTGAGGAGCTCACAAATCCTTGAAAGATCTGGGCAGGGTCCCATCGGTGAGCTCCTCCGGCAGGCAAGGCTGCGATGGCTGGGTCATGTAGCCCACATGCCCAGCCACCACATGCCGAAACAGCTTTTGTTTGGGGGGGCTAAGCGGGCGCGGCACGGGCTAGAGAAGAGATGGAGTGATGTGGTGCAGGAGGACGTGGAGCTGAGTGGACTTGCCGATGACTGGTACCAGCGGTGTCAAGATCGGCCTCTGTGGAGGAGGCTCGTGAAGGATGCTACTGGGCAGTTGGAGGCAGTCGCCCTCCAACAACAACGGAGGGCGGAGGAGAGACGCTCACAACAGCGAGCGGAGCGCCGGGTGGCTAAAGCACAGCAGGTTGGTACAGTAGGGGGCACAGGTGGTGCATCAGCCAGTCATCTCAGTCAGTCGACCCGTGGCACCTGGGTCTGCCCCGTGACCTCCTGCCAGCGGGCGTTCGACACTTCACGTGGCCTCAGGGTGCACATAGCCTGGCACAAGCGTCGTGGTGACGTCACCGCCACTTAGTGGCAAATGGCGGTTGTTGTTGTTGTATGTAAGTGTCTGTATGTAAGTGGCTGTATGTAAGTGTCTGTAAGTGTCTGTATGTAAGTATCTGTATTTAAGTGTCTGTATGTAAGTTTCTTTATGTAAGTGTATGTTTGTAAGTGTCTGTATGTAAGTGTCTCAGTGTCTGTATGTAAGTGTCTCAGTGTCTGTATGTAAGTGTCTGTATGTAAGCTTCTGTATGTAAGTGTCTGTAAGTAGTGTCTCTATGTTAGTGTCTCAGTGTCTGTATGTAAGTTTCTGTATGTAAGTGTCTCAATGTAAGTGTCTGTATGTAATTGTCTGTATGTAAGTGTCTCAGTGTCTGTATGTAAGTGTCTGTATGTAAGTGTCTGTATGTAAGTGTCTCAGTGTCTGTATGTAAGTGTCTGAATGTAAGTGTCTGTATGTAAGTGTCTGTATGTAAATGTCTCAGTGTCTGTATGTAAGTGTATGTATGCGTCTTTATGTAAGTGTATATGTAAGTGTCTCAGTGTCTGTATGTAAGTGTCTGTATGTAAGTGTCTGTATGTAAGTGTCTTAGTGTCTGTATGTAAGTGTCTGTATGTAATTGTCTGTATGTAAGTGTCTTTATGTAAGAGTCTGTATGTAAGTGTCTGTATGTAAGTGTCTAAGTGTCTGTATGTAAGTGTCTTTATGTAAGAGTCTGTATGTAAGTGTCTGTATGTAAGTGTCTAAGTGTGTGTATGTAAGGGTCTGTATGTAAGTGACTGTATGTAAGTGTCTGTATGTAAGTGTCTGTATGTAAGTGTTTGTATGTAAGTGTCTGTATGTAAGTGTCTCAGTGTCTGTTTGTGTCAGTATGTAAGTGTCTGTATGTAAGTGTCTATGTAAGTGTCTGTATGTAAGTGCCTGTATGTAAGTTTCTGTATGTAAGTGTCTGTATGTAAGTGTGTGTATGTAAGTGTCTGTATGTAAGTGTCTGTATGTAAGTGTCTCAGTATCTGTATGCAAATGTCTTTATGTAAGTGTCTGTATGTAAGTGTCTGTATGTAAGTGTCTGTATGTAAGTATCAGTGTCTGTATGTCAGTGTGTGTTTGTAAGTGTCTGTATGTAAGTGTCTGTATGTAAGTGTCTCAGTGTCTGTAAGTAAGTGTCTAAGTAAGTGTCTGTATGTAAGTGTCTGTATGTAAGTGTCTGTATGTTAAGTGTTTGTATGTAAGTGTCTGTATGTGAATATCTCAGTGTCTGTATGTAAGTGTCTGTATGTAAGTGACTGTATGTAAGTGTCTCAGTGTCTGTATGTAAGTGTCTGTATGTAAGTGTCTGTATGTAAGTATCTGTATGTAAATGTCTGTGTGTAAGTGTCTGTATGTAAGTGTCTTAGTGTCTGTATATAAGTGTCTGTATGTAAGTGTCTGTATGTGTCTGTATGTAAGTGTCTGTATGTAAGTGTCTGTATGTAAGTGTCTGTATGTGAGTGTCTGAGACCAGGAAAGGCAGCGGGCAGAGATGATCTCCCAAGCGAAATGCTGAGGGAGGGTGGCGTTTGTGCACAGACTGCCCTATATGACATCATAACAACAGTCTGGACCACTGGATGGGTTCCGCAGGATTGGAAGGATGCCCTGGTGGTCCCCCTTTTTAAGAAGGGGGACCGCACAGACTGTAACAACTACAGGGGCATCTCACTCCTCAGTGTGCCGGGAAAGGTCCTGGCAAGGATTATTCAGCATCGCCTTGCCAGGCACGCTGAGGAGAGGCTTGCGGAGCCCCAATGCGGTTTCAGGAAAGGGCGGTCCTGCACAGATGCCATATTTTCTGTCCGTCTGCTACAGCAGAGGTGTAGGGAATTCCAACAAGACCTACATCTCTGCTTTATTGACCTGGTCAAGGCCTATGATACCATCAGTAGGCCTGGGCTCTGGGTCGTTCTTCGTGCTTTTGGAGTACCTGACCCTCTGCTCACGATTATTAAGGACCTTCATGATGGTGAGCGGGCCCGGGTAAAACTACGTGGCCGGGAGTCAGAGCCATTCCCTGTACACCTTGGGGTGCGACAGGGATGTCCTCTGGCTCCCACATTATTTAACATTTATTTTGACCACGTAGTTCGTGAAGCCTTCAATAGCTGTACCGGGGGAATCTCCATATGGTACAGATATAATGGGAGGCTAATCGATGCCCGGGTGCGGTCAAGGGATGGCTCCCTATTGCTCAACCACGTTATGTATGCTGATGACTTGGTAATAGCTGCTCAGTCAGAGGAGGAGTTGGAGACGCTGCTGCTGAGACTGGAGAGTGCCACGAAGAGGTGGGGCCTTACCATCAGCCCCACCAAAACTAAGCACCTGCCTGGGTATTTTGTACCATCGGACACTCCACCCCCACAACTCCCAATCGGTGATGGGGCAGTTGTAGAGAGAGTGGAGAGTTTCCCATACCTGGGCAGTGTGCTTATGACTGGCTCCAGTTTAACAGCAGAGGTCTCACTCCGAATCAGTCGAGCGGCAATATCTTTTCATCGGTTGCGTAATGCTGTGTGGAAGCTACCTGGTCAGTCGCTCCGCACTAAGCTTCAGGTCTTCTCGGCCACGGTCATTCCCTCCCTTCTCTACGCTTGCGAAACGTGGACCCCCCTAATGGAACATCTTCGCCGGTTAGAAACATTTAGGCTGGCCTGCCTACGATCCATCCTGGGTTTAACCAGACTGGATTGTGTGAGGAGCTCACAAATCCTTGAAAGATCTGGGCAGGGTCCCATCGGTGAGCTCCTCCGGCAGGCAAGGCTGCGATGGCTGGGTCATGTAGCCCACATGCCCAGCCACCACATGCCGAAACAGCTTTTGTTTGGGGGGGCTAAGCGGGCGCGGCACGGGCTAGAGAAGAGATGGAGTGATGTGGTGCAGGAGGACGTGGAGCTGAGTGGACTTGCCGATGACTGGTACCAGCGGTGTCAAGATCGGCCTCTGTGGAGGAGGCTCGTGAAGGATGCTACTGGGCAGTTGGAGGCAGTCGCCCTCCAACAACAACGGAGGGCGGAGGAGAGACGCTCACAACAGCGAGCGGAGCGCCGGGTGGCTAAAGCACAGCAGGTTGGTACAGTAGGGGGCACAGGTGGTGCATCAGCCAGTCATCTCAGTCAGTCGACCCGTGGCACCTGGGTCTGCCCCGTGACCTCCTGCCAGCGGGCGTTCGACACTTCACGTGGCCTCAGGGTGCACATAGCCTGGCACAAGCGTCGTGGTGACGTCACCGCCACTTAGTGGCAAATGGCGGTTGTTGTTGTTGTATGTAAGTGTCTGTATGTAAGTGGCTGTATGTAAGTGTCTGTAAGTGTCTGTATGTAAGTATCTGTATTTAAGTGTCTGTATGTAAGTTTCTTTATGTAAGTGTATGTTTGTAAGTGTCTGTATGTAAGTGTCTCAGTGTCTGTATGTAAGTGTCTCAGTGTCTGTATGTAAGTGTCTGTATGTAAGCTTCTGTATGTAAGTGTCTGTAAGTAGTGTCTCTATGTAAGTGTCTCAGTGTCTGTATGTAAGTTTCTGTATGTAAGTGTCTCAATGTAAGTGTCTGTATGTAATTGTCTGTATGTAAGTGTCTCAGTGTCTGTATGTAAGTGTCTGTATGTAAGTGTCTGTATGTAAGTGTCTCAGTGTCTGTATGTAAGTGTCTGAATGTAAGTGTCTGTATGTAAGTGTCTGTATGTAAATGTCTCAGTGTCTGTATGTAAGTGTATGTATGCGTCTTTATGTAAGTGTATATGTAAGTGTCTCAGTGTCTGTATGTAAGTGTCTGTATGTAAGTGTCTGTATGTAAGTGTCTTAGTGTCTGTATGTAAGTGTCTGTATGTAATTGTCTGTATGTAAGTGTCTTTATGTAAGAGTCTGTATGTAAGTGTCTGTATGTAAGTGTCTAAGTGTCTGTATGTAAGTGTCTTTATGTAAGAGTCTGTATGTAAGTGTCTGTATGTAAGTGTCTAAGTGTGTGTATGTAAGGGTCTGTATGTAAGTGACTGTATGTAAGTGTCTGTATGTAAGTGTCTGTATGTAAGTGTTTGTATGTAAGTGTCTGTATGTAAGTGTCTCAGTGTCTGTTTGTGTCAGTATGTAAGTGTCTGTATGTAAGTGTCTATGTAAGTGTCTGTATGTAAGTGCCTGTATGTAAGTTTCTGTATGTAAGTGTCTGTATGTAAGTGTGTGTATGTAAGTGTCTGTATGTAAGTGTCTGTATGTAAGTGTCTCAGTATCTGTATGCAAATGTCTTTATGTAAGTGTCTGTATGTAAGTGTCTGTATGTAAGTGTCTGTATGTAAGTATCAGTGTCTGTATGTCAGTGTGTGTTTGTAAGTGTCTGTATGTAAGTGTCTGTATGTAAGTGTCTGTATGTTAAGTGTTTGTATGTAAGTGTCTGTATGTGAATATCTCAGTGTCTGTATGTAAGTGTCTGTATGTAAGTGACTGTATGTAAGTGTCTCAGTGTCTGTATGTAAGTGTCTGTATGTAAGTGTCTGTATGTAAGTATCTGTATGTAAATGTCTGTGTGTAAGTGTCTGTATGTAAGTGTCTTAGTGTCTGTATATAAGTGTCTGTATGTAAGTGTCTGTATGTGTCTGTATGTAAGTGTCTGTATGTAAGTGTCTGTATGTAAGTGTCTGTATGTGAGTGTCTGAGACCAGGAAAGGCAGCGGGCAGAGATGATCTCCCAAGCGAAATGCTGAGGGAGGGTGGCGTTTGTGCACAGACTGCCCTATATGACATCATAACAACAGTCTGGACCACTGGATGGGTTCCGCAGGATTGGAAGGATGCCCTGGTGGTCCCCCTTTTTAAGAAGGGGGACCGTACAGACTGTAACAACTACAGGGGCATCTCACTCCTCAGTGTGCCGGGAAAGGTCCTGGCAAGGATTATTCAGCATCGCCTTGCCAGGCACGCTGAGGAGAGGCTTGCGGAGCCCCAATGCGGTTTCAGGAAAGGGCGGTCCTGCACAGATGCCATATTTTCTGTCCGTCTGCTACAGCAGAGGTGTAGGGAATTCCAACAAGACCTACATCTCTGCTTTATTGACCTGGTCAAGGCCTATGATACCATCAGTAGGCCTGGGCTCTGGGTCGTTCTTCGTGCTTTTGGAGTACCTGACCCTCTGCTCACGATTATTAAGGACCTTCATGATGGTGAGCGGGCCCGGGTAAAACTACGTGGCCGGGAGTCAGAGCCATTCCCTGTACACCTTGGGGTGCGACAGGGATGTCCTCTGGCTCCCACATTATTTAACATTTATTTTGACCACGTAGTTCGTGAAGCCTTCAATAGCTGTACCGGGGGAATCTCCATATGGTACAGATATAATGGGAGGCTAATCGATGCCCGGGTGCGGTCAAGGGATGGCTCCCTATTGCTCAACCACGTTATGTATGCTGATGACTTGGTAATAGCTGCTCAGTCAGAGGAGGAGTTGGAGACGCTGCTGCTGAGACTGGAGAGTGCCACGAAGAGGTGGGGCCTTACCATCAGCCCCACCAAAACTAAGCACCTGCCTGGGTATTTTGTACCATCGGACACTCCACCCCCACAACTCCCAATCGGTGATGGGGCAGTTGTAGAGAGAGTGGAGAGTTTCCCATACCTGGGCAGTGTGCTTATGACTGGCTCCAGTTTAACAGCAGAGGTCTCACTCCGAATCAGTCGAGCGGCAATATCTTTTCATCGGTTGCGTAATGCTGTGTGGAAGCTACCTGGTCAGTCGCTCCGCACTAAGCTTCAGGTCTTCTCGGCCACGGTCATTCCCTCCCTTCTCTACGCTTGCGAAACGTGGACCCCCCTAATGGAACATCTTCGCCGGTTAGAAACATTTAGGCTGGCCTGCCTACGATCCATCCTGGGTTTAACCAGACTGGATTGTGTGAGGAGCTCACAAATCCTTGAAAGATCTGGGCAGGGTCCCATCGGTGAGCTCCTCCGGCAGGCAAGGCTGCGATGGCTGGGTCATGTAGCCCACATGCCCAGCCACCACATGCCGAAACAGCTTTTGTTTGGGGGGGCTAAGCGGGCGCGGCACGGGCTAGAGAAGAGATGGAGTGATGTGGTGCAGGAGGACGTGGAGCTGAGTGGACTTGCCGATGACTGGTACCAGCGGTGTCAAGATCGGCCTCTGTGGAGGAGGCTCGTGAAGGATGCTACTGGGCAGTTGGAGGCAGTCGCCCTCCAACAACAACGGAGGGCGGAGGAGAGACGCTCACAACAGCGAGCGGAGTGCCGGGTGGCTAAAGCACAGCAGGTTGGTACAGTAGGGGGCACAGGTGGTGCATCAGCCAGTCATCTCAGTCAGTCGACCCGTGGCACCTGGGTCTGCCCCGTGACCTCCTGCCAGCGGGCGTTCGACACTTCACGTGGCCTCAGGGTGCACATAGCCTGGCACAAGCGTCGTGGTGACGTCACCGCCACTTAGTGGCAAATGGCGGTTGTTGTTGTTGTATGTAAGTGTCTGTATGTAAGTGGCTGTATGTAAGTGTCTGTAAGTGTCTGTATGTAAGTATCTGTATGTAAGTGTCTGTATGTAAGTTTCTTTATGTAAGTGTATGTTTGTAAGTGTCTGTATGTAAGTGTCTCAGTGTCTGTATGTAAGTGTCTCAGTGTCTGTATGTAAGTGTCTGTATGTAAGCTTCTGTATGTAAGTGTCTGTAAGTAGTGTCTCTATGTAAGTGTCTCAGTGTCTGTATGTAAGTTTCTGTATGTAAGTGTCTCAATGTAAGTGTCTGTATGTAATTGTCTGTATGTAAGTGTCTCAGTGTCTGTATGTAAGTGTCTGTATGTAAGTGTCTGTATGTAAGTGTCTCAGTGTCTGTATGTAAGTGTCTGAATGTAAGTGTCTGTATGTAAGTGTCTGTATGTAAATGTCTCAGTGTCTGTATGTAAGTGTATGTATGCGTCTTTATGTAAGTGTATATGTAAGTGTCTCAGTGTCTGTATGTAAGTGTCTGTATGTAAGTGTCTGTATGTAAGTGTCTTAGTGTCTGTATGTAAGTGTCTGTATGTAATTGTCTGTATGTAAGTGTCTTTATGTAAGAGTCTGTATGTAAGTGTCTGTATGTAAGTGTCTAAGTGTCTGTATGTAAGTGTCTTTATGTAAGAGTCTGTATGTAAGTGTCTGTATGTAAGTGTCTAAGTGTGTGTATGTAAGGGTCTGTATGTAAGTGTCTGTATGTAAGTGTCTGTATGTAAGTGTCTGTATGTAAGTGTTTGTATGTAAGTGTCTGTATGTAAGTGTCTCAGTGTCTGTTTGTGTCAGTATGTAAGTGTCTGTATGTAAGTGTCTATGTAAGTGTCTGTATGTAAGTGCCTGTATGTAAGTTTCTGTATGTAAGTGTCTGTATGTAAGTGTGTGTATGTAAGTGTCTGTATGTAAGTGTCTGTATGTAAGTGTCTCAGTATCTGTATGCAAATGTCTTTATGTAAGTGTCTGTATGTAAGTGTCTGTATGTAAGTGTCTGTATGTAAGTATCAGTGTCTGTATGTCAGTGTGTGTTTGTAAGTGTCTGTATGTAAGTGTCTGTATGTAAGTGTCTCAGTGTCTGTAAGTAAGTGTCTAAGTAAGTGTCTGTATGTAAGTGTCTGTATGTAAGTGTCTGTATGTTAAGTGTTTGTATGTAAGTGTCTGTATGTGAATATCTCAGTGTCTGTATGTAAGTGTCTGTATGTAAGTGACTGTATGTAAGTGTCTCAGTGTCTGTATGTAAGTGTCTGTATGTAAGTGTCTGTATGTAAGTATCTGTATGTAAATGTCTGTGTGTAAGTGTCTGTATGTAAGTGTCTTAGTGTCTGTATATAAGTGTCTGTATGTAAGTGTCTGTATGTGTCTGTATGTAAGTGTCTGTATGTAAGTGTCTGTATGTAAGTGTCTGTATGTGAGTGTCTGAGACCAGGAAAGGCAGCGGGCAGAGATGATCTCCCAAGCGAAATGCTGAGGGAGGGTGGCGTTTGTGCACAGACTGCCCTATATGACATCATAACAACAGTCTGGACCACTGGATGGGTTCCGCAGGATTGGAAGGATGCCCTGGTGGTCCCCCTTTTTAAGAAGGGGGACCGCACAGACTGTAACAACTACAGGGGCATCTCACTCCTCAGTGTGCCGGGAAAGGTCCTGGCAAGGATTATTCAGCATCGCCTTGCCAGGCACGCTGAGGAGAGGCTTGCGGAGCCCCAATGCGGTTTCAGGAAAGGGCGGTCCTGCACAGATGCCATATTTTCTGTCCGTCTGCTACAGCAGAGGTGTAGGGAATTCCAACAAGACCTACATCTCTGCTTTATTGACCTGGTCAAGGCCTATGATACCATCAGTAGGCCTGGGCTCTGGGTCGTTCTTCGTGCTTTTGGAGTACCTGACCCTCTGCTCACGATTATTAAGGACCTTCATGATGGTGAGCGGGCCCGGGTAAAACTACGTGGCCGGGAGTCAGAGCCATTCCCTGTACACCTTGGGGTGCGACAGGGATGTCCTCTGGCTCCCACATTATTTAACATTTATTTTGACCACGTAGTTCGTGAAGCCTTCAATAGCTGTACCGGGGGAATCTCCATATGGTACAGATATAATGGGAGGCTAATCGATGCCCGGGTGCGGTCAAGGGATGGCTCCCTATTGCTCAACCACGTTATGTATGCTGATGACTTGGTAATAGCTGCTCAGTCAGAGGAGGAGTTGGAGACGCTGCTGCTGAGACTGGAGAGTGCCACGAAGAGGTGGGGCCTTACCATCAGCCCCACCAAAACTAAGCACCTGCCTGGGTATTTTGTACCATCGGACACTCCACCCCCACAACTCCCAATCGGTGATGGGGCAGTTGTAGAGAGAGTGGAGAGTTTCCCATACCTGGGCAGTGTGCTTATGACTGGCTCCAGTTTAACAGCAGAGGTCTCACTCCGAATCAGTCGAGCGGCAATATCTTTTCATCGGTTGCGTAATGCTGTGTGGAAGCTACCTGGTCAGTCGCTCCGCACTAAGCTTCAGGTCTTCTCGGCCACGGTCATTCCCTCCCTTCTCTACGCTTGCGAAACGTGGACCCCCCTAATGGAACATCTTCGCCGGTTAGAAACATTTAGGCTGGCCTGCCTACGATCCATCCTGGGTTTAACCAGACTGGATTGTGTGAGGAGCTCACAAATCCTTGAAAGATCTGGGCAGGGTCCCATCGGTGAGCTCCTCCGGCAGGCAAGGCTGCGATGGCTGGGTCATGTAGCCCACATGCCCAGCCACCGCATGCCGAAACAGCTTTTGTTTGGGGGGGCTAAGCGGGCGCGGCACGGGCTAGAGAAGAGATGGAGTGATGTGGTGCAGGAGGACGTGGAGCTGAGTGGACTTGCCGATGACTGGTACCAGCGGTGTCAAGATCGGCCTCTGTGGAGGAGGCTCGTGAAGGATGCTACTGGGCAGTTGGAGGCAGTCGCCCTCCAACAACAACGGAGGGCGGAGGAGAGACGCTCACAACAGCGAGCGGAGCGCCGGGTGGCTAAAGCACAGCAGGTTGGCACAGTAGGGGGCACAGGTGGTGCATCAGCCAGTCATCTCAGTCAGTCGACCCGTGGCACCTGGGTCTGCCCCGTGACCTCCTGCCAGCGGGCGTTCGACACTTCATGTGGCCTCAGGGTGCACATAGCCTGGCACAAGCGTCGTGGTGACGTCACCGCCACTTAGTGGCAAATGGCGGTTGTTGTTGTTGTTGTTGTATGTAAGTGTCTGTATGTAAGTGGCTGTATGTAAGTGTCTGTAAGTGTCTGTATGTAAGTATCTGTATGTAAGTGTCTGTATGTAAGTTTCTTTATGTAAGTGTATGTTTGTAAGTGTCTGTATGTAAGTGTCTCAGTGTCTGTATGTAAGTGTCTCAGTGTCTGTATGTAAGTGTCTGTATGTAAGCTTCTGTATGTAAGTGTCTGTAAGTAGTGTCTCTATGTAAGTGTCTCAGTGTCTGTATGTAAGTTTCTGTATGTAAGTGTCTCAATGTAAGTGTCTGTATGTAATTGTCTGTATGTAAGTGTCTCAGTGTCTGTATGTAAGTGTCTGTATGTAAGTGTCTGTATGTAAGTGTCTCAGTGTCTGTATGTAAGTGTATGTAAGTGTCTGTATGTAAGTGTCTGTATGTACGTGTCTCAGTGTCTGTATGTAAGTGTATGTAAGCGTCTGTATGTAAGTGTCTATATAAGTGTCTCAGTGTTTGTATGTAAGTGTCTGTATGTAAGTGTCTGTATGTAAGTGTCTGTATGTAAGTGTCTGTATATAAGTGTCTGTATGTAAGTGTCTGTATGTAAGTGTTTGTATGTAAGTGTCTCAGTATCTGTATGTAAATGTCTTTATGTAAGTGTCTGTATGTAAGTGTCTCAGTGTCTGTTTGTGTCAGTATGTAAGTGTCTGTATGTAAGTGTCTGTATGTAAGTGTCTATGTAAGTGTCTCAGTGTCTGTATGTAAGTGTCTGTATGTAAGTGTCTGTATGTAAGTGTCTTAGTGTCTGTATGTAAGTGTCTGTATGTAATTGTCTGTATGTAAGTGTCTTTATGTAAGAGTCTGTATGTAAGTATCTGTATGTAAGTGTCTAAGTGTCTGTATGTAAGTGTCTTTATGTAAGAGTCTGTATGTAAGTGTCTGTATGTAAGTGTCTAAGTGTGTGTATGTAAGGGTCTGTATGTAAGTGTCTGCATGTAAGTATCTGTATGTAAGTGTCTGTACGTAAGTGTTTGTATGTAAGTGTCTGTATGTAAGTGTCTCAGTGTCTGTTTGTGTCAGTATGTAAGTGTCTGTATGTAAGTGTCTGTATGTAAGTGTCTGTATGTAAGTGTGTGTATGTACGTGTCTGTATGTAAGTGTCTGTATGTAAGTGTCTCACTATCTGTATGTAAATGTCTTTATGTAAGTGTCTGTATGTAAGTGTCTGTATGTAAGTGTCTGTATGTAAGTCTCAGTGTCTGTATGTCAGTGTGTGTTTGTAAGTGTCTGTATGTAAGTATCTGTATGTAAGTGTCTGTATTTAAGTGTCTCAGTGTCTGTAAGTAAGTGTCTAAGTGTCTGTATGTAAGTGTCTGTATGTAAGCTTCTGTATGTAAGTGTCTGTAAGTAATGTCTCTATGTAAGTGTCTCAGTGTCTATATGTAAGTGTCTGTATGTAAGTGTCTCAATGTAAGTGTCTGTATGTAAGTGTCTGTATGTCAGTGTCACAGTGTCTGTATGTAAGTGTCTGTATGTAAGTGTCTCAGTGTCTGTATGTAAGTGTCTGTATGTAAGCATCTGTATGTGTCTATGTAAGTGTCTCAGTGTCTGTATGTAAGTGTCTGTATGTAAGTGTCTGTATGTAAGTGTCTCAGTGTCTGTATGTAAGTGTCTGTATGTAAGTGTCTCAGTGTCTGTATGTAAGTGTATGTAAGCGTCTGTATGTAAGTGTCTATGTAAGTGTCTCAGTGTCTGTATGTAAGTGTCTGTATGTAAGTGTCTGTATGTAAGTGTCTCAGTGTCTGTATGTAAGTGTCTGTATGTAATTGTCTGTATGTAAGTGTCTTTATGTAAGAGTCTGTATGTAAGTGTCTGTATGTAAGTGTCTAAGTGTCTGTATGTAAGTGTCTCTATGTAAGAGTCTGTATGTAAGTGTCTGTATGTAAGTGTCTAAGTGTCTGTATGTAAGGGTCTGTATGTAAGTGTCTATATGTAAGTGTCTGTATGTAAGTGTCTGTATGTAAGTGTCTGTATGTAAGTGTTTGTATGTAAGTGTCTGTATGTAAGTGTCTCAGTGTCTGTTTGTAAGTGTCAGCATGTAAGTGTCTGTATGTAAGTGTCTATGTAAGTGTCTGTATGTAAGTGCCTGTATGTAAGTGTCTGTATGTAAGTGTCTGTATGTAAGTGTCTGTATGTAAGTGACTGTATGTAAGTGTGTGTATGTAAGTGTCTGTATGTAAGTGTCTGTATGTAAGTGTGTCAGTATCTGTATGTAAGTGTCTGTATGTAAGTGTCTGTATGTAAGTGTCTCTATGTAAGTCTCAGTGTCTGTATGTCAGTGTGTGTTTGTAAGTGTCTGTATGTAAGTGTCTGTATGTAAGTGTCTGTATTTAAGTGTCTCAGTGTCTGTAAGTAAGTGTCTAAGTAAGTGTCTGTATGTAAGTGTCTGTATGTAAGTGTCTGTATATAAGTGTCTGTATGTAAGTGTCTGTATGTAAGTGTCTAAGTGTGTGTATGTAAGGGTCTGTATGTAAGTGTCTGTATGTAAGTGTCTGTATGTAAGTGTCTGAATGTAAGTGTCTGTATGTAAGTATCTGTATGTAAGTGTCTGTATGTAAGTGTCTGTATGTACGTGTCTTAGTGTCTGTATGTAAGTGTCTGTATGTAAGTGTCTGTATGTAATTGTCTGTATGTAAGTGTCTCAGATCTGTATGTGTCTGTATGTAAGTGTCTGTATGTAAGTGTCTGTATGTAAGTGGCTGTATGTACGTGTCCGTATGTAAGTGTCTTTATGTAAGAGTCTGTATGTAAGTGTCTGTATGTGTCTGTATGTAAGTGTCTGTATGTAAGTGTCTGTATGTTAAGTGTCTGTATGTAAGTATCTCAGTGTCTGTATGTAAGTTTCTGTATGTAAGTGTCTGTATGTAAGTGTCTCAGTGTCTGTATGTAAGTGTCTGTATGTAAGCTTCTGTATGTAAGTGTCTGTAAGTAATGTCTCTATGTAAGTGTCTCAGTGTCTGTATGTAAGTGTCTGTATGTAAGTGTCTCAATGTAAGTGTCTGTATGTAAGTGTCTGTATGTCAGTGTCACAGTGTCTGTATGTAAGTGTCTGTATGTAAGTGTCTCAGTGTCTGTATGTAAGTGTCTGTATGTAAGCATCTGTATGTGTCTATGTAAGTGTCTCAGTGTCTGTATATAAGTGTCTGTATGTAAGTGTCTGTATGTAAGTGTCTCAGTTTCTGTATGTAAGTGTATGTAAGTGTCTGTATGTAAGTGTCTCAGTGTCTGTATGTAAGTGTATGTAAGCGTCTGTATGTAAGTGTCTATGTAAGTGTCTCAGTGTCTGTATGTAAGTGTCTGTATGTAAGTGTCTGTATGTAAGTGTCTGTATGTAAGTGTCTCAGTGTCTGTATGTAAGTGTCTGTATGTAAGTGTCTGTATGTAAGTGTCTCAGATCTGTATGTGTCTGTATGTAAGTGTCTGTATGTAAGTGTCTGTATGTAAGTGGCTGTATGTACGTGTCCGTATGTAAGTGTCTTTATGTAAGAGTCTGTATGTAAGTGTCTGTATGTGTCTGTATGGAAGTGTCTGTATGTAAGTGTCTGTATGTTAAGTGTCTGTATGTAAGTATCTCAGTGTCTGTATGTAAGTTTCTGTATGTAAGTGTCTGTATGTAAGTGTCTCAGTGTCTGTATGTAAGTGTCTGTATGTAAGCTTCTGTATGTAAGTGTCTGTAAGTAATGTCTCTATGTAAGTGTCTCAGTGTCTGTATGTAAGTTTCTGTATGTAAGTGTCTCAATGTAAGTGTCTGTATGTAAGTGTCTGTATGTCAGTGTCACAGTGTCTGTATGTAAGTGTCTGTATGTAAGTGTCTCAGTGTCTGTATGTAAGTGTCTGTATGTAAGCATCTGTATGTGTCTATGTAAGTGTCTCAGTGTCTGTATATAAGTGTCTGTATGTAAGTGTCTGTATGTAAGTGTCTCAGTGTCTGTATGTAAGTGTATGTAAGTGTCTGTATGTAAGTGTCTGTATGTAAGTGTATGTAAGCGTCTGTATGTAAGTGTCTATGTAAGTGTCTCAGTGTCTGTATGTAAGTGTTTGTATGTAAGTGTCTGTATGTAAGTGTCTCAGTGTCTGTATGTAAGTGTCTGTATGTAATTGTCTGTATGTAAGTGTCTTTACGTAAGAGTCTGTATGTAAGTGTCTGTATGTAAGTGTCTAAGTGTCTGTATGTAAGTGTCTCTATGTAAGAGTCTGTATGTAAGTGTCTGTATGTAAGTGTCTAAGTGTCTGTATGTAAGGGTCTGTATGTAAGTGTCTATATGTAAGTGCCTGTATGTAAGTGTCTGTATGTAAGTGTCTGTATGTAAGTGTCTGTATGTAAGTGTGTGTATGTAAGTGTCTTATGTAAGTGTCTGTATGTAAGTGTCTCACTATCTGTATGTAAATGTCTTTATGTAAATGTCTGTATGTAAGTGTCTGTATGTAAGTGTCTGTATGTAAGTCTCAGTGTCTGTATGTCAGTGTGTGTTTGTAAGTGTCTGTATGTAAGTATCTGTATGTAAGTGTCTGTATGTTAAGTGTCTGTATGTAAGTATCTCAGTGTCTGTATGTAAGTTTCTGTATGTAAGTGTCTGTATGTAAGTGTCTCAGTGTCTGTATGTAAGTGTCTGTATGTAAGCTTCTGTATGTAAGTGTCTGTAAGTAATGTCTCTATGTAAGTGTCTCAGTGTCTGTATGTAAGTTTCTGTATGTAAGTGTCTCAATGTAAGTGTCTGTATGTAAGTGTCTGTATGTCAGTGTCACAGTGTCTGTATGTAAGTGTCTGTATGTAAGTGTCTCAGTGTCTGTATGTAAGTGTCTGTATGTAAGCATCTGTATGTGTCTATGTAAGTGTCTCAGTGTCTGTATATAAGTGTCTGTATGTAAGTGTCTGTATGTAAGTGTCTCAGTGTCTGTATGTAAGTGTATGTAAGTGTCTGTATGTAAGTGTCTGTATGTAAGTGTATGTAAGCGTCTGTATGTAAGTGTCTATGTAAGTGTCTCAGTGTCTGTATGTAAGTGTTTGTATGTAAGTGTCTGTATGTAAGTGTCTCAGTGTCTGTATGTAAGTGTCTGTATGTAATTGTCTGTATGTAAGTGTCTTTATGTAAGAGTCTGTATGTAAGTGTCTGTATGTAAGTGTCTGTATGTAATTGTCTGTATGTAAGTGTCTTTATGTAAGAGTCTGTATGTAAGTGTCTGTATGTAAGTGTCTAAGTGTCTGTATGTAAGGGTCTGTATGTAAGTGTCTATATGTAAGTGCCTGTATGTAAGTGTCTGTATGTAAGTGTCTGTATGTAAGTGTCTGTATGTAAGTGTGTGTATGTAAGTGTCTTATGTAAGTGTCTGTATGTAAGTGTCTCACTATCTGTATGTAAATGTCTTTATGTAAATGTCTGTATGTAAGTGTCTGTATGTAAGTGTCTGTATGTTAAGTGTCTGTATGTAAGTATCTCAGTGTCTGTATGTAAGTTTCTGTATGTAAGTGTCTGTATGTAAGTGTCTCAGTGTCTGTATGTAAGTGTCTGTATGTAAGCTTCTGTATGTAAGTGTCTGTAAGTAATGTCTCTATGTAAGTGTCTCAGTGTCTGTATGTAAGTTTCTGTATGTAAGTGTCTCAATGTAAGTGTCTGTATGTAAGTGTCTGTATGTCAGTGTCACAGTGTCTGTATGTAAGTGTCTGTATGTAAGTGTCTCAGTGTCTGTATGTAAGTGTCTGTATGTAAGCATCTGTATGTGTCTATGTAAGTGTCTCAGTGTCTGTATATAAGTGTCTGTATGTAAGTGTCTGTATGTAAGTGTCTCAGTGTCTGTATGTAAGTGTATGTAAGTGTCTGTATGTAAGTGTCTGTATGTAAGTGTATGTAAGCGTCTGTATGTAAGTGTCTATGTAAGTGTCTCAGTGTCTGTATGTAAGTGTTTGTATGTAAGTGTCTGTATGTAAGTGTCTCAGTGTCTGTATGTAAGTGTCTGTATGTAATTGTCTGTATGTAAGTGTCTTTATGTAAGAGTCTGTATGTAAGTGTCTGTATGTAAGTGTCTAAGTGTCTGTATGTAAGTGTCTCTATGTAAGAGTCTGTATGTAAGTGTCTGTATGTAAGTGTCTAAGTGTCTGTATGTAAGGGTCTGTATGTAAGTGTCTATATGTAAGTGCCTGTATGTAAGTGTCTGTATGTAAGTGTCTGTATGTAAGTGTCTGTATGTAAGTGTGTGTATGTAAGTGTCTTATGTAAGTGTCTGTATGTAAGTGTCTCACTATCTGTATGTAAATGTCTTTATGTAAATGTCTGTATGTAAGTGTCTGTATGTAAGTGTCTGTATGTAAGTCTCAGTGTCTGTATGTCAGTGTGTGTTTGTAAGTGTCTGTATGTAAGTATCTGTATGTAAGTGTCTGTATTTAAGTGTCTCAGTGTCTGTAAGTAAGTGTCTAAGTAAGTGTCTGTATGTAAGTGCCTGTATGTAAGTGTCTGTATGTAAGTGTCTCAGTGTCTGTATGTAAGTGTCTGTATGTAAGTGTCTCAGTGTCTGTATGTAAGTGTCTGTATGTAAGCTTCTGTATGTAAGTGTCTGTAAGTAATGTCTCTATGTAAGTGTCTCAGTGTCTGTATGTAAGTGTCTGTATGTAAGTGTCTCAATGTAAGTGTATGTATGTAAGTGTCTGTATGTCAGTGTCACAGTGTCTGTATGTAAGTGTCTGTATGTAAGTGTCACAGTGTCTGTATGTAAGTGTCTGTATGTAAGCATCTGTATGTGTCTATGTAAGTGTCTCAGTGTCTGTATGTAAGTGTCTGTATGTAAGTGTCTGTATGTAAGTGTCTCAGTGTCTGTATGTAAGTGTATGTAAGTGTCTGTATGTAAGTGTCTCAGTGTCTCTATGTAAGTGTATGTAAGCATCTGTATGTAAGTGTCTATGTAAGTGTCTCAGTGTCTGTATGTAAGTGTCTGTATGTAAGTGTCTGTATGTAAGTGTCTCAGTGTCTGTATGTAAGTGTCTGTATGTAATTGTCTGTATGTAAGTGTCTTTATGTAAGAGTCTGTATGTAAGTGTCTGTATGTAAGTGTCTAAGTGTCTGTATGAGGAGGCGAGGAATGGTGGTCGTGGTTACTTATGCCCCCACCGAAGATGAACATCCGTGGAGGGATGCAGGCAAAGCCGATGAGTCAGATGCCTTCTATGACCTCCTGTCACAGGTGCTGGCTAAAGTGGCCCCTCGGGATAGAGTCATCATGTTGGGTGACTTCAATGCCCGAGTTGGTCATGATACTGGCACCTGGTCTGGAGTGATTGGAGGGCATGGGCCAGATCAGCTCAATAACAACGGTAGGAGGCTGCTAGATTTTTGTGCAGCCCATGGGCTTGTAATTACCAACACGCTATTCCGGCATCGGCGCATCAACACAACATCATGGATGCATGCCGGGTCCAAGCAAGAACATCTGCTGGACTACATAGTGACGGACCAGCGAATGCGAGCTCATGTCCTTGACACCAGGACCTACCGTGGAGCTGATCTGCCCTCTGACCATCGACTAGTCATCTGTAAGATACGCCTGCCATTCTTCCACTCCGGTGGTGGGTGTACACCCAGGACCCCATTCCAACCTAAAGTGGCCTGGTCTCAGTTATCTTATGAAAGTTGCAAGCGAGAATTTCATCATCGCTTGCGGCTGGGATTGGCATCGTCCCCGACTCCTCCTGATGTCGAGGGTAAATGGGCGAGGTTTAGGACTGTGACTCATGCAGCTGCAATGGCTGCTTTGGGTACGCGGTCCAGACCTCCCCAGACACCCTGGATGACAGAGGAGTTGTTCAGGATGGTTGAGAAAAAGCGACAGGCCCACTGTCATCGGCTACAGAATCCCACGTCAGAGAATGAGGAGGCTTACCGCAGCCTTCGCTCGGAGGTTCGGAGAGCTGTGAGGCGCTGCAAGGATGGGTGGTGGTCGCGGGTTGCTGAGGAGATGGAGTCTGCCTCAGTGGCCCGTGATCACAAATCTCTATTTAACTCCATCAAAAAAGTAACCTGCAGCGCCACACCTATTACCATCATTAGGGGAAAAAACGGTGATCCAATTTCCGACCCCCAGGAACAGGTTCGCAGATTTGCTGAGCATTTCTGTGAGGTCCTGGGGGAGGGAAAATCCCTCAGCCAGGAAAACATCGTGGCACAAAGTGAGGATGACCCTGCTGAGGCTGCGGTGCCTCAAATATTGGATGAAGTCACCCCCTGTGAGTGGCTGGCTGAGGTGCCATCTGCTGAGGAAGTATTGAAGGCGATCCGGAGTCTGAGACCAGGAAAGGCAGTGGGCAGAGATGATCTCCCAAGCGATATGCTGAGGGAGGGTGGCGTTTGTGCACAGACTGCCCTATATGACATCATAACAACAGTCTGGACCACTGGACGGGTTCCGCAGGATTGGAAGGATGCCCTGGTGGTCCCCCTTTTTAAGAAGGGGGACCGCACAGACTGTAACAACTACAGGGGCATCTCACTCCTCAGTGTGCCGGGAAAGGTCCTGGCAAGGATTATTCAGCATCGCCTTGCCAGGCACGCTGAGGAGAGGCTTGCGGAGCCCCAATGCGGTTTCAGGAAAGGGCGGTCCTGCACAGATGCCATATTTTCTGTCCGTCTGCTACAGCAGAGGTGTAGGGAATTCCAACAAGACCTACATCTCTGCTTTATTGACCTGGTCAAGGCCTATGATACCATCAGTAGGCCTGGGCTCTGGGTCGTTCTTCGTGCTTTTGGAGTACCTGACCCTCTGCTCACGATCATTAAGGACCTTCATGATGGTGAGCGGGCCCGGGTAAAACTACGTGGCCGGGAGTCAGAGCCATTCCCTGTACACCTTGGGGTGCGACAGGGATGTCCTCTGGCTCCCACATTATTTAACATCTATTTTGACCACGTGGTTCGTGAAGCCTTCAATAGCTGTACCGGGGGAATCTCCATTTGGTACAGATATAATGGGAGGCTAATCGATGCCCGGGTGCGGTCAAGGGATGGCTCCCTATTGCTCAACCACGTTATGTATGCTGATGACTTGGTAATAGCTGCTCAGTCAGAGGAGGAGTTGGAGACGCTGCTGCTGAGACTGGAGCGTGCCACTAAGAGGTGGGGCCTTACCATCAGCCCCACCAAAACTAAGCACCTGCCTGGGTATTTTGTACCATCGGACACTCCACCCCCACAACTCCCAATCAGTGATGGGGCAGTTGTGGAGAGAGTGGAGAGTTTCCCATACCTGGGCAGTGTGCTTATGACTGGCTCCAGTTTAACAGCAGAGGTCTCACTCCGAATCAGTCGAGCGGCAATATCTTTTCATCGGTTGCGTAACGCTGTGTGGAAGCTACCTGGTCTGTCGCTCCGCACTAAGCTTCAGGTCTTCTCGGCCACGGTCATTCCCTCCCTTCTCTACGCTTGCGAAACGTGGACCCCCCTAATGGAACATCTTCGCCGGTTGGAAACATTTAGGCTGGCCTGCCTACGATCCATCCTGGGTTTAACCAGACTGGATTGTGTGAGGAGCTCACAAATCCTTGAAAGATCTGGGCAGGGTCCCATCGGTGAGCTCCTCCGGCAGGCAAGGCTGCGATGGCTGGGTCATGTAGCCCGCATGCCCAGCCACCGCATGCCGAAACAGCTTTTGTTTGGCCGGATTGAGGGGGCTAAGCGGGCGCGGCACGGGCTAGAGAGAGATGGAGTGATGTGGTACAGGAGGACGTGGAGCTGAGTGGACTTGCCGATGACTGGTACCAGCGGTGTCAAGATCGGCCTCTGTGGAGGAGGCTCGTGAAGGATGCTACTGGGCAGTTGGAGGCAGTCGCCCTCCAACAACAACGGAGGGCGGAGGAGCGACGCTCACAACAGCGAGCGGAGCGCCGGGTGGCTAAAGCACAGCAGGTTGGCACAGTAGGGGGCACAGGTGGTGCATCAGCCAGTCATCTCAGTCAGTCGACCCGTGGCACCTGGGTCTGCCCCGTGACCACCTGCCAGCGGGCGTTCGACACTTCACGTGGCCTCAGGGTGCACATAGCCTTGCACAAGCGTCGTGGTGACGTCACCGCCACTTAGTGGCGAAGGGCGGTTGTTGTTGTTGTTGTTGTTTGTAAGTGTCTGTATGTAAGTGTCTGTATGTAAGTGCCTGTATTTAAGTGTCTCAGTGTCTGTAAGTAAGTGTCTAAGTAAGTGTCTATGTAAGTGTCTCAGTGTCTGTATGTAAGTGTCTGTATGTAAGTGTCTTAGTGTCTGTATGTAAGTGTCTGTATGTAATTGTCTGTATGTAAGTGTATGTATGTAAGTGTCTGTATGTAAGTGTCTTCGTGTCTGTATGTAAGTGTCTGTATGTAAGTGTCTGTATGTAAGTGTCTTAATGTAAGAGTCTGTATGTAAGTGTCTGTATGTAAGTGTCTAAGTGTTTGTATGTAAGTGTCTGTATGTAAGTGTTTGTATGTAAGTGTCTGTATGTAAGTGTCTCAGTGTCTGTTTGTAAGTGTCTGTATGTAAGTGTCTGTATGTAAGTGTCTTAGTGTCTGTATGTAAGTGTCTGTATGTAATTGTCTGTATGTAAGTGTATGTATGTAAGTGTCTGTATGTAAGTGTCTTCGTGTCTGTATGTAAGTGTCTGTATGTAAGTGTCTGTATGTAAGTGTCTTAATGTAAGAGTCTGTATGTAAGTGTCTGTATGTAAGTGTCTCAGTGTCTGTATGTATGTGTCTGTATGTAAGTGTCTGTATGTAAGTGTCTCAGTGTCTGTATGTAAGTGTCTGTATGTAAGTGTCTGTATGTAAGTGTCTCAGTGTCTGTATGTAAGTGTCTTATGTTAGTGTCTCAGTGTCTGTATGTAAGTGTCTGTATGTAAGTGTCTGTATGTAAGTGTCTGTATGTAAATGTCTCAGTGTCTGTATGTAAGTGTATGTAAGCGTCTGTATATAAGTGTCTATGTAAGTGTCTCAGTGTCTGTATGTAAGTGTCTTCGTGTCTGTATGTAAGTGTCTGTATGTAAGAGTCTGTATGTAAGTGTCTCAGCGTCTATATGTGTCTGTATGTAAGTGTCTGTATGTAAGTGTCTCAGTGTCTGTATGTAAGTGTCTGTATGTAAGCGTCTGTATGTAAGTGTCTATGTAAGTGTCTCAGCGTCTTTATGTAAGTGTCTGTATGTAAGTGTCTCAGTGTCTGTATGTAAGTGTCTCAGTGTCTGTATGTAAGTGTCTGTATGTAAGTGTCTCAGTGTCTGTATGTAAGTGTCTGTATGTAAGTTTCTGTATGTAAGTGTCTGTATGTAAGTGTCTCAGTGTCTGTATGGAAGTGTCTGTATGTAAGTGTCTCAGTGTCTGTATGTAAGTGTCTGTTTGTAAGTGTCTGTATGTAAGTGTCTGTATGTAAGTGTCTGTATGTAAGTGTATGTATGTAAGTGTCTCAGTGTCTCTATGTAAGTGTCTGTATGTAAGTGTCTGTATGTAAGTGTCTTAGTGTCTGTATGTAAGTGTCTGTATGTAATTGTCTGTATGTAAGTGTCTTTATGTAAGAGTCTTATGTAAGTGTCTGTATGTAAGTGTCTAAGTGTCTGTATGTCAGTGTCTGTATGTAAGTGTCTAAGTGTCTGTATGTAAGGGTCTGTATGTAAGTGTCTCAGTGTCTGTATGTAAGTGTCTGTATGTAAGTCCGGCAAAACAACCCCCTACCTCCTCGCGGTGCCGGACGGGCAACTCTGTCGTGGACAGCGCTGTGGGGGGAGATCCAATTTTGATTGGCTCCTCCCCTCATGGCATATGTATCCACCACAGGGGCTAAACGGGGGCTCTGGACGGGTGCGAGGGGCTGGTAACCCCTCCACCTTCAATTAATTACCACGAAACTACGAATTAAACTTAAATATGTAACAACTAAGCTTGTGCCGGAGGCCCCGGGGGGCCAGGCGTCTATGACGTCTCCTGGCCAAACCCCAATTGGCGGAGCCAGGAGATTGAATACCTACCCTCGGGGCTACTCCAGAAACAACGAAAAGCCACTACGGTTGGCCACGTGGAATGTTCGAACGCTCACTGCAGAGGAGAGGCTGCCACTCCTCTGTCGGGAGCTGGACCGGTACCGCCTGGATCTATGCGGCATTCAGGAGGTCCGGTGGACCGGCTCTGGCTCCTGCCAACATGAGGGGTGGACAGTCCTCTACTCGGGGCAGCAGACTGCCAAACAACAGGGTGTGGGTCTTCTTTTGAACAAAAGAATGAAGGGGGCGTGGGAGCGTGGCGGTGAGGTGTGGGAAGCTGTAAGCCCCAGGCTACTTTGGGCTCGCCTTCCCATCAACAGGAGACGAGGAATGGTGGTCGTGGTTACTTATGCCCCCACCGAAGATGAACATCCGTGGAGGGATGCAGGCAAAGCCGATGAGTCAGATGCCTTCTATGACCTCCTGTCACAGGTGCTGGCTAAAGTGGCCCCTCGGGATAGAGTCATCATGTTGGGTGACTTCAATGCCCGAGTTGGTCATGATACTGGCACCTGGCCTGGAGTGATTGGAGGGCATGGGCCAGATCAGCTCAATAACAACGGTAGGATGCTGCTAGATTTTTGTGCAGCCCATGGGCTTGTAATTACCAACACGCTGTTCCGGCATCGGCGCATCCACACAACATCATGGATGCATGCCGGGTCCAAGCAAGAACATCTGCTGGACTACATAGTGACGGACCAGCGAATGCGAGCCCATGTCCTTGACACCAGGACCTACCGTGGAGCTGATCTGCCCTCTGACCATCGACTAGTCATCTGTAAGATGCGCCTGCCATTCTTCCACTCCGGTGGTGGGTGTACACCCAGGACCACATTCCAACCTAAAGTGGCCTGGTCTCAGTTATCTGATGAAAGTTGCAAGCGAAAATTTCATCATCGCTTGCGGCTGGGATTGGCATCGTCCCCGACTCCTCCTGATGTCGAGGGTAAATGGGCGAGGTTTAGGACTGTGACTCATGCAGCTGCAATGGCTGCTTTGGGTACGCGGTCCAGACCTCCCCAGACATCCTGGATGACAGAGGAGTTGTTCACGATGGTTGAGAAAAAGCGACAGGCCCACTGTCATCGGCTACAGAGTCCCACGTCAGAGAATGAGGAGGCTTACCGCAGCCTTCGCTCGGAGGTTCGGAGAGCCGTGAGGCGCTGCAAGGATGGGTGGTGGTCGCGGGTTGCTGAGGAGATGGAGTCTGCCTCAGTGGCCCGTGATCACAAATCTCTATTTAACTCCATCAAAAAAGTAACCTGCAGCGCCACACCTATTACCATCATTAGGGGAAAAAACGGCGATCCAATTTCCGACCCCCAGGAACAGGTTCGCAGATTTGCTGAGCATTTCTGTGAGGTCCTGGGGGAGGGAAAATCCCTCAGCCAGGAAAACATCGTGGCACAAAGTGAGGATGACCCTGCTGAGGCTGCGGTGCCTCAAATATTGGATGAAGTCACCCCCTGTGAGTGGCTGGCTGAGGTGCCATCTGCTGAGGAAGTATTGAAGGCGATTCGGAGTCTGAGACCAGGAAAGGCAGCGGGCAGAGATGATCTTCCAAGCGAAATGCTGAGGGAGGGTGGCGTTTGTGCACAGACTGCCCTATATGACATCATAACAACAGTCTGGACCACTGGACGGGTTCCGCAGGATTGGAAGGATGCCCTGGTGGTCCCCCTTTTTAAGAAGGGGGACCGCACAGACTGTAACAACTACAGGGGCATCTCACTCCTCAGTGTGCCGGGAAAGGTCCTGGCAAGGATTATTCAGCATCGCCTTGCCAGGCACGCTGAGGAGAGGCTTGCGGAGCCCCAATGCGGTTTCAGGAAAGGGCGGTCCTGCACAGATGCCATATTTTCTGTCCGTCTGCTACAGCAGAGGTGTAGGGAATTCCAACAAGACCTACATCTCTGCTTTATTGACCTGGTCAAGGCCTATGATACCATCAGTAGGCCTGGGCTCTGGGTCGTTCTTCGTGCTTTTGGAGTACCTGACCCTCTGCTCACGATCATTAAGGACCTTCATGATGGTGAGCGGGCCCGGGTAAAACTACGTGGCCGGGAGTCAGAGCCATTCCCTGTACACCTTGGGGTGCGACAGGGATGTCCTCTGGCTCCCACATTATTTAACATCTATTTTGACCACGTAGTTCGTGAAGCCTTCAATAGCTGTACCGGGGGAATCTCCATATGGTACAGATATAATGGGAGGCTAATCGATGCCCGGGTGCGGTCAAGGGATGGCTCCCTATTGCTCAACCACGTTATGTATGCTGATGACTTGGTAATAGCTGCTCAGTCAGAGGAGGAGTTGGAGACGCTGCTGCTGAGACTGGAGCGTGCCACTAAGAGGTGGGGCCTTACCATCAGCCCCACCAAAACCAAGCACCTGCCTGGGTATTTTGTACCATCGGACACTCCACCCCCACAACTCCCAATCGGTGATGGGGCAGTTGTGGAGAGAGTGGAGAGTTTCCCATACCTGGGCAGTGTGCTTATGACTGGCACCAGTTTAACAGCAGAGGTCTCACTCCGAATCAGTCGAGCGGCAATATCTTTTCATCGGTTGCGTAACGCTGTGTGGAAGCTACCTGGTCTGTCGCTCCGCACTAAGCTTCAGGTCTTCTCGGCCACGGTCATTCCCTCCCTTCTCTACGCTTGCGAAACGTGGACCCCCCTAATGGAACATCTTCGCCGGTTAGAAACATTTAGGCTGGCCTGCCTACGATCCATCCTGGGTTTAACCAGACTGGATTGTGTGAGGAGCTCACAAATCCTTGAAAGATCTGGGCAGGGTCCCATCGGTGAGCTCCTCCGGCAGGCAAGGCTGCGATGGCTGGGTCATGTAGCCCGCATGCCCAGCCACCGCATGCCGAAACAGCTTTTGTTTGGCCGGATTGAGGGGGCTAAGCGGGCGCGGCACGGGCTAGAGAAGAGATGGAGTGATGTGGTACAGGAGGACGTGGAGCTGAGTGGACTTGCCGATGACTGGTACCAGCGGTGTCAAGATCGGCCTCTGTGGAGGAGGCTCGTGAAGGATGCTACTGGGCAGTTGGAGGCAGTCGCCCTCCAACAACAACGGAGGGCGGAGGAGCGACGCTCACAACAGCGAGCGGAGCGCCGGGTGGCTAAAGCACAGCAGGTTGGCACAGTAGGGGGCACAGGTGGTGCATCAGCCAGTCATCTCAGTCAGTCGACCCGTGGCACCTGGGTCTGCCCCGTGACCTCCTGCCAGCGGGCGTTCGACACTTCACGTGGCCTCAGGGTGCACATAGCCTGGCACAAGCGTCGTGGTGACGTCACCGCCACTTAGTGGCGAATGGCGGTTGTTGTTGTTGTTGTTGTATGTAAGTGACTGTATGTAAGTGTCTGTATGTAAGTGTCTGTATGTAAGTGTCTTAGTGTCTGTATGTAAGTGTCTGTATGTAATTGTCTGTATGTAAGTGTCTTTATGTAAGAGTCTGTACGTAAGTATCTGTATGTAAGTGTCTAAGTGTCTGTATGTAAGTGTCTTTATGTAAGAGTCTGTATGTAAGTGTCTGTATGTAAGTGTCTAAGTGTGTGTATGTAAGGGTCTGTATGTAAGTGTCTGTATGTAAGTGTCTGTATGTAAGTGTCTGTATGTAAGTGTTTGTATGTAAGTGTCTATGTAAGTGTCTCAGTGTCTTTATGTAAGTGTCTGTATGTAAGTGTCTCAGTGTCTGTATGTAAGTGTCTCAGTGTCTGTATGTAAGTGTCTGTATGTAAGTGTCTCAGTGTCTGTATGTAAGTGTCTGTATGTAAGTTTCTGTATGTAAGTGTCTGTATGTAAGTGTCTGTATGTAATTGTCTGTATGTAAGTGTCTTTATGTAAGAGTCTGTATGTAAGTATCTGTATGTAAGTGTCTAAGTGTCTGTATGTAAGTGTCTTTATGTAAGAGTCTGTATGTAAGTGTCTGTATGTAAGTGTCTAAGTGTGTGTATGTAAGGGTCTGTATGTAAGTGTCTGTATGTAAGTGTCTGTATGTAAATGTCTCAGTGTCTGTATGTAAGTGTATGTAAGCGTCTGTATATAAGTGTCTATGTAAGTGTCTCAGTGTCTGTATGTAAGTGTCTGATTGTAAGTGTCTGTATGTAAGTGTCTTAGTGTCTGTATGTAAGTGTCTGTATGTAATTGTCTGTATGTAAGTGTCTGTATGTAAGTGTCTGTATGTAAGTGTCTTCGTGTCTGTATGTAAGTGTCTGTATGTAAGTGTCTGTATGTAAGTGTCTCAGTGTCTGTATGTAAGTGTCTGTATGTAAGTGTCTGTATGTAAGTGTCTCAGTGTCTGTATGTAAGTGTCTGTATGTAAGTGTCTGTATGTAAGTGTCTGAATGTAAGTGTCTCAGTGTCTGTATGTAAGTGTCTTATGTTAGTGTCTCAGTGTCTGTGTGTAAGTGTCTGTATGTAAGTGTCTGTATGTAAGTGTCTGTATGTAAATGTCTCAGTGTCTGTATGTAAGTGTATGTAAGCGTCTGTATATAAGTGTCTATGAAAGTGTCTCAGTGTCTGTATGTAAGTGTCTGTATGTAAGTGTCTGTATGTAAGTGTCTTAGTGTCTGTATGTAAGTGTCTGTATGTAATTGTCTGTATGTAAGTGTCTGTATGTAAGTGTCTGTATGTAAGTGTCTTCGTGTCTGTATGTAAGTGTCTGTATGTAAGTGTCTGTATGTAAGTGTCTCAGCGTCTATATGTGTCTGTATGTAAGTGTCTGTATGTAAGTGTCTCAGTGTCTGTATGTAAGTGTCTGTATGTAAGCGTCTGTATGTAAGTGTCTATGTAAGTGTCTCAGTGTCTTTATGTAAGTGTCTGTATGTAAGTGTCTCAGTGTCTGTATGTAAGTGTCTCAGTGTCTGTATGTAAGTGTCTGTATGTAAGTGTCTCAGTGTCTGTATGTAAGTGTCTGTATGTAAGTTTCTGTATGTAAGTGTCTGTATGTAAGTGTCTCAGTGTCTGTATGGAAGTGTCTGTATGTAAGTGTCTCAGTGTCTGTATGTAAGTGTCTGTTTGTAAGTGTCTGTATGTAAGTGTCTGTATGTAAGTGTATGTATGTAAGTGTCTCAGTGTCTCTATGTAAGTGTCTGTATGTAAGTGTCTGTATGTAAGTGTCTTAGTGTCTGTATGTAAGTGTCTGTATGTAATTGTCTGTATGTAAGTGTCTTTATGTAAGAGTCTTATGTAAGTGTCTGTATGTAAGTGTCTAAGTGTCTGTATGTCAGTGTCTGTATGTAAGTGTCTAAGTGTCTGTATGTAAGGGTCTGTATGTAAGTGACTGTATGTAAGTGTCTGTATGTAAGTGTCTGTATGTAAGTGTCTTAGTGTCTGTATGTAAGTGTCTGTATGTAATTGTCTGTATGTAAGTGTCTTTATGTAAGAGTCTGTATGTAAGTATCTGTATGTAAGTGTCTAAGTGTCTGTATGTAAGTGTCTTTATGTAAGAGTCTGTATGTAAGTGTCTGTATGTAAGTGTCTAAGTGTGTGTATGTAAGGGTCTGTATGTAAGTGTCTGTATGTAAGTGTCTGTATGTAAGTGTCTGTATGTAAGTGTTTGTATGTAAGTGTCTATGTAAGTGTCTCAGTGTCTTTATGTAAGTGTCTGTATGTAAGTGTCTCAGTGTCTGTATGTAAGTGTCTCAGTGTCTGTATGTAAGTGTCTGTATGTAAGTGTCTCATTGTCTGTATGTAAGTGTCTGTATGTAAGTTTCTGTATGTAAGTGTCTGTATGTAAGTGTCTGTATGTAATTGTCTGTATGTAAGTGTCTTTATGTAAGAGTCTGTACGTAAGTATCTGTATGTAAGTGTCTAAGTGTCTGTATGTAAGTGTCTTTATGTAAGAGTCTGTATGTAAGTGTCTGTATGTAAGTGTCTAAGTGTGTGTATGTAAGGGTCTGTATGTAAGTGTCTGTATGTAAGTGTCTGTATGTAAGTGTCTGTATGTAAGTGTTTGTATGTAAGTGTCTATGTAAGTGTCTCAGTGTCTTTATGTAAGTGTCTGTATGTAAGTGTCTCAGTGTCTGTATGTAAGTGTCTCAGTGTCTGTATGTAAGTGTCTGTATGTAAGTGTCTCAGTGTCTGTATGTAAGTGTCTGTATGTAAGTTTCTGTATGTAAGTGTCTGTATGTAAGTGTCTGTATGTAATTGTCTGTATGTAAGTGTCTTTATGTAAGAGTCTGTATGTAAGTATCTGTATGTAAGTGTCTAAGTGTCTGTATGTAAGTGTCTTTATGTAAGAGTCTGTATGTAAGTGTCTGTATGTAAGTGTCTAAGTGTGTGTATGTAAGGGTCTGTATGTAAGTGTCTGTATGTAAGTGTCTGTATGTAAATGTCTCAGTGTCTGTATGTAAGTGTATGTAAGCGTCTGTATATAAGTGTCTATGTAAGTGTCTCAGTGTCTGTATGTAAGTGTCTGATTGTAAGAGTCTGTATGTAAGTGTCTGTATGTAAGTGTCTAAGTGTGTGTATGTAAGGGTCTGTATGTAAGTGTCTGTATGTAAGTGTCTGTATGTAAATGTCTCAGTGTCTGTATGTAAGTGTATGTAAGCGTCTGTATATAAGTGTCTATGTAAGTGTCTCAGTGTCTGTATGTAAGTGTCTGATTGTAAGTGTCTGTATGTAAGTGTCTTAGTGTCTGTATGTAAGTGTCTGTATGTAATTGTCTGTATGTAAGTGTCTGTATGTAAGTGTCTGTATGTAAGTGTCTTCGTGTCTGTATGTAAGTGTCTGTATGTAAGTGTCTGTATGTAAGTGTCTCAGTGTCTGTATGTAAGTGTCTGTATGTAAGTGTCTGTATGTAAGTGTCTCAGTGTCTGTATGTAAGTGTCTGTATGTAAGTGTCTTTATGTAAGAGTCTGTATGTAAGTGTCTGTATGTAAGTGTCTAAGTGTGTGTATGTAAGGGTCTGTATGTAAGTGTCTGTATGTAAGTGTCTGTATGTAAATGTCTCAGTGTCTGTATGTAAGTGTATGTAAGCGTCTGTATATAAGTGTCTATGTAAGTGTCTCAGTGTCTGTATGTAAGTGTCTTTATGTAAGAGTCTGTATGTAAGTGTCTGTATGTAAGTGTCTAAGTGTGTGTATGTAAGGGTCTGTATGTAAGTGTCTGTATGTAAGTGTCTGTATGTAAATGTCTCAGTGTCTGTATGTAAGTGTATGTAAGCGTCTGTATATAAGTGTCTATGTAAGTGTCTCAGTGTCTGTATGTAAGTGTCTGATTGTAAGAGTCTGTATGTAAGTGTCTGTATGTAAGTGTCTAAGTGTGTGTATGTAAGGGTCTGTATGTAAGTGTCTGTATGTAAGTGTCTGTATGTAAATGTCTCAGTGTCTGTATGTAAGTGTATGTAAGCGTCTGTATATAAGTGTCTATGTAAGTGTCTCAGTGTCTGTATGTAAGTGTCTGATTGTAAGTGTCTGTATGTAAGTGTCTTAGTGTCTGTATGTAAGTGTCTGTATGTAATTGTCTGTATGTAAGTGTCTGTATGTAAGTGTCTGTATGTAAGTGTCTTCGTGTCTGTATGTAAGTGTCTGTATGTAAGTGTCTGTATGTAAGTGTCTCAGTGTCTGTATGTAAGTGTCTGTATGTAAGTGTCTGTATGTAAGTGTCTCAGTGTCTGTATGTAAGTGTCTGTATGTAAGTGTCTGTATGTAAGTGTCTGAATGTAAGTGTCTCAGTGTCTGTATGTAAGTGTCTTATGTTAGTGTCTCAGTGTCTGTGTGTAAGTGTCTGTATGTAAGTGTCTGTATGTAAGTGTCTGTATGTAAATGTCTCAGTGTCTGTATGTAAGTGTATGTAAGCGTCTGTATATAAGTGTCTATGAAAGTGTCTCAGTGTCTGTATGTAAGTGTCTGTATGTAAGTGTCTGTATGTAAGTGTCTTAGTGTCTGTATGTAAGTGTCTGTATGTAATTGTCTGTATGTAAGTGTCTGTATGTAAGTGTCTGTATGTAAGTGTCTTCGTGTCTGTATGTAAGTGTCTGTATGTAAGTGTCTGTATGTAAGTGTCTCAGCGTCTATATGTGTCTGTATGTAAGTGTCTGTATGTAAGTGTCTCAGTGTCTGTATGTAAGTGTCTGTATGTAAGCGTCTGTATGTAAGTGTCTATGTAAGTGTCTCAGTGTCTTTATGTAAGTGTCTGTATGTAAGTGTCTCAGTGTCTGTATGTAAGTGTCTCAGTGTCTGTATGTAAGTGTCTGTATGTAAGTGTCTCAGTGTCTGTATGTAAGTGTCTGTATGTAAGTTTCTGTATGTAAGTGTCTGTATGTAAGTGTCTCAGTGTCTGTATGGAAGTGTCTGTATGTAAGTGTCTCAGTGTCTGTATGTAAGTGTCTGTTTGTAAGTGTCTGTATGTAAGTGTCTGTATGTAAGTGTATGTATGTAAGTGTCTCAGTGTCTCTATGTAAGTGTCTGTATGTAAGTGTCTGTATGTAAGTGTCTTAGTGTCTGTATGTAAGTGTCTGTATGTAATTGTCTGTATGTAAGTGTCTTTATGTAAGAGTCTTATGTAAGTGTCTGTATGTAAGTGTCTAAGTGTCTGTATGTCAGTGTCTGTATGTAAGTGTCTAAGTGTCTGTATGTAAGGGTCTGTATGTAAGTGACTGTATGTAAGTGTCTGTATGTAAGTGTCTGTATGTAAGTGTCTTAGTGTCTGTATGTAAGTGTCTGTATGTAATTGTCTGTATGTAAGTGTCTTTATGTAAGAGTCTGTATGTAAGTATCTGTATGTAAGTGTCTAAGTGTCTGTATGTAAGTGTCTTTATGTAAGAGTCTGTATGTAAGTGTCTGTATGTAAGTGTCTAAGTGTGTGTATGTAAGGGTCTGTATGTAAGTGTCTGTATGTAAGTGTCTGTATGTAAGTGTCTGTATGTAAGTGTTTGTATGTAAGTGTCTATGTAAGTGTCTCAGTGTCTTTATGTAAGTGTCTGTATGTAAGTGTCTCAGTGTCTGTATGTAAGTGTCTCAGTGTCTGTATGTAAGTGTCTGTATGTAAGTGTCTCATTGTCTGTATGTAAGTGTCTGTATGTAAGTTTCTGTATGTAAGTGTCTGTATGTAAGTGTCTGTATGTAATTGTCTGTATGTAAGTGTCTTTATGTAAGAGTCTGTATGTAAGTATCTGTATGTAAGTGTCTAAGTGTCTGTATGTAAGTGTCTTTATGTAAGAGTCTGTATGTAAGTGTCTGTATGTAAGTGTCTAAGTGTGTGTATGTAAGGGTCTGTATGTAAGTGTCTGTATGTAAGTGTCTGTATGTAAATGTCTCAGTGTCTGTATGTAAGTGTATGTAAGCGTCTGTATATAAGTGTCTATGTAAGTGTCTCAGTGTCTGTATGTAAGTGTCTGTATGTAAGTGTCTGTATGTAAGTGTCTTAGTGTCTGTATGTAAGTGTCTGTATGTAATTGTCTGTATGTAAGTGTCTGTATGTAAGTGTCTGTATGTAAGTGTCTTCGTGTCTGTATGTAAGTGTCTGTATGTAAGTGTCTGTATGTAAGTGTCTCAGTGTCTGTATGTAAGTGTCTGTATGTAAGTGTCTGTATGTAAGTGTCTCAGTGTCTGTATGTAAGTGTCTGTATGTAAGTGTCTGTATGTAAACCCCAATTGGCGGAGCCAGGAGATTGAATACCTACCCTCGGGGCTACTCCAGAAACAACGAAAAGCCACTACGGTTGGCCACGTGGAATGTTCGAACGCTCACTGCAGAGGAGAGGCTGCCACTCCTCTGTCGGGAGCTGGACCGGTACCGCCTGGATCTATGCGGCATTCAGGAGGTCCGGTGGACCGGCTCTGGCTCCTGCCACCATGAGGGGTGGACAGTCCTCTACTCGGGGCAGCAGACTGCCAAACAACAGGGTGTGGGTCTTCTTTTGAACAAAAGAATGAAGGGGGCGTGGGAGCGTGGCGGTGAGGTGTGGGAAGCTGTAAGCCCCAGGCTACTTTGGGCTCGCCTTCCCATCAACCGGAGGCGAGGAATGGTGGTCGTGGTTACTTATGCCCCCACCGAAGATGAACATCCGTGGAGGGATGCAGGCAAAGCCGATGAGTCAGATGCCTTCTATGACCTCCTGTCACAGGTGCTGGCTAAAGTGGCCCCTCGGGATAGAGTCATCATGTTGGGTGACTTCAATGCCCGAGTTGGTCATGATACTGGCACCTGGTCTGGAGTGATTGGAGGGCATGGGCCAGATCAGCTCAATAACAACGGTAGGAGGCTGCTAGATTTTTGTGCAGCCCATGGGCTTGTAATTACCAACACGCTGTTCCGGCATCGGCGCATCCACACAACATCATGGATGCATGCCGGGTCCAAGCAAGAACATCTGCTGGACTACATAGTGACGGACCAGCGAATGCGAGCCCATGTCCTTGACACCAGGACCTACCGTGGAGCTGATCTGCCCTCTGACCATCGACTAGTCATCTGTAAGATGCGCCTGCCATTCTTCCACTCCGGTGGTGGGTGTACACCCAGGACCCCATTCCAACCTAAAGTGGCCTGGTCTCAGTTATCTGATGAAAGTTGCAAGCGAGAATTTCATCATCGCTTGCGGCTGGGATTGGCATCGTCCCCGACTCCTCTTGATGTCGAGGGTAAATGGGCAAGGTTTAGGACTGTGACTCATGCAGCTGCAATGGCTGCTTTGGGTACGCGGTCCAGACCTCCCCAGACACCCTGGATGACAGAGGAGTTGTTCACGATGGTTGAGAAAAAGCGACAGGCCCACTGTCATCGGCTACAGAATCCCACGTCAGAGAATGAGGAGGCTTACCGCAGCCTTCGCTCGGAGGTTCGGAGAGCCGTGAGGCGCTGCAAGGATGGGTGGTGGTCGCGGGTTGCTGAGGAGATGGAGTCTGCCTCAGTGGCCCGTGATCACAAATCTCTATTTAACTCCATCAAAAAAGTAACCTGCAGCGCCACACCTATTACCATCATTAGGGGAAAAAACGGTGATCCAATTTCCGACCCCCAGGAACAGGTTCGCAGATTTGCTGAGCATTTCTGTGAGGTCCTGGGTGAGGGAAAATCCCTCAGCCAGGAAAACATCGTGGCACAAAGCGAGGATGACCCTGCTGAGGCTGCGGTGCCTCAAATATTGGATGAAGTCACCCCCTGTGAGTGGCTGGCTGAGGTGCCATCTGCTGAGGAAGTATTGAAGGCGATCCGGAGTCTGAGACCAGGAAAGGCAGCGGGCAGAGATGATCTCCCAAGCGAAATGCTGAGGGAGGGTGGCGTTTGTGCACAGACTGCCCTATATGACATCATAACAACAGTCTGGACCACGGGACGGGTTCCGCAGGATTGGAAGGATGCCCTGGTGGTCCGCCTTTTTAAGAAGGGGGACCGCACAGACTGTAACAACTACAGGGGCATCTCACTCCTCAGTGTGCCGGGAAAGGTCCTGGCAAGGATTATTCAGCATCGCCTTGCCAGGCACGCTGAGGAGAGGCTTGCGGAGCCCCAATGTGGTTTCAGGAAAGGGCGGTCCTGCACAGATGCCATATTTTCTGTCCGTCTGCTACAGCAGAGGTGTAGGGAATTCCAACAAGACCTACATCTCTGCTTTATTGACCTGGTCAAGGCCTATGATACCATCAGTAGGCCTGGGCTCTGGGTCGTTCTTCGTGCTTTTGGAGTACCTGACCCTCTGCTCACGATCATTAAGGACCTTCATGATGGTGAGCGGGCCCGGGTAAAACTACGTGGCCGGGAGTCAGAGCCATTCCCTGTACACCTTGGGGTGCGACAGGGATGTCCTCTGGCTCCCACATTATTTAACATCTATTTTGACCACGTAGTTCGTGAAGCCTTCAATAGCTGTACCGGGGGAATCTCCATATGGTACAGATATAATGGGAGGCTAATCGATGCCCGGGTGCGGTCAAGGGATGGCTCCCTATTGCTCAACCACGTTATGTATGCTGATGACTTGGTAATAGCTGCTCAGTCAGAGGAGGAGTTGGAGACGCTGCTGCTGAGACTGGAGCGTGCCACTAAGAGGTGGGGCCTTACCATCAGCCCCACCAAAACTAAGCACCTGCCTGGGTATTTTGTACCATCGGACACTCCACCCCCACAACTCCCAATCGGTGATGGGGCAGTTGTGGAGAGAGTGGAGAGTTTCCCATACCTGGGCAGTGTGCTTATGACTGGCTCCAGTTTAACAGCAGAGGTCTCACTCCGAATCAGTCGAGCGGCAATATCTTTTCATCGGTTGCGTAACGCTGTGTGGAAGCTACCTGGTCTGTCGCTCCGCACTAAGCTTCAGGTCTTCTCGGCCACGGTCATTCCCTCCCTTCTCTACGCTTGCGAAACGTGGACCCCCCTAATGGAACATCTTCGCCGGTTAGAAACATTTAGGCTGGCCTGCCTACGATCCATCCTGGGTTTAACCAGACTGGATTGTGTGAGGAGCTCACAAATCCTTGAAAGATCTGGGCAGGGTCCCATCGGTGAGCTCCTTCGGCAGGCAAGGCTGCGATGGCTGGGTCATGTAGCCCGCATGCCCAGCCACCGCATGCCGAAACAGCTTTTGTTTGGCCGGATTGAGGGGGCTGGGCGGGCGCGGCACGGGCTAGAGAAGAGATGGAGTGATGTGGTACAGGAGGACGTGGAGCTGAGTGGACTTGCCGATGACTGGTACCAGCGGTGTCAAGATCGGCCTCTGTGGAGGAGGCTCGTGAAGGATGCTACTGGGCAGTTGGAGGCAGTCGCCCTCCAACAACAACGGAGGGCGGAGGAGCGACGCTCACAACAGCGAGCGGAGCGCCGGGTGGCTAAAGCACAGCAGGTTGGCACAGTAGGGGGCACAGGTGGTGCATCAGCCAGTCATCTCAGTCAGTCGACCCGTGGCACCTGGGTCTGCCCCGTGACCTCCTGCCAGCGGGCGTTCGACACTTCACGTGGCCTCAGGGTGCACATAGCCTGGCACAAGCGTCGTGGTGACGTCACCGCCACTTAGTGGCGAATGGCGGTTGTTGTTGTTGTATGTAAGTGTCTGTATGTAAGTGTCTCAGTGTCTGTATGTAAGTGTCTTATGTTAGTGTCTCAGTGTCTGTATGTAAGTGTCTGTATGTAAGTGTCTGTATGTAAGTGTCTGTATGTAAGTGTCTGTATGTAAATGTCTCAGTGTCTGTATGTAAGTGTATGTAAGCGTCTGTATATAAGTGTCTATGTAAGTGTCTCAGTGTCTGTATGTAAGTGTCTGTATGTAAGTGTCTGTATGTAAGTGTCTTAGTGTCTGTATGTAAGTGTCTGTATGTAATTGTCTGTATGTAAGTGTCTGTATGTAAGTGTCTGTATGTAAGTGTCTTCGTGTCTGTATGTAAGTGTCTGTATGTAAGTGTCTGTATGTAAGTGTCTCAGCGTCTATATGTGTCTGTATGTAAGTGTCTGTATGTAAGTGTCTCAGTGTCTGTATGTAAGTGTCTGTATGTAAGCGTCTGTATGTAAGTGTCTATGTAAGTGTCTCAGTGTCTTTATGTAAGTGTCTGTATGTAAGTGTCTCAGTGTCTGTATGTAAGTGTCTCAGTGTCTGTATGTAAGTGTCTGTATGTAAGTGTCTCAGTGTCTGTATGTAAGTGTCTGTATGTAAGTGTCTCAGTGTCTGTATGGAAGTGTCTGTATGTAAGTGTCTCAGTGTCTGTATGTAAGTGTCTGTTTGTAAGTGTCTGTATGTAAGTGTCTGTATGTAAGTGTATGTATGTAAGTGTCTCAGTGTCTCTATGTAAGTGTCTGTATGTAAGTGTCTGTATGTAAGTGTCTTAGTGTCTGTATGTAAGTGTCTGTATGTAATTGTCTGTATGTAAGTGTCTTTATGTAAGAGTCTTATGTAAGTGTCTGTATGTAAGTGTCTAAGTGTCTGTATGTCAGTGTCTGTATGTAAGTGTCTAAGTGTCTGTATGTAAGGGTCTGTATGTAAGTGACTGTATGTAAGTGTCTGTATGTAAGTGTCTGTATGTAAGTGTCTTAGTGTCTGTATGTAAGTGTCTGTATGTAATTGTCTGTATGTAAGTGTCTTTATGTAAGAGTCTATATGTAAGTATCTGTATGTAAGTGTCTAAGTGTCTGTATGTAAGTGTCTTTATGTAAGAGTCTGTATGTAAGTGTCTGTATGTAAGTGTCTAAGTGTCTGTATGTAAGTGTCTGTATGTAAGTGTCTGTATGTAAGTGTCTGTATGTAAGTGTTTGTATGTAAGTGTCTATGTAAGTGTCTCAGTGTCTTTATGTAAGTGTCTGTATGTAAGTGTCTCAGTGTCTGTAAGTGTCTCAGTGTCTGTATGTAAGTGTCTGTATGTAAGTGTCTTAGTGTCTGTATGTAAGTGTCTGTATGTAATTGTCTGTATGTAAGTGTCTTTATGTAAGAGTCTGTATGTAAGTATCTGTATGTAAGTGTCTAAGTGTCTGTATGTAAGTGTCTTTATGTAAGAGTCTGTATGTAAGTGTCTGTATGTAAGTGTCTAAGTGTGTGTATGTAAGGGTCTGTATGTAAGTGTCTGTATGTAAGTGTCTGTATGTAAATGTCTCAGTGTCTGTATGTAAGTGTATGTAAGCGTCTGTATATAAGTGTCTATGTAAGTGTCTCAGTGTCTGTATGTGTCTGTATGTAAGTGTCTGTATGTAAGTGTCTTAGTGTCTGTATGTAAGTGTCTGTATGTAAGTGTATGTATGTAAGTGTCTGTATGTAAGTGTCTTCGTGTCTGTAGGTAAGTGTCTGTATGTAAGTGTCTGTATGTAAGTGTCTCAGTGTCTGTATGTAAGTGTCTGTATGTAAGTGTCTGTATGTAAGTGTATCAGTGTCTGTATGTAAGTGTCTGTATGTAAGTGTCTGTATGTAAGTGTCTGTATGTAAGTGTCTCAGTGTCTGTATGTAAGTGTCTTATGTTAGTGTCTCAGTGTCTGTATGTAAGTGTCTGTATGTAAGTGTCTGTATATAAGTGTCTGTATGTAAATGTCTCAGTGTCTGTATGTAAGTGTATGTAAGCGTCTGTATATAAGTGTCTATGTAAGTGTCTCAGTGTCTGTATGTAAGTGTCTTCGTGTCTGTATGTAAGTGTCTGTATGTAAGTGTCTGTATGTAAGTGTCTCAGCGTCTATATGTGTCTGTATGTAAGTGTCTGTATGTAAGTGTCTCAGTGTCTGTATGTAAGTGTCTGTATGTAAGCGTCTGTATGTAAGTGTCTATGTAAGTGTCTCAGTGTCCTTATGTAAGTGTCTGTATGTAAGTGTCTCAGTGTCTGTATGTAAGTGTCTCAGTGTCTGTATGTAAGTGCCTGTATGTAAGTGTCTCAGTGTCTGTCTGTAAGTGTCTGTATGTAAGTTTCTGTATGTAAGTGTCTGTATGTAAGTGTCTCAGTGTCTGTATGGAAGTGTCTGTATGTAAGTGTCTCAGTGTCTGTATGTAAGTGTCTGTTTGTAAGTGTATGTATGTAAGTGTCTGTATGTAAGTGTATGTATGTAAGTGTCTCAGTGTCTCTATGTAAGTGTCTGTATGTAAGTGTCTGTATGTAAGTGTCTTAGTGTCTGTATGTAAGTGTCTGTATGTAATTGTCTGTATGTAAGTGTCTTTATGTAAGAGTCTTATGTAAGTGTCTGTATGTAAGTGTCTAAGTGTCTGTATGTCAGTGTCTGTATGTAAGTGTCTAAGTGTCTGTATGTAAGGGTCTGTATGTAAGTGACTGTATGTAAGTGTCTGTATGTAAGTGTCTGTATGTAAGTGTCTTAGTGTCTGTATGTAAGTGTCTTATGTAATTGTCTGTATGTAAGTGTCTTTATGTAAGAGTCTGTATGTAAGTATCTGTATGTAAGTGTCTAAGTGTCTGTATGTAAGTGTCTTTATGTAAGAGTCTGTATGTAAGTGGCTGTATGTAAGTGTCTAAGTGTGTGTATGTAAGGGTCTGTATGTAAGTATCTGTATGTAAGTGTCTGTATGTAAGTGTCTGTATGTAAGTGTTTGTATGTAAGTGTCTATGTAAGTGTCTCAGTGTCTTTATGTAAGTGTCTGTATGTAAGTGTCTCAGTGTCTGTATGTAAGTGTCTCAGTGTCTGTATGTAAGTGTCTGTATGTAAGTGTCTCAGTGTTTGTATGTAAGTGTCTGTATGTAAGTTTCTGTATGTAAGTGTCTGTATGTAAGTGTCTGTATGTAATTGTCTGTATGTAAGTGTCTTTATGTAAGAGTCTGTATGTAAGTATCTGTATGTAAGTGTCTAAGTGTCTGTATGTAAGTGTCTTTATGTAAGAGTCTGTATGTAAGTGTCTGTATGTAAGTGTCTAAGTGTGTGTATGTAAGGGTCTGTATGTAAGTGTCTGTATGTAAGTGTCTGTATGTAAATGTCTCAGTGTCTGTATGTAAGTGTATGTAAGCGTCTGTATATAAGTGTCAATGTAAGTGTCTCAGTGTCTGTATGTAAGTGTCTGTATGTAAGTGTCTTATGTAAGTGTCTTAGTGTCTGTATGTAAGTGTCTGTATGTAATTGTCTGTATGTAAGTGTCTGTATGTAAGTGTCTGTATGTAAGTGTCTTCGTGTCTGTATGTAAGTGTCTGTATGTAAGTGTCTGTATGTAAGTGTCTCAGTGTCTGTATGTAAGTGTCTGTATGTAAGTGTCTGTATGTAAGTGTCTCAGTGTCTGTATGTAAGTGTCTGTATGTAAGTGTCTGTATGTAAGTGTCTCAGTGTCTGTATGTAAGTGTCTTATGTTAGTGTCTCAGTGTCTGTATGTAAGTGTCTGTATGTAAGTGTCTGTATGTAAGTGTCTGTATGTAAATGTCTCAGTGTCTGTATGTAAGTGTATGTAAGCGTCTGTATATAAGTGTCTATGTAAGTGTCTCAGTGTCTGTATGTAAGTGTCTGTATGTAAGTGTCTGTATGTAAGTGTCTTAGTGTCTGTATGTAAGTGTCTGTATGTAATTGTCTGTATGTAAGTGTCTGTATGTAAGTGTCTGTATGTAAGTGTCTTCGTGTCTGTATGTAAGTGTCTGTATGTAAGTGTCTGTATGTAAGTGTCTCAGCGTCTATATGTGTCTGTATGTAAGTGTCTGTATGTAAGTGTCTCAGTGTCTGTATGTAAGTGTCTGTATGTAAGCGTCTGTATGTAAGTGTCTATGTAAGTGTCTCAGTGTCTTTATGTAAGTGTCTGTATGTAAGTGTCTCAGTGTCTGTATGTAAGTGTCTCAGTGTCTGTATGTAAGTGTCTGTATGTAAGTGTCTCAGTGTCTGTATGTAAGTGTCTGTATGTAAGTTTCTGTATGTAAGTGTCTGTATGTAAGTGTCTCAGTGTCTGTATGGAAGTGTCTGTATGTAAGTGTCTCAGTGTCTGTATGTAAGTGTCTGTTTGTAAGTGTCTGTATGTAAGTGTCTGTATGTAAGTGTATGTATGTAAGTGTCTCAGTGTCTCTATGTAAGTGTCTGTATGTAAGTGTCTGTATGTAAGTGTCTTAGTGTCTGTATGTAAGTGTCTGTATGTAATTGTCTGTATGTAAGTGTCTTTATGTAAGAGTCTTATGTAAGTGTCTGTATGTAAGTGTCTAAGTGTCTGTATGTCAGTGTCTGTATGTAAGTGTCTAAGTGTCTGTATGTAAGGGTCTGTATGTAAGTGACTGTATGTAAGTGTCTGTATGTAAGTGTCTGTATGTAAGTGTCTTAGTGTCTGTATGTAAGTGTCTGTATGTAATTGTCTGTATGTAAGTGTCTTTATGTAAGAGTCTGTATGTAAGTATCTGTATGTAAGTGTCTAAGTGTCTGTATGCAAGTGTCTTTATGTAAGAGTCTGTATGTAAGTGTCTGTATGTAAGTGTCTAAGTGTGTGTATGTAAGGGTCTGTATGTAAGTGTCTGTATGTAAGTGTCTGTATGTAAGTGTCTGTATGTAAGTGTTTGTATGTAAGTGTCTATGTAAGTGTCTCAGCGTCTTTATGTAAGTGTCTGTATGTAAGTGTCTCAGTGTCTGTATGTAAGTGTCTCAGTGTCTGTATGTAAGTGTCTGTATGTAAGTGTCTCAGTGTCTGTATGTAAGTTTCTGTATGTAAGTGTCTGTATGTAAGTGTCTCAGTGTCTGTATGGAAGTGTCTATATGTAAGTGTCTCAGTGTCTGTATGTAAGTGTCTGTTTGTAAGTGTCTGTTTGTAAGTGTCTGTATGTAAGTGTCTGTATGTAAGTGTATGTATGTAAGTGTCTCAGTGTCTGTATGTAAGTGTATGTAAGCGTCTGTATGTAAGTGTCTATGTAAGTGTCTCAGTGTCTTTACGTAAGTGTCTGTATGTAAGTGTCTCAGTGTCTGTATGTAAGTGTCTCAGTGTCTGTATGTAAGTGTCTGTATGTAAGTGTCTCAGTGTCTGTATGTAAGTGTCTGTATGTAAGTTTCTGTATGTAAGTGTCTGTATGTAAGTGTCTCAGTGTCTGTATGGAAGTGTCTGTATGTAAGTGTCTCAGTGTCTGTATGTAAGTGTCTGTTTGTAAGTGTCTGTATGTAAGTGTCTGTATGATAGTGTATGTATGTAAGTGTCTCAGTGTCTGTATGTAAGTGTATGTAAGCATCTGTATGTAAGTGTCTATGTAAGTGTCTCAGTGTCTCTATGTAAGTGTCTGTATGTAAGTGTCTGTATGTAAGTGTCTTAGTGTCTGTATGTAAGTGTCTGTATGTAATTGTCTGCATGTAAGTGTCTTTATGTAAGAGTCTTATGTAAGTGTCTGTATGTAAGTGTCTAAGTGTCTGTATGTAAGTGTCTTTATGTAAGAGTCTGTATGTCAGTGTCTGTATGTAAGTGTCTAAGTGTCTGTATGTAAGGGTCTGTATGTAAGTGTCTGTATGTAAGTGTCTGTATGTAAGTGTCTGTATGTAAGTGTCTTAGTGTCTGTATGTAAGTGTCTGTATGTAATTGTCTGTATGTAAGTGTCTTTATGTAAGAGTCTGTATTTAAGTGTCTGTATGTAAGTGTCTGTATGTAAGTGTCTCAGTGTCTGTATGTAAGTGTCTGTATGTAAGTGTCTGTATGTAAGTGTCTGTATGTAAGTGTCTCAGTGTCTGAATGTAAGTGTCTGTATGTAAGTGTCTCAGTGTCTGTATGTAAGTGTTTGTATGTAAGTGTCTGTATGTAAGTGTCTGTATGTAAATGTCTCAGTGTCTGTATGTAAGTGTATGTAAGCGTCTGGATATAAGTGTCTATGTAAGTGTCTCAGTGTCTGTATGTAAGTGTCTGTATGTAAGTGTCTGTATGTAAGTGTCTTAGTGTCTGTATGTAAGTGTCTGTATGTAAGTGTCTGTATGTAAGTGTCTGTATGTAAGTGTCTTCGTGTCTGTATGTAAGTGTCTGTATGTAAGTGTCTGTATGTAAGTGTCTCAGCGTCTATATGTGTCTGTATGTAAGTGTCTGTATGTAAGTGTCTCAGTGTCTGTATGTAAGTGTCTGTATGTAAGCATCTGTATGTAAGTGTCTATGTAAGTGTCTCAGTGTCTTTATGTAAGTGTCTGTATGTAAGTGTCTCAGTGTCTGTATGTAAGTGTCTCAGTGTCTGTATGTAAGTGTCTGTATGTAAGTGTCTCAGTGTCTGTATGTAAGTGTCTGTATGTAAGTTTCTGTATGTAAGTGTCTGTATGTAAGTGTCTCAGTGTCTGTATGGAAGTGTCTGTATGTAAGTTTCTGTATGTAAGTGTCTGTATGTAAGTGTCTCAGTGTCTGTATGGAAGTGTCTGTATGTAAGTGTCTCAGTGTCTGTATGTAAGTGTATGTAAGCGTCTGTATGTAAGTGTCTATGTAAGTGTCTCAGTGTCTGTATGTAAGTGTCTGTATGTAAGTGTCTGTATGTAAGTGTCTTAGTGTCTGTATGTAAGTGTCTGTATGTAATTGTCTGTATGTAAGTGTCTTTATGTAAGAGTCTTATGTAAGTCTGTATGTAAGTGTCTAAGTGTCTGTATGTAAGTGTCTTTATGTAAGAGTCTGTATGTCAGTGTTTGTATGTAAGTGTCTAAGTGTCTGTATGTAAGGGTCTGTATGTAAGTGTCTCTATGTAAGTGTCTGTATGTAAGTGTGTGTATGTAAGTGTTTGTATGTAAGTGTCTGTATGTAAGTGTCTCAGTGTCTGTTTGTGTCAGTATGTAAGTGTCTGTATGTAAGTGTCTATGTAAGTGTCTGTATGTAAGTGCCTGTATGTAAGTGTGTGTATGTAAGTGTGTGTATGTAAGTGTCTGTATGTAAGTGTCTGTATGTAAGTGTCTCAGTATCTGTATGTAAATGTCTTTATGTAAGTGTCTGTATGTAAGTGTCTGTATGTAAGTGTCTGTATGTAAGTGTCTCAGTGTCTGAATGTAAGTGTCTGTATGTAAGTGTCTCAGTGTCTGTATGTAAGTGTTTGTATGTAAGTGTCTGTATGTAAGTGTCTGTATGTAAATGTCTCAGTGTCTGTATGTAAGTGTATGTAAGCGTCTGGATATAAGTGTCTATGTAAGTGTCTCAGTGTCTGTATGTAAGTGTCTGTATGTAAGTGTCTGTATGTAAGTGTCTTAGTGTCTGTATGTAAGTGTCTGTATGTAAGTGTCTGTATGTAAGTGTCTGTATGTAAGGGTCTTCGTGTCTGTATGTAAGTGTCTGTATGTAAGTGTCTGTATGTAAGTGTCTCAGCGTCTATATGTGTCTGTATGTAAGTGTCTGTATGTAAGTGTCTCAGTGTCTGTATGTAAGTGTCTGTATGTAAGCATCTGTATGTAAGTGTCTATGTAAGTGTCTCAGTGTCTTTATGTAAGTGTCTGTATGTAAGTGTCTCAGTGTCTGTATGTAAGTGTCTCAGTGTCTGTATGTAAGTGTCTGTATGTAAGTGTCTCAGTGTCTGTATGTAAGTGTCTGTATGTAAGTTTCTGTATGTAAGTGTCTGTATGTAAGTGTCTCAGTGTCTGTATGGAAGTGTCTGTATGTAAGTTTCTGTATGTAAGTGTCTGTATGTAAGTGTCTCAGTGTCTGTATGGAAGTGTCTGTATGTAAGTGTCTCAGTGTCTGTATGTAAGTGTATGTAAGCGTCTGTATGTAAGTGTCTATGTAAGTGTCTCAGTGTCTGTATGTAAGTGTCTGTATGTAAGTGTCTGTATGTAAGTGTCTTAGTGTCTGTATGTAAGTGTCTGTATGTAATTGTCTGTATGTAAGTGTCTTTATGTAAGAGTCTTATGTAAGTCTGTATGTAAGTGTCTAAGTGTCTGTATGTAAGTGTCTTTATGTAAGAGTCTGTATGTCAGTGTTTGTATGTAAGTGTCTAAGTGTCTGTATGTAAGGGTCTGTATGTAAGTGTCTCTATGTAAGTGTCTGTATGTAAGTGTGTGTATGTAAGTGTTTGTATGTAAGTGTCTGTATGTAAGTGTCTCAGTGTCTGTTTGTGTCAGTATGTAAGTGTCTGTATGTAAGTGTCTATGTAAGTGTCTGTATGTAAGTGCCTGTATGTAAGTGTGTGTATGTAAGTGTGTGTATGTAAGTGTCTGTATGTAAGTGTCTGTATGTAAGTGTCTCAGTATCTGTATGTAAATGTCTTTATGTAAGTGTCTGTATGTAAGTGTCTCAGTATCTGTATGTAAATGTCTTTATGTAAGTGTCTGTATGTAAGTGTCTCAGTGTCTGTATGTAAATGTCTGTATGTAAGTGTCTCAGTGTCTGTATGTAAGTGTCTGTATGTAAGCTTCTGTATGTAAGTGTTTGTATTTACGTGTCTCAGTGTCTGTAAGTAAATGTCTAAGTGTCTGTATGTAAGTGTCTGTATGTAAGTGTCTGTATGTTAAGTGTTTGTATGTAAATGTCTGTATGTGAATATCTCAGTATCTGTATGTAAGTGTCTGTATGTAAGTGTCTGTATGTAAGTGTCTCAGTGTCTGTATGTAAGTGTCTGTATGTAAGTGTCTGTAGGAGCCATCCCTTGACCGCACCCGGGCATCGATCAGCCTCCCATTATATCTGTACCATATGGAGATTCCCCCAGTACAGCTATTGAAGGCTTCACGAACTACGTGGTCAAAATAGATGTTATATAATGTGGGAGCCAGAGGACATCCCTGTCGCACCCCAAGGTGTACAGGGAATGGCTCTGACTCCCGGCCACGTAGTTTTACCCGGGCCCGCTCACCATCATGAAGGTCCTTAATGATCGTGAGCAGACGGTCAGGTACTCCAAAAGCACGAAGAACAACCCAGAGCCCAGGCCTACTGATGGTATCATAGGCCTTGACCAGGTCAATAAAGCAGAGATGTAGGTCTTGTTGGAATTCCCTACACCTCTGCTGTAGCAGACGGACAGAAAATATGGCATCTGTGCAGGACCGCCCTTTCCTGAAACCGCATTGGGGCTCCACAAGCCTCTCCTCAGCATGCCTGGCAAGGCGATGCTGAATAATCCTTGCCAGGACCTTTCCCGGCACACTGAGGAGTGAGATGCCCCTGTAGTTGTTACAGTCTGTGCGGTCCCCCTTCTTAAAGAGGGGGACGACCAGGGCATCCTTCCAATCCTGTAGAACCCGTCCAGCGGCCCAGACCGTTGTTATGATGTCATATAGGGCAGTCTGTGCACAAACGCCACCCTCCCTCAGCATTTCGCTTGGGAGATCATCTCTGCCCGCTGCCTTTCCTGGTCTCAGACTTCGGATCGCCTTCAGTACTTCCTCAACAGATGGCACCTCAGCCAGCCACTCACGGGGGGTGACTTCTTCCAATATTTGAGGCACCACAGCCTCAGCAGGGTCATCCTCACTTTGTGCCACGATGTTTTCCTGGCTGAGGGATTTTCCCTTCCCCAGGACCTCACAGAAATGCTCAGCAAATCTGCAAACCTGTTCCTGGGGGTCGGAGATTGGATCACCGTTTTTTCCCCTAATGATGGCAATAGGTGTGGCGCTGCAGGTTACTTTTTTTATGGAGTTAAATAGAGATTTGTGATCACGGGCCACTGAGGCAGACTCCATCTCCTCAGCAACCCGCGACCACCACCCATCCTTGCAGCGCCTCACGGCTCTCCGAACCTCCGAGCGAAGGCTGCGGTAAGCCTCCTCATTCTCTGACGTGGGATTCTGTAGCCGATGACAGTGGGCCTGTCACTTTTTCTCAACCATCCTGAACACCTCCTCTGTCAGCCAGGGTCTCTGTGGAGGTCTGGACCGCGTACCCAAAGCAGCCATTGCAGCTGCATGAGTCACAGTCCTAAACCTCGCCCATTTACCCTCGACATCAGGAGGAGTCGGGGACGATGCCAATCCCAGCCGCAAGCGATGATGAAATTCTCGCTTGCAACTTTCATCAGATAACTGAGACCAGGCCACTTTAGGTCGGAATGGGGTCCTGGGTGTACACCCACCACCGGAGTGGAAGAATGGCAGGCGCATCTTACAGATGACTAGTCGATGGTCAGAGGGCAGATCAGCTCCACGGTAGGTCCTGGTGTCAAGGACATAGGCTCGCATCCGCTGGTCCGTCACTATGTAGTCCAGCAGATGTTCTTGCTTGGACTCGGCATGCATCCATGATGTTGTGTGGATGCGCCGATGCCGGAACAGCGTGTTGGTAATTACAAGCCCATGGGCTGCACAAAAATCTATCAGCCTCTTACCGTTGTTATTGAGCTGATCTGGCCCATGCCCTCCAATCACTTCAGACCAGGTGCTAGCATCATGACCAACTCGGGCATTGAAGTCACCCAACAAGATGACTCTATCCCGAGGGGCCACTTTAGCCAGTATCTTTGACAGGAGGTCATAGAAGCCATCTGACTCATCGGCCTTGCCTGCATCCTTCCAGATGTTCGTCTTCAGTGGGGGCATACATAACCACGACCACCACTCCTTGCCTCTGGTTGATGGGAAGGCGAGCCCAAAGTAGCCTGGGGATTACAGCATCCCACACCTGACCGCCACACTCCCACGCCCCCTTCATTCTTTTGTTCAGAAGAAGAGCCACTCCCTGTTGTTTGGCAGTCTCCTGCCCCGAGTAAAGGACTGTCCACCCCTCATGGTGGCAGGAGCCAGAGCCGGTCCCCTGGACCTCCTGAATACCATAGAGATGCAGGCGGTACCGGTCCAGCTCCCAACAAAAGAATGGAAGCCTCTCCTCCGCAATGAGCGTTCGAACATTCCACGTGGCCATCCGTAGAGGCTTTTTGTTGTTTCTGAAGAAGCCCCGAGGATAAAGATTCAATCTCCTCGCTCCGCCAAATGGGGTTTGGCCAGGAGACGTCATAGACGCCCGTACCCCTGGTGCCTCCGGCACAAACTTAATAAATGCATTACCTCGTATTTTAGTGGTATTTAATTGAAAGTGGAGGGGTTACCAGTCCCTCGCACCGGTCCAAAGCCCCCTTTTGGCCATTGTGGTGGTAACAAATGCCATGAAGGGAAAGGCCAATCTAAATTGGCCCTCCCCCCACGGCACTGCCCACCACAATTTTGCCGTCCGGCACCTCAAGGAGGTAGGGGGTTGTTTTTGCCGGACAATACACACACGGACATACATACACATACACATACATCCACACACGTGTACATACATACACATACATAAACAAAGACCCTCCATATAGCCTCAACAGACTGTAGGGGCAAGTGCTGTTAGCGAGCACCTATGAAGAGACCGGAACGGCACACGAGGGGGTTGGTGGCAAGCACAACGCCCGACCACCTTTGTCTGCTCAGTGGCGATGTTTACACACCACACCAGGTACTCAATTGAGGCTGAGTACACCTAGGGGAGGCCCAGGACCATTTCAGATAATCTTCACCGGTGTTGGCCACGAGCGGGAATTGAACCCGGGTCGCCGGGTTCGTAGCGCTAACCACTACTTTACCACTACCCATCTTGGTGTGGGGGTCACCTGAGTCTCGATGTTGTGCCCTTTGAGTGCCGAGCGGATGAAGTGCAGCACGCAGTCCACCAGCCCCTCGCACTGCCGCATGCTCAGCCGCCTGTCCGGGTCTGCCAAGCTCAACTCCCTGCAACGTCACCGCCGTGACGTGAACCCTGACGTCCCCGTCACGTCAACCACGACATTCCCGTCGCGTCCACCGCAACGTCCCCGTCACGTCTGTCTCGGCGCGCCTTACCGCAGGCACGCCAAGGCGTTGCAGAACGCCGCGGAAGGCGAGGCGGGCGAGCTGAGTGAGGAGGGTGAGACGGGCGAGCTAGGTGAGGACGGTGAGGAGGGTTTGTCTCCAACGTTGCTCCTCCAGCCGCTCTCTGGCACCAGCACGAGCTCCACCAGCGCCGGGAGGCAGAGCTCCACCAGCGCAGCCCTCAGAGGCTCGTGGCACGACAGGTTCCACAGCGTGCCTGGGGTGGCGAGGGTGGGTGGGTGGTGAGTGTGAGTGGTGAGTGTGGGTGGTGAGCATGGCGAGAGTGGTGAGCCTGGTGAGAGTGGTGAGCCTGGTGAGAGTAGTGAGCGTGGTGAGAGTGGTGAGCGTGACGAGCGTGGCGAGCATGGGTGGTGAGTGTGGGTGGTGAGTGTGGGTGGTGAGCGTGGGTGGTGAGTGTGGGTGGCGAGAGTGGGTGGTGAGTGGTGAGTGTGGGTGGCGAGAGTGGGTGGTGAGTGTGGGTGGGTTGCTACCGGTGATCTTCTCCAGGGTGTGAGGGTTGTGAGTGCGTCCCAGCAGGCTGGCGAAGGCCGTGATGCCTCCATTGTTGCAGAGGGCCAATGCGCCAACATGGTTGGAGCTGAGGACTTGCAACACCTCACATGCATATGCACGCACCTGTGGGGGCACGGGGAGATGAGGAGATGCACAAACAACAACCGCCATACGCCACCAAGTGGCGGTGATGTCACCACGACGCTTGTGCCAGGCTATGTGCACCTTGAGGCCACGTGAAGTGTCGAACGCCCGCTGGCAGAAGGTCAAGGGACAGACCCAGGTGCCACGGGTCGACTGAGATGACTGGCTGATGCACCGCCTGTGCCCCCTCCTGTGCCAACCTGCTGTGCTTTAGCCACCCGGCGCTCCGCTCGTTGTTCTGAGCGTCGCTCCTCCGCCCTCCGTTGTTGTTGGAGGGCGACTGCCTCCAACTGCCCAGTAGCGTCCTTCACGAGCCTCCTCCACAGAGGCCGATTTTTACACCGCTGGTACCAGTCATCGGGAAGTCGACTCAGCTCCACATCCTCTTGTACCACGTCACTCCATCTCTTCTCTAGCCCGTGCCGCGCACAGACAAAGATACCCCGTATAGCCTTAACAGACTGTAGGGGCAAGTGCTGTTAGCGAGCGCCTTTAAAGGCCGGCACAGCACACGAGGGGGTGGGTGGCCAGCACCATGCCCGGCCGCCTTTGTCTCCCTAGCGGCGATGTTTACACATCCCTCCAGGTACTCATTTGAGGCTGAGTCGACCTACACACACACAGACACATATCCTTGTGCGCCCCACCCGTGGTCTCACCTGGTCGTCGTCCTCACGGTCAGTGAGCAGCGTGAGGAGTGAGCGCGGCGTCCCAGCCGCCCTCACCACTGCCACCGCCCACTCCTCGGGTTGCTCGCAACCACCACTGCCACCACGGCCACCACCCCCACCAACACCACCACCACCGCCACCACCACCAACACCACCACCCCCACCACCACCAACACCACCACCGCCACCAACACCACCACCGACAACACCACCACCACCAACACCACCGCCACCAACACCACCACCAATAACACCACCACCAACACCACCACCGCCACCACCCCCACCAACACCACCAACACCACCAACACCACCGCCACCACCGCCACCAACACCACCACCCCCACCACCACCAACACCACCAACACCACAGCCAGCGGCGGTGGTGTTGGTGGTGGTGCAGCAGCAGCAGCAGCGTCTGAGAGCGCCCAGGAAGCCGAGCCACCAGCGGCACAGCGGGGAGCTAAGCGGCAGTGCGGCAGTAGCAGCAGGGACAGCAGCAGGAGCAGCAGCAGGGACAGCAGGGGCAGCGGCGGCAGGGGCAGCAGGGGCAGCGGCGGCAGGGGCAGCAGCAGCAGGGACAGCAGCAGCAGGGGCAGCAACAGCAGGGGCAGCAGCAGCAGGGACAGCAGCAGGGACAGCAGGGACAGCAGCAGCAGGGACAGCAACAGCAGGGACAGCGGGGGCAGCAGGGGCAGCAGCAGCAGGGACAGCAGCAGGGGCAGCAGGGACAGCAGGGACAGCAGCAGCAGGGGCAGCAGCAGCAGGGACAGCAGGGGCAGCAACAGGGGCAGCAGGGACAGCGGGGGCAGCAGGGACAGCAGGGGCAGCAGCAGCAGGGACAGCAGGGGCAGCAACAGCAGCAGGGACAGCAGAAGGGTCAGGGCGCAGAGCGTGAGACAGGAAGGCCGCGTTGGCCATGGTGGTGACAAAGTCCTCGTCCTGGGGGGGAGGGAGGGGGAGTGGGGGAGTGGTGAGTGTACTAGTGGTGAGTGTACTAGTGGTGAGTGGTGAGTGTACTAGTGGTGAGTAGTGGTGAGTGTACTAGTGGTGAGTGTACTAGTGGTGAGTGGTGAGTGTACTAGTGGTGAGTAGTGGTGAGTGGTGAGTGTACTAGTGGTCAGTGTACTAGTGGTGAGTGGTGGGTGTACTAGTGGTGAGTAGTGGTGAGTGGTGAGTGTACTAGTGGTGAGTGTACTAGTGGTGAGTGTGCTAGTGGTGAGTGGTGAGTGTACTAGTGGTGAGTGTACTAGTGGTGAGTGTACTAGTGGTAAGTGTACTAGTGGTGAGTAGTGGTGAGTGGTGAGAGTACTAGTGGTGAGTGTACTAGTGGTGAGTAGTGGTGAGTGGTGAGTGTACTAGTGGTGAGTGTACTAGTGGTGAGTGGTGAGTAGTGGTGAGTGGTGGGTGTACTAGTGGTGAGTGTACTAGTGGTGAGTAATGGTGAGTGGTGAGTGTACTAGTGGTGAGTAGTGGTGAGTGTACTAGTGGTGAGTGGTGAGTAGTGGTGAGTGTTGAGTAGTGGTGAGTGTACTAGTGGTGAGTGTACTAGTGGTGAGTAGTGGTGAGTGTACTAGTGGTGAGTAGTGGTGAGTGGTGAGTAGTGGTGAGTGGTGAGTAGTGGTGAGTGTACTAGTGGTGAGTGTACTAGTGGTGAGTGTACTAGTGGTGAGTAGTGGTGAATGTATTAGTGGTGAGTGTACTAGTGGTGAGTGGTGAGTAGTGGTGAGTAGTGGTGAGTGTACTAGTGGTGAGTGGTGAGTAGTGGTGAGTGTTGAGTGTACTAGTGGTGAGTGTACTAGTGGTGGGTAGTGGTGAGTGGAGAGTAGTGGTGAGTGTACTAGTGGTGAGTGTACTAGTGGTGAGTGGTGAGTAGTGGTGAGTGTACTAGTGGTGAGTAGTGGTGAGTGTACTAGTGGTGAGTGGTGAGTGTACTAGTGGTGAGTAGTGGTGAGTGTACTAGTGGTGAGTGGTGAGTGTACTAGTGGTGAGTGTACTAGTGGTGAGTGTACTAGTGGTGAGTGTACTAGTGGTGAGTAGTGGTGAGTGGTGAGTAGTGGTGAGTGGTGAGTGTACTAGTGGTGAGTGGTGAGTGTACTAGTGGTGAGTAGTGGTGAGTGTACTAGTGGTGAGTAGTGGTGAGTGTACTAGTGGTGAGTGTACTAGTGGTGAGTGTACTAGTGGTAAGTAGTGGTGAGTGTTGAGTGTAAACTCACCAGGCGATGCTGAACCCCCCAAACCCGGATCCAACTCCACACGACGAACCGGTTCCAAACACAAGTCGACAAGGTATTGATTCAGACTCTAAGTCGATTTCTCATGCAATTCAATGAGCAATCGAATTCTAATACAACTCTTCAATCCGATTCCCCGTGCAAGTCAATAGGAGTCGATTCTTAATGCGTTTAAAAAGGAGTCGACTCCTCACGAAACAATGTTGAGAATCAATTTATACGGTGGCGTCACGGAGGTAAAATAAAACAAAATAAAATAAACAATTAAATCACGACGTTTCGGAGGCAACACAAGTCTCCTTCTTCAGGTGGAACAGACACAGCGGTGTACTAGTGGTGAGTGGTGAGTAGTGGTGAGTAGTGGTGAGTAGTGGTGAGTGGTGAGTGTACTAGTGGTGAGTGTACTAGTGGTGAGTGTACTAGTGGTGAGTAGTGGTGAGTAGTGGTGAGTGGTGAGTAGTGGTGAGTGGTGAGTGTACTAGTGGTGAGTAGTGGTGAGTGGTGGGTGTACTAGTGGTGAGTGTACTAGTGGTGAGTGTACTAGTGGTGAGTAGTGGTGAGTGTACTAGTGGTGAGTGTACTAGTGGTGAGTGGTGAGTAGTGGTGAGTGGTGAGTGTACTAGTGGTGAGTGTACTAGTGGTGAGTAGTGGTGAGTGGTGAGTAGTGGTGAGTGGTGAGTGTACTAGTGGTGAGTGTACTAGTGGTGAGTAGTGGTGAGTGGTGAGTAGTGGTGAGTGTACTAGTGGTGAGTGTACTAGTGGTGAGTAGTGGTGAGTGGTGAGTAGTGGTGAGTGGTGAGTGTACTAGTGGTGAGTGTACTAGTGGTGAGTGTACTAGTGGTGAGTAGTGGTGAGTAGTGAGTGTACTAGTGGTGAGTGGTGAGTGTACTAGTGGTGAGTGTACTAGTGGTGAGTAGTGGTGAGTGGTAGGTGTACTAGTGGTGAGTGTACTAGTGGTGAGTGTACTAGTGGTGAGTAGTGGTGAGTGTACTAGTGGTGGGTGTACTAGTGGTGAGTGTACTAGTGGTGAGTGTACTAGTGGTGAGTGTTGAGTAGTGGTGAGTAGTGGTGAGTGTACTAGTGGTGAGTGTACTAGTGGTGAGTGGTGAGTGTACTAGTGGTGAGTAGTGGTGAGTAGTGGTGAGTGTACTAGTGGCGAGTGGTGAGTAGTGGTGAGTGGTGAGTAGTGGTGAGTGTACTAGTGGTGAGTGTACTAGTGGTGAGTGTACTAGTGGTGAGTGTACTAGTGGTGAGTAGTGGTGAGTGTACTAGTGGTGAGTGGTGGTGAGTAGTGGTGAGTGTGCTAGTGGTGAGTGTTGAGTAGTGGTGAGTGTACTAGTGGTGAGTGGTAAGTGTGCTAGGGGTGAGTGTACTAGTGGTGAGTGGTGAGTGTACTAGTGGTGAGTGTACTAGTGGTGAGTAGTGGTGAGTGGTGAGTGTACTAGTGGTGAGTGTACTAGTGGTGAGTGTACTAGTGGTGAGTGGTGAGTAGTGGTGAGTGTTGAGTGTAAACTCACCAGGCGATGCTGAACCCCCCAGACCCGGATCCAACTCCACACGACGAACCGGTTCCAAACACAAGTCGACAAGGTATTGATTCAGACGCTAAGTCGATTGCTCATGCAATTCAATGAGCAATCGATTTCTAATACAACTCTACAATCCGATTCCCCGTGCAAGTCAATGGGAGTCGATTCTTAATGCGATTAAAAAGGAGTCGACTCCTCACGAAAGAATGAGAATCAATTTGTACGGTGGAGTCACGGAGGTAAAATAAAATAAAACAAAAGAAAACAATTAAATCACGACGTTTCGGAGGCAACACAAGTCTCCTTCTTCAGGTGGAACAGACACAGCGGAACATCAGTGTCAAGTGGACAGCTCAGTGACACAGAATTAGTAAAGTTGGACTACATGTTTATTTCTCGAAAGCATTTTGGCTGTAGACCAGTGTAACAAGTCAAAAATTTAACTGGAGGCTTTATTTCTTCCAGCACAGGACGCATGATATGGTAGCTGCAGTAAGCCACCCACCGCCGACACACACACACCCACGTGTATTTGTGGATGCACTAAGCCGACACACACACACACCTGTACTTGTGGATGCACTAAGCCAACACACACACACCCACCTGTACTTGTGGATGCACTAAGTCCGACACACACACACACACCTGTACTTGTGAATGCACTAAGTCCGACACACACACACACACCTGTACTTGTGGATGCACTAAGCCGACACACACACACACCTGTACTTGTGGATGCACTAAGCCAACACACACACACCCACCTGTACTTGTGGATGCACTAAGTCCGACACACACACACACCTGTACTTGTGGATGCGTGAAGTCCGACACACACACACCGACCCATCTGTACTGGTGGATGCACTAAGTCCGACACACACACACACCGACCCACCTGTACTTGTGGATGCACTAAGTCCGACACACACACACACCTGTACTTGTGGATGCACTAAGTCTGTGACACACACACCTGTACTTGTGGATGCACAACACGGACGACAGTTTATAAAACAACAACACACAACAATAACTATAACATTCACAGTGTTAATAATAATAACAACAACACGGACGACAGTTTATAAAACAACACACAACAATAACGACAACATTCACAGTGTTAATAATAATAACAACAACACGGACGACAGTTTATAAAACAACAACAACACACAACAATAACGACAACATTCACAGTGTTAATAATAATAACAACAACACGGACGACAGTTTATAAAACAACAACACACAACAATAACGACAACATTCACAGTGTTAATAATAATAACAACACGGACGACAGTTTATAAAACAACAACACACAACAATAACGACAACATTCACAGTGTTAATAATAATAACAACAACACGGACGACAGTTTATAAAACAACAACAACATACTACAATAACGATAACATTCACAGTGTTAATAATAATAACAACAACACGGACGACAGTTTATAAAACAACAACACACAACAATAACGACAACATTCACAGTGTTAATAATAATAACAACAACACGGACGACAGTTTATAAAACAACAACAACACACAACAATAACGACAACATTCACAGTGTTAATAATAATAACAACAACACGGACGACAGTTTATAAAACAACAACACACAACAATAACGATAACATTCACAGTGTTAATAATAATAACAACACGGACGACAGTTTATAAAACAACAACACACAACAATAACGACAACATTCACAGTGTTAATAATAATAACAACACGGACGACAGTTTATAAAACAACAACACACAACAATAACGACAACATTCACAGTGTTAATAATAATAACGACACGGACGACAGTTTATAAAACAACAACAACACACAACAATAACGACAACATTCACAGTGTTAATAATAATAACGACACGGACGACAGTTTATACAACAACAACAACACACAACAATAACGACAACATTCACAGTGTTAATAATAATAATAACGACACGGACGACAGTTTATAAAACAACAACAACACACAACAATAACGACAACATTCACAGTGTTAATAATAACAACACGGCTACTGTGGCGATGCGATTGCACAATCATGATGAAGAAGAAGAGCGACGGAAGAGCCCAGTTGACATTGGCTGATTGGATTCCTCCAATATGAACAAACACATTCTCCTGCGGAGGGAGCCGGTAGGAACGTTGGGTTGCTTGGTCAACGACCAGGGTCAACGGCGGCTCCGTGGTGTATTCCGCAAATATGCCCGACTGTGAGGGCGGGCACAAGCCGGCGTGAGTAGGTTAAACGTTGAGTTTTATAAGGGCACCACGGGGTGACCAGCCCCTGCCCCCCCGGCCCCACCCCTCCCACCCCCACCCCCAGCCCCACCCTCCCCACCCAGCCCCTCCCCACCCTCCCCTCCCCACCCAGCCCCACCCTCCCCTCCCCACCCAGCCCCACCCTCCCCACCCTCCCCACCCTCCCCACCCAGCCCCTTCCTCCCCACCCAGCCCCTCCCCACCCTCCCCTCCCTACCCAGCCCCTCCCTCCCTACCCAGCCCCTCCCCACCCTCCCCTCTCCACCCAGCCCCACCTCTCCCATTTTTGGATGCACGACGGACGGACACAACAACAATAATCCCCGTGTGGGCTGGTGGTGTAACCAGGAGGTTCCTACCACTATCAATATTCTCCTGATTCCGATACAGTTGGAGATCGCCGCCTCAACACAATGGGAGGCTCTCTCAAGCAATGCGGGGGGCGGGTGGGTGGTGGGGGGGGGTGGTTTTTGCCGGCTGTACGTACGTTGATCTTTCTCCTTCTGGCGTCTCTCCATCTCCTTAGACTTGTAACCAGTGGTGGGCAGGATGTCCTCCAGAAAGAACCGCTTCACCTCGAAAAGCCTCCCAGGCACTGGCCCACGGACGAGAGGCAACACGGCGTGCACACCGCCACGTCCAACATCGCCGTTGCGTTTGGCCCGCCGCCGCCACCGCCGCCGCCGACGCACGGTTAGATCGAGTGAATATAAATGTTGTGTCGTTAAACCTGCCACCACCCGACGCAGCAGCCGGTTAGCGAGGTTTGTCAAGTAAACAAAACGTGGCCAACGAGTTGCTAATTCGGCACACACCGGTGTGCTGGAGGAGTAAACCCACAACATTTACCGTTCGGTAATTACAACCGGCAAATGTCGCACTCCAATGGTAAATGTTGTGGGTTTACTCCTCCAACACAACGGTGCGCCGTGCTAGTAACGATATTTTGTTTTACGTGACAAAATCTTACAAATTGGCCGTCGGGTTTAACAACACATTTACATTGACGCGATCAAACCCAAAAAAACCTCTAATACATTATCGATAATATTGGTCGCGAAAGCCTACCGCTACGTGTTCAACCGACGGATGGATTTAGCCGTCTCTCACGTCTGACGACGGGGCAGCCGCCGAAGTACTCTGAAAAGAGTGAGACGTTGAGGGGGGCGCTCATCAGCACGACGCGGAGGTTGCACTGCCGCTCCAGAATGTCGCGCAGCTTGATGAGCAGGATGTCGCAGAAGCGGTCGCGTTCATGGATCTCGTCCTAGTGGATACATCACCGCCAACGCTGCCATCATCATCATCATCGTCAATGTAACCACCACCACCACCGCCATCATCACCATTGCCAATTTCGCCACCACCAGTTAACAAAAATCTATCATGACCAACTGACAAGACAAAGATCCCCCGTATAGCCTTAACAGACTCGTTGGGGCAAGTGCTGTAAGCGAGTAGCTCCTATGAAGGCAGGCACGGTACACAAGGGGGTGGGTGGCAAGCACCACTCTTTAAGAACCACCACCAATACCACCACCAGAACCAACACCAGCACTACCACCATCATCATCACCACCCGTAATCACCACCACCACCACAATTATCACTACCATCATCACCACCCTTAACCATCACCACCACCAGCAGAACCATCAATAACCACCACCCTTAGCAGCAGCAACAACACTACCAGCATCACCACCATCATCACCTTTAACCAACCAGTAGCAACAGCATCAGCACCAGCTTCATAACAATAATTAAACTTCACCATGTACATACAGTCCGTTGTCAATCCAATGATTGAGACACTAAAACCGAACAAAAACTCAGAAACCGGAACTGGCCACATCTTGGGTTAGACCGAATAAAATAAAATAAATTAAAATCACGACGTTTCGAGCGAGCGCACACACAAGGGTCCGTCAGCAGGTGGGACAACCACATCTACAGGCCTCGATAGCCTCTTGTGACAGCAGCAGCAGCCCTTTTGCCCACTTCAGCAATTCTTTCTTGCTGTGGTTGTTCCACCTGCTGACTGACGCTTGCGTGTGCGCGCGCCCGAAACGCCGTGATTTAATTCATTTCATTTTCTACCTACCACGGTGACTTTACCGAGAGAACCCAGGGGCGTGGACCCCTGCAGTCACGAAAACTTCAAATCTAGATTAGACTGAAAAGAAAACTTTTGAGCACCGGTGTGTGGTGGATCGACTGTAGCTCGGCACGTACCACGATGATGTGCGTCACGACGGTAGACGTGGCGCTGTCTCCGGCCATGAGGGTCCTCAGCAGCACGTCGTTGGTGCAGAACGTGAGGAGCGTCTTTGGCGAGACCCTGCGCGCAACGCCGCGTGCGGAACGCGACGGTATGAGGGATACTCTTTGGTTCTATTGGGTAAAGTCACCACGTAGCAGGTTAAAAATAAAATAACAAAAATCACGACGTTTCGGCCACAACACAAGCGGCCTTCATCAGGTGAAGGGACGAGACTGTCTGGAGGACAGCGCTGGAGTGAGAGAAGCCACGCTGAGATCACGACCTTTAATGAGGGATACTCTTTGGTTCTATTGGGTAAAGTCACCACGTAGGTAAAAAATAAAATAACAAAAATCACGACGTTTCGGCCACAACACAAGCGGCCTTCATCAGGTGAAGGGACGAGACTGTCTGGTAGGACAGCGCTGGAGTGAAAAAAGCCACGCTCAGATCACGACCTTTAAGCTGTGTGAGAAGAAAAACACTAAGCGCCTTGACAAAGGAATTATCATATAATTTAGCATTGAAATGGCTCATTGAAATAGCTAAGTTAAAGTATACACATCTGCAGAGGCACCCCTTGACAAAGGAATTAGCATAGAATTTAGCATTGAAATGGCTCATTGAAATAGCTAAGTTAAAGTGTACACATCCGCAGAGGCACCCCTTGACAAAGGAATTAGCATAGAATTTAGCATTGAAATGGCTCATTGAAATAGCTAAGTTAAAGTATACACATCCGCAGAGGTACCCCTTGACAAAGGAATTAGCATATAATTTAGCATTGAAATGGCTCATTGAAATAGCTAAGTTAAAGTATACACATCCGCAGAGGCACCCCTTGACAAAGGAATTAGCATAGAATTTAGCATTGAAATGGCTCATTGAAATAGCTAAGTTAAAGTATACACATCCGCAGAGGCACCCCTTGACAAAGGAATTAGCATAGAATTTAGCATTGAAATGGCTCATTGAAATAGCTAAGTTAAAGTATACACATCCGCAGAGGCACCCCTTGACAAAGGAATTAGCATAGAATTTAGCATTGAAATAGCTGAGTGATAAGCTGAGGTATAAGGGATCTCAAATACATACATGGTGTTTTCCTGTTAACCTAACATCTAGGTTGTCAGTCAATATTACGATTCGTAAATTTAACGTAGGTATGCAAGTTGAACTTCTTTCGCACCACCGTACGTAGCCAACCGTGCTCAATGGTCCAACGTGTGTGAAGTCCTCCCCCCACCAGCCGACACAGCCAAACCAATTAAATTACCACATGGTGGTAAAAGTGTTTCACTGTGCGCCCAACAAGATTGTTTCAGCTCACCACCGACAGTTGAGTTGAAGAACAATTCCATCAACACAAATTCAGCAATCGTATACAATGCCTATAAAGCGATATGCTAAATTTCCTTGTGACAATTGTTCTGCACCCCCACCCATACCCATGGCAAATTGTTGTTTGGCTTGCATCGTGCAGAGGAAGGATTTCACGACAGCTGTTTTTGTCAAGATAATTTCTTCGTTGCCTAACCAAAAATAAATGTGCCGTAAATATTGTTGCACCGGCTCGGTTTTCGTAGAGTTGTGTCACTGCAGAGCTCAGACAGGACGGAGAAACGCAAACCGAACACAACCCTAAAAATCACACAACTCAACGAAAGGACACGGCGCAGGGCAGGGAGAAACACGACAGGACACAGCGGTAAAAGTACACAATAACAAACGTATGTGTGCATGTGCGCGTGTGTACGTTGAACGTCTTTCACACCGTACGCAGCCGACCGCGCTAATCGTGGGGGCGCGACTAGCACAGTTGGAATGAAACGACGAGAAAAATTACAATAGCACACGGCCCAGAGGGAAAACACAACAACAACAACAAAAACAACAGAACACACACACACGCGCACGCGCGCACAACGGAAGCGCCAACACGCGTACACGCACTTGCTCTCCAACCGGATCTGGTAGCCGACGGTCTGGCCGACGCCCTCCCCTCGCTCCTCCGCCACCCTCTCGGCCGCGGCGACGGCAGAGATTCGGCGCGGCTGCGCGCAAATCACGCGGCACGGCGACCCCAGGCGGCTGCCCTCGTCCAGGATGTACTGAGGGATCTGCCGGGGGGGTGGGGGACGACACGGGCGGCGGCGCGCGCCGAGTGTTAAGCGGTGATCGGAGGCAGTCCTCAAGATCGCAATTCGGGGGTAAAAAATAAAATAATAATCCACGTTCACCCCGCTCGTCGTGGTGGTGGTCCTGGGGAAATGAGCCCGACATGCTGAATGAAGGAGCGCCGAGTTCTAGGACTGTGCTGCGAGCACCTGCGTGGTTTTGCCGGAGCCGGTCTCGCCCAGCACCAGCAGGATGTTGGACTTGGCGATGGTGCCCAGCAACTGCTCCCGGAACGCGGCCACGGGGAGGGTCTGGCGGAACGCCTCCAGCTCCGATCGCCCCCGCGGTGGCGGGACCTGAGCGATCCCGTCGTTGAGCCGTCCGCTCGGCCTGCTCGCCTCGCGTCTCGCCCCTGTGAGTGACACGCGTCGAATTGCATCAGCGTCACGGGTGCCACGGTGGCTAGATGTTGACTCCCTCGCCTGGTGTACAGGAGGTCGTGGGTTCGATCCCAACCCCGACATATGCTGCTGTATATTTGGAGTCTGTGTCTCTCTCCCTCATCATCATCATGGTGGCTAGATGTTAACTCCCTCGCCTGGTATACAGGATGTCGTGGGTTCGATCCCAACCCCGACATCTGCTGTATATTTGGAGTCTGTGTCTCTCTCCCTCGTCATCATCATGGTGGCTAGATGTTAACTCCCTCACCTGGTATACAGGAGGTCGTGGGTTCGATCCCAACCCCGATATCTGCTGCTGTATATTTGGAGTCTGTGTCTCTCTCCCTCATCATCATCATGGTGGCTAGGAGATGTTAACTCCCTCGCCTGGTATACAGGAGGTCGTGGGTTCGATCCCAACCACGACATCTGCTGCTGTATATTTGGAGTTTGCGGTGTCTCTCTCGAATCGACGTGCGTTGAGCGTATTTGGCTGCTGCGAACGTCCACGTGATAAGCCACTTCATTCGAGCAATCATTTTGTGGCCAGGTCGCTGCTGATAAATGGCTACGCAGCTCAGCGCAGCCTTACCCGGTAAAATAATGCCTGAATAGATTAGTTGATAGAGGGCACCAATGGAGCACCACGGAAAAAAAAAACGTCGCCGGCAACTCCAAAGCGGGAACGAACCTGGGTCAGAGCCAGTGTCGGGGAAGCGCTGCAGAAGCACACGGGCGGCGTGGCGCGCCCGTTGCGACAGCGCAAATGACATCTCGGCGCCCGCCACCTCCGCTGTCTCCTTCTTGCGCACGGTGAGGCGCTGCATCGGCCCCCCCCTTGCTACCGAAACGCAGCGAGGAACGTGGGGGGCAGCGTTAATTTACCGGTGGGTGGGCGGGTTAGGTGGGTGGGTGGGTGGGTGTGTGGGCGTGTGGGTGTGTGGGTGGGTGGGTGGGTGGGCGAGCGGGTAGACGGATAGGTGTGCATGCAGGCGCACGGGTAGGCGTGTAGGTGGGCAAGTATATGAGTGGGTTTGCGAGTGCGTGACGAGGCAGGCAGGCAGGTAGGTAGGCATGTAGGTGGACATGCATGTGGGCAGGCAGGTGCACAGGTAGATATGGGGACCGGTACTGTAGCGGTTAGCACGCTGCTGCGCTACGAACCCGATTCCCGCTGACGGCCAACACCAGTGACAATTATCTGAACCGATCATATGCCTCTCCTAGGTCGACTCAGCCTCAAATGATTACCGAATGTAGTATGTAAACATCGCCACTCGGGAGACGAAGGCGATCAGGCGTGGTGCCGGCCACCCACCCGTGCCGGCCCTCATAGGTGCTCGCTAACGGCACCTCCTCCAACAGCCTGTTAAGACTACACGGGGGATCTTTGTCTTGTATAGGTTGGGTGGGTAGGTGAGCGGGTACGTAGGTTAGTGCATGCGAATCACAAGCTTAGTCCGTGCTCGCCAGTTGCCTGGGTGAAAGGTTGGGCTCCGTTTTGCCCTAACGCCTGGCCAGCTGGCTTCAAAAAAACGTAACCAATGAATGAGCCGATTTTCATCGCTCCCAACTCGGCAGTGGGATGGTCTCAGGCACGTTTTCTCCTCTTGGCTGGGCCGCTGTCCCGATTAGCACGGGTGGCTACGTGCAGTGCAAAAGAGGTTCTACTAGACGTGCCCACACACTTACATTCTCTGACACTGCCCTTGGCCGTGCCTTAGAACGCCAACGCCCCGCACAATCCCGCTCGCCTCTCTCTTGACAATGTGTCTCTTACCTTTTCGTACGTTCTCTAATCAATGTGCTTTCTCTATGCCGAAAACAAACTTCTTTGAAGCTGATTTTGCGTTGAAGTTCGTTGCCCTTCCCCCACGCCTCTGGTCAGCACGGTTTGGCTACGTACGGTGCGAAAGACGCTCAACATACACACGCTCCTGTCCCTGTCTCTTAGAGTTTAATTCAGAATTTGTTCCATTACAAAGACCCCCTCCCCGTGTAGCCTGTAACAGACTGTCGGGGCAAGTGCTGTTAGGGAAGCACCTATGAAGGCCGGCACAGCAAACAAGGGGGGTGGGTGGCCAACACCACGCCCGGCCACCCTTTGTCTCCTTCGTGGCAATGTTTCCGCATCGCACCAGGTACTCATTTGAGGCTGAGTCGACCTAGGGGAGGCCCGGGAGCAGTTCAGACAATCGTCACTGGTGTTGGCCGTGAGTGGGAATCGAACCCGGGTCGCCAGGTTTGTAGCTCGGCGCACTAACCGCTACACTAACCGCTCCCCACAGGCACTCCTTGGCATACGCGAAAAGCACGCCTATCTCAAAATCGTGTATGTCAAAAGCAATGTTCCCATAAGGGGCCGTCCATAAATGACGTCACACGAGTTTGGCCGATTTTTGACCCCCCCCCCCTGCCCCCCTCGTCACACAGCGTCACAAAGTCAGACGCCCCTGAAATATGACGTCACAAAGTTCTGCCCCCCACACCCCCCAAACCATATTTCCATTTTTAAAATGAAACACGCTTCAAATCGCTTTACACTATTGTCATTGTAGTGCGTATTTAATGTGGCGCTGCACTCTGATGTTGTAGGAGAAAACATTTGTAGAATTATAAAATATTAAAAGTAATTCTATTAAAAAAATACTTGAAACTTTGCAGTAGAACGAAGCAAAATGGAGAGTACAATAATATCAATTACATATTCATTCCACAGAATGAAAAGCCCTGGTAGAATCATTAAAATCAAAATGTTTAATAACAATCATTCAAAATGTTTTTTACTAAATGTATGCATCACCATTCTCCCACGGAGAAGCGAAATGCTCCTTCATGGAATAAATAAAAGGTGACCTTAGTAAATTTAAAACATCAAATAGTTAATAATGAAAATTATTCAAAATTAGTGCCGTTATAACAATTCTATTTAATTAAGTAGATATTTAAATTTTGATTTAAAGCTTTCGTGACTGCAGTAATTCATATTCTTAGCTCTTTCGGTAAAGTCACGTTGAAGGGAAACAATAAAATAACAATATATATAAAACAATAAAAATTCTCACGACGTTTCGACCATAACGCCTGATGACGACCGTTTGTGTTATGGTCGAAACGTCGTGAGAATTTTTATTGTTTTATATATTTTTATTATTTTATTGTTTCCCTTCAACGTGACTTTACCGAAAGAGCTAAGAATATAGATATTTAAAGTTGCGCATTTTGATGTGACGTCACATTTCTCAACCCCTCCTCCCCCCCTACGTCACACATCGTCACAAACGTCTGACGCCCTCCATAGGTGTGTGACGTCATTTATGGGCGGCCCCTAAGTGATAATGATACAGGATTCGTCTTCTTTGCTTCTCTCGGTAAAGTCACCACCACCACGTGAGAGAATGAGAATAAAATAATAAAATCACGCGATACAATTCCCACGACGTTTCACGAGATGAAGGGGGTTAGGGGATTTCACCGAGACTCGCAGAGATAGTCGCCTAAGTTATCCTTGCCCATATCAATACAACGGCACACAATATACAATAGAGGGCTTCAACAAAAATGTTAACACATTACGGGGCTGTCGCTTTTAATAGAAAAAAAGAACGAATTTTGATTTAAAGCTTCCGTGACTGCAGGGATTCATATTCTTGGTTCTTTTGGTAAAGTCACCACCACGTTAGAAGGGAAACAATGAAATAATAAAAATATAACACAATAACAATAAAATCATCTGATGATGATTGCTTGTGTTGCGGTCGAAACGTCGTGAGAATTTTATTGTTTTATATTTTGTATTATTTTATTGGTTCCCTTCTACGTGCAGGTGACTTTACAAAAAGAACCAAGAATAATAATTTTATTGTTTTACAATAATTTTATTGTTTTATATTTTGTATTATGTTATTGGTTCCCTTCTACGTGCAGGTGACTTTACAAAAAGAACCAAGAATAATAATTGTATTGTTTTACAATAATTTTATTGTTTTATATTTTTTATTATTTTATTGTTTCCCTTCTACGTGGTGGTGACTTTACCGAAAGAACCAAGAATAATAATTTTGTTTTACAATAATTTTATTGTTTTATTATTTTTATTATTTTATTGTTTCCCTTCTACGTGGTGGTGACTTTACCGAAAGAACCAAGAATAATAATTTTATTGTTTTACAATAATTTTATTGTTTTATATTTTTATTATTTTATTGTTTCCCTTCTACGTGGTGGTGACTTTACCGAAAGAACCAAGAATAATAACTTTATTGTTTTACAATAATTTTATTGTTTTATATTTTTATTATTTTATTGTTTCCCTTCTACGTGCAGGTGACTTTACCGAATTACCAACAATATGAATCCCTGCAGTCACGAAAGCTTTAAATAAAAAATATATCAATATTCATTAATTATTTCCAAGCAAACTACATTCGTGTGTTTTTCTTAAATGCATTCCGTTTAAACTTGTAACAAATATTTTTTTACGTACTGACAAATTAAAGGTTTTAATTCCACTGTGCGGTGCAATTATTAAACATTCTAACAATAACGTGCCCAACATTGTGTATACATATATTTAAAATGTGATTCACAGCAAAAAAAAATTAAGTATGCTTTTTAATGAAATACTATCAACCCAAATAAATGAACGGTTAACACACTTGCAACATGATAACAAACGTGATGTTAATATCTTCACAAAGTCAAAAAGATTATCTCTCCTCCCCACTTGTCCGCCTTCGTTGGTCAGCGCGTGCCTCTGGAATCCTTCCCCAGAGCCACGTTTCTCGTTGAAAATTCTCACGAGTGTCAACATTTTCTTGTTACTTTACGTTAAAATGTAAACTCTTAATATGCTTAAATTTTGATTTAAAGCTTTCGTGACTGCAGTAATTCATATTCTTTTTATTGTTATATATTTTATTATTTTATTGTTTCCCTTCAACGTGGTGACTTTACCGAAAGAACTAAGAATATATCTTAATATGCTTCCCGTAAAATAAAATTAAGCAACACAGTTGAGGAATACAAAAGCGGTGAACACAAGCAAACCGGACACATGCACAATCACAACGAGACGAGCAAGGGCAAATAAGTGTTGTTGTTATTCTTGCCACGTGTGTGTGTACACGTGTGTGTACACGTGTGTGTGTACACGTGTGTGTGTACACGTGTGTGTGTACACTGTGTGTACACTGTGTGTGTGTACACGTGTGTGTATACACGTGTGTGTACACATGTGTGTGTGTACACTGTGTGTGTGTACACGTGTGTGTGTGTACACTGTGTGTGTACACGTGTGTGTGTACACTGTGTGTGTACACTGTGTGTGTGTACACGTGTGTGTACACGTGTGTGTGTACACGTGTGTGTGTGTGTACACTGTGTGTGTGTACACTGTGTGTGTACACGTGTGTGTGTGTGTACACCTGTGTGTGTGTGTACACTGTGTGTGTGTGTACACATGTGTGTGTGTACACGTGTGTGTACACGTGTGTGTGTGTGTACACTGTGTGTGTGTACACTGTGTGTGTACACGTGTGTACACTGTGTGTGTGTAGACGTGTGTGTACACGTGTGTGTGTACACGTGTGTGTGTGTACACGTGTGTGTGTACACGTGTGTGTGTGTACTGTGTGTGTGTACACGTGTGTGTGTACACGTGTGTGTGTGTACACGTGTGTGTGTACACGTGTGTGTGTGTACACGTGTGTGTACACTGTGTGTGTACACTGTGTGTATACACGTGTGTGTGTGTGTACACGTGTGTGTGTACACGTGTGTGTGTACTGTGTGTGTGTACACGTGTGTGTGTACACTGTGTGTGTGTGTACACTGTGTGTGTATACACGTGTTTATCTTTAGAATGTGAAAGGGGGTCACTAACACCACTTGCCCCCTACAGCCTGCTAAGGCTACACGGGGGATCTTTGTCTTTGTGTTCACGTGGCGTGTTGTTTCACGATGTCCACGCGAACGACGTTAAACACCACCACCACCACGAGTTCGATCGATCATTCGATCGATTGAAGGGAAGAAATCGGCGAAAGGCCCCCAGACTTGCAGGCCCCGAAGCCGGCTTTTTTTTAGTTTCGATCGCTTTTTAAAACGAGGGGTTAATCGATTAATCTCGGTCGGTACATTTTGTATTTTGTTTGTTTTAAATGTTTAAAAGTGCGGGTGGATTAAGATGGAAGTTTAAAAAAAAACTCACTCAGTCGCAAACTCCCTCAGCCGCAAACTCCCAAGGCCAGCCGAGATCTTACAAAGTGAAGTGGAACCAAAATCGTGACGCTGACGGGCGAAACCAAATTGGTGTCAAGCTGAGGGGGGGAGGGCGAAACCAAATTGGTGTCAAGCTGAGGGGTGTGGGCGAAACCAAATTGGTGTCAAGCTGAGGGGTGTGGGCGAAACCAAATTGGTTACAAGCTGGGGGGGAGGGCGAAACCAAATTGGTTACAAGTTGAGGGGTGTGGGCGAAACCAAATTGGTTACAAGCTGGGGGGGTGGGCGAAACCAAATTGGTTACAAGCTGGGGGGGTGGGCGAAACCAACTTGGTGACAAGTTGAGGGGTGTGGGCGAAACCAAATTGGTTACTAGCTGGGGGGGTGGGCGAAACCAAATTGGTTACTAGCTGAGGGGGTGGGCGAAACCAAATTGGTTACTAGCTGAGGGGGTGGACGAAACCAAATTGGTTACAAGCTGAGGGGGGGTGGGCGAAACCAAATTGGTTACAAGCTGAGGGGGTGGGCGAAACCAAATTGATTACAAGCTAAGGGGGTGGGCGAAACCAAATTGGTTACTAGCTAAGGGGGTGGGCGAAACCAAATTGGTTACTAGCTAAGGGGTGGGCGAAACCAAATTGGTTTCAAGCCGGGGGGGTGGGCGAAACCAAATTGGTTACAAGCTGGGGGGGAGGGCGAAACCAAATTGGTTATAAGCTGGGGGGGGTTTGTGGACGACTGTAACAGGGGGGCAGGTACAGTACTCTTGCGCGTGTTAAAGTACAGTGCGTATTAACAGGAGTCTACGGGGGGAGGGGCAGCGCTTATCAGTTCTACGGAATTCTAGCCTCGCTGTCACGTGGTCGCCTTATCCGCGCTACGTTTTCTAAACGTGCCCTGCTAAGGCCTCGCACGTGGTCGCAAACGAGCGTGGGGGTCGCGTCACCCCGGGCCCGGCGGCGCGAAACGTCGGACCTCCCCCTCCTATCAGCCCGCCGGCACCGCCACGCGAGGGAATAGTTTTTCGCGTGTAACCTCGCCAATGGCTGGCATCGGCGGAACCCGTCAGCAGGCAACGATGAGCCAGGTAGGAGGGCGCACACGGGGAGAGAGGAGAGGGGGTGGTGGTGGTGCACCACGTGGTTCACACGGTGGTGTGGTGTGTGGGTGATGTTGTTGTGTGGGTGATGTAGTGTAGGTGATGTTGTGTGTAGGTGATGTTGTTGTGTAGGTGATGTTGTTGTGTAGGTGATGTAGTGTAGGTGATGTTGTGTGTAGGTGATGTTGTTGTGTAGGTGATGTTGTTGTGTAGGTGATGTAGTGTAGGTGATGTAGTGTGTAGGTGATGTAGTGTGTAGGTGATGTAGTGTAGGTGATGTGTGTAGGTGATGTTGTTGTGTAGGTGATGTAGTGTAGGTGATGTAGTGTAGGTGATGTTGTGTGTAGGTGATGTTGTTGTGTAGGTGATGTTGTTGTGTAGGTGATGTAGTGTAGGTGATGTTGTGTGTAGGTGATGTTGTGTGTAGGTGATGTAGTGTGTAGGTGATGTAGTGTGCAGGTGATGTATTGTGTAGGTGATGTATTGTGCAGGTGATGTAGTGTGTAGGTGATGTAGTGTGTAGTTGATGTGTGTAGGTAATGTGTGTAGGTGATGTAGTGTGCAGGTGATGTGTGTAGGTGATGTGTGTAGGTGATGTAGTGTGCAGGTGATGTGTGCTGATGATGTTGTGTGCAGGTGATGTGTTGATGTTGTGTGCAGGTGATGTGTGTAGGTGATGTGTTGATGTTGTGTGCAGGTGTTGTGTGCAGGTGATGTGTGTAGGTGATGTAGTGTGTAGGTGATGTAGTGTGTAGGTGATGTGCTGATGTTGTTTGGTGTAGTGATGTAGTGTGTAGGTGATGTAGTGTGTAGGTGATGTTGTGTGCAGGTGATGTAGTGTGTAGGTGATGTTGTGTGCAGGTGATGTAGTGTGTAGGTGATGTAGTGTGCAGGTGATGTAGTGTGCAGGTGATGTAGTGTGTAGGTGATGTAGTGTGCAGGTGATGTTGTGTGCAGGTGATGTGTGTAGGTGATGTAGTGTGTAGGTGATGTAGTGTGCAGGTGATGTTGTGTGCAGGTGATGTAGTGTGTAGGTGATGTAGTGTGTAGGTGATGTATTGTGTAGGTGATGTAGTGTGTAGGTGATGTAGTGTGTAGGTGTAGTGTGTAGGTGATGTAGTGTGCAGGTGATGTTGTTGTGTGTAGGTGATGTAGTGTGTAGGTGATGTAGTGTGTAGGTGATGTTGTGTGTAGGTGATGTTGTGTGTAGGTGATGTTGTGTGTAGGCGATGTAGTGTGTAGGTGATGTAGTGTAGGTGATGTAGTGTGTAGGTGATGTAGTGTGTAGGTGATGTAGTGTGTAGGTGATGTAGTGTGTAGGTGATGTTGTGTGTAGGTGATGTTGTGTGTAGGTGATGTAGTGTGTAGGTGATGTAGTGTGTAGGTGATGTAGTGTGTAGGTGATGTTGTGTGTAGGTGATGTTGTGTGTAGGTGATGTTGTGTGTAGGCGATGTAGTGTGTAGGTGATGTAGTGTAGGTGATGTAGTGTGTAGGTGATGTAGTGTGTAGGTGATGTAGTGTGTAGGTGATGTAGTGTGTAGGTGATGTTGTGTGTAGGTGATGTAGTGTGTAGGTGATGTTGTTGTGTAGGTGATGTTGTGTGTAGGTGATGTTGTGTGTAGGTGATGTGTGTAGGTGATGTAGTGTGCAGGTGATGTGTGTAGGTGATGTAGTGTGTAGGTGATGTAGTGTGTAGGTGATGTTGTTATGTAGGTGATGTTGTGTGTAGGTGATGCACTGTGTAGGCGATGTAGTGTGTAGGTGATGTAGTGTGTAGGTGATGTAGTGTGTAGGTGATGTTGTGTGCAGGTGATGTGTGTAGGTGATGTAGTGTGTAGGTGATGTAGTGTGTAGGTGATGTTGTGTGTAGGTGATGTGTGTAGGTGATGTAGTGTGTAGGTGATGTAGTGTGCAGGTGATGTTGTTGTGTGTAGGTGATGTAGTGTGTAGGTGATGTAGTGTGTAGGTGATGTTGTTGTGTAGGTGATGTTGTGTGTAGGTGATGTAGTGTGTAGGCGATGTAGTGTGTAGGTGATGTAGTGTGTAGGTGATGTAGTGTGTAGGTGATGTTGTGTGTAGGTGATGTAGTGTGTAGGTGATGTTGTGTGCAGGTGATGTGTGTAGGTGATGTAGTGTGTAGGTGATGTAGTGTGTAGGTGATGTTGTGTGTAGGTGATGTAGTGTGTAGGTGATGTGTGTAGGTGATGTAGTGCAGGTGATGTGTGCTGATGATGTTGTGTGCAGGTGATGTGTTGATGTTGTGTGCAGGTGATGTGTGTAGGTGATGTGTGTAGGTGATGTGTTGATGTTGTGTGCAGGTGTTGTGTGCAGGTGATGTGTGTAGGTGATGTAGTGTGTAGGTGATGTAGTGTGTAGGTGATGTGCTGATGTTGTTGTGTGTAGTGATGTAGTGTGTAGGTGATGTAGTGTGTAGGTGATGTTGTGTGCAGGTGATGTAGTGTGTAGGTGATGTTGTGTGCAGGTGATGTAGTGTAGGTGATGTAGTGTGCAGGTGATGTAGTGTGCAGGTGATGTGTGTAGGTGATGTAGTGTGTAGGTGATGTAGTGTGTAGGTGATGTTGTTATGTAGGTGATGTTGTGTGTAGGTGATGTACTGTGTAGGCGATGTAGTGTGTAGGTGATGTAGTGTGTAGGTGATGTAGTGTGTAGGTGATGTTGTGTGCAGGTGATGTGTGTAGGTGATGTAGTGTGTAGGTGATGTAGTGTGTAGGTGATGTTGTGTGTAGGTGATGTGTGTAGGTGATGTAGTGTGTAGGTGATGTAGTGTGCAGGTGATGTTGTTGTGTGTAGGTGATGTAGTGTGTAGGTGATGTAGTGTGTAGGTGATGTTGTTGTGTAGGTGATGTTGTGTGTAGGTGATGTAGTGTGTAGGCGATGTAGTGTGTAGGTGATGTAGTGTGTAGGTGATGTAGTGTGTAGGTGATGTTGTGTGTAGGTGATGTAGTGTGTAGGTGATGTTGTGTGCAGGTGATGTGTGTAGGTGATGTAGTGTGTAGGTGATGTAGTGTGTAGGTGATGTTGTGTGTAGGTGATGTAGTGTGTAGGTGATGTGTGTAGGTGATGTAGTGCAGGTGATGTGTGCTGATGATGTTGTGTGCAGGTGATGTGTTGATGTTGTGTGCAGGTGATGTGTGTAGGTGATGTGTATAGGTGATGTGTTGATGTTGTGTGCAGGTGTTGTGTGCAGGTGATGTGTGTAGGTGATGTAGTGTGTAGGTGATGTAGTGTGTAGGTGATGTGCTGATGTTGTTGTGTGTAGTGATGTAGTGTGTAGGTGATGTAGTGTGTAGGTGATGTTGTGTGCAGGTGATGTAGTGTGTAGGTGATGTTGTGTGCAGGTGATGTAGTGTGTAGGTGATGTAGTGTGCAGGTGATGTAGTGTGCAGGTGATGTAGTGTGTAGGTGATGTAGTGTGCAGGTGATGTGTGCAGGTGATGTTGTGTGTAGGTGATGTAGTGTGTAGGTGATGTAGTGTGCAGGTGATGTTGTGTGCAGGTGATGTAGTGTGTAGGTGATGTAGTGTGTAGGTGATGTATTGTGTAGGTGATGTAGTGTGCAGGTGATGTAGTGTGTAGGTGATGTGTGTAGGTGATGTAGTGTGTAGGTGATGTAGTGTGTAGGTGATGTAGTGTGCAGGTGATGATGTGTGTAGGTGATGTAGTGTGTAGGTGATGTAGTGTAGGTGATGTTGTGTGTAGGTGATGTAGTGTGTAGGTGATGTGTGTAGGTGATGTTGTGTGTAGGTGATGTAGTGTGTAGGTGATGTTGTGTGCAGGTGATGTTGTGTGCAGGTGATGTAGTGTAGGTGATGTTGTGTGTAGGTGATGTTGTGTGTAGGTGATGTAGTGTGTAGGTGATGTAGTGTGTAGGTGATGTAGTGTGTAGGTGATGTAGTGTGCAGGTGATGTTGTGTGCAGGTGATGTAGTGTGCAGGTGATGTAGTGTGCAGGTGATTTGTGTAGGTGATGTGTGTAGGTGATGTGTGTAGGTGATGTGTGTAGGTGATGTAGTGTGCTGGTGTTGTTGTGTGCAGGTGATGTGTGCAGGTGATGTGTTGATGTTGTGTGCAGGTGATGTGCTGATGTGTGTAGGTGATGTGCTGATGTTGTTGTGTGCAAGTGATGTGCTGATGTTGTGTTGGGTGATGTGTGTAGGTGATGTGTTCAGGTGATGTTGTGTTGGGTGATGTGTGCAGGTGATGTGTGCAGGTGATGTAGTGTTTGGTGATGTGTGTAGGTGATGTACTGATGTGTGCAGGTGATGTGTGCAGGTGATGTGCTGATGTTGTGTGCAGGTGATGTGTGTAGGTGATGTACTGATGTGTGCGGATGATGTGTGTAGGTGATGTGTTGATGTTGTGTGCAGGTGATGTGTGTAGGTGATGTGCTGATGTTGTGTGCAGGTGATGTGTGTAGGTGATGTACTGATGTAGTGTTGGGTGATGTGTGTAGGTGATGTACTGATGTTGTGTGCAGGTGATGTGTGTAGGTGATGTGTTGATGTTGTGTGCAGGTGATGTGTGTAGGTGATGTACTGATGTAGTGTTGGGTGATGTGTGCAGGTGATGTACTGATGTTGTGTGCAGGTGATGTGTGTAGGTGATGTGTTGATGTTGTGTTGGGTGATGTGTGTAGGTGATGTGCTTATGTTGTGTGCAGGTGATGTGTTGATGTTGTGTGCAGGTGATGTGTGTAGGTGATGTACTGATGTAGTGTTGGGTGATGTGTGCAGGTGATGTACTGATGTTGTGTGCAGGTGATGTGTGTAGGTGATGTGTTGATGTTGTGTTGGGTGATGTGTGTAGGTGATGTGCTGATGTTGTGTGCAGGTGATGTGTTGATGTTGTGTGCAGGTGATGTACTGATGTGTGCAGGTGATGTGTGCAGGTGATGTACTGATGTGTGCAGGTGATGTGTGTAGGTGATGTGTTGATGTTGTGTGCAGGTGATGTGCGGATGTAGTGTTGGGTGATGTGTGCAGGTGATGTACTGATGTTGTGTGCAGGTGATGTGTGTAGGTGATGTGTTGATGTTGTGTTGGGTGATGTTTGTCGGTGATGTGCTGATGTTGTGTGCAGGTGATGTGTTGATGTAGTGTTGGGTGATGTGTGCAGGTGATGTGTTGATGTTGTGTTGGGTGATGTGTGCAGGCTGAATTTGTAGAAGAAGTGGATGCGCTCTCCATCGTAATGAATCGGATGGGGAAGGATTTATTTCACATGGGCTACTACCTTGAAGCCCTCAAAATCTACGAGGAGGCTCTGTCCCTGCAACTCTGCCACTCCGCCTCTGTCGGCAGGTATCGTCAAATGCAGACGCATATCGTGACATCTAACGGGCAGGTTCCAAATGGAATTTGTGACATCTCAGCTTGGTCACACGCGTACGTCGTCACGGGATTGCCCCGGCGTTGACAATAATAATAATCAACGTGGTTAAATTTCGATTTGAAGCTTTCGTGACTGCAAGGATTCATCTTCTTTGGTTCTTTCGGTAAAGTCACCACCACCACCACGTAGAATGAGAATAAAATAATAAATTGATAAAATAAAATAACACAATAATAATATTCTCACTACAGCGCTGTCCTACCAGACACAGTCTCGTCCCCTTCGCCTGATGAAGGCCGCTTGTGTTGTGGCCGAAACGTCGTGTTAGAATATTATTATTGTGTTATTTTATTTTATCAATTTATTATTTCATTCTCATTCTACGTGGTGACGGTGGTGACTTTACCGAAAGAACCAAAGAAGAATAATCAATGTGGTGGCGCTGATCGGCTGGAGGTCACAACGTGAGATTGTTACAGGGTCAAGGAACGCGGTCGCGAGGTAGCAGCTGCTGTGCGTTGTGCGATGGAGACTCGGCGCTTGTTGCGCAACCATCCCGAGTCGGGATTTTATTTGAACTTTGATTTGCTGACTCCTCACCCCCCCCTTCCCTCAACCGCCTGGGATAAGAAGGCTCAACTAATCGAGTCTCTCACCTTTCTGAAGAGATGCCGCGACTCTAAGCTGTCTCTCTCCCCCTCCTCTGTTCCGACCATGGATGAACTCGTCCGTCTGAACGGGGCCCGTAGCTATCCGTGGTGCTAAAGTTGAGGGCGCTTTGTTTCCTCTCACACAGCTTAAAAGTCGTGATCTGAACGTGGCTCTTTCACTCCAGCGCTGTCCTACCAGACAGTCTCGTCCCTTCACCTGATGAAGGCCGCTTGTGTTGTGGCCGAAACGTCGTGAGAATTTTATTGTGTTATTTTATTTTATCAATTTATTATTTTATTCTCATTCTACGTGACTTTACCGAAAGAACCAAAGAAGACGCCTGCTTCACGTTTCAGGGCAAGTGCTCCTTTGATCGCTATCAAAGGGGTAACTTATCCCAGCCCCTCCCTTAACCTGTGTATATATAATCCAGGTCGTCTCTAAACTGTGCTCCCGACACAGATATTCTGCGTTGACTTTTACACCCGAAGACGGAAGCTCGTGTTGCCTCCGAAACGTCCGTGATTTAATTGTTTTGTCTTATTTCGTTTTATCTACGCGACTTTACCGAATGAAACCAAAAGAGTTATGAATCCTTGCAGTCACGAAAGCTTCAAATCTAGAATTTGATTTGAAGCTTTCCGTGACTGCAAGGATTCGTGCTCTTTGTTTTTTTGCGGTAAAGTCCCACGTTAGGTAAAAAAATAAAATAATGAAAACGACTAAAAATGAAATCGCGACGTTTCGGAGGCAACACAAGCTTCCGTCTTGTTTATGAATACCACGAAACATTTTAATAGTAATTGTTTTAACAGAAAGTAGTCACTTTTGACTGTTTATTTACCATGCATTAGGCTAGGCCTAGACTTGTACCGATCATTCTTGGCTGAGACCAAAAACAATCAAAGTGTAATTGCATTAAATAAAGTACCCACAGTAAATAACTCGTGAAATTAACTTAAAGTGAAGAGAACTACCAATAGAGACAGGCACCGAGGGTAGACAAAGGAATACAGAGATACAGGAGAGACAGCAAGACAAAATACAAAGGCAAAGATCCCCCGTGTAGCCTTAGCAGACTGTAGTGGCAAGTGCTGTTAGCGAGCACCTACGAAGCCGGCACCGCACAAGAGGGGGTGGGTGGCCAGCACCACGCCCGACCGCCTTTGTCTCCCCAGTGGCGATGTTTACTACACACCACACCAGGTACTCATTTGAGGCTGAGTCGACCTAGGAGAGGCCCAGGACCGGTTCAGATAATCGTCACTGGTGGTGGCCGTGACTGGGAATCGAACCCGGGTAACTGAGTTCATGGCACAGTGCCACCAACCACTACACATAGAGACAGGCATCAGCTGGGTCCGAGATGTAATAACGGGTGATAATGCTTCCCCTTGTAGGCCAGGCCTATGCCAGGAGGTGTTTGTGCTTTCGTGGGATGAACTGTTGCATTGGCAGTAAATGCCCTTTAAAAAAAAAAACTAGAGACCTTTGCTGTAAATCATGACATTCATTCATTAATCGCTGCGAGTGGATTTCAGTGAAACAAACCCCGAGTCGTGGCATTAAGCGACAGCTGACGTGTGACTCCTGGCAGAGTTGTTTCCCTGCTCTTCTGCAACATGGCCATGACTTACGTCAAGTTGGGGAGATTCGAAGATGCTGTGACCATGTCGTGCAAGTCCATCGACGCTGACCGGCAATGGTGCAAGGTATTCATTGCAGGCGGCAAGCCACACCTTTGCACGAGTCATCATCATAGTCAACAACGCGAATTGTCGTCTGTGTAAATATGTACGCTGGTCAGATGCTACGTTAATTCATATTTGGTATAATCCTTTTGGCATTGCCAACTGCTTTTCAAATGCATTTGGAAGTTGTGCCATCATGTGCCCCCCCCCAACGGAATTTGTTTTACAGCCCCCAGGGAGAGATAGGCCCACTCAACAGCAATGTGGGATGTCACGCAGACGGGGAGTTGAGGGAAACACAGCCACACACACACACACAGAGAGAGAGAGACGGGAGGGACACACAGAGACAGACAAAAATCTAGACACGTATCAAATATTTCCTAGATAACCTGCATATGCTGTTGGTGCACGTGCTCCGACCAAGCACCTTCTCTAAGGCTGGCACAGCCCCGGCGAAGGCGATCGTGTTACGTGTGGAGTAAGCGTCTCAGCGGTTTAGCGCGTTGCTCTTAACGACCCCACCACCTGTGTTCAACGTCCACCCACAGTTAAAACTGTCGTGAGAGATATCCACACTTGTCCTGGGCCCTTGCCCCGGTGTACAGGGTAGTCCCCGACTCACGACGGAGATGCGTTACGACGACCCCCCCATCGTAAGTCGAAAAATGGCCTAGCCCTACCCAAGAGTCTCAAGAAATGGTGATAATTTAGCATAACAGAGCAATTTACAGTACCGTACTGTATAAACTATATAGTGTATGTATTTATTAATTACTATACTGTGTTGCACAGTAAAATTAAAAGTAAAAAACAAGGTAAATTCTTTGCCTACCCACATGAACTGCAATTTCATAGAAAGTTTTTTTCAGGAAACAATCCCACACTCATTGCCAACACCAGTGACCATTATCCGAACCGTTCCTGGGCTTCCGCCGAGTTCGATTCGACCTCAAATGAGTACCTGGTGCATTGTGTAAATAATCGCAACTTAGGGAGACACGGGCAGCCCAGCATGGTGCTGGCCACCCACCCCCTCGTGTGCCACGCTGGTCTTCATAGGTGGTTTGCAAAACAGCACTTTCCCCAAAAGTCTGTTGAGGCTCCAAGGGGGGATCTTTGTCTTTGTGTGCAGGGTTACTATCAGCTGGGCACGGCGCTCGCTGGGCTGGGCGAGGCAAAGGAAGCAGTCGCTGCGCTGCAACATGGCCTGGCTGTCCTGCTTGTCTCCTCTGGCCACACCGTCAACCTCACCGTTGAATTCCTCATGGAAATGTTCAAGGCCATGAACCGTTAGTATGCCTTGGGATCATTAGGCGCAATGTCATACGGTTTGTGGGCACACTTACCGCAACACAGGCACGTGTGGTTTTAGATACAGAGGTCACCTCCTAGATGATGTGGATTTGTGTAGCGTGCATCTAAATGTGATTTGATCTCTTAGGCACGTGTGGTTTTATATACAGAGGTCACCTTCTAGATAATGTGGATCTGTGTAGCGTGCATCTAAATGTGATTTGATCTCTTAGGCACGTGTGGTTTTAGACACAGAGAGGTCACCTCCTAGATAATGTGGATCTGTGTAGCGTGCATCTAAATGTGATTTGATCTCTTAGGCACGTGTGGTTTTAGATACAGAGGTCACCTCCTAAATAATGTGGATCTCTGTAGCGTGCATCTAAATGTGATTTGATCTCTTAGGCACGTGTGGTTTTAGACACAGAGGTCACCTCCTAGATAATGTGGATCTGTGTAGCGTGCATCTAAATGTGATTTCATCTCAAGGTTCTGTAAGTGGACGGTGCGCGTTGTTATTTTGTACACATTGGGAACGCACACACACGAACACCGCATTCCTCACTCGAAGCTGACACACACATGGACGTATGATCAACACGCACACGAACGCCACTTTTCTCACCAGCAGCTGATGCACGTTTACACACGCGCACACACGCGCACACACAAATGGTAAGTTTTTTTCACGTAAATGTTCCCTTCGTTTTTACACCCTACGGTGTGACATTGCTACGTTTTTGTCTTTTACGTATGCTCCCACGCTTGACTTGGTGGCCTTTCTGTCTGTGTTGGCCGCAGGCAAGACCGACAACAAGAGCCTGTTCGTAGGGGTTCTCCGCATGCTTCAAGAAGAACCGCTGCTGCACACGGAGAAAGTGTGGCAACAGCTGCTGCGCGAGATGGCAGAGCAGGGCCTCTGGAAGGCACGTGCGGCCGACCGCGAGTCGCGCACGCCAGTCGTGTCTGATGCCCCTACGGGCGCGGCGGCATCTCCCGCTCGGCCTCGTGGGATCGTGTCACGCGTCTGCTGAGAGCAAGGCGACGTTTGCGGGCACCCTGGAGCATCGTACGGCACAACGACGGGGGTTTTACGGCGCTCCGTTCTGCCGTCAGCTTGGCGCGTGTGAATTGGCACGCGCAGCGTTCGCGCCGTCTTGGACGCGCGCGAATGCTCAACGAGCGGCGTTTTAATGTTGCGCGATCCGTTCGATGCACGCGCAGTTCCCGTAGTGATCGTGCCCTGTTCGAATTAACGGCGGTGTTTTCCAACGACTCGTGCTGGTTTTAACCTGGCTGACGTTAATGCTTGGGGGGGGGGGGGGGATAGCCCTCATGTCGTGGAACGTGTGTGGGTGATGTTGGTTTTTATTTGTGTCCGGTGTGCAAATAACAGGAGATGTACATAGTGGCGTGTACGCCCGATGACCTCCGACCCCTAAATTCTGTGGTGGGAGTGGAGCCGGCGTCATTAGTGAGTCTCTACTCCCTCTTTCAGGTGGGTCGATGAGTTTGCGATGTGGCCGTAGAATGTTTCTGGTCATACCCCTGTCATTACCTCCCGTAGCCACCAGTCCCTTCACACTCATAACTGATACCCCTGTCATTATCTCCTGTAGCCACCAGTCCCTTCACACTCATAACTGATACCCCTGTCATTATCTCCTGTAGCCACCAGTCCTTTCACACTCACAACTGATACCACTGTCGTTACCTCCTGTAGCCACCAGTCCCTTCACACTCACAACTGATACCCCTGTCGTTACCTCCCGTAGCCACCAGTCCCTTCACACTCACAACGGATACCCCTGTCATTACCTCCCGTAGCCACCAGTCCCTTCACACTCACAGCTGACTCCCCCTGTCGTTACCTCCCGTAGCCACCAGTCCCTTCACACTCACAACTGATACCCCTGTCGTTACCTCCCGTAGCCACCAGTCCCTTCACACTCACAACTGATACCCCTGTCATTATCTCCCGTAGCCACCAGTCCCTTCACACTCATAACTGATACCCCTGTCATTATCTCCTGTAGCCACCAGTCCCTTCACACTCACAACTGATACCACTGTCGTTACCTCCTGTAGCCACCAGTCCCTTCACACTCACAACTGATACCCCTGTCGTTACCTCCCGTAGCCACCAGTCCCTTCACACTCACAACGGATACCCCTGTCATTACCTCCCGTAGCCACCAGTCCCTTCACACTCACAACGGATACCCCTGTCATTACCTCCCGTAGCCACCAGTCCCTTCACACTCACAGCTGACTCCCCCTGTCGTTACCTCCCGTAGCCACCAGTCCCTTCACACTCACAACTGATACCCCTGTCGTTACCTCCCGTAGCCACCAGTCCCTTCACACTCACAACTGATACCCCTGTCATTATCTCCCGTAGCCACCAGTCCCTTCACACTCATAACTGATACCCCTGTCATTATCTCCTGTAGCCACCAGTCCCTTCACACTCACAACTGATACCACTGTCGTTACCTCCTGTAGCCACCAGTCCCTTCACACTCACAACTGATACCCCTGTCGTTACCTCCCGTAGCCACCAGTCCCTTCACACTCACAACGGATACCCCTGTCATTACCTCCCGTAGCCACCAGTCCCTTCACACTCACAGCTGACTCCCCCTGTCGTTACCTCCCGTAGCCACCAGTCCCTTCACACTCACAACTGATACCCCTGTCGTTACCTCCCGTAGCCACCAGTCCCTTTACACTCATAACTGATACCCCTGTCATTATCTCCTGTAGCCACCAGTCCCTTCACACTCACAACTGATACTACTGTCGTTACCTCCCGTAGCCACCAGTCCCTTCACACTCACAACTGATACCCCTGTCATTACCTCCCGTAGCCACCAGTCCCTTCACACTCATAACTGATACCCCTGTCATTATCTCCTGTAGCCACCAGTCCCTTCACACTCACAACTGATACCACTGTCCTTACCTCCTGTAGCCACCAGTCCCTTCACACTCACAACTGATACCCCTGCCATTACCTCCCGTAGCCACCAGTCCCTTCACACTCACAACTGATACCCCTGTCATTACCTCCCGTAGCCACCAGTCCCTTCACACTCACAACTGATACCCCTGTCATTACCTCCTGTAGCCACCAGTCCCTTCACACTCACAACTGATACCCCTGTCATTACCTCCCGTAGCCACCAGTCCCTTCACACTCACAACTGATACCCCTGTCATTACCTCCTGTAGCCACCAGTCCCTTCACACTCATAACTGATACCCTTGTCATTACCTTCCGTGGCCACTAGTGCATTCGCACTGTAGGCTGACTCAACCTGTCGGTGATTGTTCATAAGGTCATGCAAAATAGTCAAAACCTTTTTTACCCTGAGCTGCATTGCCATGTAGTCGTATGTCCTCGTCAAAGTTAAGTTTAATACCATGATCAAGAATATTCATATGCGGTGGCTGTCATTATCAACGTTTCGACTCCAATCACCAGGATGTATTCTAAATTAATGTTCAGATACTGAGTGTGGCCAGTTCCCTGTCTTGGGCACAGTTCAAACAGCAGGGTATGGCCTCTCTGGTGATGCCTGTGCTCGAGGAAGGAGTTTCCCAGGTTCACGTGAACTTGTTATCATTCCAAGCCACCAAGCCTGTTCGATTTCCAACTACTGTGCTAATTTATTTTTTTCTGCATCTGTTTTTTTTAACTCTTGGAACTCAAAGATAACACACAAATGTCTACAAGGGACAGACAAGATCGCATTTTTTAAATTCTTTTTTGGAAAAGTCAAATATACAGCAGCCTCTAACGCGTGATTATTCTCTAATCGACGTTGTTCCCTCTCCCTGTCTCTCGGTGCATTCCAACGGATGTCTCGCCGTGATTTTTTGCGTAATTTCCAGCTTTTATTTTCCGGTGTTTTCCCAGCGGCTCTCTGCGTTTCTCATCCGTGTCTTATTAGGCGATGATTGTGATCTAAGCAACCTGCCGGGTGGCTCAGTGGCAGAGCAAACGGCTCCCAGTTAGAGGGCTGTGAGTTCTAATCCTGGTTGGGAGTTCACTTCACCCATCATCATCATCACCCCTCAACCGTTTGATAACAAAGCAATCATCATCAGCTGTGAAAACCACAGCAAGAAAATTTGAAAAAAAAAATTCTTGCTGTGGTTTTCACACCTGATGATGATTGCTTCTTGTGTTGCAGTCGAAACGTCGTGAGAATTTTATTTCGATTTAAAGCTTTCGTGACTGCAATGATTCATCTTCTTTGGTTCTTTCGGTAAAGTCACGTATTTTATTGTTTCCCTTCTACGTGGTGGTGACTTTACCGAAAGAACCAAGAATATGAATCTCTCTCTGCAGTCACGAAAGCTTTAAATCAAAACTTTAAAATGAGCAACCACTTTGTGAGGATGTCAGCGGCAGTTGGCGTGTGGATCGACTCGCCCTCCCACCGTAGAAACGCAGAGTTTACACCGCTGGCTAGGGCCGTGAAACAGCAGATGAGCACCGCTTCAACTAATTTGGGGTAGGCAAATCACTTTTGACTTAACCTAAGCGAGAACGGTTTCAAGGGAGGAGACCCGTGGTGAACTGGCGTGTGGAGGGCCCTCCTGTGTACTTTTTGACCAGTGTCATCTTGCCACAGCTGCTGGCCCCGGGTCAAGAGAAGTGGATCGCCGTTATGGTCACGTGGCTCCTCAGCCACGGCGCGAAGCCCGCCTCCATCGGCGCCAACCCCTTGCACGCCGCGATGATCCTCATCCTTCACAAGGGCATTGATGGTAAGTAGCAAGAAGTGCGCGGTGATTCTTCGAGGTGCGCAAGTGGGAAACGCGTAAGAGTGTGTGTTAACCCAGGGGTGCTATTGTATTGCACGTATGTTTAATTAATTTTGCGCCGTTATGTGTGGTGGGTTCTGGAGACACTTTGGATAGGCAACTTCTTTATTACAGTACATAGTTCATAGTTAGTTCATAGTTCATTTATTTGGTATAGCCCTGTGAGCCATTCGGCTCTTGAATCGGGTGCAACCGCAACAAACAAAAAACATGAACAAGAAAACATCTTAAAGTGACTTTGTGTTGACTGTGCAAACAGAAAATTCAGGAACAAAAATATCAAAATATTCCTGAAATAGCACCGTACACCAACGCTGTGTGCAAAAATCCCAGTGGGATGCAAGTCAAATAACAACAACAACAACCACAAGACAACTAAGATTAAGGCCATCAGTCTAACTCCGCCACGTGGCGGTGAGCGGCCGTCTACGGGCAAACTGGCCGGCACGTCGGTTCGCCACCCGGGCCACGTCGCGGGCTCGGCGCCTGCTTAGCTCGCGAGAACCGACAGGGTCGGGAGGCGCGCCTCCGGGCGATTGGCGCAGAGAGCCGCGTTTCTCTGGAGCTGCTTATCGCTTTGCGCCGTGTTTTTTTATCTGTCGCCAGACGAAGAGGGGCTGCGCGTCCTGAAGCTGCTCTTGGAGAAAGCCCCGAACGTCAACGCGAGGGACGCGGGCGGCAACTCCCTGCTGCACCTCGTCTTCTCTTCGCCGCCCTCGAAGCGCCACGACGAGATACTGCGCCTGCTCGCCGCGTGCCGCGTCGACGGCGCGTGCCGCAACAAGGCGGGGAGGCGCGCGTTCTGGGGCGTCGGGCCGAAAGACCCCCGCGTGCGGACGTGGAACAGCCTCGCCCGCGAGCAGAAAGGCGGCGGCGGCGGCGGCGGCGGGAGCGGACGCGACGGCGGGAGACGCAGGCGCCCGCCGGAGCGCAGGAGGGCGGCCGGGCCCGAGGCGCTCGCCTCCGATCCCGTGGGCGAAACGGTCGAGGAGGCGGGGGAGGACGACGACGGCGACGACGGCGACGTGGAAAAAGTGGACGCCGCGAAGGAGGATGCGGTCAGTTTGGCCCGAGACGCCTTGGCCCGAGAAATCGAAGGGCTCATCGAGGAGTACGACCCCGCGGAGACGCGGGCGGCGAGATCCGCGGAGCCGGCGTCTCCCGCGCCGACGGCCGCCGAGCCGCCCCCGAGCGTCGCCGAACGCCAAGCCGGCGGCGGCGGCGGCGGCGGCCCTCCGGACGCGCCCGACGAAGCGGACGGTTTGTCCGACGGCGAAGACGCCCGCGACGAGGACGGTGTCGGGGACGGCGACGACGACGGTGACGACGGCACGGCGGGCCCTGACTTTGAATCGCTGACCTGGGAAATCGAGTGCACTCGCGACGCCCTCAGAACCCTCAACGACAAGAGCCTCCCGCGCGCCGCGAGGAGGAATATCGTGAGGGTGATTTACTCGCTGGGCAACGGTGACTGGCACCTTCACCGCATCAAGAAAGTGAAAGGCGTCGCCGAGTCCAGCGAGATCAGGCTGTTTGAGGCCAGGGTAGACAGGGCCGCCAGGCTGCTTTGGGAATTGGCGATCGACTTTTCGCCACGTTGCAGTGCCAAGCCCGAGAAAATCACCGGCTCCGAAGAGTCTGCTTCGGGAGGAGAGACGACTGGAGAAGTCTACAGCGAGATCATCCGCATTTGGGACATTGTCCTTGATCACAAGCAACTCGACCACAGAATAAAGAGGATCATTTCCTCCTGCGACCGTGGGACGTCCTGCTCGCTCCGCCGCAAGCTGAAGGGCATCGAGCGAGCATCGTTCCCCTCGCAGCAGAACGTGCGGCGGAGGTACCCGCTGCTCTTCGTCAAGGCGGGCGGCTCCGCCGGTGCCCGGCCCGTGTCGGCGGAAGCCCGGGATTACTTTCCTCCGGCGAGCACGACGGAGAACGAGTACAACATCGAGAAGTTCCACACCTTCGGCACGACCGTGGCGCTCAACGTCCTGCGCTGCCCCGAGCAGACGATCGAATACCCGTTCCGCGTGGGAGAGCTGGAGCACGCGGTCATCAACCTGAACCCCATGCCCTCGGAAGCCATCATCCTCGTTGGCCGCTCGGGCACCGGCAAGACCACGTGCCTGATGTACCGGCTGTGGAACACGTTCGACAGGTATTGGCAGACGACCGCGCTCCGGGGAGAGCCGTGGATCCCGAAGGCCGCGCTTCCGCCGCCTCCGTTGCCGGACGACGCGGGAGTCGGGGAGGACGTTGCGTTTGACTGCCCCGTGAAGAACGGCTGTGTGGGTGATACCGGCCGAAAGGGAACGCGCGAGCCGGAACGAGAAGCTTGCCTCCATGCTTCAGAGCTTTTCGACGTCGACCGAGGAAATGATTTCTTGGAACCTGCGGCCGAGCTCGGTGCCGCACGGCTCGCAAGTCACCAGCCCGAGGGAGGCGCCGCTCCAATTTGTGAACATCTTCATCAGCTGTTTGTCACCAAGAACCACGTGCTGTCTCGAGAGGCGCAAAGGAACTTTGTGGAACTGTCCAAATCTACCGCCGGCACCCGGCACTACTCGCCCGTTGACATCAGCGGCGTGTACAGGCTCCAGGACGTCAAAGACGAGAACTTTCCGCTCTTCTTGAACTCGCGACAACTCCTCCTGCTGCTCGACGCGTCGCTCGCGAACCCATTCTTTGCCAGGAACGGAGACGGGAGCTTAAAGGAAGCCGTCCGCGGGTGGTCCATGGACGACGACATTTTGGGCCTCGGCGACACAGAAGACGCGATGGAAGAGGATCCTGACGACGAGGAAGACCACCGGGCGGACATCGGCAAACTTCACGAATCCAAAAAAGAGGACCCCAGGAAGTTCGTGACGTACGAAGTGTTCACGAGCGACATCTGGCCCGCCATGGTGAAGGGGAAGAGCCCGTATAACCCTGCCACAGTGTGGATGGAGATCAAGTCTTTCGTAAAGGGCTCCGTGGAGGCCCTCCAGAGCCCCAACGGGGTCCTCGGTTTGGAGCACTACGAGGAGCTGGGCCGGAAGCGGGCGCCAAACTTCACCGGGGACCGTGGCGAGGTGCATCGGCTGTTCCGCGCCTACCAGCACGTCAAGTCCCAGAGGTGCTTCTTTGACGAGGAGGACCTGGTGTTCCACATCTACTCTCGCCTCTGCCGGCTCGAGGTCACGCCTTGGTCAATACATGAGCTCTACGGGGACGAGATCCAGGACTTCACGCAGGTGCAAAATCAACCGTGCCGGTGCATGCGTTAAGTCGGTCGGAATCGGAACGTTTATTTGCATTGGAGGAATCCGATGAGCTATGAAGCTAAATTTTGATTTAAAGCTTTCGTGACTGCAGGGATTCATATTCTTGGTTCTTTCGATAAAGTCACCACGTTGAAGGGAAACGATAAAATAATAAAAATAAACCATCACGACGTTTCGACTGCAACACAAGCAATCATCATCAGGTGTGAAAACCACAGCAAGAAAATTTGAAAAAAGTGGCGTTTTTTTCTTAACGTCAGCACCACGCAGAGCGATTTGACAAGTTTGTTCAGATGGACGAGTCCATCTATGTTTGGAAAAGAGGAGGGGGGAGACGAAAATAATGGATGCGGTCTGAAAGCCACCGTAAGCGTGAACAATCAATTAAGACCCGAAATGAAAGGACTTTACCGAAAGAACCAAGAATATGAACTATAAAGCTCTTTTTTTTACAGATCTCCAGATCTCAGGGCACATTTGGAGATGTGTTCCTGATTTTTGGATGCATCTGAAAAATTATGAAAATTGGTACCTAGATAAGAATTTCGGACGAGATCAGAATTTACATCATTAGACCTCCTTTGCCAGTACCAAAATAAAATAATAGGGTTTTCCCCTTTTTTTTCTGGCAACAAAACTGAAACCTTTTTTACAAGGATTAATGTTACTGCATTAACCACAATACCTGCAGTCAAAATGCAAACAAAAAACACACACTATGATAATATATGTGGCATTGTCCTTGAAACTAATTGGTCCACACCAAGGGACGAGCTTGATGATTCGCTACCGCCTTAGTGCTGCGTGGTTAGCGAATCATCAAATAACACGTTATTTAAATGCGTGCCTACAAAGAGCAGCGTACTTCAATAGGGATTGCCATTGGTAGGGCTATTTTAATAAACAATGAATAATAAAGAGGAAGGACAAGTTCAAAGGCCTCGCATAATGCACATGCATAATGTACGTTGCCTCAGTAATCCCCCCCCCCCCCCCCCCCGTCAATTGTGCAAGAGCCCAGCTGCGTGGTCAACACATCTATGCCTCTATATAAGGAACGAAACAGTAAGACTTTTCCACAAATCTGGCTGTTGCCTGATGAAGCTAATTGTAATTACTGGCGAAACGTCACGGTACTCAGACTGTAAATGTTGTGGCTTGGCTCTCCAACGCACAACCGGTGTGCTGTACTAGTACACAACACTATACACTACACTACTATACACTACACTATACACTACACTATACACTACTATACACTACAGTATACACTACATTATACACTACACTACTATACATGACACTACACACTAGTGCTGTACTAGTGATGAATTGGCCACGTTCTGTTTACGTGACAATCCTTACTAGTTGGCTGTTTTGACGACACATTTATATATTTACGCGATTTAACCCAAAAACCTCTATTACGGATGATATTGGTCGCGAAAGCCTACGTGACGTGTTAAACTGCATTGCGCACGTGTGGATTCTTGTATTTCACCACGGTGACCCACAGAGCATTAACCGGGTCCATAACTAAATAGCAAGGTTAGGGAGGTGTACAGCACGCCATTGGTGAAAATAACCAGGAGCGACGGGCCAAAGTGTGAAGCAACACTTGGGAATCAAAAAGAGCGGAACAAACGTCTCCCACAAAATAAAAACGCTGAGATAGACCCTGGGCCGGGACATCCGGCTAGGACGTCGGGGGACTGACGGGCGAGACTAACGGCGGAGTAGAGGTTCCAAGGAAGGAGAAAGCGGTGTAGACAGACGACGGCGATTCGGAGAAGCGACGGCGAAGAGCCGCCGACACCGCCGGGAGGCGTTTGCCCAGCAGCGGGAGGACGTTGACGGTGGAGAGACGACGGCAAAGTAGGTGCCGACTGACCGAGCGCCGTCACCTGCGACCGCCGCCCCCCCTTCGCCCCCTCCACCCACCACCACTCCACCGTGTCCCGTGCGCAGGCCGAGCTGGCGTTGCTCATGCGCTGCTGCGCCGACCCCAACGCCATGTTCCTCACGGGGGACACGGCCCAGAGCATCGTGCGCGGCGTGGCGTTCCGTTTCAGCGAGCTGCGTTCGCTCTTCCACTTCGCCAGCCTCCCGCCAAGCGGCGGCGGCGGCGGCGCGGCGCGTCGCTCGCGCATCGACGTGCGCAAGCCCAAGCGTCTGTACGAGCTCTGCCAGAACTACCGCTCGCACTCGGGTGAGCGCCCGCGAACACGTACAGGCCTGCGCCTGGGCGGGGGGGGGGGGGGGGCAGGCGGGTGGCACGCCGAGCCGCCGTCGCTGCCACCGAGGTCCGGGTCTGCGGATGTCCCCGGCGCGAGGTACGCGCCCTTGGGGGGGGCGTCCGCCCGTGTTCGGTGACTCTCCTTGGCTCCGTGTGGCAGAGCGAGCTGGTTGGACTCGGGCTCTGAACCGGCATCTAATGAATCCGCTGTGGTTATTGGGGAAGGGCCCTTTTTTGCCGTACACCGCCGCCCTTCCGTGAATGCAGCCGGGAGCAAAACTAGTCGGGCTCATTGAACGGTGAAGCCTGCAGCAGATAGTTTAACATGGAGGCTTTTCGCAACCATTATTAGATTGCGTAAATGTGAAAATGCGTCATTAAACCCACCACCACCCAACACAGCAAATTGGTAAGGTTTGTCACGTAATCAAAACGTGCCAATTAGTTACTGCTGCTGAGTATCGCCGGTTCTCGTAATGCTATTAAAAACGCGACAACCTCGGCGCAAAGTCAAGTCGCGCCTTCTTCTCAGGTCGGGACCACGAGTTTAAACACTTGGTCCGTTAACACGCGGCCTCCGCACGATCCCCCCCCCCCCACGTAACCACCGCCGGTCCTTCCTCTCCCACGTGCCCCCTGCGTCCCTTCGCGCCAGGCATCCTGGCGTTCGCCTCCAGCGTCGTGGACCTGCTCCAGCACTTCTTCCCCGAGTCGCTGGACTGGCTGCCACGGGACCAGGGGCTGTTCGCGGGGCCGCTGCCCGTCCTGCTCGACTCGTGCAGCTCCGAGGACCTGGCCATCCTGCTGCGAGGCCACCAGCGCCGCGCCCAGCCCATAGAGTTCGGGGCGCACCAGGTTTGTTTGCCATTGGGCGGCGGAGGTCGGCTTTGTTTTTTTTTGTCATCTGTAATCCGTGTACAACCTGGTGGAAACCGGTATGAAACCGGTATAAAGCGGTCTGAACCGGTTTTCGGCACGTGTAGATATCTGCAGCAGTAAACGTAACCTTTTAAACTCGGGAACGAAGGGAGCTGCCTGCCGCGGTGGGTGTCATAGGCAGCACGCTGGACTTGCAATCCAGCGGTCGTTGATTCCGGGGCACAGCAGCTGCAACAATGGAGCAGGTTTTTCAAATCCCTCCCCTCCCCCACTATCCACTCTGCAATACACACGGGCGCACCGCAGTCGACTGGCAGGTTACGCGTGGTGGGATCAAGTGAGGGTACGCCTCCTCCTTCCAAGACGTTAGCTTAGGAGACAATGCCAGATACCCTCTATTGGAAGCCCTTCTTCCGGAAGTGGCATGAGCAATAAATCAATTGCAGGGCTTGCCCCTCTATCTCTTTTCGACCCAGTAACTAGGACAAATGTAACCGAGGGGTGATCTAGGCCGCCGTGAGGTTTGTACGTCCGCGTGTGCGCCAATCGGTGCATTCGTTACTTAAAAGTTCCACTGGAATCGGTTGCCGTTTCCTAGACTTTCATAACCGGTAATCGTTGCTCAAGCCGGTTATCGGATCAGTTACCAGTTAGCAACAGCGGTTTGTACGTGTCTTAGCTTTCCACTCGCGTACGAAGCGCATGGCACCCTCGTTTGAGAAATGGGCCCGAACGATTTGTTACCGAGATACCTCTGGATGTAACGTACGTTGAACTTCTTTCGCCTCCGTACGTAACCAACCGTGCTAGTGTTCAGATGTAGCCTCGCAGTTCCAAGCCGAGCCCGTACTCGAGCGTAAGGAGTGCTCGGTGCAGGTTAGGGCTCGTCTACACGTAGCACATTGTTATCGCCTGCTTGTGAGTGTGCACGTATGCCCCCTTACACGCGAGTCATTACACAGGTAAACACGCATGGTGTAGTGGATATCAGCCGGAAACCTGGGTTCCATTACTGGTCGATTCAGCCTTAAAGGACCATCTTGTGCGGCGTGTAAACTTCAGCGCTTGGGAAACAAAGGCGGCCGGGCGTGGTGCTGGCCACCACCACCACCCCCCTCGTGCTCAGCAGAGCCACTCGCCCCAATAGTCTTGCGTGGTGCCGCTACAGGGGGTACCTTTGCCTCTTGCGCGCGACAGGTGATCCTGGTTTGTAATGAGAAAGCCAAGGAGCAGCTCCCAGAGGAGCTGAGCCTGGGCCTGGTGCTCACCGTCTACGAGGCCAAGGGGCTGGAGTTTGACGACGTTCTCCTCTACAACTTCTTCTCCGACTCGGAGGCGAGCTTCCCCCCCCCCACGGCCTCCGCTTGGTGCCCGTTGCACGTGTCCCCGATATTGCCACCTTTCCCTCCTTGTCAGGGGACTCCTCGGTGCGGCCATCATGCCCTGGCGGCACGTCTTCACCCTCCTTCTGGTCACGCCGGCTCAACTCTTTCCGCTCGTCTCGTTCTCTCGCTCGTGCGTCTGGCGTGCGCGCGTCCCCGCCGACCCTCCTCGCTCCGGCCGCGTTCTTTACGCCCGCGGGGGGGGCCGTGCGCAGGCAACCAAGGAGTGGCGGGTGGTGAACTCGTACGAGGCGCCTGCCCGCAGCGACGACGCCGGCGCCGTGCCCTCGCCGCGGCCGCTGGAGGAGACGTTGCTGGAGGAGGAGGTGCTGCTGCCCGGCTCCCGCCCTCTCAACTTTGACCCCATTGCCCACAAGGTCGGCTCCTCGCTAACGGTCGCTCGCTTGTCTGGCCAGCTATCGCTGCACAACACAAAGCAAGCGGACGATACCTCTCCTTCGTTGATATTTTAAAGATGTTTTTTTTACATAATTAAAAATAAGAAAAGGTTTTAACCCTTTCTGGGAAATTAAACAGGAGGTTTAAAAATAGAAACATTTTGCAAGGCATCAAGTCTGCATTAACCACCACACACAGTACTTGTGGCAAATCATGCCAGGCAAGGCCCACTGAGCTACACAGCTCTTTTTCAGAAGCGGCCTGGCCACAAATCATAGCTCAGTGAATTAGCTTATGATGTGGATTTCATTTTTCCTCAGCCAAATACTCCAAATGCATGTTTCTAAATGTGGAAACGGAGAGAAATCCACGTGCCCACGGGGGAGAAACAGGCAAACTCCAAATACACAGGTGCCAGGCTTGGGGATGGAACCAGTGACCTTCTCTGTACCACGCGAGATAGTTAACATCGCGCCACTGTGGCACCCGCACATCCCTGTCCTCCACGTGAAAGCACTTCTCACATTCCCCATCACGCAACGCTTCTCAGATCGCGCATTCCCAGAGTGCCTTGCGGTAGACAGGAAGTTTTTAAAAGCGACTTTATTTTTCACACGGCGGCAACAGATCTGGTTGAACGGGACGCGTCGTCCGGTTATTGACGTCGTTGCCGCCGCACACAAAGCCGGCTCCACCGACACCGCTGACCGTGCCGAGCGTTCGCCCCCCCACAGGGCCTCTCCACCTGACGTTCACAAACCCGAGTCGACTTCGGAGCAGCGCTTGAACCCCGTGCGCACATTCGGCCGTCTCGTCACTCCGCTGCTGGATGAGGGCCTCCCCATTGGCCAGGCGGGCTGTGGTGGGGGGGGGGTGATTTGACCATACTTCACCACGCCGGTCAACGTCAGTTGACGAAGTCGGGGAGCTTAGACGTGTGAGCATGGAAGCGCAGTATAACAATTTGATGTTGCTACACCTCTCCCACTGCTGCTCATCACGGAGCTCTGCGGCCTCCAGCACATGTTATGCATGGCGGTCACGCGTGGAAGCACTAGCCAGGCCCAAATACCAGCTTAGCTTCTTAGAACTGATGAGCATATTGAGCAAATATTCCAGGCGATTACTCAGTGGCGATTACACGTGGCAGTAATCATCGCCCGCGACTGGCAGACTCATGCCTGTTGGCGGGTCAAGTGCCGAGTCACCTTGTGAATTGGCGCTTGACCTCATCTGAGATTAGATGTAAGATTTTTTATTTAAAGCTTTCGTGACTGCAGGGATTCATATTCTTGGTTCTTTCGGTAAAGTCACCACGTAGAAGGGAAACAATAAAAAAAATAAAACAATAAATTTCTCACGACGTTTCGACTGCAACACAAGCAATCACCATCAGGTGTGAAAACCACAGCAAGAAAATTTGAAACAAGTGGGGGTTATTTTTAACGTTAGCACCACTTTTTTTCAAATTTTCTCGCTGTGGTTTTCACACCTGATGATGATTGTTTGTGCTGCAGTCGAAACGTCATGAGAATTTTATTTTAATTATTTTTTTATAATTTTATTGTTTCCCTTCTACGTGGTGGTGACTTTACTGAAAGAACCAAGAATATAGATAGATGTAAGGTGTACAGCACTCTGGGACGACCCAGCGTACAGGAGGGAGGTGGCACTCTGTCAAACGCAAACCGTTGCCGTCATCGACATTGTTCGATGAAAAGGCATTTGAAGAATCCCCCGGGGTGAAAATTGGCGCGGGGTTTCATTTTTTTGTACCCTCGTGAAAATTGGCAAGCTGGAACGGTTTGTGTCAAAACCATCGCTGATCTCGTCACCGAGCGCAAACCATCGCCGCAAACTCCGCCCCACCCTTGCAGCGGCCTTTGGCTGGCCCGTTGAACAAAGACGGCCGCCGCATCGCGCGCCTTCAGGGTGCGCTTCCACAGCTCTCTGAAACGCCTCTCCTTCTTCAGGACCGCTTCTCGCGTTGTTTAGTTTCGTTGTTCTTCATCCCACGCGCCTCCTACGAAGGTCGGTTGGCTACGTACGGCGTGAAAGACGTTCGACGCTACGCGCCGGGCGCCTCCGCACGCTCGGCGCGTCTCTCGCACACACACACACAGACACACAGACACACACACACAGACACACAGACACACACATACAGACACACACAGACACACAGACACACACACACACAGACACACACAGACACACACACAGACACACACAGACACACACAGACACGCACAGACACACACACACAGACACACAGACACACACACACAGACACACACAGACACACACACACACACAGACACACAGACACACACACAGACACACAGACACACACATACAGACACACACAGACACACACACACAGACACACAGACACACACACACACACAGACACACACACGGACACACAGACACACACACACAGACACACAGACACACACAGACACACGCACAGACACACACACAGACACACACACACAGACACACATACACAGACACGCACACACACGCTGCGGAGGGCGGCGGCTACACCGAGCGGCAGGGTTTCCACTTGCCAAGGGGGTTTTACCGAGGCCACGCGGCGACGCCGGCGCGCCGGCTCACCGCGCCGTATCCATTCCCCCAGGTGCTTGTCGGCGAGCTCAAGCGCCTGTACACGGCGGTGACGCGCGCCCGGGTCAACCTGTGGGTGTTCGATGACCACGAGGAGAAGCGCACGCCCATGTTCCGCTACCTCGTCGGGAGGAACCTCGTCACGCTCGTCCGTGCCACCCCGGGCGAAGAGGAGGGTGGGTGGCGGAGTCGCGTCGCCGCTTCGGCGATAACGCTCCGCCGGCTCCCGAGCCGATCGGCCGTCCAACTTGCGCTCGCACGATCCTGCTTGTCCCAAGAGCCTCCATTCAGCCACTGACTAGCACTCGTCTCACTCCACGGCACTCTCCATTCTCCTGCCTCTCCCCTCTCATCTCACCATACTCATCTCCATGTCCTCTCCTGCCTCTCCCCTCTCATCTCACTCACCTGCAGGCACTCTCCTGCCTCTCCCCTCTCATCTCACCATACTCACCTCCATGTCCTCTCCTGCCTCTCCCCTCTCATCTCACCATAATCATCTCCATGTCCTCTCCTGCCTCTCCCCTCTCATCTCACCATACTCACCTCCATGTCCTCTCCTGCCTCTCCCTCTCATCTCACCATAATCATCTCCATGTCCTCTCCTGCCTCTCCCCTCTCATCTCACCATACTCACCTCCATGTCCTCTCCTGCCTCTCCCCTCTCATCTCACCATACTCACCTCCATGTCCTCTCCTGCCTCTCATCTTACCATACTCACCTCCATGTCCTCTCCCGCCTCTCCCCTCTCATCTCACCATACTCACCTCCATGTCCTCTCCTGCCTCTCCCCTCTCATCTCACCATACTCACCTCCATGTCCTCTCCTGCCTCTCCCTCTCATCTCACCATACTCACCTCCATGTCCTCTCCTGCCTCTCCCTCTCATCTCACCATACTCACCTCCATGTCCTCTCCTGCCTCTCCCCTCTCATCTCACCATACTCACCTCCATGCATTCTCCTCCCTCTCATCTCACTATACTCACCTCCATGTCCTCTCCCGCCTCTCCCCTCTCATCTCACCATACTCACCTCCATGTCCTCTCCCGCCTCTCCCCTCTCATCTCACCCCACCACCCTCCACGCTCTCTCCTGCCTCTCTCCTCTCATTGTAAGATTTAGCTCGCTTAACAGCACTTTCCCCAACAGTCTGTTAAGGCTATACGGGAGACCTTTGTCTTATGCCCTGCAGGCCTGGATGATGGTGTCTTTGTGCGCTCTTCCACGCCGGAGGAGTGGAACGCTCAGGGAGATTTCTTTTTCAAGCATCGTCGCTGGAAGGTGAGTGCCGAGACAGCTCAGTCTGGACACCTGGGCCTCAGCGTAGCAGTCCAGCCGTCGTTTGCCAGTGCTTGTTATTGAATTCACGGTTACCAATTTCACTAAACTGAGCTTTTTTATTTGACCAGGCAAGGCCCACTGAGTTGTAGAGCTCTTTTTCGGAAGCAACCTGGCCACAAATCAAAGCTCAATGCGCTGGCTAATCTAGCAGCCAAATCCTGTTAACGCACATTGATCAACGTGGAGGGAAAAATCGGAGTGCCCGGAGAAAACTCCATGCGTCCACGAATAGAGAGAGAGAGATAGAGGGAGGGAGACATGCAAACTCCAGGCATCAGGGTCGCGATTGAACCCACAACCTCCTGTATCCCAGGCGAGGTATTTAACATCTTGTAACCCAAGGCCTTTGGCAGAGGTGGCCCACTCAGAACATAGCAGAGCTAAAACATTTCCACGGCGACCCTTTTGCCAGTTTTGAGATGATAAAAAAAAAGGTTTTACCCTTGCTGGCATTATACCGGAGGCGTTCATATTTTGCAACGCAAAATAAGACGCGAGGAATCGCACGCACACACACACACACACACGCGCACGTGTGATGACGCAGGCAAACAAACAGAAGCGCTTGCTTCCACGCAAGGAAGTTTCCTCCAGGATAAGGAAACGGCGGCGCGATGGCAACCGGCCTCTCGTGCGCCGTGCCGGAGCTTCGTAGCGCGCTCGCAACCAGCGCTCGCCCCGACAGATTTTTGTCTTTGTGTCCAGGTGGCAGCCAAGTGCTACCGCAAGGGTGGGGTTGCGGCGAAGGAGAAGCTGGCGCTGGCTCACGACGCGGCGCTGCGCACGCAGAGCAGCGGATGGAGCCCCGGGTACGGCCGCACCTGCGCCGCTCCCTCGCGGAGGGCCAGGCGGGGGGTCGGCGCTCGGTAGCGAGGAAGCCGGCGTCGGCGGCGCCTGGGGGGGAAGAGCGCCCGGGGAAGCCGGTTCCGTGCCACCCGCGAGTCGGTTCCACGCTTCCCAATCCTCCAAATGTTTTTTGTTACGAAAGGCGCAAAGAAGTGTGCAGAGGTGCATGGGGGTGGGGGGTGGGGGGTGGGGGGGGAGGAATTACACTGAGAGACTAAAAGGTAAAACGCATGGATCAGAGAAGAGACAGAAATCAGAGACGTCAAGTTGACCGGAAAAGAGTAAATTGTCCCGGGTAGAACGCAACGCCGGTGAAGGGCGACCGCCGTGGGAGACGGAGCCACGATTACCGGCTTTTTGTGCTAGAAGCTGATTTAATTGCTGAATTGTTAGACAATGAGGAATGGCGGCGGCTCGGGGAGGCCTTCATTTAATGGTTGATAGAACACAGCCGGCGATGATATTTAGTTTTGTTTAAACAATGGGACGCACATTAACACTGTAACTCTAACTCGCGAGCCTTTGTCACTGCCCATGACTTTAAAGCAGGGCGTGGGCAAATTTTTTGACTCGCGGGCCACGATGGTTTCTAAAATTTGACAGAGGGGCCGGGCCAGGAACAGATGGATGGAGTGTCTGTGTGAACTGAATAAAAATTACGTGTTAAAAATCATTACGTGAAATGATTTGGCCTTTAACAGGTAGCAAAGCATTTATTTGCAAGGCAGTTTAACAAATTGCACGAACATAGGGCCTATACACCACACTCCCGGTCAAAGTGCGCCATCTAATGGGGAAACTGGGGGCATTACAGGAGAAAGGTAAAATTTAATTTAATAATAATATTTGGACAAGTTCGGCGGGCCGGATTAAAAAGCCCAACGGGCCGTATAGGGCCCGGGGGCCGTACTTTTCCCACGTCTGCTTTAAAGGATACCGAGCCAGGCTTGAGCACCACAGAACGTCGCCGCTTCTCGGTATGCAACGACGCTCCCCCTCTGCTGCTGTTGCTGCTGCCCGCGTGTTGCGAGCAGCAAGGCCCAGGACTACCTTGCCCTGGCCAAAACGTACCTCGAGTGTGGCCTGCCCCACATGGCGCTCAAGTGCCTGCAGAACGCAAAGAGCTACCCCCTCTGCGGCAGGCTGTGCGAGCGTCTCGGCAAGGTGAGCCTCCGGCATCATCACCACCACCACCCCCCCCCCCTTACCATCTTTCATCCCACGCCTGTAAACGTTATTCATCATATTCTTGGTTCTTTTGGTAAAGTCACCACGTAGAAGGGAAACAATAAATGATAAAAATATAAAACAATAAAATTCTCACGACGTTTCGACTGCAATGCAAGCAATCGTCATCAGGTGTGAAAACCACAGCAAGAAAATTTGGAAAAAAATTATTGCTGTGGTTTTCACACCTGATGATGATTGCTTGTGTTGCAGTCGAAACGTCGTGAGAATTTTATTGTTTTATATTTTTACTATTTTATTTTTTCCCTTCTACGTGGTGACTTTACCGAAAGAACCAAGAATATGAATCCCTGCAGTCATGAAAGCTTTAAATCAAAAGTTATTCATCATCTTAAGTACGTCGCCCGTTATTATAAGCCACGACATTGGATCCTGCCACATTATTGATATCGCGACAATTGCCAAGCGACGCAGGAGGCACGTCCTGAAGGACGGCGTGGCTTTGTGTCACGTGCTCACCGAGTGTTGCCTATCCCGAGCTGCCTGGCACGAGCTGGAGCCTCGTTAATGATACAGGGCTAGGGGCCAAGTGGCCGGGTGGCTCAAAGAGTTCCCAAACGCTGCGATGGCCACCCCTGAGAAGAACCGGATTCGAATCCGGGCTGCAGCCACCTGTGAATAATGCGGGTTCTCAAGTGTTAGCGAGCCGATGGGTCGCCCAGTGACCGAACGATGACGTCGAAATGCGAGGACAGCAGCAGCAGCAGCAGCGCTGTCGGACTGCCTCGTGTTGACCCGGCGTTGACCTCGTGTTGACCTCGTGTTGACCTCGCGTGCTGCACGTGGTGTGCGAGTAGGTGCGAGAGGCAGTCGGGTGGTACATGAAGAGCTCGTGCTACGACGAGGCCGCGAGGCTCATTGAACGGTTTGTACTCCGCCCGTGCCCCGGGTTGCATTTCAATCGCGCGACTTTCATCTGCTCAACCAGGTTGCCCTCTTCGCATGTTAAAGTCGTACGACAACCCACCGTCGTCGTCGTCCTCGTGTGTCGCTGCGCGATCTGGTACGCTTCGATTTTGGCGCTGCATCAGTTGTTGTAACGGTTAGACAGTTCGTGAAGTTTCTGAGAGATTGTTTGGCGTGTTTTTACAGCTGGATGATTGAGAAACCACGGTTTGCGCATTATCGCCAAACAATCAGCGTCGTTATTTTTCACTCTTCTCTAAAAACTGACGAATATCCCCTTGCTTACCCTCAACTCCCCTTCCCCATCCATTCCCCATCTTTTACACGATCTCTCTTCCCAACTTCCCTACCCATTCATCACACTCATTCATCATCAACTACTGATTGTCACTTTCATCATCGTTTATTGCACTCATCATATTCACGGGCTACTCATCGCACCGTTCGATTTCCAACACGTAGGCTTTCACGACCAATATCGTTCATAATACAGGGGTTTTTTGGGGTTAAATTGCGTAAATATAAATGTGTCGTTAAACAGAACACGCCAATTCGTTACTAGTACAGCACACCGGTGGTGTGTTGGAGAGTAAATCCACATTTACAATCCAAGTGACGTTTCGCCATTAATTACAACTAGCATCATCAGGCGAAACAGCAGGATTTTTCCATAAATCTGGCTGTCGCCTGATGATGCTAGTTGTAATTGCTGGCGAAACATCGTAGTCAGATTGTAAATGAATGTTGTTTTGGATTTACTCTCCCAACACACCGGTGTGCTGTACTAGTAACCAATTGCCACGTTCCGTTCACGTGCCAAACATTACCAATTGGCTGTGTCAGGTGGTGGCCGGCTTAACGTGGACACGTTTATAATTAAGCGACCTAACCCAAAAAAACACTTGTATGTATCATTGCCAATTCTCCATTGGGCACCTTAGCGAAGGGGCTGTATGGAATCAAAACGTGATCGGCCATACGTTTAAAAGTGTTGAACGGCGTGGTGCCACCGTCACTCTGGACCCCCCCCCCGTGCCACGGTGCGGTGCGCCCAGGTGTGAGGCCGAGCAGAGCCCCGACGGAGGCCTCGCCCCCGTGGACTTCCCGTGGAAGTGGCGCGAGCTCCGCTTCGTGGCCGCCAGGCGTCACGTGGAGCGGGGCAACGAGGGCGCGATGATGAGCTCGCTGTCCCGCGTCGCCTTCGAGGAGCAGCTCGCCTTCCTCAGGATGAACGACTTTTTGGCCCAGGCCGTCGCCCTCCTCGAGCAGAGGGGCAGGGTCGAAGAAGCCGGGAAGATGCTTCGAGAACACGGGATGATTACCGACGCGTTGCGGCTCGCCAGGCCCGGGAGCCAATTCGCTGGCGAGTGCCTCCTGGCGAAGGCCCGTGCCGCGTTGCGGGCGTTGCGGGCACGCGCCAGCCGACGAGACGAGGCGGAGGAGGAGGAAGCTTTGCGCGAAATAAAAGCAGAACTCCAGAGCGTGAGGGAAACGTGCGAGAATAACAACTTTGTGAGCGGGAAGGCCGAAGCCTGCTACATGCTTGGGAAGTTGGAAAGCGACGAAGACCTCCTGCGTGAAGCAATCACGCTCTTTCTCGAGGCCGACGTGGTCGTGGGCGCTGCCGAAGCGACCGCGGCTTTGCTGGACGTCGAGGGCGGGGGGTCGCCGCACGTCGTCCCCATCATACTCGAGGTGCTGCAGCCCCTGCTGCGGCTCGTGGCGAGCTTCCTCGGCGGCGGCGGCGCGAGATCAGGGGAGGCCGCGGCTCATCGGGAGCAGTGGCTGGCGCAGAGCTGCGAGTTTTACGGCTTGAGCCGGAGCGAGGGGACCTGCAGGGTGTTGACGCAGGAGGGCTCCAGGTTCCTCGACGTCCCCGGCGGCCCGAGGCACGGCGACGGCGAGCCGCCGCGCGTGCCCACGCCCGAGGCGGACCGCGTCCTCGCACGGCACCTGCTGGGTCGCTGCGAGCGCCTCGCCCGGGCGGCGGAGTCCCGCGCGCGCCAGACGCCGGGGGTCTGCGGGCGCCACCCGACGGGAGGGGCGTGCCCGCTCCGAGATTGCCGCGGCGCGCACGGCGGCGCGGCCGGCGGGGCGGAATTGAAAAAGTTGGTGGCGAGCAAAGTTCACCTGGTGACGCTGTCCGGAATTCTCCTGGAAGCGATCCCGCAACTGGAGTCCCGGAGCCCCGAAGCGGCAAAATTTGTGGAGGCGCTCCTTCCCAAGCCAGAGCTGGCTGACTGCGAGGACCTCCTCGCCCTGCTGTTCCCCAGCCGTTTCCACCCGCGAGGGCTGTCGGAGAGCCCGGCGTCCTGCGGGGACATCCTGGCGCCGATACGGAGCAACCCTCACGTCGGCTCCGCGATGCGCGAGCTCGTGGCGCGGGAAGTCGCCTCCCGCGGCGAGGAGAGCCGGAGGGAATCGACCGACCTTTGGCTCGAGGCGTACCGCGCGGCGCGCGCCGTCAATTCTCCGACGGAGCCCGGCAGGCTCCTGCGCGCCGAAGAAGAAGAAGAAGAAGCGTTTCGCCGGCGCGTCGAGCGGAAGAGGCCGGGGCCGGGCGGCGCCGCCGGCGTGCTCGACCTGCCCAACGGACGCCTCGCCAGCTTTTTCAACCTCTTCGTGGAATCGGCGGAGAGGGCGTTCGCGCGGGGAGACGTGCTGGGCTCGATCCACGCCTTCTGCCGCTTCCGCAAGCTGATCGGGACGCGGCGGCAGCGTCGCGGCGGCGGCGGTGGCGGCGGCGGCCTCGCGCCCAGCGTGGCCAACGCGGCGGCGATGGCGGAGCTGCAGTTGGTGCTGGTCTGCGCGGTCCACGCGAGCGCGCGCCCCGACGTGAACACGGTCTGCCTGCCGCAGGGCTACCTCGCCGCGCTGAACCTGTGGAGCTGGATGCATCCGCCCAACCCGCGGGTGGGTGCGCCACGCGCGGACCGGGGGGGGCGCCTCGCGGATATTTACCTCCCGGACGTTTTTCCGTGAGGCTTTTCCAACGGAGGGTGAAAGTTAGTCGTGCGTCAACTCTGTCCGGCCGTCCGTCCGTCCGTCTCTCTGTAACGCGGGGGTTGCGGTGGCTCTCTCCTGCTGAGAATGATCCGACATGAACGGAATTTGATCGTGAGAAAACCGTCCCCGTTGATCGAAAAGTTTAAGCGCCCACGATGTGGCTATAACAGCCGGCACCAAGCAGATAGGCGCATGTGTGTGTATGTGTATGTGTGTACGTGTGTGTGTGTATGTGTGTGTGTGTATGTGTGTGTGTGTGGACGGAGTCTTGGCGTGTATTGAATCGTAATCGATTGTTGATCTGGCCAACTGCGTGTCATTAGAAACACCGCACCCGCCGCACACGGCCAAACAAATTGAACGTCGGGCGCGGCACGCAAACTTTTAAAGTTGCGGCTCACCGGTAAGCTGACGGACAATCCGCAACAACCAAATTCAGCAACCGCCTCCGAGCCCAAAACTCAACGAGGAGATTGGCCACGGCAACTCAGGCACAGAGTTGGCGACGCGTTTTGGTGCGATTGTATCATCGTACGGCTCTCGCAACGTGACCCACGCTGACGGAGCACGTGAGCGCGATGCTCCGGACGCTCGCTCTCTCACGCCGTTTAATTGTCACTCTGTGGCTCTTTCGGTAAAGTCCACGTGGTGGTTAGAAAATAAAATAAATTAAATCACGTTTCGTGCGCAACAACAACAACAGGCGTCCGTCAGCAGGTGGGACAACCACAGCAAGAAATAATTGCTGAAGTGGGCGAGAGGCCTGCCGTGACAAGAGGTTATATAGGTAAGAGAAGGGGGAGGAGCAAGGGGGGAGAGAGAGGGGGGGGTGAGTGGGCAGAGTTGGGAGTGGGAGGCTGGCGAAGCTGGAGATGCGGATATGAAGGCAACAACCATAAAGCAGTTAAGGTTTGGATACAAATTGAGCAATCATTGGAAGGATGTTATTAACCAGGTAAAAAACTTAACTGCTTCATGGTTGTTGCCTTCATATCCGCATCTCCAGCTTCCCCAGCCTCCCACTCCCAGCCCTGCCCACTTCCCCCCCGGTCTCAGGTCCTCTCTTCCCCTAGCGCTTCTCTCTCCTCCCCCCTCTCTTACCTATATGACCTCTTGTCACGGCAGACCTCTCGCCCACTTCAGCAATTCTTTCTTGCTGTGGTTGTCCCACCTGTTGTCGCGATTCGTTTTATTTCGTCTTATTTTCTACCTACCACGTGGGCTTTTACCGAAAGAATCAAGGAGTGTGGATTCCTGCAGCCACGAAAGCTTAAAATCAAGATTGTTTCATCGTTCCCCCCTTCAGGCGAAACATCACCGTGACGTCTTCGAGGCTATTAATGAGTTCGGCAGAGGCCAGCAGCAACCTTCCGGCCACGACAGAGTGCTGAGGCACGTCGACCACTTGGCCCTCATGGTGTGCGGCGAGCGCAACGAGTTCCTGCTCGACGCCTGCGGCGATGACCCCTGCGTGGAGTCGGGGGCAGCGGAGCGCCTGGTCGTGCTGTGCCTGGTCATGCTCGTTAACGTCCACATCCTGAGGAGGGCGAAGCTCCAGTCCCGCATCCGCGCGGCCGTCAGGAACGCCGGCGAGGGCCTTCCGCCCGAGAGGCGGGACAGGCTGCCGCCGCGTCTCCTGCGCTGCCTGGAAGCGGCCGACGCGGCCAAAGGACCCGGCGACGTGGCGGCTGTCCTGGACGCGCTTCTGCGGCAGAGGGATGGCGATCGTCTCTACGACTGCGTGTGGAGCTCGCGGAGGTGCGGCTTCTTCCTCCGCCGCGGGTCGTCGGCCTCCCGATTCCCCGAGCGATTTGAGCGCGACCCGGGGGAGCCGGGGATTTCCGCTTCGAGCCCGGGGCGGTTCCCGAACGGCGACGGCGGCGAGGAGAGGGGGGAGGAGGAGGAGGAGGACGAGGACGAGGAGCGGAGCGAGCTGCTCTTGCTGCGTCATCTGGCCGCGCGGCGGGAGACGGAGGAGCGGACGCGGCTGAAGGCTCGGCGCAGGTGGAGAGCGGCACGGCGGGCCCTGCAGTTTGCCGTGGCCCTGAGCGCCGGGCTGAGGGAGGAAGCCACGGGACAGACGGTCCTCAGACCCGCGCGGCTGACCCAGGGGCGCTGCGGCGTGTGCGGCGTGAGCTTCGCCGAGGAGCGGGACGCCGACGCCGACGCCGCCGCCGCCGCCGCCGGCGCGTCCGGCGTCTCGGCGAGCGGCCACTACGGGTCCCGGGGCCACGCGTCCGGGACGGAGCGGTATCACGCCTACGTCGTCGAGTTCCGTCGCCTGGTAGATCCGGCGACGCGGAAGGCGGCGGCGGGGCTCCGGCGGTCGGAAGGGCCGCGCCGCCGGGGGCGCGCCGGCGCGCGGTTGGAGATGCGTCGGGAGGAGCTGAGGGAGGCGATGAAGCGAGTGGAGCTGCTGGAGCGCGAGCAGCGCACCGGCGTGCTTTGGGATGGTAAGGGTCGCTGCTCCTCCTCGTCGCGTGCACGGCTATCGGGGGTTTAAATATCCGCTCGCCTTGATTTGTTTTACCAAGATGTCCTCCTCGGTTTCCTGCTCGCCGCGTCCGATCGGAATCTTAATTTAGACTGCAAGGAGGAATCCGGTGAGCTGTGAAGCTCTTTCCCGCGGATGTCCAGAATGGGGGGGGGGGGGGCTGGGTCAGCCAGTTACAACAGCAATCAATGCAATAAAAACCGATAGGAGTGCAACACTGAGAAGATGGTTAAGCAATTCACTAAATATAAATAAGTGATCATTTGTATTATTGGTTCTTTCGGTAAAGTCACCACATAGAAGGGAAACAATAAAAATATTTTTTAAAAAAATTCTCCCGACGTTTCGACTGCAACACAAGAAGCAATCATCATCAGGTGTGAAAACCACAGCAATAATTTTTTTTTTCAAATGTTCTTGCTGTGGTTTTCACACCTGACGATGATTGCTTGTGTTGCAGTTGAAACGTCGTGAGAATTTTATTGTTTTATATTTTTACTATTTTATTTTTTCCCTTCTATGTGGTGACTTTACCGAAAGAACCAAGAATATGAATTCCTGCAATCACGAAAGCTTTAAATCAAAAGTGATAATTTGTATTTGTATTTATCAAAGCTTGGGCAAAGTATTAAAAAAACACCAGCAAAAGACATCCAAAGTGCTGCTGCTAGGAGAAGCGAGCTTGGGGGGCTTGGGCAGGACGCGTCGTCAACGGACCGGGAGGAACGACGGTTACCCGATGGTCGACGCCGATAACGGAGCAAGCGGCGAAGGGACATTGCGTCCGAGAGAGAGAGAGAGGTCGCGTCCACCGGAGCGACGAGATCGAGATTGTTGCACCGCGGGATTGCGCGGGCGGTGGCAGTGGCCCCGGGAGGCCTTCACTCGGCGGTGGATTGATCACGGCGATCTTTTATTTTCCATTCGTACGGCTGCCGATATGGATGCAGAGCAACGTGCACAATTTGACGTGCATGGGGGGTCAAGCCGGACAATCGCGTCAGGAACACCGGGTGTATCGCTGTAACGATGTCTTCTGCGTATTTGTTGGATGATCGGGAATTGCGTCGTTACGTGTCCACAGTCGCATCCAGGAGAGTTTTTAATATTCCATTTCTGCATCAGGTATCTGCTTCTGCCCCCGCTCTGTGCGGATGCGGTTTATTAATTAATCGCATCCGCTGATGATGGATCTTGGAGAAGCGTCGCTTTGTAATCAAAACTGTATCCTGTCAGAGTGAAGGCTCCTAACTCCTTTTTAAAGAGATTACTTTGAACACCGTTTACTTGATTAACTCCCTAAACATAAATGCGATTTGCGGTCCCATCTTGTGGCAGATGGAACCTTACAGAGCAAATTAATCCGTGTGGTCGTCAATCCGAAGACGGTGAGAGCACCGCATCTTCACATCGGATCACGGACTCCTTGGTGCCGGGTCTCCAGTACCGCATCAGGGCAACACCAAACCCGCGATGCCACTCAGACCCGGTCGCGGTGCCTCGTGATGGGGCGCCTCGGTGGCTAGGAGATGTGAACTACCTCGCCCGGCATACAGGAGGTCGCGGGTTACATCCCGACCCTGACGCCTCTCGGCAATCCCCTCCGCTTATGCGAACGCAACCTTAGAGGCCTCGGATTGACCGAGCGGGCCATCGCGCGCGGCTCTGCCTCCGCGGAGGAGGCTTGCAATGATGAGGCCTTAGAGGTCGGCGCAAGCACCTTGAGGTGGCGGTTCACGCGGGGAGAGGAGAGGAAGCGCCAACCAGGATTTGAACTCGCAGCCATCGCGAGCCTCCCCCCCCTCTCTCCAACACTGAGCCACACGGCCGGTTTGCCACGGTGCGCAGCAGGGTGACGTGCAATTGTTAACGCGACCTCTACCGGCGCTTTCTCAGCGCTGTGAAGGAGGGCCGTTGCCTGAAACGTCGCGTTACGTAGATACGTTTTGAGGCCGTGACTAACGCGAGGTTTTTCTTTGTTAGGCTGTGCTCTGCGCAGCATCGCCAAATAATTCGTCTCGTTCCGGTGCATTGGTGGTTTGTCGCGATGGGAAAACGGCGTTCCGGGCTTCCAGGCTCCGCGGAGGACGATTCCACGAGCATCCCTGATGATCCCCCGCCTGGGCGTGTTTGCGTGTTGGCGTGCGTGTCGGGAATTTCACCATGCAGTCGGCGAGAAGCTGCGATCGGCGGTGGAGCATTTGGACAGGTGCACCACGGAGCTGGAGTCGATCGTGGCCCGCGGAGCGGCCGACGCAGGTTTGTCGCTCGATTTTACCCCGAGGTCGTTTTTTTAATCATCCGGTCGGAGTGACGAGCTCACGGCGGTCAACTCTCTCTCTCTGTCTGCTGCTGGAGTCGGCCAAGTCAGCTCGCGTGAACCGGTTTTGCCGTACGGGGGGGCGTTTCTCCTTTCACCCGTACCCCTCGTGGACAAAGATGGCCAACGCGCGACCGTGTACGACCCATTGAGTCCACATTCCTCGCTCCGCCGTCTCGTGTTCGGCCGCCCCGCGGGGGCGTCCGCGTCGGATTTTGAGTGCGCGGCGGAGGCGGCCGGTGGAGGAGCGGGGCCCCCCGTGCTCGGCGGCGCGTCGATCGGCGGGCCCTGCGTTGTTGGCGGGACGCGCTCTGTGGTTTTGCCCGTTGCGGGCGGTTGACCGGGCCCTGGTGGTGTTCATCAGACGAGGTGCATGAGGATGAAGGAGAGCCAGAGGGGGCGGCGACCTTCAAGGAGCTCGACCCGCTGCACAAGACGGAGCGCAGGCCGGGGCCGCGGCGACGCCGAGGAGTCCCGGCTCCGGCACTCGGGCTTTGAACGGGGACTCCGCCCCTGCTACACACACACACACACACCACCAGATCTACACACATTCACTAACCCCAGCTACACACACACACACACCACCAGATCTACACACATTCACTAACCCCTGCTACACACACACCACCAGATCTACACACATTCACTAACCCCTGCTACACACACACACACACCATCCCCAGATCTACACACATTCACTAACCCCAGCTACACACACACACACCACCAGATCTACACACATTCACTAACCCCAGCTACACACACACACACACACCACCAGATCTACACACATTCACTAACCCCTGCTACACACACACCATCCCCAGATCTACACACATTCACTAACCCCAGCTACACACACACACACCACCAGATCTACACACATTCACTAGCCCCAGCTACACACACACACACACCATCCCCAGATCTACACACATTCACTAGCCCCAGCTACACACACACACACCACCAGATCTACACACATTCACTAGCCCCAGCTACACACACACACACCACCAGATCTACACACATTCACTAACCCCTGCTACACACACACCACCAGATCTACACACATTCACTAACCCCTGCTACACACACACACACACCATCCCCAGATCTACACACATTCACTAACCCCAGCTACACACACACACACCACCAGATCTACACACATTCACTATCCCCAGCTACACACACACACACTACCAGATCTACACACATTCACTAACCCCTGCTACACACACACACCACCAGATCTACACACATTCACTAACCCCAGCTACACACACACACACCACCAGATCTACACACATTCACTAACCCCTGCTACACACACACAGCATCCCCAGATCTACACACATTCACTAACCCCAGCTACACACACACACACCATTCCCAGATCTACACACATTCACTAACCCCAGCTACACACACACCATCCCCAGATCTACACACATTCACTATCCCCAAGCTCCGGCACTCAGGCTTTGAACGGGGACTCCGCCCCTGCTACACACACACACACACACCACCAGATCTACACACATTCACTAACCCCAGCTACACACACACACCACCCCCAGATCTACACACATTCACTAGCCCCAGCTACACACACACACCATCCCCAGATCTACACACATTCACTAACCCCAGCTACACACACACACACCATCCCCAGATCTACACACATTCACTAACCCCTGCTACACACACACACACCATCCCCAGATCTACACACATTCACTAACTCCTGCTACACACACACACACACCATCCCCAGATCTACACACATTCACTAACCCCAGCTACACACACACACACCATCCCCAGATCTACACACATTCACTATCCCCAGCTACACACACACACCATCCCCAGATCTACACACATTCACTAACCCCAGCTACACACACACACACACCACCCACAGATCTACACACATTCACTAGCCCCAGCTACACACACACACCATCCCCAGATCTACACACATTCACTAACCCCAGCTACACACACACACACACCATCCCCAGATCTACACACATTCACTAACCCCTGCTACACACACACACCATCCCCAGATCTACACACATTCACTAACCCCAGCTACACACACGCCATCCCCAGATCTACACACATTCACTAATCCCAGCTACACACACACACCATCCCCAGATCTACACACATTCACTAACCCCAGCTACACACACACACACCATCCCCAGATCTACACACATTCACTAGCCCCAGCTACACACACACAAACACCATCCCCAGATCTACACACATTCACTATCCCCAGCTACACACACACACACACCATCCCCAGATCTACACACATTCACTATCCCCAGCTACACACACACACACACCATCCCCAGATCTACACACATTCACTAACCCCAGCTACACACACACACAATCCCCAGATCTACACACATTCACTATCCCCTGCTACACACACACACCATCCCCAGATCTACACACATTCACTATCCCCAGCTACACACACACACACACCATCCCCAGATCTACACACATTCACTAACCCCAGCTACACACACACACCATCCCCAGATCTACACACATTCACTATCCCCAGCTACACACACACACCATCCCCAGCGCAACACACACACACACCATCTTCCGGACCAGGCAATGTGCGTGGATTCCACGTGCCTGCAACATTTCACATTTGAATACAAATTAGTTTGTGTTAGTACGTTTTGAAGGGTTTGTCTGTTACCTTAATATTTACCAACAGGCAACTAGTTCCTATGCCAATTTAAAGCTGTTCTTTATAACATTTTGCATTTCAAGGCCACGGTTGGTACGGACCAATGCATTTGGCTTTTGTTATTCAGGCTAACGGAGAAAAACGTGCACGGTGCATCTCCTTCGTGTCGCGGTGCAGTGATCAACGAGCGCTCCACTCTCCTCCACGGCGACACCATCACGCTCCACTCTCTACAGTGACACCCTCACGCTCCACTCTCTACAGCGACACCATCACGCTCCACTCTCCTCCATGGCGACACCATCACGCTCCACTCTCTACAGTGACACCATCACGCTCCACTCTCTACAGTGACACCCTCACGCTCCACTCTCTACAGCGACACCATCACGCTCCACTCTCCTCCATGGCGACACCATCACGCTCCACTCTCTACAGTGACACCATCACGCTCCACTCTCTACAGTGACACCCTCACGCTCCACTCTCTACAGCGACACCACCACGCTCCACTCTCTACAGCGACACCATCACGCTCCACTCTCTACAGCGACACCATCACGCTCCACTCTCTACAGCGACATCATCACGCTCCACTCTCCTCCACGGCGACACCATCACGCTCCACTCTCTACAGCGACACCATCACGCTCCACTCTTTACAGTAACACCATCACGCTCCACTCTCTACAGCGACACCCTCACGCTCCACTCTCTACAGCGACACCATCACGCTCCACTCTCTACAGCGACACGCTCCACTCTCTACAGCGACACCATCATGCTCCACTCCCTACAGCGACACCATCACTCTCCACTCTCTACAGCGACACCATCACGCTCCACTCTCTACAGTGACACCATCACGCTCCACTCTCTACAGCGACACCATCACGCTCCACTCTCTACAGTGACACCATCACGCTCCACTCTCTACAGTGACACCATCACGCTCCACTCTCTACAGTGACACCATCACGCTCCACTCTCTACAGTGACACCCTCACGCTCCACTCTCTACAGCGACACCATCACGCTCCACTCTCCTCCACGGCGACACCATCACGCTCCACTCTCTACAGTGACACCCTCACGCTCCACTCTCTACAGTGACACCATCACGCTCCACTCTCTACAGTGACACCATCACGCTCCACTCTCTACAGCGACACCATCACGCTCCACTCTCTACAGCGACACCCTCACGCCCCACTCTCTACAGCGACACCATCATGCTCCACTCTCTACAGTGACACCATCACTCTCCACTCTCTACAGTGACACCATCACGCTCCACTCCCTACAGCGACACCATCACGCTCCACTCTCTACAGCGACACCATCACGCTCCACTCTCTACAGTGACACCATCACGCTCCACTCTCTACAGTGACACCATCACGCTCCACTCTCTACAGTGACACCATCACGCTCCACTCTCTACAGTGACACCCTCACGCTCCACTCTCTACAGTGACACCATCACGCTCCACTCTCTACAGTGACACCATCACGCTCCACTCTCTACAGTGACACCCTCACGCTCCACTCTCTACAGCGACACCATCACGCTCCACTCTCCTCCACGGCGACACCATCACGCTCCACTCTCTACAGTGACACCATCACGCTCCACTCTCTACAGCGACACCCTCACGCTCCACTCTCTACAGCGACACCATCATGCTCCACTCTCTACAGTGACACCATCACTCTCCACTCTCTACAGTGACACCATCACGCTCCACTCCCTACAGCGACACCATCACGCTCCACTCTCTACAGCGACACCATCACGCTCCACTCTCTACAGTGACACCATCACGCTCCACTCTCTACAGTGACACCATCACGCTCCACTCTCTACAGTGACACCATCACGCTCCACTCTCTACAGTGACACCCTCACGCTCCACTCTCTACAGTGACACCATCACGCTCCACTCTCTACAGTGACACCATCACGCTCCACTCTCTACAGTGACACCCTCACGCTCCACTCTCTACAGCGACACCATCACGCTCCACTCTCCTCCACGGCGACACCATCACGCTCCACTCTCTACAGTGACACCATCACGAGCCGAGCTCGCAGTGCCGGAGAGACCGCCGCGTGACATGCACAACTTCGTTTTTTCACGCAGCTACCCAGAATGCCGAGCAGGCCGCGTCCCGCACGTGCTTCTCTTGCCGCTAAACTGAATCGTAGTTTTGTGGACCGTGCCTGGGCCTGTGTCCAGGTCATCATTGACCAAAAGTCGGCGTGATGGACGTGAATGTAGTTTGTTTGTAATAGTTTACGTGGGGTTTAACTAGTTTTGTGTAACCACCGAACGCGTTCATTTTACGTAGCAGGCGCTTCCTGCGATTGACAGAATGACAGCAACGAAAGAACACGGTAGATCATTTAGAAATTCATCTTCACGCATGGGATTCGCATCCCAGATTTCTTCCGCTGTACACGTTAATTTACTTCTCTAACATCTTAAATGGATTTTGTTAGCTGTCAACGCGACGAATATAAATTCGGCATTCCGTTTTGGTAACACTTTTTTGCATCTTGTCTGTATTGTTCTGAAACAAGATGAGTAGCCTTTTATTTACAATAGCAATGTAGACACGTGAATGATGTCATGCCAAAATTGTAATTGTTTTACATTAAAAAGATAATCAGACGATTAAAAGGTCCAATTCATTTTCGATTGTGGTCAACATTCCACCACTTTGTACAGGAATGACGGCCGCATTTGCAATTGAACATCGAACCACTCTGTCTCTAAACTCTTTGGTTCTATTGGGTAAAGTCACGTAGGTAAAAAATAAAATAACAAAAATCACGACGTTTCGGCCACAACACAAGCGGCCTTCATCAGGTGAAGGGACGAGACTGCTTGTGTTGTGGCCGAAACGTCGTGATTTTTGTTATTTTATTTTTGTTACCTATGTGACTTTACCCAATAGAACCAAAGAGTGTGGATCCTTGCAGTCACGAAAGCTTTAAATCTAGAACACTCCAGTGTCTCTACTCACTCCCGCAGACTGAGGGTGGCCCACAGCGGCCGGGGTGAAAGGGCGCAGTGCTACGGTGCCCCTGGGCACTGAGGAGTTGCTCCCGTGCAGTCTTGTCGTGGTGGTGGTGGTTCACGCTGTCAGGTGGGGGTGGGGGTGCCAGGGACATTTTTTTAATCATCATCAGAAAACTTCGGAGCAACAAAAAAAATCGCGTTGCTCAAATCGGTGCAGACGGGTTGACAGAAGAGGCCGCAGTCGCACGTGAAATACGGCGACTGATAAATGATCGCGATGATTGCGATCACGATCTTTGCGTTGGCCGCTGCTGCTGTTTGATGATGATGACGACGATGGTGAGATAGAAATAAAGCGTCGGCTTGATTTAAACAAAGTTTACTCGCCACTTCTTTGTTCCGCCTTTGTTAGTGTAGGGGGTGAAGTGCTCCTGTTACTGCCGCCGCCTCGCTGATGGATTGAGCAGCAAGGCGATTTGTGCCTGAGAACATTTCACGAGGACATGCAGCGAGCACTGACCGCGATCATCCGCGGGGTTCGCTCGAGAATGCCGCTGACCCCATAACATTGATTAGCCCAGTGACCTTTTTTACGGGCCACGTCCTGCAGTTGAGAATCCGAAAATCTAAATTGGTCCAAAGTTTGCTGCTGAAAAAACATCGGTTCACAAAGCCCTTCGGCCATTGCACCTACAAGGCGTCTACTTGATTTACATTGTCAAATAGAGCCTTTAAATTTTGATTTAAAGCTTTCGTGACTGAAGGGATTCATATTCTTGGTCTTTCGGTAAAGTCTCGTAGAAGTTTCCCTTATACGTGACTTTACCGAAAGAACCAAGAATATAAATAGATCCTTGTTTATTATGTGATGAAAAGCTTTGAGTTGTGATTGGAGGGATCTCTGATCAATTCCTGGAGAAACGATGGAGGGCCTGGATTTCGTTTTTTTTTCTATCTGCGAGGGGCCACTGATTGACACAACAGACACTGCTTTAGAGTTGCTCCAGATCTGCCACCAAATGAATTGCTGTCTCTGCAACACGTGTTCATTTCACTGATTGACGTTGGAGAAACTGTCTCCTTTATCTCCCCTTTGCATACAGCAGAGTAAAACCTTGGATTGCGAGTAACTTGGTCTGCAAGACGAGCAAAAATTTTAAGTAAATAATTTGATAAACGAGCGAGGTCTTGCAATACGAGCAGTACGTACAGTACACGCTTTGTCTGCGGAGCGTCACGTGATCACAACTGATATACGAGTGCTTTGATATACGAGTATATGTATATTTTATTGATGGATTACAAACACGTTTCCGGAACGAATTATGCTCGCAATCCAAGGTTTTACTGCATGTATATTTTATTGGTGTAAATTTAGATGTCAACCAAGCACAGGGTGAGCAAGTGGGTTTAGGAAAGGTTTCTCTACAATCCACCACGTGCATACAAACAACCAATCAGATCCTGTAAAAAAACTAATACCAATACAATTATACCTGGCCGTTCTAAACTTATGAAAATGCAGTTGACTTGGCAGGAAACTGACAGCATATACGCTCTAAAGAAACCAAGCCCTGCATATATAATAAGTTTACAGAGATTGCGCGTAAAGAGTTAAATAGATGTTGGATGCGAGCGTCGACCGAGAAGACCCGTAGCGTTATCCGTGGGTACAAAGCGGTCACCCCAGATTCCAGCCACGCCACGCTCGCACGGCCCCGGACCAAGCGCTCGGCCGGCGCGCCTCTCCGCGTGGGGGTTCCGTGGCATCCCCTCCGTGTTTCGCGGGCTGTAGTTGCTACCCGATTTGGTGTCGAGTTACCCCGACAGTCGGTATCCCGTGGACGGAACGGCACTCATTTAACACGCAAAGCGCTTTGCCACGAATTAGCCGCAGTAACCTCGCTGGTCTCGTCAAAGAGCAAAAAACCACCGTCACGCAAACTCCGGTGGTCATCCTCACATCAGCGGCTTCTGGCGGGCCCTTGCGCCGTCTGGAACGCTCTGACTTCCGATAAGCCACCGGAATTATGCACTTTTAAAAATAATTGCCCAACGTGCATTACTTTTACACCTGGCGCACATTATAACATTGCAAATACATCCATCATGTAAACACAATACCTAACAAACCTTTGCCTGTGCTCGCAGAAGGTATCCACTGGTCTTTTTAAACAATTCTAGTTAAAGATAAGCGGGGAATTTACAGGCAAGCGGTAGATGCGGCCCGATTTGGTGTCGAGGTACCCCAACAGTCGGTGTCCTGTGGACGGAACGGCACTCATTGACACACAAAAAGCGATTGCCACAGCGCCGCTGCCATGAGCCCATCTCTCATGAAACAAGAACCGGAAGAAAATGACAACTTCGCTACGTGGCCCGGAGTGATGGTGGAGTGTGAAGAGGAGATAACGGTGGAGCGTGAAGGTCAGGGTTCGACTCCAGGTGGCGACCTCCTGGTGGATGTAGTCGCCGTAAAGCAGGAGGATGAGAACTGAGACTGTCGCTTGTGATCGCCCGGTCAACTTCTGAAAAAGCGGTCATTTAGCTCGGTCGGCATTACCGGGAAAAATTAAAGATTTGTTCGTCTAGTAAACTGGAAAGGGAATTTGGCCACATTCTACGGATCCGTTTGGGCCGCCGTTTTTTTATGGGGGGTGGGGGGAAGTTATTGATCACGTAAATATATTCCCTTAATTTAGAGGCATCCATATAGTTAATTTGTTCTGAAAGGCGGCCTTAGAAAAGTAAACATTGAACAAAATAGTATCATTGCACGCGTCTCCATAACGAGCGTGTAATGACTCTTGATTTTAAGCTTTCGTGACTGCAGGAATCCATGCCGTCTGGTTCTTTCGGCAACGTCGTCGCACAGCAGGTAAGAACAAGACGCTTGCTCGTGTTGCGATGGAAACGTCACGTGATCTATTATTGTGTTTCTACCCACCGTGCGACTTCACCGTGAGAACCACGGCGTGGAGCTGGTGCTGAAAGCGCCAACAACGCCGGCGAACGTGTCGCTGTATTTTCAATACTGAGAGCAAGTAACGCAATTATTATTATTATTACTGTAACCAGTTCTAACGTGTAAAATGCACGCGTAGAATTGCGCCAGTGGGAATTGAAATGCGCGCAAATGTTACGCTGATACATTTTGCGTACTTGGGCAAAATGTAATTCAATGCAGACAATGCAAATGCGACAAATAGATTATTGCATTGTCAAAATTCCAGGGAGTTGGGGTTTGGTAAGGGTGAAACTCTGCAACATCGTTTTTACCGGTAATTTTCCCCACTGTAAAAACCTTTGGCGGTTGCACAATTAATTGTATAGATTTACACTTTGCAACAAATGGGGCACGTTTAAATTCAAGGAGCTACGTTCACACAATTAACTAGACCAACCTCATCCACATTGCTCCTCACAAAAGTGTCATATATACATGAACCAGAAGCTATATATACATGAACCAGAAGCCATATATACATGAACCAGAAGCCATATATACATGAACCAGAAGCCATATATACAAGAACATAGTACTGAACTGCCACCGTACATCGTCAGCGTACTTACCAGACATACGTGAGCAATGTTTTTAATCAAGTGATATCTCCTTCCTACGACGATATATTAATATTTTTTTTTAAAATAAATACACATCATGTACAAACATGCCAATGGCCTGTAACTTTGTTGGCGCCAACATGCTTTTTCTCGTTGCCCCACTAGCAGCGCGAGTAGCCCAAATGTTGTTGTGGGTGAGTCCAGCCACGGTGTTCACCACGGGCCAGCTTCGTGCAAGCGGCAAAACAGCGGCACGTTTCAGACGACGGGATTAGAGCGCTACCCAATTGAGTTTGGGGGGCTTCCTCCGATGTTGGAAAGTCAAGTTCAGGGGCCGTCCATAAATGACGTCACGCACCTATGGGGGGGGGGAGGGGGGTCAGACATTTGTGACGATGTGTGACGAGGTGGAGGGAGGAGGGGGGTTTGAGAAATGTGACGTCACGTAAAAATGCGCAACTTTAAATAAACGTAATTAAATAGAATTGTCACAGCTACTTTTGATTCATTTTCATTATTCACTATTTGATTATTTAAATTGACTAAGGCCACCTTTTATTTCTTCCACGAAGGAGCATTTTGCTTCTCCATGGGAGAATGGGTGAGTGGGTCGTTGAGTGAGTGGGTGGTTGAGTGGGTGGGTGAGTGGATGGGTGAGTGGGTGAGTGGTTGAGTGAGTGGATGGGTGAGTGGGTGGTTTAGTGGATGGGTGAGTGAGTGGTTGAGTGGGTGGTTGAGTGAGTGGGTGGGTGAGTGGTTGAGTGGATGGGTGAGTGAGTGAATGGGTGAGTGGGTGGGTGGTTGAGTGAGTGGGTGGTTGAGTGAGTGGGTGGTTGAGTGGGTGGGTGGATGAGTGGGTGGATGAGTGGGTGGGTGAGTGGGTGAGTGAGTAGTGGGTGGGTGGGCTAAGTGAGTGGGTGAGGTGAGTGGGTGGGTGAGTGAGTGGGTGAGTGAGTGGGTGGGTGAGTGAGTGAGTAGTGGGTGGGTGGGGTAAGTGGGTGTGTGAGGTGAGTGAGTGAGTGGGTGAGTAGTGGGTGGGTGAGGTGAGTGGGTAGGTGAGTGAGTGGGTGGGTGAGTGAGTGGGTGGTTGAGTGAGTGAGTTGCTTCTCTATGGGAGAATGTTGAAGCAAACAATCTCGAGTTGAAGCGTTCGTGACTACAGGAATCCACACTCTTTCGTTCTGTCGGTAAAGTCGTCTCGTTGGTAGGCAGACCATAAAATAATTAAATACGCACTGCAATGACAATAGTTTAAAGTGATTTGCCGCGTGTTTTATTTTCAAAATGAAAATATGGTTTAGGGGGGGAGGGGCAGAGCTTTGTGACGTCATATTTGAAAGGGGGGTCTGACTTTTTGTGACGCCGTGTGACGAGGAGGGGGGGGGGGGTCAAAAATCGGCCAAATCGTGTGACGTCATTTATGGACGTGCCCCCCTTTATATCCCTCCGTACCGGTGTCATCGCTGCTCACGACTCTGTGTGGCGAGCAGATAACGTCGGGGCAAGAGGACGGTAACGTTGTTCAAACTACACGCCACGGGCCCGGCACCATGCGGTGTGACATGCCCCCATGTCACGACACAATTATTTAACGTTCTTACAATAACACGTCCGGCATTGTGTATGCATGTATTTACTTAAATTGTGATTCGCAGCCGACAAAAAATTTCCCAAAAAGTTTTCCTTTTTTAATGAAATACTATTAATCAAAATAAGCAATAGGTCGATTAATTAACAAAAAAAATCTGTTTGTCAAGAAATGTCAACATGCAAATTCGTACAAATTCGTACTGAGGTTTTACATTTGCCAGAAATTGTTAAAAGCTCAGTACGTCAAGCTCACCATACTCACGTCTTCAGCATCATAATTGGTGACCTATGGTGCGTGGTAGTCCGTGACCTTTAGATTACAAACGCAAATATTCCTCACCTGGGTCCTTACAAAACTCGGTAGACACCTACCCGCGGAGATCATCGATAGAGCATCAGGTTTTTAAAAATCTTTATAAATATTCTCCACACGTAGACGGAAGAATGTGCATTTACACGTCAATATTCCCCACATGCGGGGGTTTGCGTTTTAGCAACTGCATAAAAAGTGTTGTGCTGCACTATGCTCCTGCGTCTATGCTCCCTGCCTTCACCAACATTCGCTGAACAGCGTTGAAGTAAAGTGAAATAAGCCCCCACGACCCTGAATGCCATGAGGAGACCCTCATCCATCACTGGATTGAAACAAGGGCGGAACAAGCGCATGCTGAGCCTGCCCACGTGCGTAATCCGCGTTTCAGGTCTACGGACAAATAGATGACGATATTGTTTTAGGCTGGGAACTTCGCATACTGTATATTATATTTTCTAAGTGATTTTAAGTCCATTCCAATCAGGCCAAGCGATTCTAAAATGTTTTTTTTCACAGTAGCCAAACCCCGGTGTAGTTAATAAGAGTTAAAGCGAACTCCATGGACAATTGGCATTCAGTGGACCATGTAAGCCCCACCTGATGTGTGCACTCTGGACAACGTGGATCGATACTCTTTGGTTCTATTGGTAAAGTCACGTAGGTAAAAAATAAAATACCAAAAATCACGACGTTTCGGCCACAACACAAGCGGCCTTCATCAGGTGAAGGGACGAGACTGTCTGGAGGACAGCGCTGGAGTGAAAAAAGCCACGCTCAGATCACGACCTTTAAGCTGTGTGAGAAGAAAACAAAGTGCCTTGACAAAGGAATTAGCATATAATTTAGCATTGAAATGGCTCATTGAAATAGCTAAGTTAAAGTATACACATCCGCAGAGGCACCCCTTGACAAAGGAATTAGCATAGAATTTAGCATTGAAATAGCTGAGTGATTAGCTTGTAACTATTCACAGAAATAGCTATGTTAAAGTCAGAGCATATACATTCACCGAGGCACCTAGTACTAATCAAACAGGAGAATTTAGCGAAACACAACCACGCTCAGACCGCGGACCTTTAAACTGTGTGCGAGCAAACAAGGTGTCCTGACAAAGAAATTAGCATAAAAATTAGCATTTGATTGGCCGATTTTAGAAAAGAGGTGGTGTACGTGCCGGTGGACTTGCCGTTTGGCGCGGGGGGGGGGGGGGGGGGTTTACCTATTGATGGCGTGAAAAGGGAATTTATAAGAGCTGCGAAAGTTTGGGGTACCACTACTTGAAAAATATACTGTACCATTGAAGTAGTTTAATGTGGGTGGACTTAACGTGGATCGACTTAGCGTACACTGCGTGCAAGCTTTCCATTTCCCCCTCCCTCCACGATAGACTTTGCATCTTTTGTTGCCAGAAAAGAAGGGGAAAACCTCTTCTCATACCTAATACTAAACTTTACAACGAAATTAAACTGAAGTGAAGGCTCTTGAATGTTTTTTTTCTTGAACTACTTAGGACCAACTTGGTGTTGTTGTCTCTGTTTCCGCATCAATGTGGAAGATTGAGTTGAGCAGACTGTTTTGTCTAATCCATGCAACGTTCAACCAACATTTTGCAAGTCACAACACAACTATGTCGGCTTCTTCCTTCACACTGGTCAGCATTCAAATTCCTTCCCATCATCACGTTTACCCCAGCACTCATGGAGTGTTTTATCAAATGATGCCTCGGGACATTTGTCCAATTTTTTTTAAACTTAGTTCCCTTGCTTATGAGAAACAAAACCATTACACAGAGACTACCATTGCACTACACAGAGGGTTGATACTCAAACATCTGTATAGATAGTAGGTCACGAACCTACTTAATGTACTTCCATTAACTCGGTGTCTCCATAGCCCAACAGACGGGGTGTTTAGCATGCAGGGCGATGTCTCATCTACTATCCCTGCATTATTAAGAGTGTCCTTAATATACGATTAATATTCATGTTCTTGGTTCTTTGGGTAAAGTCACGTAGAAGGGAAACAATAAAATGAAAATTTTCCCGCTGTGGTTTTTCACGCTTGATGCTGATTGCTTGTGGTTGCAGTCGAAACGTCGTGAGAATTTTGTTGTTTTATATTTTTTATTGTTTCCCTTCTACGTGGCGACTTTACCGAAAGAACCAACAATATGAACCCCTGCAGTTACGAAAGCTTTAAATAAAAATATATTAATATTCATTAATTATTAACAAGCAAACTACATTTGTGTTTTTTTTCTTAAATGCATTCCGTTTTAACTTGTAACAAATATTTTTTTTTTATGTATTGACAAATTATAGGTTTGCATTCCACTGTGTGGTGCAATTATTAAACATTCTAACAATAACATACCCAGCATTGTGTATACATATATTTAAAATGTGATTCACAGCAAAAAAAAATAGTATGCTTTTTAACGAAATACTATTAACCCAAATAAGCAATAGGTCGATTAATTAAAAAAAAAGATCTGTTTGTAAATAAATGTCAACATGCTAAATAAGTAAATGAAATAAGCATAGGAATAAATGCTTATCTTAACATACTTATTACACACGTTCATTTGAAATGTTATGCAGGAGATAAAATCACCGAAGTTGACCAACATAGCAGAGCAATCCGTTCAGACTGGTAGTGAGTGGCAAGTCTACACAACGATGGTTTTTTATGGTAAATCGTCCAAAGAAATGTAACTGAAACCAACACACCAGCATAACACAATGCCCCCCCAAGCATTTTTCTTGACGATTGGCCATTCCCCTGGGCATGCAGCCAGTGGTGTGGGCTTAGTTCATTTCATAGTTAGTTCATTTATTAGGTATAGCCCTGTGAGCCATTCGGCTCTTGAATCGGGTGCAACCGCAACAAACAAAAACATGAACAAGAAAACATCTTAAAGTGATTTTGTGACTGTGCAAACAGAAAATACAGGAACAAAATATCAAAATATTCCTGAAATAGCACCGTACACCAACGCTGTGTGCAAAAAATCCCAGTGGGATGCAAGTCAAATAACAACAACCACAAGAAAACTAAGATTAAAGCCATCAGTCTAACTCTGTACTACAATAAACAAAAACATGCCAAAACAAAAAAAACTTTTCGAAATCACCAAAATAAAAGCCAAAAATCCAATGTAACAGTGATCATAGGGACTGTGACCGAATTTTTAACAATGAACTACGTAAATAAATTATAACACCAAAATCTAGAGCCATATTTTAGGCCACTGAATAGCAGTGGCAGCTAGGGTTTGATTACAGCACCGAGGCTCACCTGTGGTGCAACTTCGCCCTGAGAGGTGCGTGACAGGACCAAGTCTGGATCGTGACTCTGGCTCGACTCGTTGTTTAGCCGTGGCTTGGGGCGAGGAAGGAGATGGTATAGTTATCTCTTGAACGGGGGTCACACCCCTCAAAACTGTACCACCAACAGCCTCATCCCACGCGCACGTGCAGCCACGGGCCACCAATCGCTTCTGCGAACCATTTACTAAAAACCACATGGGATAAAAACCACGTGCTTCATACAGTACACAAGGCAGTGACATATTACCGTGTTAGAGTACTCGAAGGCACCAAATTCGTTATGCGCCGTTTCTGCATGATCCAGAAGCCATATATACATGAACCAGAAGCCATATATACATGAACCAGAAGCCATATATACATGAACCAGAAGCCATATATACATGAACCAGAAGCCAAATATACATGAACCAGAAGCCATATATACATGAACCAGAAGCCTTATATACATGAACCAGAAGCCATAAATACATGAACCAGAAGCCATATATACGTGATCCAGAAGCCATATATACATGAACCAGAAGCCATATAAACATGAACCAGAAGCCATCTAGACATGAACCAGAAGCCATATATACATGAACCAGAAGCCATATATACATGAACCAGAAGCCATATAGACATGAACCAGAAGCCATATAGACATGAACCAGAAGCCATATAAACATGAACCAGAAGCCATATACACATGAACCAGAAGCCATATATACATGAACCAGAAGCCATATATACATGAACCAGAAGCCATATAGACATGAACCAGAAGCCATATAGATATGAACCAGAAGCCATATAGACATGAACCAGAAGCCATATATACATGAACCAGAAGCCATATATACATGAACCAGAAGCCATATATACATGAACCAGAAGCCATATATACATGAACCAGAAGCCATATATATACATGAACCAGAAGCCATATATATACATGAACCAGAAGCCATATATACATGAACCAGAAGCCATATATACATGATCCAGAAGCCATATATACATGAACCAGAAGCCATATATACATGAACCAGAAGCCATATATACATGAACCAGAAGCCATATATACATGAACCAGAAGCCATATATACATGAACCAGAAGCCATATATACAAGAACATAGTACTGAACTGCCACCGTACATCGTCAGCGTACTTACCAGACATACGTGAGCAATGTTTTTAATCAAGTGATATCTCCTTCCTACGACGATATATTAATATTTTTTTTTAAAAATAAATACACATCATGTACAAACATGCCAATGGCCTGTAACTTTGTTGGCGCCAACATGCTTTTTCTCGTTGCCCCACTAGCAGCGCGAGTAGCCCAAATGTTGTTGTGGGTGAGTCCAGCCACGGTGTTCACCACGGGCCAGCTTCGTGCAAGCGGCAAAACAGCGGCACGTTTCAGACGACGGGATTAGAGCGCTACCCAATTGAGTTTGGGGGGCTTCCTCCGATGTTGGAAAGTCAAGTTCAGGGGCCGTCCATAAATTACGTCACGCACCTATGGGGGGGGGGGGGGAGGGGGGTCAGACATTTGTGACGATGTGTGACGAGGTGGCGGGAGGAGGGGGGTTTGAGAAATGTGACGTCACGTAAAAATGCGCAACTTTAAATAAACGTAATTAAATATAATTGTCACAGGGGCGGTGCCGAGGGGTGCCGGGGGGTAGGTCCAGGGGCGGTGCCGAGGGGTGCCGAGGGGTGGGTCCAGGGGCGGTGCCGAGGGGTGCCGAGGGGTGGGTCCAGGGGCGGTGCCGAGGGGTGCCGAGGGGTGGGTCCAGGGGCGGTGTCGAGGGGTGCCGAGGGGTGGGTCCAGGGGTGGTGCCGAGGGGTGCCGAGGGGTGGATCCAGGGGCGGTGCCGAGAGGTGCCGAGGGGTGGGTCCAGGGGCGGTGCCGAGGGGTGCCGAGGGGTGGGTCCAGGGGCGGTGCCGAGGGGTGCCGAGGGGTGGGTCCAGGGGCGGTGCCGAGGGGTGCCAAGGGCTGGGTCCAGGGGCGGTGCCGATAGGTGCCGAGGGGTGCCGAGGGGTGGGTCCAGGGGCACTGCCGAGGGGTGCCGAGGGGTGGGTCCAGGGGCGGTGCCGAGGGGTGCCGAGGAGTGGGTCCAGGGACGGTGCCGAGGGGTGCCGAGGGGTGGGTCCAGGGGCAGTGCCGAGGGGTGCCAAGGGGTGGGTCCAGGGGCGGTGCCGAGGGGTGCCGAGGGGTGGGTCCAGGGGCGGTGTCGAGGGGTGCCGAGGGGTGGGTCCAGGGGCGGTGCCGAGGGGTGGGTCCAGGGGCGGTGCCGAGGGGTGCCGAGGGGTGGGTCCAGGGGCGGTGCCGAGGGGTGCCGAGGGGTGGGTCCAGGGGCGGTGCCGAGGGGTGCCGAGGAGTGGGTCCAGGGACGGTGCCGAGGGGTGCCGAGGGGTGGGTCCAGGGGCAGTGCCGAGGGGTGGGTCCAGGGGCGGTGCCGAGGGGTGCCGAGGGGTGGGTCCAGGGGCGGTGTCGAGGGGTGCCGAGGGGTGGGTCCAGGGGCGGTGCCGAGGGGTGGGTCCAGGGGCGGTGCCGAGGGGTGCCGAGGGGCGGGTCCAGCGGCGGTGCCGAGGGGTGCCGAGCGGTGCCGAGGGGCGGGTCCAGGGGCGGTGCCGACGGGTGCCGAGGGGCCGGTCCAGGGGCGGTGCCGAGGGGTGCCGAGGGGCGGGTCCAGGGGCGGTGCCGAGGGGTGCCGAGGGGCGGGTCCAGGGGCGATGCCGAGGGGTGCCGAGGGGCAGGTCCAGGGCCGGTGCCGAGGGGTGCCGAGGGGCGGGTCCAGGGGCGGTGCCGAGGGGTGCCGAGGGGCGGGTCCAAGGGCGGTTCCGAGGGGTGCCGAGGGGCGGGTCCAGCGGCGGTGTCGAGGGGTGCCGAGGGGGAGGTCCAGGGGCGGTGCCGAGGGGTGCCGAGGGGCGGGTCCAGGGGCGGTGCCGAAGGGTGCCGAGGGGCGGGTCCAGGGGCGGTGCCGAGGGGTGCCGAGGGGCGGGTCCAGCGGCGGTGCCGAGGGGTGCCGAGCGGTGCCGAGGGGCGGGTCCAGGGGCGGTGCCGAGGGGTGCCGAGGGGCGGGTCCAGGGGCGGTGCCGAGGGGTGCCGAGGGGCGGGTCCAGGGACGGTGCCGAGGGGTGGGTCCAGGGGCGGTGTCGTGGAGTGGGTCCAGAGGCGCTGCCGAGGGGTGCCGAGGGATGGGTCCAGGGGCGGTGCCAAGGGGTGCCGAGGGGTGGCTCCAGGGGCGGTGCCGAGGGGTGGGTCCAGGGGCGGTTCCGAGGGGTGCTGAGGGGTGGGTCCAGGGGTGGGTCCAGGGGCGGTGCCGAGGGGTGCCAAGGGATGGGTCCAGGGGCGGTGCCGAGGGGTGCCGAGGGGTGGGTCCAGGGGCGGTGCCGAGGGGTGCCAAGGGGTGGGTCCAGGAGCAGTGCATAGGGGTGCCGAGGGGTGGGTCCAGGGGCGGTGCCGAGGGGTGCCGAGGGGTGGGTCCAGGGGCGGTGCCGAGGGGTGGGTCCAGGGGCGGTGCCGAGGGGTTCCAAGGGGTGGGTCCAGGGGCGGTGCCGAGGGGTTCCGAGGGGTGGGTCCAGGGGCGGTGCCGAGGGGTTCCGAAGGGTGGGTCCAGGGGCGGTGCCGAGGGGTGCCGAGGGGTGGGTCCAGGGGCGGTGCCGAGGGGTGCCGGGGGGTAGGTCCAGGGGCGGTGCCGAGGGGTGCCGAGGGGTGGGTCCAGGGGCGGTGCCGAGGGGTGCCGAGGGGTGGGTCCAGGGGCGGTGCCGAGGGGTGCCGAGGGGTGGGTCCAGGGGCGGTGCCGAGGGGTGCCGAGGGGCGGGTCCAGGGCGGGTCCAGAGGTGGGTCCAGGGGCGATGCCGAGGGGTGCCAAGGGGTGGGTCCAGGAGCAGTGCATAGGGGTGCCGAGGGGTGGGTCCAGGGGCGGTGCCGAGGGGTGCCGAGGGGTGGGTCCAGGGGCGGTGCCGAGGGGTGGGTCCAGGGGCGGTGCCGAGGGGTTCCAAGGGGTGGGTCCAGGGGCGGTGCCGAGGGGTTCCGAGGGGTGGGTCCAGGGGCGGTGCCGAGGGGTTCCGAAGGGTGGGTCCAGGGGCGGTGCCGAGGGGTGCCGAGGGGTGGGTCCAGGGGCGGTGCCGAGGGGTGCCGGGGAGTAGGTCCAGGGGCGGTGCCGAGGGGTGCCGAGGGGTGGGTCCAGGGGCGGTGCCGAGGGGTTCCGAGGGGTGGGTCCAGGGGCGGTGCCGAGGGGTGCCGAGGGGCGGGTCCAGGGGCGGTGCCGAGGGGTGCCGAGGGGCGGGTCCAGGGGCCGTGCCGAGAGATGCCGAGGGGCGGGTCCAGGGGCGGTGCCGAGGGGTGCCGAGGGGTGCCGAGGTAGTTAACATCTTTCAGAGACATGATCTAACCCACGACCTCCTGTATACCAGGCGAGGTAGTTAACATCTCTCAGAGACATGATCTAACCCACGAGGGTCCTCCTCTACCGGAGCAGATAGTTTTTCCCGTATTTGCTCAACTAAATGTTGGTCACCTAATATACAAACCTATAGCCCATATTTTCAACCTGTCCATCAAATAAGCATCAGTTCCTCTAGAATGGAAAGATTCCTATGTCCGTCCACTTTACAAAGGGGGCCCTAAAGATGATCCCAATAACTACCGACCTATCTCAATTTTGTCCCCATTGATGAAAATTTTTGAAAAATTATTGAACTACCAAATTATCAGTTTCCTGTCCACCAACAATCTACTACATCTAAAACAATCCATGTTCCTAAAAAAAATACAGCACCACATCTGCTGCATTAGACTCTTTGAATAAAATTCACAACAGCCTTGATAATAAGCAGTACTGTGCCTGTCTTTTTCTTGACCTGTCCAAAGCTTTTGATACAGTAGACCACAACACCCTGCTTAGTAAACTAAGTTGCCTCGGTTTTTCCGAGAACACAGTACAATGGTTAAAAAATTACCTCTTTTCTCGCACACAAACTGTATTCACAGATGGTTGGAGGTCAAACAGTGTTAAGATAACAAAAGGGGTTTCACAGGGTTCCATCCTCGGCCCCCTCTTGTTCTCTCTTTATGTCAATGTCTTGGGCACTGACCTGGATCATTCCAGGGTAAATCTTTTTGCAGATCACACGATACTGATTATTGCTGGCCGCTCTCCAGATGACGTGATTGCTAAGTTCCAGGGTGATTTCAACAAACTACAACATCAGCTAGTTTCTCTTAAACTAGTCTTGAATACCTCCAAAACCAAGGTGCTATGCTTTTCACCGGAACTAAAGCAGGAAGTTATTTTTCCCCAATTACATTCCTTGAATAATTATCCAATAGAGCAAGTTAAGATCTATAAGTATCTTGGGGTCATCCTGGATTCAAAACTTAATTTTGAAGATCACATTGATTATATTGGTAAAAAGACAAAAAATGTTTTTCTGTATTGACACAAGCATTGCTTCCCCCCAATGTTCCGTTTGGAATTGATAAAAGCTACCATACTGCCTCTACTTGACTACTGTGACATCGTGTATAAATCAGCCCCAAGTACTGTACTGAAGAAGCTTGATTCCATCTATCACTCGGCCTTAAGATTTGCATTGAACTGCCCATATAGGACTCACCACTATGATCTCTACATTGGGTCAAACTTAACATATCTTAATGTTCGACGGCTTGTGCACCAGATCTTATTTATTCACGATGTACTTACAAAACATTCCGCAGACTACCTACTGGATCTCCTCTCAGTTTCAAAGAACAAATTTGACCTCAGGTCTTCGCTCATTTACCAGCTTCACATTCCCTATTGCCGTACAAAAACTGGATGAAGGGCCTTTGCTATTGATGCCCCCAGGGTCTGGAATGCTATTGCCAATAAACTGCAACTTGAATCACTACCTATGAGATCTTCACTCAAAACTGCTCTAGAGGAGTTGTACAACCCTAACTGCCACTGCTATTCAGTGGCCTAAAATATGGCTCTAGATTTTGGTGTTATAATTTATTTATGTAGTTTATTGTTAAAAATTCGGTCACAGTCCCTATGATCACTGTTACATATGATCACTGTTACATTGGATTTATGGCTTTTATTTTGGTGATTTCGAAAAGTTTTTTTGTTTGTTTTGGCCATGTTAATGTTTATTGTAGTACGGAGTTAGACTGATGGCCTTAATCTTAGTTGTCTTGTGGTTGTTGTTGTTATTTGGCTTGCATCCCACTGGGATTTTTGCACACAGCGTTGGTGTACGGTGCTATTTCAGGAATATTTTGATATTTTTTTCCTGTATTTTCTGTTTGCACAGTCACACAAAGTCACTTTAAGATGTTTTCTTGTTCATGTTTTTTGTTTGTTGCGGTTGCACCCAATTCAAGAGCCGAATGGCTCACAGGGCTATACCAAATAAATGAACTATGAACTATGAGTGTTGAGTCTATGGTGCAGTGTTGAGTCTATGGGCAGTGTTGAGTCTATGGGCAGTGTTGAGTCTATGGGCAGTGTTGAGTCTATGGTGCAGCGTTGAGGCTATGGGCAGTGTTGAGTCTATGGGCAGTGCTTATCAGTTCTACGGAATTTTAGCCTCGCTGTCACGTGGTCGCCTATCCGCGCTACGTTTTATAAACGCGCCCTGCTAAAGCCACACGTGGTCGCGACAGCGGACAAGTCACCCGCCCGTGTTAGCGGCACGAAACGTCGGACCTCCTTCACCACCACACGAGGGAATAGTTTCGTGTGTAACCTCGCCACGACGTGGTAAAGAGCTGAAGACCCCCCCCCCCACCCCCACAGACATCTACGGAGCGTTGTGCCGGTAAGTGAGGCCTGGTCCTGGTGAGTGTCCCCGGCCTGGGCTAGATGGCCCGGCCTGCCGGGGCTGGGCTGGGCTGGGCTGGTACCACCCCCCCCTCCCTCCCACCATTCCCCTGTCGTCTTTGTGGAATAGCTGAGGGGGTCTAAACTGTGTTTGTTAATCCGCCCGTGGATTTTTAACATTCGTGTAAATATCTCAATAGAGATCATTTACATTTTGATTTCAAGCTTTCGTGGCTGGTCTGCGTGTACAGCTTCCTAGGGGACACTGGGAGACAGCGGAGAGAGATTAAACGGACAGTGGTCAGTATTGTAAACACAGGCAAAGCGATGATTGCATCGATGTTCAAAATACCTTTTGGTAAACGTTAGAATTTTCTTTGTTATGGTTTCCCGATTCAAGAGCCGAATGGCTCACAGGGCTATACCAAATAAATAAACTATGAAACTATGAAAACCTAATTCCTACCCCAAACCTAGCTCAGTCGATTCACCACGAAGCAATTTAATTGATTGCTGCGACGATCATTGATTCATGCCAGCCATCCTGTCGTTCATTGGCTTCCTCATCAATAATGGATAGTTATTACCAGGACCATAGTTCTAATAAATGTCATATCTTGATACCTCTGCAAATGTCAAGGACTCAATTAGCTAGGTTGACCGTTACATACATGTTATGTATATCGTTTATTGTTACATTTGAATCGCAGTTACTTTGATTGCTGTTGTTAGATTGTATTTTACATCTTTATTTTGGTGATTTTGAAAACATGGTTAAGCCATGTTTCTTGCGGAAGTGCGGAGTTGGGCCTGATAACTTGAATCTAAATTGTCTTATGGTTGTTATTGTTTGACTTGCATCACACTGGGAATTTTACACACAGCGTTGTAATACGGTGGGGTTTTTTTCTGTAAGATTTGCGGGTTTATCCAGGTTGCTTCTGTTGCACGTCGTCACTTTAAGATGTTTCTCTGTTCATATTTTGTGCGCGTGTAAAGTATTTGTATCTGCCACGGTTGGTTGGGCGGGGGGGGGGCAGTGCAGTTGTGCAACCTCGTGTGGTTCATAAACATGTCACAAAGGTTTTTGGGGTCAGAGCGCATTAAGTATAAATGTTGTGTCATAACCCTCCACCAGCCGACACAGCCAGTAAGGTTTGTCACGTAAACAACGCGCCAAGTAGTTACGAGTATAGTAGTGTAGCGTATAGTGTAATGTATAGTGTATAGTAGTGTATATAGTAGTGTAGTGTATAGTAGTGTATAGTATAGTGTATAGTGTGTAGTGTAGTGTATAGTGTAGTGTATAGTAGTGTATAGTGTAGTGTATAGTAGTGTAGCGTATAGTAGTGTAGAGTATAGTGTAGTGTATAGTGTAATGTATAGTGTATAGTAGTGTATATAGTAGTGTAGTGTATAGTAGTGTATAGTGTAGTGTATAGTGTGTAGTGTATAGTATTGTAGTGTATAGTGGCGTGTATAGTAGTGTAGAGTATAGTGTAGTGTATAGTAGTGTAGTGTATAGTAGTGTAGTATATAGTGTAGTGTATAGTAGTGTAGAGTATAGTGTAGTGGATAGTAGTCTAGTGTATAGTGGTGTGTATAGTAGTGTAGAGTATAGTAGTGTAGTGTATAGTGTAGTGTATAGTGGCATGTATAGTAGTGTAGAGTGTAGTGTAGTGTATAGTAGTGTAGTGTATAGTGTAGTGGATAGTAGTGTAGTGTATAGTGGTGTGTATAGTAGTGTATAGTGTGTAGTGTATAGTAGTGTAGTGGATAGTAGTGTAGTGTATAGTGTAGTGTATAGTAGTGTAGTATATAGTAGTGTAGTGTATAGTAGTGTAGTGTATAGTGTGTAGTGTAGTGTATAGTGTAGTGTAGTAAATAGTAGTGTAGTGTATAGTAGTGTAGTGTATAGTGTGTAGTGTATAGTGTAGTGTATAGTAGTGTAGTAAATAGTAGTGTAGTGTATAGTAGTGTAGTGTATAGTGTGTAGTGTAGTGTATAGTGTAGTGTATAGTAGTGTAGTGTATAGTGTAGTGTATAGTGTAGTGTATAGTAGTGTAGTGTATAGTAGTGTATAGTGTGTAGTGTAGTGTATAGTGTGTAGTGTATAGTGTAGTGTAGTAGTGTATAGTATAGTAGTGTAGTGTATAGTGTAGTGTATAGTAGTGTAGTATATAGTAGTGTAGTGTATAGTAGTGTAGTGTATAGTGTAGTGCATAGTGTAGTGTATAGTGTAGTGTATAGTAGTGTATAGTGTAGTGTATAGTAGTGTAGTGTATATTGTGTAGTAGTGTAGTGTATAGTGTAGTGTAGAGTAGTGTAGTGTATAGTAGTGTAGTATATAGTAGTGTAGTGTATAGTGTAGTGTATAGTGTATAATGTAGTGTGTAGTGTATAGTGTAGTGTATAGTGTAGTGTATAGTGTATAGTCGTGTAGTGTATAGTGTGTAGTGTATAGTGTATCGTACTGTACAGTTGTCCCTCACTATAACGCGGTTCACCTTTCACGGCCTCGCTGTTTCGCGGATTTTTTTTAGTGTAATTTTGCATGCTTTCTTTTCCTGCATACAGTATGAACGCGCATTGTGTTCGGCGTCCTGATTGGCTAAGGGAGAACCGCACATGTGTTCTGCGTCCTGATTAGCTAAGGGAGTACAGAATGCGTTCGGCTAGCCAGATTTACAAAAATGTTTGGGCTTGAAAACAGGTTTTGATCTTTGGTTTCATTTACTAATATTGTACTTATTTTTTTAAATCTGCAAAAGTTTGAACTTTGAGAGTGTTTAAATAAGAGAGAAATGTGAGAAAATGTTAATGCCTGTCTGAGAAAAGGGGTACCTCTGCGGATGTGTATACTTTAACTTAGCTATTTCAATGAGCCATTTCAATGCTAAATTATATGCGAATTCCTTTGTCAAGGCACGTGGTCTTTTTCTTCTCACATAGCTTAAAGGTCGTGATCTAAGCGTGGCTTCTTCCACTCCAGCGCTGTCCTTCAGACAGTCTCGTCCCTTCACCTGATGAAGGCTGCTTGTGTTGTGGCCGAAACGTCGTGATTTTTTGTTATTTTATTTTCACCTACGTGACTTTACCCAATAGAACCAAAGAGTATGAATCCTAGCAGTCACGAAAGCTTTAAATCTAGAGCTTGAGACAGGTTCAACCTGCAGAGTAAGAGCGAGCGGCCAGTCTTTGTGGACCTGTGGGTTGGGGAGATCTCTGACCAGGAGCGAGAGCCAATACGCCCCCAAGCATTCACTATGTTATCATGATAATTGCTTTTACACGGTGCTTGATAAATCGCCTCAGCAACTCGGAGTTTTGTATCTCGTCTGAGACGCTCGAAGAGCATCCCCAAGTAGCAGCTGCCCCTGTGTGGCACAAGGTGGTGGCCCTGCATGAAATAAAATAAAGATTCATCTGTTTGTGCGAAGTGGCAAAAACTCTCGAACGCTGACACTCCGACATCATTAAATTTCTTCTTTGGTTCTTTCGGTAAAGTCACCGCGTAGAATGATAATAAATTAATAAATTAATAAAATAACGCAATAAAATTCTCACGACGTTTCGGCCACAACACAAGTGGCCCTCTTCAGGTCGGACGACAGGTCTGTTCCTTTCACCTGAAGAGGGCCACTTGTGTTGTGGCCGAAACGTCGTGAGAATTTTATTGTTATTTTTTTATTATTTTATTCTCATTCTACGTGGTGACTTTACCGAAAGAACCAAAGAAGATGAATCCTTGCAGTCACGAAAGCTTTAAATCGTCATGAAATTTGCACAGCTTACGCCGTCTGGAATTTCTAAGGGAACGCGACAATTTTCAGCTCGCCACGTCATTCCCCTTCCGAGTTGCCTGGTTAAGGTTCAATTTCCTTGAGTGAAAGACATAATTGATTTGTTTCGGATGTTTTTCCTTCTTGCAGGCATCAATGTTTTTTCAGGGTTTTCCACTGAAATAAAAGGGAATATTAAATTAATCCAAGACGATAATCCAAGTCCCGGCGAAGCCGGGTAGTAAAGCTCGTTCATAATAAAGGCTGTCACAAGTCCTACCTGCCTCATGTGGATTTACAATTCCATTTACGTACGAATAAGGTGCGCAGAGGTTGATCAAATACAACTGTAAAAGCGAGGTATTGTTGTATAAGCTGAGCAGGATTAACTTCGTATTGTCTTACTCGGGGCCAAGAGGTTGATCAAATACAAATGTAAAAGCGAGGTGTTGTTGTATAGCTGAGCGGTATTAACTGCGTATAGTCTTACTCGGGGTCAAGAGGTTGATCAAACACAACTGTAAAAGCGAGGTGTTGTTGTATAAGCTGAGCCGTATTAACTGCGTATAGTCTTACTCGGGGTCAAGAGGTTGATCAAATGCAACTGTAAAAGCGAGGCTATTGTTGTTTAAGCTGAGCGGGATTAACTGTGTATAGTCTTACTCGGGGTCAAGAGGTTGATCAAATGCAACTGTAAAAGCGAGGTGTTGTTGTTTAAGCTGAGCAAGATTAACTGTGTATAGTCTTACTCGGGGTCAAGAGGTTGATCAAATACAACTGTAAAATCGAGGTGTTGTTATACAAGCTGAGCGGTATTAACTGCGTATAGTCTTACTCGGGGTCAAGAGGTTGATCAAACACAACTGTAAAAGCGAGGCTATTGTTGTATAAGCTGAGCGGTATTAACTGTGTATAGCCTTCCTCGGGGTCAAGAGGTTGAACATTCAAATGAAAGTCGAAGGTCGACTTAGGCCATAATCCGTCAGAGGCGATAACAAAAAAACCGAGCACCACAAAGGCCCTTCTCTCTTAAAACACACATCCCGAGTAGGCGTGTGTATTAATATATAACGCGAGACTACGGTCGTGCACACATCAAACTCTCCCGTACCGCAGCCTGAGCTGCCAATGCGTCCAGTCGCCGCTGTCCACATCTTCAGTTGCATTGTCGTCGTAAGACGCTGTTTGTAATCGTGGTCGTCTTTCGCGTCGCAGCAATGAGGGATCTTCACGACGAGCTCGCAGCTGCCGATCTGGGAAGGGTGGCGGCAATGCTTGGGTGAGCAGCAGCAGAAGAAGAAGAGACGCTTTGAAATGGGTTCCATTGGCAAAGAAGTCAGCGGCTCTCGTCTGGTACGGCCACCGAGGGAGGAGGAAGTGGGGCAAGCCCCCCCAAGTTTCGGGTTTGCTCCGACAAGCCCACAGCTGCGAGCCACAGCGGTCTCCACCGCTGGCAGCAAACTCTGAGTCTGAACCGACGACGTTCCACAAATACGCAGCCCCCTACGCGCCAACACCGCCGTCGCATCGAACAAACATCCACTGAATTAATCTTTGTTTTTTTCGGTAAAGTTACGTAGAAATAAGAAAAAATATAATTACATAATATACGACTTTTCGATTGCAACACAAGCAATCATCATTAGGTAGAGGACACACGTAACCGCAGATATATACAGCCCTTAAGGAGAAGGAATTAACACAGATATACCAGGGGATATAGAGAGACGGAGCATCACACTAAATCAAACAGGGTTTAGCAAAATTTGGAAACTTTGTAAAGCAACACAGACGGTCAGTTAAAACACAACGCATGGTCTAGTTGAATACGCTATTTCAAAGATTGTTAAACTGTAAGTTGAGTGTGAAATTTACGAGTGATAGAATACATACCATAGAGAGACCTATGGGGGGAGACACGCACACAGTTAAGAGGTGAAGCAGCTCTGTACCGAGCCCTTAAATAGCCAGAGATGGAGGGACTGGGTTTCAGAGACAATGGGACACAAATTAGCATGTACCGAGGCGCAAACCGTTTAGCTATTGCGAATCGTGTGTTGTGTTTCACATCGATATTCTCGGTTCTTTCGGTAAAGTCACGTAGACGTAGACGGCAAATGAGGAATATTTTAATTCCTGCAGCCGCGAAAGTTTTCGGTGAAAATTTCGTCTTTCAATAACGCGTGGGGTGGAGCGGTTGTTGCCGCGGTGAGCGCGGTGCGCGATGAACTCCACCGCCCGAGTTTGATTCTCCGTCACGGCTAACCGTCAAGTGGCAGAGTGACACCTGAGCCAGACCTGGACACTGCCTCATTCAGTCAACCTGCACACTGTGTGTACAGTGAGGGAATGTATGTATGTACAGTGAGGGAAAAAAGTATTTGATCCCCTGCTGATTTTGTACGTTTTCCCGCAGACAAAGAAATGATCAGTCTAGGATTTTAATGGTAGGTTTATTTGAACAGTGAGAGACAGAATGACAACAAAAAAATCCGGAAAAACGCATGTTAAAAATGTTATAAATTGATTTGCATTTTAATGAGGGAAATAAGTATTTGACCCCTCTGTAATTTGTCGGTAATGTTTAGAATTCGCCAGCGTGCAATGGCCTACTCGTTTTGAATGACACTACAATAGTATGTTTTACATCCACTGTTAAGCAGATGCTGCATATTTTTTTAAAGAGCTTCTTAATCAGATGTTATCTGATGCAGTATATTTCACTGCAGTAATTAAATTTTGTTAAAATGCCTGTCAATTATTTCGATTAAACACTTGTCTGATTTTGTGTGTACATGCAGCATTTTATTTATAAGGGTCAAACATTGAATAAGTGATGTTAGGACAAAGTGTGTGTGTGTTTGGAAGTAACCTGTACAGAGAACTCAGGTGAGACCCGTTGTTCTTGTGATACAGGTCAAAGGGTACTTTTGTGTTTCACGAAGCGTCTGCCTCTGGAGCAACTCATTGTCTTTGAAATAGGGAGCACGCTCGGATCATTCATCAGTTACAAGGCATACCACTTGAAAGTTACACGTACAGGAGATACATACACACAGTGTACACACAGTGTACACACACACAGTGTACACAGTGTACACACACACACAGTGTACACACACAGTGTGCACACACACAGTGTACACACACACAGTGTATACACAGTGTATGTCCACAGTGTATATACGTACACACAGTGTACACACACACACAGTGTATATACACAGTGTACACACACACACAGTGTACACACACACAGTGTATACACAATAATGTCCACGTTGTTGTAGCTGAGCCCACGCACCCAAGGGAGGTAGCAATGTAAAATGAATCTAAATCAACTTAAACTCCAATCCCGCTGTGTGACGTCACCACTCAGCATTACTTCATCGGCGTGAAAGGCCAGGGGGAGGTGTACCTCGCTAGTGACGTCATGTCACCAAGGTATTCATCCGTCCATCGCGCTCTTGAACGTGACGTCACCTCCGCTTGGGTCACTGCCGATATCGGTCCAGTGCCAATCCTTATTTGGGCAAAGCTACGCCCAGTGACTGGCGGCTCATTAACATAATGTATCCGTTAAAGCCGTCGCGAGTTTATTGCGACGGGTTCAGCACCCACGACATAACGGGAGGCACATTAACATAATTTATTTACCCTATAATTTATTTATTTACGGAGCAGCTCATGGGAGGAGCGCGTCTCGTGACCCGGAAGTGACGTCACGTCACCTGCTACCGCGTGACGTCACGAGGTAACAGGAAGCTATCGCTTCCTGCACTGAAATCTGAGGTGAGAAATTCTCATTGCGATTGTGGTTGTTGTGGTGGTGGTTGTTGTGGTGGTTGTTGTTGTTTACCAAGGTAGAGCTTCGCTCTCTCTCTCAGGGATGTCAGTTGAGTAGCAGCGAGCATGGGAATCGATGTCCAGGTTGGAACTTTACAACGCGGGGCCTAGCCACGCGGGGCCTTGCCTCCTGCCCTCGCCTGATTGCATTCACTTTAATTATCTCGCTTAAGTTTAATTTGTATTCACCCGGCTCGCCACTTTGTAACTTTGTTTTATTGTAAATATTCACGCAGTTTTTATTTTCGTTCTTTTGTTAGCAGGCCAATCCCGCTTGAGCTGCTATACCGCTCTTGTTATCAGAAGCGACCTGCCCACAACAACACAAGGTGAGGCTTTGTCAACGTGTGTGAATGTTTTGACTTAAAACTTTCGTGACTGCATGAAGTGCCAGCGGGAGGTGTAACTCGCTAATTAATATTCATGGTTTATTCGGTAAAGCCACGTAGATAGAAAATAAAATAATACAAATAAATGAAAAATATTTTTTTTTAAATAAAGCAATAAACCCACGACGTTTTGATCGCAACACAAGTGGTCTTTATTTATTAAATTTGATCTGTTATCTTTATTTTCTATCTACGTGACTTTACTGAAAGAACCAACAATACGTGCGTCAATGTCTATCGGTCAAAGACGCTAAGCGCGTGCCGCTGTTGACTCTGAATGTGTGGAGGGGAACACCTTCACCACGGGGAGAGAGAGACAGAGACACGGATAGCCTCGGCTATGTTGATTGATCCTCGATTCATTACTTGGTGGAGTGAGGAAGAATTAATGCTGAGCAGATGAAGGTGGCCAGGCATGGTTCTGGTCACACCGCCACCTGTTTACCCATGGCAGTGTGTGACAGTGTCAAGTTTGTGTTTGCAGTAAAGTCTATTAACTCTGTTGAACACGGAGGTTATATCAAAACAATAGTTTATTTTTGTTTTCCTCTGGAACTCTTTATAAGAATGGAAACAGGAGGTGAACACAGCACACACATTCAGCTGAAGTCGGAACTGTTCATCCCCAGCATTCAAGGACATCTGAGCCTGGATTCACACCTCTAAGTTGCGATTGAACGTTAATTTATGCATTTCTGCATAACACAAATAGTATTGTTTTCAACACCATTTGCTATGTCAGCTGAATTTAGCTTTTATAAATATTCATTTTGTAGTCAGACAGCCGAAATTGTGTGCTTAGAGTTTTGGGTTAACATTCGTCTTGAAGATATGAAGGCTTCCAGGCATATTCATGACATTTTCCCTCTCACTGTGTCCCATAACAGCCCGTGGAGAGAAACCCTTCAGGTGCACTCTGTGTGGGAAGGCGTTTGCACGTTCATCAAATCTGATGAATTTGGGAAACTTTTTCACTACATCATGAATATATTAATAAGTATAAACGTGTAAGTCACGTGTGCATTCCTCTGTGCCTGACGTGTAGATGGTGTGGATATTCTTTTTTTCTGTCTGCAGCTGACGCTTCCTCTGCAGATTTGGTCTGATGGAGCAAAGGCAGTCAGCGCAGCTCGGTACAACAAGTCAACAATGCGACCAGTGTGCATACAGCACAGACCGGACTGGAAATTTGACACGGCACCAGAGAACTCATACAGGAGAGAAACCCTTCAAATGTACTGTGTGTAACAAGGCATTTGCATTGCCATCAGTTTTTCAGAACCACCAGAGAACACACACAGGAGAGAAACCCTTCAGGTGCACGATGTGCGGGATGGCGTTTACACAGTCATGTAATCTTGTAACACACCAGAGAACACACACGGGAGAGAAACCCTTCAAGTGCAGTGTGTGCGTGAAGGCATTTGCACAGTCATCTGATCTTGTAAAACACCAGAGAACACACACGGGAGAGAAACCCTTCAAGTGCAGTGTGTGTGGGAAGGCATTTTCAGATTTATCTACTCTTAAAAAACACCAGAGAACACACACAGGAGAGAAACCCTTCAAGTGCAGTGTGTGCGTGAAGGCATTTGCACAGTCATCTGATCTTGTAAAACACCAGAGAACACACACGGGAGAGAAACCCTTCAAGTGCAGTGTTTGTGGGAAGACATTTTCACGGTCATCTGCTCTTAAAAAACACCAGAGAACACACACGGGAGAGAAACCCTTCTTGTGCAGTGTGTGTGGGAAGACATTTTCTGATTCATCTGCTCTTAAAAAACACCAGAGAACACACACGGGAGAGAAACCCTTCAAGTGCAGTGTTTGTGGGAAGGCATTTTCACGGTCATCTGCTCTTAAAAAACACCAGAGAACACACACGGGAGAGAAACCTTTCACGTGCACTCTGTGCGGGAAGGCGTTTGCACGTTCATCAAATCTTGAAGTACACCAGAGAACACACACGGGAGAGAAACCCTTCAAGTGCAGTGTGTGTGGGAAGGCGTTTGCAGATTCATCAAATCTTCAAGTACACCAGAGAACACACACAGGAGAGAAACCCTTCAGGTGCACTCCGTGCGGGAAGGCGTTTGCACAGCAACAACAACTTAAAGTACACCAGAGAACACAGAAGCATCAGAAGATCCACAAGGAGCGGAGTCTGAAATCAGCTTGTGAAAGTCAATGTGCCGCAATGAGCCCATCCCTCATGAAACACGAACCGGAAGAAAATCCCAGCTTGGACACTTTTAAAGGTATCGAGGTGAAATATGAAGAAGTGATGGTGAAGAGGGAAGATGTGAAGATGAAGAGGGAAGAAGTGACGGTGAAGAGTGAAGAAGTGAAGGTGAAATATGAAGAGGTGATGGTGAAATGTGAAGAAGTGAAGGTGAAATGTGAAGAAGTGAAGGTGAAATGTGAAGAAGTGATGGTGAAGAGGGAAGAAGTGAAGGTGAAATGTGAAGATGAATATTCAACTCCAAAATGGGACCTTCACATCGATGGAGGCAACGTGAAGCAGGAGGTGAATTCTGACTGTGAGGCAGAGCGAAGCAACTCCCAGCAGTTTGTGGAAGTGGAGGTGTGGGTGGACTTCCTCCGAGACAATACAAAGTCAAGTGGAGACCCGGTAGATGTGTAAGCTTGAGATGATGTCGCTACAATGGATGCACCTTTGTCACAGGCCTTTAATGACAAGAACGTGAAGTTGGACACTCAGTTGCTAGGTTCAACCTGCAGAATAAGGGCGGCCAGTCTTTGTGGACCTGTGGGTTGGGTAGATCTTTAACCAGGAGCGAGAGACAATAAGCCCCCAAGCATTCACTATGTTATAATAATTGCATTTACACGGTACTTGCTTAACCGCCTCAGCAACTCGGAGTTTAGTGTCTCGTCTGAAACACTCGAAGAGCAACCCCAAGTAGCAGCTGCCCCTGTGTGGCACAAGGTGGTGGCCCTGCACCAGCTTGCATGTGGACAAGAGCCTGTCAGTAGGGGGCGATGATTGATGCGTTATCTCAGTTGTGTAGTTTGTAGGTAATGTTTAGAATTTGCTACATTTTCACTCAGATGCCAGCATGCAATGGCCTACTCGTTTTGAATGACACAATAATGGTTTACATACACTGAAGCAGACTGTGCAACTTTTTTTTAAAAGCTTCTTGTTAATACGATGTAACGTGATGCAGTATATTTAACTGCAGTAATCAAATTTTGTTAATATGCCTGTCAATAATTTAGAATGAATACTTATTTGATTTTGTGCATACTTGTAACATTTGATCTGTAAGGGTCAAACATTGAATAAGTGATGTTAGGACAAAGTGTGCGTGTGTTTGAAAGTAACCTGTACAGAGAACTCAGGTGAGACCCGTTGTTCTTGTGATACAGGTCAAACGGTGTTTTTGTGTTCCACGAAGCATCTGGAGCAACGCATTGTCTTTGAAATAGGGAGCACGCTCGGATCATTCATCAATTACAAGGCATACCACTTGAAAGTTACACGTATAGGAGGAGGTACATTCTCTACAACACGAATTATAGTTTTGTCTTACGTGTTGAGGCCACGTGATATGTCGAAGGCTCTCTGCCAGCTCACAGGACAGACCCAAGTTGCCATGTGCTCAATAAGATGACTGACAGGCACCTCTGCACCGACTTGGTGTGGTAGACGCTCCGCTCGTCGTGAGCGTCGCTCATCCGCCCTCCGTTGTTACTGGAGGGCGACTGCCTCCAACTGCCCAGCAGCGTGCTTCACGAGCCTCCTCCACAGAGGCCTATCTTAACACCACTGGTACCGGTCATCGGCAAGTCCACTCAGCTCCACATCTTTATGTACAGCATAAGTCCATACATCTTTAAGAGGGTTATCGAAATGCCATGCAACAGACAGATGGGCAGATATGAACGAACAGAGCTAATGCATGAACATCTCAACCTTGGTTGGAAAGCGTTAAAAAGGAATGTCTTATTTGACCTGAACTGCATATTGTTTGATTTGAGTTAAGGACAATAAAAAAACTAATACAGAGATCGTGCACTCACATCAGTCTGGGTTAGCGCGTGAGAGGACCTGTAATACTATGATCTTACCAGATACGGAGACAAATTGGCATTAATGCAGATTTGAGGCTATGCGGATTGTTTTGAACCCAATGCACCCTTCAATGGTAATGCACATAATAGAGACATGCTTTGTTCTCTTTCCTAAACCCATGCTTTTAAAACATTCTCAAGCAATTTTCTCTGCCAGTCATGTTGCCTGATCTTTTTGCACTCACACAAAGACAAAGATCCCCCATATAGCCTTAACAGACAGTAGGAGCAAGTGCTGTTAGCGAGCACCTATGAAGGCCAGAACGGTACACGAGGTGGTGGGTGGCCAGCACCACGCCCGACCGCCTTTTCTCCCTAGTGGCAATGTTTACACTGTACCAGGTACTCACACACACACACAAAGAGCCCCCGTACAGCCTTCAACAGACTGCTGGGGCAAGTGCTGTTGGTGAGCTCCTATAAACGCCGGCACGCACGGCACTCGAGGGGGAGGGTGGCCAACACCGCACCGGGCCGCCTTTGTCTCCCCTGATATTTACACAGCACACTAGGAAGTCATTCAAGACTACATCGATGTAGGGAAAACCCAGGACTGGTTTAAATATCTGCCACTGTTGTGTGTCATGAGCAGGAATCCAATTTGGGTCACCGAGTTTCGGAGTGCAGTGCGATAGCCACTAAATTACCGCTCCCCACTCGTACACAACGACAAGAACAAAGATCCCCGGTAGAGCATTAGCAGACTCTAGGGGCAAGTGCTGTTAGCGAGCACCTATGAAGGATGGCACGGCACACGTGGGGGGTGGGTAGCCAGCACCGCGCCCGGCCGCCTTTGTATCCCGAGTGGCGATGCTCACATCACACGAAGTACTCATTTTTAGGCTGAGACGACCTAGGGAAGGCCCAGGACCGGTTCAGATAATCGTCACTGGCGGTGTTGGCCGTGAGCGGGAAACGAACCCGGGTCTCCGGGTTCGTAGCGCAGCGTAGCGCTAACCGCTGCCCTACTGCTCGTACAAAGATACGTTTAAACACGCGCACGCAAATACACATTCTGTTTGACTAACACTTCTTTCAAACCTTACGTAGCCAAACATTTCCGTTGTAGAGTTTCTGGATAATGTCTGGAATTAACCACAATTTTGACTGTGACACCAGCATGCAATGACCTGTGCGTTGTGAGTGACACAATACTCTGTTTTACATCCGCCGTGAAGCAGAACAGCGCATATTGTGGTGAATGTTACAGGGGTAGCCAGGTGTGCCTGTCGGATTTGAACTTTGAACCTCTGCAACAAATAGAGAATGCGCTACCATATTCCTGGTTCTTTCGGTAGAGCCACGTAAAGAGAATACAAAAAAATAAACAATAAAAGATTAAAAAGATGCAAATAAATAAAAATAATACATTTAAAAAAATAAATTGATGAGAAGATGCCATGGGTCGACTGACTGAGATGACTGGCCAATGCTCCGCCTTTGCCCACCACTACACACACACAGTGTGTACGTACACACACTGTGTGTGTGTACATACACTGTGTGTGTATGTACACACTGTGAGTGTGTACGTATACACAATAATGTCCAGGTTGCTGAGATCACACACCCAAGGGAGGGGGCAATGGAAAATGAATCTAAATCAACTTAAACTCCATCCCCGCTCTGTGACGTCACCACTCAGCATGACCTCATCGCCATGAAGTGTTAGCGGGAGGTGTACCTCGCTAGTGACGTCATGTCACCAAGGTATTCACACTACCCCCAACCCCGTCCACAGCGCTCTTGAGCGTGACGTCACCTCCGCTTGGGTCACTGCCGATATCAATCCAGTGGCAATCCTTATTTGGCCAAAGGTACGCCCAGTGACTGGCGGTCATTAACATAATGTATTCGTTGAAACCGTCGAGTGTTCATTGCGACGGGTTCAGCAGCCACGCCCCATCCCATGGACATATGGCCCGAACTCATTAACATAATTTATTCTGTTACAGAGCCGCTCCTTATGGGAGGGGCGTGTCTCTTAACCCGGAAGTGACGTCATGTTACCTGATTTACGCGCGTGACGTCGCGAGGTAACAGGAGGCTGCCGATCCGCGCTTGCACTGAAATCCGAGGTGAGAAATTCTCATGGTGGTGGTGGTAGTGGTGGTTGTTGTTTACCAAGGTAGAGCCTCTCTCTCTCTCGTAGGGATGTCAGTTGAGTAGCAGCGAGCATGGGAATCGATGTCCAGGTTGGAACTTTACAACGCGGGGCCTAGCCACATGGGGCCTTGCCTCTTGCCCTCGCCTGATTGCGTTTACTTTAATTATCTCGCTTAAGTTTAATTTGTCTTCACCCGGCTCGCCACTTTGTAACTTTGTTTTATTGTCAATATTCACGCAGTTTTTATTTCTTTCACCAGGCCAAGCCCGCTTGAGCTGCTATACCGCTCTTGTTATCAGAAGCGACCTGCCCACAACAACACAAGGTGAGGCTGTGTGTGTGAATGTTTTGACTTAAAATTTTGGTGACTGCAGGAATTAATATTCTTGGTTCTTTCGGTAAAGTCACGTAGATAGAAAATTAAATGAAAATAACAATAAAATAAATGAATAATTCCAAATAAAGCAAAAAAACGTCGTTTTGATCGCAACACAAATGGTCTTTATTTAATGTAATTGTATTATCAGTTATTGTTATTTTCTATCTACGTAACTTTACCGAAAGAAACAAGAATACGTGTGTCAATGTCTATCGGTCAAAGACGCTAAACGGAGAAACGCGCAAACTCCAAATATACAGCAGGCGTCAGGGTCGGGATCGAACCCACAACTTCCTGTATACCAGGTGAGGTAGTTAACATCTCACCACGGAGAGAGATACGCAAACTCCAGTTAGCCTCGGCTATGTTCGTTGATCCTCAATTAATTACTTGGTGTAGTGAGGAAGCATTCATGCCAAGCAGATGAAGGTGGCCAGGCATGATTCTAGACACGCCACCGCCAGTGTGTGACAGTGACAAAGTTTGTATTTGCAGTAAAGTCTATCAACTCTATTGAACACGGAGGTTATATCAAAACAATAGTTTATTTTAGTTTTCCTATGGAACTCTTTATATGAATGGAAACAGGAGGTGAACACAGCACACACATTCAGCTGAAGTCGGAACAGTTCATCCCCAGCATTCAAGGACATCTGAGCCTGGATTCACACCTCTAAGTTGCGATTGAACATTAATTTATGCATTTCTGCATAACACAAATAGTTTTGTTTTCAACACCCTTTGCTATGTCAGCTGAATTTAGCTCTCATAAATATTCCTTTTGTAGCCAGACAGCCGAAATTGTGTGCTTAGAGTTTTGGGTGAACATTCATTTTGAGGATACGAGGACTTCCAGGCATATTTATGACATTTGCCCTCTCATTGTGTGCCATAACAACCCTGTGATGAATTTATGAATATATGAATAAGTATAGACGTGTAAGTCACATGTGACTGTATATATGCATTCCTCTGTGCCTCGATACTGACGTGTAGATGATGTGGATATTATTTTTTTCTGTCTGCAGCTGATGCTTCCTCTGACGCTTCCTCTGCAGAATTGGTCTGATGGAGCAAATGCACTCAGCGCAGCTCGGTACGACAAGTCAACATTGCGACCAGCGTGCATACAGCACGGATCGGACTGGAAATTTGACACAGCACCAGAGAACACACACAGGAGAGAAACCCTTCAAGTGCAGTGTGTGTAACAAGGCATTTGCACGGTCATTTGCTCTTAAAATACACCATAGAACACACACGGGAGAGAAACCCTTCAAGTGCACTGTGTGTGGGAAGGTGTTTGCACGTTCATCTACTCTTGTAATACACCAGAGAACACACACGGGAGAGAAACCCTTCAAGTGCAGTGTGTGTGGGAAGGCGTTTCCACATTAATCTACTCTTGTAGAACACCAGAGAACACACACGGGAGAGAAACCCTTCAAGTGCAGTGTGTGCGTGAAGGCGTTTGCACTTTCATCACATCTTCAAGTATACCAGAGAACACACACGGGAGAGAAACCCTTCAAGTGCAGTGTGTGTGGGAAGGCGTTTGCACAGTCATCTGCTCTTAAAATACACCAGAGAACTCACACAGGAGAGAAACCCTTCAAGTGCAGTGTGTGTGGGAAGGCGTTTGCACAGTCATCTCCTCTTGTAACACACCGGAGAACACACACGGGAGAGAAACCCTTCAGGTGCACTCCGTGCGGGATAGCATTTGCACAGCAACAACAACTTCAAGTACACCAGAGAACACAAAAGCATCAGAAGATCCACAAGGAGTGGAGTCTGAAATCAGCTTGTGAAAGTCAAAGTGCCACCATGAGCCCATCCCTCATGAAACAAGAATCGGAAGAAAATCCCAGCTTGGACACTTTTAAAGGTATCGGGGTGAAATATGAAGAGGTGATGGTGAAGAGGGAAGAAGTGATGGTGAAGAGCGAAGAAGTGAAGGTGAAATGTGAAGAAGTGATGGTGAATAGCGAAGAAGTGAAGGTGAAATGTGAAGATGAAGATTCAACTCCAAAATCGGACCTTCACATCGATGGAGGCAACGTGAAGCAGGAGGAGAATTCTGACTGTGAGGCAGAGCGAGACAACTCCCAGCAGTTTGTGGAAGTGGGGGTGTGGGTGGACTTCCTAGACAATACAAAGTGAAGTGGAGAACCGGTAGATGTGTAAGCCAGAGACGATGTCGCTACAATAGATGCACCTTTGTCACAGGCCTTTAATGACAAGAATGTGAAGTTGAACACTCAGTTCTTAGGTTCAACCTGCAGAGTAAGAGCGGCCAGTCTTTGTGGACCTGTGGGTTGGGTCAATCTCTCACCAGGAGCGAGAGCCAATAAGCTCCCAAGCATTCACGATGTTCTCATGATAATTGCTTTTACGCTTTGCTCGCTTAATCGCCTCGGCAACTCGGAGTTTTGTGTCGTATCTCGTCTGAGACACTCGAAGAGCATCCCAAAGTAGCAGCTGCTCCTGTGTGACACAAGGTGGTGGCCCTGCACCAGCTTGCATGTGGACAAGAGCCTGTCAGTAGGGGGCGATGATTGATGCGTCATCTCGGTTGTGTAGTTTGTAGGCAATCTTGATTCGAAGCTTTTGTGACTGCAGGAATCCACACTGTCTAGTTATTTCGGTAAAGTCATCACGTGGGTAGAAACATAACAGACCACGGCGTTTAGATCACAACACAAGCAATCGTCATCAGGTGGGACAACCACAGCAAGAAGAAGATGCTGAAGTAGGCGCCTACTCCAGCAGTTTTGTCTTCTTGCTGCTGTGGTTGTCCCACCTGATGTCGATTGCTTGTGTTGCGATCTAAACTCCGTGATCTATTATTTGTAGCTAATGTTTAGAATTTGCTACATTTTGACCAGGACGCCAGCATGCAATGGCCTACTCCTTTTGAATGACACTACAATAGTACGTTGTACATACACTGTTAAGCAGGCGGTGCATATTTTAAAAATAGCTTCTTGTTAATACGATGTAACCTGATGCAGTATATTTCACTGCAGTAATTTTTGTTAATATGCCTGTCAATAATTCCGAATGAATACTTGTCTGTGCGTATTTTAAATGTTATTCTTTTATAAGGTGATGTTGATATGGAAAACTGACACATAACCGGCATGCCATAAATAGGAAATTAACTCTGCTTATTCGAATCAATGTATTCATATATGTTGATAAACTGTTTTCAAGCAGATTTTGTCTCTAACGGCGACTACAGGGACCACGTGATTGTTTAAAAATGTATTTGATTATAACTATAATTGCCTACAATTCGTCATGTGTAGCTTATTTAGACTAATTTATTCACTACCCAAACTGTATTGACTTGAAAACATAGAGCTGATATTTGTAAGCAATGTCTTTTTTATTTTTACGTTTGGAAAAAAATATTTGCACAAATTTAACTTGTTCAGATACAAGGTGAATTCACAAGGCTTTGTAAAAAATCCAATATTTTAGAATTTTGCCTTAACGGAGAATATTTTTTTTTTAATGTTGGTAAAAATAAAGATTCAGAAATATATATTGTGCCGTGTCTACAATTTTATTGTAAAGTGGAATTGGTAAAAAAAAATGATGGTTCAATGAGCCACTCTGTCTACGGGAAAGCTACCCATATGGATGCTTAGCTGAAACCGGATTCCCACCACCATCCCAGAATTCCCTCATCAAGACTCTAAACCATAGAGCCCAATACATATCCGACCAGGAACACATAGCCAGTGAACTCAAGCACGTACACCAAGCTCTTAAGGCTAATGGTTACTCCGACTACAATCCGCAAAGCTATCACTCCAACCATGAAGGACCCTCTTGAGGAGCCTTTCAAAACCATCACTTTGCCCTACATTGCGGGGATCACAAAAAAGATCTCCAAAATCTTGAATAAACACAAGATCCAGGTCCGATTCAACACATTACATAAACTCCGTGATCTGGTTCCGTCTGTAAAAGATGTGATTCCGGACATACAGTACCCTGGTGTCTACAAACTAAGTTGCCTCTGTGGTAGTAGTTACATTGGAGAAACCAAACGCCATGTCTCGGACCGCATTCGTGAACACAAAGCAGACCTGAAACACTGTAGGACCAACACCCCGGCCGTGGCAGATTATTGTTATAATTCAGTAGGCTTACATGACATTGACTTCTCCAAGACAGAGGTTGTTTGTAAGCCATCTGGCTACCATGAGAGATTCGTTCATGAGGCTATCCACATATACAGAGACAATTTCAGCTGGGAAGATGGATTCTGGCTTAGCAATCATTGGAAAGATTTGATAAACCATTTCAGGTCTTAATTGATTGTTCACGCTTATGGTGGCTTTCAGACACCATCCATTATTTTCGTCTCCCCCCTCCTCTATTCCGAACTTAGATGGACTCGTCCATCTGAACAAACTGTCAAATCGCTCTCCGTGGTGCTAACGTTAAAAAAAACCCGCCAATTTTTTCAAAATTTCTTGCTGTGGTTTTCACACCTGATGACGATTGCTCGTGTTGCAGTCGAAACGTCGTGAGAATTTTATTGTTTTATATTTTTATTATTTTATTGTTTCCCTTCTACGTGGTGGTGACTTTACCGAAAGAACCAAGAACATTAATTCCTCGCAGTCACGAAAGCTTTAAATCAAAATTGATTATTACTTCGTTAACACCTTTCACTTTCGCACGCCGCTAATTTTTTGCGACAAGAGGTTTCATTACCATAGGTGACACGTGCAGTGGGTCCAAGACGAGGCGAGACGGTTCGCTAGAGGAAACACGTTTATTCAACAAGGGAACCACAGCACAGAGGGGTGATGACCCCTCACAGCCGATAACCTCAGGAGGCAGTCCCTCCACACTACGGTGCCCTTACTCTGGTTCGAGCGCTAACCCTACACTGGTTATGTCTGAACTCGACCCTAGCCAGGGTCACTGGGCTCTTCGCTTCAGGGTCTTCAGGGTCTTCAGGGTAGCGCTCAGAGTCTTCTTCAGAGCTTCAGGTGGACGAGGACCACCAAACCCGTTCAGGGGTCCGGCTTTTATCCCTGTTCCAGGGTCTCTCCGCCCCTGGCCAAGCCTTCTGGAACTCTCTAGGGGGCCCAGGAACATCCCCCAGCCCCGCCCCCCCCCCACGGTCTTGGGGTCTGGGGGCCCTGTTAGTCCCACCTGGTCTGTATACCACCCCGTTGACGCATGTCCGCTATTACAGGTCAGCTCCCGTGGTAATACGCATACAGCCCAACAATGGCACTACATCATCCCCCCCCCCCCCCCCCTTGTAGCATCCAGGCGTCTGCTACGTTCACAGGAAGCCCTAGACGCATGCACGAATATGCTCAAGGTGCCATGTCATACGTTCGAGCGTAGGGATGTCCCCGACTTATTTATTACCTTTACATGTAATCCAACTTGGCCTCAGATAAAACAAAAAAGTAATAACTTTCATTCGGCCAGACACCCAGCCGTCGATACGACTTCACAGCCAGGGTGTTCAGACGAAAGCAAGTCAAATTCATCGAGAGCATTCACTGAGAGTCGTGTTTTTTGGAGAAACAAGATGCTGGATGTACTCAACTGAGTGGCAGAAACGAGGACTTACACATCATAGGGGTTTCCCCATTTTTTCTGGCCACAAAACTGAAACCTTTTGGCGTCCTCTGCTCGAGCACCAATTGGGTCGAGGCTCTCAAGAAAGCCGTCCCTTGGTGTGGACCAATCGGTTTCAAGGACAATGCCACATATTATCATAGTGCGTGTGTTTTGTTTGCATTTTGACTGCAGGTATTGTGGTTAATGCAGTAACATGAATCCTTGTAAAAAGGTTTCAGTTTTGTTGCCAGAAAAAAGGGGAAAAACCCCTATTATTATATTTTGGTACCGCCAAAGGTGGTCTAATGATGTAGATGACTTCCCCACGCTCATATTTTAATCTGGCTGAAAGAATAAAATCATCCAATCCAAATCGATGTTATATCTGCCGAGTTTCCAAATCCAGAGGAAGACCCAAAATCTGTTTGCAGTAGTGACCGCAAATATGATTCATGGACCATGCGGAAACCTTAATGTCAATGCAGCAGCATGTATGAAGGACATAGAGAGCAGCAAGAAATATCCGAGACAATTTATTAAAGACACACAAACTGGAGATGATGGATATCCTCGCTATAGAAGGTGAGCTCCAGCAGACGGTGGATACACAGCAAGACTGAAGATTAGAGGCAACACGGAAATCGAAATGGACAACAGGTGGGTTGTTCCGTATTCTCCGCTTCTTACTAAAATGTTTCAGGCGTAGATGTGTTGACCACGCTCCACCTCCTCCAGTCAGTGTGTGTATCATGGTGTGTGTGTCAGTGTGTGTGTCAGTGTGTGTAGGTGCTCGCTAACAGCACTTGCCCCTACAGTCTGTTAAGGCTATACGGGGGATCTTTGTTTTTTGCTTTGTCAGTGTGTGTCAGTGTGTGTGTCAGTGTGTGTGTGTCAGTGTGTCAGTGTGTGTCTGAGTGACTGATTGTCTGAGTGAGTGACTGAGTGACTGTCTGAGTGAGTGACTGAGTGTCTGAGTACGTGTCTGAGTGACTGAGTGTCTGAGTGAGTGACTGAGTGACTGAGTGAGTGACTGAGTGTCTGAGTACGTGTCTGAGTGACTGAGTGTCTGAGTGAGTGTCTGAGTGAGTGACTGAGTGAGTGACTGTCTGAGTGTCTGAGTAAGTGTCTGAGTGAGTGACTGAGTGAGTGACTGAGTGTCTGAGTGAGTGACTGAGTGAGTGACTGAGTGAGTGTCTAAGTAAGTGTCTGAGTGAGTGAGTGACTGAGTGAGTGTCTGAGTGAGTGTCTGAGTGAGTGACTGAGTGAGTGACTGAGTGTCTGAGTGAGTGACTGAATGTCTGAGTGAGTGACTGAGTGTCAGAGTACGTGTCTGAGTGACTGAGTATCTGAGTGAGTGTCTGAGTGACTGAGTGAGTGACTGTCTGAGTAAGTGTCTGAGTGAGTGACTGAGTGAGTGACTGAGTGTCTGAGTGAGTGACTAAGTGAGTGACTGAGTGTCTGAGTGAGTGACTGAGTGTCTGAGTGAGTGACTGAGTGAGTGACTGAGTGTCTGAGTGAGTGACTGAGTGAGTGACTGTCTGAGTGAGTGTCTAAGTAAGTGTCTGAGTGAGTGACTGAGTGAGTGACTGAGTAAGTGTATGAGTGAGTGACTGAGTGAGTGACTGAGTGAGTGACTGAGTGTTCGAGTGAGCGAGTGAGTGACTGAGTGAGTGTCTAAGTGAGTGACTGAGTGAGCGAGTGAGTGTCTGAGTGAGTGACTGAGTGAGTGACTGAGTGAGTGACTGAGTGAGCGACTGAGTGTCTGAGTGAGTGTCTGAGTGAGTGACTGAGTGAGTGACTGAGTGAGTGTCTGAGTGAGTGACTGAGTGAGTGAGTGACTGAGTGAGCCACTCCCAACGCCCTCACCCGCTGCCCGGTAGTCTCCTCACCCTCCTCCTCTCCACCCTACACCTCACCACCCAGCCCCTCCTCACCACCCTACACCTCACCACCCAGCCCCTCCTCACCACCCTACACCTCTCCACTCAGCCCCTCCTCACCACCCAGCCCCTCCTCACCACCCAGCCCCTCCTCACCACCCTACACCTCACCACCCAGCCCCTCCTCACCACCCTACACCTCATCTCCTCCTCCTCACCCTGCATCTCCCCTCCAGCTGGGGTATCTCAGCCATGATGTCGTCTATCTGCTTGAGAATCCGGCACTCCTCCACCCTCTTGAGACTCGCCACCCTCTCCTCCTCCTCCTCCTTCTCCTCCACCTCGTCGCCCGACTTGTAGTCGCCATCATCGACTGCACTGCGTGATCTCCGTAGTCCCCTCCTCCTCCTCCTCGTCCTCTTCTTCTTCTTCCTCCTCCTCGTCTTCCTCTCCTCCTCCTCGTTCTCCTCCTCCTCGTTGTCCGCCGCCTCCTCCTCGTCTCGTGCTCTGTCGACGCTCGGCTGCAGGCGGCTGGCGCGAAACTTCAGCAGCAGCCTGCGGACGCCCCCCGTAGACTCCACCACCTCCTCCTTCTCGCCCCTCCGCTCCTTCACCTCGTTACCCTCCACCACCTCCTCCTCGCCCCTCCGCTCCTTCGCCTCGTCACCCTCCACCACCTCCTCCGGCGATGAAGACGATGACGACGATGCGTCCGAGAACGACCAACAGCTGGACGACGATGACAACGCTCTCTGCTGCCGGTATTGTTGCTGAATTTGTCTCCGTCGCTGCCGCTGCTTCTCCAGAGCGCAACCCCGGCGCCTCCCGGTGGGCGGTGGTGGCGGCTCAGCCAGCGGCCGCGGCATCAGCGAGCAGAAGTGGAACGTCGCCCCACGCGGGGCCGTCTCCTCCGTCTCCTCCGCCGCCAGCGGCGGCGGAGGAGACGGAGGAGACGGAGGAGCGCGGCAGGTAGAGGAGCCCGGGCAGGGATCGGGATTCGGTCCCGCCGGGCAATCCGCCGCCGCCGCCTCCCGCCGCTTGCTTAGCGGCGACCGCCCGGCCAAAACCTCCTCCTCCTCTTCCTCCTCCGCCTTCATCGCCGCCTCGGCCTCCTCTTCCCCTCCTCCTCCTCTCGCTCCTCCTCCTCCTCCGCCCCTCCTGCTGCTCCCCCTCCTGCCCATGCCCTGCCACCAAAAGTCGAAGTGTCTCTTCCGCACCGCACGCGGTCCAACCGCGGCCTCCCTGCGTCTCTCCGCCTCCTCCGCATCCGCCTCCGCCGCGCCCGCCGCCTCGTCGGCGCCGAGCGCCGGCCCCGACTCTCCGCCGCCGTCTCCGCGCTCCGGGGCGACCCTCGGGCCGATTCCCGGCGGCGGCGTCGGCCGGGCGCCGCCGCCGCTGCCGCAGGAGCTCTCCTGGGGGGGCGCCGTCGCCGGAGTCTCCCGGCGACACCGCCCCCCCCCCTCGAGAGCCCGGAACGTCACGGGGCGACGAAGACGACGGCCGCGGCGGGGAGGCCCCGGCGCGAGCCCCGGCCCCCCGGCGTCGTCATCGCCGCCGCCGCCGGCGTTGAGCGGGCGAGCGACCTTGGAGGGCGCCGCGTGGGACTCGGCTCCTTCTCCTCCGGCGTCCGCGGAGCAAGCCCTCGAGGAGGGGGCGGCCGTGGCCGTGGTCGTGGTCGGGGTCGGGGCCCGGGTTGGGGGAGGCCGTCTGGGAGGCCGCTGGTGAGGGGGGAGGGCCGGAGGAGAGGGAGGAGACGCGGGATCAGATTCCAGCATTCAGCACGCAAACGTCCCGGTAGTGGTATTGGTGGTAGCGGTGGTGGTAGTGATTGTAGTGATGTTGGTAATGGTGGTGGTAGTGATGGTAGTGTATAGTAGTAGTGGTGGTGGTGGTAGTGATGGCAGTGTATGGTAGTGGTGGTAATGGTGGTGGTGATGGTGCTAGTGGTGGTGGTAGTAGTGGTGGTGTAATGGTGGTGGTAGTGGTGGTAATGGTGGTGGTGGTGGTAGTGTTGGTAGTGTATGGTAGTGGTGGTAATGGTGGAAGTGGTGGTGGTGGTGATGATGCTAGTGGTGGTGGTAGTGTTGGTGGTAGTAGTGGTGGTAATGGTGGTGGTGTCCGGCAAAACAACCCCCTACCTCCTTGTGGTGCCGGACGGGCAACGCTGTACAATAAAATAGAAAAACTAGTTTATAGTTTAAGAAGAGAGATGAGTTAGATCTGTCACGTGGGTTATTAAAAAAAAAGGTTATTCGTTTCATCAGGTCATGTGCACAGATTACAATAACATTTGGAGGGGAAAAAAACATGCTGGCCGTTATGTGACTTCACCGAAAAAGCCAAAGAGTACGTTATGGTCACATTCACTGCATTGTCTTGGTGAATGCGAGGCATCGCGTGGTCATAACCCACCGGGATATTTTCCCCTTACGCGTCAAGAGATTGACATTCTCATGGAAATCATTTCAGGTATTCACTGAAAGTGTCAGAGATGAATGTTCAGGATAAAACTGAACATTCGTGCTAAAGATTGGTGCCATATTGTACGATTATAATTGTGCAAAATGCAACCAGAACACAATTAGCACGATTAGCTACGTACCGCTACAGTCTACATTATAGACTGTCAGTACACTCACTCAGCTTAATAACCAGGCTACAGTCTACATTATAGACTGCCAGTACACTCACCATACTTAATAACCATTACTACAGTCTACATTATAGACTGTCAGTACACTCACTCAGCTTAATAACCATTACTACAGTCTACATTATAGACTGTCAGTACACTCACCATACTTAATAACCATTACTACAGTCTACATTATAGACTGTCAGTACACTCACTCAGCTTAATAACCATTACTACAGTCTACATTATAGACTGTCAGTACACTCACCATACTTAATAACCAGGCTACAGTCTACATTATAGACTGTCAGTACACTCACCATACTTAATAACCATTACTAGTCTACATTATAGACTGTCAGTACACTCACCATACTTAATAACCAGGCTACAGTCTACATTATAGACTGCCAGTAAACTCACCATACTTAATAACCATTACTACAGTCTACATTATAGACTGTCAGTACACTCGCCATACTAAATAATCATTACTACAGTCTACATTATAGACTGTCAGTACACTCACCATACTTAATAACCAGGCTACAGTCTACATTATAGACTGTCAGTACACTCACCATACTTAATAACCATTACTACAGTCTACATTATAGACTGTCAGTACACTCACCATACTTAACCATTACTACAGTCTACATTATAGACTGTCAGTACACTCACCATACTTAATAACCATTACTACAGTCTACATTATAGACTGTCAGTACACTCACCATACTTAATAACCAGGCTACAGTCTACATTATAGACTGTCAGTACACTCACCATACTTAATAACCAGGCTACAGTCTACATTATAGACTGTCAGTACACTCACTATACTTAATAACCATTACTACAGTCTACATTATAGACTGTCAGTACACTCACCATACTTAATAACCAGGCTACAGTCTACATTATAGACTGTCAGTACACTCACCATACTTAATAACCAGGCTACAGTCTACATTATAGACTGTCAGCACACTCACCATACTTAACCATTACTACAGTCTACATTATAGACTGTCAGTACACTCACCATACTTAATAACCATTACTACAGTCTACATTATAGACTGTCAGTACACTCACCATACTTAATAACCATTACTACAGTCTACATTATAGACTGTCAGTACACTCACCATACTTAATAACCATTACTACAGTCTACATTATAGACTGTCAGTACACTCACTCAGCTTAATAACCAGGCTACAGTCTACATTATAGAATGTCAGTACACTCACCATATTTAATAACCAGGCTACAGTCTACATTATAGACTGTCAGTACACTCACCAAACTTAATAACCAGGCTACAGTCTACATTATAGACTGTCAGTACACTCACCATACTTAATAACCATTACTACAGTCTACATTATAGACTGTCAGTACACTCACCATACTTAATAACCATTACTACAGTCTACATTATAGACTGTCAGTACACTCACCATACTTAATAACCAGGCTACAGTCTACATTATAGACTGCCAGTAAACTCACCATACTTAATAACCATTACTACAGTCTACATTATAGACTGTCAGTACACTCGCCATACTAAATAATCATTACTACAGTCTACATTATAGACTGTCAGTACACTCACCATACTTAACCATTACTACAGTCTACATTATAGACTGTCAGTACACTCACCATACTTAATAACCATTACTACAGTCTACATTATAGACTGTCAGTACACTCACTCAGCTTAATAACCAGGCTACAGTCTACATTATAGACTGTCAGTACACTCACCATACTTAATAACCAGGCTACAGTCTACATTATAGACTGTCAGTACACTCACTATACTTAATAACCATTACTACAGTCTACATTATAGACTGTCAGTACACTCACCATACTTAATAACCAGGCTACAGTCTACATTATAGACTGTCAGTACACTCACCATACTTAATAACCAGGCTACAGTCTACATTATAGACTGTCAGCACACTCACCATACTTAACCATTACTACAGTCTACATTATAGACTGTCAGTACACTCACCATACTTAATAACCATTACTACAGTCTACATTATAGACTGTCAGTACACTCACCATACTTAATAACCATTACTACAGTCTACATTATAGACTGTCAGTACACTCACCATACTTAATAACCATTACTACAGTCTACATTATAGACTGTCAGTACACTCACTCAGCTTAATAACCAGGCTACAGTCTACATTATAGAATGTCAGTACACTCACCATATTTAATAACCAGGCTACAGTCTACATTATAGACTGTCAGTACACTCACCAAACTTAATAACCAGGCTACAGTCTACATTATAGACTGTCAGTACACTCACCATACTTAATAACCAGGCTACAGTCTACATTATAGACTGCCAGTAAACTCACCATACTTAATAACCATTACTACAGTCTACATTATAGACTGTCAGTACACTCGCCATACTAAATAATCATTACTACAGTCTACATTATAGACTGTCAGTACACTCACCATACTTAACCATTACTACAGTCTACATTATAGACTGTCAGTACACTCACCATACTTAATAACCATTACTACAGTCTACATTATAGACTGTCAGTACACTCACTCAGCTTAATAACCAGGCTACAGTCTACATTATAGACTGTCAGTACACTCACCATACTTAATAACCATTACTACAGTCTACATTATAGACTGTCAGTACACTCACCATACTTAACCATTACTACAGTCTACATTATAGACTGTCAGTACACTCACCATACTTAATAACCATTACTACAGTCTACATTATAGACTGTCAGTACACTCACCATACTTAATAACCAGGCTACAGTCTACATTATAGACTGTCAGTACACTCACCATACTTAATAACCAGGCTACAGTCTACATTATAGACTGTCAGTACACTCACTATACTTAATAACCATTACTACAGTCTACATTATAGACTGTCAGTACACTCACCATACTTAATAACCAGGCTACAGTCTACATTATAGACTGTCAGTACACTCACCATACTTAATAACCAGGCTACAGTCTACATTATAGACTGTCAGCACACTCACCATACTTAACCATTACTACAGTCTACATTATAGACTGTCAGTACACTCACCATACTTAATAACCATTACTACAGTCTACATTATAGACTGTCAGTACACTCACCATACTTAATAACCATTACTACAGTCTACATTATAGACTGTCAGTACACTCACCATACTTAATAACCATTACTACAGTCTACATTATAGACTGTCAGTACACTCACTCAGCTTAATAACCAGGCTACAGTCTACATTATAGAATGTCAGTACACTCACCATATTTAATAACCAGGCTACAGTCTACATTATAGACTGTCAGTACACTCACCAAACTTAATAACCAGGCTACAGTCTACATTATAGACTGTCAGTACACTCACCATACTTAATAACAATTACTACAGTCTACATTATAGACTGTCAGTACACTCACCATACTTAATAACCATTACTACAGTCTACATTATAGACTGTCAGTACACTCACCATACTTAATAACCAGGCTACAGTCTACATTATAGACTGCCAGTAAACTCACCATACTTAATAACCATTACTACAGTCTACATTATAGACTGTCAGTACACTCGCCATACTAAATAATCATTACTACAGTCTACATTATAGACTGTCAGTACACTCACCATACTTAACCATTACTACAGTCTACATTATAGACTGTCAGTACACTCACCATACTTAATAACCATTACTACAGTCTACATTATAGACTGTCAGTACACTCACTCAGCTTAATAACCAGGCTACAGTCTACATTATAGACTGTCAGTACACTCACCATACTTAATAACCAGGCTACAGTCTACATTATAGACTGTCAGTACACTCACCATACTTAATAACCAGGCTACAGTCTACATTATAGACTGTCAGTACACTCACCATACTTAATAACCAGGCTACAGTCTACATTATAGACTGTCAGTACACTCACCATACTTAATAACCATTACTACAGTCTACATTATAGACTGTCAGTACACTCACTCAGCTTAATAACCAGGCTACAGTCTACATTATAGACTGTCAGTACACTCACCATACTTAATAACCAGGCTACAGTCTACATTATAGACTGTCAGTACACTCACCATACTTAATAACCAGGCTACAGTCTACATTATAGACTGTCAGTACACTCACCATACTTAATAACCAGGCTACAGTCTACATTATAGACTGTCAGTACACTCACCATACTTAATAACCAGGCTACAGTCTACATTATAGACTGTCAGTACACTCACCATACTTAATAACCAGGCTACAGTCTACATTATAGACTGTCAGTACACTCACCATACTTAATAACCATTACTACAGTCTACATTATAGACTGTCAGTACACTCACCATACTTAACCATTACTACAGTCTACATTATAGACTGTCAGTACACTCACCATACTTAATAACCAGGCTACAGTCTACATTATAGACTGTCAGTACACTCACCATACTTAATAACCATTACTACAGTCTACATTATAGACTGTCAGTACACTCACCATACTTAACCATTACTACAGTCTACATTATAGACTGTCAGTACACTCACCATACTTAATAACCAGGCTACAGTCTACATTATAGACTGTCAGTACACTCACCATACTTAATAACCATTACTACAGTCTACATTATAGACTGTCAGTACACTCACCATACTTAATAACCAGGCTACAGTCTACATTATAGACTGTCAGTACACTAACCATACTTAATAACCATTACTCCAGTCTACATTATAGACTGCCAGTAAACTCACCATACTTAATAACCATTACTACAGTCTACATTATAGACTGTCAGTACACTCGCCATACTAAATAATCATTACTACAGTCTACATTATAGACTGTCAGTACACTCACCAAACTTAATAACCAGGCTACAGTCTACATTATAGACTGTCAGTACACTCACCATACTTAATAACCATTACTACAGTGTACATTATAGACTGTCAGTACACTCACCATACTTAATAACCAGGCTACAGTCTACATTATAGACTGTCAGTACACTCACCAAACTTAATAACCAGGCTACAGTCTACATTATAGACTGTCAGTACACTCACCATACTTAATAACCATTACTACAGTCTACATTATAGACTGTCAGTACACTCACCATACTTAATAACCAGGCTACAGTCTACATTATAGACTGTCAGTACACTAACCATACTTAATAACCATTACTCCAGTCTACATTATAGACTGCCAGTAAACTCACCATACTTAATAACCATTACTACAGTCTACATTATAGACTGTCAGTACACTCACCATACTTAATAACCATTACTACAGTCTACATTATAGACTGTCAGTACACTCACCATACTTAATAATCATTACTACAGTCTACATTATAGACTGTCAGCACAGTCACCATACTTAATAACCATTACTACAGTCTACATTATAGACTGTCAGTACACTCACTCAGCTTAATAACCATTACTACAGTCTACATTATAGACTGTCAGTACACTCACCATACTTAATAACCAGGCTACAGTCTACATTATAGACTGTCAGTACACTCACTCAGGTTAATAACCATTACTACAGTCTACATTATAGACTGCCAGTACACTCACCATACTTAATAACAAGGCTACAGTCTACATTATAGACTGTCAGTATACTCACCCAGCTGAATAACCAGGCTACAGTCTACATTATAGACTGTCAGTACACTCACCATACTTAATAACCATTACTACAGTCTACATTATAGACTGTCAGTACACTCACCATACTTAATAACCATTACTACAGTCTACATTATAGACTGTCAGTACACTCACCATACTTAATAACCATTACTACAGTCTACATTATAGACTGTCAGTACACTCACCATACTTAATAATCATTACTACAGTCTACATTATAGACTGTCAGCACAGTCACCATACTTAATAACCATTACTACAGTCTACATTATAGACTGTCAGTACACTCACTCAGCTTAATAACCATTACTACAGTCTACATTATAGACTGTCAGTACACTCACCATACTTAATAACCAGGCTACAGTCTACATTATAGACTGTCAGTACACTCACCATACTTAATAACCATTACTACAGTCTACATTATAGACTGTCAGTACACTCACCATACTTAATAACCATTACTACAGTCTACATTATAGACTGTCAGTACACTCACCATACTTAATAACCATTACTACAGTCTACATTATAGACTGTCAGAACACTCACCATACTTAATAACCATTACTACAGTCTACATTATAGACTGTCAGTACACTCACCATACTTAATAACCAGGCTACAGTCTACATTATAGACTGTCAGTACACTCACCATACTTAATAACCATTACTACAGTCTACATTATAGACTGTCAGTACACTCACCATACTTAACCATTACTACAGTCTACATTATAGACTGTCAGTACACTCACTCAGCTTAATAACCAGGCTACAGTCTACATTATAGAATGTCAGTACACTCACCATACTTAATAACCAGGCTACAGTCTACATTATAGACTGTCAGTACACTCACCATACTTAATAACCATTACTACAGTCTACATTATAGACTGTCAGTACACTCACCATACTTAATAACCATTACTACAGTCTACATTATAGACTGTCAGTACACTCACTCAGCTTAATAACCAGGCTACAGTCTACATTATAGAATGTCAGTACACTCACCATATTTAATAACCAGGCTACAGTCTACATTATAGACTGTCAGTACACTCACCAAACTTAATAACCAGGCTACAGTCTACATTATAGACTGTCAGTACACTCACCATACTTAATAACCATTACTACAGTCTACATTATAGACTGTCAGTACACTCACCATACTTAATAACCATTACTACAGTCTACATTATAGACTGTCAGTACACTCACCATACTTAATAACCAGGCTACAGTCTACATTATAGACTGCCAGTAAACTCACCATACTTAATAACCATTACTACAGTCTACATTATAGACTGTCAGTACACTCGCCATACTAAATAATCATTACTACAGTCTACATTATAGACTGTCAGTACACTCACCATACTTAACCATTACTACAGTCTACATTATAGACTGTCAGTACACTCACCATACTTAATAACCATTACTACAGTCTACATTATAGACTGTCAGTACACTCACTCAGCTTAATAACCAGGCTACAGTCTACATTATAGACTGTCAGTACACTCACCATACTTAATAACCAGGCTACAGTCTACATTATAGACTGTCAGTACACTCACCATACTTAATAACCAGGCTACAGTCTACATTATAGACTGTCAGTACACTCACCATACTTAATAACCAGGCTACAGTCTACATTATAGACTGTCAGTACACTCACCATACTTAATAACCAGGCTACAGTCTACATTATAGACTGTCAGTACACTCACCATACTTAATAACCAGGCTACAGTCTACATTATAGACTGTCAGTACACTCACCATACTTAATAACCATTACTACAGTCTACATTATAGACTGTCAGTACACTCACCATACTTAACCATTACTACAGTCTACATTATAGACTGTCAGTACACTCACCATACTTAATAACCAGGCTACAGTCTACATTATAGACTGTCAGTACACTCACCATACTTAATAACCAGGCTACAGTCTACATTATAGACTGTCAGTACACTCACCATACTTAACCATTACTACAGTCTACATTATAGACTGTCAGTACACTCACCATAATTAATAACCAGGCTACAGTCTACATTATAGACTGTCAGTACACTCACCATACTTAATAACCAGGCTACAGTCTACATTATAGACTGTCAGTACACTCACCATACTTAATAACCATTACTACAGTCTACATTATAGACTGTCAGTACACTCACCATACTTAGCCATTACTACAGTCTACATTATAGACTGTCAGTACACTCACCATACTTAATAACCATTACTACAGTCTACATTATAGACTGTCAGTACACTCACCATACTTAATAACCATTACTACAGTCTACATTATAGACTGTCAGTACACTCACCATACTTAATAACCAGGCTACAGTCTACATTATAGACTGTCAGTACACTCACCAAACTTAATAACCAGGCTACAGTCTACATTATAGACTGTCAGTACACTCACCATACTTAATAACCATTACTACAGTCTACATTATAGACTGTCAGTACACTCACCATACTTAATAACCAGGCTACAGTCTACATTATAGACTGTCAGTACACTAACCATACTTAATAACCATTACTCCAGTCTACATTATAGACTGCCAGTAAACTCACCATACTTAATAACCATTACTACAGTCTACATTATAGACTGTCAGTACACTCGCCATACTAAATAATCATTACTACAGTCTACATTATAGACTGTCAGTACACTCACCATACTTAATAACCATTACTACAGTCTACATTATAGACTGTCAGTACACTCACCATACTTAATAACCAGGCTACAGTCTACATTATAGACTGTCAGTACACTAACCATACTTAATAACCATTACTCCAGTCTACATTATAGACTGCCAGTAAACTCACCATACTTAATAACCATTACTACAGTCTACATTATAGACTGTCAGTACACTCGCCATACTAAATAATCATTACTACAGTCTACATTATAGACTGTCAGTACACTCACCAAACTTCATAACCAGGCTACAGTCTACATTATAGACTGTCAGTACACTCACCATACTTAATAACCATTACTACAGTGTACATTATAGACTGTCAGTACACTCACCATACTTAATAACCAGGCTACAGTCTACATTATAGACTGTCAGTACACTCACCAAACTTAATAACCAGGCTACAGTCTACATTATAGACTGTCAGTACACTAACCATACTTAATAACCATTACTCCAGTCTACATTATAGACTGCCAGTAAACTCACCATACTTAATAACCATTACTACAGTCTACATTATAGACTGTCAGTACACTCACCATACTTAATAACCATTACTACAGTCTACATTATAGACTGTCAGTACACTCACCATACTTAACCATTACTACAGTCTACATTATAGACTGTCAGTACACTCACCATACTTAATAACCAGGCTACAGTCTACATTATAGACTGTCAGTACACTAACCATACTTAATAACCATTACTCCAGTCTACATTATAGACTGCCAGTACACTCACCATACTTAATAACCAGGCTACAGTCTACATTATAGACTGTCAGTACACTCACCATACTTAATAACCAGGCTACAGTCTACATTATAGACTGTCAGTACACTCACCATACTTAATAACCAGGCTACAGTCTACATTATAGACTGTCAGTACACTCACCATACTTAATAACCAGGCTACAGTCTACATTATAGACTGTCAGTACACTCACCATACTTAATAACCAGGCTACAGTCTACATTATAGACTGTCAGTACACTCACCATACTTAATAACCATTACTACAGTCTACATTATAGACTGTCAGTACACTCACCATACTTAACCATTACTACAGTCTACATTATAGACTGTCAGTACACTCACCATACTTAATAACCAGGCTACAGTCTACATTATAGACTGTCAGTACACTCACCATACTTAATAACCAGGCTACAGTCTACATTATAGACTGTCAGTACACTCACCATACTTAACCATTACTACAGTCTACATTATAGACTGTCAGTACACTCACCATAATTAATAACCAGGCTACAGTCTACATTATAGACTGTCAGTACACTCACCATACTTAATAACCAGGCTACAGTCTACATTATAGACTGTCAGTACACTCACCATACTTAATAACCATTACTACAGTCTACATTATAGACTGTCAGTACACTCACCATACTTAGCCATTACTACAGTCTACATTATAGACTGTCAGTACACTCACCATACTTAATAACCATTACTACAGTCTACATTATAGACTGTCAGTACACTCACCATACTTAATAACCATTACTACAGTCTACATTATAGACTGTCAGTACACTCACCATACTTAATAACCAGGCTACAGTCTACATTATAGACTGTCAGTACACTCACCAAACTTAATAACCAGGCTACAGTCTACATTATAGACTGTCAGTACACTCACCATACTTAATAACCATTACTACAGTCTACATTATAGACTGTCAGTACACTCACCATACTTAATAACCAGGCTACAGTCTACATTATAGACTGTCAGTACACTCACCAAACTTAATAACCAGGCTACAGTCTACATTATAGACTGTCAGTACACTCACCATACTTAATAACCATTACTACAGTCTACATTATAGACTGTCAGTACACTCACCATACTTAATAACCAGGCTACAGTCTACATTATAGACTGTCAGTACACTCACCAAACTTAATAACCAGGCTACAGTCTACATTATAGACTGTCAGTACACTCACCATACTTAATAACCATTACTACAGTCTACATTATAGACTGTCAGTACACTCACCATACTTAATAACCAGGCTACAGTCTACATTATAGACTGTCAGTACACTAACCATACTTAATAACCATTACTCCAGTCTACATTATAGACTGCCAGTAAACTCACCATACTTAATAACCATTACTACAGTCTACATTATAGACTGTCAGTACACTCGCCATACTAAATAATCATTACTACAGTCTACATTATAGACTGTCAGTACACTCACCAAACTTAATAACCAGGCTACAGTCTACATTATAGACTGTCAGTACACTCACCATACTTAATAACCATTACTACAGTGTACATTATAGACTGTCAGTACACTCACCATACTTAATAACCAGGCTACAGTCTACATTATAGACTGTCAGTACACTCACCAAACTTAATAACCAGGCTACAGTCTACATTATAGACTGTCAGTACACTAACCATACTTAATAACCATTACTCCAGTCTACATTATAGACTGCCAGTAAACTCACCATACTTAATAACCATTACTACAGTCTACATTATAGACTGTCAGTACACTCACCATACTTAATAACCATTACTACAGTCTACATTATAGACTGTCAGTACACTCACCATACTTAATAATCATTACTACAGTCTACATTATAGACTGTCAGCACACTCACCATACTTAATAACCATTACTACAGTCTACATTATAGACTGTCAGTACACTCACTCAGCTTAATAACCATTACTACAGTCTACATTATAGACTGTCAGTACACTCACCATACTTAATAACCAGGCTACAGTCTACATTATAGACTGTCAGTACACTCACCATACTTAATAACCATTACTACAGTCTACATTATAGACTGTCAGTACACTCACCATACTTAATAACCATTACTACAGTCTACATTATAGACTGTCAGAACACTCACCATACTTAATAACCATTACTACAGTCTACATTATAGACTGTCAGTACACTCACCATACTTAATAACCATTACTACAGTCTACATTATAGACTGTCAGTACACTCACCATACTTAATAACCATTACTACAGTCTACATTATAGACTGCCAGTACACTCACCATACTTAATAACCATTACTACAGTCTACATTATAGACTGTCAGAACACTCACCATACTTAATAACCAGGCTACAGTCTACATTATAGACTGTCAGTACACTCACCATACTTAATAACCATTACTACAGTCTACATTATAGACTGTCAGTACACTCACCATACTTAACCATTACTACAGTCTACATTATAGACTGTCAGTACACTCACCATACTTAATAACCATTACTACAGTCTACATTATAGACTGTCAGTACACTCACCATACTTAACCATTACTACAGTCTACATTATAGACTGTCAGTACACTCACTCAGCTTAATAACCAGGCTACAGTCTACATTATAGAATGTCAGTACACTCACCATACTTAATAACCAGGCTACAGTCTACATTATAGACTGTCAGTACACTCACCATACTTAATAACCATTACTACAGTCTACATTATAGACTGTCAGTACACTCACCATACTTAATAACCATTACTACAGTCTACATTATAGACTGTCAGTACACTCACCATACTTAACCATTACTACAGTCTACATTATAGACTGTCAGTACACTCACTCAGCTTAATAACCAGGCTACAGTCTACATTATAGAATGTCAGTACACTCACCATACTTAATAACCAGGCTACAGTCTACATTATAGACTGTCAGTACACTCACCATACTTAATAACCATTACTACAGTCTACATTATAGACTGTCAGTACACTCACCATACTTAATAACCATTACTACAGTCTACATTATAGACTGTCAGTACACTCACCATACTTAATAACCATTACTACAGTCTACATTATAGACTGTCAGTACACTCACCATACTTAATAACCAGGCTACAGTCTACATTATAGACTGTCAGTACACTCACCATACTTAATAACCATTACTCCAGTCTACATTATAGACTGCCAGTAAACTCACCATACTTAATAACCATTACTACAGTCTACATTATAGACTGTCAGTACACTCGCCATACTAAATAATCATTACTACAGTCTACATTATAGACTGTCAGTACACTCACCATACTTAACCATTACTACAATCTACATTATAGACTGTCAGTACACTCACCATACTTAATAACCATTACTACAGTCTACATTATAGACTGTCAGTACACTCACTCAGCTTAATAACCATTACTACAGTCTACATTATAGACTGTCAGTACACTCACCACACTTAATAACCAGGCTACAGTCTACATTATAGACTGTCAGTACACTCACTCAGGTTAATAACCATTACTACAGTCTACATTATAGACTGCCAGTACACTCACCATACTTAATAACAAGGCTACAGTCTACATTATAGACTGTCAGTATACTCACCCAGCTGAATAACCAGGCTACAGTCTACATTATAGACTGTCAGTACACTCACCATACTTAATAACCATTACTACAGTCTACATTATAGACTGTCAGTACACTCACCATACTTAATAACCATTACTACAGTCTACATTATAGACTGTCAGTACACTCACCATACTTAATAACCATTACTACAGTCTACATTATAGACTGTCAGAACACTCACCATACTTAATAACCATTACTACAGTCTACATTATAGACTGTCAGTACACTCACCATACTTAATAACCATTACTACAGTCTACATTATAGACTGCCAGTACACTCACCATACTTAATAACCATTACTACAGTCTACATTATAGACTGTCAGAACACTCACCATACTTAATAACCAGGCTACAGTCTACATTATAGACTGTCAGTACACTCACCATACTTAATAACCATTACTACAGTCTACATTATAGACTGTCAGTACACTCACCATACTTAACCATTACTACAGTCTACATTATAGACTGTCAGTACACTCACCATACTTAATAACCATTACTACAGTCTACATTATAGACTGTCAGTACACTCACCATACTTAACCATTACTACAGTCTACATTATAGACTGTCAGTACACTCACTCAGCTTAATAACCAGGCTACAGTCTACATTATAGAATGTCAGTACACTCACCATACTTAATAACCAGGCTACAGTCTACATTATAGACTGTCAGTACACTCACCATACTTAATAACCATTACTACAGTCTACATTATAGACTGTCAGTACACTCACCATACTTAATAACCATTACTACAGTCTACATTATAGACTGTCAGTACACTCACCATACTTAATAACCAGGCTACAGTCTACATTATAGACTGTCAGTACACTCACCATACTTAACCATTACTCCAGTCTACATTATAGACTGCCAGTAAACTCACCATACTTAATAACCATTACTACAGTCTACATTATAGACTGTCAGTACACTCGCCATACTAAATAATCATTACTACAGTCTACATTATAGACTGTCAGTACACTCACCATACTTAACCATTACTACAATCTACATTATAGACTGTCAGTACACTCACCATACTTAATAACCATTACTACAGTCTACATTATAGACTGTCAGTACACTCACTCAGCTTAATAACCATTACTACAGTCTACATTATAGACTGTCAGTACACTCACCACACTTAATAACCAGGCTACAGTCTACATTATAGACTGTCAGTACACTCACCAAACTTAACCATTACTACAGTCTACATTATAGACTGTCAATACACTCACCATACTTAATAAGCATTACTACAGTCTAAATTATAGACTGTCAGTACACTCACTCAGCTTAATAACCATTACTACAGTCTACATTATAGACTGTCAGTACACTCACTCAGGTTAATAACCATTACTAGTCTACATTATAGACTGTCAGTACACTCACCATACTTAATAACCATTACTACAGTCTACATTATAGACTGTCAGTACACTCACTCAGCTTAATAACCATTACTACAGTCTACATTATAGACTGTCAGTACACTCACCATACTTAATAACCAGGCTACAGTCTACATTATAGACTGTCAGTATACTCACCCAGCTGAATAACCAGGCTACAGTCTACATTATAGACTGTCAGTAAACTCACCATACTTAATAACCATTACTACAGTCTACATTATAGACTGTCAGTACACTCACCATACTTAATAACCATTACTACAGTCTACATTATAGACTGTCTACATTATAGACTGTCAGTACACTCACCATACTTAATAACCATTACTACAGTCTACATTATAGACTGTCAGTACACTCACCATACTTAATAACCATTACTACTGTCTACATTATAGACTGTCAGTACACTCACCATACTTAATAACCCTTACTACAGTCTACATTATAGACTGTCAGTACACTCACCATACTTAATAACCATTACTACAGTCTACATTATAGACTGTCAGTACACTCACTCAGCTTAATAACCATTACTACAGTCTACATTATAGACTGTCAGTACACTCACCATACTTAATAACCAGGCTACAGTCTACATTATAGACTGTCAGTATACTCACCCAGCTGAATAACCAGGCTACAGTCTACATTATAGACTGTCAGTAAACTCACCATACTTAATAACCATTACTACAGTCTACATTATAGACTGTCAGTACACTCACCATACTTAATAACCATTACTACAGTCTACATTATAGACTGTCTACATTATAGACTGTCAGTACACTCACCATACTTAATAACCATTACTACAGTCTACATTATAGACTGTCAGTACACTCACCATACTTAATAACCATTACTACTGTCTACATTATAGACTGTCAGTACACTCACCATACTTAATAACCCTTACTACAGTCTACATTATAGACTGTCAGTACACTCACCATACTTAATAACCATTACTACAGTCTACATTATAGACTGCCAGTACACTCACCATACTTAATAACCATTACTACAGTCTACATTATAGACTGTCAGTAAACTCATTCAGCTTAATAACCATTACTACAGTCTACATTATAGACTGTCAGTACACTCACCATACTTAATAACCAGGCTACAGTCTACATTATAGACTGTCAGTACACTCAGCATACTTAATAACCATTACTACAGTCTACATTATAGACTGTCAGTACACTCACCCAGCTTAATAACCATTACTACAGTCTACATTATAGACTGTCAGTACACTCACCATACTTAATAACCATTACTACAGTCTACATTATAGACTGTCAGTACACTCACCATACTTAATAACCATTACTACAGTCTACATTATAGACTGTCAGTACACTCACCATACTTAATAACCATTACTACAGTCTACATTATAGACTGTCAGTACACTCACCATACTTAATAACCAGGCTACAGTCTACATTATAGACTGTCAGTACACTCAGCATACTTAATAACCATTACTACAGTCTACATTATAGACTGTCAGTACACTCACCATACTTAATAACCAGGCTACATTATTCACAAATTGAATCGTTTGTATTTTGTCAATGGCCATAGACTCAACACTGCCCCATAGACTCAGCACTGCCCCATAGACTCAGCACTGCCCCATAGACTCAGCACTGCCCCATAGACTCAGCACTGTCCCATAGACTCAGCACTGCCCCATAGACTCAGCACTGTCCATAGACTCAGCACTGTCTCATAGACTCAGCCCTGCCCCATAGACTCAACACTGCCCCATAGACTCAGCACTGCCCCATAGACTCAGCACTGCCCCATAGACTCAGCACTGCCCCATAGACTCAGCACTGTCCCATAGACTCAACACTGCACCATAGACTCAACACTACCCATAGACTCAGCACTGTCCCATAGACTCAGCACCGCCCCATAGACTCAGCACTGTCTCATAGACACAACACTGCCCCATAGACTCAGCACTGCCCCATAGACTCAACACTACACCATAGACTCAGCACTGCCCCATAGACTCAACACTACACCATAGACTCAGCACTGCCCCATAGATTCAGCACCGCCCCATAGACCCAACACTGCCCATAAATTCAACAGTGCATATTTAAACTATCTGCGAATCACGGGCTGGACATTTGAGGCCACTTTTTACCTCACGTTTTCCCTCACGAGAGGCGATCTCGCACCCCTGGGGGGTGGTCATCGTCGTTAATTTCTGCTCCGAAATAAAAAAAATTCAAATCCGCACCTCACGACTCTCAAAATGGCGCCTGGCCGAGGAGGAGCCTCAAAAATTTGGCGGGAAAAAAAAATCCCGCGTCACGTGGCTAGGGAGGAACCAAATCTGATTGGCTCCAAGTCGCCGCTTGGACCAATCAGAGAGCTCCAAGCGCCTCGCCTCACAGCAGCTCCGCTCCTGCACTGACAGATCACTGAAGAAGGTCTCTCGTCTGTAGTTGAATAGTGTAATAGTGTGTGTATCTGTGTGTATGTGTGTGTATGTGTGTATCTGTGTCTCTGTGTGTGTGTATCTGTGTGTGTATCTGTGTGTGTGTATGTATGTATGTCAATGACTTGGCCACTGAACTGGATAATTCCAGGGTAAATCTTTTTGCAGATGACACGATACTGATTACTGCTGGCCGCTCTCCGGATGACGTGATTGCTAAGCTCCAGGGTGATTTCAACAAACTACAACATCAGCTAGTTTCTCTTAAACTAGTCCTGAATACCTCCAAAACCAAGGTGCTATGCTTCTCTCCGGGACTAAAGCAGGAAGTTATTTTCCCCCAATTACATTCCTTGAATAATTATCAAATAGAGCATGTTAATATCTATAAGTATCTTGGGGTCATCCTGGATTCAAAACTTAGTTTTGAAGATCACATTGATTATATTGGTAAAAAGACACAAGTAAAAATTGGTTTTCTGTATCGACACAAGCACTGCTTCCCCCCAATGTTCCGTTTGGAATTGATAAAAGCTACCATACTGCCTCTACTTGACTACTGTGACATCGTGTATAAATCAGCCCCAAGTACTGTACTGAAGAAGCTTGATTCCATCTATCACTCGGCCTTAAGATTTACATTGAACTGCCCATATAGCACTCACCACTGTGATCTCTACATTGGGTCAAACTTAACATCTCTTAATGTTTGACAGCTTGTGCACCAGATCTTATTTATTCACGATGTACTTACAAAAAAATCTGCAGACTACCTACTGGATCTCCTCTCTGTTTCAAAGAACAAATTTGACCTCATTTACCAGCTTCACATTCCCTATTGCCGTACAAAAACCGGAGGAAGGGCCTTTGCTATTGATGCCCCCAGGGTTTGGAATGCTATTGCCAATAAACTGCAACTTGAATCACTACCTATGAGATCAAAACTGCTCTAGAGGAGTTGTACACCCCTAGCTGCCACTGCTATTCAGTGGCCTAAAATATGGCTCTAGATTTTGGTGTTATAATTTATTTATGTAGTTTATTGTTAAAAATTCGGTCACAGTCCCTATGATCACTGTTACATTGCATTTATGGCTTTTATTTTGGTGATTTCGAAAAGTTTTTATTTTATTTTTGGCCATGTTTTTGTTTATTGTAGTACGGAGTTAGACTGATGGCCTTAATCTTAGTTGTCTTGTGGTTGTTGTTGTTATTTTGACTTGCATCCCACTGGGATTTTTTGCACACAGCGTTGGTGTACGGTGCTATTTCAGGAATATTTTTGATGTTTTTTTTCCTGTATTTTCTGTTTGCACAGTCACACATAATCACTTTAAGATGTTTTCATGTTCATGTTTTTTTGTTTGTTGAGGTTGCACCCGATTCAAGAGCCGAATGGCTCACAGGGCTATACCAAATAAATGAAACTATGAACTACGACCTCCTGTATACCAGGCGAGGTTTATCAAATTTCCCGCGCTTTTTGTGACTCCGGGTCACGTGGCCCCGGCTGCCTCCCCCCCCCCTCGCGCCCTCGGCAGCGCCTCTCAGTCCCTGAAGGCCACCGCGAGGTTGTTTTGTTAACAAAGTAAATAATCTCCTCATCGTGTACATGTACACACATGTGTGTGTGTATAGAGAGAGAGTGAGTCACGAGTGATAGATAATTAATAATTAAGCTGAAGTTAGCCGTCCAAGTGGGAACGTGAAGAGTTTGCGGTGTTGGTTTTGGTGACGGTTTGTTTTTGGCGGGAAAAGTGAAACCGGCTGCGCTGGGGGCTCGCGTGAGGTAAACTTTTAATTATACACAACTCTTAAATTACTCGCCTAATGTTTATTTTATCATCGTAATATACACGGCGTTTAATATTTGCGCAGGTTGACCAGCGTGGTGAAGTATGGTCAGGTCACATTGACCAGAGTGGTGAAGTATGGTCAGGTCACATTGACCAGGGTGGTGAAGTATGGTCAGTACACATTGACCAGCATGGTGAAGTATGGTCAGGTCACATTGACCAGGGTGGTGAAGTATGGTCAGGTCACATTGACCAGGGTGATGAAGTATGGTCAGGTCACATTGACCAGAGTGGTGAAGTATGGTCAGTACACATTGACCAGCGTGGTGAAGTATGGTCAGTACACATTGACCAGGGTGGTGAAGTGTGGTCAGTACACATTGACCAGGGTGGTGAAGTATGGTCAGTACACATTGACCAGGGTGGTGAAGTATGGTCAGTACACATTGACCAGCGTGGTGAAGTATGGTCAGTACACATTGACCAGGGTGGTGAAGTATGGTCAGTACACATTGACCAGGGTGGTGAAGTATGGTCAGGTCACATTGACCAGCGTGGTGAAGTATGGTCAGTCCACATTGACCAGCGTGGTGAAGTATGGTCAGTACACATTGACCAGGGTGGTGAAGTATGGTCAGGTCACATTGACCAGCGTGGTGAAGTATGGTCAGTACACATTGACCAGGGTGGTGAAGTATGGTCAGTACACATTGACCAGCGTGGTGAAGTATGGTCAGTACACATTGACCAGGGTGGTGAAGTATGGTCAGTACACATTGACCAGAGTGGTGAAGTATGGTCAGGTCACATTGACCAGGGTGGTGAAGTATGGTCAGTACACATTGACCAGCGTGGTGAAGTATGGTCAGTACACATTGACCAGGGTGGTGAAGTATGGTCAGTACACATTGACCAGGGTGGTGAAGTATGGTCAGTACACATTGACCAGAGTGGTGAAGTATGGTCAGGTCACATTGACCAGGGTGGTGAAGTATGGTCAGTACACATTGACCAGCGTGGTGAAGTATGGTCAGTACACATTGACCAGGGTGGTGAAGTATGGTCAGTACACATTGACCAGGGTGGTGAAGTATGGTCAGTACACATTGACCAGGGTGGTGAAGCATGGTCAGTACACATTGACCAGCGTGGTGAAGTATGGTCAGTACACATTGACAAGCGTGGTGAAGTATGGTCAGTACACATTGACCAGTGGTGAAGTATGGTCAGTACACATTGACCAGCGTGGTGAAGTATGGTCAGTACACATTGACCAGCGTGGTGAAGTATGGTCAGGTCACATTGACCAGAGTGGTGAAGTATGGTCAGTACACATTGACCAGCGTGGTGAAGTATGGTCAGTACACATTGACCAGCGTGGTGAAGTATGGTCAGTACACATTGACCAGCGTGGTGAAGTATGGTCAGGTCACATTGACCAGCGTGGTGAAGTATGGTCAGTACACATTGACCAGCGTGGTGAAGTATGGTCAGTACACATTGACCAGCGTGGTGAAGTATGGTCAGGTCACATTGACCAGCGTGGTGAAGTATGGTCAGGTCACATTGACCAGAGTGGTGAAGTATGGTCAGTACACATTGACCAGCGTGGTGAAGTATGGTCAGTACACATTGACCAGCGTGGTGAAGTATGGTCAGGTCACATTGACCATCGTGGTGAAGTATGGTCAGTACACATTGACCAGCGTGGTGAAGTATGGTCAGTCCACATTGACCAGCGTGAAGTATGGTCAGTACACATTAACCAGAGTGGTGAAGTATGGTCAGTCCACATTAACCAGAGTGGTGAAGTATGGTCAGGTCACATTGACCAGGGTGGTGAAGTATGGTCAGTACACATTGACCAGGGTGGTGAAGTATGGTCAGGTCACATTGACCAGGGTGGTGAAGTATGGTCAGTACACATTGACCAGGGTGGTGAAGTATGATCAGGTCACATTGACCAGGGTGATGAAGTATGGTCAGGTCACATTGACCAGAGTGGTGAAGTATGGTCAGGTCACATTGACCAGAGTGGTGAAGTATGGTCAGGTCACATTGACCAGCGTGGTGAAGTATGGTCAGTACACATTGACCAGGGTGGTGAAGTATGGTCAGTACACATTGACCAGGGTGGTGAAGTATGGTCAGTACACATTGACCAGGGTGGTGAAGTATGGTCAGTACACATTGACCAGCGTGGTGAAGTATGGTCAGTACACATTGACAAGCGTGGTGAAGTATGGTCAGTACACATTGACCAGTGGTGAAGTATGGTCAGTACACATTGACCAGCGTGGTGAAGTATGGTCAGTACACATTGACCAGCGTGGTGAAGTATGGTCAGGTCACATTGACCAGAGTGGTGAAGTATGGTCAGTACACATTGACCAGCGTGGTGAAGTATGGTCAGTACACATTGACCAGCGTGGTGAAGTATGGTCAGTACACATTGACCAGCGTGGTGAAGTATGGTCAGGTCACATTGACCAGCGTGGTGAAGTATGGTCAGTACACATTGACCAGCGTGGTGAAGTATGGTCAGTACACATTGACCAGCGTGGTGAAGTATGGTCAGGTCACATTGACCAGCGTGGTGAAGTATGGTCAGGTCACATTGACCAGAGTGGTGAAGTATGGTCAGTACACATTGACCAGCGTGGTGAAGTATGGTCAGTACACATTGACCAGCGTGGTGAAGTATGGTCAGGTCACATTGACCATCGTGGTGAAGTATGGTCAGTACACATTGACCAGCGTGGTGAAGTATGGTCAGTCCACATTGACCAGCGTGAAGTATGGTCAGTACACATTAACCAGAGTGGTGAAGTATGGTCAGTCCACATTAACCAGAGTGGTGAAGTATGGTCAGGTCACATTGACCAGGGTGGTGAAGTATGGTCAGTACACATTGACCAGGGTGGTGAAGTATGGTCAGGTCACATTGACCAGGGTGGTGAAGTATGGTCAGTACACATTGACCAGGGTGGTGAAGTATGATCAGGTCACATTGACCAGGGTGATGAAGTATGGTCAGGTCACATTGACCATAGTGGTGAAGTATGGTCAGGTCACATTGACCAGAGTGGTGAAGTATGGTCAGGTCACATTGACCAGCGTGGTGAAGTATGGTCAGTCCACATTGACCAGCGTGGTGAAGTATGGTCAGTACACATTGACCAGGGTGGTGAAGTATGGTCAGGTCACATTGACCAGCGTGGTGAAGTATGGTCAGTACACATTGACCAGGGTGGTGAAGTATGGTCAGGTCACATTGACCAGCGTGGTGAAGTATGGTCAGTACACATTGACCAGGGTGGTGAAGTATGGTCAGTACACATTGACCAGCGTGGTGAAGTATGGTCAGTACACATTGACCAGGGTGGTGAAGTATGGTCAGTACACATTGACCAGAGTGGTGAAGTATGGTCAGGTCACATTGACCAGCGTGGTGAAGTAGGGTCAGTACACATTGACCAGGGTGGTGAAGTATGGTCAGTACACATTGACCAGGGTGGTGAAGTATGGTCAGTACACATTGACCAGAGTGGTGAAGTATGGTCAGGTCACATTGACCAGGGTGGTGAAGTATGGTCAGTACACATTGACCAGCGTGGTGAAGTATGGTCAGTACACATTGACCAGGGTGGTGAAGTATGATCAGGTCACATTGACCAGGGTGATGAAGTATGGTCAGGTCACATTGACCAGAGTGGTGAAGTATGGTCAGGTCACATTGACCAGAGTGGTGAAGTATGGTCAGTTCACATTGACCAGCGTGGTGAAGTATGGTCAGTCCACATTGACCAGCGTGGTGAAGTATGGTCAGTACACATTGACCAGGGTGGTGAAGTATGGTCAGGTCACATTGACCAGCGTGGTGAAGTATGGTCAGTACACATTGACCAGGGTGGTGAAGTATGGTCAGTACACATTGACCAGCGTGGTGAAGTATGGTCAGTACACATTGACCAGGGTGGTGAAGTATGGTCAGTACACATTGACCAGAGTGGTGAAGTATGGTCAGGTCACATTGACCAGGGTGGTGAAGTATGGTCAGTACACATTGACCAGCGTGGTGAAGTATGGTCAGTACACATTGACCAGGGTGGTGAAGTATGGTCAGTACACATTGACCAGGGTGGTGAAGTATGGTCAGGTCACATTGACCAGCGTGGTGAAGTATGGTCAGTCCACATTGACCAGCGTGGTGAAGTATGGTCAGTACACATTGACCAGGGTGGTGAAGTATGGTCAGGTCACATTGACCAGCGTGGTGAAGTATGGTCAGTACACATTGACCAGGGTGGTGAAGTATGGTCAGTACACATTGACCAGCGTGGTGAAGTATGGTCAGTACACATTGACCAGGGTGGTGAAGTATGGTCAGTACACATTGACCAGAGTGGTGAAGTATGGTCAGTACACATTGACCAGGGTGGTGAAGTATGGTCAGTACACATTGACCAGGGTGGTGAAGTATGGTCAGTACACATTGACCAGCGTGGTGAAGTATGGTCAGTACACATTGACCAGGGTGGTGAAGTATGGTCAGTACACATTGACCAGGGTGGTGAAGTATGGTCAGTACACATTGACCAGGGTGGTGAAGTATGGTCAGTACACATTGACCAGGGTGGTGAAGTATGGTCAGTACACATTGACCAGCGTGGTGAAGTATGGTCAGTACACATTGACAAGCGTGGTGAAGTATGGTCAGTACACATTGACCAGTGGTGAAGTATGGTCAGTACACATTGACCAGCGTGGTGAAGTATGGTCAGTACACATTGACCAGCGTGGTGAAGTATGGTCAGGTCACATTGACCAGAGTGGTGAAGTATGGTCAGTACACATTGACCAGCGTGGTGAAGTATGGTCAGTACACATTGACCAGCGTGGTGAAGTATGGTCAGTACACATTGACCAGCGTGGTGAAGTATGGTCAGGTCACATTGACCAGCGTGGTGAAGTATGGTCAGTACACATTGACCAGCGTGGTGAAGTATGGTCAGTACACATTGACCAGCGTGGTGAAGTATGGTCAGGTCACATTGACCAGCGTGGTGAAGTATGGTCAGGTCACATTGACCAGAGTGGTGAAGTATGGTCAGTACACATTGACCAGCGTGGTGAAGTATGGTCAGTACACATTGACCGGCGTGGTGAAGTATGGTCAGTACACATTGACCAGCGTGGTGAAGTATGGTCAGGTCACATTGACCATCGTGGTGAAGTATGGTCAGTACACATTGACCAGCGTGGTGAAGTATGGTCAGTCCACATTGACCAGCGTGAAGTATGGTCAGTACACATTAACCAGAGTGGTGAAGTATGGTCAGTCCACATTAACCAGAGTGGTGAAGTATGGTCAGGTCACATTGACCAGCGTGGTGAAGTATGGTCAGTCCACATTGACCAGCGTGGTGAAGTATGGTCAGTCCACATTGACCAGAGTGGTGAAGTATGGTCAGGTCACATTGACCAGCGTGGTGAAGTATGGTCAGGTCACATTGACCAGGGTGGTGAAGTATGGTCAGTACACATTGACCAGAGTGGTGAAGTATGGTCAGGTCACATTGACCAGGGTGGTGAAGTATGGTCAGTACACATTGACCAGCGTGGTGAAGTATGGTCAGTACACATTGACCAGGGTGGTGAAGTATGGTCAGTACACATTGACCAGGGTGGTGAAGTATGGTCAGTACACATTGACCAGGGTGGTGAAGTATGGTCAGTACACATTGACCAGGGTGGTGAAGTATGGTCAGTACACATTGACCAGGGTGGTGAAGTATGGTCAGTACACATTGACCAGGGTGGTAAAGTATGGTCAGTACACATTGACCAGCGTGGTGAAGTATGGTCAGTCCACATTGACCAGAGTGGTGAAGTATGGTCAGGTCACATTGACCAGCGTGGTGAAGTATGGTCAGGTGACATTGACCAGGGTGGTGAAGTATGGTCAGTAAACATTGACCAGAGTGGTGAAGTATGGTCAGGTCACATTGACCAGGGTGGTGAAGTATGGTCAGTACACATTGACCAGCGTGGTGAAGTATGGTCAGTACACATTGACCAGCGTGGTGAAGTATGGTCAGTACACATTGACCAGCGTGGTGAAGTATGGTCAGGTCACATTGACCAGCGTGGTGAAGTATGGTCAGTACACATTGACCAGCGTGGTGAAGTATGGTCAGTACACATTGACCAGCGTGGTGAAGTATTGTCAGGTCACATTGACCAGCGTGGTGAAGTATGGTCAGGTCACATTGACCAGAGTGGTGAAGTATTTCAGTACACATTGACCAGCGTGGTGAAGTATGGTCAGTACACATTGACCAGCGTGGTGAAGTAGGGTCAGTACACATTGACCAGCGTGGTGAAGTATGGTCAGGTCACATTGACCATCGTGGTGAAGTATGGTCAGTACACATTGACCAGGGTGGTGAAGTATGGTCAGTCCACATTGACCAGCGTGAGGTATGGTCAGTACACATTAACCAGAGTGGTGAAGTATGGTCAGTCCACATTAACCAGAGTGGTGAAGTATGGTCAGGTCACATTGACCAGCGTGGTGAAGTATGGTCAGTCCACATTGACCAGCGTGGTGAAGTATGGTCAGTACACATTGACCAGCGTGGTGAAGTATGGTCAGTCCACATTGACCAGAGTGGTGAAGTATGGTCAGGTCACATTGACCAGCGTGGTGAAGTATGGTCAGGTCATATTGACCAGGGTGGTGAAGTATGGTCAGTACACATTGACCAGAGTGGTCAAGTATGGTCAGGTCACATTGACCAGGGTGGTGAAGTATGGTCAGTACACATTGACCAGCGTGGTGAAGTATGGTCAGTACACATTGACCAGGGTGGTGAAGTATGGTCAGTACACATTGACCAGGGTGGTGAAGTATGGTCAGTACACATTGACCAGGGTGGTGAAGTATGGTCAGTACACATTGACCAGGGTGGTAAAGTATGGTCAGTACACATTGACCAGCGTGGTGAAGTATGGCCAGTCCACATTGACCAGAGTGGTGAAGTATGGTCAGGTCACATTGACCAGCGTGGTGAAGTATGGTCAGGTCACATTGACCAGGGTGGTGAAGTATGGTCAGTACACATTGACCAGAGTGGTGAAGTATGGTCAGGTCACATTGACCAGGGTGGTGAAGTATGGTCAGTACACATTGACCAGCGTGGTGAAGTATGGTCAGTACACATTGACCAGGGTGGTGAAGTATGGTCAGTACACATTGACCAGGGTGGTGAAGTATGGTCAGTACACATTGACCAGGGTGGTGAAGAATGGTCAGTACACATTGACCAGCGTGGTGAAGTATGGTCAGTCCACATTGACCAGCGTGGTGAAGTATGGTCAGTACACATTGACCAGAGTGGTGAAGTATGGTCAGTACACATTGACCAGCGTGGTGAAGTATGGTCAGTACACATTGACCAGCGTGGTGAAGTATGGTCAGGTCACATTGACCAGAGTGGTGAAGTATGGTCAGTACACATTGACCAGCGTGGTGAAGTATGGTCAGTACACATTGACCAGCGTGGTGAAGTATGGTCAGTACACATTGACCAGCGTGGTGAAGTATGGTCAGGTCACATTGACCAGCGTGGTGAAGTATGGTCAGGTCACATTGACCAGAGTGGTGAATTATGGTCAGTACACATTGACCAGCGTGGTGAAGTATGGTCAGTACACATTGACCAGCGTGGTGAATTATGGTCAGTACACATTGACCAGCGTGGTGAAGTATGGTCAGGTCACATTGACCAGCGTGGTGAAGTATGGTCAGTACACATTGACCAGCGTGGTGAAGTATGGTCAGTACACATTGACCAGCGTGGTGAAGTATGGTCAGTACACATTGACCAGCGTGGTGAAGTATGGTCAGTACACATTGACCAGCGTGGTGAAGTATGGTCAGTACACATTGACCAGCGTGGTGAAGTATGGTCAGTACACATTGACCAGGGTGGTGAAGTATGGTCAGTACACATTGACCAGGGTGGTGAAGTATGGTCAGTACACATTGACCAGGGTGGTGAAGTATGGTCAGTACACATTGACCAGGGTGGTGAAGTATGGTCAGTACACATTGACCAGCGTGGTGAAGTATGGTCAGTCCACATTGACCAGAGTGGTGAAGTATGGTCAGGTCACATTGACCAGCGTGGTGAAGTATGGTCAGGTCACATTGACCAGGGTGGTGAAGTATGGTCAGTACACATTGACCAGAGTGGTGAAGTATGGTCAGGTCACATTGACCAGGGTGGTGAAGTATGGTCAGTACACATTGACCAGCGTGGTGAAGTATGGTCAGTACACATTGACCAGGGTGGTGAAGTATGGTCAGTACACATTGACCAGGGTGGTGAAGTATGGTCAGTCCACATTGACCAGCGTGGTGAAGTATGGTCAGTACACATTGACCAGAGTGGTGAAGTATGGTCAGTACACATTGACCAGCGTGGTGAAGTATGGTCAGTACACATTGACCAGCGTGGTGAAGTATGGTCAGTACACATTGACCAGCGTGGTGAAGTATGGTCAGGTCACATTGACCAGCGTGGTGAAGTATGGTCAGTACACATTGACCAGCTTGGTGAAGTATGGTCAGTACACATTGACCAGCGTGGTGAAGTATGGTCAGGTCACATTGACCAGGGTGGTGAAGTATGGTCAGTACACATTGACCAGAGTGGTGAAGTATGGTCAGGTCACATTGACCAGGGTGGTGAAGTATGGTCAGTACACATTGACCAGAGTGGTGAACTATGGTCAGTACACATTGACCAGGGTGGTGAAGTATGGTCAGTACACATTGACCAGGGTGGTGAAGTATGGTCAGGTCACATTGACCAGGGTGGTGAAGTATGGTCAGTACACATTGACCAGGGTGGTGAAGTATTGTCAGGTCACATTGACCAGGGTGGTGAAGTATGGTCAGTACACATTGACCAGAGTGGTGAAGTATGGTCAGGTCACATTGACCAGGGTGGTGAAGTATGGTCAGTACACATTGACCAGCGTGGTGAAGTATGGTCAGTACACATTGACCAGGGTGGTGAAGTATGGTCAGGTCACATTGACCAGCGTGGTGAAGTATGGTCAGTACACATTGACCAGCGTGGTGAAGTATGGTCAGTACACATTGACCAGCGTGGTGAAGTATGGTCAGGTCACATTGACCAGAGTGGTGAAGTATGGTCAGTACACATTGACCAGCGTGGTGAAGTATGGTCAGTACACATTGACCAGAGTGGTGAAGTATGGTCAGTACACATTGACCAGCGTGGTGAAGTATGGTCAGTACACATTGACCAGCGTGGTGAAGTATGGTCAGTACACATTGACCAGCGTGGTGAAGTATGGTCAGGTCACATTGACCAGCGTGGTGAAGTATGGTCAGTACACATTGACCAGCTTGGTGAAGTATGGTCAGGTCACATTGACCAGAGTGGTGAAGTATGGTCAGGTCACATTGACCAGAGTGGTGAAGTATGGTCAGGTCACATTGACCAGCGTGGTGAAGTATGGTCAGTCCACATTGACCAGCGTGGTGAAGTATGGTCAGTACACATTGACCAGGGTGGTGAAGTATGGTCAGGTCACATTGACCAGCGTGGTGAAGTATGGTCAGTACACATTGACCAGGGTGGTGAAGTATGGTCAGGTCACATTGACCAGCGTGGTGAAGTATGGTCAGTACACATTGACCAGGGTGGTGAAGTATGGTCAGTACACATTGACCAGCGTGGTGAAGTATGGTCAGTACACATTGACCAGGGTGGTGAAGTATGGTCAGTACACATTGACCAGAGTGGTGAAGTATGGTCAGGTCACATTGACCAGCGTGGTGAAGTAGGGTCAGTACACATTGACCAGGGTGGTGAAGTATGGTCAGTACACATTGACCAGGGTGGTGAAGTATGGTCAGTACACATTGACCAGAGTGGTGAAGTATGGTCAGGTCACATTGACCAGGGTGGTGAAGTATGGTCAGTACACATTGACCAGCGTGGTGAAGTATGGTCAGTACACATTGACCAGGGTGGTGAAGTATGATCAGGTCACATTGACCAGGGTGATGAAGTATGGTCAGGTCACATTGACCAGAGTGGTGAAGTATGGTCAGGTCACATTGACCAGAGTGGTGAAGTATGGTCAGTTCACATTGACCAGCGTGGTGAAGTATGGTCAGTCCACATTGACCAGCGTGGTGAAGTATGGTCAGTACACATTGACCAGGGTGGTGAAGTATGGTCAGGTCACATTGACCAGCGTGGTGAAGTATGGTCAGTACACATTGACCAGGGTGGTGAAGTATGGTCAGTACACATTGACCAGCGTGGTGAAGTATGGTCAGTACACATTCACCAGGGTGGTGAAGTATGGTCAGTACACATTGACCAGAGTGGTGAAGTATGGTCAGGTCACATTGACCAGGGTGGTGAAGTATGGTCAGTACACATTGACCAGCGTGGTGAAGTATGGTCAGTACACATTGACCAGGGTGGTGAAGTATGGTCAGTACACATTGACCAGGGTGGTGAAGTATGGTCAGGTCACATTGACCAGCGTGGTGAAGTATGGTCAGTCCACATTGACCAGCGTGGTGAAGTATGGTCAGTACACATTGACCAGGGTGGTGAAGTATGGTCAGGTCACATTGACCAGCGTGGTGAAGTATGGTCAGTACACATTGACCAGGGTGGTGAAGTATGGTCAGTACACATTGACCAGCGTGGTGAAGTATGGTCAGTACACATTGACCAGGGTGGTGAAGTATGGTCAGTACACATTGACCAGAGTGGTGAAGTATGGTCAGTACACATTGACCAGGGTGGTGAAGTATGGTCAGTACACATTGACCAGGGTGGTGAAGTATGGTCAGTACACATTGACCAGCGTGGTGAAGTATGGTCAGTACACATTGACCAGGGTGGTGAAGTATGGTCAGTACACATTGACCAGGGTGGTGAAGTATGGTCAGTACACATTGACCAGGGTGGTGAAGTATGGTCAGTACACATTGACCAGGGTGGTGAAGTATGGTCAGTACACATTGACCAGCGTGGTGAAGTATGGTCAGTACACATTGACAAGCGTGGTGAAGTATGGTCAGTACACATTGACCAGTGGTGAAGTATGGTCAGTACACATTGACCAGCGTGGTGAAGTATGGTCAGTACACATTGACCAGCGTGGTGAAGTATGGTCAGGTCACATTGACCAGAGTGGTGAAGTATGGTCAGTACACATTGACCAGCGTGGTGAAGTATGGTCAGTACACATTGACCAGCGTGGTGAAGTATGGTCAGTACACATTGACCAGCGTGGTGAAGTATGGTCAGGTCACATTGACCAGCGTGGTGAAGTATGGTCAGTACACATTGACCAGCGTGGTGAAGTATGGTCAGTACACATTGACCAGCGTGGTGAAGTATGGTCAGGTCACATTGACCAGCGTGGTGAAGTATGGTCAGGTCACATTGACCAGAGTGGTGAAGTATGGTCAGTACACATTGACCAGCGTGGTGAAGTATGGTCAGTACACATTGACCAGCGTGGTGAAGTATGGTCAGTACACATTGACCAGCGTGGTGAAGTATGGTCAGTACACATTGACCAGCGTGGTGAAGTATGGTCAGTACACATTGACCAGCGTGGTGAAGTATGGTCAGTACACATTGACCAGCGTGGTGAAGTATGGTCAGTACACATTGACCAGGGTGGTGAAGTATGGTCAGTACACATTGACCAGGGTGGTGAAGAATGGTCAGTACACATTGACCAGCGTGGTGAAGTATGGTCAGTCCACATTGACCAGCGTGGTGAAGTATGGTCAGTACACATTGACCAGGGTGGTGAAGTATGGTCAGTACACATTGACCAGAGTGGTGAAGTATGGTCAGGTCACATTGACCAGCGTGGTGAAGTATGGTCAGTACACATTGACCAGGGTGGTGAAGTATGGTCAGTACACATTGACCAGAGTGGTGAAGTATGGTCAGGTCACATTGACCAGCGTGGTGAAGTATGGTCAGTACACATTGACCAGGGTGGTGAAGTATGGTCAGTACACATTGACCAGAGTGGTGAAGTATGGTCAGGTCACATTGACCAGGGTGGTGAAGTATGGTCAGTACACATTGACCAGCGTGGTGAAGTATGGTCAGTACACATTGACCAGGGTGGTGAAGTATGATCAGGTCACATTGACCAGGGTGATGAAGTATGGTCAGGTCACATTGACCAGAGTGGTGAAGTATGGTCAGGTCACATTGACCAGGGTGGTGAAGTATGGTCAGTACACATTGACCAGAGTGGTGAAGTATGGTCAGGTCACATTGACCAGGGTGGTGAAGTATGGTCAGTACACATTGACCAGCGTGGTGAAGTATGGTCAGTACACATTGACCAGGGTGGTGAAGTATGATCAGGTCACATTGACCAGGGTGATGAAGTATGGTCAGGTCACATTGACCAGAGTGGTGAAGTATGGTCAGGTCACATTGACCAGAGTGGTGAAGTATGGTCAGTTCACATTGACCAGCGTGGTGCAGTATGGTCAGTCCACATTGACCAGCGTGGTGAAGTATGGTCAGTACACATTGACCAGGGTGGTGAAGTATGGTCAGGTCACATTGACCAGCGTGGTGAAGTATGGTCAGTACACATTGACCAGGGTGGTGAAGTATGGTCAGTACACATTGACCAGCGTGGTGAAGTATGGTCAGTACACATTGACCAGGGTGGTGAAGTATGGTCAGTACACATTGACCAGAGTGGTGAAGTATGGTCAGGTCACATTGACCAGGGTGGTGAAGTATGGTCAGTACACATTGACCAGCGTGGTGAAGTATGGTCAGTACACATTGACCAGGGTGGTGAAGTATGGTCAGTACACATTGACCAGGGTGGTGAAGAATGGTCAGTACACATTGACCAGCGTGGTGAAGTATGGTCAGTCCACATTGACCAGCGTGGTGAAGTATGGTCAGTACACATTGACCAGGGTGGTGAAGTATGGTCAGTACACATTGACCAGAGTGGTGAAGTATGGTCAGGTCACATTGACCAGCGTGGTGAAGTATGGTCAGTACACATTGACCAGGGTGGTGAAGTATGGTCAGTACACATTGACCAGAGTGGTGAAGTATGGTCAGGTCACATTGACCAGCGTGGTGAAGTATGGTCAGTACACATTGACCAGGGTGGTGAAGTATGGTCAGTACACATTGACCAGAGTGGTGAAGTATGGTCAGGTCACATTGACCAGGGTGGTGAAGTATGGTCAGTACACATTGACCAGCGTGGTGAAGTATGGTCAGTACACATTGACCAGGGTGGTGAAGTATGATCAGGTCACATTGACCAGGGTGATGAAGTATGGTCAGGTCACATTGACCAGAGTGGTGAAGTATGGTCAGGTCACATTGACCAGGGTGGTGAAGTATGGTCAGTACACATTGACCAGAGTGGTGAAGTATGGTCAGGTCACATTGACCAGGGTGGTGAAGTATGGTCAGTACACATTGACCAGCGTGGTGAAGTATGGTCAGTACACATTGACCAGGGTGGTGAAGTATGATCAGGTCACATTGACCAGGGTGATGAAGTATGGTCAGGTCACATTGACCAGAGTGGTGAAGTATGGTCAGGTCACATTGACCAGAGTGGTGAAGTATGGTCAGTTCACATTGACCAGCGTGGTGCAGTATGGTCAGTCCACATTGACCAGCGTGGTGAAGTATGGTCAGTACACATTGACCAGGGTGGTGAAGTATGGTCAGGTCACATTGACCAGCGTGGTGAAGTATGGTCAGTACACATTGACCAGGGTGGTGAAGTATGGTCAGTACACATTGACCAGCGTGGTGAAGTATGGTCAGTACACATTGACCAGGGTGGTGAAGTATGGTCAGTACACATTGACCAGAGTGGTGAAGTATGGTCAGGTCACATTGACCAGGGTGGTGAAGTATGGTCAGTACACATTGACCAGCGTGGTGAAGTATGGTCAGTACACATTGACCAGGGTGGTGAAGTATGGTCAGTACACATTGACCAGGGTGGTGAAGTATGGTCAGGTCACATTGACCAGCGTGGTGAAGTATGGTCAGTCCACATTGACCAGCGTGGTGAAGTATGGTCAGTACACATTGACCAGGGTGGTGAAGTATGGTCAGGTCACATTGACCAGCGTGGTGAAGTATGGTCAGTACACATTGACCAGGGTGGTGAAGTATGGTCAGTACACATTGACCAGCGTGGTGAAGTATGGTCAGTACACATTGACCAGGGTGGTGAAGTATGGTCAGTACACATTGACCAGAGTGGTGAAGTATGGTCAGTACACATTGACCAGGGTGGTGAAGTATGGTCAGTACACATTGACCAGGGTGGTGAAGTATGGTCAGTACACATTGACCAGCGTGGTGAAGTATGGTCAGTACACATTGACCAGGGTGGTGAAGTATGGTCAGTACACATTGACCAGGGTGGTGAAGTATGGTCAGTACACATTGACCAGGGTGGTGAAGTATGGTCAGTACACATTGACCAGGGTGGTGAAGTATGGTCAGTACACATTGACCAGCGTGGTGAAGTATGGTCAGTACACATTGACAAGCGTGGTGAAGTATGGTCAGTACACATTGACCAGTGGTGAAGTATGGTCAGTACACATTGACCAGCGTGGTGAAGTATGGTCAGTACACATTGACCAGCGTGGTGAAGTATGGTCAGGTCACATTGACCAGAGTGGTGAAGTATGGTCAGTACACATTGACCAGCGTGGTGAAGTATGGTCAGTACACATTGACCAGCGTGGTGAAGTATGGTCAGTACACATTGACCAGCGTGGTGAAGTATGGTCAGGTCACATTGACCAGCGTGGTGAAGTATGGTCAGTACACATTGACCAGCGTGGTGAAGTATGGTCAGTACACATTGACCAGCGTGGTGAAGTATGGTCAGGTCACATTGACCAGCGTGGTGAAGTATGGTCAGGTCACATTGACCAGAGTGGTGAAGTATGGTCAGTACACATTGACCAGCGTGGTGAAGTATGGTCAGTACACATTGACCAGCGTGGTGAAGTATGGTCAGTACACATTGACCAGCGTGGTGAAGTATGGTCAGGTCACATTGACCATCGTGGTGAAGTATGGTCAGTACACATTGACCAGCGTGGTGAAGTATGGTCAGTCCACATTGACCAGCGTGAAGTATGGTCAGTACACATTAACCAGAGTGGTGAAGTATGGTCAGTCCACATTAACCAGAGTGGTGAAGTATGGTCAGGTCACATTGACCAGCGTGGTGAAGTATGGTCAGTCCACATTGACCAGCGTGGTGAAGTATGGTCAGTACACATTGACCAGCGTGGTGAAGAATGGTCAGTCCACATTGACCAGAGTGGTGAAGTATGGTCAGGTCACATTGACCAGCGTGGTGAAGTATGATCAGGTCACATTGACCAGGGTGGTGAAGTATGGTCAGTACACATTGACCAGAGTGGTGAAGTATGGTCAGGTCACATTGACCAGGGTGGTGAAGTATGGTCAGTACACATTGACCAGCGTGGTGAAGTATGGTCAGTACACATTGACCAGGGTGGTGAAGTATGGTCAGTACACATTGACCAGGGTGGTGAAGTATGGTCAGTACACATTGACCAGGGTGGTGAAGTATGGTCAGTACACATTGACCAGGGTGGTGAAGTATGGTCAGTACACATTGACCAGGGTGGTAAAGTATGGTCAGTACACATTGACCAGCGTGGTGAAGTATGGTCAGTCCACATTGACCAGAGTGGTGAAGTATGGTCAGGTCACATTGACCAGCGTGGTGAAGTATGGTCAGGTGACATTGACCAGGGTGGTGAAGTATGGTCAGTACACATTGACCAGAGTGGTGAAGTATGGTCAGGTCACATTGACCAGGGTGGTGAAGTATGGTCAGTACACATTGACCAGCGTGGTGAAGTATGGTCAGTACACATTGACCAGCGTGGTGAAGTATGGTCAGTACACATTGACCAGCGTGGTGAAGTATGGTCAGGTCACATTGACCAGCGTGGTGAAGTATGGTCAGTACACATTGACCAGCGTGGTGAAGTATGGTCAGTACACATTGACCAGCGTGGTGAAGTATTGTCAGGTCACATTGACCAGCGTGGTGAAGTATGGTCAGGTCACATTGACCAGAGTGGTGAAGTATGGTCAGTACACATTGACCAGCGTGGTGAAGTATGGTCAGTACACATTGACCAGCGTGGTGAAGTATGGTCAGTACACATTGACCAGCGTGGTGAAGTATGGTCAGGTCACATTGACCATCGTGGTGAAGTATGGTCAGTACACATTGACCAGGGTGGTGAAGTATGGTCAGTCCACATTGACCAGCGTGAGGTATGGTCAGTACACATTAACCAGAGTGGTGAAGTATGGTCAGTCCACATTAACCAGAGTGGTGAAGTATGGTCAGGTCACATTGACCAGCGTGGTGAAGTATGGTCAGTCCACATTGACCAGCGTGGTGAAGTATGGTCAGTACACATTGACCAGCGTGGTGAAGTATGGTCAGTCCACATTGACCAGAGTGGTGAAGTATGGTCAGGTCACATTGACCAGCGTGGTGAAGTATGGTCAGGTCACATTGACCAGGGTGGTGAAGTATGGTCAGTACACATTGACCAGAGTGGTGAAGTATGGTCAGGTCACATTGACCAGGGTGGTGAAGTATGGTCAGTACACATTGACCAGCGTGGTGAAGTATGGTCAGGTCACATTGACCAGGGTGGTGAAGTATGGTCAGTACACATTGACCAGCGTGGTGAAGTATGGTCAGTACACATTGACCAGGGTGGTGAAGTATGATCAGGTCACATTGACCAGGGTGATGAAGTATGGTCAGGTCACATTGACCAGAGTGGTGAAGTATGGTCAGGTCACATTGACCAGAGTGGTGAAGTATGGTCAGTTCACATTGACCAGCGTGGTGAAGTATGGTCAGTCCACATTGACCAGCGTGGTGAAGTATGGTCAGTACACATTGACCAGGGTGGTGAAGTATGGTCAGGTCACATTGACCAGCGTGGTGAAGTATGGTCAGTACACATTGACCAGGGTGGTGAAGTATGGTCAGTACACATTGACCAGCGTGGTGAAGTATGGTCAGTACACATTGACCAGGGTGGTGAAGTATGGTCAGTACACATTGACCAGAGTGGTGAAGTATGGTCAGGTCACATTGACCAGGGTGGTGAAGTATGGTCAGTACACATTGACCAGCGTGGTGAAGTATGGTCAGTACACATTGACCAGGGTGGTGAAGTATGGTCAGTACACATTGACCAGGGTGGTGAAGTATGGTCAGGTCACATTGACCAGCGTGGTGAAGTATGGTCAGTCCACATTGACCAGCGTGGTGAAGTATGGTCAGTACACATTGACCAGGGTGGTGAAGTATGGTCAGGTCACATTGACCAGCGTGGTGAAGTATGGTCAGTACACATTGACCAGGGTGGTGAAGTATGGTCAGTACACATTGACCAGCGTGGTGAAGTATGGTCAGTACACATTGACCAGGGTGGTGAAGTATGGTCAGTACACATTGACCAGAGTGGTGAAGTATGGTCAGTACACATTGACCAGGGTGGTGAAGTATGGTCAGTACACATTGACCAGGGTGGTGAAGTATGGTCAGTACACATTGACCAGCGTGGTGAAGTATGGTCAGTACACATTGACCAGGGTGGTGAAGTATGGTCAGTACACATTGACCAGGGTGGTGAAGTATGGTCAGTACACATTGACCAGGGTGGTGAAGTATGGTCAGTACACATTGACCAGGGTGGTGAAGTATGGTCAGTACACATTGACCAGCGTGGTGAAGTATGGTCAGTACACATTGACAAGCGTGGTGAAGTATGGTCAGTACACATTGACCAGTGGTGAAGTATGGTCAGTACACATTGACCAGCGTGGTGAAGTATGGTCAGTACACATTGACCAGCGTGGTGAAGTATGGTCAGGTCACATTGACCAGAGTGGTGAAGTATGGTCAGTACACATTGACCAGCGTGGTGAAGTATGGTCAGTACACATTGACCAGCGTGGTGAAGTATGGTCAGTACACATTGACCAGCGTGGTGAAGTATGGTCAGGTCACATTGACCAGCGTGGTGAAGTATGTTCAGTACACATTGACCAGCGTGGTGAAGTATGGTCAGTACACATTGACCAGCGTGGTGAAGTATGGTCAGGTCACATTGACCAGCGTGGTGAAGTATGGTCAGGTCACATTGACCAGAGTGGTGAAGTATGGTCAGTACACATTGACCAGCGTGGTGAAGTATGGTCAGTACACATTGACCAGCGTGGTGAAGTATGGTCAGTACACATTGACCAGCGTGGTGAAGTATGGTCAGGTCACATTGACCATCGTGGTGAAGTATGGTCAGTACACATTGACCAGCGTGGTGAAGTATGGTCAGTCCACATTGACCAGCGTGAAGTATGGTCAGTACACATTAACCAGAGTGGTGAAGTATGGTCAGTCCACATTGACCAGCGTGAAGTATGGTCAGTACACATTAACCAGCGTGGTGAAGTATGGTCAGTACACATTGACCAGCGTGGTGAAGTATGGTCAGTACACATTGACCAGCTTGGTGAAGTATGGTCAGTCCACATTGACCAGAGTGGTGAAGTATGGTCAGGTCACATTGACCAGCGTGGTGAAGTATGGTCAGGTCACATTGACCAGGGTGGTGAAGTATGGTCAGTACACATTGACCAGAGTGGTGAAGTATGGTCAGGTCACATTGACCAGGGTGGTGAAGTATGGTCAGTACACATTGACCAGCGTGGTGAAGTATGGTCAGTACACATTGACCAGGGTGGTGAAGTATGGTCAGTACACATTGACCAGGGTGGTGAAGTATGGTCAGTACACATTGACCAGGGTGGTGAAGTATGGTCAGTACACATTGACCAGGGTGGTGAAGTATGGTCAGTACACATTGACCAGGGTGGTAAAGTATGGTCAGTACACATTGACCAGCGTGGTGAAGTATGGTCAGTTCACATTGACCAGAGTGGTGAAGTATGGTCAGGTCACATTGACCAGCGTGGTGAAGTATGGTCAGGTGACATTGACCAGGGTGGTGAAGTATGGTCAGTACACATTGACCAGAGTGGTGAAGTATGGTCAGGTCACATTGACCAGGGTGGTGAAGTATGGTCAGTACACATTGACCAGCGTGGTGAAGTATGGTCAGTACACATTGACCAGCGTGGTGAAGTATGGTCAGTACACATTGACCAGCGTGGTGAAGTATGGTCAGGTCACATTGACCAGCGTGGTGAAGTATGGTCAGTACACATTGACCAGCGTGGTGAAGTATGGTCAGTACACATTGACCAGCGTGGTGAAGTATTGTCAGGTCACATTGACCAGCGTGGTGAAGTATGGTCAGGTCACATTGACCAGAGTGGTGAAGTATGGTCAGTACACATTGACCAGGGTGGTGAAGTATGGTCAGTACACATTGACCAGGGTGGTGAAGTATGGTCAGTACACATTGACCAGCGTGGTGAAGTATGGTCAGTACACATTGACCAGGGTGGTGAAGTATGGTCAGTACACATTGACCAGGGTGGTGAAGTATGGTCAGTACACATTGACCAGAGTGGTGAAGTATGGTCAGGTCACATTGACCAGCGTGGTGAAGTAGGGTCAGTACACATTGACCAGGGTGGTGAAGTATGGTCAGTACACATTGACCAGGGTGGTGAAGTATGGTCAGTACACATTGACCAGAGTGGTGAAGTATGGTCAGGTCACATTGACCAGGGTGGTGAAGTATGGTCAGTACACATTGACCAGCGTGGTGAAGTATGGTCAGTACACATTGACCAGGGTGGTGAAGTATGATCAGGTCACATTGACCAGGGTGATGAAGTATGGTCAGGTCACATTGACCAGAGTGGTGAAGTATGGTCAGGTCACATTGACCAGAGTGGTGAAGTATGGTCAGTTCACATTGACCAGCGTGGTGCAGTATGGTCAGTCCACATTGACCAGCGTGGTGAAGTATGGTCAGTACACATTGACCAGGGTGGTGAAGTATGGTCAGGTCACATTGACCAGCGTGGTGAAGTATGGTCAGTACACATTGACCAGGGTGGTGAAGTATGGTCAGTACACATTGACCAGCGTGGTGAAGTATGGTCAGTACACATTGACCAGGGTGGTGAAGTATGGTCAGTACACATTGACCAGAGTGGTGAAGTATGTCAGGTCACATTGACCAGGGTGGTGAAGTATGGTCAGTACACATTGACCAGCGTGGTGAAGTATGGTCAGTACACATTGACCAGGGTGGTGAAGTATGGTCAGTACACATTGACCAGGGTGGTGAAGTATGGTCAGGTCACATTGACCAGCGTGGTGAAGTATGGTCAGTCCACATTGACCAGCGTGGTGAAGTATGGTCAGTACACATTGACCAGGGTGGTGAAGTATGGTCAGGTCACATTGACCAGCGTGGTGAAGTATGGTCAGTACACATTGACCAGGGTGGTGAAGTATGGTCAGTACACATTGACCAGCGTGGTGAAGTATGGTCAGTACACATTGACCAGGGTGGTGAAGTATGGTCAGTACACATTGACCAGAGTGGTGAAGTATGGTCAGTACACATTGACCAGGGTGGTGAAGTATGGTCAGTACACATTGACCAGGGTGGTGAAGTATGGTCAGTACACATTGACCAGCGTGGTGAAGTATGGTCAGTACACATTGACCAGGGTGGTGAAGTATGGTCAGTACACATTGACCAGGGTGGTGAAGTATGGTCAGTACACATTGACCAGGGTGGTGAAGTATGGTCAGTACACATTGACCAGGGTGGTGAAGTATGGTCAGTACACATTGACCAGCGTGGTGAAGTATGGTCAGTACACATTGACAAGCGTGGTGAAGTATGGTCAGTACACATTGACCAGTGGTGAAGTATGGTCAGTACACATTGACCAGCGTGGTGAAGTATGGTCAGTACACATTGACCAGCGTGGTGAAGTATGGTCAGGTCACATTGACCAGAGTGGTGAAGTATGGTCAGTACACATTGACCAGCGTGGTGAAGTATGGTCAGTACACATTGACCAGCGTGGTGAAGTATGGTCAGTACACATTGACCAGCGTGGTGAAGTATGGTCAGGTCACATTGACCAGCGTGGTGAAGTATGGTCAGTACACATTGACCAGCGTGGTGAAGTATGGTCAGTACACATTGACCAGCGTGGTGAAGTATGGTCAGGTCACATTGACCAGCGTGGTGAAGTATGGTCAGGTCACATTGACCAGAGTGGTGAAGTATGGTCAGTACACATTGACCAGCGTGGTGAAGTATGGTCAGTACACATTGACCAGCGTGGTGAAGTATGGTCAGTACACATTGACCAGCGTGGTGAAGTATGGTCAGGTCACATTGACCATCGTGGTGAAGTATGGTCAGTACACATTGACCAGCGTGGTGAAGTATGGTCAGTCCACATTGACCAGCGTGAAGTATGGTCAGTACACATTAACCAGAGTGGTGAAGTATGGTCAGTCCACATTAACCAGAGTGGTGAAGTATGGTCAGGTCACATTGACCAGCGTGGTGAAGTATGGTCAGTCCACATTGACCAGCGTGGTGAAGTATGGTCAGTACACATTGACCAGCGTGGTGAAGTATGGTCAGTCCACATTGACCAGAGTGGTGAAGTATGGTCAGGTCACATTGACCAGCGTGGTGAAGTATGGTCAGGTCACATTGACCAGGGTGGTGAAGTATGGTCAGTACACATTGACCAGAGTGGTGAAGTATGGTCAGGTCACATTGACCAGGGTGGTGAAGTATGGTCAGTACACATTGACCAGCGTGGTGAAGTATGGTCAGTACACATTGACCAGGGTGGTGAAGTATGGTCAGTACACATTGACCAGGGTGGTGAAGTATGGTCAGTACACATTGACCAGGGTGGTGAAGTATGGTCAGTACACATTGACCAGGGTGGTGAAGTATGGTCAGTACACATTGACCAGGGTGGTAAAGTATGGTCAGTACACATTGACCAGCGTGGTGAAGTATGGTCAGTCCACATTGACCAGAGTGGTGAAGTATGGTCAGGTCACATTGACCAGCGTGGTGAAGTATGGTCAGGTGACATTGACCAGGGTGGTGAAGTATGGTCAGTACACATTGACCAGAGTGGTGAAGTATGGTCAGGTCACATTGACCAGGGTGGTGAAGTATGGTCAGTACACATTGACCAGCGTGGTGAAGTATGGTCAGTACACATTGACCAGCGTGGTGAAGTATGGTCAGTACACATTGACCAGCGTGGTGAAGTATGGTCAGGTCACATTGACCAGCGTGGTGAAGTATGGTCAGTACACATTGACCAGCGTGGTGAAGTATGGTCAGTACACATTGACCAGCGTGGTGAAGTATTGTCAGGTCACATTGACCAGCGTGGTGAAGTATGGTCAGGTCACATTGACCAGAGTGGTGAAGTATGGTCAGTACACATTGACCAGCGTGGTGAAGTATGGTCAGTACACATTGACCAGCGTGGTGAAGTATGGTCAGTACACATTGACCAGCGTGGTGAAGTATGGTCAGGTCACATTGACCATCGTGGTGAAGTATGGTCAGTACACATTGACCAGGGTGGTGAAGTATGGTCAGTCCACATTGACCAGCGTGAGGTATGGTCAGTACACATTAACCAGAGTGGTGAAGTATGGTCAGTCCACATTAACCAGAGTGGTGAAGTATGGTCAGGTCACATTGACCAGCGTGGTGAAGTATGGTCAGTCCACATTGACCAGCGTGGTGAAGTATGGTCAGTACACATTGACCAGCGTGGTGAAGTATGGTCAGTCCACATTGACCAGAGTGGTGAAGTATGGTCAGGTCACATTGACCAGCGTGGTGAAGTATGGTCAGGTCACATTGACCAGGGTGGTGAAGTATGGTCAGTACACATTGACCAGAGTGGTCAAGTATGGTCAGGTCACATTGACCAGGGTGGTGAAGTATGGTCAGTACACATTGACCAGCGTGGTGAAGTATGGTCAGTACACATTGACCAGGGTGGTGAAGTATGGTCAGTACACATTGACCAGGGTGGTGAAGTATGGTCAGTACACATTGACCAGGGTGGTGAAGTATGGTCAGTACACATTGACCAGGGTGGTAAAGTATGGTCAGTACACATTGACCAGCGTGGTGAAGTATGGTCAGTCCACATTGACCAGAGTGGTGAAGTATGGTCAGGTCACATTGACCAGCGTGGTGAAGTATGGTCAGGTCACATTGACCAGGGTGGTGAAGTATGGTCAGTACACATTGACCAGAGTGGTGAAGTATGGTCAGGTCACATTGACCAGGGTGGTGAAGTATGGTCAGTACACATTGACCAGCGTGGTGAAGTATGGTCAGGTCACATTGACCAGGGTGGTGAAGTATGGTCAGTACACATTGACCAGCGTGGTGAAGTATGGTCAGTACACATTGACCAGGGTGGTGAAGTATGATCAGGTCACATTGACCAGGGTGATGAAGTATGGTCAGGTCACATTGACCAGAGTGGTGAAGTATGGTCAGGTCACATTGACCAGAGTGGTGAAGTGTGGTCAGTTCACATTGACCAGCGTGGTGAAGTATGGTCAGTCCACATTGACCAGCGTGGTGAAGTATGGTCAGTACACATTGACCAGGGTGGTGAAGTATGGTCAGGTCACATTGACCAGCGTGGTGAAGTATGGTCAGTACACATTGACCAGGGTGGTGAAGTATGGTCAGTACACATTGACCAGCGTGGTGAAGTATGGTCAGTACACATTGACCAGGGTGGTGAAGTATGGTCAGTACACATTGACCAGAGTGGTGAAGTATGGTCAGGTCACATTGACCAGGGTGGTGAAGTATGGTCAGTACACATTGACCAGCGTGGTGAAGTATGGTCAGTACACATTGACCAGGGTGGTGAAGTATGGTCAGTACACATTGACCAGGGTGGTGAAGTATGGTCAGGTCACATTGACCAGCGTGGTGAAGTATGGTCAGTCCACATTGACCAGCGTGGTGAAGTATGGTCAGTACACATTGACCAGGGTGGTGAAGTATGGTCAGGTCACATTGACCAGCGTGGTGAAGTATGGTCAGTACACATTGACCAGGGTGGTGAAGTATGGTCAGTACACATTGACCAGCGTGGTGAAGTATGGTCAGTACACATTGACCAGGGTGGTGAAGTATGGTCAGTACACATTGACCAGAGTGGTGAAGTATGGTCAGTACACATTGACCAGGGTGGTGAAGTATGGTCAGTACACATTGACCAGGGTGGTGAAGTATGGTCAGTACACATTGACCAGCGTGGTGAAGTATGGTCAGTACACATTGACCAGGGTGGTGAAGTATGGTCAGTACACATTGACCAGGGTGGTGAAGTATGGTCAGTACACATTGACCAGGGTGGTGAAGTATGGTCAGTACACATTGACCAGGGTGGTGAAGTATGGTCAGTACACATTGACCAGGGTGGTGAAGTATGGTCAGTACACATTGACCAGGGTGGTGAAGTATGGTCAGTACACATTGACCAGCGTGGTGAAGTATGGTCAGTACACATTGACAAGCGTGGTGAAGTATGGTCAGTACACATTGACCAGTGGTGAAGTATGGTCAGTACACATTGACCAGCGTGGTGAAGTATGGTCAGTACACATTGACCAGCGTGGTGAAGTATGGTCAGGTCACATTGACCAGAGTGGTGAAGTATGGTCAGTACACATTGACCAGCGTGGTGAAGTATGGTCAGTACACATTGACCAGCGTGGTGAAGTATGGTCAGTACACATTGACCAGCGTGGTGAAGTATGGTCAGGTCACATTGACCAGCGTGGTGAAGTATGGTCAGTACACATTGACCAGCGTGGTGAAGTATGGTCAGTACACATTGACCAGCGTGGTGAAGTATGGTCAGGTCACATTGACCAGCGTGGTGAAGTATGGTCAGGTCACATTGACCAGAGTGGTGAAGTATGGTCAGTACACATTGACCAGCGTGGTGAAGTATGGTCAGTACACATTGACCAGCGTGGTGAAGTATGGTCAGTACACATTGACCAGCGTGGTGAAGTATGGTCAGGTCACATTGACCATCGTGGTGAAGTATGGTCAGTACACATTGACCAGCGTGGTGAAGTATGGTCAGTCCACATTGACCAGCGTGAAGTATGGTCAGTACACATTAACCAGAGTGGTGAAGTATGGTCAGTCCACATTAACCAGAGTGGTGAAGTATGGTCAGGTCACATTGACCAGCGTGGTGAAGTATGGTCAGTCCACATTGACCAGCGTGGTGAAGTATGGTCAGTACACATTGACCAGCGTGGTGAAGTATGGTCAGTCCACATTGACCAGAGTGGTGAAGTATGGTCAGGTCACATTGACCAGCGTGGTGAAGTATGGTCAGGTCACATTGACCAGGGTGGTGAAGTATGGTCAGTACACATTGACCAGAGTGGTGAAGTATGGTCAGGTCACATTGACCAGAGTGGTGAAGTATGGTCAGGTCACATTGACCAGCGTGGTGAAGTATGGTCAGGTCACATTGACCAGGGTGGTGAAGTATGGTCAGTACACATTGACCAGAGTGGTGAAGTATGGTCAGGTCACATTGACCAGGGTGGTGAAGTATGGTCAGTACACATTGACCAGCGTGGTGAAGTATGGTCAGTACACATTGACCAGGGTGGTGAAGTATGGTCAGTACACATTGACCAGGGTGGTGAAGTATGGTCAGTACACATTGACCAGGGTGGTGAAGTATGGTCAGTACACATTGACCAGGGTGGTGAAGTATGGTCAGTACACATTGACCAGGGTGGTAAAGTATGGTCAGTACACATTGACCAGCGTGGTGAAGTATGGTCAGTCCACATTGACCAGAGTGGTGAAGTATGGTCAGGTCACATTGACCAGCGTGGTGAAGTATGGTCAGGTGACATTGACCAGGGTGGTGAAGTATGGTCAGTACACATTGACCAGAGTGGTGAAGTATGGTCAGGTCACATTGACCAGGGTGGTGAAGTATGGTCAGTACACATTGACCAGCGTGGTGAAGTATGGTCAGTACACATTGACCAGCGTGGTGAAGTATGGTCAGTACACATTGACCAGCGTGGTGAAGTATGGTCAGGTCACATTGACCATCGTGGTGAAGTATGGTCAGTACACATTGACCAGGGTGGTGAAGTATGGTCAGTCCACATTGACCAGCGTGAGGTATGGTCAGTACACATTAACCAGAGTGGTGAAGTATGGTCAGTCCACATTAACCAGAGTGGTGAAGTATGGTCAGGTCACATTGACCAGCGTGGTGAAGTATGGTCAGTCCACATTGACCAGCGTGGTGAAGTATGGTCAGTACACATTGACCAGCGTGGTGAAGTATGGTCAGTCCACATTGACCAGAGTGGTGAAGTATGGTCAGGTCACATTGACCAGCGTGGTGAAGTATGGTCAGGTCACATTGACCAGGGTGGTGAAGTATGGTCAGTACACATTGACCAGAGTGGTCAAGTATGGTCAGGTCACATTGACCAGGGTGGTGAAGTATGGTCAGTACACATTGACCAGCGTGGTGAAGTATGGTCAGTACACATTTACCAGGGTGGTGAAGTATGGTCAGTACACATTGACCAGGGTGGTGAAGTATGGTCAGTACACATTGACCAGGGTGGTGAAGTATGGTCAGTACACATTGACCAGGGTGGTAAAGTATGGTCAGTACACATTGACCAGCGTGGTGAAGTATGGTCAGTCCACATTGACCAGAGTGGTGAAGTATGGTCAGGTCACATTGACCAGCGTGGTGAAGTATGGTCAGGTCACATTGACCAGGGTGGTGAAGTATGGTCAGTACACATTGACCAGAGTGGTGAAGTATGGTCAGGTCACATTGACCAGGGTGGTGAAGTATGGTCAGTACACATTGACCAGCGTGGTGAAGTTTGGTCAGTACACATTGACCAGGGTGGTGAAGTATGGTCAGTACACATTGACCAGGGTGGTGAAGTATGGTCAGTACACATTGACCAGGGTGGTGAAGAATGGTCAGTACACATTGACCAGCGTGGTGAAGTATGGTCAGTCCACATTGACCAGCGTGGTGAAGTATGGTCAGTACACATTGACCAGAGTGGTGAAGTATGGTCAGTACACATTGACCAGCGTGGTGAAGTATGGTCAGTACACATTGACCAGAGTGGTGAAGTATGGTCAGGTCACATTGACCAGAGTGGTGAAGTATGGTCAGTACACATTGACCAGCGTGGTGAAGTATGGTCAGTACACATTGACCAGCGTGGTGAAGTATGGTCAGTACACATTGACCAGCGTGGTGAAGTATGGTCAGGTCACATTGACCAGCGTGGTGAAGTATGGTCAGGTCACATTGACCAGAGTGGTGAAGTATGGTCAGTACACATTGACCAGCGTGGTGAAGTATGGTCAGTACACATTGACCAGCGTGGTGAATTATGGTCAGTACACATTGACCAGCGTGGTTAAGTATGGTCAGGTCACATTGACCAGCGTGGTGAAGTATGGTCAGTACACATTGACCAGCGTGGTGAAGTATGGTCAGTACACATTGACCAGCGTGGTGAAGTATGGTCAGTACACATTGACCAGCGTGGTGAAGTATGGTCAGTACACATTGACCAGCGTGGTGAAGTATGGTCAGTACACATTGACCAGCGTGGTGAAGTATGGTCAGTACACATTGACCAGCTTGGTGAAGTATGGTCAGTACACATTGACCAGCGTGGTGAAGTATGGTCAGGTCACATTGACCAGGGTGGTGAAGTATGGTCAGTACACATTGACCAGCGTGGTGAAGTATGGTCAGTACACATTGACCAGGGTGGTGAAGTATGGTCAGTACACATTGACCAGGGTGGTGAAGTATGGTCAGTACACATTGACCAGGGTGGTGAAGTATGGTCAGTACACATTGACCAGCGTGGTGAAGTATGGTCAGTACACATTGACAAGCGTGGTGAAGTATGGTCAGTACACATTGACCAGTGGTGAAGTATGGTCAGTACACATTGACCAGCGTGGTGAAGTATGGTCAGTACACATTGACCAGCGTGGTGAAGTATGGTCAGTACACATTGACCAGCGTGGTGAAGTATGGTCAGTACACATTGACCAGCGTGGTGAAGTATGGTCAGGTCACATTGACCAGCGTGGTGAAGTATGGTCAGTACACATTGACCAGCGTGGTGAAGTATGGTCAGTACACATTGACCAGCGTGGTGAAGTATGGTCAGGTCACATTGACCAGCGTGGTGAAGTATGGTCAGGTCACATTGACCAGAGTGGTGAAGTATGGTCAGTACACATTGACCAGCGTGGTGAAGTATGGTCAGTACACATTGACCAGCGTGGTGAAGTATGGTCAGGTCACATTGACCATCGTGGTGAAGTATGGTCAGTACACATTGACCAGCGTGGTGAAGTATGGTCAGTCCACATTGACCAGCGTGAAGTATGGTCAGTACACATTAACCAGAGTGGTGAAGTATGGTCAGTCCACATTAACCAGAGTGGTGAAGTATGGTCAGGTCACATTGACCAGCGTGGTGAAGTATGGTCAGGTCACATTGACCAGGGTGGTGAAGTATGGTCAGTACACATTGACCAGGGTGGTGAAGTATGGTCAGGTCACATTGACCAGGGTGGTGAAGTATGGTCAGTACACATTGACCAGGGTGGTGAAGTATGATCAGGTCACATTGACCAGGGTGATGAAGTATGGTCAGGTCACATTGACCAGAGTGGTGAAGTATGGTCAGGTCACATTGACCAGAGTGGTGAAGTATGGTCAGGTCACATTGACCAGCGTGGTGAAGTATGGTCAGTCCACATTGACCAGCGTGGTGAAGTATGGTCAGTACACATTGACCAGGGTGGTGAAGTATGGTCAGGTCACATTGACCAGCGTGGTGAAGTATGGTCAGTACACATTGACCAGTGTGGTGAAGTATGGTCAGGTCACATTGACCAGCGTGGTGAAGTATGGTCAGTACACATTGACCAGGGTGGTGAAGTATGGTCAGTACACATTGACCAGCGTGGTGAAGTATGGTCAGTACACATTGACCAGGGTGGTGAAGTATGGTCAGTACACATTGACCAGAGTGGTGAAGTATGGTCAGGTCACATTGACCAGCGTGGTGAAGTATGGTCAGTACACATTGACCAGCGTGGTGAAGTATGGTCAGTACACATTGACCAGCGTGGTGAAGTATGGTCAGGTCACATTGACCAGCGTGGTGAAGTATGGTCAGGTCACATTGACCAGAGTGGTGAAGTATGGTCAGTACACATTGACCAGCGTGGTGAAGTATGGTCAGTACACATTGACCAGCGTGGTGAAGTATGGTCAGTACACATTGACCAGCGTGGTGAAGTATGGTCAGGTCACATTGACCATCGTGGTGAAGTATGGTCAGTACACATTGACCAGCGTGGTGAAGTATGGTCAGTCCACATTGACCAGCGTGAAGCATGGTCAGTACACATTAACCAGAGTGGTGAAGTATGGTCAGTCCACATTAACCAGAGTGGTGAAGTATGGTCAGGTCACATTGACCAGCGTGGTGAAGTATGGTCAGTCCACATTGACCAGCGTGGTGAAGTATGGTCAGTACACATTGACCAGCGTGGTGAAGTATGGTCAGTCCACATTGACCAGAGTGGTGAAGTATGGTCAGGTCACATTGACCAGCGTGGTGAAGTATGGTCAGGTCACATTGACCAGGGTGGTGAAGTATGGTCAGTACACATTGACCAGAGTGGTGAAGTATGGTCAGGTCACATTGACCAGGGTGGTGAAGTATGGTCAGTACACATTGACCAGCGTGGTGAAGTATGGTCAGTACACATTGACCAGGGTGGTGAAGTATGGTCAGTACACATTGACCAGGGTGGTGAAGTATGGTCAGTACACATTGACCAGGGTGGTGAAGTATGGTCAGTACACATTGACCAGGGTGGTGAAGTATGGTCAGTACACATTGACCAGGGTGGTAAAGTATGGTCAGTACACATTGACCAGCGTGGTGAAGTATGGTCAGTCCACATTGACCAGAGTGGTGAAGTATGGTCAGGTCACATTGACCAGAGTGGTGAAGTATGGTCAGTACACATTGACCAGCGTGGTGAAGTATGGTCAGTACACATTGACCAGCGTGGTGAAGTATGGTCAGTACACATTGACCAGCGTGGTGAAGTATGGTCAGGTCACATTGACCAGCGTGGTGAAGTATGGTCAGGTCACATTGACCAGAGTGGTGAAGTATGGTCAGTACACATTGACCAGCGTGGTGAAGTATGGTCAGTACACATTGACCAGCGTGGTGAATTATGGTCAGTACACATTGACCAGCGTGGTTAAGTATGGTCAGGTCACATTGACCAGCGTGGTGAAGTATGGTCAGTACACATTGACCAGCGTGGTGAAGTATGGTCAGGTCACATTGACCATCGTGGTGAAGTATGGTCAGTACACATTGACCAGGGTGGTGAAGTATGGTCAGTCCACATTGACCAGCGTGAGGTATGGTCAGTACACATTAACCAGAGTGGTGAAGTATGGTCAGTCCACATTAACCAGAGTGGTGAAGTATGGTCAGGTCACATTGACCAGCGTGGTGAAGTATGGTCAGTCCACATTGACCAGCGTGGTGAAGTATGGTCAGTACACATTGACCAGCGTGGTGAAGTATGGTCAGTCCACATTGACCAGAGTGGTGAAGTATGGTCAGTCCACATTGACCAGCGTGGTGAAGTATGGTCAGTACACATTGACCAGCGTGGTGAAGTATGGTCAGTCCACATTGACCAGAGTGGTGAAGTATGGTCAGGTCACATTGACCAGCGTGGTGAAGTATGGTCAGGTCACATTGACCAGGGTGGTGAAGTATGGTCAGTACACATTGACCAGCGTGGTGAAGTATGGTCAGTCCACATTGACCAGAGTGGTGAAGTATGGTCAGGTCACATTGACCAGCGTGGTGAAGTATGGTCAGGTCACATTGACCAGGGTGGTGAAGTATGGTCAGTACACATTGACCAGAGTGGTGAAGTATGGTCAGGTCACATTGACCAGGGTGGTGAAGTATGGTCAGTACACATTGACCAGCGTGGTGAAGTATGGTCAGGTCACATTGACCAGGGTGGTGAAGTATGGTCAGTACACATTGACCAGCGTGGTGAAGTATGGTCAGTACACATTGACCAGGGTGGTGAAGTATGATCAGGTCACATTGACCAGGGTGATGAAGTATGGTCAGGTCACATTGACCAGAGTGGTGAAGTATGGTCAGGTCACATTGACCAGAGTGGTGAAGTGTGGTCAGTTCACATTGACCAGCGTGGTGAAGTATGGTCAGTCCACATTGACCAGCGTGGTGAAGTATGGTCAGTACACATTGACCAGGGTGGTGAAGTATGGTCAGGTCACATTGACCAGCGTGGTGAAGTATGGTCAGTACACATTGACCAGGGTGGTGAAGTATGGTCAGTACACATTGACCAGCGTGGTGAAGTATGGTCAGTACACATTGACCAGGGTGGTGAAGTATGGTCAGTACACATTGACCAGAGTGGTGAAGTATGGTCAGGTCACATTGACCAGGGTGGTGAAGTATGGTCAGTACACATTGACCAGCGTGGTGAAGTATGGTCAGTACACATTGACCAGGGTGGTGAAGTATGGTCAGTACACATTGACCAGGGTGGTGAAGTATGGTCAGGTCACATTGACCAGCGTGGTGAAGTATGGTCAGTCCACATTGACCAGCGTGGTGAAGTATGGTCAGTACACATTGACCAGGGTGGTGAAGTATGGTCAGGTCACATTGACCAGCGTGGTGAAGTATGGTCAGTACACATTGACCAGGGTGGTGAAGTATGGTCAGTACACATTGACCAGCGTGGTGAAGTATGGTCAGTACACATTGACCAGGGTGGTGAAGTATGGTCAGTACACATTGACCAGAGTGGTGAAGTATGGTCAGTACACATTGACCAGGGTGGTGAAGTATGGTCAGTACACATTGACCAGGGTGGTGAAGTATGGTCAGTACACATTGACCAGCGTGGTGAAGTATGGTCAGTACACATTGACCAGGGTGGTGAAGTATGGTCAGTACACATTGACCAGGGTGGTGAAGTATGGTCAGTACACATTGACCAGGGTGGTGAAGTATGGTCAGTACACATTGACCAGGGTGGTGAAGTATGGTCAGTACACATTGACCAGCGTGGTGAAGTATGGTCAGTACACATTGACAAGCGTGGTGAAGTATGGTCAGTACACATTGACCAGTGGTGAAGTATGGTCAGTACACATTGACCAGCGTGGTGAAGTATGGTCAGTACACATTGACCAGCGTGGTGAAGTATGGTCAGGTCACATTGACCAGAGTGGTGAAGTATGGTCAGTACACATTGACCAGCGTGGTGAAGTATGGTCAGTACACATTGACCAGCGTGGTGAAGTATGGTCAGTACACATTGACCAGCGTGGTGAAGTATGGTCAGGTCACATTGACCAGCGTGGTGAAGTATGGTCAGTACACATTGACCAGCGTGGTGAAGTATGGTCAGTACACATTGACCAGCGTGGTGAAGTATGGTCAGGTCACATTGACCAGCGTGGTGAAGTATGGTCAGGTCACATTGACCAGAGTGGTGAAGTATGGTCAGTACACATTGACCAGCGTGGTGAAGTATGGTCAGTACACATTGACCAGCGTGGTGAAGTATGGTCAGTACACATTGACCAGCGTGGTGAAGTATGGTCAGGTCACATTGACCATCGTGGTGAAGTATGGTCAGTACACATTGACCAGCGTGGTGAAGTATGGTCAGTCCACATTGACCAGCGTGAAGTATGGTCAGTACACATTAACCAGAGTGGTGAAGTATGGTCAGTCCACATTAACCAGAGTGGTGAAGTATGGTCAGGTCACATTGACCAGCGTGGTGAAGTATGGTCAGTCCACATTGACCAGCGTGGTGAAGTATGGTCAGTACACATTGACCAGCGTGGTGAAGTATGGTCAGTCCACATTGACCAGAGTGGTGAAGTATGGTCAGGTCACATTGACCAGCGTGGTGAAGTATGGTCAGGTCACATTGACCAGGGTGGTGAAGTATGGTCAGTACACATTGACCAGAGTGGTGAAGTATGGTCAGGTCACATTGACCAGGGTGGTGAAGTATGGTCAGTACACATTGACCAGCGTGGTGAAGTATGGTCAGTACACATTGACCAGGGTGGTGAAGTATGGTCAGTACACATTGACCAGGGTGGTGAAGTATGGTCAGTACACATTGACCAGGGTGGTGAAGTATGGTCAGTACACATTGACCAGGGTGGTGAAGTATGGTCAGTACACATTGACCAGGGTGGTAAAGTATGGTCAGTACACATTGACCAGCGTGGTGAAGTATGGTCAGTCCACATTGACCAGAGTGGTGAAGTATGGTCAGGTCACATTGACCAGCGTGGTGAAGTATGGTCAGGTGACATTGACCAGGGTGGTGAAGTATGGTCAGTACACATTGACCAGAGTGGTGAAGTATGGTCAGGTCACATTGACCAGGGTGGTGAAGTATGGTCAGTACACATTGACCAGCGTGGTGAAGTATGGTCAGTACACATTGACCAGCGTGGTGAAGTATGGTCAGTACACATTGACCAGCGTGGTGAAGTATGGTCAGGTCACATTGACCATCGTGGTGAAGTATGGTCAGTACACATTGACCAGGGTGGTGAAGTATGGTCAGTCCACATTGACCAGCGTGAGGTATGGTCAGTACACATTAACCAGAGTGGTGAAGTATGGTCAGTCCACATTAACCAGAGTGGTGAAGTATGGTCAGGTCACATTGACCAGCGTGGTGAAGTATGGTCAGTCCACATTGACCAGCGTGGTGAAGTATGGTCAGTACACATTGACCAGCGTGGTGAAGTATGGTCAGTCCACATTGACCAGAGTGGTGAAGTATGGTCAGGTCACATTGACCAGCGTGGTGAAGTATGGTCAGGTCACATTGACCAGGGTGGTGAAGTATGGTCAGTACACATTGACCAGAGTGGTCAAGTATGGTCAGGTCACATTGACCAGGGTGGTGAAGTATGGTCAGTACACATTGACCAGCGTGGTGAAGTATGGTCAGTACACATTGACCAGGGTGGTGAAGTATGGTCAGTACACATTGACCAGGGTGGTGAAGTATGGTCAGTACACATTGACCAGGGTGGTGAAGTATGGTCAGTACACATTGACCAGGGTGGTAAAGTATGGTCAGTACACATTGACCAGCGTGGTGAAGTATGGTCAGTCCACATTGACCAGAGTGGTGAAGTATGGTCAGGTCACATTGACCAGCGTGGTGAAGTATGGTCAGGTCACATTGACCAGGGTGGTGAAGTATGGTCAGTACACATTGACCAGAGTGGTGAAGTATGGTCAGGTCACATTGACCAGGGTGGTGAAGTATGGTCAGTACACATTGACCAGCGTGGTGAAGTTTGGTCAGTACACATTGACCAGGGTGGTGAAGTATGGTCAGTACACATTGACCAGGGTGGTGAAGTATGGTCAGTACACATTGACCAGGGTGGTGAAGAATGGTCAGTACACATTGACCAGCGTGGTGAAGTATGGTCAGTCCACATTGACCAGCGTGGTGAAGTATGGTCAGTACACATTGACCAGAGTGGTGAAGTATGGTCAGTACACATTGACCAGCGTGGTGAAGTATGGTCAGTACACATTGACCAGAGTGGTGAAGTATGGTCAGGTCACATTGACCAGAGTGGTGAAGTATGGTCAGTACACATTGACCAGCGTGGTGAAGTATGGTCAGTACACATTGACCAGCGTGGTGAAGTATGGTCAGTACACATTGACCAGCGTGGTGAAGTATGGTCAGGTCACATTGACCAGCGTGGTGAAGTATGGTCAGGTCACATTGACCAGAGTGGTGAAGTATGGTCAGTACACATTGACCAGCGTGGTGAAGTATGGTCAGTACACATTGACCAGCGTGGTGAATTATGGTCAGTACACATTGACCAGCGTGGTTAAGTATGGTCAGGTCACATTGACCAGCGTGGTGAAGTATGGTCAGTACACATTGACCAGCGTGGTGAAGTATGGTCAGTACACATTGACCAGCGTGGTGAAGTATGGTCAGTACACATTGACCAGCGTGGTGAAGTATGGTCAGTACACATTGACCAGCGTGGTGAAGTATGGTCAGTACACATTGACCAGCGTGGTGAAGTATGGTCAGTACACATTGACCAGCTTGGTGAAGTATGGTCAGTACACATTGACCAGCGTGGTGAAGTATGGTCAGGTCACATTGACCAGGGTGGTGAAGTATGGTCAGTACACATTGACCAGCGTGGTGAAGTATGGTCAGTACACATTGACCAGGGTGGTGAAGTATGGTCAGTACACATTGACCAGGGTGGTGAAGTATGGTCAGTACACATTGACCAGGGTGGTGAAGTATGGTCAGTACACATTGACCAGCGTGGTGAAGTATGGTCAGTACACATTGACAAGCGTGGTGAAGTATGGTCAGTACACATTGACCAGTGGTGAAGTATGGTCAGTACACATTGACCAGCGTGGTGAAGTATGGTCAGTACACATTGACCAGCGTGGTGAAGTATGGTCAGTACACATTGACCAGCGTGGTGAAGTATGGTCAGTACACATTGACCAGCGTGGTGAAGTATGGTCAGGTCACATTGACCAGCGTGGTGAAGTATGGTCAGTACACATTGACCAGCGTGGTGAAGTATGGTCAGTACACATTGACCAGCGTGGTGAAGTATGGTCAGGTCACATTGACCAGCGTGGTGAAGTATGGTCAGGTCACATTGACCAGAGTGGTGAAGTATGGTCAGTACACATTGACCAGCGTGGTGAAGTATGGTCAGTACACATTGACCAGCGTGGTGAAGTATGGTCAGGTCACATTGACCATCGTGGTGAAGTATGGTCAGTACACATTGACCAGCGTGGTGAAGTATGGTCAGTCCACATTGACCAGCGTGAAGTATGGTCAGTACACATTAACCAGAGTGGTGAAGTATGGTCAGTCCACATTAACCAGAGTGGTGAAGTATGGTCAGGTCACATTGACCAGCGTGGTGAAGTATGGTCAGGTCACATTGACCAGGGTGGTGAAGTATGGTCAGTACACATTGACCAGGGTGGTGAAGTATGGTCAGGTCACATTGACCAGGGTGGTGAAGTATGGTCAGTACACATTGACCAGGGTGGTGAAGTATGATCAGGTCACATTGACCAGGGTGATGAAGTATGGTCAGGTCACATTGACCAGAGTGGTGAAGTATGGTCAGGTCACATTGACCAGAGTGGTGAAGTATGGTCAGGTCACATTGACCAGCGTGGTGAAGTATGGTCAGTCCACATTGACCAGCGTGGTGAAGTATGGTCAGTACACATTGACCAGGGTGGTGAAGTATGGTCAGGTCACATTGACCAGCGTGGTGAAGTATGGTCAGTACACATTGACCAGTGTGGTGAAGTATGGTCAGGTCACATTGACCAGCGTGGTGAAGTATGGTCAGTACACATTGACCAGGGTGGTGAAGTATGGTCAGTACACATTGACCAGCGTGGTGAAGTATGGTCAGTACACATTGACCAGGGTGGTGAAGTATGGTCAGTACACATTGACCAGAGTGGTGAAGTATGGTCAGGTCACATTGACCAGCGTGGTGAAGTATGGTCAGTACACATTGACCAGCGTGGTGAAGTATGGTCAGTACACATTGACCAGCGTGGTGAAGTATGGTCAGGTCACATTGACCAGCGTGGTGAAGTATGGTCAGGTCACATTGACCAGAGTGGTGAAGTATGGTCAGTACACATTGACCAGCGTGGTGAAGTATGGTCAGTACACATTGACCAGCGTGGTGAAGTATGGTCAGTACACATTGACCAGCGTGGTGAAGTATGGTCAGGTCACATTGACCATCGTGGTGAAGTATGGTCAGTACACATTGACCAGCGTGGTGAAGTATGGTCAGTCCACATTGACCAGCGTGAAGCATGGTCAGTACACATTAACCAGAGTGGTGAAGTATGGTCAGTCCACATTAACCAGAGTGGTGAAGTATGGTCAGGTCACATTGACCAGCGTGGTGAAGTATGGTCAGTCCACATTGACCAGCGTGGTGAAGTATGGTCAGTACACATTGACCAGCGTGGTGAAGTATGGTCAGTCCACATTGACCAGAGTGGTGAAGTATGGTCAGTACACATTGACCAGCGTGGTGAAGTATGGTCAGTACACATTGACCAGGGTGGTGAAGTATGGTCAGTACACATTGACCAGGGTGGTGAAGTATGGTCAGTACACATTGACCAGGGTGGTGAAGTATGGTCAGTACACATTGACCAGGGTGGTAAAGTATGGTCAGTACACATTGACCAGCGTGGTGAAGTATGGTCAGTCCACATTGACCAGAGTGGTGAAGTATGGTCAGGTCACATTGACCAGCGTGGTGAAGTATGGTCAGGTCACATTGACCAGGGTGGTGAAGTATGGTCAGTACACATTGACCAGAGTGGTGAAGTATGGTCAGGTCACATTGACCAGGGTGGTGAAGTATGGTCAGTACACATTGACCAGCGTGGTGAAGTTTGGTCAGTACACATTGACCAGGGTGGTGAAGTATGGTCATTACACATTGACCAGGGTGGTGAAGTATGGTCAGTACACATTGACCAGGGTGGTGAAGAATGGTCAGTACACATTGACCAGCGTGGTGAAGTATGGTCAGTCCACATTGACCAGCGTGGTGAAGTATGGTCAGTACACATTGACCAGAGTGGTGAAGTATGGTCAGTACACATTGACCAGCGTGGTGAAGTATGGTCAGTACACATTGACCAGAGTGGTGAAGTATGGTCAGGTCACATTGACCAGAGTGGTGAAGTATGGTCAGTACACATTGACCAGCGTGGTGAAGTATGGTCAGTACACATTGACCAGCGTGGTGAAGTATGGTCAGTACACATTGACCAGCGTGGTGAAGTATGGTCAGGTCACATTGACCAGCGTGGTGAAGTATGGTCAGGTCACATTGACCAGAGTGGTGAAGTATGGTCAGTACACATTGACCAGCGTGGTGAAGTATGGTCAGTACACATTGACCAGCGTGGTGAATTATGGTCAGTACACATTGACCAGCGTGGTTAAGTATGGTCAGGTCACATTGACCAGCGTGGTGAAGTATGGTCAGTACACATTGACCAGCGTGGTGAAGTATGGTCAGTACACATTGACCAGCGTGGTGAAGTATGGTCAGTACACATTGACCAGCGTGGTGAAGTATGGTCAGTACACATTGACCAGCGTGGTGAAGTATGGTCAGTACACATTGACCAGCGTGGTGAAGTATGGTCAGTACACATTGACCAGCTTGGTGAAGTATGGTCAGTACACATTGACCAGCGTGGTGAAGTATGGTCAGGTCACATTGACCAGGGTGGTGAAGTATGGTCAGTACACATTGACCAGCGTGGTGAAGTATGGTCAGTACACATTGACCAGGGTGGTGAAGTATGGTCAGTACACATTGACCAGGGTGGTGAAGTATGGTCAGTACACATTGACCAGGGTGGTGAAGTATGGTCAGTACACATTGACCAGCGTGGTGAAGTATGGTCAGTACACATTGACAAGCGTGGTGAAGTATGGTCAGTACACATTGACCAGTGGTGAAGTATGGTCAGTACACATTGACCAGCGTGGTGAAGTATGGTCAGTACACATTGACCAGCGTGGTGAAGTATGGTCAGTACACATTGACCAGCGTGGTGAAGTATGTTCAGTACACATTGACCAGCGTGGTGAAGTATGGTCAGGTCACATTGACCAGCGTGGTGAAGTATGGTCAGTACACATTGACCAGCGTGGTGAAGTATGGTCAGTACACATTGACCAGCGTGGTGAAGTATGGTCAGGTCACATTGACCAGCGTGGTGAAGTATGGTCAGGTCACATTGACCAGAGTGGTGAAGTATGGTCAGTACACATTGACCAGCGCGGTGAAGTATGGTCAGTACACATTGACCAGCGTGGTGAAGTATGGTCAGGTCACATTGACCATCGTGGTGAAGTATGGTCAGTACACATTGACCAGCGTGGTGAAGTATGGTCAGTCCACATTGACCAGCGTGAAGTATGGTCAGTACACATTAACCAGAGTGGTGAAGTATGGTCAGTCCACATTAACCAGAGTGGTGAAGTATGGTCAGGTCACATTGACCAGCGTGGTGAAGTATGGTCAGGTCACATTGACCAGGGTGGTGAAGTATGGTCAGTACACATTGACCAGGGTGGTGAAGTATGGTCAGGTCACATTGACCAGGGTGGTGAAGTATGGTCAGTACACATTGACCAGGGTGGTGAAGTATGATCAGGTCACATTGACCAGGGTGATGAAGTATGGTCAGGTCACATTGACCAGAGTGGTGAAGTATGGTCAGGTCACATTGACCAGAGTGGTGAAGTATGGTCAGGTCACATTGACCAGCGTGGTGAAGTATGGTCAGTCCACATTGACCAGCGTGGTGAAGTATGGTCAGTACACATTGACCAGGGTGGTGAAGTATGGTCAGGTCACATTGACCAGCGTGGTGAAGTATGGTCAGTACACATTGACCAGTGTGGTGAAGTATGGTCAGGTCACATTGACCAGCGTGGTGAAGTATGGTCAGTACACATTGACCAGGGTGGTGAAGTATGGTCAGTACACATTGACCAGCGTGGTGAAGTATGGTCAGTACACATTGACCAGGGTGGTGAAGTATGGTCAGTACACATTGACCAGAGTGGTGAAGTATGGTCAGGTCACATTGACCAGCGTGGTGAAGTATGGTCAGTACACATTGACCAGCGTGGTGAAGTATGGTCAGTACACATTGACCAGCGTGGTGAAGTATGGTCAGGTCACATTGACCAGCGTGGTGAAGTATGGTCAGGTCACATTGACCAGAGTGGTGAAGTATGGTCAGTACACATTGACCAGCGTGGTGAAGTATGGTCAGTACACATTGACCAGCGTGGTGAAGTATGGTCAGTACACATTGACCAGCGTGGTGAAGTATGGTCAGGTCACATTGACCATCGTGGTGAAGTATGGTCAGTACACATTGACCAGCGTGGTGAAGTATGGTCAGTCCACATTGACCAGCGTGAAGCATGGTCAGTACACATTAACCAGAGTGGTGAAGTATGGTCAGTCCACATTAACCAGAGTGGTGAAGTATGGTCAGGTCACATTGACCAGCGTGGTGAAGTATGGTCAGTCCACATTGACCAGCGTGGTGAAGTATGGTCAGTACACATTGACCAGCGTGGTGAAGTATGGTCAGTCCACATTGACCAGAGTGGTGAAGTATGGTCAGGTCACATTGACCAGCGTGGTGAAGTATGGTCAGGTCACATTGACCAGGGTGGTGAAGTATGGTCAGTACACATTGACCAGAGTGGTGAAGTATGGTCAGGTCACATTGACCAGGGTGGTGAAGTATGGTCAGTACACATTGACCAGCGTGGTGAAGTATGGTCAGTACACATTGACCAGGGTGGTGAAGTATGGTCAGTACACATTGACCAGGGTGGTGAAGTATGGTCAGTACACATTGACCAGGGTGGTGAAGTATGGTCAGTACACATTGACCAGGGTGGTGAAGTATGGTCAGTACACATTGACCAGGGTGGTAAAGTATGGTCAGTACACATTGACCAGCGTGGTGAAGTATGGTCAGTCCACATTGACCAGAGTGGTGAAGTATGGTCAGGTCACATTGACCAGAGTGGTGAAGTATGGTCAGTACACATTGACCAGCGTGGTGAAGTATGGTCAGTACACATTGACCAGCGTGGTGAAGTATGGTCAGTACACATTGACCAGCGTGGTGAAGTATGGTCAGGTCACATTGACCAGCGTGGTGAAGTATGGTCAGGTCACATTGACCAGAGTGGTGAAGTATGGTCAGTACACATTGACCAGCGTGGTGAAGTATGGTCAGTACACATTGACCAGCGTGGTGAATTATGGTCAGTACACATTGACCAGCGTGGTTAAGTATGGTCAGGTCACATTGACCAGCGTGGTGAAGTATGGTCAGTACACATTGACCAGCGTGGTGAAGTATGGTCAGGTCACATTGACCATCGTGGTGAAGTATGGTCAGTACACATTGACCAGGGTGGTGAAGTATGGTCAGTCCACATTGACCAGCGTGAGGTATGGTCAGTACACATTAACCAGAGTGGTGAAGTATGGTCAGTCCACATTAACCAGAGTGGTGAAGTATGGTCAGGTCACATTGACCAGCGTGGTGAAGTATGGTCAGTCCACATTGACCAGCGTGGTGAAGTATGGTCAGTACACATTGACCAGCGTGGTGAAGTATGGTCAGTCCACATTGACCAGAGTGGTGAAGTATGGTCAGGTCACATTGACCAGCGTGGTGAAGTATGGTCAGGTCACATTGACCAGGGTGGTGAAGTATGGTCAGTACACATTGACCAGAGTGGTCAAGTATGGTCAGGTCACATTGACCAGGGTGGTGAAGTATGGTCAGTACACATTGACCAGCGTGGTGAAGTATGGTCAGTACACATTGACCAGGGTGGTGAAGTATGGTCAGTACACATTGACCAGGGTGGTGAAGTATGGTCAGTACACATTGACCAGGGTGGTGATATATGGTCAGTACACATTGACCAGGGTGGTAAAGTATGGTCAGTACACATTGACCAGCGTGGTGAAGTATGGTCAGTCCACATTGACCAGAGTGGTGAAGTATGGTCAGGTCACATTGACCAGCGTGGTGAAGTATGGTCAGGTCACATTGACCAGGGTGGTGAAGTATGGTCAGTACACATTGACCAGAGTGGTGAAGTATGGTCAGGTCACATTGACCAGGGTGGTGAAGTATGGTCAGTACACATTGACCAGCGTGGTGAAGTTTGGTCAGTACACATTGACCAGGGTGGTGAAGTATGGTCAGTACACATTGACCAGGGTGGTGAAGTATGGTCAGTACACATTGACCAGGGTGGTGAAGAATGGTCAGTACACATTGACCAGCGTGGTGAAGTATGGTCAGTCCACATTGACCAGCGTGGTGAAGTATGGTCAGTACACATTGACCAGAGTGGTGAAGTATGGTCAGTACACATTGACCAGCGTGGTGAAGTATGGTCAGTACACATTGACCAGAGTGGTGAAGTATGGTCAGGTCACATTGACCAGAGTGGTGAAGTATGGTCAGTACACATTGACCAGCGTGGTGAAGTATGGTCAGTACACATTGACCAGCGTGGTGAAGTATGGTCAGTACACATTGACCAGCGTGGTGAAGTATGGTCAGGTCACATTGACCAGCGTGGTGAAGTATGGTCAGGTCACATTGACCAGAGTGGTGAAGTATGGTCAGTACACATTGACCAGCGTGGTGAAGTATGGTCAGTACACATTGACCAGCGTGGTGAATTATGGTCAGTACACATTGACCAGCGTGGTTAAGTATGGTCAGGTCACATTGACCAGCGTGGTGAAGTATGGTCAGTACACATTGACCAGCGTGGTGAAGTATGGTCAGTACACATTGACCAGCGTGGTGAAGTATGGTCAGTACACATTGACCAGCGTGGTGAAGTATGGTCAGTACACATTGACCAGCGTGGTGAAGTATGGTCAGTACACATTGACCAGCGTGGTGAAGTATGGTCAGTACACATTGACCAGCTTGGTGAAGTATGGTCAGTACACATTGACCAGCGTGGTGAAGTATGGTCAGGTCACATTGACCAGGGTGGTGAAGTATGGTCAGTACACATTGACCAGCGTGGTGAAGTATGGTCAGTACACATTGACCAGGGTGGTGAAGTATGGTCAGTACACATTGACCAGGGTGGTGAAGTATGGTCAGTACACATTGACCAGGGTGGTGAAGTATGGTCAGTACACATTGACCAGCGTGGTGAAGTATGGTCAGTACACATTGACAAGCGTGGTGAAGTATGGTCAGTACACATTGACCAGTGGTGAAGTATGGTCAGTACACATTGACCAGCGTGGTGAAGTATGGTCAGTACACATTGACCAGCGTGGTGAAGTATGGTCAGTACACATTGACCAGCGTGGTGAAGTATGGTCAGTACACATTGACCAGCGTGGTGAAGTATGGTCAGGTCACATTGACCAGCGTGGTGAAGTATGGTCAGTACACATTGACCAGCGTGGTGAAGTATGGTCAGTACACATTGACCAGCGTGGTGAAGTATGGTCAGGTCACATTGACCAGCGTGGTGAAGTATGGTCAGGTCACATTGACCAGAGTGGTGAAGTATGGTCAGTACACATTGACCAGCGTGGTGAAGTATGGTCAGTACACATTGACCAGCGTGGTGAAGTATGGTCAGGTCACATTGACCATCGTGGTGAAGTATGGTCAGTACACATTGACCAGCGTGGTGAAGTATGGTCAGTCCACATTGACCAGCGTGAAGTATGGTCAGTACACATTAACCAGAGTGGTGAAGTATGGTCAGTCCACATTAACCAGAGTGGTGAAGTATGGTCAGGTCACATTGACCAGCGTGGTGAAGTATGGTCAGGTCACATTGACCAGGGTGGTGAAGTATGGTCAGTACACATTGACCAGGGTGGTGAAGTATGGTCAGGTCACATTGACCAGGGTGGTGAAGTATGGTCAGTACACATTGACCAGGGTGGTGAAGTAGGATCAGGTCACATTGACCAGGGTGATGAAGTATGGTCAGGTCACATTGACCAGATTGGTGAAGTATGGTCAGGTCACATTGACCAGAGTGGTGAAGTATGGTCAGGTCACATTGACCAGCGTGGTGAAGTATGGTCAGTCCACATTGACCAGCGTGGTGAAGTATGGTCAGTATACATTGACCAGGGTGGTGAAGTATGGTCAGGTCACATTGACCAGCGTGGTGAAGTATGGTCAGTACACATTGACCAGTGTGGTGAAGTATGGTCAGGTCACATTGACCAGCGTGGTGAAGTATGGTCAGTACACATTGACCAGGGTGGTGAAGTATGGTCAGTACACATTGACCAGCGTGGTGAAGTATGGTCAGTACACATTGACCAGGGTGGTGAAGTATGGTCAGTACACATTGACCAGAGTGGTGAAGTATGGTCAGGTCACATTGACCAGGGTGGTGAAGTATGGTCAGTACACATTGACCAGCGTGGTGAAGTTTGGTCAGTACACATTGACCAGGGTGGTGAAGTATGGTCAGTACACATTGACCAGGGTGGTGAAGTATGGTCAGTACACATTGACCAGGGTGGTGAAGAATGGTCAGTACACATTGACCAGCGTGGTGAAGTATGGTCAGTCCACATTGACCAGCGTGGTGAAGTATGGTCAGTACACATTGACCAGAGTGGTGAAGTATGGTCAGTACACATTGACCAGCGTGGTGAAGTATGGTCAGTACACATTGACCAGAGTGGTGAAGTATGGTCAGGTCACATTGACCAGAGTGGTGAAGTATGGTCAGTACACATTGACCAGCGTGGTGAAGTATGGTCAGTACACATTGACCAGCGTGGTGAAGTATGGTCAGTACACATTGACCAGCGTGGTGAAGTATGGTCAGGTCACATTGACCAGCGTGGTGAAGTATGGTCAGGTCACATTGACCAGAGTGGTGAAGTATGGTCAGTACACATTGACCAGCGTGGTGAAGTATGGTCAGTACACATTGACCAGCGTGGTGAATTATGGTCAGTACACATTGACCAGCGTGGTTAAGTATGGTCAGGTCACATTGACCAGCGTGGTGAAGTATGGTCAGTACACATTGACCAGCGTGGTGAAGTATGGTCAGTACACATTGACCAGCGTGGTGAAGTATGGTCAGTACACATTGACCAGCGTGGTGAAGTATGGTCAGTACACATTGACCAGCGTGGTGAAGTATGGTCAGTACACATTGACCAGCGTGGTGAAGTATGGTCAGTACACATTGACCAGCTTGGTGAAGTATGGTCAGTACACATTGACCAGCTTGGTGAAGTATGGTCAGTACACATTGACCAGCGTGGTGAAGTATGGTCAGGTCACATTGACCAGGGTGGTGAAGTATGGTCAGTACACATTGACCAGCGTGGTGAAGTATGGTCAGTACACATTGACCAGGGTGGTGAAGTATGGTCAGTACACATTGACCAGGGTGGTGAAGTATGGTCAGTACACATTGACCAGGGTGGTGAAGTATGGTCAGTACACATTGACCAGCGTGGTGAAGTATGGTCAGTACACATTGACAAGCGTGGTGAAGTATGGTCAGTACACATTGACCAGTGGTGAAGTATGGTCAGTACACATTGACCAGCGTGGTGAAGTATGGTCAGTACACATTGACCAGCGTGGTGAAGTATGGTCAGTACACATTGACCAGCGTGGTGAAGTATGGTCAGTACACATTGACCAGCGTGGTGAAGTATGGTCAGGTCACATTGACCAGCGTGGTGAAGTATGGTCAGTACACATTGACCAGCGTGGTGAAGTATGGTCAGTACACATTGACCAGCGTGGTGAAGTATGGTCAGGTCACATTGACCAGCGTGGTGAAGTATGGTCAGGTCACATTGACCAGAGTGGTGAAGTATGGTCAGTACACATTGACCAGCGTGGTGAAGTATGGTCAGTACACATTGACCAGCGTGGTGAAGTATGGTCAGGTCACATTGACCATCGTGGTGAAGTATGGTCAGTACACATTGACCAGCGTGGTGAAGTATGGTCAGTCCACATTGACCAGCGTGAAGTATGGTCAGTACACATTAACCAGAGTGGTGAAGTATGGTCAGTCCACATTAACCAGAGTGGTGAAGTATGGTCAGGTCACATTGACCAGCGTGGTGAAGTATGGTCAGGTCACATTGACCAGGGTGGTGAAGTATGGTCAGTACACATTGACCAGGGTGGTGAAGTATGGTCAGGTCACATTGACCAGGGTGGTGAAGTATGGTCAGTACACATTGACCAGGGTGGTGAAGTAGGATCAGGTCACATTGACCAGGGTGATGAAGTATGGTCAGGTCACATTGACCAGAGTGGTGAAGTATGGTCAGGTCACATTGACCAGAGTGGTGAAGTATGGTCAGGTCACATTGACCAGCGTGGTGAAGTATGGTCAGTCCACATTGACCAGCGTGGTGAAGTATGGTCAGTACACATTGACCAGGGTGGTGAAGTATGGTCAGGTCACATTGACCAGCGTGGTGAAGTATGGTCAGTACACATTGACCAGTGTGGTGAAGTATGGTCAGGTCACATTGACCAGCGTGGTGAAGTATGGTCAGTACACATTGACCAGGGTGGTGAAGTATGGTCAGTACACATTGACCAGCGTGGTGAAGTATGGTCAGTACACATTGACCAGGGTGGTGAAGTATGGTCAGTACACATTGACCAGAGTGGTGAAGTATGGTCAGGTCACATTGACCAGCGTGGTGAAGTATGGTCAGTACACATTGACCAGCGTGGTGAAGTATGGTCAGTACACATTGACCAGCGTGGTGAAGTATGGTCAGGTCACATTGACCAGCGTGGTGAAGTATGGTCAGGTCACATTGACCAGAGTGGTGAAGTATGGTCAGTACACATTGACCAGCGTGGTGAAGTATGGTCAGTACACATTGACCAGCGTGGTGAAGTATGGTCAGTACACATTGACCAGCGTGGTGAAGTATGGTCAGTTCACATTGACCATCGTGGTGAAGTATGGTCAGTACACATTGACCAGCGTGGTGAAGTATGGTCAGTCCACATTGACCAGCGTGAAGTATGGTCAGTACACATTAACCAGAGTGGTGAAGTATGGTCAGTCCACATTAACCAGAGTGGTGAAGTATGGTCAGGTCACATTGACCAGCGTGGTGAAGTATGGTCAGTCCACATTGACCAGCGTGGTGAAGTATGGTCAGTACACATTGACCAGCGTGGTGAAGTATGGTCAGTCCACATTGACCAGAGTGGTGAAGTATGGTCAGGTCACATTGACCAGCGTGGTGAAGTATGGTCAGGTCACATTGACCAGGGTGGTGAAGTATGGTCAGTACACATTGACCAGAGTGGTGAAGTATGGTCAGGTCACATTGACCAGGGTGGTGAAGTATGGTCAGTACACATTGACCAGCGTGGTGAAGTATGGTCAGTACACATTGACCAGGGTGGTGAAGTATGGTCAGTACACATTGACCAGGGTGGTGAAGTATGGTCAGTACACATTGACCAGGGTGGTGAAGTATGGTCAGTACACATTGACCAGGGTGGTGAAGTATGGTCAGTACACATTGACCAGGGTGGTAAAGTATGGTCAGTACACATTGACCAGCGTGGTGAAGTATGGTCAGTCCACATTGACCAGAGTGGTGAAGTATGGTCAGGTCACATTGACCAGAGTGGTGAAGTATGGTCAGTACACATTGACCAGCGTGGTGAAGTATGGTCAGTACACATTGACCAGCGTGGTGAAGTATGGTCAGTACACATTGACCAGCGTGGTGAAGTATGGTCAGGTCACATTGACCAGCGTGGTGAAGTATGGTCAGGTCACATTGACCAGAGTGGTGAAGTATGGTCAGTACACATTGACCAGCGTGGTGAAGTATGGTCAGTACACATTGACCAGCGTGGTGAATTATGGTCAGTACACATTGACCAGCGTGGTTAAGTATGGTCAGGTCACATTGACCAGCGTGGTGAAGTATGGTCAGTACACATTGACCAGCGTGGTGAAGTATGGTCAGTACACATTGACCAGCGTGGTGAAGTATGGTCAGTACACATTGACCAGCGTGGTGAAGTATGGTCAGTACACATTGACCAGCGTGGTGAAGTATGGTCAGTACACATTGACCAGCGTGGTGAAGTATGGTCAGTACACATTGACCAGCTTGGTGAAGTATGGTCAGTACACATTGACCAGCGTGGTGAAGTATGGTCAGGTCACATTGACCAGGGTGGTGAAGTATGGTCAGTACACATTGACCAGCGTGGTGAAGTATGGTCAGTACACATTGACCAGGGTGGTGAAGTATGGTCAGTACACATTGACCAGGGTGGTGAAGTATGGTCAGTACACATTGACCAGGGTGGTGAAGTATGGTCAGTACACATTGACCAGCGTGGTGAAGTATGGTCAGTACACATTGACAAGCGTGGTGAAGTATGGTCAGTACACATTGACCAGTGGTGAAGTATGGTCAGTACACATTGACCAGCGTGGTGAAGTATGGTCAGTACACATTGACCAGCGTGGTGAAGTATGGTCAGTACACATTGACCAGCGTGGTGAAGTATGGTCAGTACACATTGACCAGCGTGGTGAAGTATGGTCAGGTCACATTGACCAGCGTGGTGAAGTATGGTCAGTACACATTGACCAGCGTGGTGAAGTATGGTCAGTACACATTGACCAGCGTGGTGAAGTATGGTCAGGTCACATTGACCAGCGTGGTGAAGTATGGTCAGGTCACATTGACCAGAGTGGTGAAGTATGGTCAGTACACATTGACCAGCGTGGTGAAGTATGGTCAGTACACATTGACCAGCGTGGTGAAGTATGGTCAGGTCACATTGACCATCGTGGTGAAGTATGGTCAGTACACATTGACCAACGTGGTGAAGTATGGTCAGTCCACATTGACCAGCGTGAAGTATGGTCAGTACACATTAACCAGAGTGGTGAAGTATGGTCAGTCCACATTAACCAGAGTGGTGAAGTATGGTCAGGTCACATTGACCAGCGTGGTGAAGTATGGTCAGGTCACATTGACCAGGGTGGTGAAGTATGGTCAGTACACATTGACCAGGGTGGTGAAGTATGGTCAGGTCACATTGACCAGGGTGGTGAAGTATGGTCAGTACACATTGACCAGGGTGGTGAAGTATGATCAGGTCACATTGACCAGGGTGATGAAGTATGGTCAGGTCACATTGACCAGAGTGGTGAAGTATGGTCAGGTCACATTGACCAGAGTGGTGAAGTATGGTCAGGTCACATTGACCAGCGTGGTGAAGTATGGTCAGTCCACATTGACCAGCGTGGTGAAGTATGGTCAGTACACATTGACCAGGGTGGTGAAGTATGGTCAGGTCACATTGACCAGTGTGGTGAAGTATGGTCAGTACACATTGACCAGGGTGGTGAAGTATGGTCAGGTCACATTGACCAGCGTGGTGAAGTATGGTCAGTACACATTGACCAGGGTGGTGAAGTATGGTCAGTACACATTGACCAGCGTGGTGAAGTATGGTCAGTACACATTGACCAGGGTGGTGAAGTATGGTCAGTACACATTGACCAGAGTGGTGAAGTATGGTCAGGTCACATTGACCAGCGTGGTGAAGTAGGGTCAGTACACATTGACCAGGGTGGTGAAGTATGGTCAGTACACATTGACCAGGGTGGTGAAGTATGGTCAGTACACATTGACCAGAGTGGTGAAGTATGGTCAGGTCACATTGACCAGGGTGGTGAAGTATGGTCAGTACACATTGACCAGCGTGGTGAAGTATGGTCAGTACACATTGACCAGGGTGGTGAAGTATGATCAGGTCACATTGACCAGGGTGATGAAGTATGGTCAGGTCACATTGACCAGAGTGGTGAAGTATGGTCAGGTCACATTGACCAGAGTGGTGAAGTATGGTCAGTTCACATTGACCAGCGTGGTGAAGTATGGTCAGTCCACATTGACCAGCGTGGTGAAGTATGGTCAGTACACATTGACCAGGGTGGTGAAGTATGGTCAGGTCACATTGACCAGCGTGGTGAAGTATGGTCAGTACACATTGACCAGGGTGGTGAAGTATGGTCAGTACACATTGACCAGCGTGGTGAAGTATGGTCAGTACACATTGACCAGGGTGGTGAAGTATGGTCAGTACACATTGACCAGAGTGGTGAAGTATGGTCAGGTCACATTGACCAGGGTGGTGAAGTATGGTCAGTACACATTGACCAGCGTGGTGAAGTATGGTCAGTACACATTGACCAGGGTGGTGAAGTATGGTCAGTACACATTGACCAGGGTGGTGAAGTATGGTCAGTACACATTGACCAGCGTGGTGAAGTATGGTCAGTACACATTGACCAGGGTGGTGAAGTATGGTCAGTACACATTGACCAGAGTGGTGAAGTATGGTCAGTACACATTGACCAGGGTGGTGAAGTATGGTCAGTACACATTGACCAGAGTGGTGAAGTATGGTCAGGTCACATTGACCAGGGTGGTGAAGTATGGTCAGTACACATTGACCAGCGTGGTGAAGTATGGTCAGTACACATTGACCAGGGTGGTGAAGTATGGTCAGTACACATTGACCAGGGTGGTGAAGTATGGTCAGTACACATTGACCAGCGTGGTGAAGTATGGTCAGTACACATTGACCAGGGTGGTGAAGTATGGTCAGTACACATTGACCAGAGTGGTGAAGTATGGTCAGGTCACATTGACCAGGGTGGTGAAGTATGGTCAGTACACATTGACCAGCGTGGTGAAGTATGGTCAGTACACATTGACCAGGGTGGTGAAGTATGGTCAGTACACATTGACCAGGGTGGTGAAGTATGGTCAGGTCACATTGACCAGCGTGGTGAAGTATGGTCAGTCCACATTGACCAGCGTGGTGAAGTATGGTCAGTACACATTGACCAGGGTGGTGAAGTATGGTAAGGTCACATTGACCAGCGTGGTGAAGTATGGTCAGTACACATTGACCAGGGTGGTGAAGTATGGTCAGTACACATTGACCAGCGTGGTGAAGTATGGTCAGTACACATTGACCAGGGTGGTGAAGTATGGTCAGTACACATTGACCAGAGTGGTGAAGTATGGTCAGTACACATTGACCAGGGTGGTGAAGTATGGTCAGTACACATTGACCAGGGTGGTGAAGTATGGTCAGTACACATTGACCAGCGTGGTGAAGTATGGTCAGTACACATTGACCAGGGTGGTGAAGTATGGTCAGTACACATTGACCAGGGTGGTGAAGTATGGTCAGTACACATTGACCAGGGTGGTGAAGTATGGTCAGTACACATTGACCAGGGTGGTGAAGTATGGTCAGTACACATTGACCAGCGTGGTGAAGTATGGTCAGTACACATTGACAAGCGTGGTGAAGTATGGTCAGTACACATTGACCAGTGGTGAAGTATGGTCAGTACACATTGACCAGCGTGGTGAAGTATGGTCAGTACACATTGACCAGCGTGGTGAAGTATGGTCAGGTCACATTGACCAGAGTGGTGAAGTATGGTCAGTACACATTGACCAGCGTGGTGAAGTATGGTCAGTACACATTGACCAGCGTGGTGAAGTATGGTCAGTACACATTGACCAGCGTGGTGAAGTATGGTCAGGTCACATTGACCAGGGTGGTGAAGTATGGTCAGTACACATTGACCAGCGTGGTGAAGTATGGTCAGTACACATTGACAAGCGTGGTGAAGTATGGTCAGTACACATTGACCAGTGGTGAAGTATGGTCAGTACACATTGACCAGCGTGGTGAAGTATGGTCAGTACACATTGACCAGCGTGGTGAAGTATGGTCAGGTCACATTGACCAGAGTGGTGAAGTATGGTCAGTACACATTGACCAGCGTGGTGAAGTATGGTCAGTACACATTGACCAGGGTGGTGAAGTATGGTCAGTACACATTGACCAGCGTGGTGAAGTATGGTCAGTACACATTGACAAGCGTGGTGAAGTATGGTCAGTACACATTGACCAGTGGTGAAGTATGGTCAGTACACATTGACCAGCGTGGTGAAGTATGGTCAGTACACATTGACCAGCGTGGTGAAGTATGGTCAGGTCACATTGACCAGAGTGGTGAAGTATGGTCAGTACACATTGACCAGCGTGGTGAAGTATGGTCAGTACACATTGACCAGCGTGGTGAAGTATGGTCAGTACACATTGACCAGCGTGGTGAAGTATGGTCAGGTCACATTGACCATCGTGGTGAAGTATGGTCAGTACACATTGACCAGCGTGGTGAAGTATGGTCAGTCCACATTGACCAGCGTGAAGTATGGTCAGTACACATTAACCAGAGTGGTGAAGTATGGTCAGTCCACATTAACCAGAGTGGTGAAGTATGGTCAGGTCACATTGACCAGCGTGGTGAAGTATGGTCAGTCCACATTGACCAGCGTGGTGAAGTATGGTCAGTACACATTGACCAGCGTGGTGAAGTATGGTCAGTCCACATTGACCAGAGTGGTGAAGTATGGTCAGGTCACATTGACCAGCGTGGTGAAGTATGGTCAGGTCACATTGACCAGGGTGGTGAAGTATGGTCAGTACACATTGACCAGAGTGGTGAAGTATGGTCAGGTCACATTGACCAGGGTGGTGAAGTATGGTCAGTACACATTGACCAGCGTGGTGAAGTATGGTCAGTACACATTGACCAGGGTGGTGAAGTATGGTCAGTACACATTGACCAGGGTGGTGAAGTATGGTCAGTACACATTGACCAGGGTGGTGAAGTATGGTCAGTACACATTGACCAGGGTGGTGAAGTATGGTCAGTACACATTGACCAGGGTGGTAAAGTATGGTCAGTACACATTGACCAGCGTGGTGAAGTATGGTCAGTCCACATTGACCAGAGTGGTGAAGTATGGTCAGGTCACATTGACCAGCGTGGTGAAGTATGGTCAGGTGACATTGACCAGGGTGGTGAAGTATGGTCAGTACACATTGACCAGAGTGGTGAAGTATGGTCAGGTCACATTGACCAGGGTGGTGAAGTATGGTCAGTACACATTGACCAGCGTGGTGAAGTATGGTCAGTACACATTGACCAGCGTGGTGAAGTATGGTCAGTACACATTGACCAGCGTGGTGAAGTATGGTCAGGTCACATTGACCAGCGTGGTGAAGTATGGTCAGTACACATTGACCAGCGTGGTGAAGTATGGTCAGTACACATTGACCAGCGTGGTGAAGTATTGTCAGGTCACATTGACCAGCGTGGTGAAGTATGGTCAGGTCACATTGACCAGAGTGGTGAAGTATGGTCAGTACACATTGACCAGCGTGGTGAAGTATGGTCAGTACACATTGACCAGCGTGGTGAAGTATGGTCAGTACACATTGACCAGCGTGGTGAAGTATGGTCAGGTCACATTGACCATCGTGGTGAAGTATGGTCAGTACACATTGACCAGGGTGGTGAAGTATGGTCAGTCCACATTGACCAGCGTGAGGTATGGTCAGTACACATTAACCAGAGTGGTGAAGTATGGTCAGTCCACATTAACCAGAGTGGTGAAGTATGGTCAGGTCACATTGACCAGCGTGGTGAAGTATGGTCAGTCCACATTGACCAGCGTGGTGAAGTATGGTCAGTACACATTGACCAGCGTGGTGAAGTATGGTCAGTCCACATTGACCAGAGTGGTGAAGTATGGTCAGGTCACATTGACCAGCGTGGTGAAGTATGGTCAGGTCACATTGACCAGGGTGGTGAAGTATGGTCAGTACACATTGACCAGAGTGGTCAAGTATGGTCAGTACACATTGACCAGGGTGGTGAAGTATGGTCAGGTCACATTGACCAGCGTGGTGAAGTATGGTCAGTACACATTGACCAGGGTGGTGAAGTATGGTCAGTACACATTGACCAGCGTGGTGAAGTATGGTCAGTACACATTGACCAGGGTGGTGAAGTATGGTCAGTACACATTGACCAGGGTGGTGAAGTATGGTCAGTACACATTGACCAGCGTGGTGAAGTATGGTCAGTACACATTGACCAGGGTGGTGAAGTATGGTCAGTACACATTGACCAGGGTGGTGAAGTATGGTCAGTACACATTGACCAGGGTGGTGAAGTATGGTCAGTACACATTGACCAGGGTGGTGAAGTATGGTCAGTACACATTGACCAGCGTGGTGAAGTATGGTCAGTACACATTGACAAGCGTGGTGAAGTATGGTCAGTACACATTGACCAGTGGTGAAGTATGGTCAGTACACATTGACCAGCGTGGTGAAGTATGGTCAGTACACATTGACCAGCGTGGTGAAGTATGGTCAGGTCACATTGACCAGAGTGGTGAAGTATGGTCAGTACACATTGACCAGCGTGGTGAAGTATGGTCAGTACACATTGACCAGCGTGGTGAAGTATGGTCAGTACACATTGACCAGCGTGGTGAAGTATGGTCAGGTCACATTGACCAGGGTGGTGAAGTATGGTCAGTACACATTGACCAGCGTGGTGAAGTATGGTCAGTACACATTGACAAGCGTGGTGAAGTATGGTCAGTACACATTGACCAGTGGTGAAGTATGGTCAGTACACATTGACCAGCGTGGTGAAGTATGGTCAGTACACATTGACCAGCGTGGTGAAGTATGGTCAGGTCACATTGACCAGAGTGGTGAAGTATGGTCAGTACACATTGACCAGCGTGGTGAAGTATGGTCAGTACACATTGACCAGGGTGGTGAAGTATGGTCAGTACACATTGACCAGCGTGGTGAAGTATGGTCAGTACACATTGACAAGCGTGGTGAAGTATGGTCAGTACACATTGACCAGTGGTGAAGTATGGTCAGTACACATTGACCAGCGTGGTGAAGTATGGTCAGTACACATTGACCAGCGTGGTGAAGTATGGTCAGTACACATTGACCAGCGTGGTGAAGTATGGTCAGGTCACATTGACCAGAGTGGTGAAGTATGGTCAGTACACATTGACCAGCGTGGTGAAGTATGGTCAGTACACATTGACCAGCGTGGTGAAGTATGGTCAGTACACATTGACCAGCGTGGTGAAGTATGGTCAGGTCACATTGACCATCGTGGTGAAGTATGGTCAGTACACATTGACCAGCGTGGTGAAGTATGGTCAGTCCACATTGACCAGCGTGAAGTATGGTCAGTACACATTAACCAGAGTGGTGAAGTATGGTCAGTCCACATTAACCAGAGTGGTGAAGTATGGTCAGGTCACATTGACCAGCGTGGTGAAGTATGGTCAGTCCACATTGACCAGCGTGGTGAAGTATGGTCAGTACACATTGACCAGCGTGGTGAAGTATGGTCAGTCCACATTGACCAGAGTGGTGAAGTATGGTCAGGTCACATTGACCAGCGTGGTGAAGTATGGTCAGGTCACATTGACCAGGGTGGTGAAGTATGGTCAGTACACATTGACCAGAGTGGTGAAGTATGGTCAGGTCACATTGACCAGGGTGGTGAAGTATGGTCAGTACACATTGACCAGCGTGGTGAAGTATGGTCAGTACACATTGACCAGGGTGGTGAAGTATGGTCAGTACACATTGACCAGGGTGGTGAAGTATGGTCAGTACACATTGACCAGGGTGGTGAAGTATGGTCAGTACACATTGACCAGGGTGGTGAAGTATGGTCAGTACACATTGACCAGGGTGGTAAAGTATGGTCAGTACACATTGACCAGCGTGGTGAAGTATGGTCAGTCCACATTGACCAGAGTGGTGAAGTATGGTCAGGTCACATTGACCAGCGTGGTGAAGTATGGTCAGGTGACATTGACCAGGGTGGTGAAGTATGGTCAGTACACATTGACCAGAGTGGTGAAGTATGGTCAGGTCACATTGACCAGGGTGGTGAAGTATGGTCAGTACACATTGACCAGCGTGGTGAAGTATGGTCAGTACACATTGACCAGCGTGGTGAAGTATGGTCAGTACACATTGACCAGCGTGGTGAAGTATGGTCAGGTCACATTGACCAGCGTGGTGAAGTATGGTCAGTACACATTGACCAGCGTGGTGAAGTATGGTCAGGTCACATTGACCAGCGTGGTGAAGTATGGTCAGTACACATTTGTAGTGATTGTAGAATCACTACTGTGTACACACGCACAAGCGTGACGTCACTATGCGGGGGAGCGTCATGACCACGCGGGTCTACACACACGCATGACGTCATCCCGGCTGGAGGCGGGAATGACGTCAGGGCCGGTTCTGGGCTCCGGGAGGCCACGAGGGTGGTGTGAGGCCGTGGCACTCTCTGTGACCCCGGCTGGACACGTGACTGGACCCCAGTGGGGGCTGGGGGCCTAGGGGGCACCTCGGAGGGCACGTGGACAGCAGGGGGGCTTCGAGAGGGTTTTCGAAGGGAGGTGTGGCCGGGGTGGGGCCCGGGCACGCCGAGGCCCATATAAGCAGCCTCCTCACGAGGTTCGAGGCTGCCCGTATCAAGAACGAGGATGCATCGTGAAGACGCCAAGAAGAGTCAAGCCTCCAGTCAGCGGACCTGGCAGTAGCCCACCTCGCTGGTTCACGCTAGAGTATTTGAGAAGTATGTGTTAGCTACAGTAGGTTGGTGGTCACCACGTTTTGTGCAGTGTTATATTACTTACCGTTCTAATAAATCAGCGTTGCCTCCCAAGGAGTCGTGTGTGCACCTAATTCGAACCCACTACATTTGGTGTCAGAAGTTGCGGAAAAATAAATAACGTTAGGTGTTATCCTAGTCAGTATAATATGTGCACGATTACTACAACTTACCTGCTCACTTTCACACGACGAGGAGGCGAGACGATCATCTTCGGGGCAGCCCCGGGGTTCTGCAGCCTCGGTGAAGGAGGGAGATGGTGCTGCAGGCGGGGCAGCAGCACGCACATCACGTCGCTGCTTCGCCGCCATCGAGAGAGAGAGCGACGGAGCTGGAGGAGAGAGGACGCCGCCGCCGCTGCTGCTGCTGCTGCGAGTGCCTGGGCGGGAAATTCGCGCGCATGGTGCACGCACGGCCGCCATCTTGGCGGGCGGTCGGGACGCGGTTCCCGCCAAAACGCCGCTCCCGCCATTCTCAACGCCTGTGGAGGGAGATCTTGGGCCGTCTTGGTGGCATCCTGTGCTCACCATCCAAGAGTCTTCAAGTTCCACAGTGCAGCCTCCGTTCCTCACGGCCTCTCAGGCGAGTCGTGACACAATGCACCCGGCCCTAAAAACACACTTCACCCATCTTGCGTGCGCCGGGTTGCGATTAGGTGTTTTTTTTTACTCGCTGGGTTGCGAAGCGTGTTAGTTGGGTTGGGTGCGTGCCAGATTGACGCGGCACCCGTGCGTGTGTCTGCTTTGTAACAGTGTTAAGTACGGCGTCGGGATTGTTATCTTAAGGAGCCAGTTAATTATTAATTCGGCTATGTGGGGGGGTCTCGGGCGCTGTTGCGGAGTCGCGATTGTTTTTGCGTATACAGTATGGCGCTTCGCTCGTGAATGTTGTCAATGTGTGACTGCGAAACTTTGCTTGTGAGTGTTAACAATGTATGCTTTGTATGGAGCTTTGTTCGTGATTGTTAATATATAGCTTGTGCCACATTTATTAACGAAGTGTTGATTGTATGGGATTTTTCTCGAGATCGCGATGTGTGGACTGTGTGTACTGCATAGACTGTCTCTCTGCACTGATACGGGTTGTGACGTACATTGTTGTGATCCTTGTTGCGGATCGTTAAATTGTGATGGTGACATGGTGCCAGTGATTTGGATTGTGCTGCTGGCTGTGGCTAATCTGGGCCAAAGATCCTGACCAGAATGCCCCCCTGTCATTGTTGCGTGTTGACACGAGTGTGGTCCCGTCATGGTGTGGCTGACGGCTTGACCTGACAGCCCGGAGATTGAGACACTCCGTGGCGTGTCTATCCTAGTGGGCAGTTCGCTCACATGGCTCGGAGAGTGTGGTCCCGTCATGCTGTGGCTGATGGCTTGACCTGGCGGCCCGGAGATCGAGACACTCTGAGGCGCGTCTGAGACAGTGAGCCAGAGGCTCAGGGAGCTTGTGGTGATTTGCTCGCTCAGCTCGGTTGGTACAGCTAAATGCTGCAATGCGAGGCTTGGAGAGAGGGGTTGGTGTGTCCTCTCAACCCGGTTGGGACAGCTGATTGCTGCAATGCGAGTCCTGGAGAGAGGTGTTCTTGTGTCTTCTCAGCTCGGTCGGAACAGCTACATGCTGCGATGCGAGTCTTGGAGAGAGACTGGGTTATAATTCCCCCGATACGGCCGACACGTGCGCGTCGGAAAGGCGGGGGGTGCTAGCGAGTGGCATGAGATGTCTGGGTTGGCCTTCAAGGGAGGGCTTCTGAGTTGTGCGAGCGCGGAAAACGCGCGTGGGGCCGCCATTTTGTGCGAGCGCGGTAAACCGCAGGGGATGCGGCCGCCATTTTGTGCGTGCATGGGTATTTGTGTGAACCATTTCTGGGCAAGAGCAGGCATTTTTTTTGTCACGTCGATTTAACATTTTTTGTTTTTTACAAAAAATGTAGATACTGAGGCAACGCTGAAGTGCGACTTTTTTGCCCAGTACATGGGTCAACCTGGAAGCATGACTTCCTTGACCCGTGATGTTGTACAACATCCAACGGTTGTACCTTTGGTTGCAGCATACTGGCTCGACCTTGAAGAGTGACTTCCTTGAGCCAGTACATGGGTCGACCCTGAAGTGCGACTTCTTGACCTGGGACGTAGGGAGACGTCCGGAATGTTAAGTGGTGTTTGTAGGTGGGTGTTAGACTTTCGGTCTTCGCCCAATTGCCACCTGTGGGGTGGAACGGTAACAGGGCGGTGTGAGACCCTGCCATCTATGGGGTGGTTGTGTGGTTTTGGTTTGATTTACCGGTGTTGGTTGTGCATCCAACGCGTCGGAATCTATGTGTTTTTGTTTTTATTTCTTCCGCCGGGCGGAATACGATCATCTCCACTTCCCTGGGCCGGGTGGCTGTCGTGTCCGACGAGCTGAGGCGTGGGCTTGTGGTGCTGTGCCTCAGGAGGTGGTTTCTTCTTGTCACAGGATTCCTGCACCTGCCGCCCTTGGAGTCGCCGGTTATGCTGACCGGATGTGGACTTGAAGGGGAGAGTGGAGCGCCCGTACGTCACTCCTGCTCATCCTGTTGCCCAACTCCTGGGGAGGGGCCGTGCCCTTTTTGGGCCTTTTTCAAGTTCCCCCAGGACCTCCAGGGAGAGCGTGCTCGCCTCCCCTGGAGGCTCGGCCACACGAATTCGTTTGAAGACTGGCCGCTGTCCATGACTCTCACACCTTGTTGATTGCCTACACCGTTGTCAAGCAGCCACATTCATATGTCGGTGCATGCGTACAAATTCACACGGATGGGCTGTGCTAAGGGATAAGTGGGTTGACCAGTTCTTTTGGTGTACATGTTGTTGTTGGTTCCCCTCATTCCATACATTCTTCCCTTCCCCTCTCGGTGTGTGTACATATGTTTCTCGGGATGATTATTGTCGGTCGCCGGTTGTTTGACGTTGTTGTTGGAGGCACACTGTTTTTTTTCTGTATTGTCACAGCCGAGACGGCTGGTTTTTTTTTACATGAGGGAGGGTGATGTAGTGATTGTAGAATCACTACTGTGTACACACGCACAAGCGTGACGTCACTATGCGGGGGAGCGTCATGACCACGCGGGTCTACACACACGCATGACGTCATCCCGGCTGGAGGCGGGAATGACGTCAGGGCCGGTTCTGGGCTCCGGGAGGCCACGAGGGTGGTGTGAGGCCGTGGCACTCTCTGTGACCCCGGCTGGACACGTGACTGGACCCCAGTGGGGGCTGGGGGCCTAGGGGGCACCTCGGAGGGCACGTGGACAGCAGGGGGGCTTCGAGAGGGTTTTCGAAGGGAGGTGTGGCCGGGGTGGGGCCCGGGCACGCCGAGGCCCATATAAGCAGCCTCCTCACGAGGTTCGAGGCTGCCCGTATCAAGAACGAGGATGCATCGTGAAGACGCCAAGAAGAGTCAAGCCTCCAGTCAGCGGACCTGGCAGTAGCCCACCTCGCTGGTTCACGCTAGAGTATTTGAGAAGTATGTGTTAGCTACAGTAGGTTGGTGGTCACCACCTTTTGTGCAGTGTTATATTACTTACCGTTCTAATAAATCAGCGTTGCCTCCCAAGGAGTCGTGTGTGCACCTAATTCGAACCCACTACACATTGACCAGCTTGGTGAAGTATGGTCAGTACACATTGACCAGCGTGGTGAAGTATGGTCAGGTCACATTGACCAGGGTGGTGAAGTATGGTCAGTACACATTGACCAGAGTGGTGAAGTATGGTCAGGTCACATTGACCAGGGTGGTGAAGTATGGTCAGTACACATTGACCAGCGTGGTGAAGTATGGTCAGTACACATTGACCAGGGTGGTGAAGTATGGTCAGTACACATTGACCAGGGTGGTGAAGTATGGTCAGGTCACATTGACCAGGGTGGTGAAGTATGGTCAGTACACATTGACCAGAGTGGTGAAGTATGGTCAGGTCACATTGACCAGGGTGGTGAAGTATGGTCAGTACACATTGACCAGCGTGGTGAAGTATGGTCAGTACACATTGACCAGGGTGGTGAAGTATGGTCAGTACACATTGACCAGGGTGGTGAAGTATGGTCAGTACACATTGACCAGGGTGGTGAAGTATGGTCAGGTCACATTGACCAGCGTGGTGAAGTATGGTCAGTACACATTGACCAGCGTGGTGAAGTATGGTCAGTACACATTGACCAGCGTGGTGAAGTATGGTCAGGTCACATTGACCAGAGTAGTGAAGTATGGTCAGTACACATTGACCAGCGTGGTGAAGTATGGTCAGTACACATTGACCAGCGTGGTGAAGTATGGTCAGTACACATTGACCAGCGTGGTGAAGTATGGTCAGGTCACATTGACCAGCGTGGTGAAGTATGGTCAGTACACATTGACCAGCTTGGTGAAGTATGGTCAGGTCACATTGACCAGAGTGGTGAAGTATGGTCAGGTCACATTGACCAGAGTGGTGAAGTATGGTCAGGTCACATTGACCAGCGTGGTGAAGTATGGTCAGTCCACATTGACCAGCGTGGTGAAGTATGGTCAGTACACATTGACCAGGGTGGTGAAGTATGGTCAGGTCACATTGACCAGCGTGGTGAAGTATGGTCAGTACACATTGACCAGGGTGGTGAAGTATGGTCAGGTCACATTGACCAGCGTGGTGAAGTATGGTCAGTACACATTGACCAGGGTGGTAAAGTATGGTCAGTACACATTGACCAGCGTGGTGAAGTATGGTCAGTACACATTGACCAGGGTGGTGAAGTATGGTCAGTACACATTGACCAGAGTGGTGAAGTATGGTCAGGTCACATTGACCAGCGTGGTGAAGTAGGGTCAGTACACATTGACCAGGGTGGTGAAGTATGGTCAGTACACATTGACCAGGGTGGTGAAGTATGGTCAGTACACATTGACCAGAGTGGTGAAGTATGGTCAGGTCACATTGACCAGGGTGGTGAAGTATGGTCAGTACACATTGACCAGCGTGGTGAAGTATGGTCAGTACACATTGACCAGGGTGGTGAAGTATGATCAGGTCACATTGACCAGGGTGATGAAGTATGGTCAGGTCACATTGTCCAGAGTGGTGAAGTATGGTCAGGTCACATTGACCAGAGTGGTGAAGTATGGTCAGTTCACATTGACCAGCGTGGTGAAGTATGGTCAGTCCACATTGACCAGCGTGGTGAAGTATGGTCAGTACACATTGACCAGGGTGGTGAAGTATGGTCAGGTCACATTGACCAGCGTGGTGAAGTATGGTCAGTACACATTGACCAGGGTGGTGAAGTATGGTCAGTACACATTGACCAGCGTGGTGAAGTATGGTCAGTACACATTGACCAGGGTGGTGAAGTATGGTCAGTACACATTGACCAGAGTGGTGAAGTATGGTCAGGTCACATTGACCAGGGTGGTGAAGTATGGTCAGTACACATTGACCAGCGTGGTGAAGTATGGTCAGTACACATTGACCAGGGTGGTGAAGTATGGTCAGTACACATTGACCAGGGTGGTGAAGTATGGTCAGGTCACATTGACCAGCGTGGTGAAGTATGGTCAGTCCACATTGACCAGCGTGGTGAAGTATGGTCAGTACACATTGACCAGGGTGGTGAAGTATGGTCAGGTCACATTGACCAGCGTGGTGAAGTATGGTCAGTACACATTGACCAGGGTGGTGAAGTATGGTCAGTACACATTGACCAGCGTGGTGAAGTATGGTCAGTACACATTGACCAGGGTGGTGAAGTATGGTCAGTACACATTGACCAGAGTGGTGAAGTATGGTCAGTACACATTGACCAGGGTGGTGAAGTATGGTCAGTACACATTGACCAGGGTGGTGAAGTATGGTCAGTACACATTGACCAGCGTGGTGAAGTATGGTCAGTACACATTGAGCAGGGTGGTGAAGTATGGTCAGTACACATTGACCAGGGTGGTGAAGTATGGTCAGTACACATTGACCAGGGTGGTGAAGTATGGTCAGTACACATTGACCAGGGTGGTGAAGTATGGTCAGTACACATTGACCAGCGTGGTGAAGTATGGTCAGTACACATTGACAAGCGTGGTGAAGTATGGTCAGTACACATTGACCAGTGGTGAAGTATGGTCAGTACACATTGACCAGCGTGGTGAAGTATGGTCAGTACACATTGACCAGCGTGGTGAAGTATGGTCAGGTCACATTGACCAGAGTGGTGAAGTATGGTCAGTACACATTGACCAGCGTGGTGAAGTATGGTCAGTACACATTGACCAGCGTGGTGAAGTATGGTCAGTACACATTGACCAGCGTGGTGAAGTATGGTCAGGTCACATTGACCAGCGTGGTGAAGTATGGTCAGTACACATTGACCAGCGTGGTGAAGTATGGTCAGTACACATTGACCAGCGTGGTGAAGTATGGTCAGGTCACATTGACCAGCGTGGTGAAGTATGGTCAGGTCACATTGACCAGAGTGGTGAAGTATGGTCAGTACACATTGACCAGCGTGGTGAAGTATGGTCAGTACACATTGACCAGCGTGGTGAAGTATGGTCAGTACACATTGACCAGCGTGGTGAAGTATGGTCAGTACACATTGACCAGCATGGTGAAGTATGGTCAGTACACATTGACCAGCGTGGTGAAGTATGGTCAGTACACATTGACCAGCGTGGTGAAGTATGGTCAGTACACATTGACCAGGGTTGTGAAGTATGGTCAGTACACATTGACCAGGGTGGTGAAGAATGGTCAGTACACATTGACCAGCGTGGTGAAGTATGGTCAGTCCACATTGACCAGCGTGGTGAAGTATGGTCAGTACACATTGACCAGGGTGGTGAAGTATGGTCAGTACACATTGACCAGAGTGGTGAAGTATGGTCAGGTCACATTGACCAGCGTGGTGAAGTAGGGTCAGTACACATTGACCAGGGTGGTGCAGTATGGTCAGTACACATTGACCAGGGTGGTGAAGTATGGTCAGTACACATTGACCAGAGTGGTGAAGTATGGTCAGGTCACATTGACCAGGGTGGTGAAGTATGGTCAGTACACATTGACCAGCGTGGTGAAGTATGGTCAGTACACATTGACCAGGGTGGTGAAGTATGATCAGGTCACATTGACCAGGGTGATGAAGTATGGTCAGGTCACATTGACCAGCGTGTTGAAGTATGGTCAGGTCACATTGACCAGAGTGGTGAAGTATGGTCAGTTCACATTGACCAGCGTGGTGAAGTATGGTCAGTCCACATTGACCAGCGTGGTGAAGTATGGTCAGTACACATTGACCAGGGTGGTGAAGTATGGTCAGTACACATTGACCAGCGTGGTGAAGTATGGTCAGTACACATTGACCAGGGTTGTGAAGTATGGTCAGTACACATTGACCAGAGTGGTGAAGTATGGTCAGGTCACATTGACCAGGGTGGTGAAGTATGGTCAGTACACATTGACCAGCGTGGTGAAGTATGGTCAGTACACATTGACCAGGGTGGTGAAGTATGGTCAGTACACATTGACCAGGGTGGTGAAGTATGGTCAGTACACATTAACCAGGGTGGTGAAGTATGGTCAGTACACATTAACCAGGGTGGTGAAGTATGGTCAGTACACATTGACCAGCGTGGTGAAGTATGGTCAGTACACATTGACCAGGGTTGTGAAGTATGGTCAGTACACATTGACCAGAGTGGTGAAGTATGGTCAGGTCACATTGACCAGGGTGGTGAAGTATGGTCAGTACACATTGACCAGCGTGGTGAAGTATGGTCAGTACACATTGACCAGGGTGGTGAAGTATGGTCAGTACACATTGACCAGGGTGGTGAAGTATGGTCAGGTCACATTGACCAGCGTGGTGAAGTATGGTCAGTCCACATTGACCAGCGTGGTGAAGTATGGTCAGTACACATTGACCAGGGTGGTGAAGTATGGTCAGGTCACATTGACCAGCGTGGTGAAGTATGGTCAGTACACATTGACCAGGGTGGTGAAGTATGGTCAGTACACATTGACCAGCGTGGTGAAGTATGGTCAGTACACATTGACCAGGGTGGTGAAGTATGGTCAGTACACATTGACCAGAGTGGTGAAGTATGGTCAGTACACATTGACCAGGGTGGTGAAGTATGGTCAGTACACATTGACCAGGGTGGTGAAGTATGGTCAGTACACATTGACCAGCGTGGTGAAGTATGGTCAGTACACATTGACCAGGGTGGTGAAGTATGGTCAGTACACATTGACCAGGGTGGTGAAGTATGGTCAGTACACATTGACCAGGGTGGTGAAGTATGGTCAGTACACATTGACCAGGGTGGTGAAGTATGGTCAGTACACATTGACCAGCGTGGTGAAGTATGGTCAGTACACATTGACAAGCGTGGTGAAGTATGGTCAGTACACATTGACCAGTGGTGAAGTATGGTCAGTACACATTGACCAGCGTGGTGAAGTATGGTCAGTACACATTGACCAGCGTGGTGAAGTATGGTCAGGTCACATTGACCAGAGTGGTGAAGTATGGTCAGTACACATTGACCAGCGTGGTGAAGTATGGTCAGTACACATTGACCAGCGTGGTGAAGTATGGTCAGTACACATTGACCAGCGTGGTGAAGTATGGTCAGGTCACATTGACCAGCGTGGTGAAGTATGGTCAGTACACATTGACCAGCGTGGTGAAGTATGGTCAGTACACATTGACCAGCGTGGTGAAGTATGGTCAGGTCACATTGACCAGCGTGGTGAAGTATGGTCAGGTCACATTGACCAGCGTGGTGAAGTATGGTCAGGTCACATTGACCATCGTGGTGAAGTATGGTCAGTACACATTGACCAGCGTGGTGAAGTATGGTCAGTCCACATTGACCAGCGTGAAGTATGGTCAGTACACATTAACCAGAGTGGTGAAGTATGGTCAGTCCACATTAACCAGAGTGGTGAAGTATGGTCAGGTCACATTGACCAGCGTGGTGAAGTATGGTCAGTCCACATTGACCAGCGTGGTGAAGTATGGTCAGTACACATTGACCAGCGTGGTGAAGTATGGTCAGTCCACATTGACCAGAGTGGTGAAGTATGGTCAGGTCACATTGACCAGCGTGGTGAAGTATGGTCAGGTCACATTGACCAGGGTGGTGAAGTATGGTCAGTACACATTGACCAGAGTGGTGAAGTATGGTCAGGTCACATTGACCAGGGTGGTGAAGTATGGTCAGTACACATTGACCAGCGTGGTGAAGTATGGTCAGTACACATTGACCAGGGTGGTGAAGTATGGTCAGTACACATTGACCAGGGTGGTGAAGTATGGTCAGTACACATTGACCAGGGTGGTGAAGTATGGTCAGTACACATTGACCAGGGTGGTGAAGTATGGTCAGTACACATTGACCAGGGTGGTAAAGTATGGTCAGTACACATTGACCAGTGGTGAAGTATGGTCAGTACACATTGACCAGCGTGGTGAAGTATGGTCAGTACACATTGACCAGCGTGGTGAAGTATGGTCAGGTCACATTGACCAGAGTGGTGAAGTATGGTCAGTACACATTGACCAGCGTGGTGAAGTATGGTCAGTACACATTGACCAGCGTGGTGAAGTATGGTCAGTACACATTGACCAGCGTGGTGAAGTATGGTCAGGTCACATTGACCAGCGTGGTGAAGTATGGTCAGTACACATTGACCAGCGTGGTGAAGTATGGTCAGTACACATTGACCAGCGTGGTGAAGTATGGTCAGGTTACATTGACCAGCGTGGTGAAGTATGGTCAGGTCACATTGACCAGAGTGGTGAAGTATGGTCAGTACACATTGACCAGCGTGGTGAAGTATGGTCAGTACACATTGACCAGCGTGGTGAAGTATGGTCAGTACACATTGACCAGCGTGGTGAAGTATGGTCAGTACACATTGACCAGCGTGGTGAAGTATGGTCAGTACACATTGACCAGCGTGGTGAAGTATGGTCAGTACACATTGACCAGCGTGGTGAAGTATGGTCAGTACACATTGACCAGGGTGGTGAAGTATGGTCAGTACACATTGACCAGGGTGGTGAAGAATGGTCAGTACACATTGACCAGCGTGGTGAAGTATGGTCAGTCCACATTGACCAGCGTGGTGAAGTATGGTCAGTACACATTGACCAGGGTGGTGAAGTATGGTCAGTACACATTGACCAGAGTGGTGAAGTATGGTCAGGTCACATTGACCAGCGTGGTGAAGTAGGGTCAGTACACATTGACCAGGGTGGTGAAGTATGGTCAGTACACATTGACCAGGGTGGTGAAGTATGGTCAGTACACTTTGACCAGAGTGGTGAAGTATGGTCAGGTCACATTGACCAGGGTGGTGAAGTATGGTCAGTACACATTGACCAGCGTGGTGAAGTATGGTCAGTACACATTGACCAGGGTGGTGAAGTATGATCAGGTCACATTGACCAGGGTGATGAAGTATGGTCAGGTCACATTGACCAGCGTGTTGAAGTATGGTCAGGTCACATTGACCAGAGTGGTGAAGTATGGTCAGTTCACATTGACCAGCGTGGTGAAGTATGGTCAGTCCACATTGACCAGCGTGGTGAAGTATGGTCAGTACACATTGACCAGGGTGGTGAAGTATGGTCAGGTCACATTGACCAGCGTGGTGAAGTATGGTCAGTACACATTAACCAGGGTGGTGAAGTATGGTCAGTACACATTGACCAGCGTGGTGAAGTATGGTCAGTACACATTGACCAGGGTTGTGAAGTATGGTCAGTACACATTGACCAGAGTGGTGAAGTATGGTCAGGTCACATTGACCAGGGTGGTGAAGTATGGTCAGTACACATTGACCAGCGTGGTGAAGTATGGTCAGTACACATTGACCAGGGTGGTGAAGTATGGTCAGTACACATTGACCAGGGTGGTGAAGTATGGTCAGGTCACATTGACCAGCGTGGTGAAGTATGGTCAGTCCACATTGACCAGCGTGGTGAAGTATGGTCAGTACACATTGACCAGGGTGGTGAAGTATGGTCATGTCACATTGACCAGCGTGGTGAAGTATGGTCAGTACACATTGACCAGGGTGGTGAAGTATGGTCAGTACACATTGACCAGCGTGGTGAAGTATGGTCAGTACACATTGACCAGGGTGGTGAAGTATGGTCAGTACACATTGACCAGAGTGGTGAAGTATGGTCAGTACACATTGACCAGGGTGGTGAAGTATGGTCAGTACACATTGACCAGGGTGGTGAAGTATGGTCAGTACACATTGACCAGCGTGGTGAAGTATGGTCAGTACACATTGACCAGGGTGGTGAAGTATGGTCAGTACACATTGACCAGGGTGGTGAAGTATGGTCAGTACACATTGACCAGGGTGGTGAAGTATGGTCAGTACACATTGACCAGGGTGGTGAAGTATGGTCAGTACACATTGACCAGCGTGGTGAAGTATGGTCAGTACACATTGACAAGCGTGGTGAAGTATGGTCAGTACACATTGACCAGTGGTGAAGTATGGTCAGTACACATTGACCAGCGTGGTGAAGTATGGTCAGTACACATTGACCAGCGTGGTGAAGTATGGTCAGGTCACATTGACCAGAGTGGTGAAGTATGGTCAGTACACATTGACCAGCGTGGTGAAGTATGGTCAGTACACATTGACCAGCGTGGTGAAGTATGGTCAGTACACATTGACCAGCGTGGTGAAGTATGGTCAGGTCACATTGACCAGCGTGGTGAAGTATGGTCAGTACACATTGACCAGCGTGGTGAAGTATGGTCAGTACACATTGACCAGCGTGGTGAAGTATGGTCAGGTCACATTGACCAGCGTGGTGAAGTATGGTCAGGTCACATTGACCAGCGTGGTGAAGTATGGTCAGGTCACATTGACCATCGTGGTGAAGTATGGTCAGTACACATTGACCAGCGTGGTGAAGTATGGTCAGTCCACATTGACCAGCGTGAAGTATGGTCAGTACACATTAACCAGAGTGGTGAAGTATGGTCAGTCCACATTAACCAGAGTGGTGAAGTATGGTCAGGTCACATTGACCAGCGTGGTGAAGTATGGTCAGTCCACATTGACCAGCGTGGTGAAGTATGGTCAGTACACATTGACCAGCGTGGTGAAGTATGGTCAGTCCACATTGACCAGAGTGGTGAAGTATGGTCAGGTCACATTGACCAGCGTGGTGAAGTATGGTCAGGTCACATTGACCAGGGTGGTGAAGTATGGTCAGTACACATTGACCAGAGTGGTGAAGTATGGTCAGGTCACATTGACCAGGGTGGTGAAGTATGGTCAGTACACATTGACCAGCGTGGTGAAGTATGGTCAGTACACATTGACCAGGGTGGTGAAGTATGGTCAGTACACATTGACCAGGGTGGTGAAGTATGGTCAGTACACATTGACCAGGGTGGTGAAGTATGGTCAGTACACATTGACCAGGGTGGTGAAGTATGGTCAGTACACATTGACCAGGGTGGTAAAGTATGGTCAGTACACATTGACCAGCGTGGTGAAGTATGGTCAGTCCACATTGACCAGAGTGGTGAAGTATGGTCAGGTCACATTGACCAGCGTGGTGAAGTATGGTCAGGTGACATTGACCAGGGTGGTGAAGTATGGTCAGTACACATTGACCAGAGTGGTGAAGTATGGTCAGGTCACATTGACCAGGGTGGTGAAGTATGGTCAGTACACATTGACCAGCGTGGTGAAGTATGGTCAGTACACATTGACCAGCGTGGTGAAGTATGGTCAGTACACATTGACCAGCGTGGTGAAGTATGGTCAGGTCACATTGACCAGCGTGGTGAAGTATGGTCAGTACACATTGACCAGGGTGGTGAAGTATGGTCAGTACACATTGACCAGGGTGGTGAAGTATGGTCAGTACACATTGACCAGGGTGGTAAAGTATGGTCAGTATACATTGACCAGCGTGGTGAAGTATGGTCAGTCCACATTGACCAGAGTGGTGAAGTATGGTCAGGTCACATTGACCAGCGTGGTGAAGTATGGTCAGGTGACATTGACCAGGGTGGTGAAGTATGGTCAGTACACATTGACCAGAGTGGTGAAGTATGGTCAGGTCACATTGACCAGGGTGGTGAAGTATGGTCAGTACACATTGACCAGCGTGGTGAAGTATGGTCAGTACACATTGACCAGCGTGGTGAAGTATGGTCAGTACACATTGACCAGCGTGGTGAAGTATGGTCAGGTCACATTGACCAGCGTGGTGAAGTATGGTCAGTACACATTGACCAGCGTGGTGAAGTATGGTCAGTACACATTGACCAGCGTGGTGAAGTATTGTCAGGTCACATTGACCAGCGTGGTGAAGTATGGTCAGGTCACATTGACCAGAGTGGTGAAGTATGGTCAGTACACATTGACCAGCGTGGTGAAGTATGGTCAGTACACATTGACCAGCGTGGTGAAGTATGGTCAGTACACATTGACCAGCGTGGTGAAGTATGGTCAGGTCACATTGACCATCGTGGTGAAGTATGGTCAGTACACATTGACCAGGGTGGTGAAGTATGGTCAGTCCACATTGACCAGCGTGAGGTATGGTCAGTACACATTAACCAGAGTGGTGAAGTATGGTCAGTCCACATTAACCAGAGTGGTGAAGTATGGTCAGGTCACATTGACCAGCGTGGTGAAGTATGGTCAGTCCACATTGACCAGCGTGGTGAAGTATGGTCAGTACACATTGACCAGCGTGGTGAAGTATGGTCAGTCCACATTGACCAGAGTGGTGAAGTATGGTCAGGTCACATTGACCAGCGTGGTGAAGTATGGTCAGGTCACATTGACCAGGGTGGTGAAGTATGGTCAGTACACATTGACCAGAGTGGTCAAGTATGGTCAGGTCACATTGACCAGGGTGGTGAAGTATGGTCAGTACACATTGACCAGCGTGGTGAAGTATGGTCAGTACACATTGACCAGGGTGGTGAAGTATGGTCAGTACACATTGACCAGGGTGGTGAAGTATGGTCAGTACACATTGACCAGGGTGGTGAAGTATGGTCAGTACACATTGACCAGGGTGGTAAAGTATGGTCAGTACACATTGACCAGCGTGGTGAAGTATGGTCAGTCCACATTGACCAGAGTGGTGAAGTATGGTCAGGTCACATTGACCAGCGTGGTGAAGTATGGTCAGGTCACATTGACCAGGGTGGTGAAGTATGGTCAGTACACATTGACCAGAGTGGTGAAGTATGGTCAGGTCACATTGACCAGGGTGGTGAAGTATGGTCAGTACACATTGACCAGCGTGGTGAAGTATGGTCAGTACACATTGACCAGGGTGGTGAAGTATGGTCAGTACACATTGACCAGGGTGGTGAAGTATGGTCAGTACACATTGACCAGGGTGGTGAAGAATGGTCAGTACACATTGACCAGCGTGGTGAAGTATGGTCAGTACACATTGACCAGAGTGGTGAAGTATGGTCAGTACACATTGACCAGCGTGGTGAAGTATGGTCAGTACACATTGACCAGCGTGGTGAAGTATGGTCAGGTCACATTGACCAGAGTGGTGAAGTATGGTCAGTACACATTGACCAGCGTGGTGAAGTATGGTCAGTACACATTGACCAGCGTGGTGAAGTATGGTCAGGTCACATTGACCAGCGTGGTGAAGTATGGTCAGGTCACATTGACCAGAGTGGTGAAGGATGGTCAGTACACATTGACCAGCGTGGTGAAGTATGGTCAGTACACATTGACCAGCGTGGTGAAGTATGGTCAGTACACATTGACCAGCGTGGTGAAGTATGGTCAGGTCACATTGACCATCGTGGTGAAGTATGGTCAGTACACATTGACCAGCGTGGTGAAGTATGGTCAGTCCACATTGACCAGCGTGGTGAAGTATGGTCAGGTCACATTGACCATCGTGGTGAAGTATGGTCAGTACACATTGACCAGGGTGGTGAAGTATGGTCAGTCCACATTGACCAGCGTGGTGAAGTATGGTCAGTACACATTAACCAGAGTGGTGAAGTATGGTCAGTCCACATTAACCAGAGTGGTGAAGTATGGTCAGGTCACATTGACCAGCGTGGTGAAGTATGGTCAGTCCACATTGACCAGCGTGGTGAAGTATGGTCAGTACACATTGACCAGCGTGGTGAAGTATGGTCAGTCCACATTGACCAGAGTGGTGAAGTATGGTCAGGTCACATTGACCAGCGTGGTGAAGTATGGTCAGGTCACATTGACCAGGGTGGTGAAGTATGGTCAGTACACATTGACCAGAGTGGTCAAGTATGGTCAGGTCACATTGACCAGGGTGGTGAAGTATGGTCAGTACACATTGACCAGCGTGGTGAAGTATGGTCAGTACACATTGACCAGGGTGGTGAAGTATGGTCAGTACACATTGACCAGGGTGGTGAAGTATGGTCAGTACACATTGACCAGGGTGGTGAAGTATGGTCAGTACACATTGACCAGGGTGGTAAAGTATGGTCAGTACACATTGACCAGCGTGGTGAAGTATGGTCAGTCCACATTGACCAGAGTGGTGAAGTATGGTCAGGTCACATTGACCAGCGTGGTGAAGTATGGTCAGGTCACATTGACCAGGGTGGTGAAGTATGGTCAGTACACATTGACCAGCGTGGTGAAGTATGGTCAGGTCACATTGACCAGGGTGGTGAAGTATGGTCAGTACACATTGACCAGCGTGGTGAAGTATGGTCAGTACACATTGACCAGGGTGGTGAAGTATGGTCAGTACACATTGACCAGGGTGGTGAAGTATGGTCAGTACACATTGACCAGGGTGGTGAAGAATGGTCAGTACACATTGACCAGCGTGGTGAAGTATGGTCAGTACACATTGACCAGAGTGGTGAAGTATGGTCAGTACACATTGACCAGCGTGGTGAAGTATGGTCAGTACACATTGACCAGCGTGGTGAAGTATGGTCAGGTCACATTGACCAGAGTGGTGAAGTATGGTCAGTACACATTGACCAGCGTGGTGAAGTATGGTCAGTACACATTGACCAGCGTGGTGAAGTATGGTCAGGTCACATTGACCAGCGTGGTGAAGTATGGTCAGGTCACATTGACCAGAGTGGTGAAGGATGGTCAGTACACATTGACCAGCGTGGTGAAGTATGGTCAGTACACATTGACCAGCGTGGTGAAGTATGGTCAGTACACATTGACCAGCGTGGTGAAGTATGGTCAGGTCACATTGACCATCGTGGTGAAGTATGGTCAGTACACATTGACCAGCGTGGTGAAGTATGGTCAGTCCACATTGACCAGCGTGAAGTATGGTCAGTACACATTAACCAGAGTGGTGAAGTATGGTCAGTCCACATTAACCAGAGTGGTGAAGTATGGTCAGGTCACATTGACCAGCGTGGTGAAGTATGGTCAGTCCACATTGACCAGCGTGGTGAAGTATGGTCAGTACACATTGACCAGCGTGGTGAAGTATGGTCAGTCCACATTGACCAGAGTGGTGAAGTATGGTCAGGTCACATTGACCAGCGTGGTGAAGTATGGTCAGGTCACATTGACCAGGGTGGTGAAGTATGGTCAGTACACATTGACCAGAGTGGTGAAGTATGGTCAGGTCACATTGACCAGGGTGGTGAAGTATGGTCAGTACACATTGACCAGCGTTGTGAAGTATGGTCAGTACACATTGACCAGGGTGGTGAAGTATGGTCAGTACACATTGACCAGGGTGGTGAAGTATGGTCAGTACACATTGACCAGGGTGGTGAAGTATGGTCAGTACACATTGACCAGGGTGGTGAAGTATGGTCAGTACACATTGACCAGGGTGGTAAAGTATGGTCAGTACACATTGACCAGCGTGGTGAAGTATGGTCAGTCCACATTGACCAGAGTGGTGAAGTATGGTCAGGTCACATTGACCAGCGTGGTGAAGTATGGTCAGGTGACATTGACCAGGGTGGTGAAGTATGGTCAGGTCACATTGACCAGAGTGGTGAAGTATGGTCAGGTCACATTGACCAGGGTGGTGAAGTATGGTCAGTACACATTGACCAGCGTGGTGAAGTATGGTCAGTACACATTGACCAGCGTGGTGAAGTATGGTCAGTACACATTGACCAGCGTGGTGAAGTATGGTCAGGTCACATTGACCAGCGTGGTGAAGTATGGTCAGTACACATTGACCAGCGTGGTGAAGCATGGTCAGTACACATTGACCAGCGTGGTGAAGTATTGTCAGGTCACATTGACCAGCGTGGTGAAGTATGGTCAGGTCACATTGACCAGAGTGGTGAAGTATGGTCAGTACACATTGACCAGCGTGGTGAAGTATGGTCAGTACACATTGACCAGCGTGGTGAAGTATGGTCAGTACACATTGACCAGCGTGGTGAAGTATGGTCAGGTCACATTGACCATCGTGGTGAAGTATGGTCAGTACACATTGACCAGGGTGGTGAAGTATGGTCAGTCCACATTGACCAGCGTGAGGTATGGTCAGTACACATTAACCAGAGTGGTGAAGTATGGTCAGTCCACATTAACCAGAGTGGTGAAGTATGGTCAGGTCACATTGACCAGCGTGGTGAAGTATGGTCAGTCCACATTGACCAGCGTGGTGAAGTATGGTCAGTACACATTGACCAGCGTGGTGAAGTATGGTCAGTCCACATTGACCAGAGTGGTGACGTATGGTCAGGTCACATTGACCAGCGTGGTGAAGTATGGTCAGGTCACATTGACCAGGGTGGTGAAGTATGGTCAGTACACATTGACCAGAGTGGTCAAGTATGGTCAGTACACATTGACCAGGGTGGTGAAGTATGGTCAGTACACATTGACCAGGGTGGTAAAGTATGGTCAGTACACATTGACCAGGGTGGTGAAGTATGGTCAGTCCACATTGACCAGCGTGAGGTATGGTCAGTACACATTAACCAGAGTGGTGAAGTATGGTCAGTCCACATTAACCAGAGTGGTGAAGTATGGTCAGGTCACATTGACCAGCGTGGTGAAGTATGGTCAGTCCACATTGACCAGCGTGGTGAAGTATGGTCAGTACACATTGACCAGCGTGGTGAAGTATGGTCAGTCCACATTGACCAGAGTGGTGAAGTATGGTCAGGTCACATTGACCAGCGTGGTGAAGTATGGTCAGTACACATTGACCAGGGTGGTGAAGTATGGTCAGTACACATTGACCAGGGTGGTGAAGTATGGTCAGTACACATTGACCAGGGTGGTGAAGTATGGTCAGTACACATTGACCAGGGTGGTAAAGTATGGTCAGTACACATTGACCAGCGTGGTGAAGTATGGTCAGTCCACATTGACCAGAGTGGTGAAGTATGGTCAGGTCACATTGACCAGCGTGGTGAAGTATGGTCAGGTCACATTGACCAGGGTGGTGAAGTATGGTCAGTACACATTGACCAGAGTGGTGAAGTATGGTCAGGTCACATTGACCAGGGTGGTGAAGTATGGTCAGTACACATTGACCAGCGTGGTGAAGTATGGTCAGTACACATTGACCAGGGTGGTGAAGTATGGTCAGTACACATTGACCAGGGTGGTGAAGTATGGTCAGTACACATTGACCAGGGTGGTGAAGAATGGTCAGTACACATTGACCAGCGTGGTGAAGTATGGTCAGTCCACATTGACCAGCGTGGTGAAGTATGGTCAGTACACATTGACCAGAGTGGTGAAGTATGGTCAGTACACATTGACCAGCGTGGTGAAGTATGGTCAGTACACATTGACCAGCGTGGTGAAGTATGGTCAGGTCACATTGACCAGAGTGGTGAAGTATGGTCAGTACACATTGACCAGCGTGGTGAAGTATGGTCAGTACACATTGACCAGCGTGGTGAAGTATGGTCAGTACACATTGACCAGCGTGGTGAAGTATGGTCAGGTGACATTGACCAGCGTGGTGAAGTATGGTCAGGTCACATTGACCAGAGTGGTGAAGTATGGTCAGTACACATTGACCAGCGTGGTGAAGTATGGTCAGTACACATTGACCAGCGTGGTGAATTATGGTCAGTACACATTGACCAGCGTGGTGAAGTATGGTCAGTACACATTGACCAGCGTGGTGAAGTATGGTCAGTACACATTGACCAGCGTGGTGAAGTATGGTCAGTACACATTGACCAGCGTGGTGAAGTATGGTCAGTACACATTGACCAGCGTGGTGAAGTATGGTCAGTACACATTGACCAGCGTGGTGAAGTATGGTCAGTACACATTGACCAGCGTGGTGAAGTATGGTCAGTACACATTGACCAGCGTGGTGAAGTATGGTCAGTACACATTGACCAGGGTGGTGAAGTATGGTCAGTACACATTGACCAGGGTGGTGAAGTATGGTCAGTACACATTGACCAGGGTGGTGAAGTATGGTCAGTACACATTGACCAGGGTGGTGAAGTATGGTCAGTACACATTGACCAGCGTGGTGAAGTATGGTCAGTCCACATTGACCAGAGTGGTGAAGTATGGTCAGGTCACATTGACCAGCGTGGTGAAGTATGGTCAGTACACATTGACCAGGGTGGTGAAGTATGGTCAGTACACATTGACCAGCGTGGTGAAGTATGGTCAGTACACATTGACCAGGGTGGTGAAGTATGGTCAGTACACATTGACCAGGGTGGTGAAGTATGGTCAGTACACATTGACCAGGGTGGTGAAGTATGGTCAGTACACATTGACCAGGGTGGTGAAGTATGGTCAGTACACATTGACCAGCGTGGTGAAGTATGGTCAGTACACATTGACAAGCGTGGTGAAGTATGGTCAGTACACATTGACCAGTGGTGAAGTATGGTCAGTACACATTGACCAGCGTGGTGAAGTATTGTCAGTACACATTGACCAGCGTGGTGAAGTATGGTCAGGTCACATTGACCAGAGTGGTGAAGTATGGTCAGTACACATTGACCAGCGTGGTGAAGTATGGTCAGTACACATTGACCAGCGTGGTGAAGTATGGTCAGTACACATTGACCAGCGTGGTGAAGTATGGTCAGTACACATTGACCAGCGTGGTGAAGTATGGTCAGGTCACATTGACCAGCGTGGTGAAGTATGGTCAGGTCACATTGACCAGAGTGGTGAAGTATGGTCAGTACACATTGACCAGCGTGGTGAAGTATGGTCAGTACACATTGACCAGCGTGGTGAAGTATGGTCAGTACACATTGACCAGCGTGGTGAAGTATGGTCAGGTCACATTGACCATCGTGGTGAAGTATGGTCAGTACACATTGACCAGCGTGGTGAAGTATGGTCAGTCCACATTGACCAGCGTGAAGTATGGTCAGTACACATTAACCAGAGTGGTGAAGTATGGTCAGTCCACATTAACCAGAGTGGTGAAGTATGGTCAGGTCACATTGACCAGCGTGGTGAAGTATGGTCAGTCCACATTGACCAGCGTGGTGAAGTATGGTCAGTACACATTGACCAGCGTGGTGAAGTATGGTCAGTCCACATTGACCAGAGTGGTGAAGTATGGTCAGGTCACATTGACCAGCGTGGTGAAGTATGGTCAGGTCACATTGACCAGGGTGGTGAAGTATGGTCAGTACACATTGACCAGAGTGGTGAAGTATGGTCAGGTCACATTGACCAGGGTGGTGAAGTATGGTCAGTACACATTGACCAGCGTGGTGAAGTATGGTCAGTACACATTGACCAGGGTGGTGAAGTATGGTAAGTACACATTGACCAGGGTGGTGAAGTATGGTCAGTACACATTGACCAGGGTGGTGAAGTATGGTCAGTACACATTGACCAGGGTGGTGAAGTATGGTCAGTACACATTGACCAGGGTGGTAAAGTATGGTCAGTACACATTGACCAGCGTGGTGAAGTATGGTCAGTCCACATTGACCAGAGTGGTGAAGTATGGTCAGGTCACATTGACCAGCGTGGTGAAGTATGGTCAGGTGACATTGACCAGGGTGGTGAAGTATGGTCAGTACACATTGACCAGAGTGGTGAAGTATGGTCAGGTCACATTGACCAGGGTGGTGAAGTATGGTCAGTACACATTGACCAGCGTGGTGAAGTATGGTCAGTACACATTGACCAGCGTGGTGAAGTATGGTCAGTACACATTGACCAGCGTGGTGAAGTATGGTCAGGTCACATTGACCAGCGTGGTGAAGTATGGTCAGTACACATTGACCAGCGTGGTGAAGTATGGTCAGTACACATTGACCAGCGTGGTGAAGTATTGTCAGGTCACATTGACCAGCGTGGTGAAGTATGGTCAGGTCACATTGACCAGAGTGGTGAAGTATGGTCAGTACACATTGGCCAGCGTGGTGAAGTATGGTCAGTACAGATTGACCAGCGTGGTGAAGTATGGTCAGTACACATTGACCAGCGTGGTGAAGTATGGTCAGGTCACATTGACCATCGTGGTGAAGTATGGTCAGTACACATTGACCAGGGTGGTGAAGTATGGTCAGTCCACATTGACCAGCGTGAGGTATGGTCAGTACACATTAACCAGAGTGGTGAAGTATGGTCAGTCCACATTAACCAGAGTGGTGAAGTATGGTCAGGTCACATTGACCAGCGTGGTGAAGTATGGTCAGTCCACATTGACCAGCGTGGTGAAGTATGGTCAGTACACATTGACCAGCGTGGTGAAGTATGGTCAGTCCACATTGACCAGAGTGGTGAAGTATGGTCAGGTCACATTGACCAGCGTGGTGAAGTATGGTCAGGTCACATTGACCAGGGTGGTGAAGTATGGTCAGTACACATTGACCAGAGTGGTCAAGTATGGTCAGGTCACATTGACCAGGGTGGTGAAGTATGGTCAGGTCACATTGACCAGCGTGGTGAAGTATGGTCAGTACACATTGACCAGAGTGGTCAAGTATGGTCAGGTCACATTGACCAGGGTGGTGAAGTATGGTCAGGTCACATTGACCAGCGTGGTGAAGTATGGTCAGGTCACATTGACCAGAGTGGTGAAGTATGGTCAGTACACATTGACCAGCGTGGTGAAGTATGGTCAGTACACATTGACCAGCGTGGTGAAGTATGGTCAGTACACATTGACCAGCGTGGTGAAGTATGGTCAGGTCACATTGACCATCGTGGTGAAGTATGGTCAGTACACATTGACCAGGGTGGTGAAGTATGGTCAGTCCACATTGACCAGCGTGAGGTATGGTCAGTACACATTAACCAGAGTGGTGAAGTATGGTCAGTCCACATTAACCAGAGTGGTGAAGTATGGTCAGGTCACATTGACCAGCGTGGTGAAGTATGGTCAGTCCACATTGACCAGCGTGGTGAAGTATGGTCAGTACACATTGACCAGCGTGGTGAAGTATGGTCAGTCCACATTGACCAGAGTGGTGAAGTATGGTCAGGTCACATTGACCAGCGTGGTGAAGTATGGTCAGGTCACATTGACCAGGGTGGTGAAGTATGGTCAGTACACATTGACCAGAGTGGTCAAGTATGGTCAGGTCACATTGACCAGGGTGGTGAAGTATGGTCAGTACACATTGACCAGCGTGGTGAAGTATGGTCAGTACACATTGACCAGGGTGGTGAAGTATGGTCAGTACACATTGACCAGGGTGGTGAAGTATGGTCAGTACACATTGACCAGGGTGGTGAAGTATGGTCAGTACACATTGACCAGGGTGGTAAAGTATGGTCAGTACACATTGACCAGCGTGGTGAAGTATGGTCAGTCCACATTGACCAGAGTGGTGAAGTATGGTCAGGTCACATTGACCAGCGTGGTGAAGTATGGTCAGGTCACATTGACCTGGGTGGTGAAGTATGGTCAGTACACATTGACCAGAGTGGTGAAGTATGGTCAGGTCACATTGACCAGGGTGGTGAAGTATGGTCAGTACACATTGACCAGCGTGGTGAAGTATGGTCAGTACACATTGACCAGGGTGGTGAAGTATGGTCAGTACACATTGACCAGGGTGGTGAAGTATGGTCAGTACACATTGACCAGGGTGGTGAAGAATGGTCAGTACACATTGACCAGCGTGGTGAAGTATGGTCAGTCCACATTGACCAGCGTGGTGAAGTATGGTCAGTACACATTGACCAGAGTGGTGAAGTATGGTCAGTACACATTGACCAGCGTGGTGAAGTATGGTCAGTACACATTGACCAGCGTGGTGAAGTATGGTCAGGTCACATTGACCAGAGTGGTGAAGTATGGTCAGTACACATTGACCAGCGTGGTGAAGTATGGTCAGTACACATTGACCAGCGTGGTGAAGTATGGTCAGTACACATTGACCAGCGTGGTGAAGTATGGTCAGGTCACATTGACCAGCGTGGTGAAGTATGGTCAGGTCACATTGACCAGAGTGGTGAAGTATGGTCAGTACACATTGACCAGCGTGGTGAAGTATGGTCAGTACACATTGACCAGCGTGGTGAATTATGGTCAGTACACATTGACCAGCGTGGTGAAGTATGGTCAGGTCACATTGACCAGCGTGGTGAAGTATGGTCAGTACACATTGACCAGCGTGGTGAAGTATGGTCAGTACACATTGACCAGCGTGGTGAAGTATGGTCAGTACACATTGACCAGCGTGGTGAAGTATGGTCAGTACACATTGACCAGCGTGGTGAAGTATGGTCAGTACACATTGACCAGCGTGGTGAAGTATGGTCAGTACACATTGACCAGCGTGGTGAAGTATGGTCAGTACACATTGACCAGGGTGGTGAAGTATGGTCAGTACACATTGACCAGGGTGGTGAAGTATGGTCTGTACACATTGACCAGGGTGGTGAAGTATGGTCAGTACACATTGACCAGGGTGGTGAAGTATGGTCAGTACACATTGACCAGCGTGGTGAAGTATGGTCAGTCCACATTGACCAGAGTGGTGAAGTATGGTCAGGTCACATTGACCAGCGTGGTGAAGTATGGTCAGTACACATTGACCAGGGTGGTGAAGTATGGTCAGTACACATTGACCAGCGTGGTGAAGTATGGTCAGTACACATTGACCAGGGTGGTGACGTATGGTCAGTACACATTGACCAGGGTGGTGAAGTATGGTCAGTACACATTGACCAGGGTGGTGAAGTATGGTCAGTACACATTGACCAGGGTGGTGAAGTATGGTCAGTACACATTGACCAGCGTGGTGAAGTATGGTCAGTACACATTGACAAGCGTGGTGAAGTATGGTCAGTACACATTGACCAGTGGTGAAGTATGGTCAGTACACATTGACCAGCGTGGTGAAGTATGGTCAGTACACATTGACCAGCGTGGTGAAGTATGGTCAGGTCACATTGACCAGAGTGGTGAAGTATGGTCAGTACACATTGACCAGCGTGGTGAAGTATGGTCAGTACACATTGGCCAGCGTGGTGAAGTATGGTCAGTACACATTGACCAGCGTGGTGAAGTATGGTCAGGTCACATTGACCAGCGTGGTGAAGTATGGTCAGTACACATTGACCAGCGTGGTGAAGTATGGTCAGTACACATTGACCAGCGTGGTGAAGTATGGTCAGGTCACATTGACCAGCGTGGTGAAGTATGGTCAGGTCACATTGACCAGAGTGGTGAAGTATGGTCAGTACACATTGACCAGCGTGGTGAAGTATGGTCAGTACACATTGACCAGCGTGGTGAAGTATGGTCAGTACACATTGACCAGCGTGGTGAAGTATGGTCAGGTCACATTGACCATCGTGGTGAAGTATGGTCAGTACACATTGACCAGCGTGGTGAAGTATGGTCAGTCCACATTGACCAGCGTGAAGTATGGTCAGTACACATTAACCAGAGTGGTGAAGTATGGTCAGTCCACATTAACCAGAGTGGTGAAGTATGGTCAGGTCACATTGACCAGCGTGGTGAAGTATGGTCAGTCCACATTGACCAGCGTGGTGAAGTATGGTCAGTACACATTGACCAGCGTGGTGAAGTATGGTCAGTCCACATTGACCAGAGTGGTGAAGTATGGTCAGGTCACATTGACCAGCGTGGTGAAGTATGGTCAGGTCACATTGACCAGGGTGGTGAAGTATGGTCAGTACACATTGACCAGAGTGGTGAAGTATGGTCAGGTCACATTGACCAGGGTGGTGAAGTATGGTCAGTACACATTGACCAGCGTGGTGAAGTATGGTCAGTACACATTGACCAGGGTGGTGAAGTATGGTCAGTACACATTGACCAGGGTGGTGAAGTATGGTCAGTACACATTGACCAGGGTGGTGAAGTATGGTCAGTACACATTGACCAGGGTGGTGAAGTATGGTCAGTACACATTGACCAGGGTGGTAAAGTATGGTCAGTACACATTGACCAGCGTGGTGAAGTATGGTCAGTCCACATTGACCAGAGTGGTGAAGTATGGTCAGGTCACATTGACCAGCGTGGTGAAGTATGGTCAGGTGACATTGACCAGGGTGGTGAAGTATGGTCAGTACACATTGACCAGAGTGGTGAAGTATGGTCAGGTCACATTGACCAGGGTGGTGAAGTATGGTCAGTACACATTGACCAGCGTGGTGAAGTATGGTCAGTACACATTGACCAGCGTGGTGAAGTATGGTCAGTACACATTGACCAGCGTGGTGAAGTATGGTCAGGTCACATTGACCAGCGTGGTGAAGTATGGTCAGTACACATTGACCAGCGTGGTGAAGTATGGTCAGTACACATTGACCAGCGTGGTGAAGTATTGTCAGGTCACATTGACCAGCGTGGTGAAGTATGGTCAGGTCACATTGACCAGAGTGGTGAAGTATGGTCAGTACACATTGACCAGCGTGGTGAAGTATGGTCAGTACACATTGACCAGCGTGGTGAAGTATGGTCAGTACACATTGACCAGCGTGGTGAAGTATGGTCAGGTCACATTGACCATCGTGGTGAAGTATGGTCAGTACACATTGACCAGGGTGGTGAAGTATGGTCAGTCCACATTGACCAGCGTGAGGTATGGTCAGTACACATTAACCAGAGTGGTGAAGTATGGTCAGTCCACATTAACCAGAGTGGTGAAGTATGGTCAGGTCACATTGACCAGCGTGGTGAAGTATGGTCAGTCCACATTGACCAGCGTGGTGAAGTATGGTCAGTACACATTGACCAGCGTGGTGAAGTATGGTCAGTCCACATTGACCAGAGTGGTGAAGTATGGTCAGGTCACATTGACCAGCGTGGTGAAGTATGGTCAGGTCACATTGACCAGGGTGGTGAAGTATGGTCAGTACACATTGACCAGAGTGGTCAAGTATGGTCAGGTCACATTGACCAGGGTGGTGAAGTATGGTCAGTACACATTGACCAGCGTGGTGAAGTATGGTCAGTACACATTGACCAGGGTGGTGAAGTATGGTCAGTACACATTGATCAGGGTGGTGAAGTATGGTCAGTACACATTGACCAGGGTGGTGAAGTATGGTCAGTACACATTGACCAGGGTGGTAAAGTATGGTCAGTACACATTGACCAGCGTGGTGAAGTATGGTCAGTCCACATTGACCAGAGTGGTGAAGTATGGTCAGGTCACATTGACCAGCGTGGTGAAGTATGGTCAGGTCACATTGACCAGGGTGGTGAAGTATGGTCAGTACACATTGACCAGAGTGGTGAAGTATGGTCAGGTCACATTGACCAGGGTGGTGAAGTATGGTCAGTACACATTGACCAGCGTGGTGAAGTATGGTCAGTACACATTGACCAGGGTGGTGAAGTATGGTCAGTACACATTGACCAGGGTGGTGAAGTATGGTCAGTACACATTGACCAGGGTGGTGAAGAATGGTCAGTACACATTGACCAGCGTGGTGAAGTATGGTCAGTCCACATTGACCAGCGTGGTGAAGTATGGTCAGTACACATTGACCAGAGTGGTGAAGTATGGTCAGTACACATTGACCAGCGTGGTGAAGTATGGTCAGTACACATTGACCAGCGTGGTGAAGTATGGTCAGGTCACATTGACCAGAGTGGTGAAGTATGGTCAGTACACATTGACCAGCGTGGTGAAGTATGGTCAGTACACATTGACCAGCGTGGTGAAGTATGGTCAGTACACATTGACCAGCGTGGTGAAGTATGGTCAGGTCACATTGACCAGCGTGGTGAAGTATGGTCAGGTCACATTGACCAGAGTGGTGAAGTATGGTCAGTACACATTGACCAGCGTGGTGAAGTATGGTCAGTACACATTGACCAGCGTGGTGAATTATGGTCAGTACACATTGACCAGCGTGGTGAAGTATGGTCAGGTCACATTGACCAGCGTGGTGAAGTATGGTCAGTACACATTGACCAGCGTGGTGAAGTATGGTCAGTACACATTGACCAGCGTGGTGAAGTATGGTCAGTACACATTGACCAGCGTGGTGAAGTATGGTCAGTACACATTGACCAGCGTGGTGAAGTATGGTCAGTACACATTGACCAGCGTGGTGAAGTATGGTCAGTACACATTGACCAGCGTGGTGAAGTATGGTCAGTACACATTGACCAGGGTGGTGAAGTATGGTCAGTACACATTGACCAGGGTGGTGAAGTATGGTCAGTACACATTGACCAGGGTGGTGAAGTATGGTCAGTACACATTGACCAGGGTGGTGAAGTATGGTCAGTACACATTGACCAGCGTGGTGAAGTATGGTCAGTCCACATTGACCAGAGTGGTGAAGTATGGTCAGGTCACATTGACCAGCGTGGTGAAGTATGGTCAGGTCACATTGACCAGGGTGGTGAAGTATGGTCAGTACACATTGACCAGAGTGGTGAAGTATGGTCAGGTCACATTGACCAGGGTGGTGAAGTATGGTCAGTACACATTGACCAGAGTGGTGAAGTATGGTCAGTACACATTGACCAGCGTGGTGAAGTATGGTCAGGTCACATTGACCAGGGTGGTGAAGTATGGTCAGTACACATTAACCAGAGTGGTGAAGTATGGTCAGGTCACATTGACCAGGGTGGTGAAGTATGGTCAGTACACATTGACCAGCGTGGTGAAGTATGGTCAGTACACATTGACCAGGGTGGTGAAGTATGGTCAGTACACATTGACCAGGGTGGTGAAGTATGGTCAGGTCACATTGACCAGGGTGGTGAAGTATGGTCAGTACACATTGACCAGGGTGGTGAAGTATGGTCAGTACACATTGACCAGGGTGGTGAAGTATGGTCAGTACACATTGACCAGGGTGGTGAAGTATGGTCAGTACACATTGACCAGGGTGGTAAAGTATGGTCAGTACACATTGACCAGCGTGGTGAAGTATGGTCAGTCCACATTGACCAGAGTGGTGAAGTATGGTCAGGTCACATTGACCAGCGTGGTGAAGTATGGTCAGGTCACATTGACCAGGGTGGTGAAGTATGGTCAGTACACATTGACCAGAGTGGTGAAGTATGGTCAGGTCACATTGACCAGGGTGGTGAAGTATGGTCAGTACACATTGACCAGCGTGGTGAAGTATGGTCAGTACACATTGACCAGGGTGGTGAAGTATGGTCAGTACACATTGACCAGGGTGGTGAAGTATGGTCAGTACACATTGACCAGGGTGGTGAAGAATGGTCAGTACACATTGACCAGCGTGGTGAAGTATGGTCAGTCCACATTGACCAGCGTGGTGAAGTATGGTCAGTACACATTGACCAGAGTGGTGAAGTATGGTCAGTACACATTGACCAGCGTGGTGAAGTATGGTCAGTACACATTGACCAGCGTGGTGAAGTATGGTCAGGTCACATTGACCAGAGTGGTGAAGTATGGTCAGTACACATTGACCAGCGTGGTGAAGTATGGTCAGTACACATTGACCAGCGTGGTGAAGTATGGTCAGTACACATTGACCAGCGTGGTGAAGTATGGTCAGGTCACATTGACCAGCGTGGTGAAGTATGGTCAGGTCACATTGACCAGAGTGGTGAAGTATGGTCAGTACACATTGACCAGCGTGGTGAAGTATGGTCAGTACACATTGACCAGCGTGGTGAAATATGGTCAGTACACATTGACCAGCGTGGTGAAGTATGGTCAGGTCACATTGACCAGCGTGGTGAAGTATGGTCAGTACACATTGACCAGCGTGGTGAAGTATGGTCAGTACACATTGACCAGCGTGGTGAAGTATGGTCAGTACACATTGACCAGCGTGGTGAAGTATGGTCAGTACACATTGACCAGCGTGGTGAAGTATGGTCAGTACACATTGACCAGCGTGGTGAAGTATGGTCAGTACACATTGACCAGCGTGGTGAAGTATGGTCAGTACACATTGACCAGGGTGGTGAAGTATGGTCAGTACACATTGACCAGGGTGGTGAAGTATGGTCAGTACACATTGACCAGGGTGGTGAAGTATGGTCAGTACACATTGACCAGGGTGGTGAAGTATGGTCAGTACACATTGACCAGCGTGGTGAAGTATGGTCAGTCCACATTGACCAGAGTGGTGAAGTATGGTCAGGTCACATTGACCAGCGTGGTGAAGTATGGTCAGGTCACATTGACCAGGGTGGTGAAGTATGGTCAGTACACATTGACCAGAGTGGTGAAGTATGGTCAGGTCACATTGACCAGGGTGGTGAAGTATGGTCAGTACACATTGACCAGAGTGGTGAAGTATGGTCAGTACACATTGACCAGCGTGGTGAAGTATGGTCAGGTCACATTGACCAGGGTGGTGAAGTATGGTCAGTACACATTGACCAGAGTGGTGAAGTATGGTCAGGTCACATTGACCAGGGTGGTGAAGTATGGTCAGTACACATTGACCAGCGTGGTGAAGTATGGTCAGTACACATTGACCAGGGTGGTGAAGTATGGTCAGTACACATTGACCAGGGTGGTGAAGTATGGTCAGGTCACATTGACCAGGGTGGTGAAGTATGGTCAGTACACATTGACCAGAGTGGTGAAGTATGGTCAGGTCACATTGACCAGGGTGGTGAAGTATGGTCAGTACACATTGACCAGCGTGGTGAAGTATGGTCAGTACACATTGACCAGGGTGGTGAAGTATGGTCAGTACACATTGACCAGGGTGGTGAAGTATGGTCAGTACACATTGACCAGGGTGGTGAAGTATGGTCAGGTCACATTGACCAGCGTGGTGAAGTATGGTCAGTACACATTGACCAGCGTGGTGAAGTATGGTCAGTACACATTGACCAGCGTGGTGAAGTATGGTCAGGTCACATTGACCAGAGTGGTGAAGTATGGTCAGTACACATTGACCAGCGTGGTGAAGTATGGTCAGTACACATTGACCAGCGTGGTGAAGTATGGTCAGTACACATTGACCAGCGTGGTGAAGTATGGTCAGGTCACATTGACCAGCGTGGTGAAGTATGGTCAGTACACATTGACCAGCTTGGTGAAGTATGGTCAGGTCACATTGACCAGAGTGGTGAAGTATGGTCAGGTCACATTGACCAGAGTGGTGAAGTATGGTCAGGTCACATTGACCAGCGTGGTGAAGTATGGTCAGTCCACATTGACCAGCGTGGTGAAGTATGGTCAGTACACATTGACCAGGGTGGTGAAGTATGGTCAGGTCACATTGACCAGCGTGGTGAAGTATGGTCAGTACACATTGACCAGGGTGGTGAAGTATGGTCAGGTCACATTGACCAGCGTGGTGAAGTATGGTCAGTACACATTGACCAGGGTGGTGAAGTATGGTCAGTACACATTGACCAGCGTGGTGAAGTATGGTCAGTACACATTGACCAGGGTGGTGAAGTATGGTCAGTACACATTGACCAGAGTGGTGAAGTATGGTCAGGTCACATTGACCAGCGTGGTGAAGTAGGGTCAGTACACATTGACCAGGGTGGTGAAGTATGGTCAGTACACATTGACCAGGGTGGTGAAGTATGGTCAGTACACATTGACCAGGGTGGTGAAGTATGGTCAGGTCACATTGACCAGGGTGGTGAAGTATGGTCAGTACACATTGACCAGCGTGGTGAAGTATGGTCAGTACACATTGACCAGGGTGGTGAAGTATGATCAGGTCACATTGACCAGGGTGATGAAGTATGGTCAGGTCACATTGACCAGAGTGGTGAAGTATGGTCAGGTCACATTGACCAGAGTGGTGAAGTATGGTCAGTTCACATTGACCAGCGTGGTGAAGTATGGTCAGTACACATTGACCAGGGTGGTGAAGTATGGTCAGGTCACATTGACCAGCGTGGTGAAGTATGGTCAGTACACATTGACCAGGGTGGTGAAGTATGGTCAGAACACATTGACCAGCGTGGTGAAGTATGGTCAGTACACATTGACCAGCGTGGTGAAGTATGGTCAGTACACATTGACCAGCGTGGTGAAGTATGGTCAGGTCACATTGACCAGAGTGGTGAAGTATGGTCAGTACACATTGACCAGCGTGGTGAAGTATGGTCAGTACACATTGACCAGCGTGGTGAAGTATGGTCAGTACACATTGACCAGCGTGGTGAAGTATGGTCAGGTCACATTGACCAGCGTGGTGAAGTATGGTCAGTACACATTGACCAGCTTGGTGAAGTATGGTCAGGTCACATTGACCAGAGTGGTGAAGTATGGTCAGGTCACATTGACCAGAGTGGTGAAGTATGGTCAGGTCACATTGACCAGCGTGGTGAAGTATGGTCAGTCCACATTGACCAGCGTGGTGAAGTATGGTCAGTACACATTGACCAGGGTGGTGAAGTATGGTCAGGTCACATTGACCAGCGTGGTGAAGTATGGTCAGTACACATTGACCAGGGTGGTGAAGTATGGTCAGGTCACATTGACCAGCGTGGTGAAGTATGGTCAGTACACATTGACCAGGGTGGTGAAGTATGGTCAGTACACATTGACCAGCGTGGTGAAGTATGGTCAGTACACATTGACCAGGGTGGTGAAGTATGGTCAGTACACATTGACCAGAGTGGTGAAGTATGGTCAGGTCACATTGACCAGCGTGGTGAAGTAGGGTCAGTACACATTGACCAGGGTGGTGAAGTATGGTCAGTACACATTGACCAGGGTGGTGAAGTATGGTCAGTACACATTGACCAGGGTGGTGAAGTATGGTCAGGTCACATTGACCAGGGTGGTGAAGTATGGTCAGTACACATTGACCAGCGTGGTGAAGTATGGTCAGTACACATTGACCAGGGTGGTGAAGTATGATCAGGTCACATTGACCAGGGTGATGAAGTATGGTCAGGTCACATTGACCAGAGTGGTGAAGTATGGTCAGGTCACATTGACCAGAGTGGTGAAGTATGGTCAGTTCACATTGACCAGCGTGGTGAAGTATGGTCAGTACACATTGACCAGGGTGGTGAAGTATGGTCAGGTCACATTGACCAGCGTGGTGAAGTATGGTCAGTACACATTGACCAGGGTGGTGAAGTATGGTCAGTACACATTGACCAGCGTGGTGAAGTATGGTCAGTACACATTGACCAGGGTGGTGAAGTATGGTCAGTACACATTGACCAGAGTGGTGAAGTATGGTCAGGTCACATTGACCAGGGTGGTGAAGTATGGTCAGTACACATTGACCAGCGTGGTGAAGTATGGTCAGTACACATTGACCAGGGTGGTGAAGTATGGTCAGTACACATTGACCAGGGTGGTGAAGTATGGTCAGGTCACATTGACCAGCGTGGTGAAGTATGGTCAGTCCACATTGACCAGCGTGGTGAAGTATGGTCAGTACACATTGACCAGGGTGGTGAAGTATGGTCAGGTCACATTGACCAGCGTGGTGAAGTATGGTCAGTACACATTGACCAGGGTGGTGAAGTATGGTCAGTACACATTGACCAGCGTGGTGAAGTATGGTCAGTACACATTGACCAGGGTGGTGAAGTATGGTCAGTACACATTGACCAGAGTGGTGAAGTATGGTCAGTACACATTGACCAGGGTGGTGAAGTATGGTCAGTACACATTGACCAGGGTGGTGAAGTATGGTCAGTACACATTGACCAGCGTGGTGAAGTATGGTCAGTACACATTGAGCAGGGTGGTGAAGTATGGTCAGTACACATTGACCAGGGTGGTGAAGTATGGTCAGTACACATTGACCAGGGTGGTGAAGTATGGTCAGTACACATTGACCAGGGTGGTGAAGTATGGTCAGTACACATTGACCAGCTTGGTGAAGTATAGTCAATACACATTGACAAGCGTGGTGAAGTATGGTCAGTACACATTGACCAGTGGTGAAGTATGGTCAGTACACATTGACCAGCGTGGTGAAGTATGGTCAGTACACATTGACCAGCGTGGTGAAGTATGGTCAGGTCACATTGACCAGAGTGGTGAAGTATGGTCAGTACACATTGACCAGCGTGGTGAAGTATGGTCAGTACACATTGACCAGCGTGGTGAAGTATGGTCAGTACACATTGACCAGCGTGGTGAAGTATGGTCAGGTCACATTGACCAGCGTGGTGAAGTATGGTCAGTACACATTGACCAGCGTGGTGAAGTATGGTCAGTACACATTGACCAGCGTGGTGAAGTATGGTCAGGTCACATTGACCAGCGTGGTGAAGTATGGTCAGGTCACATTGACCAGAGTGGTGAAGTATGGTCAGTACACATTGACCAGCGTGGTGAAGTATGGTCAGTACACATTGACCAGCGTGGTGAAGTATGGTCAGTACACATTGACCAGCGTGGTGAAGTATGGTCAGTACACATTGACCAGCGTGGTGAAGTATGGTCAGTACACATTGACCAGCGTGGTGAAGTATGGTCAGTACACATTGACCAGCGTGGTGAAGTATGGTCAGTACACATTGACCAGGGTGGTGAAGTATGGTCAGTACACATTGACCAGGGTGGTGAAGAATGGTCAGTACACATTGACCAGCGTGGTGAAGTATGGTCAGTCCACATTGACCAGCGTGGTGAAGTATGGTCAGTACACATTGACCAGGGTGGTGAAGTATGGTCAGTACACATTGACCAGAGTGGTGAAGTATGGTCAGGTCACATTGACCAGCGTGGTGAAGTAGGGTCAGTACACATTGACCAGGGTGGTGAAGTATGGTCAGTACACATTGACCAGCGTGGTGAAGTATGGTCAGGTCACATTGACCAGAGTGGTGAAGTATGGTCAGTACACATTGACCAGCGTGGTGAAGTATGGTCAGTACACATTGACCAGCGTGGTGAAGTATGGTCAGTACACATTGACCAGCGTGGTGAAGTATGGTCAGGTCACATTGACCAGCGTGGTGAAGTATGGTCAGTACACATTGACCAGCGTGGTGAAGTATGGTCAGTACACATTGACCAGCGTGGTGAAGTATGGTCAGGTCACATTGACCAGCGTGGTGAAGTATGGTCAGGTCACATTGACCAGAGTGGTGAAGTATGGTCAGTACACATTGACCAGCGTGGTGAAGTATGGTCAGTACACATTGACCAGCGTGGTGAAGTATGGTCAGTACACATTGACCAGCGTGGTGAAGTATGGTCAGTACACATTGACCAGCGTGGTGAAGTATGGTCAGTACACATTGACCAGCGTGGTGAAGTATGGTCAGTACACATTGACCAGCGTGGTGAAGTATGGTCAGTACACATTGACCAGGGTGGTGAAGTATGGTCAGTACACATTGACCAGGGTGGTGAAGAATGGTCAGTACACATTGACCAGCGTGGTGAAGTATGGTCAGTCCACATTGACCAGCGTGGTGAAGTATGGTCAGTACACATTGACCAGGGTGGTGAAGTATGGTCAGTACACATTGACCAGAGTGGTGAAGTATGGTCAGGTCACATTGACCAGCGTGGTGAAGTAGGGTCAGTACACATTGACCAGGGTGGTGAAGTATGGTCAGTACACATTGACCAGGGTGGTGAAGTATGGTCAGTACACATTGACCAGAGTGGTGAAGTATGGTCAGGTCACATTGACCAGGGTGGTGAAGTATGGTCAGTACACATTGACCAGCGTGGTGAAGTATGGTCAGTACACATTGACCAGGGTGGTGAAGTATGATCAGGTCACATTGACCAGGGTGATGAAGTATGGTCAGGTCACATTGACCAGAGTGGTGAAGTATGGTCAGGTCACATTGACCAGAGTGGTGAAGTATGGTCAGTTCACATTGACCAGCGTGGTGAAGTATGGTCAGTCCACATTGACCAGCGTGGTGAAGTATGGTCAGTACACATTGACCAGGGTGGTGAAGTATGGTCAGGTCACATTGACCAGCGTGGTGAAGTATGGTCAGTACACATTAACCAGGGTGGTGAAGTATGGTCAGTACACATTGACCAGCGTGGTGAAGTATGGTCAGTACACATTGACCAGGGTGGTGAAGTATGGTCAGTACACATTGACCAGAGTGGTGAAGTATGGTCAGGTCACATTGACCAGGGTGGTGAAGTATGGTCAGTACACATTGACCAGCGTGGTGAAGTATGGTCAGTACACATTGACCAGGGTGGTGAAGTATGGTCAGTACACATTGACCAGGGTGGTGAAGTATGGTCAGGTCACATTGACCAGCGTGGTGAAGTATGGTCAGTCCACATTGACCAGCGTGGTGAAGTATGGTCAGTACACATTGACCAGGGTGGTGAAGTATGGTCAGGTCACATTGACCAGCGTGGTGAAGTATGGTCAGTACACATTGACCAGGGTGGTGAAGTATGGTCAGTACACATTGACCAGCGTGGTGAAGTATGGTCAGTACACATTGACCAGGGTGGTGAAGTATGGTCAGTACACATTGACCAGAGTGGTGAAGTATGGTCAGTACACATTGACCAGGGTGGTGAAGTATGGTCAGTACACATTGACCAGGGTGGTGAAGTATGGTCAGTACACATTGACCAGCGTGGTGAAGTATGGTCAGTACACATTGACCAGGGTGGTGAAGTATGGTCAGTACACATTGACCAGGGTGGTGAAGTATGGTCAGTACACATTGACCAGGGTGGTGAAGTATGGTCAGTACACATTGACCAGGGTGGTGAAGTATGGTCAGTACACATTGACCAGCGTGGTGAAGTATGGTCAGTACACATTGACAAGCGTGGTGAAGTATGGTCAGTACACATTGACCAGTGGTGAAGTATGGTCAGTACACATTGACCAGCGTGGTGAAGTATGGTCAGTACACATTGACCAGCGTGGTGAAGTATGGTCAGGTCACATTGACCAGAGTGGTGAAGTATGGTCAGTACACATTGACCAGCGTGGTGAAGTATGGTCAGTACACATTGACCAGCGTGGGGAAGTATGGTCAGTACACATTGACCAGCGTGGTGAAGTATGGTCAGGTCACATTGACCAGCGTGGTGAAGTATGGTCAGTACACATTGACCAGCGTGGTGAAGTATGGTCAGTACACATTGACCAGCGTGGTGAAGTATGGTCAGGTCACATTGACCAGCGTGGTGAAGTATGGTCAGGTCACATTGACCAGAGTGGTGAAGTATGGTCAGTACACATTGACCAGCGTGGTGAAGTATGGTCAGTACACATTGACCAGCGTGGTGAAGTATGGTCAGTACACATTGACCAGCGTGGTGAAGTATGGTCAGGTCACATTGACCATCGTGGTGAAGTATGGTCAGTACACATTGACCAGCGTGGTGAAGTATGGTCAGTCCACATTGACCAGCGTGAAGTATGGTCAGTACACATTAACCAGAGTGGTGAAGTATGGTCAGTCCACATTAACCAGAGTGGTGAAGTATGGTCAGGTCACATTGACCAGAGTGGTGAAGTATGGTCAGGTCACATTGACCAGAGTGGTGAAGTATGGTCAGTTCACATTGACCAGCGTGGTGAAGTATGGTCAGTACACATTGACCAGGGTGGTGAAGTATGGTCAGGTCACATTGACCAGCGTGGTGAAGTATGGTCAGTACACATTGACCAGGGTGGTGAAGTATGGTCAGTACACATTGACCAGCGTGGTGAAGTATGGTCAGTACACATTGACCAGGTTGGTGAAGTATGGTCAGTACACATTGACCAGAGTGGTGAAGTATGGTCAGGTCACATTGACCAGGGTGGTGAAGTATGGTCAGTACACATTGACCAGCGTGGTGAAGTATGGTCAGTACACATTGACCAGGGTGGTGAAGTATGGTCAGTACACATTGACCAGGGTGGTGAAGTATGGTCAGGTCACATTGACCAGCGTGGTGAAGTATGGTCAGTCCACATTGACCAGCGTGGTGAAGTATGGTCAGTACACATTGACCAGGGTGGTGAAGTATGGTCAGGTCACATTGACCAGCGTGGTGAAGTATGGTCAGTACACATTGACCAGGGTGGTGAAGTATGGTCAGTACACATTGACCAGCGTGGTGAAGTATGGTCAGTACACATTGACCAGGGTGGTGAAGTATGGTCAGTACACATTGACCAGAGTGGTGAAGTATGGTCAGTACACATTGACCAGGGTGGTGAAGTATGGTCAGTACACATTGACCAGGGTGGTGAAGTATGGTCAGTACACATTGACCAGCGTGGTGAAGTATGGTCAGTACACATTGAGCAGGGTGGTGAAGTATGGTCAGTACACATTGACCAGGGTGGTGAAGTATGGTCAGTACACATTGACCAGGGTGGTGAAGTATGGTCAGTACACATTGACCAGGGTGGTGAAGTATGGTCAGTACACATTGACCAGCTTGGTGAAGTATGGTCAATACACATTGACAAGCGTGGTGAAGTATGGTCAGTACACATTGACCAGTGGTGAAGTATGGTCAGTACACATTGACCAGCGTGGTGAAGTATGGTCAGTACACATTGACCAGCGTGGTGAAGTATGGTCAGGTCACATTGACCAGAGTGGTGAAGTATGGTCAGTACACATTGACCAGCGTGGTGAAGTATGGTCAGTACACATTGACCAGCGTGGTGAAGTATGGTCAGTACACATTGACCAGCGTGGTGAAGTATGGTCAGGTCACATTGACCAGCGTGGTGAAGTATGGTCAGTACACATTGACCAGCGTGGTGAAGTATGGTCAGTACACATTGACCAGCGTGGTGAAGTATGGTCAGGTCACATTGACCAGCGTGGTGAAGTATGGTCAGGTCACATTGACCAGAGTGGTGAAGTATGGTCAGTACACATTGACCAGCGTGGTGAAGTATGGTCAGTACACATTGACCAGTGTGGTGAAGTATGGTCAGTACACATTGACCAGCGTGGTGAAGTATGGTCAGTACACATTGACCAGCGTGGTGAAGTATGGTCAGTACACATTGACCAGCGTGGTGAAGTATGGTCAGTACACATTGACCAGCGTGGTGAAGTATGGTCAGTACACATTGACCAGGGTGGTGAAGTATGGTCAGTACACATTGACCAGGGTGGTGAAGAATGGTCAGTACACATTGACCAGCGTGGTGAAGTATGGTCAGTCCACATTGACCAGCGTGGTGAAGTATGGTCAGTACACATTGACCAGGGTGGTGAAGTATGGTCAGTACACATTGACCAGAGTGGTGAAGTATGGTCAGGTCACATTGACCAGCGTGGTGAAGTAGGGTCAGTACACATTGACCAGGGTGGTGAAGTATGGTCAGTACACATTGACCAGGGTGGTGAAGTATGGTCAGTACACATTGACCAGAGTGGTGAAGTATGGTCAGGTCACATTGACCAGGGTGGTGAAGTATGGTCAGTACACATTGACCAGCGTGGTGAAGTATGGTCAGTACACATTGACCAGGGTGGTGAAGTATGATCAGGTCACATTGACCAGGGTGATGAAGTATGGTCAGGTCACATTGACCAGAGTGGTGAAGTATGGTCAGGTCACATTGACCAGAGTGGTGAAGTATGGTCAGTTCACATTGACCAGCGTGGTGAAGTGTGGTCAGTCCACATTGACCAGCGTGGTGAAGTATGGTCAGTACACATTGACCAGGGTGGTGAAGTATGGTCAGGTCACATTGACCAGCGTGGTGAAGTATGGTCAGTACACATTAACCAGGGTGGTGAAGTATGGTCAGTACACATTGACCAGCGTGGTGAAGTATGGTCAGTACACATTGACCAGGGTGGTGAAGTATGGTCAGTACACATTGACCAGAGTGGTGAAGTATGGTCAGGTCACATTGACCAGGGTGGTGAAGTATGGTCAGTACACATTTACCAGCGTGGTGAAGTATGGTCAGTACACATTGACCAGGGTGGTGAAGTATGGTCAGTACACATTGACCAGGGTGGTGAAGTAGGGTCAGGTCACATTGACCAGCGTGGTGAAGTATGGTCAGTCCACATTGACCAGCGTGGTGAAGTATGGTCAGTACACATTGACCAGGGTGGTGAAGTATGGTCAGGTCACATTGACCAGCGTGGTGAAGTATGGTCAGTACACATTGACCAGGGTGGTGAAGTATGGTCAGTACACATTGACCAGCGTGGTGAAGTATGGTCAGTACACATTGACCAGGGTGGTGAAGTATGGTCAGTACACATTGACCAGAGTGGTGAAGTATGGTCAGTACACATTGACCAGGGTGGTGAAGTATGGTCAGTACACATTGACCAGGGTGGTGAAGTATGGTCAGTACACATTGACCAGCGTGGTGAAGTATGGTCAGTACACATTGACCAGGGTGGTGAAGTATGGTCAGTACACATTGACCAGGGTGGTGAAGTATGGTCAGTACACATTGACCAGGGTGGTGAAGTATGGTCAGTACACATTGACCAGGGTGGTGAAGTATGGTCAGTACACATTGACCAGCGTGGTGAAGTATGGTCAGTACACATTGACAAGCGTGGTGAAGTATGGTCAGTACACATTGACCAGTGGTGAAGTATGGTCAGTACACATTGACCAGCGTGGTGAAGTATGGTCAGTACACATTGACCAGCGTGGTGAAGTATGGTCAGGTCACATTGACCAGAGTGGTGAAGTATGGTCAGTACACATTGACCAGCGTGGTGAAGTATGGTCAGTACACATTGACCAGCGTGGGGAAGTATGGTCAGTACACATTGACCAGCGTGGTGAAGTATGGTCAGGTCACATTGACCAGCGTGGTGAAGTATGGTCAGTACACATTGACCAGCGTGGTGAAGTATGGTCAGTACACATTGACCAGCGTGGTGAAGTATGGTCAGGTCACATTGACCAGCGTGGTGAAGTATGGTCAGGTCACATTGACCAGAGTGGTGAAGTATGGTCAGTACACATTGACCAGCGTGGTGAAGTATGGTCAGTACACATTGACCAGCGTGGTGAAGTATGGTCAGTACACATTGACCAGCGTGGTGAAGTATGGTCAGGTCACATTGACCATCGTGGTGAAGTATGGTCAGTACACATTGACCAGCGTGGTGAAGTATGGTCAGTCCACATTGACCAGCGTGAAGTATGGTCAGTACACATTAACCAGAGTGGTGAAGTATGGTCAGTCCACATTAACCAGAGTGGTGAAGTATGGTCAGGTCACATTGACCAGCGTGGTGAAGTATGGTCAGTCCACATTGACCAGCGTGGTGAAGTATGGTCAGTACACATTGACCAGCGTGGTGAAGTATGGTCAGTCCACATTGACCAGAGTGGTGAAGTATGGTCAGGTCACATTGACCAGCGTGGTGAAGTATGGTCAGGTCACATTGACCAGGGTGGTGAAGTATGGTCAGTACACATTGACCAGAGTGGTGAAGTATGGTCAGGTCACATTGACCAGGGTGGTGAAGTATGGTCAGTACACATTGACCAGCGTGGTGAAGTATGGTCAGTACACATTGACCAGGGTGGTGAAGTATGGTCAGTACACATTGACCAGGGTGGTGAAGTATGGTCAGTACACATTGACCAGGGTGGTGAAGTATGGTCAGTACACATTGACCAGGGTGGTGAAGTATGGTCAGTACACATTGACCAGGGTGGTAAAGTATGGTCAGTACACATTGACCAGCGTGGTGAAGTATGGTCAGACCACATTGACCAGAGTGGTGAAGTATGGTCAGGTCACATTGACCAGCGTGGTGAAGTATGGTCAGGTGACATTGACCAGGGTGGTGAAGTATGGTCAGTACACATTGACCAGAGTGGTGAAGTATGGTCAGGTCACATTGACCAGGGTGGTGAAGTATGGTCAGTACACATTGACCAGCGTGGTGAAGTATGGTCAGGTCACATTGACCAGCGTGGTGAAGTATGGTCAGGTGACATTGACCAGGGTGGTGAAGTATGGTCAGTACACATTGACCAGAGTGGTGAAGTATGGTCAGGTCACATTGACCAGGGTGGTGAAGTATGGTCAGTACACATTGACCAGCGTGGTGAAGTATGGTCAGTACACATTGACCAGCGTGGTGAAGTATGGTCAGGTCACATTGACCAGCGTGGTGAAGTAGGGTCAGTACACATTGACCAGGGTGGTGAAGTATGGTCAGTACACATTGACCAGGGTGGTGAAGTATGGTCAGTACACATTGACCAGAGTGGTGAAGTATGGTCAGGTCACATTGACCAGGGTGGTGAAGTATGGTCAGTACACATTGACCAGCGTGGTGAAGTATGGTCAGTACACATTGACCAGGGTGGTGAAGTATGATCAGGTCACATTGACCAGGGTGATGAAGTATGGTCAGGTCACATTGACCAGAGTGGTGAAGTATGGTCAGGTCACATTGACCAGAGTGGTGAAGTATGGTCAGTTCACATTGACCAGCGTGGTGAAGTATGGTCAGTCCACATTGACCAGCGTGGTGAAGTATGGTCAGTACACATTGACCAGGGTGGTGAAGTATGGTCAGGTCACATTGACCAGCGTGGTGAAGTATGGTCAGTACACATTAACCAGGGTGGTGAAGTATGGTCAGTACACATTGACCAGCGTGGTGAAGTATGGTCAGTACACATTGACCAGGGTGGTGAAGTATGGTCAGTACACATTGACCAGAGTGGTGAAGTATGGTCAGGTCACATTGACCAGGGTGGTGAAGTATGGTCAGTACACATTGACCAGCGTGGTGAAGTATGGTCAGTACACATTGACCAGGGTGGTGAAGTATGGTCAGTACACATTGACCAGGGTGGTGAAGTATGGTCAGGTCACATTGACCAGCGTGGTGAAGTATGGTCAGTCCACATTGACCAGCGTGGTGAAGTATGGTCAGTACACATTGACCAGGGTGGTGAAGTATGGTCAGGTCACATTGACCAGCGTGGTGAAGTATGGTCAGTACACATTGACCAGGGTGGTGAAGTATGGTCAGTACACATTGACCAGCGTGGTGAAGTATGGTCAGTACACATTGACCAGGGTGGTGAAGTATGGTCAGTACACATTGACCAGAGTGGTGAAGTATGGTCAGTACACATTGACCAGGGTGGTGAAGTATGGTCAGTACACATTGACCAGGGTGGTGAAGTATGGTCAGTACACATTGACCAGCGTGGTGAAGTATGGTCAGTACACATTGACCAGGGTGGTGAAGTATGGTCAGTACACATTGACCAGGGTGGTGAAGTATGGTCAGTACACATTGACCAGGGTGGTGAAGTATGGTCAGTACACATTGACCAGGGTGGTGAAGTATGGTCAGTACACATTGACCAGCGTGGTGAAGTATGGTCAGTACACATTGACAAGCGTGGTGAAGTATGGTCAGTACACATTGACCAGTGGTGAAGTATGGTCAGTACACATTGACCAGCGTGGTGAAGTATGGTCAGTACACATTGACCAGCGTGGTGAAGTATGGTCAGGTCACATTGACCAGAGTGGTGAAGTATGGTCAGTACACATTGACCAGCGTGGTGAAGTATGGTCAGTACACATTGACCAGCGTGGTGAAGTATGGTCAGTACACATTGACCAGCGTGGTGAAGTATGGTCAGGTCACATTGACCAGCGTGGTGAAGTATGGTCAGTACACATTGACCAGCGTGGTGAAGTATGGTCAGTACACATTGACCAGCGTGGTGAAGTATGGTCAGGTCACATTGACCAGCGTGGTGAAGTATGGTCAGGTCACATTGACCAGCGTGGTGAAGTATGGTCAGGTCACATTGACCAGAGTGGTGAAGTATGGTCAGTACACATTGACCAGCGTGGTGAAGTATGGTCAGTACACATTGACCAGCGTGGTGAAGTATGGTCAGTACACATTGACCAGCGTGGTGAAGTATGGTCAGGTCACATTGACCATCGTGGTGAAGTATGGTCAGTACACATTGACCAGCGTGGTGAAGTATGGTCAGTCCACATTGACCAGCGTGAAGTATGGTCAGTACACATTAACCAGAGTGGTGAAGTATGGTCAGTCCACATTAACCAGAGTGGTGAAGTATGGTCAGGTCACATTGACCAGCGTGGTGAAGTATGGTCAGTCCACATTGACCAGCGTGGTGAAGTATGGTCAGTACACATTGACCAGCGTGGTGAAGTATGGTCAGTCCACATTGACCAGAGTGGTGAAGTATGGTCAGGTCACATTGACCAGCGTGGTGAAGTATGGTCAGGTCACATTGACCAGGGTGGTGAAGTATGGTCAGTACACATTGACCAGAGTGGTGAAGTATGGTCAGGTCACATTGACCAGGGTGGTGAAGTATGGTCAGTACACATTGACCAGCGTGGTGAAGTATGGTCAGTACACATTGACCAGGGTGGTGAAGTATGGTCAGTACACATTGACCAGGGTGGTGAAGTATGGTCAGTACACATTGACCAGCGTGGTGAAGTATGGTCAGTACACATTGACCAGGGTGGTGAAGTATGGTCAGTACACATTGACCAGAGTGGTGAAGTATGGTCAGTACACATTGACCAGGGTGGTGAAGTATGGTCAGTACACATTGACCAGGGTGGTGAAGTATGGTCAGTACACATTGACCAGCGTGGTGAAGTATGGTCAGTACACATTGACCAGGGTGGTGAAGTATGGTCAGTACACATTGACCAGGGTGGTGAAGTATGGTCAGTACACATTGACCAGGGTGGTGAAGTATGGTCAGTACACATTGACCAGGGTGGTGAAGTATGGTCAGTACACATTGACCAGCGTGGTGAAGTATGGTCAGTACACATTGATAAGCGTGGTGAAGTATGGTCAGTACACATTGACCAGTGGTGAAGTATGGTCAGTACACATTGACCAGCGTGGTGAAGTATGGTCAGTACACATTGACCAGCGTGGTGAAGTATGGTCAGGTCACATTGACCAGAGTGGTGAAGTATGGTCAGTACACATTGACCAGCGTGGTGAAGTATGGTCAGTACACATTGACCAGCGTGGTGAAGTATGGTCAGTACACATTGACCAGCGTGGTGAAGTATGGTCAGGTCACATTGACCAGCGTGGTGAAGTATGGTCAGTACACATTGACCAGCGTGGTGAAGTATGGTCAGTACACATTGACCAGCGTGGTGAAGTATGGTCAGGTCACATTGACCAGCGTGGTGAAGTATGGTCAGGTCACATTGACCAGAGTGGTGAAGTATGGTCAGTACACATTGACCAGCGTGGTGAAGTATGGTCAGTACACATTGACCAGCGTGGTGAAGTATGGTCAGTACACATTGACCAGCGTGGTGAAGTATGGTCAGGTCACATTGACCATCGTGGTGAAGTATGGTCAGGTCACATTGACCAGGGTGGTGAAGTATGGTCAGTACACATTGACCAGCGTGGTGAAGTATGGTCAGTACACATTGACCAGGGTGGTGAAGTATGGTCAGTACACATTGACCAGGGTGGTGAAGTATGGTCAGTACACATTGACCAGGGTGGTGAAGTATGGTCAGTACACATTGACCAGGGTGGTGAAGTATGGTCAGTACACATTGACCAGGGTGGTAAAGTATGGTCAGTACACATTGACCAGCGTGGTGAAGTATGGTCAGTCCACATTGACCAGAGTGGTGAAGTATGGTCAGGTCACATTGACCAGCGTGGTGAAGTATGGTCAGGTGACATTGACCAGGGTGGTGAAGTATAGTCAGTACACATTGACCAGAGTGGTGAAGTATGGTCAGGTCACATTGACCAGGGTGGTGAAGTATGGTCAGTACACATTGACCAGCGTGGTGAAGTATGGTCAGGTCACATTGACCAGCGTGGTGAAGTATGGTCAGGTGACATTGACCAGGGTGGTGAAGTATGGTCAGTACACATTGACCAGAGTGGTGAAGTATGGTCAGGTCACATTGACCAGGGTGGTGAAGTATGGTCAGTACACATTGACCAGCGTGGTGAAGTATGGTCAGTACACATTGACCAGCGTGGTGAAGTATGGTCAGTACACATTGACCAGCGTGGTGAAGTATGGTCAGGTCACATTGACCAGCGTGGTGAAGTATGGTCAGTACACATTGACCAGCGTGGTGAAGTATGGTCAGTACACATTGACCAGCGTGGTGAAGTATTGTCAGGTCACATTGACCAGCGTGGTGAAGTATGGTCAGGTCACATTGACCAGAGTGGTGAAGTATGGTCAGTACACATTGACCAGCGTGGTGAAGTATGGTCAGTACACATTGACCAGCGTGGTGAAGTATGGTCAGTACACATTGACCAGCGTGGTGAAGTATGGTCAGGTCACATTGACCATCGTGGTGAAGTATGGTCAGTACACATTGACCAGGGTGGTGAAGTATGGTCAGTCCACATTGACCAGCGTGAGGTATGGTCAGTACACATTAACCAGAGTGGTGAAGTATGGTCAGTCCACATTAACCACAGTGGTGAAGTATGGTCAGGTCACATTGACCAGCGTGGTGAAGTATGGTCAGTCCACATTGACCAGCGTGGTGAAGTATGGTCAGTACACATTGACCAGCGTGGTGAAGTATGGTCAGTCCACATTGACCAGAGTGGTGAAGTATGGTCAGGTCACATTGACCAGCGTGGTGAAGTATGGTCAGGTCACATTGACCAGGGTGGTGAAGTATGGTCAGTACACATTGACCAGAGTGGTCAAGTATGGTCAGGTCACATTGACCAGGGTGGTGAAGTATGGTCAGTACACATTGACCAGCGTGGTGAAGTATGGTCAGTACACATTGACCAGGGTGGTGAAGTATGGTCAGTACACATTGACCAGGGTGGTGAAGTATGGTCAGTACACATTGACCAGGGTGGTGAAGTATGGTCAGTACACATTGACCAGGGTGGTAAAGTATGGTCAGTACACATTGACCAGCGTGGTGAAGTATGGTCAGTCCACATTGACCAGAGTGGTGAAGTATGGTCAGGTCACATTGACCAGCGTGGTGAAGTATGGTCAGGTCACATTGACCAGGGTGGTGAAGTATGGTCAGTACACATTGACCAGAGTGGTGAAGTATGGTCAGGTCACATTGACCAGGGTGGTAAAGTATGGTCAGTACACATTGACCAGCGTGGTGAAGTATGGTCAGTACACATTGACCAGGGTGGTGAAGTATGGTCAGTACACATTGACCAGGGTGGTGAAGTATGGTCAGTACACATTGACCAGGGTGGTGAAGAATGGTCAGTACACATTGACCAGCGTGGTGAAGTATGGTCAGTCCACATTGACCAGCGTGGTGAAGTATGGTCAGTACACATTGACCAGAGTGGTGAAGTATGGTCAGTACACATTGACCAGCGTGGTGAAGTATGGTCAGTACACATTGACCAGCGTGGTGAAGTATGGTCAGGTCACATTGACCAGAGTGGTGAAGTATGGTCAGTACACATTGACCAGCGTGGTGAAGTATGGTCAGTACACATTGACCAGCGTGGTGAAGTATGGTCAGTACACATTGACCAGCATGGTGAAGTATGGTCAGGTCACATTGACCAGCGTGGTGAAGTATGGTCAGGTCACATTGACCAGAGTGGTGAAGTATGGTCAGTACACATTGACCAGCGTGGTGAAGTATGGTCAGTACACATTGACCAGCGTGGTGAATTATGGTCAGTACACATTGACCAGCGTGGTGAAGTATGGTCAGGTCACATTGACCAGCGTGGTGAAGTATGGTCAGTACACATTGACCAGCGTGGTGAAGTATGGTCAGTACACATTGACCAGCGTGGTGAAGTATGGTCAGTACACATTGACCAGCGTGGTGAAGTATGGTCAGTACACATTGACCAGCGTGGTGAAGTATGGTAAGTACACATTGACCAGCGTGGTGAAGTATGGTTAGTACACATTGACCAGCGTGGTGAAGTATGGTCAGTACACATTGACCAGGGTGGTGAAGTATGGTCAGTACACATTGACCAGGGTGGTGAAGTATGGTCAGTACACATTGACCAGGGTGGTGAAGTATGGTCAGTACACATTGACCAGGGTGGTGAAGTATGGTCAGTACACATTGACCAGCGTGGTGAAGTATGGTCAGTCCACATTGACCAGAGTGGTGAAGTATGGTCAGGTCACATTGACCAGCGTGGTGAAGTATGGTCAGGTCACATTGACCAGGGTGGTGAAGTATGGTCAGTACACATTGACCAGAGTGGTGAAGTATGGTCAGGTCACATTGACCAGGGTGGTGAAGTATGGTCAGTACACATTGACCAGAGTGGTGAAGTATGGTCAGTACACATTGACCAGCGTGGTGAAGTATGGTCAGGTCACATTGACCAGGGTGGTGAAGTATGGTCAGTACACATTGACCAGAGTGGTGAAGTATGGTCAGGTCACATTGACCAGGGTGGTGAAGTATGGTCAGTACACATTGACCAGCGTGGTGAAGTATGGTCAGTACACATTGACCAGGGTGGTGAAGTATGGTCAGTACACATTGACCAGGGTGGTGAAGTATGGTCAGGTCACATTGACCAGGGTGGTGAAGTATGGTCAGTACACATTGACCAGAGTGGTGAAGTATGGTCAGGTCACATTGACCAGGGTGGTGAAGTATGGTCAGTACACATTGACCAGCGTGGTGAAGTATGGTCAGTACACATTGACCAGGGTGGTGAAGTATGGTCAGTACACATTGACCAGGGTGGTGAAGTATGGTCAGTACACATTGACCAGGGTGGTGAAGTATGGTCAGGTCACATTGACCAGCGTGGTGAAGTATGGTCAGTACACATTGACCAGCGTGGTGAAGTATGGTCAGTACACATTGACCAGCGTGGTGAAGTATGGTCAGGTCACATTGACCAGAGTGGTGAAGTATGGTCAGTACACATTGACCAGCGTGGTGAAGTATGGTCAGTACACATTGACCAGCGTGGTGAAGTATGGTCAGTACACATTGACCAGCGTGGTGAAGTATGGTCAGGTCACATTGACCAGCGTGGTGAAGTATGGTCAGTACACATTGACCAGCTTGGTGAAGTATGGTCAGGTCACATTGACCAGAGTGGTGAAGTATGGTCAGGTCACATTGACCAGAGTGGTGAAGTATGGTCAGGTCACATTGACCAGCGTGGTGAAGTATGGTCAGTCCACATTGACCAGCGTGGTGAAGTATGGTCAGTACACATTGACCAGGGTGGTGAAGTATGGTCAGGTCACATTGACCAGCGTGGTGAAGTATGGTCAGTACACATTGACCAGGGTGGTGAAGTATGGTCAGGTCACATTGACCAGCGTGGTGAAGTATGGTCAGTACACATTGACCAGGGTGGTGAAGTATGGTCAGTACACATTGACCAGCGTGGTGAAGTATGGTCAGTACACATTGACCAGGGTGGTGAAGTATGGTCAGTACACATTGACCAGAGTGGTGAAGTATGGTCAGGTCACATTGACCAGCGTGGTGAAGTAGGGTCAGTACACATTGACCAGGGTGGTGAAGTATGGTCAGTACACATTGACCAGGGTGGTGAAGTATGGTCAGTACACATTGACCAGAGTGGTGAAGTATGGTCAGGTCACATTGACCAGGGTGGTGAAGTATGGTCAGTACACATTGACCAGCGTGGTGAAGTATGGTCAGTACACATTGACCAGGGTGGTGAAGTATGATCAGGTCACATTGACCAGGGTGATGAAGTATGGTCAGGTCACATTGACCAGAGTGGTGAAGTATGGTCAGGTCACATTGACCAGAGTGGTGAAGTATGGTCAGTTCACATTGACCAGCGTGGTGAAGTATGGTCAGTCCACATTGACCAGCGTGGTGAAGTATGGTCAGTACACATTGACCAGGGTGGTGAAGTATGGTCAGGTCACATTGACCAGCGTGGTGAAGTATGGTCAGTACACATTGACCAGGGTGGTGAAGTATGGTCAGTACACATTGACCAGCGTGGTGAAGTATGGTCAGTACACATTGACCAGGGTGGTGAAGTATGGTCAGTACACATTGACCAGAGTGGTGAAGTATGGTCAGGTCACATTGACCAGGGTGGTGAAGTATGGTCAGTACACATTGACCAGCGTGGTGAAGTATGGTCAGTACACATTGACCAGGGTGGTGAAGTATGGTCAGTACACATTGACCAGCGTGGTGAAGTATGGTCAGTACACATTGACAAGCGTGGTGAAGTATGGTCAGTACACATTGACCAGTGGTGAAGTATGGTCAGTACACATTGACCAGCGTGGTGAAGTATGGTCAGTACACATTGACCAGCGTGGTGAAGTATGGTCAGGTCACATTGACCAGAGTGGTGAAGTATGGTCAGTACACATTGACCAGCGTGGTGAAGTATGGTCAGTACACATTGACCAGCGTGGTGAAGTATGGTCAGTACACATTGACCAGCGTGGTGAAGTATGGTCAGGTCACATTGACCAGCGTGGTGAAGTATGGTCAGTACACATTGACCAGCGTGGTGAAGTATGGTCAGTACACATTGACCAGCGTGGTGAAGTATGGTCAGGTCACATTGACCAGCGTGGTGAAGTATGGTCAGGTCACATTGACCAGAGTGGTGAAGTATGGTCAGTACAAATTGACCAGCGTGGTGAAGTATGGTCAGTACACATTGACCAGCGTGGTGAAGTATGGTCAGTACACATTGACCAGCGTGGTGAAGTATGGTCAGTACACATTGACCAGCGTGGTGAAGTATGGTCAGTACACATTGACCAGCGTGGTGAAGTATGGTCAGTACACATTGACCAGCGTGGTGAAGTATGGTCAGTACACATTGACCAGGGTGGTGAAGTATGGTCAGTACACATTGACCAGGGTGGTGAAGAATGGTCAGTACACATTGACCAGCGTGGTGAAGTATGGTCAGTCCACATTGACCAGCGTGGTGAAGTATGGTCAGGTCACATTGACCAGGGTGGTGAAGTATGGTCAGTACACATTGACCAGCGTGGTGAAGTATGGTCAGTACACATTGACCAGGGTGGTGAAGTATGATCAGGTCACATTGACCAGGGTGATGAAGTATGGTCAGGTTACATTGACCAGAGTGGTGAAGTATGGTCAGGTCACATTGACCAGAGTGGTGAAGTATGGTCAGTTCACATTGACCAGCGTGGTGAAGTATGGTCAGTCCACATTGACCAGCGTGGTGAAGTATGGTCAGTACACATTGACCAGGGTGGTGAAGTATGGTCAGGTCACATTGACCAGCGTGGTGAAGTATGGTCAGTACACATTGACCAGGGTGGTGAAGTATGGTCAGTACACATTGACCAGCGTGGTGAAGTATGGTCAGTACACATTGACCAGGGTGGTGAAGTATGGTCAGTACACATTGACCAGAGTGGTGAAGTATGGTCAGGTCACATTGACCAGGGTGGTGAAGTATGGTCAGTACACATTGACCAGCGTGGTGAAGTATGGTCAGTACACATTGACCAGGGTGGTGAAGTATGGTCAGTACACATTGACCAGCGTGGTGAAGTATGGTCAGTACACATTGACAAGCGTGGTGAAGTATGGTCAGTACACATTGACCAGTGGTGAAGTATGGTCAGTACACATTGACCAGCGTGGTGAAGTATGGTCAGTACACATTGACCAGCGTGGTGAAGTATGGTCAGTACACATTGACCAGCGTGGTGAAGTATGGTCAGTACACATTGACCAGCGTGGTGAAGTATGGTCAGTACACATTGACCAGCGTGGTGAAGTATGGTCAGTACACATTGACCAGCGTGGTGAAGTATGGTCAGGTCACATTGACCAGCGTGGTGAAGTATGGTCAGTACACATTGACCAGCGTGGTGAAGTATGGTCAGTACACATTGACCAGCGTGGTGAAGTATGGTCAGGTCACATTGACCAGCGTGGTGAAGTATGGTCAGGTCACATTGACCAGAGTGGTGAAGTATGGTCAGTACACATTGACCAGCGTGGTGAAGTATGGTCAGTACACATTGACCAGCGTGGTGAAGTATGGTCAGTACACATTGACCAGCGTGGTGAAGTATGGTCAGTACACATTGACCAGCGTGGTGAAGTATGGTCAGTACACATTGACCAGCGTGGTGAAGTATGGTCAGTACACATTGACCAGCGTGGTGAAGTATGGTCAGTACACATTGACCAGGGTGGTGAAGTATGGTCAGTACACATTGACCAGGGTGGTGAAGAATGGTCAGTACACATTGACCAGCGTGGTGAAGTATGGTCAGTCCACATTGACCAGCGTGGTGAAGTATGGTCAGTACACATTGACCAGGGTGGTGAAGTATGGTCAGTACACATTGACCAGAGTGGTGAAGTATGGTCAGGTCACATTGACCAGCGTGGTGAAGTAGGGTCAGTACACATTGACCAGGGTGGTGAAGTATGGTCAGTACACATTGACCAGGGTGGTGAAGTATGGTCAGTACACATTGACCAGAGTGGTGAAGTATGGTCAGGTCACATTGACCAGGGTGGTGAAGTATGGTCAGTACACATTGACCAGCGTGGTGAAGTATGGTCAGTACACATTGACCAGGGTGGTGAAGTATGATCAGGTCACATTGACCAGGGTGATGAAGTATGGTCAGGTCACATTGACCAGAGTGGTGAAGTATGGTCAGTACACATTGACCAGCGTGGTGAAGTATGGTCAGTTCACATTGACCAGCGTGGTGAAGTATGGTCAGTACACATTGACCAGCGTGGTGAAGTATGGTCAGGTCACATTGACCAGCGTGGTGAAGTATGGTCAGTACACATTGACCAGCGTGGTGAAGTATGGTCAGTACACATTGACCAGCGTGGTGAAGTATGGTCAGGTCACATTGACCAGCGTGGTGAAGTATGGTCAGGTCACATTGACCAGAGTGGTGAAGTATGGTCAGTACACATTGACCAGCGTGGTGAAGTATGGTCAGGTCACATTGACCAGGGTGGTGAAGTATGGTCAGTACACATTGACCAGCGTGGTGAAGTATGGTCAGTACACATTGACCAGGGTGGTGAAGTATGGTCAGTACACATTGACCAGGGTGGTGAAGTATGGTCAGGTCACATTGACCAGCGTGGTGAAGTATGGTCAGTCCACATTGACCAGCGTGGTGAAGTATGGTCAGTACACATTGACCAGGGTGGTGAAGAATGGTCAGTACACATTGACCAGCGTGGTGAAGTATGGTCAGTCCACATTGACCAGGGTGGTGAAGTATGGTCAGTACACATTGACCAGCGTGGTGAAGTATGGTCAGTACACATTGACCAGGGTGGTGAAGTATGGTCAGGTCACATTGACCAGAGTGGTGAAGTATGGTCAGTACACATTGACCAGGGTGGTGAAGTATGGTCAGTACACATTGACCAGGGTGGTGAAGTATGGTCAGTACACATTGACCAGAGTGGTGAAGTACGGTCAGGTCACATTGACCAGGGTGGTGAAGTATGGTCAGTACACATTGACCAGCGTGGTGAAGTATGGTCAGTACACATTGACCAGGGTGGTGAAGTATGATCAGGTCACATTGACCAGGGTGATGAAGTATGGTCAGGTCACATTGACCAGAGTGGTGAAGTATGGTCAGGTCACATTGACCAGAGTGGTGAAGTATGGTCAGTTCACATTGACCAGCGTGGTGAAGTATGGTCAGTCCACATTGACCAGCGTGGTGAAGTATGGTCAGTACACATTGACCAGGGTGGTGAAGTATGGTCAGGTCACATTGACCAGCGTGGTGAAGTATGGTCAGTACACATTAACCAGGGTGGTGAAGTATGGTCAGTACACATTGACCAGCGTGGTGAAGTATGGTCAGTACACATTGACCAGGGTGGTGAAGTATGGTCAGTACACATTGACCAGAGTGGTGAAGTATGGTCAGGTCACATTGACCAGGGTGGTGAAGTATGGTCAGTACACATTGACCAGCGTGGTGAAGTATGGTCAGTACACATTGACCAGGGTGGTGAAGTATGGTCAGTACACATTGACCAGGGTGGTGAAGTATGGTCAGGTCACATTGACCAGCGTGGTGAAGTATGGTCAGTCCACATTGACCAGCGTGGTGAAGTATGGTCAGTACACATTGACCAGGGTGGTGAAGTATGGTCAGGTCACATTGACCAGCGTGGTGAAGTATGGTCAGTACACATTGACCAGGGTGGTGAAGTATGGTCAGTACACATTGACCAGCGTGGTGAAGTATGGTCAGTACACATTGACCAGGGTGGTGAAGTATGGTCAGTACACATTGACCAGAGTGGTGAAGTATGGTCAGTACACATTGACCAGGGTGGTGAAGTATGGTCAGTACAAATTGACCAGGGTGGTGAAGTATGGTCAGTACACATTGACCAGCGTGGTGAAGTATGGTCAGTACACATTGACCAGGGTGGTGAAGTATGGTCAGTACACATTGACCAGGGTGGTGAAGTATGGTCAGTACACATTGACCAGGGTGGTGAAGTATGGTCAGTACACATTGACCAGGGTGGTGAAGTATGGTCAGTACACATTGACCAGCGTGGTGAAGTATGGTCAGTACACATTGACAAGCGTGGTGAAGTATGGTCAGTACACATTGACCAGTGGTGAAGTATGGTCAGTACACATTGACCAGCGTGGTGAAGTATGGTCAGTACACATTGACCAGCGTGGTGAAGTATGGTCAGGTCACATTGACCAGAGTGGTGAAGGATGGTCAGTACACATTGACCAGCGTGGTGAAGTATGGTCAGTACACATTGACCAGCGTTGTGAAGTATGGTCAGTACACATTGACCAGCGTGGTGAAGTATGGTCAGGTCACATTGACCAGCGTGGTGAAGTATAGTCAGTACACATTGACCAGCGTGGTGAAGTATGGTCAGTACACATTGACCAGCGTGGTGAAGTATGGTCAGGTCACATTGACCAGCGTGGTGAAGTATGGTCAGGTCACATTGACCAGAGTGGTGAAGTATGGTCAGTACACATTGACCAGCGTGGTGAAGTATGGTCAGTACACATTGACCAGCGTGGTGAAGTATGGTCAGTACACATTGACCAGCGTGGTGAAGTATGGTCAGGTCACATTGACCATCGTGGTGAAGTATGGTCAGTACACATTGACCAGCGTGGTGAAGTATGGTCAGTCCACATTGACCAGCGTGAAGTATGGTCAGTACACATTAACCAGAGTGGTGAAGTATGGTCAGTCCACATTAACCAGAGTGGTGAAGTATGGTCAGGTCACATTGACCAGCGTGGTGAAGTATGGTCAGTCCACATTGACCAGCGTGGTGAAGTATGGTCAGTACACATTGACCAGGGTGGTGAAGTATGGTCAGTACACATTGACCAGCGTGGTGAAGTATGGTCAGTACACATTGACCAGGGTGGTGAAGTATGGTCAGTACACATTGACCAGGGTGGTGAAGTATGGTCAGGTCACATTGACCAGCGTGGTGAAGTATGGTCAGTCCACATTGACCAGCGTGGTGAAGTATGGTCAGTACACATTGACCAGGGTGGTGAAGTATGGTCAGGTCACATTGACCAGCGTGGTGAAGTATGGTCAGTACACATTGACCAGGGTGGTGAAGTATGGTCAGTACACATTGACCAGCGTGGTGAAGTATGGTCAGTACACATTGACCAGGGTGGTGAAGTATGGTCAGTACACATTGACCAGAGTGGTGAAGTATGGTCAGTACACATTGACCAGGGTGGTGAAGTATGGTCAGTACAAATTGACCAGGGTGGTGAAGTATGGTCAGTACACATTGACCAGCGTGGTGAAGTATGGTCAGGTCACATTGACCAGGGTGGTGAAGTATGGTCAGTACACATTGACCAGAGTGGTGAAGTATGGTCAGGTCACATTGACCAGGGTGGTGAAGTATGGTCAGTACACATTGACCAGCGTGGTGAAGTATGGTCAGTACACATTGACCAGGGTGGTGAAGTATGGTCAGTACACATTGACCAGGGTGGTGAAGTATGGTCAGTACACATTGACCAGGGTGGTGAAGTATGGTCAGTACACATTGACCAGGGTGGTGAAGTATGGTCAGTACACATTGACCAGGGTGGTAAAGTATGGTCAGTACACATTGACCAGCGTGGTGAAGTATGGTCAGTCCACATTGACCAGAGTGGTGAAGTATGGTCAGGTCACATTGACCAGCGTGGTGAAGTATGGTCAGGTGACATTGACCAGGGTGGTGAAGTATGGTCAGTACACATTGACCAGAGTGGTGAAGTATGGTCAGGTCACATTGACCAGGGTGGTGAAGTATGGTCAGTACACATTGACCAGCGTGGTGAAGTATGGTCAGTACACATTGACCAGCGTGGTGAAGTATGGTCAGTACACATTGACCAGCGTGGTGAAGTATGGTCAGGTCACATTGACCAGCGTGGTGAAGTATGGTCAGTACACATTGACCAGCGTGGTGAAGTATGGTCAGTACACATTGACCAGCGTGGTGAAGTATTGTCAGGTCACATTGACCAGCGTGGTGAAGTATGGTCAGGTCACATTGACCAGAGTGGTGAAGTATGGTCAGTACACATTGACCAGCGTGGTGAAGTATGGTCAGTACACATTGACCAGCGTGGTGAAGTATGGTCAGTACACATTGACCAGCGTGGTGAAGTATGGTCAGGTCACATTGACCATCGTGGTGAAGTATGGTCAGTACACATTGACCAGGGTGGTGAAGTATGGTCAGTCCACATTGACCAGCGTGAGGTATGGTCAGTACACATTAACCAGAGTGGTGAAGTATGGTCAGTCCACATTAACCAGAGTGGTGAAGTATGGTCAGGTCACATTGACCAGCGTGGTGAAGTATGGTCAGTCCACATTGACCAGCGTGGTGAAGTATGGTCAGTACACATTGACCAGCGTGGTGAAGTATGGTCAGTCCACATTGACCAGAGTGGTGAAGTATGGTCAGGTCACATTGACCAGCGTGGTGAAGTATGGTCAGGTCACATTGACCAGGGTGGTGAAGTATGGTCAGTACACATTGACCAGAGTGGTCAAGTATGGTCAGGTCACATTGACCAGGGTGGTGAAGTATGGTCAGTACACATTGACCAGCGTGGTGAAGTATGGTCAGTACACATTGACCAGGGTGGTGAAGTATGGTCAGTAAACATTGACCAGGGTGGTGAAGTATGGTCAGTACACATTGACCAGGGTGGTGAAGTATGGTCAGTACACATTGACCAGGGTGGTAAAGTATGGTCAGTACACATTGACCAGCGTGGTGAAGTATGGTCAGTCCACATTGACCAGAGTGGTGAAGTATGGTCAGGTCACATTGACCAGCGTGGTGAAGTATGGTCAGGTCACATTGACCAGGGTGGTGAAGTATGGTCAGTACACATTGACCAGAGTGGTGAAGTATGGTCAGGTCACATTGACCAGGGTGGTGAAGTATGGTCAGTACACATTGACCAGCGTGGTGAAGTATGGTCAGTACACATTGACCAGGGTGGTGAAGTATGGTCAGTACACATTGACCAGGGTGGTGAAGTATGGTCAGTACACATTGACCAGGGTGGTGAAGAATGGTCAGTACACATTGACCAGCGTGGTGAAGTATGGTCAGTCCACATTGACCAGCGTGGTGAAGTATGGTCAGTACACATTGACCAGAGTGGTGAAGTATGGTCAGTACACATTGACCAGCGTGGTGAAGTATGGTCAGTACACATTGACCAGCGTGGTGAAGTATGGTCAGGTCACATTGACCAGAGTGGTGAAGTATGGTCAGTACACATTGACCAGCGTGGTGAAGTATGGTCAGTACACATTGACCAGCGTGGTGAAGTATGGTCAGTACACATTGACCAGCGTGGTGAAGTATGGTCAGGTCACATTGACCAGCGTGGTGAAGTATGGTCAGGTCACATTGACCAGAGTGGTGAAGTATGGTCAGTACACATTGACCAGCGTGGTGAAGTATGGTCAGTACACATTGACCAGCGTGGTGAATTATGGTCAGTACACATTGACCAGCGTGGTGAAGTATGGTCAGGTCACATTGACCAGCGTGGTGAAGTATGGTCAGTACACATTGACCAGCGTGGTGAAGTATGGTCAGTACACATTGACCAGCGTGGTGAAGTATGGTCAGTACACATTGACCAGCGTGGTGAAGTATGGTCAGTACACATTGACCAGCGTGGTGAAGTATGGTCAGTACACATTGACCAGCGTGGTGAAGTATGGTCAGTACACATTGACCAGCGTGGTGAAGTATGGTCAGTACACATTGACCAGGGTGGTGAAGTATGGTCAGTACACATTGAACAGGGTGGTGAAGTATGGTCAGTACACATTGACCAGGGTGGTGAAGTATGGTCAGTACACATTGACCAGGGTGGTGAAGTATGGTCAGTACACATTGACCAGCGTGGTGAAGTATGGTCAGTCCACATTGACCAGAGTGGTGAAGTATGGTCAGGTCACATTGACCAGTGTGGTGAAGTATGGTCAGGTAACATTGACCAGGGTGGTGAAGTATGGTCAGTACACATTGACCAGAGTGGTGAAGTATGGTCAGGTCACATTGACCAGGGTGGTGAAGTATGGTCAGTACACATATACCAGCGTGGTGAAGTATGGTCAGTACACATTGACCAGGGTGGTGAAGTATGGTCAGTACACATTGACCAGGGTGGTGAAGTATGGTCAGTACACATTGACCAGCGTGGTGAAGTATGGTCAGTACACATTGACCAGGGTGGTGAAGTATGGTCAGTACACATTGACCAGGGTGGTGAAGAATGGTCAGTACACATTGACCAGCGTGGTGAAGTATGGTCAGTCCACATTGACCAGCGTGGTGAAGTATGGTCAGTACACATTGACCAGGGTGGTGAAGTATGGTCAGTACACATTGACCAGAGTGGTGAAGTATGGTCAGGTCACATTGACCAGCGTGGTGAAGTAGGGTCAGTACACATTGACCATGGTGGTGAAGTATGGTCAGTACACATTGACCAGGGTTGTGAAGTATGGTCAGTACACATTGACCAGAGTGGTGAAGTATGGTCAGGTCACATTGACCAGGGTGGTGAAGTATGGTCAGTACACATTGACCAGCGTGGTGAAGTATGGTCAGTACACATTGACCAGGGTGGTGAAGTATGATCAGGTCACATTGACCGGGGTGATGAAGTATGGTCAGGTCACATTGACCAGAGTGGTGAAGTATGGTCAGGTCACATTGACCAGAGTGGTGAAGTATGGTCAGTTCACATTGACCAGCGTGGTGAAGTATGGTCAGTCCACATTGACCAGCGTGGTGAAGTATGGTCAGTACACATTGACCAGGGTGGTGAAGTATGGTCAGGTCACATTGACCAGCGTGGTGAAGTATGGTCAGTACACATTAACCAGGGTGGTGAAGTATGGTCAGTACACATTGACCAGCGTGGTGAAGTATGGTCAGTACACATTGACCAGGGTGGTGAAGTATGGTCAGTACACATTGACCAGAGTGGTGAAGTATGGTCAGGTCACATTGACCAGGGTGGTGAAGTATGGTCAGTACACATTGACCAGCGTGGTGAAGTATGGTCAGTACACATTGACCAGGGTGGTGAAGTATGGTCAGTACACATTGACCAGGGTGGTGAAGTATGGTCAGGTCACATTGACCAGCGTGGTGAAGTATGGTCAGTCCCCATTGACCAGCGTGGTGAAGTATGGTCAGTACACATTGACCAGGGTGGTGAAGTATGGTCAGGTCACATTGACCAGCGTGGTGAAGTATGGTCAGTACACATTGACCAGGGTGGTGAAGTATGGTCAGTACACATTGACCAGCGTGGTGAAGTATGGTCAGTACACATTGACCAGGGTGGTGAAGTATGGTCAGTACACATTGACCAGAGTGGTGAAGTATGGTCAGTACACATTGACCAGGGTGGTGAAGTATGGTCAGTACACATTGACCAGGGTGGTGAAGTATGGTCAGTACACATTGACCAGCGTGGTGAAGTATGGTCAGTACACATTGACCAGGGTGGTGAAGTATGGTCAGTACACATTGACCAGGGTGGTGAAGTATGGTCAGTACACATTGACCAGGGTGGTGAAGTATGGTCAGTACACATTTACCAGGGTGGTGAAGTATGGTCAGTACACATTGACCAGCGTGGTGAAGTATGGTCAGTACACATTGACAAGCGTGGTGAAGTATGGTCAGTACACATTGACCAGTGGTGAAGTATGGTCAGTACACATTGACCAGCGTGGTGAAGTATGGTCAGTACACATTGACCAGCGTGGTGAAGTATGGTCAGGTCACATTGACCAGAGTGGTGAAGTATGGTCAGTACACATTGACCAGCGTGGTGAAGTATGGTCAGTACACATTGACCAGCGTGGTGAAGTATGGTCAGTACACATTGACCAGCGTGGTGAAGTATGGTCAGGTCACATTGACCAGCGTGGTGAAGTATGGTCAGTACACATTGACCAGCGTGGTGACGTATGGTCAGTACACATTGACCAGCGTGGTGAAGTATGGTCAGGTCACATTGACCAGCGTGGTGAAGTATGGTCAGGTCACATTGACCAGAGTGGTGAAGTATGGTCAGTACACATTGACCAGCGTGGTGAAGTATGGTCAGTACACATTGACCAGCGTGGTGAAGTATGGTCAGTACACATTGACCAGCGTGGTGAAGTATGGTCAGGTCACATTGACCATCGTGGTGAAGTATGGTCAGTACACATTGACCAGCGTGGTGAAGTATGGTCAGTCCACATTGACCAGCGTGAAGTATGGTCAGTACACATTAACCAGAGTGGTGAAGTATGGTCAGTCCACATTAACCAGAGTGGTGAAGTATGGTCAGGTCACATTGACCAGCGTGGTGGAGTATGGTCAGTCCACATTGACCAGCGTGGTGAAGTATGGTCAGTACACATTGACCAGCGTGGTGAAGTATGGTCAGTCCACATTGACCAGAGTGGTGAAGTATGGTCAGGTCACATTGACCAGCGTGGTGAAGTATGGTCAGGTCACATTGACCAGGGTGGTGAAGTATGGTCAGTACACATTGACCAGAGTGGTGAAGTATGGTCAGGTCACATTGACCAGGGTGGTGAAGTATGGTCAGTACACATTGACCAGCGTGGTGAAGTATGGTCAGTACACATTGACCAGGGTGGTGAAGTATGGTCAGTACACATTGACCAGGGTGGTGAAGTATGGTCAGTACACATTGACCAGGGTGGTGAAGTATGGTCAGTACACATTGACCAGGGTGGTGAAGTATGGTCAGTACACATTGACCAGGGTGGTAAAGTATGGTCAGTACACATTGACCAGCGTGGTGAAGTATGGTCAGTCCACATTGACCAGAGTGGTGAAGTATGGTCAGGTCACATTGACCAGCGTGGTGAAGTATGGTCAGGTGACATTGACCAGGGTGGTGAAGTATGGTCAGTACACATTGACCAGAGTGGTGAAGTATGGTCAGGTCACATTGACCAGGGTGGTGAAGTATGGTCAGTACACATTGACCAGCGTGGTGAAGTATGGTCAGTACACATTGACCAGCGTGGTGAAGTATGGTCAGTACACATTGACCAGCGTGGTGAAGTATGGTCAGGTCACATTGACCAGGGTGGTAAAGTATGGTCAGTACACATTGACCAGCGTGGTGAAGTATGGTCAGTCCACATTGACCAGGGTGGTGAAGTATGGTCAGTACACATTGACCAGGGTGGTGAAGTATGGTCAGTACACATTGACCAGCGTGGTGAAGTATGGTCAGTACACATTGACCAGGGTGGTGAAGTATGGTCAGTACACATTGACCAGAGTGGTGAAGTATGGTCAGGTCACATTGACCAGGGTGGTGAAGTATGGTCAGTACACATATACCAGCGTGGTGAAGTATGGTCAGTACACATTGACCAGGGTGGTGAAGTATGGTCAGTACACATTGACCAGGGTGGTGAAGTATGGTCAGTACACATTGACCAGCGTGGTGAAGTATGGTCAGTACACATTGACCAGGGTGGTGAAGTATGGTCAGTACACATTGACCAGGGTGGTGAAGAATGGTCAGTACACATTGACCAGCGTGGTGAAGTATGGTCAGTCCACATTGACCAGCGTGGTGAAGTATGGTCAGTACACATTGACCAGGGTGGTGAAGTATGGTCAGTACACATTGACCAGAGTGGTGAAGTATGGTCAGGTCACATTGACCAGCGTGGTGAAGTAGGGTCAGTACACATTGACCATGGTGGTGAAGTATGGTCAGTACACATTGACCAGGGTTGTGAAGTATGGTCAGTACACATTGACCAGAGTGGTGAAGTATGGTCAGGTCACATTGACCAGGGTGGTGAAGTATGGTCAGTACACATTGACCAGCGTGGTGAAGTATGGTCAGTACACATTGACCAGGGTGGTGAAGTATGATCAGGTCACATTGACCGGGGTGATGAAGTATGGTCAGGTCACATTGACCAGAGTGGTGAAGTATGGTCAGGTCACATTGACCAGAGTGGTGAAGTATGGTCAGTTCACATTGACCAGCGTGGTGAAGTATGGTCAGTCCACATTGACCAGCGTGGTGAAGTATGGTCAGTACACATTGACCAGGGTGGTGAAGTATGGTCAGGTCACATTGACCAGCGTGGTGAAGTATGGTCAGTACACATTAACCAGGGTGGTGAAGTATGGTCAGTACACATTGACCAGCGTGGTGAAGTATGGTCAGTACACATTGACCAGGGTGGTGAAGTATGGTCAGTACACATTGACCAGAGTGGTGAAGTATGGTCAGGTCACATTGACCAGGGTGGTGAAGTATGGTCAGTACACATTGACCAGCGTGGTGAAGTATGGTCAGTACACATTGACCAGGGTGGTGAAGTATGGTCAGTACACATTGACCAGGGTGGTGAAGTATGGTCAGGTCACATTGACCAGCGTGGTGAAGTATGGTCAGTCCCCATTGACCAGCGTGGTGAAGTATGGTCAGTACACATTGACCAGGGTGGTGAAGTATGGTCAGGTCACATTGACCAGCGTGGTGAAGTATGGTCAGTACACATTGACCAGGGTGGTGAAGTATGGTCAGTACACATTGACCAGCGTGGTGAAGTATGGTCAGTACACATTGACCAGGGTGGTGAAGTATGGTCAGTACACATTGACCAGAGTGGTGAAGTATGGTCAGTACACATTGACCAGGGTGGTGAAGTATGGTCAGTACACATTGACCAGGGTGGTGAAGTATGGTCAGTACACATTGACCAGCGTGGTGAAGTATGGTCAGTACACATTGACCAGGGTGGTGAAGTATGGTCAGTACACATTGACCAGGGTGGTGAAGTATGGTCAGTACACATTGACCAGGGTGGTGAAGTATGGTCAGTACACATTTACCAGGGTGGTGAAGTATGGTCAGTACACATTGACCAGCGTGGTGAAGTATGGTCAGTACACATTGACAAGCGTGGTGAAGTATGGTCAGTACACATTGACCAGTGGTGAAGTATGGTCAGTACACATTGACCAGCGTGGTGAAGTATGGTCAGTACACATTGACCAGCGTGGTGAAGTATGGTCAGGTCACATTGACCAGAGTGGTGAAGTATGGTCAGTACACATTGACCAGCGTGGTGAAGTATGGTCAGTACACATTGACCAGCGTGGTGAAGTATGGTCAGTACACATTGACCAGCGTGGTGAAGTATGGTCAGGTCACATTGACCAGCGTGGTGAAGTATGGTCAGTACACATTGACCAGCGTGGTGACGTATGGTCAGTACACATTGACCAGCGTGGTGAAGTATGGTCAGGTCACATTGACCAGCGTGGTGAAGTATGGTCAGGTCACATTGACCAGAGTGGTGAAGTATGGTCAGTACACATTGACCAGCGTGGTGAAGTATGGTCAGTACACATTGACCAGCGTGGTGAAGTATGGTCAGTACACATTGACCAGCGTGGTGAAGTATGGTCAGGTCACATTGACCATCGTGGTGAAGTATGGTCAGTACACATTGACCAGCGTGGTGAAGTATGGTCAGTCCACATTGACCAGCGTGAAGTATGGTCAGTACACATTAACCAGAGTGGTGAAGTATGGTCAGTCCACATTAACCAGAGTGGTGAAGTATGGTCAGGTCACATTGACCAGCGTGGTGGAGTATGGTCAGTCCACATTGACCAGCGTGGTGAAGTATGGTCAGTACACATTGACCAGCGTGGTGAAGTATGGTCAGTCCACATTGACCAGAGTGGTGAAGTATGGTCAGGTCACATTGACCAGCGTGGTGAAGTATGGTCAGGTCACATTGACCAGGGTGGTGAAGTATGGTCAGTACACATTGACCAGAGTGGTGAAGTATGGTCAGGTCACATTGACCAGGGTGGTGAAGTATGGTCAGTACACATTGACCAGCGTGGTGAAGTATGGTCAGTACACATTGACCAGGGTGGTGAAGTATGGTCAGTACACATTGACCAGGGTGGTGAAGTATGGTCAGTACACATTGACCAGGGTGGTGAAGTATGGTCAGTACACATTGACCAGGGTGGTGAAGTATGGTCAGTACACATTGACCAGGGTGGTAAAGTATGGTCAGTACACATTGACCAGCGTGGTGAAGTATGGTCAGTCCACATTGACCAGAGTGGTGAAGTATGGTCAGGTCACATTGACCAGCGTGGTGAAGTATGGTCAGGTGACATTGACCAGGGTGGTGAAGTATGGTCAGTACACATTGACCAGAGTGGTGAAGTATGGTCAGGTCACATTGACCAGGGTGGTGAAGTATGGTCAGTACACATTGACCAGCGTGGTGAAGTATGGTCAGTACACATTGACCAGCGTGGTGAAGTATGGTCAGTACACATTGACCAGCGTGGTGAAGTATGGTCAGGTCACATTGACCAGCGTGGTGAAGTATGGTCAGTACACATTGACCAGCGTGGTGAAGTATGGTCAGTACACATTGACCAGCGTGGTGAAGTATTGTCAGGTCACATTGACCAGCGTGGTGAAGTATGGTCAGGTCACATTGACCAGAGTGGTGAAGTATGGTCAGTACACATTGACCAGCGTGGTGAAGTATGGTCAGTACACATTGACCAGCGTGGTGAAGTATGGTCAGTACACATTGACCAGCGTGGTGAAGTATGGTCAGGTCACATTGACCATCGTGGTGAAGTATGGTCAGTACACATTGACCAGGGTGGTGAAGTATGGTCAGTCCACATTGACCAGCGTGAGGTATGGTCAGTACACATTAACCAGAGTGGTGAAGTATGGTCAGTCCACATTAACCAGAGTGGTGAAGTATGGTCAGGTCACATTGACCAGCGTGGTGAAGTATGGTCAGTCCACATTGACCAGCGTGGTGAAGTATGGTCAGTACACATTGACCAGCGTGGTGAAGTATGGTCAGTCCACATTGACCAGAGTGGTGAAGTATGGTCAGGTCACATTGACCAGCGTGGTGAAATATGGTCAGGTCACATTGACCAGGGTGGTGAAGTATGGTCAGTACACATTGACCAGAGTGGTCAAGTATGGTCAGGTCACATTGACCAGGGTGGTGAAGTATGGTCAGTACACATTGACCAGCGTGGTGAAGTATGGTCAGTACACATTGACCAGGGTGGTGAAGTATGGTCAGTACACATTGACCAGGGTGGTGAAGTATGGTCAGTACACATTGACCAGGGTGGTGAAGTATGGTCAGTACACATTGACCAGGGTGGTAAAGTATGGTCTGTACACATTGACCAGCGTGGTGAAGTATGGTCAGTCCACATTGACCAGAGTGGTGAAGTATGGTCAGGTCACATTGACCAGCGTGGTGAAGTATGGTCAGGTCACATTGACCAGGGTGGTGAAGTATGGTCAGTACACATTGACCAGAGTGGTGAAGTATGGTCAGGTCACATTGACCAGGGTGGTGAAGTATGGTCAGTACACATTGACCAGCGTGGTGAAGTATGGTCAGTACACATTGACCAGGGTGGTGAAGTATGGTCAGTACACATTGACCAGGGTGGTGAAGTATGGTCAGTACACATTGACCAGGGTGGTGAAGAATGGTCAGTACACATTGACCAGCGTGGTGAAGTATGGTCAGTCCACATTGACCAGAGTGGTGAAGTATGGTCAGTACACATTGACCAGCGTGGTGAAGTATGGTCAGTACACATTGACCAGCGTGGTGAAGTATGGTCAGGTCACATTGACCAGAGTGGTGAAGTATGGTCAGTACACATTGACCAGCGTGGTGAAGTATGGTCAGTACACATTGACCAGCGTGGTGAAGTATGGTCAGTACACATTGAGCAGCGTGGTGAAGTATGGTCAGGTCACATTGACCAGCGTGGTGAAGTATGGTCAGGTCACATTGACCAGAGTGGTGAAGTATGGTCAGTACACATTGACCAGCGTGGTGAAGTATGGTCAGTACACATTGACCAGCGTGGTGAATTATGGTCAGTACACATTGTCCAGCGTGGTGAAGTATGGTCAGGTCACATTGACCAGCGTGGTGAAGTATGGTCAGTACACATTGACCAGCGTGGTGAAGTATGGTCAGTACACATTGACCAGCGTGGTGAAGTATGGTCAGTACACATTGACCAGCGTGGTGAAGTATGGTCAGTACACATTGACCAGCGTGGTGAAGTATGGTCAGTACACATTGACCAGCGTGGTGAAGTATGGTCAGTACACATTGACCAGCGTGGTGAAGTATGGTCAGTACACATTGACCAGGGTGGTGAAGTATGGTCAGTACACATTGACCAGGGTGGTGAAGTATGGTCAGTACACATTGACCAGGGTGGTGAAGTATGGTCAGTACACATTGACCAGCGTGGTGAAGTATGGTCAGTCCACATTGACCAGAGTGGTGAAGTATGGTCAGGTCACATTGACCAGCGTGGTGAAGTATGGTCAGGTCACATTGACCATGGTGGTGAAGTATGGTCAGTACACATTGACCAGAGTGGTGAAGTATGGTCAGGTCACATTGACCAGGGTGGTGAAGTATGGTCAGTACACATATACCAGCGTGGTGAAGTATGGTCAGTACACATTGACCAGGGTGGTGAAGTATGGTCAGTACACATTGACCAGGGTGGTGAAGTATGGTCAGTCCACATTGACCAGCGTGGTGAAGTATGGTCAGTACACATTGACCAGAGTGGTGAAGTATGGTCAGTACATATTGACCAGCGTGGTGAAGTATGGTCAGTACACATTGACCAGCGTGGTGAAGTATGGTCAGTACACATTGACCAGCGTGGTGAAGTATGGTCAGGTCACATTGACCAGCGTGGTGAAGTATGGTCAGTACACATTGACCAGCTTGGTGAAGTATGGTCAGTACACATTGACCAGCGTGGTGAAGTATGGTCAGGTCACATTGACCAGGGTGGTGAAGTATGGTCAGTACACATTGACCAGAGTGGTGAAGTATGGTCAGGTCACATTGACCAGGGTGGTGAAGTATGGTCAGTACACATTGACCAGCGTGGTGAAGTATGGTCAGTACACATTGACCAGGGTGGTGAAGTATGGTCAGTACACATTGACCAGGGTGGTGAAGTATGGTCAGGTCACATTGACCAGGGTGGTGAAGTATGGTCAGTACACATTGACCAGAGTGGTGAAGTATGGTCAGGTCACATTGACCAGGGTGGTGAAGTATGGTCAGTACACATTGACCAGCGTGGTGAAGTATGGTCAGTACACATTGACCAGGGTGGTGAAGTATGGTCAGTACACATTGACCAGGGTGGTGAAGTATGGTCAGTACACATTGACCAGGGTGGTGAAGTATGGTCAGGTCACATTGACCAGCGTGGTGAAGTATGGTCAGTACACATTGACCAGCGTGGTGAAGTATGGTCAGTACACATTGACCAGCGTGGTGAAGTATGGTCAGGTCACATTGACCAGAGTGGTGAAGTATGGTCAGTACACATTGACCAGCGTGGTGAAGTATGGTCAGTACACATTGACCAGCGTGGTGAAGTATGGTCAGTACACATTGACCAGCGTGGTGAAGTATGGTCAGGTCACATTGACCAGCGTGGTGAAGTATGGTCAGTACACATTGACCAGCTTGGTGAAGTATGGTCAGTACACATTGACCAGCGTGGTGAAGTATGGTCAGTACACATTGACCAGCGTGGTGAAGTATGGTCAGGTCACATTGACCAGCGTGGTGAAGTATGGTCAGGTCACATTGACCAGAGTGGTGAAGTATGGTCAGTACACATTGACCAGCGTAGTGAATTATGGTCAGTACACATTGACCAGCGTGGTGAAGTATGGTCAGGTCACATTGACCAGCGTGGTGAAGTATGGTCAGTACACATTGACCAGCGTGGTGAAGTATGGTCAGTACACATTGACCAGCGTGGTGAAGTATGGTCAGTACACATTGACCAGCGTGGTGAAGTATGGTCAGTACACATTGACCAGCGTGGTGAAGTATGGTCAGTACACATTGACCAGCGTGGTGAAGTATGGTCAGTACACATTGACCAGCGTGGTGAAGTATGGTCAGTACACATTGACCAGGGTGGTGAAGTATGGTCAGTACACATTGACCAGGGTGGTGAAGTATGGTCAGTACACATTGACCAGGGTGGTGAAGTATGGTCAGTACACATTGACCAGGGTGGTGAAGTATGGTCAGTACACATTGACCAGCGTGGTGAAGTATGGTCAGTCCACATTGACCAGAGTGGTGAAGTATGGTCAGGTCACATTGACCAGCGTGGTGAAGTATGGTCAGGTCACATTGACCAGGGTGGTGAAGTATGGTCAGTACACATTGACCAGAGTGGTGAAGTATGGTCAGGTCACATTGACCAGGTTGGTGAAGTATGGTCAGTACACATTGACCAGCGTGGTGAAGTATGGTCAGTACACATTGACCAGGGTGGTGAAGTATGGTCAGTACACATTGACCAGGGTGGTGAAATATGGTCAGTACACATTGACCAGGGTGGTGAAGTATGGTCAGTACACATTGACCAGGGTGGTGAAGTATGGTCAGTACACATTGACCAGCGTGGTGAAGTATGGTCAGTACACATTGACCAGTGTGGTGAAGTATGGTCAGTACACATTGACCAGCGTGGTGAAGTATGGTCAGTACACATTGACCAGCGTGGTGAAGTATGGTCAGTACACATTGACCAGCGTGGTGAAGTATGGTCAGGTCACATTGACCAGCGTGGTGAAGTATGGTCAGTACACATTGACCAGCTTGGTGAAGTATGGTCAGTACACATTGACCAGCGTGGTGAAGTATGGTCAGTACACATTGACCAGCGTGGTGAAGTATGGTCAGGTCACATTGACCAGCGTGGTGAAGTATGGTCAGTACACATTGACCAGGGTGGTGAAGTATGGTCAGTACACATTGACCAGGGTGGTGAAGTATGGTCAGTCCACATTGACCAGCGTGGTGAAGTATGGTCAGTACACATTGACCAGAGTGGTGAAGTATGGTCAGTACATATTGACCAGCGTGGTGAAGTATGGTCAGTACACATTGACCAGCGTGGTGAAGTATGGTCAGTACACATTGACCAGCGTGGTGAAGTATGGTCAGGTCACATTGACCAGCGTGGTGAAGTATGGTCAGTACACATTGACCAGCTTGGTGAAGTATGGTCAGTACACATTGACCAGCGTGGTGAAGTATGGTCAGGTCACATTGACCAGGGTGGTGAAGTATGGTCAGTACACATTGACCAGAGTGGTGAAGTATGGTCAGGTCACATTGACCAGTGTGGTGAAGTATGGTCAGTACACATTGACCAGCGTGGTGAAGTATGGTCAGTACACATTGACCAGGGTGGTGAAGTATGGTCAGTACACATTGACCAGGGTGGTGAAGTATGGTCAGGTCACATTGACCAGGGTGGTGAAGTATGGTCAGTACACATTGACCAGAGTGGTGAAGTATGGTCAGGTCACATTGACCAGGGTGGTGAAGTATGGTCAGTACACATTGACCAGCGTGGTGAAGTATGGTCAGTACACATTGACCAGGGTGGTGAAGTATGGTCAGTACACATTGACCAGGGTGGTGAAGTATGGTCAGTACACATTGACCAGGGTGGTGAAGTATGGTCAGGTCACATTGACCAGCGTGGTGAAGTATGGTCAGTACACATTGACCAGCGTGGTGAAGTATGGTCAGTACACATTGACCAGCGTGGTGAAGTATGGTCAGGTCACATTGACCAGAGTGGTGAAGTATGGTCAGTACACATTGACCAGCGTGGTGAAGTATGGTCAGTACACATTGACCAGCGTGGTGAAGTATGGTCAGTACACATTGACCAGCGTGGTGAAGTATGGTCAGGTCACATTGACCAGCGTGGTGAAGTATGGTCAGTACACATTGACCAGCTTGGTGAAGTATGGTCAGTACACATTGACCAGCGTGGTGAAGTATGGTCAGTACACATTGACCAGCGTGGTGAAGTATGGTCAGGTCACATTGACCAGCGTGGTGAAGTATGGTCAGGTCACATTGACCAGAGTGGTGAAGTATGGTCAGTACACATTGACCAGCGTAGTGAATTATGGTCAGTACACATTGACCAGCGTGGTGAAGTATGGTCAGGTCACATTGACCAGCGTGGTGAAGTATGGTCAGTACACATTGACCAGCGTGGTGAAGTATGGTCAGTACACATTGACCAGCGTGGTGAAGTATGGTCAGTACACATTGACCAGCGTGGTGAAGTATGGTCAGTACACATTGACCAGCGTGGTGAAGTATGGTCAGTACACATTGACCAGCGTGGTGAAGTATGGTCAGTACACATTGACCAGCGTGGTGAAGTATGGTCAGTACACATTGACCAGGGTGGTGAAGTATGGTCAGTACACATTGACCAGGGTGGTGAAGTATGGTCAGTACACATTGACCAGGGTGGTGAAGTATGGTCAGTACACATTGACCAGGGTGGTGAAGTATGGTCAGTACACATTGACCAGCGTGGTGAAGTATGGTCAGTCCACATTGACCAGAGTGGTGAAGTATGGTCAGGTCACATTGACCAGCGTGGTGAAGTATGGTCAGGTCACATTGACCAGGGTGGTGAAGTATGGTCAGTACACATTGACCAGAGTGGTGAAGTATGGTCAGGTCACATTGACCAGGTTGGTGAAGTATGGTCAGTACACATTGACCAGCGTGGTGAAGTATGGTCAGTACACATTGACCAGGGTGGTGAAGTATGGTCAGTACACATTGACCAGGGTGGTGAAATATGGTCAGTACACATTGACCAGGGTGGTGAAGTATGGTCAGTACACATTGACCAGGGTGGTGAAGTATGGTCAGTACACATTGACCAGCGTGGTGAAGTATGGTCAGTACACATTGACCAGTGTGGTGAAGTATGGTCAGTACACATTGACCAGCGTGGTGAAGTATGGTCAGTACACATTGACCAGCGTGGTGAAGTATGGTCAGTACACATTGACCAGCGTGGTGAAGTATGGTCAGGTCACATTGACCAGCGTGGTGAAGTATGGTCAGTACACATTGACCAGCTTGGTGAAGTATGGTCAGTACACATTGACCAGCGTGGTGAAGTATGGTCAGTACACATTGACCAGCGTGGTGAAGTATGGTCAGGTCACATTGACCAGCGTGGTGAAGTATGGTCAGGTCACATTGACCAGAGTGGTGAAGTATGGTCAGTACACATTGACCAGCGTGGTGAAGTATGGTCAGTACACATTGACCAGCGTGTTGAATAATGGTCAGTACACATTGACCAGCGTGGTGAAGTATGGTCAGGTCACATTGACCAGCGTGGTGAAGTATGGTCAGTACACATTGACCAGCGTGGTGAAGTATGGTCAGTACACATTGACCAGCGTGGTGAAGTATGGTCAGTACACATTGACCAGCGTGGTGAAGTATGGTCAGGTCACATTGACCAGGGTGGTGAAGTATGGTCAGTACACATTGACCAGAGTGGTGAAGTATGGTCAGGTCACATTGACCAGGGTGGTGAAGTATGGTCAGTACACATTGACCAGCGTGGTGAAGTATGGTCAGTACACATTGACCAGGGTGGTGAAGTATGGTCAGTACACATTGACCAGGGTGGTGAAGTATGGTCAGTACACATTGACCAGGGTGGTGAAGTATGGTCAGTACTCATTGACCAGCGTGGTGAAGTATGGTCAGTCCACATTGACCAGCGTGGTGAAGTATGGTCAGTACACATTGACCAGAGTGGTGAAGTATGGTCAGTACACATTGACCAGCGTGGTGAAGTATGGTCAGTACACATTGACCAGCGTGGTGAAGTATTGTCAGTACACATTGACCAGCGTGGTGAAGTATGGTCAGGTCACAATGACCAGCGTGGTGAAGTATGGTCAGTACACATTGACCAGCGTGGTGAAGTATGGTCAGGTCACATTGACCAGGGTGGTGAAGTATGGTCAGTACACATTGACCAGAGTGGTGAAGTATGGTCAGGTCACATTGACCAGGTTGGTGAAGTATGGTCAGTACACATTGACCAGCGTGGTGAAGTATGGTCAGTACACATTGACCAGGGTGGTGAAGTATGGTCAGTACACATTGACCAGGGTGGTGAAATATGGTCAGTACACATTGACCAGGGTGGTGAAGTATGGTCAGTACACATTGACCAGGGTGGTGAAGTATGGTCAGTACACATTGACCAGCGTGGTGAAGTATGGTCAGTACACATTGACCAGAGTGGTGAAGTATGGTCAGTACACATTGACCAGCGTGGTGAAGTATGGTCAGTACACATTGACCAGCGTGGTGAAGTATGGTCAGTACACATTGACCAGCGTGGTGAAGTATGGTCAGGTCACATTGACCAGCGTGGTGAAGTATGGTCAGTACACATTGACCAGCTTGGTGAAGTATGGTCAGTACACATTGACCAGCGTGGTGAAGTATGGTCAGTACACATTGACCAGCGTGGTGAAGTATGGTCAGGTCACATTGACCAGCGTGGTGAAGTATGGTCAGGTCACATTGACCAGAGTGGTGAAGTATGGTCAGTACACATTGACCAGCGTGGTGAAGTATGGTCAGTACACATTGACCAGCGTGTTGAATAATGGTCAGTACACATTGACCAGCGTGGTGAAGTATGGTCAGGTCACATTGACCAGCGTGGTGAAGTATGGTCAGTACACATTGACCAGAGTGGTGAAGTATGGTCAGGTCACATTGACCAGCGTGGTGAAGTATGGTCAGGTCACATTGACCAGGGTGGTGAAGTATGGTCAGTACACATTGACCAGAGTGGTGAAGTATGGTCAGGTCACATTGACCAGGGTGGTGAAGTATGGTCAGTACACATTGACCAGCGTGGTGAAGTATGGTCAGTACACATTGACCAGGGTGGTGAAGTATGGTCAGTACACATTGACCAGGGTGGTGAAGTATGGTCAGTACACATTGACCAGGGTGGTGAAGTATGGTCAGTACTCATTGACCAGCGTGGTGAAGTATGGTCAGTCCACATTGACCAGCGTGGTGAAGTATGGTCAGTACACATTGACCAGAGTGGTGAAGTATGGTCAGTACACATTGACCAGCGTGGTGAAGTATGGTCAGTACACATTGACCAGCGTGGTGAAGTATTGTCAGTACACATTGACCAGCGTGGTGAAGTATGGTCAGGTCACAATGACCAGCGTGGTGAAGTATGGTCAGTACACATTGACCAGCTTGGTGAAGTATGGTCAGTACACATTGACCAGCGTGGTGAAGTATGGTCAGTACACATTGACCAGCGTGGTGAAGTATGGTCAGTACACATTGACCAGCGTGGTGAAGTATGGTCAGGTCACATTGACCAGCGTGGTGAAGTATGGTCAGGTCACATTGACCAGAGTGGTGAAGTATGGTCAGTACACATTGACCAGCGTGGTGAAGTATGGTCAGTACACATTGTCCAGCGTGGTGAATAATGGTCAGTACACATTGACCAGCGTGGTGAAGTATGGTCAGGTCACATTGACCAGCGTGGTGAAGTATGGTCAGTACACATTGACCAGCGTGGTGAAGTATGGTCAGTACACATTGACCAGAGTGGTGAAGTATGGTCAGGTCACATTGACCAGGTTGGTGAAGTATGGTCAGTACACATTGACCAGCGTGGTGAAGTATGGTCAGGTCACATTGACCAGCGTGTTGAAGTATGGTCAGTACACATTGACCAGCGTGGTGAAGTATGGTCAGTACACATTGACCAGCGTGGTGAAGTATGGTCAGTACACATTGACCAGGGTGGTGAAGTATGGTCAGTACACATTGACCAGGGTGGTGAAGTATGGTCAGTACACATTGACCCGCGTGGTGAAGTATGGTCAGTACACATTGACCAGCGTGGTGAAGTATGGTCAGGTCACATTGACCAGCGTGGTGAAGTATGGTCAGTACACATTGACCAGCTTGGTGAAGTATGGTCAGTACACATTGACCAGCGTGGTGAAGTATGGTCAGTACACATTGACCAGCGTGGTGAAGTATGGTCAGGTCACATTGACCAGCGTGGTGAAGTATGGTCAGGTCACATTGACCAGAGTGGTGAAGTATGGTCAGTACACATTGACCAGCGTGGTGAATTATGGTCAGTACACATTGACCAGCGTGGTGAAGTATGGTCAGGTCACATTGACCAGCGTGGTGAAGTATAGTCAGTACACATTGACCAGCGTGGTGAAGTATGGTCAGTACACATTGACCAGCGTGGTGAAGTATGGTCAGTACACATTGACCAGCGTGGTGAAGTATGGTCAGTACACATTGACCAGCGTGGTGAAGTATGGTCAGTACACATTGACCAGCGTGGTGAAGTATGGTCAGTACACATTGACCAGCGTGGTGAAGTATGGTCAGTACACATTGACCAGGGTGGTGAAGTATGGTCAGTACACATTGACCAGGGTGGTGAAGTATGGTCAGTACACATTGACCAGGGTGGTGAAGTATGGTCAGTACACATTGACCAGGGTGGTGAAGAATGGTCAGTACACATTGACCAGCGTGGTGAAGTATGGTCAGTCCACATTGACCAGAGTGGTGAAGTATGGTCAGGTCACATTGACCAGCGTGGTGAAGTATGGTCAGGTCACATTGACCAGGGTGGTGAAGTATGGTCAGTACACATTGACCAGAGTGGTGAAGTATGGTCAGGTCACATTGACCAGGTTGGTGAAGTATGGTCAGTACACATTGACCAGCGTGGTGAAGTATGGTCAGGTCACATTGACCAGCGTGGTGAAGTATGGTCAGTACACATTGACCAGCGTGGTGAAGTATGGTCAGTACACATTGACCAGCGTGGTGAAGTATGGTCAGTACACATTGACCAGGGTGGTGAAGTATGGTCAGTACACATTGACCAGGGTGGTGAAGTATGGTCAGTACACATTGACCAGCGTGGTGAAGTATGGTCAGTACACATTGACCAGCGTGGTGAAGTATGGTCAGGTCACATTGACCAGCGTGGTGAAGTATGGTCAGTACACATTGACCAGCTTGGTGAAGTATGGTCAGTACACATTGACCAGCGTGGTGAAGTATGGTCAGTACACATTGACCAGCGTGGTGAAGTATGGTCAGGTCACATTGACCAGCGTGGTGAAGTATGGTCAGGTCACATTGACCAGAGTGGTGAAGTATGGTCAGTACACATTGACCAGCGTGGTGAATTATGGTCAGTACACATTGACCAGCGTGGTGAAGTATGGTCAGGTCACATTGACCAGCGTGGTGAAGTATGGTCAGTACACATTGACCAGCGTGGTGAAGTATGGTCAGTACACATTGACCAGCGTGGTGAAGTATGGTCAGTACACATTGACCAGCGTGGTGAAGTATGGTCAGTACACATTGACCAGCGTGGTGAAGTATGGTCAGTACACATTGACCAGGGTGGTGAAGTATGGTCAGTACACATTGACCAGCGTGGTGAAGTATGGTCAGTACACATTGACCAGGGTGGTGAAGTATGGTCAGTACACATTGACCAGCGTGGTGAAGTATGGTCAGTACACATTGACCAGCGTGGTGAAGTATGGTCAGTACACATTGACCAGCGTGGTGAAGTATGGTCAGTACACATTGACCAGCGTGGTGAAGTATGGTCAGTACACATTGACCAGCGTGGTGAAGTATGGTCAGTACACATTGACCAGGGTGGTGAAGTATGGTCAGTACACATTGACCAGGGTGGTGAAGTATGGTCAGTACACATTGACCAGGGTGGTGAAGTATGGTCAGTACACATTGACCAGGGTGGTGAAGAATGGTCAGTACACATTGACCAGCGTGGTGAAGTATGGTCAGTCCACATTGACCAGAGTGGTGAAGTATGGTCAGGTCACATTGACCAGCGTGGTGAAGTATGGTCAGGTCACATTGACCAGGGTGGTGAAGTATGGTCAGTACACATTGACCAGAGTGGTGAAGTATGGTCAGGTCACATTGACCAGGTTGGTGAAGTATGGTCAGTACACATTGACCAGCGTGGTGAAGTATGGTCAGGTCACATTGACCAGCGTGGTGAAGTATGGTCAGTACACATTGACCAGCGTGGTGAAGTATGGTCAGTACACATTGACCAGCGTGGTGAAGTATGGTCAGTACACATTGACCAGGGTGGTGAAGTATGGTCAGTACACATTGACCAGGGTGGTGAAGTATGGTCAGTACACATTGACCAGCGTGGTGAAGTATGGTCAGTACACATTGACCAGCGTGGTGAAGTATGGTCAGGTCACATTGACCAGCGTGGTGAAGTATGGTCAGTACACATTGACCAGCTTGGTGAAGTATGGTCAGTACACATTGACCAGCGTGGTGAAGTATGGTCAGTACACATTGACCAGCGTGGTGAAGTATGGTCAGGTCACATTGACCAGCGTGGTGAAGTATGGTCAGGTCACATTGACCAGAGTGGTGAAGTATGGTCAGTACACATTGACCAGCGTGGTGAATTATGGTCAGTACACATTGACCAGCGTGGTGAAGTATGGTCAGGTCACATTGACCAGCGTGGTGAAGTATGGTCAGTACACATTGACCAGCGTGGTGAAGTATGGTCAGTACACATTGACCAGCGTGGTGAAGTATGGTCAGTACACATTGACCAGCGTGGTGAAGTATGGTCAGTACACATTGACCAGCGTGGTGAAGTATGGTCAGTACACATTGACCAGCGTGGTGAAGTATGGTCAGTACACATTGACCAGCGTGGTGAAGTATGGTCAGTACACATTGACCAGGGTGGTGAAGTATGGTCAGTACACATTGACCAGGGTGGTGAAGTATGGTCAGTACACATTGACCAGGGTGGTGAAGTATGGTCAGTACACATTGACCAGGGTGGTGAAGAATGGTCAGTACACATTGACCAGCGTGGTGAAGTATGGTCAGTCCACATTGACCAGAGTGGTGAAGTATGGTCAGGTCACATTGACCAGCGTGGTGAAGTATGGTCAGGTCACATTGACCAGGGTGGTGAAGTATGGTCAGTACACATTGACCAGAGTGGTGAAGTATGGTCAGGTCACATTGACCAGGTTGGTGAAGTATGGTCAGTACACATTGACCAGCGTGGTGAAGTATGGTCAGTACACATTGACCAGGGTGGTGAAGTATGGTCAGTACACATTGACCAGGGTGGTGAAATATGGTCAGTACACATTGACCAGGGTGGTGAAGTTTGGTCAGTACACATTGACCAGGGTGGTGAAGTATGGTCAGTACACATTGACCAGCGTGGTGAAGTATGGTCAGTACACATTGACCAGAGTGGTGAAGTATGGTCAGTACACATTGACCAGCGTGGTGAAGTATGGTCAGTACACATTGACCAGCGTGGTGAAGTATGGTCAGTACACATTGACCAGCGTGGTGAAGTATGGTCAGGTCACATTGACCAGCGTGGTGAAGTATGGTCAGTACACATTGACCAGCTTGGTGAAGTATGGTCAGTACACATTGACCAGCGTGGTGAAGTATGGTCAGTACACATTGACCAGCGTGGTGAAGTATGGTCAGGTCACATTGACCAGCGTGGTGAAGTATGGTCAGGTCACATTGACCAGAGTGGTGAAGTATGGTCAGTACACATTGACCAGCGTGGTGAAGTATGGTCAGTACACATTGACCAGCGTGTTGAATAATGGTCAGTACACATTGACCAGCGTGGTGAAGTATGGTCAGGTCACATTGACCAGCGTGGTGAAGTATGGTCAGTACACATTGACCAGAGTGGTGAAGTATGGTCAGGTCACATTGACCAGCGTGGTGAAGTATGGTCAGGTCACATTGACCAGGGTGGTGAAGTATGGTCAGTACACATTGACCAGAGTGGTGAAGTATGGTCAGGTCACATTGACCAGGGTGGTGAAGTATGGTCAGTACACATTGACCAGCGTGGTGAAGTATGGTCAGTACACATTGACCAGGGTGGTGAAGTATGGTCAGTACACATTGACCAGGGTGGTGAAGTATGGTCAGTACACATTGACCAGGGTGGTGAAGTATGGTCAGTACTCATTGACCAGCGTGGTGAAGTATGGTCAGTCCACATTGACCAGCGTGGTGAAGTATGGTCAGTACACATTGACCAGAGTGGTGAAGTATGGTCAGTACACATTGACCAGCGTGGTGAAGTATGGTCAGTACACATTGACCAGCGTGGTGAAGTATTGTCAGTACACATTGACCAGCGTGGTGAAGTATGGTCAGGTCACAATGACCAGCGTGGTGAAGTATGGTCAGTACACATTGACCAGCTTGGTGAAGTATGGTCAGTACACATTGACCAGCGTGGTGAAGTATGGTCAGTACACATTGACCAGCGTGGTGAAGTATGGTCAGTACACATTGACCAGCGTGGTGAAGTATGGTCAGGTCACATTGACCAGCGTGGTGAAGTATGGTCAGGTCACATTGACCAGAGTGGTGAAGTATGGTCAGTACACATTGACCAGCGTGGTGAAGTATGGTCAGTACACATTGTCCAGCGTGGTGAATAATGGTCAGTACACATTGACCAGCGTGGTGAAGTATGGTCAGGTCACATTGACCAGCGTGGTGAAGTATGGTCAGTACACATTGACCAGCGTGGTGAAGTATGGTCAGTACACATTGACCAGAGTGGTGAAGTATGGTCAGGTCACATTGACCAGGTTGGTGAAGTATGGTCAGTACACATTGACCAGCGTGGTGAAGTATGGTCAGGTCACATTGACCAGCGTGGTGAAGTATGGTCAGGTCACATTGACCAGCGTGGTGAAGTATGGTCAGTACACATTGACCAGAGTGGTGAAGTATGGTCAGGTCACATTGACCAGCGTGGTGAAGTATGGTCAGGTCACATTGACCAGGGTGGTGAAGTATGGTCAGTACACATTGACCAGAGTGGTGAAGTATGGTCAGGTCACATTGACCAGGGTGGTGAAGTATGGTCAGTACACATTGACCAGCGTGGTGAAGTATGGTCAGTACACATTGACCAGGGTGGTGAAGTATGGTCAGTACACATTGACCAGGGTGGTGAAGTATGGTCAGTACACATTGACCAGGGTGGTGAAGTATGGTCAGTACTCATTGACCAGCGTGGTGAAGTATGGTCAGTGCACATTGACCAGCGTGGTGAAGTATGGTCAGTACACATTGACCAGAGTGGTGAAGTATGGTCAGTACACATTGACCAGCGTGGTGAAGTATGGTCAGTACACATTGACCAGCGTGGTGAAGTATTGTCAGTACACATTGACCAGCGTGGTGAAGTATGGTCAGGTCACAATGACCAGCGTGGTGAAGTATGGTCAGTACACATTGACCAGCTTGGTGAAGTATGGTCAGTACACATTGACCAGCGTGGTGAAGTATGGTCAGTACACATTGACCAGCGTGGTGAAGTATGGTCAGTACACATTGACCAGCGTGGTGAAGTATGGTCAGGTCACATTGACCAGCGTGGTGAAGTATGGTCAGGTCACATTGACCAGAGTGGTGAAGTATGGTCAGTACACATTGACCAGCGTGGTGAAGTATGGTCAGTACACATTGTCCAGCGTGGTGAATAATGGTCAGTACACATTGACCAGCGTGGTGAAGTATGGTCAGGTCACATTGACCAGCGTGGTGAAGTATGGTCAGTACACATTGACCAGCGTTGTGAAGTATGGTCAGTACACATTGACCAGAGTGGTGAAGTATGGTCAGGTCACATTGACCAGGTTGGTGAAGTATGGTCAGTACACATTGACCAGCGTGGTGAAGTATGGTCAGGTCACATTGACCAGCGTGGTGAAGTATGGTCAGTACACATTGACCAGCGTGGTGAAGTATGGTCAGTACACATTGACCAGCGTGGTGAAGTATGGTCAGTACACATTGACCAGCGTGGTGAAGTATGGTCAGTACACATTGACCAGCGTGGTGAAGTATGGTCAGTACACATTGACCAGCGTGGTGAAGTATGGTCAGTACACATTGACCAGCGTGGTGAAGTATGGTCAGTACACATTGACCAGGGTGGTGAAGTATGGTCAGTACACATTGACCAGGGTGGTGAAGTATGGTCAGTACACATTGACCAGGGTGGTGAAGTATGGTCAGTACACATTGACCAGGGTGGTGAAGTATGGTCAGTACACATTGACCAGCGTGGTGAAGTATGGTCAGTCCACATTGACCAGAGTGGTGAAGTATGGTCAGGTCACATTGACCAGCGTGGTGAAGTATGGTCAGGTCACATTGACCAGGGTGGTGAAGTATGGTCAGTACACATTGACCAGAGTGGTGAAGTATGGTCAGGTCACATTGACCAGGTTGGTGAAGTATGGTCAGTACACATTGACCAGCGTGGTGAAGTATGGTCAGTACACATTGACCAGGGTGGTGAAGTATGGTCAGTACACATTGACCAGGGTGGTGAAATATGGTCAGTACACATTGACCAGGGTGGTGAAGTATGGTCAGTACACATTGACCAGGGTGGTGAAGTATGGTCAGTACACATTGACCAGCGTGGTGAAGTATGGTCAGTACACATTGACCAGAGTGGTGAAGTATGGTCAGTACACATTGACCAGCGTGGTGAAGTATGGTCAGTACACATTGACCAGCGTGGTGAAGTATGGTCAGTACACATTGACCAGCGTGGTGAAGTATGGTCAGGTCACATTGACCAGCGTGGTGAAGTATGGTCAGTACACATTGACCAGCTTGGTGAAGTATGGTCAGTACACATTGACCAGCGTGGTGAAGTATGGTCAGTACACATTGACCAGCGTGGTGAAGTATGGTCAGGTCACATTGACCAGCGTGGTGAAGTATGGTCAGGTCACATTGACCAGAGTGGTGAAGTATGGTCAGTACACATTGACCAGCGTGGTGAAGTATGGTCAGTACACATTGACCAGCGTGTTGAATAATGGTCAGTACACATTGACCAGCGTGGTGAAGTATGGTCAGGTCACATTGACCAGCGTGGTGAAGTATGGTCAGTACACATTGACCAGAGTGGTGAAGTATGGTCAGGTCACATTGACCAGCGTGGTGAAGTATGGTCAGGTCACATTGACCAGGGTGGTGAAGTATGGTCAGTACACATTGACCAGAGTGGTGAAGTATGGTCAGGTCACATTGACCAGGGTGGTGAAGTATGGTCAGTACACATTGACCAGCGTGGTGAAGTATGGTCAGTACACATTGACCAGGGTGGTGAAGTATGGTCAGTACACATTGACCAGGGTGGTGAAGTATGGTCAGTACACATTGACCAGGGTGGTGAAGTATGGTCAGTACTCATTGACCAGCGTGGTGAAGTATGGTCAGTCCACATTGACCAGCGTGGTGAAGTATGGTCAGTACACATTGACCAGAGTGGTGAAGTATGGTCAGTACACATTGACCAGCGTGGTGAAGTATGGTCAGTACACATTGACCAGCGTGGTGAAGTATTGTCAGTACACATTGACCAGCGTGGTGAAGTATGGTCAGGTCACAATGACCAGCGTGGTGAAGTATGGTCAGTACACATTGACCAGCGTGGTGAAGTATGGTCAGTACACATTGACCAGCGTGGTGAAGTATGGTCAGGTCACATTGACCAGCGTGGTGAAGTATGGTCAGGTCACATTGACCAGAGTGGTGAAGTATGGTCAGTACACATTGACCAGCGTGGTGAAGTATGGTCAGTACACATTGTCCAGCGTGGTGAATAATGGTCAGTACACATTGACCAGCGTGGTGAAGTATGGTCAGGTCACATTGACCAGCGTGGTGAAGTATGGTCAGTACACATTGACCAGCGTGGTGAAGTATGGTCAGTACACATTGACCAGCGTGGTGAAGTATGGTCAGTACACATTGACCAGAGTGGTGAAGTATGGTCAGTACACATTGACCAGGGTGGTGAAGTATGGTCAGTACACATTGACCAGGGTGGTGAAGTATGGTCAGTACACATTGACCAGGGTGGTGAAGTATGGTCAGTACACATTGACCAGGGTGGTGAAGTATGGTCAGTACACATTGACCAGCGTGGTGAAGTATGGTCAGTCCACATTGACCAGAGTGGTGAAGTATGGTCAGGTCACATTGACCAGCGTGGTGAAGTATGGTCAGGTCACATTGACCAGGGTGGTGAAGTATGGTCAGTACACATTGACCAGAGTGGTGAAGTATGGTCAGGTCACATTGACCAGGGTGGTGAAGTATGGTCAGTACACATTGACCAGCGTGGTGAAGTATGGTCAGTACACATTGACCAGGGTGGTGAAGTATGGTCAGTACACATTGACCAGGGTGGTGAAGTATGGTCAGGTCACATTGACCAGGGTGGTGAAGTATGGTCAGTACACATTGACCAGAGTGGTGAAGTATGGTCAGGTCACATTGACCAGGGTGGTGAAGTATGGTCAGTACACATTGACCAGCGTGGTGAAGTATGGTCAGTACACATTGACCAGGGTGGTGAAGTATGGTCAGTACACATTGACCAGGGTGGTGAAGTATGGTCAGTACACATTGACCAGGGTGGTGAAGTATGGTCAGGTCACATTGACCAGCGTGGTGAAGTATGGTCAGTACACATTGACCAGCGTGGTGAAGTATGGTCAGTACACATTGACCAGCGTGGTGAAGTATGGTCAGGTCACATTGACCAGAGTGGTGAAGTATGGTCAGTACACATTGACCAGCGTGGTGAAGTATGGTCAGTACACATTGACCAGCGTGGTGAAGTATGGTCAGTACACATTGACCAGCGTGAAGTATGGTCAGTACACATTGACCAGCGTGGTGAAGTATGGTCAGGTCACATTGACCAGCGTGGTGAAGTATGGTCAGTACACATTGACCAGCTTGGTGAAGTATGGTCAGTACACATTGACCAGCGTGGTGAAGTATGGTCAGTACACATTGACCAGCGTGGTGAAGTATGGTCAGGTCACATTGACCAGCGTGGTGAAGTATGGTCAGGTCACATTGACCAGAGTGGTGAAGTATGGTCAGTACACATTTGTTAGGGTCGCCGGCCCCCGGGACCTCCCCTGCCTGCGACCCTGTCCGCGAAGTCCCGACGCTCCCAGACTCTCCACTAGTGTGGGAGCTGCCGCCGCCGCACTCCTCCCCGGTCGGGGAAAGGTCGTCGCGCTCCTGTTCCCCCCCCTGTGCCGTCCCCCCCCGAGTCCGGGTTTCCTGCCGGTGGGGCATCACCCTCGACCTCCCTGGGACCCGCTAGCGCTTCGCCGGCACCCAAACGCGACGCTCCCCGCCCGCGCAGTCCCACGCACCAATCACACGCGGGTAACCGGGGGGTTAAAGGTCGGAGGGTAAGCGACGTCGTTCGTGCTCACTCCGACGATTGGGGGGATTGGATTAAACGGGTTTAAAGGGCTATGCGATGGGCATGCGTGCGAGACGGGTATCCGCTCGCAACGTGGGAGTCCGCAGCCGACGGTTGGTAGCGCACACAATCCACGCGGCGCCGCTCCACACACGCGGCGACCACCGAGAACAGCAAGCGAACCCACGCTTCCACTCTCTTTCCACACCCTCGCAAAAACCACCACACCAGTCTGTTATGTAACGACCACCGCGACAGCAAGCGCACCCACGCTTCCGCAATAACCACACCAGTCTGTTATGTAACGACCACCGCGACAGCACGCGCACCCACGCTTCCGCAAAAACCACACCAGTCCGTTATGTAACCGCCGGCGATTTATTCCACCGCGTCGGCGAGCCCTTATTTAACCGAGTCAGTCGGGATCAGCGGGGCAGGACCGATCTATCTCTCGATAGTCGGCACTACACTCTACCTGTCCTTCTCCCCTTTACCCTCTCCGGTTTTGCTCTTAAGCTAAGTCCCAACTCCCTCTCTCTTTCTTACTCACGGTTCGTCGTCACTGCCGTCTGGTCCTCGCGGCGCGTCGATACGTCCCACGGACGTTCGCGCGGCTGGACTCGGGAGTTGACGGGCCTGAGGTTGACTCGAGTAGCCAGAGAACCTTTTTCCTTCGCCCTGACCCGCTTTATTCTTTCTACATCAAAGGGGCTACCTGGTGCCGACTCGCGGGCCAATCAGCTCGCTGGGATCACCCACCAATCGGTAGGCCCATCTGTATCCCAGCATCCCCTGGGCCGTTGCTTTCAGCGACGTCCGCATCTAAATTTACCTGCTCAGCGACCCTCCAGCCAGAGGGCGACCCTGCTTTCCCGCCGCTCGTGGCTCTGCCCTCCTACCTGCCTGCTTACCCGTGTGTGTTGTGTGTGCTGTCTACCCGCGGTGGCTCGGCAGCCCCGTCGTGACCATGTAATTACAACCAAAGTCACGGCGCCGCGGTGGGTGTTAGCGTCGGGGGAGACCGTCCAATTCCCTGGCTGCAGGAAACCGTGAAGATTATCCCTTTACGAGGGCTTCTGGGTGAAAACCTGTCGGCCAGGGTGTCTCCCCACGCGCTCTAATGGTGGGGGGGAGTGCGTGCGTGTGTGTTCCGGTGGGGGGGGGGGTGGGGAGGTGGTGGGGTGGAGCAATGTCGGCCTCGCCGCTCGGAGCGGCGAGATCGCAGGTGGGCCGCCCGCCGATCGGCTCCGTGGCGGCGGCATCACATAGCCCCCCGAGGTGCCAGTCCCCGTCCCGGGTTGACTGGAGCACCTCGCCTGGGCCGCGCCCACGAGGTAGCGCTGCGGGGTCCTGGGGATCCGCCCGGATCTCGTGGCTGGCCTCGGGGGAGGTGGCTCCGTCCTCGGGGTTTCCTGCAGCGGTCTCCTTCTCCACTCCAGTGGCTCCTCCGATCCCTCGGCACCTGGGGGCTGGGGGACAAACTCCGCGGCAGCGGGGTTTAAGGGGCGGCGTCCCCGCCGTCCTCTGGCGGGGCCGGGACGCCTCGGGGCTGGGGGCACGGCGGGGCCCATGTAGTGCGCGAGGCCCCCGAGCACGGGTGGCGCAGGGGCACCGGGATTTCGCGGTACTCGGGCAGCGAGGTTCTCCCCCGCCGGGGCTGCCCTCCATGGTTTTAAGCGGCGGACGTTAACCACCGTTTCTCGGCCCCTCTCTCCACCCTGGATTAGTACCGTCCAGGGAGAGATCTGCCGTACCACGGTCCAGGGGCCCCGCCAGTAGGTGGTCAGCTTCCCTACCTGTCCGGCCCCGACGCGAGGGGTGTGTAGCCACACCTTGGTACCTGTCAAGAAAAGGGGGGGCTCCACGCGGGGTCGGGTGCTCTGTTCCTGTCGCCGATGCGCGGCCTCCCCTTGCGGGTAGGCCCGGTCCCGGACCCCTCGTAGGGTCTCCATCAGATGTTCCACGGGGCGACTCCCTTCCTCCGTTTGGGGTGGAGGAATGCCGAACAGCAAGTCTGCGGGTAGACGAGACTCACGACCAAACATCATTAGGAACGAGGTTTGTCCCGTCGATGTGTGCACCGTGGTGGCGTAGGCGAACAGGGCGTAGGGGAGGTGTTCGTCCCAATCCCGTTGGTTTGCGGCCGCCATACGCTTGAGCTTTCCGGCCAGAGTCTGATTCATACGTTCAACCATACCGTTCGCCTGGGGGTGGTACGCCGTGGTTCGGTCTTTCTGGATCCCGAACTCCCGGCACAGCGCCTGAAATAACTCGGCCTCGAACTCGCTACCCTGGTCGGTAAGGACTCGCTCCGGGATCCCGTGCTTAAGTACATAGTGCTCCACGAACGCCCGGGCTACTACCAGGGCCGTTTTATCGGGGATGGCCACTGCCACGGGGTAGCGGGTGAAGTATTCCACCGCTACGAGGATATAGCGGTTGCCCCGGTGGGATCGTGGGAATGGCCCCTGGAGATCGATGCCGACCAGCTGGTTAGTCCGACTGACGCGGAACGGCCTTAGGGGTACTTGGTATCGTGCCGGTTTCGGCCCGCACTGCTGACAAGCGCGGCAGCCCTGTACCCAGGCGGCCACATCTTGCGTCAATTTGGGCCAGAGATACTGGCGACGCAGAGTCTCCCGAGTGCGCCGTTCCCCGTCATGGCCCCCGAGCGGGTGGTCGTGTACCAGCCGTAGCAGCTGGGGTCGCACCTGGGCGGGAACACAGATGCACCCCGGCTGGCCGGCCTCGGTTAACTCCCGTACCACCCCGTTCTGCACACACAACCGGGCATACAAACCGCTCCAGGGCCCTGGTAGGGTGCTTTTCCCCTCCCGCAGGGCCGCTTCCACCGCCGCCAGATCCGGATCCCGCTGCTGGGTCTGCCTCAGCTGCTCGTCGCTCAGGCCCGGGAAGGCGCAGCCGACGTCCTCCTGGATCCGTCCGATCGGGGCGGGGTGGTCCGCGGGGTCCCGAGTCGTGGGCCCTGCGCTCGCCGGGCGGCCGACTGGGTCCGCGCCTCCACCTGTGGGGGTCTCTGTGGCGCATACCGCACTCTCTCTCGCCGGGGGGGGGTTAGGTTCAGCGGGTTCCCGGGGGTCCGTTGCCTGTCGGCAACGTCCCCCCGTGAAGCACGGGCAGGCCTCCTCCGCCCTCGTCTCGGCACACACCGCGGGTCGCCGTGATAATGCGTCCGCGTTTGCATGCGTCCGCCCCGCCCGGTATTCGATCTGCAGGTTGTACTCCTGCAGCTGCGCCAGCCATCGGGCCATCTGCCCCCGCGGTTCCTTGAAGGTGAGGAGGAACTGCAGAGCATAATGGTCCGTGCGCACTCGACATTTCCTGCCGTATAAATACGGCCGAAACTGTTTACACGCGAAGATCACAGCGTACAATTCCTGACGGGTCACACAGTAGTTCAGCTCGGCCCCGCTCAGGGTCCGGCTGGCGTACGCAATCACCCGTTCCACCCCTTCCTGCACCTGCGACAACACCGCACCCAGCCCGCTGCTGCAGGCGTCGGTGTCCAAAATAAAGTCGGTGGTAAAATCTGGGAAAGCCAGTGTGGGGGTGTGTGTGAGGTGGTCTTTGAGGGTGGTGAAGGCCGTCTGGCAGGCCTCCGTCCACTGATAGGGGTTCTTGGGGGAAGTGAGTTGGGTGAGGGGGCGTGCAATCTCGCTGAATCCCTTTACAAATCGACGGTAATAGGTGGCGAGCCCCAAGAATGACCTTATCTCCGACAGGTTTCTTGGCTGTGGCCAATCCACTACGGCGCGTACCTTGTCCGGATCGGTGCGCACCCCCGCCTCGCTGATGTGATGTCCGAGGTACCCCACCTCGCGCTGTGCGATGTAACACTTACGCGGCTTGAGCTTGAGATGAGCCGCTCGCAGTCGCTGGAACACCTCCCGTAACCTGGACCAGTGCTCAGACAGAGATCTACTGAACACGATCACATCATCCAGGTAAATCAGGCATTGCTCCCACTGCAAGCCCCGCATCACCAACTCCATCAGCCGCTGGAACGTCGCGGGCGCGTTGGTGAGCCCGAACGGGAGTACTCGAAACTCGAATAGTCCCATCGGGGTGGTGAATGCGGTTTTTGGCCGATCCTCCTCCGTCATCTCCACCTGCCAGTACCCGGACGCGAGATCGAGGGTGGAAGAATACCGCGCTCCGGCGAGGCTGTCAAAGGTGTCGTCGATGCGCGGTATGGGAAAGGCGTCGCCGAGGGTGACTGCGTTTAGTTTGCGGTAATCAACGCAAAACCGGGTTGACCCGTACTTTTTTGTTACTAGCACCACCGGGGCAGACCAGGGGCTCGCCGAGGGCTGAATTATGTTATCGCGGAGCATGTCCCTGACCGCCTCTTTGATCTGGGCGCGTTCGGGTGCGCCCACGCGGTACGCGGGGAGTTTTATGGGTCGGGCGGCCCCGGTGTCGATTTGGTGCTTAACGAGATCTGTGCGACCCACGTCTGAATCGTGTTCGCTGAACACGTCGGCGTACTCCCGCAGTAACCCGCGTAGCTGATCGGCCTCTCCCTTGGGTAAATCTGCCCAAGGTACGTGTACCGCGTCAAGAAGGGGGACGACCTCGGCGTGGGGAGTCGGGCCGACTCGCCAGGCCAGGTCTTGTTGGTCCTCGGGGCGACCGGGGTCCTCCGCCCAGAGTGCGAATACCGAGTCGCTGGAGTGGCGCGCGTGTAGGGGGTGCACGGTGGCTACTGTGGTGCGCCGTCGTAGTATTGCTGGGGTGCCGTGGGGGTTAAACACACGCATGAACAATCGGCCCCCATCGGCGTTTACCAACGTGGCTGACCCCACAACCCCGTATCGTTTTGCCAACTCCGGGTGAGGAGTTAGCATTACCTCCCCCGATGGTCGGTGCGCGGGGTCGGTGGAGGGTGTCGCCACAGGTACCAGCATCTCGGCGAGCGGCCCGATGGTGACGGCCGTCGTCAGGGTAGCGGCCACAGGTGTGAAGCGGGGGCGATTCGGCTCCCGTCCCAGGAATGGAATCCGTTCCCCGCTGCCTTCCACAGTGGCGCACCGCTGCCGGGGCTGCACGTTGAGCCCCAGCTTTTCCAGGAGGTCGGTACCTGCGATACACTCGTGGCACAGCACACTCGAGACGTAGAACTCCTGAGTGCACACCTGGTTTCCGAGACGGACCTCGAGGGAGATCCTTCCCAGCAACCCCATCCCGGCTCCGCTCGCTGTGTGCAGCGCGCAATCCGGGGCCGGCAGGCGGCTCACGTCAACCCCGAGCACGCTGCAGTGCGCGGCGCTCACGAGTGAGGCCACGGCCCCCGTGTCCAGTAGGATCCGGGTGCGCTGCCCGTTCACCTGTCCTTCCACCAGTGACGTGGCCCCCGTGATTCCTGCCACCAGCTCCCGTAGCCAGTCGCCCGTCCTCACCGCGTCCTTGGGTGTTGTGGCCGTGACCTGTGTGGGTGTCACTTGCTTACCATTATTATTATCGTCGTTTTGTTTCGGGACCTCGGTGATTGCACCCCTAGGTGGTCCACTCTCTAGGGGGCGTTGGCGTTTAACCCTTCGGTATATCTAGCGCGGGCGATCTGTGGGCAGTCTCTCATGAGATGCCCCTGACGGCCGCACATATAACACGCCCGGGGGGGGGTGGCGGCTCCATAGTGGGCACCCTGCCCGCTCCCTCTCCCCCCCGTGCGCCGCTGCCCAGACTCTGCTTCTAGTCGGGCTACCCTCCCAGCTAGCCCTCCCAACTCGGTCTGAATCGTCTCTACCGTAGTCTGCAGCGTAGTCACATGTGCCCGTACTTGGGTTACGTTGTTGTCCACTTGGGTTACTTTGTTGTCGATCCCCCCGATGCCCGCCTGTATCCCCGCTACCCATCCCGGGGTGGTCTCGCGGGATACCGGAGGCCCCCTTTCCCGACCCCCTACCATCCTGGCGAGCTCCTGTTCCTCCTCTTCCTCCTCGGTGGACAGACTTGCGATGGTGCGCTCCCGTCCCAGTCCTCGGAGCTGTGCGCGTTCGCTAGAAATTCTTTCACATTTGCGCGCGCGCTCGACAAGGGCATCAAAGGAGAGGCGCGTACAGTTCACGTCTGGCTGCCACCACGCCGTGCGCGTTAAGTATCGCTGGATTTTCTCTGCGGCCAGCTCCTCAATCGCTTCCGTGGTGTACCTCGGGCGTGCGATCTTTGTTAGCTCACGCACATCCTCGGCATAATCGCGCAGGTCCCCGCCGGGTTGGCGACGGCGTGCCTCTAAGGCCGCTTTTGCCTCCTCCTCATCGCGCGTACCGAAGCGCAGATCAAGTCGGCGCATCAGCTCCTCTAGCTGTGTCTGCGCGCTTGCGGGTAGGGCTTCCACAAAATCGGCTGCCCGCCCATCCAGATTCATATTAAGTTGACGTAGCGTCTGCGCGTCCGTCCACCCATTAATTTCCTTAGCCCCTAGGACGTTGCGGGCAAATGCTCTCCACGAAGGTGTACCCCGGCCAGTGAATATATGCCTTATTTTCGCGTGGGGTAACGCGGGGGTTCGTACCGCTTCTGACACCATAATGTTAGGGTCGCCGGCCCCCGGGACCTCCCCTGCCTGCGACCCTGTCCGCGAAGTCCCGACGCTCCCAGACTCTCCACTAGTGTGGGAGCTGCCGCCGCCGCACTCCTCCCCGGGCGGGGAAAGGTCGTCGCGCTCCTGTTCCCCCCCCTGTGCCGTCCCCCCCCGAGTCCGGGTCTCCTGCCGGTGGGGCATCACCCTCGACCTCCCTGGGACCCGCTAGCGCTTCGCCGGCACCCAAACGCGACGCTCCCCGCCCGCGCAGTCCCACGCACCAATCACACGCGGGTAACCGGGGGGTTAAAGGTCGGAGGGTAAGCGACGTCGTTCGTGCTCACTCCGACGATTGGGGGGATTGGATTAAACGGGTTTAAAGGGCTATGCGATGGGCATGCGTGCGAGATGGGTATCCGCTCGCAACGTGGGAGTCCGCAGCTTTGACGGTTGGTAGCGCACACACTCCACGCGGCGCCGCTGCACACACGCGGCGACCGCCGCAAACAGCAAGCTCACCCACGCTTCCACTCTCTTTCCACACCCGCGCAAAAACCACACCAGTCTGTTATGTAACGACCACCGCGACAGTAAGCGCACCCACGCTTCCGCAAAAACCACACCAGTCCGTTATGTAACCGCCGACGATTTATTCCACCGCGCCGGCGAGCCCTTATTTAACCGAGTCAGTCGGGATCAGCGGGGCAGGACCAATCTATCTCTCGATAGTCGGCACTACACTCTACCTGTCCTCCCCTTTACCCTCTCCTGTTTTGCTCTTAAGCTAAGTCCCAACTCCCTCTCTCTCTCTTACTCACGGTTCGTCGTCACTGCCGTCTGGTCCTCGCGGCGCGTCGATACGTCCCACGGACGTTCGCGCGGCTGGACTCGGGAGTTGACGGACCTGGGGTCGACTCGAGTAGCCAGAGGCCCTTTTTCCTTCGCCCTGACCCGCTTTATTCTTTCTACATCAAAGGGGCTACCTGGTGCCGACTCGCGGGCCAATCAGCTCGCTGGGATCACCCGCCAATCGGTAGGCCCATCTGTATCCCAGCATCCCCCGGGCCGTTGCTTTCAGCGACGTCCGCATCTAAATTTACCTGCTCAGCGACCCTCCAGCCAGAGGGCGACCCTGCTTTCCCGCCGCTCGTGGCTCTGCCCTCCTACCTGCCTGCTGACCCGTGTGTGTTGTGTGTGCTGTCTACCTGCGGTGGCTCGGCAGCCCCGTCGTGACCATGTAATTACAACCAAAGTCACGGCGCCGCGGTGGGTGTTAGCGTCGGGGGAGACCGTCCAATTCCCTGGCTGCAGGAAACCGTGAAGATTATCCCTTACGAGGGCTTCTGGGGAGTGCGTGCGTGTGTGTTCCGGTGGGGGGGGGGGGTGGGGAGGTGGTGGGGTGGAGCAATGTCGGCCTCGCCGCTCGGGGCGGCGAGATCGCAGGTGGGCCACCCGCCGATCGGCTCCGTGGCGGCGGCATCACAACCTCGCTAGTGACGTAATGTCACCAAGGTATTCATCCGTCCAACGTGCTCTTGAGCGTGACGTCACCTCCGCTTGGGTCGCTGCCGATGTCGTTCCAGTGGCAATCCTTATTTGGGCAAAACTACGCCCAGTGACTGGTGGCTCATTAACATAGTGTGTCCGTTAAAGCCGTCGCGAGTTTATTGCGACGGGTTCAGCGCCCATGCCCCCATCCCTCGACATATGGGCCTGCCTCATTAACATAATTTATTCAGTTGGAGAGCCGCTCGTGGGGGAAGTGACGTCATACTACTTCTTGCTTCCGCCTGCGCTCTTGCACTGAAATCCGAGGTGAGAAATTCTCATCGTTGTGGTGGTGGTCGTTGTTGTGGTGATGGTGGTTGTTGTTGTTTACCAAGGTAGAGCCTCTCTCTCTCGTAGGGATGTCAGTTGAGTAGCAGCGAGCATGGGAATCGATGTCCAGGTTGGAACTTTACAACGCGGGGCCTAGCCAAGCGGGGCCTTGCCTCCTGCCCTCGCCTGATTGCATTCACTTTAATTATCTCTCTTAAGTTTAATTTGTCTTCACCCGGCTCGCCACTTTGTAACTTTGTTTTATTGTAAATATTCACGCAGTTTTTATTTTCGTTCTTTTGTTAGCAGGCCAAGCCCGCTTGAGCTGCTATACCGCTCTTGTTATCAGAAGCGACCTGCCCACAACAACACAAGGTGAGGCTTTGTCAACGTGTGTGAATGTTTTGACTTAAAACTTTGGTGACTGCAGGAATTAATATTCTTGGTTCTTTCGGTAAAGTCACGTAGATAGAAAATTAAATAAAAATAACAATAAAATGAACAAATAATTGTAAGTAAAGCAAAAAACTCACGTCGTTTTGATCGCAACACAAGTGCTCTTTATTTAATGTAATTGCATTATCTGTTATTGTTATTTTCTATCTACGTAACTTTACCGAAATCAACAAGAATACGTGTCTCAATGTCTTATCGGTCAAAGACACTAAACGGAGTGACGCGCAAACTCCAAATATACAGCAGGCGTCAGGGTCGGGATCGAACCCACGACTTCCTGTATACCAAGTGAGGTAGTTAACATCTCACCACGGAGAGAGGCACGCAAACTCCAGTTAGCCTCGGATATGTTCGTTGATCCTCAATTAATTACTTGGTGGAGTGAGGAAGCATTCATGCCAAGCAGATGAAGGTGGCCAGGCATGATTCTAGACACGCCACCGCCTGTTTACCCAGTGACAGTGTACAGTTTGTGTTTGCAGTAAAGTCTATTAACTCTGTTGAACACGGAGGTTATATCATAACAGTAGTTTACTTTTGTTTTCCTCTGGAACTCTTTATAAGAATGGAAACAGGAGATGAACACAGCACACACATGCAGCTGAAGTCGGAACTGTTCATCCCCAGCATTCAAGGACATAGCCTGGATTCACACCTGAGTTGCGATTGAACGTTAATTAATGCATTTCTGCATAACAGAAATAGTATTGTTTTCAACACCCTTTGCTATGTCAGCTGAATTTGGCTCTCATAAATATTCCTTTTGTAGCCAGACAGCCGAAATTGTGTGCTTGGAGTTTTGGATGAACATTCATTTTGAAAATACGAGGGCTTCCAGGCATGTTTATGACCATTTACCCTCTCATTGTGTGCCACAACAGCCCGTGTGATGAATTTGGGAAACGTTTTTACTACATCATGAATATATGAATAAGTATAGACGTGTAAGTCACGTGTTACTGTGTATATATGCATTCCTCTGTGTCTCGATACTGACGTGTCGATGGTGTGGATATTATTTTTTTCTGTCTGCAGCTGACGCTTCCTCTGATGCTTCCTCCGCAGAATTGGTCTGATGGCGCAAATGCACTCAGCGCAGCTTGGTATGACAAGGCAACAATGCGACTGGTGTGCATACAGCACGGATCGTACTGAAGATTTAACACGGCACGAGAGAACTCACACAGGAGAGAAACCCTTCAAGTGCACTGTGTGTGGGAAGGGGTTTGCACAGTCATCTACTCTTGTAATACACCAGAGAACACACACGGGAGAGAAACCCTTCAAGTGCAGTGTGTGTGGAAAGGCGTTTGCATGTTCATCTAATGTTGTAGAACACCAGAGAACACACACGGGAGAGAAACCCTTCAAGTGCAGTGTTTGTGGGAAAGCATTTGCATGTTCATCTAATCTTGTAGAACACCAGAGAACACACACGGGAGAGAAACCCTTCAAGTGCAGTGTTTGTGGGAAAGCATTTTCACGGTCACCTGCTCTTGTAATACACCAGAGAACACACACGGGAGAGAAACCCTTCAGGTGCACTCTGTGCAGGAAGGCGTTTGCGCAGTCACAACATCTTCAAGTACACCAGAAAACACAAAAACATCAGAAGATCCACAAGGAGTGGAGTCTGAAATCAGCTTGTGAAAGTCAAAGTGCCACCATGAGCCCATCCCTCATGAAACACGAACCGGAAGAAAATAACAGCTTGGACACTTTTAAAGGTATCGAGGTGAAATATGAAGAGGTGATGGTGAAGAGGGAAGAAGTGATGGTGAAGAGTGAAGAAGTGATGGTGAAGAGGGAAGAAGTGAAGGTGAAATGTGAAGATGAATTTTCAACTCCAAAATGGGACCTTCACATTGATGGGTGCAACGTGAAGCAGGAAGAGAATTCTGACTGTGAGGCAGAGCGAGGCAACTCCCAGCAGTTTGTGGAAGTGGAGGTGTTGGTGGACTTCCTAGACAATACAAAGTCAAGTGGAGACCCGGTAGATGTGTAAGCCAGAGACGATGTCGCTGCAATAGATGCACCTTTGTCACAGGCCTTTAATGACAAGAATGTGAAGTTGAACACTCAGTTGCTAGGTTCAACCTGCAGAGTAAGAGCAGCCAGTCTTTGTGGACCTGTAGGTTGGGTCAATCTCTCACCAGGAGCGAGAGCCAATAAGCTCCCAAGCATTCACTATGTTATAATAATTGCTTTTACACGGTGCTTGCTTAATCGCCTCGGCAACTCGGAGTTTCGTGTCGTACCTCGTCTGAGACGCTCGAAGAGCATCCCTAAGTAGCAGCTGCCCCTGTGTGGCACAAGGTGGTGGCCCTGCACCGGCCTGCATGTGGACAAGAGCCTGTCAGTAGGGGGCGATGATTGATGCGTCATCTCGGTTGTGTAGTTTGTAGGCAATCTTGATTCAAAGCTTTTGTGACTGCAGGAATCCACACTCTCTAGTTATTTCGGTAAAGTCACCACGTGGGTAGAAACATAACAGACCACGGCGTTTAGATCACAACACAAGCAATCGTCATCAGGTGGGACAACCACAGCAAGAAGAAGACGCTGAAGTAGGCGCCTACTTCAGCAGTTTTGTCTTCTTGCTGCTGTGCTTGTCCCACCTGATGACGATTGCTTGTGTTGCGATCTAAACTCCGTGACCTATTATTTGTAGCTAATGTTGAGAATTTGCTACATTTTGACCCAGACGCCAGCATACAATGGCCTACTCGTTTTGATTGACACTACAATAGTTTGTTGTACATACACTGTTAAGCAGGCGGTGCATATTTTTAAAATAGCTGCTTGTTAATATGATGTAACCTGATGCAGTATATTTTACTGAAGTAATTAAAAAATATATTTTTTTATTTAAAGCTTTGGTGACTGCAGTAATTCATATTCTTAGTTTTTTCGGTAAAGTCACGTTGAAGAGAAACAACAAAATAATAAAATATATATATAAAATTTTTATTGTTTTATATATATTTTATTTTTTTGTTGTTTCTCTTCAACGTGACTTTACCGAAAAAACTAAGAATATAATTAAATTTTGTTCATATGCCTGTCAATAATTACGAATGAATACTTGTCTGTGCGTATTTTAAATGTTATTCTTTTATAAGGTGATGTTGATATCGAAAACTGACACATAACTGGCATGCCATAAATAGGAAATTAACTCTGCTTATTTGAATCAATTTATTCATATATGTTGATAAACTGTTTCAAGCAGATTGTCTCTAACGGCGACTACAGGGACCACGTGATTGTTTAAAAATGTCTTTGATTATAACTATAATTGCCTACAATTCGTCATGTGTAGCTTATTTAGACTATAATTTATTCACTACCCAAAATGTATTTACTTGAAAACATAGAGCTGATATTTGTAAGCAATGTCTTTTTTATTTCTACGTTTGGAAAAAAGATATTTGCACAAATTGAACTTGTTCAGATACAAGGTGAATTCACAAGGCTTTGTAAAAAAATCCAATATTTCAGAATTTTGCCTTAACGGAGAATATTTTTTTAAATGTTGGTAAAAATAAAGATTCAGAAATATATATTGTGCCGTGTCTACAATTTTACTGTAAAGTGGAATTGGTGAAAAAAAAATTGATGGTTCAATGAGCCACTCTGTCTACGGGAAAGCTACCCATACGGATGCTTAGCTGAAACCGGATTCCCACCACCATCCATCCCAGAAGAATTCCCTCATCAAGACTCTGCACCATAGAGCCCAATGCATATCCGACCAGGAACACATAGCCAGTGAACTCAAGCACGTACACCAAGCTCTTAAGGCTAATGGTTACTCCGACTACAATCCGCAAAGCTATCACTCCAACCATGAAGAAGGACCCTCTTGAGGAGCCTTTCAAAACCATCACTTTGCCCTACATTGCGGGGATCGCAAAAAAGATCTCCAAAATCTTGAATGAACACAAGATCCAGGTCCGATTCAACACATTACATAAAATCCGTGATCTGGTTCCATCTGTAAAAGATGTGATTCCGGACATACAGTACCCTGGTGTCTACAAACTAAGTTGCCTCTGTGGTAGTAGTTACATTGGAGAAACCAAACGACATGTCTCGGACCTCATTCGTGAACACAAAGCAGACCTGAAACACGGTAGGACCAACACCTCGGCCGTGGCAGATCACTGTTATAATTCAGTAGGCTCACATGACATTGACTTCTCCAAGACGGAGGTTCTTTGCAATCCATCGGGCTACCATGAGAGATTCGTTCATGAGGCTATCCACATATACAAACAGAAACAATTTCAACCGAGAAGATGGATTCTGGCTTAGCAATCATTGGAAAGATGTGATAAACCATTTCAGGTCTTAATTGATTGTTCACGCTTACAGTGGCTTTCAGACAGCATACATTAATTTTTCGTCTCCCCCCTCCTCTTTTCCGAACATAGATGGACTCGTCCTTCTAAATAAACTGCCAAATCGCTCTCCGTGGTGCTAACGTTTTATAAATAAGTAAATACGAACTGCCACTTCTTTCAAATGTTTCTTGCCGTTGGTTTTCACACCTGATGATGACTGCTTGTGTTACAGTCGATACGTCGTGAGACTTTATTGTTTTATATATTTTTTGTTATTTTATTGTTTCCCTTCAACGTGACTTTACCGAAAGAACCAAGAATATAATTCATTGTTTGTTATGTTTGTGTTACATATTAAACAGAAAATGCTTATGTTTGCGGGACCTCTTTGGCCCAGAATTAAAATGGTGACAGAGAAAGCGACGTGGCGTGAACACCTACACACACTCAGTGTACACACACACACAGAGTGTACACACACAGAGAAAGGGACGTGGCGTGAACACCTACACACACTCAGTGTACACACACACAGAGTGTACACACACAGAGAAAGGGACGTGGCGTGAACACCTACACACACTCAGTGTACACACACACAGAGTGTACACACAGAGAAAGGGACGTGGCGTGAACACCTTCTGCCTATAAACAAACAGCAGCAGCAGCAGTGGCTGTGAAGGTGTTGATCTGACTGGTGTCAGAACATCACAACAACCACCACCAGGGTGATGGGGGTGGTGGAGGGTAATGGGGGGCGTGGTGGGGGGGTATAGGGTGATGGGGGGTGGTGAAGGGTGGTGGGGGTGGTGGGGGTAGTGGTGGAGGGTAGTGGGGGGGAGGTGGGGGGGGTGGTGGTGAAGGGTGGTGGGGGTGGTGGGGGCAGTGGTGGGGGGTGGTGGGGGGTGGTGAAGGGTGGTGGGGTGGGTGGAGGACTCCCCGGGACTGCCAAGTGGTGGCCTGTGTCTGTATGTGTACACACACACAGTGTATACACACAGTGTACACACACACAGTGTACACACACAGTGTACACACACACATTGTGTACACACACACAGTGTACACACACGCACACAGTGTACACACAGTGTACACACACGCACACAGTGTACACACACACACAGTGTACACACACAGTGTACACACACACAGTGTACACACACACATAGTGTACACACACACACAGTGTACACACACACAGTGTACACACACACAGTGTATACACAATAATGTCCACGTTGTTGTTGTAGCTGAGCCCACGCACCCAAGGGAGGGAGCAATGGGAAATGAATCTAAATCAACTTAAACTCCAATTCCGCTCTGTGATGTCACCTCTCAGCATTACTTCAACGGCATGTAACGCCAGGGGGAGGTGTACCTCGCTAGTGACGTCATGTCACCAAGGTATTCACTCCTCCCCCGCGCTCTTGAACATGACGTCACCTCCGGTTGGGTCACTGCCGATATCGTTCCAGTGCCAATCCTTATTTGGGCAAAGCTACGCCCAGTGACTGGCGGCTCATTAACATAATGTTTTCGTTAAAGCCGTCGCGAGTTTATTGCGACGGGTTCAGCACTCACGACATATGGGCGCAACATTAACATAATTTATTCACTCGATAATTTAGCTAGGGAGCCGCTCATTGTGGGAGGAGCGTGTCTCGTACCCCGAATGTGACGTCACGTCACCTGCTGCCGCGTGACGTCACGAGGTAAAAGGAAGCTATCGCTTCCTGCACTGAAATCCGAGGTGAGAAATTCTCATTGCGATTGTGGTTGTTGTGGTGGTGGTGGTTGTGGTGGTTGTTGTTGTTTACCAAGGTAGAGCCTCGCTCTCTCTCGTAGGGATGTCAGTTGAGTAGCAGCGAGCATGGGAATGGATGTCCAGGTTGGAACTTTACAGCGCGGGTCTAGCCACGCGGGGCCTTGCCTCCTGCCCTCGCCTGATTGCGTTCACTTTAATTATCTCGCTTAAGTTTAATTTGCCTTCACCCGGCTCGCCACTTTGTGACTTTGTTTTATTGTAAATATTCACGCAGTTTTTATTTTTTTCACCAGGCCAAGCCCGCTTGAGCTGCTATACCGCTCTTGTTATCAGAAGCGACCTACCCACAACAACACAAGGTGAAGCTTTGTCAACGTGTGTGAATGTTTTGACTTAAAACTTTGGTGACTGCAGGAATTAATATTCTTGGTTCTTTCGGTAAAGTCACGTAGATAGAAAATAAAATAAAAATAACAGATTATAAATTAAATGAAAAATAAAAAATTGAAAATAAAGCAAAAAACCCACGACGTTTCGATCGCAACACAAGTGGTCTTTATCTTATTGAATTTAATCTGTTATTTTTATTTTCTATCTACATGACTTTACTGAAAGAACCAACAATACGTGCGTCAATGTATCTATCGGTCAAAGACGCTAAGCGCGTGCCGCTGTTGACTCTGAATGTGTGGAGGGGAACACCTTCACCACGGGGAGAGAGAGACAGAGACACGGATAGCCTCGGCTATGTTGATTGATCCTCGATTCATTACTTGGTGGAGTGAGGAAGAATTGATGCTGAGCAGATGAAGGTGGCCAGGCATGGTTATGGTCACACCACCACCTGTTTACTCTTGGCAGTGTGTGACAGTGTCAAGTTTGTGTTTGAAGTAAAGTCTATTAACTCTGTTGCACACGGAGGTTGTATCAAAGCAATAGTTTATTTTTGTTTTCCTCTGGAACTCTTTATACGAATGGAAATAGGAGGTGAACACAGCACACACATTCAGCTGAAGTCAGAACTGTTCATCCCCAGCATTCAAGGACATAGCCTGGATTGACACTTCTAAGTTGTGATTGAACATTAATGCATTTCTGCATAACAGAAATAGTATTGTTTTCAACACCCTTTGCTATGTCAGCCGAATTTAGCTTTCGTAAATATTCCTTTTGTAGTCAGCCAAAATTGTGTGCTTAGAGTTTTCGGTTAACATTCATCTTAAAGATATGAAGGCTTCCAGGCAGATTAATAACATTTGCCCTCTCATTGTGTGCCATAACAGCCCGTGGAGAGAAACCCTTCAGGTGCACTCTGTGCGGGAAGGCGTTTGCACGTTCATCAAATCTGATGAATTTGGGAAACTTTTTCACTACATCATGAATATATTAATAAGTATAGACGTGTAAGTCACGTGTGCATTCCTCTGTGCCTGACGTGTAGATGGTGTGGATATTCTTTTTTTATGTCTGCAGCTGACGCTTTCTCTGCAGAATTGTTCTGATGGAGCAAAGGCACTCAGCGCAGCTCGGCACGACAAGTCAACCATGCGACCAGCGTGCATACAGCACGGACCGGACTGGAAATTTGACACGGCACCAGAGAACTCACACAGGAGAGAAACCCTTCAAATGTACTGTGTGTAACAAGGCATTTGCATGGCCATCAGTTTTTCAGAACCACCAGAGAACACACACGGGAGAGAAACCCTTCAAGTGCAGTGTGTGCGTGAAGGCGTTTGCACAGTCATCTGATCTTGTAAAACACCAGAGAACACACACGGGAGAGAAACCCTTCAAGTGCAGTGTGTGCGTGAAGGCGTTTGCACAGTCATGTAATCTTGTAACACACCAGAGAACACACACGGGAGAGAAACCCTTCAGGTGCACGATGTGCAGGATGGCATTTGCACAGTCATGTAATCTTGTAACACACCAGAGAACACACACGGGAGAGAAACCCTTCAAGTGCAGTGTGTGTGGGAAGACATTTTCAGATTTATCTACTCTTAAAAAACACCAGAGAACACACACAGGAGAGAAACCCTTCAAGTGCAGTGTGTGCGTAAAGGCATTTGCACAGTCATCTGATCTTGTAAAACACCAGAAAACACACACGGGAGAGAAACCCTTCAGGTGCACGATGTGCGGGATGGCGTTTACACAGTCATGTAATCTTGTAACACACCAGAGAACACACACGGGAGAGAAACCCTTCAAGTGCAGTGTGTGCGTGAAGGCATTTGCACACTCATCTGCTCTTGTAAAACACCAGAGAACACACACGGGAGAGAAACCCTTCAAGTGTACTCTGTGCGGGAAGCCGTTTGCAGATTCATCAAACCTTCAAGTACACCAGAGAACACAGAAGCATCAGAAGATCCACAAGGAGTGGAGTCTGAAATCAGCTCGTGAAAGTCAAAGTGCCGCAATGAGCCCATCCCTCATGAAACAAGAACCAGAAGAAAATCCCAGCTTGGACACTTTTAAAGGTATAAAGGTGAAATATGAAGAGGTGATGGTGAAATGTGAAGAAGTGATGAGCGAAGAAGTGAAGGTAAAATGTGAAGATGAAGATTCAACTCCAAAATGGGACCTTCACATCGTGAAGCAGGAGGAGAATTCTGACTGTGAGTCAGAGTGAGGCAACTCCCAGCAGTTTGTGGAAGTGGAGGTGTGGGTGGACTTGCTCCTAGACAATACAAAGTCAAGTGGAGACCCGGTAGATGTGTAAGCCAGAGACTATGTCGCTACAATAGATGCACCTTTGTCAAAGGCCTTTAATGACAAGAATGTGAAGTTGAACACTTTGTGGGCCCGTGGGTTGGGGAGATCTCTAACCAGGAGCAAGAGCCAATAAGCTCCCAAGCATTCACTATCTTATCATAATTGCTTTTACATGCTGCTTGCTTAATCGCCTCAGCAACTCGGAGTTTTGTGTCTCATCACAAACACTTGAAGAGCATCCCCAAGTAGCAGCTGCCCCTGTGTGGCACAAGGTGGTGGCCCTGCACTGGCCTGCATGTGGACAAGAGCCTGTCAGTAGGGGGCGATGATTGATGTGTCATCTCAGTTGTGTAGTTTGTAGGTAATGTTTAGAATTTGCTACATTTTCACTCAGACGCCAGCATGCAATGGCCTCGTTTGGAATGACACGATAGTATGTTTTACATACACTGTGAAGCAGAATGTGCAACTTTTTTTAAAAGCTTCTTGTTAATACGATGTAACGTGATGCAGTATATTTCACTGCAGTAATCCAATTTTGTTAATATGCCTGTCAAGAATTTAGAATGTATACTTGTCTGGTTTTGTGCATACTTGTAACATTTGATCTATAAGGGTCAAACATTGAATCAGTGATGTTAGAACAAAGTGTGTGTGTGTTTGAAAGTAACCTGTACAGAGAACTCAGGTGAGACCCGTTGTTCTTGTGATACAGGTCAAACGGTGTTTTTGTGTTCCACGAAGCATCTGGAGCAACTCATTGTCTTTGAAATAGGTAGCACGCTCGGATCATTCATCAGTTACAAGGTATACCACTTAAAGGTTACACGTATAGGAGGAGGTACATTCTCTACAACACGAATTGTAGTTTTGTCGTACGTGTTGATGTAGATTTTGTCTAACTGGGACTAGAAATGCACCTTGTGATTGACGTCTGGATGTTCGTTACCTATCGGTTGAAGCAAACCCCACTGCTGTTGTTGAGACGCTGTGCACCAATAAGGGTCCAACACATTGACGGCCTTCAGGCCAGGAAAGTCACAACATTTGCACACGAAGGACGAATTCACACAAGCACCCCTTGCTCCGTTTTGAAGTTTTAAAATGAAACATCTTTGAATTGTGTTGTGTTTTGAATTAGATGATTTTATTTCTTCATTAAAAGCTTGTATCAATTTTCATCTGGAAGACTTCATTGAAAAGGACATTTCGTGTGAATTTTCTCTCGTCATTAAGTAGATGGCCTTGCCGGGGGTTCGGTTCAATGCGGACACAAACTGTACACACACACAGTGTACACACAGTGTACACACACAGTGTACACAAGCACACAGTGTACACACAGTGTACACACACACACAGTGTACACTGTGTGTGTGTGTACATACAGTGTACACACACAGTGTGCACACACAGTGTACACACACAGTGTACACACAGTGTATACACACTGTACACACAGTGTACATACAGTGTACACACACAATGTACACATTGTACACACACAGTGTACACACACACTATACATACAGTATACACACAGTGTACACACACAGGGAACAGTGTATATATACACAGTGTACACACACACAGTGACACACACAGTGACACACAGCGACACACAGTGACACAGTGTATACACATAGTGTACATACACACAGTGTACACACACACACACAGTGTATACACAATAATGTCCACGTTGTTGTAGCTGAGCTCACACACCCAAGGGAAGGAGCAATGGAAAATGAATCTAAATCAACTTAAACTCCAACTCTGTGACGTCACTACTCTGCATTACCTCATCGGCGTGAAACGCCAGGGAAGGTGTACCTCGCTAGTGACGTCATGTCACCAAGGTATTCACCCCTCCCCCGTCCCCCGCGCTCTTGAGCGTGACGTCACCTCCGCTTGGGTCACTGCCGATATCGGTCCAGTGGCTATCCTTATTTGGGCAAAGCTACGCCCAGTGACTGGTGGTTCATTAACATAATGTATCCCTTAAAGCAGTCGCAAGTTTATTTCGACGGGTTCAGCGCCCACGCCCCCATCCCTCGACATATGGGCTGACGTCATTAACATAATTTATTCAGTTGGAGAGCCGCTTGTGGGAGGGAAGTGACGTCATACTACTTCCTGCTGTCGCGAGGTAACAGGAAGCTGCCGTGTGCGCGCTTGCACTGAAATCCGAGGTGAGAAATTCTCATCGTTGTGGTGGTCGTTGTGGTGGTGGTGGTTGTTGTTGTTTACCAAGGTAGGGCCTCTCTCTCGTAGGGATGTCAGTTGAGTAGCAGCGAGCATGGGAATCGATGTCCAGGTTGGAACTTTAAAACGCGGGGCCTAGCCACGCGGGGCCTTGCCTCCTGCCCTCGCCTGATTGCATTCACTTTAATTATCTCGCTTAAGTTTAATTTGTCTTCACCCGGCTCGCCACTTTGTAACTTTGTTTTATTGTAAATATTCACGCAGTTTTTATTTTCATTCTTTTGTTACCAGGCCAAGCCCGCTTGAGCTGCTATACCGCTCTTGTTATCAGAAGCGACCTGCCCACAACAACACAAGGTGAGGCTTTGTCAACGTGTGTGAAGGTTTTGACTTAAAACTTTGGTGACTGCAGGAATTAATATTCTTGGTTCTTTCGGTAAAGTCACGTAGATAGAAAATGAAATTAAAATAACATAATAATTTTTCTTTTTTTAAATGAAGCAAAAAACCCCACGACGTTTCTATGGCAACATTAATGTTGAAGATGCGAGGGCTTACAGGAATATTTATGACATTTGCCCTCTCACTGCGTGCCATGACAGTGCTGTTTGCACAGTCACACATAGTCACTGTAAGATATTTTTCTTGGTCATGTTTTTGTTTTGTTGCTTGTTGTGGTTGCACCCGATTCAAGAGCCGAATGGCTCACGGGACTATAACCAAAATAAATCAAACTGAAAATCAAAAAACTGAAACCGTGTGATGAATTTGGGAAAGTTTTTCACTGCATCTCCAAATATATATAAAAGGCAAAGTTATGATTGTGTGTGTTGTCTGTTCAAAATGTTTAGCGTACTTCCCGACATGCAACAAACTGGAAATTTGCCATGTGGGTACTTTGCAGACTGTACACCGTGCAAACATACAAATACACTTTTGTTTCTGGGGTGGGGGGGAGCTCAATAATGTATAGATTTTTTGCACGGCAAGTGACCTGTGACGTCAAATCTGTCACGTGACCCTCGCATGTGGAAGAGTAACGCATTGTAGTGTAGCGGTTAGCGTTGTCTGTGTTTGTGTCTGTGTGTGTATCTGTGTGTGTGTCTGTGTGTGTGTGGAAGCTCATCACTTCTTCACACGCTGCTGCTGAGACTGGAGCGTGCCACTAAGAGGTGGGGCCTTACTATCAGCCCCACCAAAACTAAGCACCTGCCTGGGTATTTTGTACCATCGGACACTCCACCCCCACAACTCCCAATCGGTGATGGGGCAGTTGTGGAGAGAGTAAAGAGTTTCCCATACCTGGGCAGTGTGCTTATGACTGGCTCCAGTTTAACAGCAGAGGTCTCACTCCGAATCAGTCGAGCGGAAACATCTTTTCATCGGTTGCGTAACGCTGTGTGGAAGCTACCTGGTCTGTCGCTCCGCACTAAGCTTCAGGTCTTCTCGGCCACGGTCATTCCCTCCCTTCTCTACGCTTGCGAAACGTGGACCCCCCTAATGGAACATCTTCGCCGGTTAGAAACATTTAGGCTGGCCTGCCTACGATCCATCCTGGGATTAACCAGACTGGATTGTGTGAGGAGCTCACAAATCCTTGAAAGATCTGGGCAGGGTCCCATCGGTGAGCTCCTCCGGCAGGCAAGGCTGCGATGGCTGGGTCATGTAGCCCGCATGCCCAGCCATCGCATGCCGAAACAGCTTTTGTTTGGCCGGATTGAGGGGGCTAAGCGGGCGCGGCACGGGCAAGAGAAGAGATGGAGTGATGTGGTACAGGAGGACGTGGCGCTGAGTGGACTTGCCGATGACTGGTACCAGCGGTGTCAAGATCGGCCTCTGTGGAGGAGGCTCGTGAAGGATGCTACTGGGCAGTTAGAGGCAGTCGCCCTCCAACAACAACGGAGGGCGGAGGAGCGACGCTCAGAACAACGAGCGGAGCGCCGGGTGGCTAAAGCAGAGCAGGTTGGCACAGTAGGGGGCACAGGTGGTGCATCAGCCAGTCATCTCAGTCAGTCGACCCGTGGCACCTGGGTCTGCCCAGTGACCTGCCAGCGGGCGTTCGACACTTCACGTGGCCTCACGGTGCACATAGCCTGGCACAAGCGTCGTGGTGACGTCACCGCCACTTAGTGGCGAATGGCGGTTGTTGTTGTTGTTGTGTGGAAGCGTCACACATTGTAGTGTAGCGGTTAGCGTTGTCTGTGTGTGTGTCTGTGTGTGTGTGTAAGCGTAACGCATTGCAGTGTAGCGGTTAGCACTACGCCGCGCTACGAACCCGGCGACCCGAGTTCAATTCCCGCTCACGGTCACTACCGGCGACGATTATTTGAACCGCTTCTGGGCCTCCCCTAGGTCGACTCAGCCTCAAACGAGTAACTGCTGCGGTGTGAACATCGCCACTGGGGAGACAAAGGCGGCCGGACGTGGTGGATCCAAGTCCCGGGCGAAGCCGGGTAGTACAGCTAGTCGTGAATACATGAATGAATATAGACGTGTAAGTCACGTGTGACTGTATATATTCATTCCTCCATGGCTCGATACTGACGTGTAGATGGTGTGGATATTCTTATTTTCTGTCTGCAGCTGACGCTGGTCTGATGGAGCAAAGGCACTCAGCACAGCAAGTCGGTACGACAATTCAACAATGTGACTAGCATGCATACAGCACGGATCGGACTGGAAATTTGACACAGCAGCAGAGAACTCGCACAGGAGGGAAACCCTTCAAATGTACTGTGTGTAACAAGGCATTTGCATGGCCATCAGTTCTTGAGACCCACCAGAGAACACACACAGGAGAGAAACCCTTCAAGTGCGCTGTGTGTGGGAAGGCATTTTCATGGTCATCTGCTCTTAAAACACCAGAGAACACACACGGGAGAGAAACCCTTCAGGTGCAGTGTGTGTGGGAAGACATTTTCAGATTTATCTACTCTTAAAAAACACCAGAGAACACACACGGGAGAGAAACCCTTCAGGTGCAGTGTGTGTGGGAAGACATTTTCAGGTTCATTTGCTTTTAAAACACACCAGAGAACACACACGGGAGAGAAACCCTTCAAATGCACTGTGTGGGAAGGCATTTTCAGATTCATCTACTCTTAAAACACACCAGAGAACACACATGGGAGAGAAACCCTTCAGGTGCAGTGTGTGTGGGAAGACATTTTCAGATTCATTTGCTCTTAAAACACACCAGAGAACACACACAGGAGAGAAACCCTTCAAGTGCAGTGTGTGTGGGAAGGCATTTTCACAGTCATCTGCTCTTAAAAAACACCAGAGAACACACATGGGAGAGAAACCCTTCAAGTGCAGTGTGTGTGTGAAGGCATTTTCACAGTCATATGCTCTTAAAACACACCTGAGAACACACACGGGAGAGAAACCCTTCAGGTGCAGTGTGTGTGGGAAGACATTTTCAGATTCATCTACTCTTAAAAAACACCAGAGAACACACACGGGAGAGAAACCCTTCAAGTGCAGTGTGTGTGGGAAGGCATTTCCAGATTCATATCATGTTAAAACACACCAGAGAACACACACGGGAGAGAAACCCTTCAAGTGCACTGTGTGTGGGAAGGCATTTTCAGATTCATCTAATCTTCAAGGACACCAGAAAACACACACAGGAGAGAAACCCTTCAAGTGCAGCGTTTGTGGGAAGGCATTTTCACGGTCATCTGCTCTTAAAACACACCAGAGAACACACACGGGAGAGAAACCCTGCAGGTGCACTGTGTGTGGGAAGACATTTTCAGATTCATCTGCTCTTAAAACACACCAGAGAACACACACGGGAGAGAAACCCTTCAAGTGCAGTGTGTGTGGGAAGGCATTTGCACATTCATCAAATCTTCAAGTACACCAGAGAACACAGAAGCATCAGAAGATCCACAAGGAGTACAGTCTGAAATCAGCGTGTGAAAGTCAAAGTGCCGCAATGAGCCCATCCTTCATGAAACACGAACCAGAAGAAAATCCCAGCTTGGACACTTTTAAAGGTGAAATGTGAAGAGGTGATGGTGAAATGTGAAGAAGTGATGGTGAAGAGGGAAGAAGCGATGGTGAAGAGCGAAGAAGTGAAGGTAAAATGTGAAGATGAAGATTCAACTCCAAAATGGGACCTTCACATCGATGGAGGCAACGTGAAGCAGGAGGAGAATTCTGACTGTGAGGCAGAGCGAGGCAACTCCCAGCAGTTTGTGGAAGTGGAGGTGTGGGTGGACTTCCTCCGAGACAATACAGAGTCAAGTGGAGACCCGGTAGATGTGTAAGCTTGAGATGATGTCGCTCCAATAGATGCACCTTTGTCAAAGGCCTTCAATGACAAGAATGTGAAGTTGGAAACTCAGCTCCTAGGTTCAACCTGCAGAGTAAGGGCGGCCAGTCTTTGTGGACCTGTGGGTTGGGTAGATCTTTAACCAGGAGCGAGAGACAGTAAGCTCCCAAGCATTCACTATGTTATAATAATTGCATTTACACAGTGCTTGCTTAATCGCCTCAGCAACTCGGAGTTTTGTGTCATACCTCGTCTGAAACACTCGAAGAGCATCCCCAAGTAGCAGCTGCCCCTGTGCGGCACAAGGTGGTGGCCCTGCACCAGCCTGCATGTGGACAAGAGCCTGTCAGTAGGGGGCGATGATTGATGCGTCATCTCAGTTGTGTAGTTTGTAGGCAATCTTGATTCAAAGCTTTCGTGACTGCAGGAATCCACACTCTTGAGTTCTTTCGGTAAAGTCATCACGTGGGTAGAAACATAACAGACCACGGCGTTTAGATCGCAACACAAGCAATCGTCATGAGGTGGGACAACCACAGCAAGAGAAACTGCTGAAGTAGTAGGCGCTTACTCCAGCAGTTTCTTCTTCTTGCTGCTGTGCTTGTCCCACCTGATGACGATTGCTTGTGTTGCCATCGAAGCGCCCTCATCTATTATTTGTAGCGTAATGTTTAGAATTTGCTACATTTTGACGCAGACGCCAGCATGCAACGGCCTACTCGTTTTGAATGACGCAACAATAGTACGTTGTACATTCACTGTTAAGTAGACGGTGCGTATTTGTAAAATAACTTCTTGTTAATACGATGTAACGTGATGCAGTCAATTTCGCTGCAGTAATTCAATGTTGTTAATATGCCCGTCAATGATTTAGAATGCATACTTGTCTGATTGTGCGTGTGCATGTAACATTTTGTCTGAGGGTCAAACATTGAATAAGTGATGGTAGGACAAAGTGCGCGTGTGTGTTTTGGAAGTAACCTGTACAGAGAACTCGGGTGAGACCCGTTGTTCTTGTGATACAGGTCAAAGGGTACTTTTGTGTTTCACGAAGCGTTTGCCTCTGAAGCAACTCATCGTCTTTGAAATAGGGAGCACGCTCGGATCATTCATCAGTTACAAGGCATACCACTTGAAAGTTACACGTTTAGGAGGAGGTACATTCTCTACAACACGAATTGTAGTTTTGTCTTATGTGTTGATGTAGATTTTGTCTAACTGGGACTAGAAATGCTCCTTGCTGATTCACGTCTGGATGTTCGTACCTATCGGTTGAAGCAAACCCCACTGCTGTTGTTGAGATGCTGTGCACCAATAAGGGTCCAACACATTGACGGCCTTCAGGCCAGGAAAGTCACAACATTTGTACATGAAGGACGCATTCACGCAAGTACCCCAAGCTCCGTTTTGAAGTTTTAAAATGAAACATCTTTGAATTGTATTCTTAGTTTTTTCGGTAAAGTCACGTTGAAGAGAAACAACAAAATAACAAAATATATATAAAACAATAAAAAATTCTCACGACGTTTCGACCATAACTCAAACGGTCATCATCAGGTGTGTCGGTTTGCATAAATTTATTTTGAAAACGGCATATTTATTTATATATATATAAAAAAATAACGTTTGCGTCACGCGCAACGATTGGCAGTTTGCCCAGGACTAGTCCATCTATTTTTTGAAAAGAGGAGGGGGGAGACGAAATTTGTTTTTATGTATGCTGTCTGAAAGCCACTGTAAGCGTGAACAATCAATCAAGAACTGAAATGATTTATCAAATCTTTCCAATGATTGCTAAGATAGAATCCATCTTCTCGGTTGAAATTGTCTCTGTGCTTGTATATGTGGATAGCCTCATGAACGAATCTCTCATGGAAGCCAGATGGCTTACAAAGAACCTCCGTCTTGGAAAAGTCAATGGCATGTGAGCCTACTGAATTAGAACAATGATCTGCTACGGCCGAGGTGTTGGTCCTACCGTGTTTAAGGTCTGCTTTATGTTCACGAATGCGGTCCGAGATATGGCGTTTGGTTTCTCCAATGTAACTACTACCACAGAGGCAACTTAGTTTGTAGACACCAGGGTATTGTATGTCCGGAATCACATCTTTTACAGACGGAACCAGATCACGGATTTTATGTAATGTGTTGAAACGGACCTGGATCTTGTGTTTATTCAAGATTTTGGAGATCTTTTTTGTGATCCCAGCAATATAGGGTAAAGTGATGGTTTTGAAAGGCTCCTCAAGAGGGTTCTTCTTCATGGTTTGAGTGATAGCTTTGCGGATTGTATAGTCGGAGTAACCATTAGCCCTAAGAGCTTGGTGTACGTGCTTGAGTTCACTGCTTATGTGTTCCTGGTCGGATATGCATTGGGCTCTATGATACAGAGTCTTGATGAGAGAATTCTTCTGTGATGGATGGTGGTGGGAATCCGGTTTCAGATAAGCATCCGTATGGGTAGCTTTCCTGTAGACAGAGTGGCTCATTGAACCATCAGGTCTATTTTTAATTAGGACATCCAAAAAAGGTATCTTGCCATCTATTTCGACTTCCATGGTAAATCTGATGGCTGGGTGTATGGAATTGATGTGGTCGAAGAATTGGTCTAGAGCAGGCCGGCCATGTGGCCAGATGACAAAAGTGTCATCCACGTACCTCTTCCATAAGGTTGGGCGCAGAGTGGCAGTCTGGATGGCGTCAGTCTCAAATTTCTCCATGAAAATGTTAGCTATAACTGGAGAAAGGCGGGAGCCCATTGGGGTGCCCTCAGTTTGTTTGTAGAAAGTTCCATTCCAAGTGAAGTATGTATTGGTTAAACAGTGTCTCACCAGGGGGGGTACCTCAGTGTTTAGTCCTTGATGAACCAAGTCTTCAAAACTAAGAATATGAATTACTGCAGTCACGAAAGCTTTAAATCAAAATCTTTGAATTGTGTTGTGTTTTGAATTAGATGATTTTAGTTCTTCATTAAAAGCTTGTATCAATTTAAATCTGGAAGACTTCATTGAAAAGGACATTTCGTGTGAATTTTCTCTCGTCATTAAGTAGATGGCCTTGCCGGGGGTTCGGTTCAATGCGGACACAAACAGTGTACACACACACAGTGTACACACACACAGTGTACACACAGCGTACACACACAGTGTATACACACAGTGTACACATACACAGTGTACACACACAGTGTACACACACACAGTGTACACACAGTGTATACACAGTGTACACACACAGTGTACATACAGTGTGCATACAATGTACACACACATTGTACACACACAGTGTACACACACATTGTACATACAGTATATACACAGTGCACACACACGGTACACACACAGTGTATATATACACACACAGTGTACACACACACAGTGACACAGTGACACACAGTGTAGACACACAGGGTATACACAGTGTACACACACACAGTGACACACAGCGACACACAGTGACACACACATTGTATACATATAGTGTACATACACACAGTGCACACACACACAGTGTATACACAATACTGTCCACGTTGTTGTAGCTGAGCTCACACACCCAAGGGAGGGAGCAATGGAAAATGAATCTAAATCAACTTAAACTCCAACTCTGTGACGTCACCACTCTGCATTACCTCATCGGCGTGAAACGCCAGGGGGAGGTTTCCCTCCGTAGTGACGTCATGTCACCAAGGTATTCATCAGTCCACCGCGTTCTTGAGCGTGACGTCACCTCCGCCTGGGTCGCTGCCGATATCGTTCCAGTGGCAATCCTCATTTGGGCAAAACTACGCCCAGTGACTGGTGGCTCATTAACATAATGTATTCGTTAAAGCCGTCGCGAGTTTATTGCGACGGGTTCAGCGCCCACGCCCCCATCGCTCGACATATGGGCCGGCCTCATTAACATAATTTATTCAGTTACAGCCGCTCGTGGGAGGGAAGTGACGTCATACTACTTCCTGCTGTCGCCCGGCAACAGGAAGCTGCCGTGTGCGCGCTTGCACTGAAATCCGAGGTGAGAAATTCTCATCGTTCTGGTGGTGGTTGTGGTGGTTGTTGTTGTTTACCAAGGTAGAGCCTCTCTCTCGTAGGGATGTCAGTTGAGTAGCAGCGAGCATGGGAATCGATGTCCAGGTTGGAACTTTACAACGCGGGGCCTAGCCACGCGTGGCCTTGCCTCCTGCCCTCGCCTGATTGCATTCACTTTAATTATCTCGCTTAAGTTTAATTTGTCTTCACCCGGCTCGCCACTTTGTAACTTTGTTTTATTGTAAATATTCACGCAGTTTTTATTTTCTTTTGTTAGCAGGCCAAGCCCGCTTGAGCTGCTATACCGCTCTTGTTATCAGAAGCCACCTGCCCACAACAACACAAGGTGAGGCTTTGTCAACGTGTGTGAATGTTTTGACTTAAAACTTTGGTGACTGCAGGAATTAATATTCTTGGTTTATTCGGTAAAGTCAAGTAGATAGAAAATAAAATAACAGATAATAAAATTAAAATAAAAATTGAAAATGAAGCAAAAAACCCACGACGTTTCGATCGCAACACAAGTGGTCTTTATCTTATTAAATTTAATCTGTTATTTTTATTTTCTATCTACGTGACTTTACTGAAAGAACCAACAATACGTGCGTCAATGTATCTATCGGTCAAAGACGCTAAGCGCGTGCCGTTGTTGACTCTGAATGTGTGGAGGGGAACACCTTCACCACGGGGAGAGAGAGAGACAGAGACACGGATAGCCTCGGCTATGTTGATGATCCTCGATTCATTACTTGGTGGAGTGAGGAAGAATTAATGCTGAGCAGATGAAGGTGGCCAGGCATGGTTCTGGTCACACCACCACCTGTTTACTCATGGCAGTGTGTGACAGTGTCGAATTTGTGTTTGCAGTAAAGTCTATTAACTCTGTTGAACACGAGGATATATAAAAACAATACTTTATTTTAGTTTTCCTCTGGAACTCTTTGTAAGAATGGAAACAGGAGATGAACACAGCACACACATGCAGCTGAAGTCGGAACTGTTCATCCCCAGCATTCAAGGACATAGCCTGGATTCACACCTGAGTTGCGATTGAACGTTAATTAATGCATTTCTGCATAACAGAAATAGTATTGTTTTCAACACCCTTTGCTATGTCAGCTGAATTTAGCTTTCATAAATATTCCTTTTGTAGTCAGCCGAAATTGTGTGCTTAGAGATTTGGGTTACCATTCATCTTGAAGATATGAAGGCTTCCAGGCATATTAATGACATTTCCCCTCTCATTGTGTGCCATAACAGCCCGTGGAGAGAAACCCTTCAGGTGCACTCTGTGCGGGAAGGCGTTTGCACGTTCATCAAATCTGATGAATTTGAAAAACTTTTCATTACATCTTGAATATATTAATAAGTTTAGACGTGTAAGTCACGTGTGCATTCCTCTGTGCCTGACGTGTAGATGGTGTGGATATTCTTTTTTTCTGTCTGCAGCTGATGCTGCCACTTTGTAACTTTGTTTTATTGTAAATATTCACGCAGTTTTTATTTTCTTTTGTTAGCAGGCCAAGCCCGCTTGAGCTGCTATACCGCTCTTGTTATCAGAAGCCACCTGCCCACAACAACACAAGGTGAGGCTTTGTCAACGTGTGTGAATGTTTTGACTTAAAACTTTGGTGACTGCATGAATTAATATTCTTGGTTCTTTAGGTAAAGTCACGTAGATAGAAAATTAAATTAAAATAACAGATAATAATTTTTCTTTTTTACAATGAAGCAAAAAACCCCACAACGTTTCTATGGCAACATTAATGTTGAAGATGCGAGGGCTTACAGGAATGTTTATGACATTTGCCCTCTCATTGCGTGCCATGACAGTGCTGTTTGCACAGTCACACATAGTCACTGTAAGATGTTTTTCTTGGTCGTGTTTTTGTTTTGTCGCTTGTTGTGGTTGCACCCGATTCAAGAGCCGAATGGCTCACGGGACTATAACCAAAATAAGTCAAACTGAAAATCAAAAACTGAAACCGCGTGATGAATTTGGGAAAGTTTTTCACTGCATCTCCAAATATATATAAGGCAAAGTTGTGATTGTGTGTGTCTGTTCAAAATGTTTAGCGTACTTCCCGACATGCAACAAACTGGAAATTTGCCATGTGGGTACTTTCCAGACTGTACACCATACAAACATTATACAAATATACTTTTGTGGTTTTTTTTTTGGGGGGGGGGAGCTCAATAATGTATAGATTTTTTGCACGGCTAGTGAGCTGTGACGTCAAATCTGTCACGTGACCCTCGCATGTGGAAGCGTCACGCATTGTAGTGTAGCGGTTAGCGTTGTCTGTGTGTGTGTCTGTGTGTCTGTGTGTGTATGTGTGTGTATGTGTGTGTGTGTCTGTGTGTGTGTCTGTGTGTGTGTGTCTGTGTGGGGAAGCGTAACTCATTGTAGTGTAGCAGTTAGCGCTACACCACGCTACGAACCCGGCGACCCGAGTTCGATTCCCGCACACGGCCACCACCGGTGACGATTATTTGAACCGCTTCTGGGCCTCCCCTAGGTCGACTCAGCCTCAAACGAGTAACTGCTGTGGTGTGAACATCGCCACTGGGGAGACATAGGCGGCCGGACGTGGTGGATCCAAGTCCCGGTCGAAGCCGGGTAGTACAGCTAGTCGTGAATACATTAATGAATATAGACGTGTAAGTCACGTGTGACTGTATATATTCATTCCTCCATGGCTCGATACTGACGTGTAGATAGTGTGGATATTCTTATTTTCTGTCTGCAGCTGACGCTGGTCTGATGGAGCAAATGCACTCAGCACAGCAAGCCGGGACGACAAGTCAACAATGCGACCAGCGTGCATACAGTACGAATTGGACTGGAAATTTGACACAGCACCAGAGAACTCGCACAGGAGAGAAACCCTTCAAGTGGACTGTGTGACAAGGCATTTTCAGATTCATCGACTCTTAAAAAATACCAGAGAACACACACGGAAGAGAAACCCTTCAGGTGCAGTGTGTGTGGGAAGGCATTTTCACAGTCATCTTCTCTTAAAAAGCACCAGAGAACACACACGGGAGAGAAACCCTTCAGGTGCAGTGTGTGTGGAAAGACATTTTCAGATTCATCTCATCTTCAAAGACACCAGAGAACACGCACGGGAGAGAAACCCTTCAAGTGCAGTGTGTGTGGGAAGACATTTTCAGATTCATTTGCTCTTAAAACACCAGAGAACACACATGGGAGAGAAACCCTTCAAGTGCAGTGTGTGTGGAAAGGCATTTTCAGATTCATCTACTCTTAAAAAACACCAGAGAACACACACGGCAGAGAAACCCTTCAGGTGCAGTGTGTGTGGGAAGACATTTTCAGATTCATCTCTTCTTAAAAAACACCAGAGAACACGCACGGGAGAGAAACCCTTCAAGTGCACTGTGTGTGGGAAGACATTTTCAGATTCATCTGCTCTTAAAACACACCAGAGAACACACACGGGAGAGAAACCCTTCAAGTGCACTGTGTGTGGGAAGGCATTTGCACAGTCATCTGCTCTTCAAGTTTCATTTATTTAGGTATAGCCCTGTGAGCCATGCGGCTCTTAAGTCAGGTGCAACCGCAACAAACAAAATATGAATACAGAACATCCCAAAGCGACGACGCGCAACAGAAAACATCCTGGAATAAACCAGGAAATATTCCACACACAAAAAAAACGTATTAAAACGCTGTGTGCAAAAATCACAATGTGGTGCAAGCCAACAACAACAACTATAAGACAATTTAGATTAACCATATGTTTTTGAATCACCAAAATAAAGCTATAAAAAACAACAGTAATCATAGGAACTGTAATTTTAAATTTAACAAACGATTTACATAACACTTATGACAAAAACCTGCAGCCATAGCTGGCAGCACGACACTCCCGGTGTATGATGTGTGAGTGAGTCAGCAGCAGCGTGAGTGAGTGTATGATGTGCGAGTCACTGTATGATGATTGAGTCCGTATTAGGTTGAGTGAGTGTATGATGTGTGAGTCAGCGTACGATGTGTTAGTCAGCACATGATGAGTGAGTCAGTGTATAATGTGCGAGTCAGTGTATGATGAGTGAGTCAGTGTATGATGTGTGAGTGAGTCAGCGGCAGTGTGAGTGAGGGTATGATGTGCGAGTGAGCCAGCACACGATGAGTGAACCTGGGTATGATGAGTGAATGGGTCAGTGGTTGTGCGAGTGTATGATGTGTGAGTGAGTAAGTGTATGATGTGTGAGAAAGTCAGTGTATGATGTGTGAGTGAGTCAGTGTCGGCTCCCTCTGCTCGCGCGTCGCCCCCCCCTCCCCCCCCCCTCCAGCTCCGTCGCCCCCCTCCCCCAGCTCCGTCGGCCCTCCCTTGGCTCCGTCGGCCCCCCCCCCCCTCCGGCTCCGTCGCCCCCCCCCCCCGGCTCCGTCGTCGCCCCCCCCTGGCAACATCGCCCCTCCCCCCGGCTCCGTTGCCCCCCCCCGGCGGCTCCGTCGCCCCCCCCGGCTCCGTCGCCCCCCCCCCGGCTCCTTCGCCCCCCCCCCCGGCTCCGTCGCCCCCCCTCCCGGCTCCGTCGCCCCCCCCCCCCCCGGCTCCGTCGCCCCCCCCCCGGCTCTGTCGGCCCGCCCCGCCCCCGTCGGCCCCGCCCCGGCCCCCTCGGCTCCATCGGCTCCTTCTGTCGGCTCCCTCGGCCCCCTCACAAACGGCCCCGCCAGCCACTGCTCGGAGCGCGGCCCGGGAACGCCCCGGGAGCGCACGCGCGCCTCAGGCGGCCATCTTGGATTTGTCTTCTTGGTCTTTGTCGAGCACGCAGAACGAGTCGAGGAAGGGGAAGTTGGCCGCGACTTGCTCGAAGTCCTGCTGCGAGATGTAGCCATCACGGTCGTGGTCGTAGTTCTTGAAGACAGACTCCACGACCCGCTGGACGTGCATGTTGATGGTTGTCGCGTTGGGCTTGGGCGACACGCCGGAGGCCCACTCGGCCATCACCACCGGCTTCGAGGGCGTCAGCGGTGTTTATTTTGGATTCTGCGGTTCCCTCATCAAGGAGAGCTCGTAGATCTTGTCCTCCGTGTGGTCCAGGGACAGCAGAAGACCCGGAGAAAAATCCACGCGACCACGGGGAGAGAGACACCGCAAACTCCAAATATACAGCAGCAGGCGTCAGGGTCGAGATCACACCCACGACGTGACGTTAAGGAGTGAAGAAACCCGAACCCCGATGAGATGCCGTGCGGCCTAGCGCCTCCAGCGGGAAAACGGTCTTCTCTCCGGGCAGTGACGCTTGGCGAGAGCGCTTGGGGGCTCGGGTCGAGGGGATTTGTCCGAAATAAAACCTAAAAACTGTCGGCGAAAATACGCGGCGTGCATTTCTGAGGCAGGATGAAGTCCGCTGAGCCAGACATGGCTGAGATTTGTTCGAAATTAAACTTTAAAACCGGGAGAATAATCTTCACCTAACAACAAGCGAGCGCCCCGACCGACCAAACCGCCATGACAACTTGCAGAGTGTGCACTCTTAAAACACACCAGAGAACACACACGGGAGAGAAACCCTTCAGGTGCAGGGTGTGTGGGAAGGCATTTGCACATTCATCAAATCTTCAAGTACACCAGAGAACACTCAAGCATCAGAAGATCCACAAGGAGTGCAGTCTGAAATCAGCTTGTGAAAGTAAAAGTGCCGCAATAAGCCCATCCCTCATGAAACACGAACCGGAAGAAAATCCCAGCTTGGACACTTTTAAAGGTATCGAGGTGAAATGTGAAGAGGTGATGGTGAAATGTGAAGAAGTGATGGTTAAGAGGGAAGAAGTGATGGTGAAGAGCGAAGAAGTGAAGGTAAAATGTGAAGATGAAGATTCAACTCCAAAATGGGACCTTCACATCGATGGAGGCAACGTAAAGCAGGAGGAGAATTCTGACTGTGAGTCAGAGCGAGACAACTCCCAGCAGTTTGTGGAAGTGGAGGTGTGGGTGGACTTCCTCCGAGACAATACAAAGTCAAGTGGAGACCCGGTAGATGTGTAAGCTTGAGATGATGTCGCTCCAATAGATGCACCTTTGTCATAGGCCTTTAATGACAATAACGTGAAGTTGGACACTCAGTTGCTAGGTTCATCCTCAGAGTAAGAGCGGCCAGTCTTTTTGGACCTGTGGGTTTTGTAGATCTTTAACCAGGAGTGAGAGACAATAAGCCCCCAAGCATTCACTATGTTATAATAATTGCATTTACACGGTGCTTGCTTTATCGTCTCGGCAACTCGGAGTTTTGTGTCATACCTCGTCTGAAACACTCGAAGAGCATCCCCAAATAGCAGCTGCCCCTGTGTGGCACAAGGTGGTGGCCCTGCACTGGCCTACATGTGGACAAGAGCCTGTCAGTAGGGGGCGATGATTGATGCGTCATCTCAGTTGTGTAGTTTGTAGGCAATCTTGATTCGAAGCTTTCGTGACTGCAGGAATCCACACTCTTGAGTTATTTCGGTAAAGTCACCACGTGGGTAGAAACATAACAGATCACGGCGTTTAGATCACAACACAAGCAATCGTCATCAGGTGGGACAACCACAGCAAGAGAAACTGCTGAAGTAGTAGGCGCCTACTCCAGCAGTTTCTTCTTCTTGCTGCTGTGCGTGTCCCACCTGATGACGATTGCTTGTGTTGCCATCGAAGTGCCGTGATCTATTATTTGTAGCGTAATGTTTTAAATTTGCTACATTTTGACCCAGACGCCAGCATGCAACGGCCTACTCGTTTTGAATGACGCAACAATAGTACGTTGTACATACACCGTTAAGCAGACGGTGCGTATTTGTAAAATAACTTCTTGTTAATACGATGTAACGTGATGCAGTCAATTTCGCTGCAGTAATTCTATGTTGTTAATATGCCCGTCAATGATTTAGAATGAATGCTTGTCTGATTGTGCGCGTGCATGTAACATTTTGTCTGAGGGTCAAACATTGAATAAGTGATGTTAGGACAAAGTGTGTGTGTGTGTGTTTGGAAGTAACCTGTATAGAGAACTCGGGTGAGACCCGTTGTTCTTGTGATACAGGTCAAAGGGTACTTTTGTGTTTCACGAAGCGTCTGCCTCTGGAGCAACACATTGTCTTTGGAATAGGGAGCACGCTCGGATCATTCATCAGTTACAAGGCGTACCACTTAAAAGTTACACGTATAGGAGGAGGTACATTCTCTACAACACAAATGGTAGTTTTGTCTTACGTGTTGACGTAGATTTTTTCTAACTAGGACTAGAAATGTGCCTTGCTGATTGACGTCTGGATGTTTGTACCTATCGGTTGAAGCAAACCCCACTGCTGTTGTTGAGACGCTGTGCACCAATAAGGGTCTAACACATTGACGGCCTTCAGGCCAGTAAAGTCACAACATTTGCACACGAAGGACGCATTCACGCAAGTACCCCATGCTCCGTTTTGAAGTTTGAAAATGAAACATCTTTGAATAGTGTTGTGTTTTGAATTAGATAATTTTATTTCTTCATTAAAAGCTTGTCTCAATTTACATCTGGAAGACTTCATTGAAAAGGACATTTCGTGTGAATTTTCTCTCGTCGTTAAGTAGACGGCCTTGCCGGGGGTTCGGTTCAATGTGAACACAAAGTGTACACACACACAGTGTACACACACACAGTGTACACGCACACAGTGACACAGTGACACACAGTGTACACTGTGTGTGTGTGTACACTCACACACAGTGTACACACACACAGTGTACACGCACACAGTGACACAGTGACACACACAGTGTACACTGTGTGTACACTGTGTGTGTACACTGTGCACACACAGTGTACACACACAGTGACACAGTGACGCACACACAGTGACAGTGTACACACACAGTGACACACACACAGTGACACAACAACAACCGCCATTTGCTACTAAGTGGCGGTGACGTCACCACGACGCTTGTGCCAAGCACAGTGACACACACAGTGACACACAAAGCGACACACAGTGACACATACAGTGTATACACAGTGTACACACACACACAGTGTATACACACAGTGTACACACACACAGTGTATACAAACAGTGTACACACACAGTGTAGACACACACAGTGTACATACACAGTGTGCACACACAGTGTATACACACAGTGTACACACACAGTGTACACACACAATGTACACACACAGTGTACACACACACAGTGTACACACACAGTGTACACATACACAGTGTACACACACACAGGGTATACACAGTGTACACACACAGTGTACACACGGTGTACATACAGTGTATACACCAGTGTACACACACAGGGTACACATAGTGTATATATACACACACACAGTGTACACACAGTGACACACAGGGTATACACAGTGTATACACACAGTGTATACAGTGTACACACAGTGTACACACACACAGTGTACACACAATGTACACATACAATGTACACACTGTACACACACAGTGTACACATACGCAGTGTACACACACACAGTGTACACACACTGTACACACACAGTGTACACATACGCAGTGTACACACACACAGTGTATACACATAGTGTACACACACAGTGTGTACACAGTGTACACACACACAGTGTACACACACAATGTACACAATGTACACACACAGTGTACACACACAGTGTACACACACAATTTATACACACAGTGTACACATACGCAGTGTACACACACACAGTGTATACACATAGTGTACACACACAGCGTACACACATAGGGTACACACACAGTGTACACACATACAGTGTACACACACAGTGTACACACAGGGTATACACAGTGTACATACACAGTGTACACACAGTGTACACACACACAGTGACACAGTGTACACACAGTGACACACACACAGTGTATACACACAGTGTATACAGTGTACACACAGTGTACACACAGTGTATACACACAGTGTACACACACAGTGTACACACACAATGTACACACACAGTGTACACACACACAGTGTACACACACAGTGTACACATACACAGTGTACACACACACAGGGTATACACAGTGTACACACACAGTGTACACACGGTGTACATACAGTGTATACACCAGTGTACACACACAGGGTACACATAGTGTATATATACACACACAGTGTACACACAGTGACACACAGGGTATACACAGTGTATACACACAGTGTATACAGTGTACACACAGTGTACACACACACAGTGTACACACAATGTACACATACAATGTACACACTGTACACACACAGTGTACACATACGCAGTGTACACACACACAGTGTACACACACTGTACACACACAGTGTACACATACGCAGTGTACACACACACAGTGTATACACATAGTGTACACACACAGTGTGTACACAGTGTACACACACACAGTGTACACACACAATGTACACAATGTACACACACAGTGTACACACACAGTGTACACACACAATTTATACACACAGTGTACACATACGCAGTGTACACACACACAGTGTATACACATAGTGTACACACACAGCGTACACACATAGGGTACACACACAGTGTACACACATACAGTGTACACACACAGTGTACACACAGGGTATACACAGTGTACATACACAGTGTACACACAGTGTACACACACACAGTGACACAGTGTACACACAGTGACACACACACAGTGTATACACACAGTGTATACAGTGTACACACAGTGTACACACAGTGTATACAAACAGTGTACACACACACACAGTGTACACATAGACACCTGGGAGCCAGAAATCTTTCTGATGGGTCAAATACTCATTTCACTCATTAAAATGCAAATCAATTTATAACATTTTTGACATACGTTTCTCTGGATTTTTGTTGTTATTCTGTCTCTCACTGTTCAAATAAATCTACCATTAAAATTATAGACTGATCATTTCTTTGTCAGTGGGCAAACGTACAAAATAAGCAGGGGATCAAAATACATTTTTTTTATTTTATTGTTTCCATTCCACGTGGTGACTTTACCGAAATAACCAAGAAGATGAATCCCTGCAGTCACAAAAGCTTTAAATCTAAAATCTAAATTGCAAGTGCTTTGAGTGTGTGCACGTGCCGTGTGCGTGTGGAAAAAAATGTACGATACACTTATGGTGGATATGATTAGGTAATATCGTAGTATCGCCATATCGCGATAACTGTCGGAGTTAAATGTTGTACAATTCTGCAAGAGCGTTCCGAACTTTGATCGCGTTGTGTGAACGTCATCATTTGGAACGAACCAACTTACCGCTTTAAATAGGGGGGGTCGCAGACGCGGTAATATTTTTTAAAATATATAAATATATACATCTACAACAGCAATACAATGACGGAGCGACCGTGACTATCACAGATCATTCAGCATATATTGTTTGAGTTTATACAATTCAAATTATGTGATGGAAGTGAAAGTATAAGATTGATAGTTTGAGCGTCAACCCTTCGCTGGGAGTGGTAGCTCCCAAGTGCCAATGGCTGACGCCTCAAGCGCGGCTCCCAGGATGCTTCGAAACTGTTCGGAACATAACGACTCCCCACCCTAAACTTGCACGAACAATTCCTCTCGCCCCTTAAAACTCTGAGCAGGATTGAACTCACGCGAACCGGTAAGTGGGTGTTTTGGTTTTAAAATTTTTACGAAAAAAAAAATCCGGTGTTGTGTGACCCCCGTTGCGGCGGTGACACCGCAGGCTGTGGTTGCTCCCCGCCGGGGAAGGCGTCTCCTTCTCGGTAGGCAATCCAGGCCATTCAGGCCCTCCCTGGCGTCTCGGGCCTAGTCTGTCACAAAGAAAATAAACATTTATACATGCTTTGTGGAACTGTTTTCACAGTAAGATACACAGGCAGCAGTCGTAAGAAGAAAGGCTGAAATACAATCGTCAGTAAGAGAGGCGTTATGAAAAAGGGCCATTGCACGATTATGCACTACAGTATTTACTTTTAAGGGCAGTGTTATTGGTAAATTTGTAGGGGTTTTTCTCTCGTGATATACCCGTCTTTGTGTTTGTCCTCATGCTTTGGGTTTCGGGCTGTTCCACGCGAGTTTGAAGCCTTTGGTTAAACGAGGTAACACAACGACGGGTCAAGTTATCTCTTGATGCATCACAGCTGTCATAACCCGTACGGTTTACCCCGTATTCTTGTACAGAGACATTGAGTTTTCACGCCCATACGGGGTACAGCCGTTTCAATACGGGCAAAAAAAACATGATTTGGTAACATAATATTGTCTGTTTGTTTGTGTTTCTACATTGTGATGGGACTCCGTAGGACGAACGTTGATATTTATAAAGACACGTGGTGGCCGATACGGTCTGAATTGATCTGTAATAAGGTAGGGGCACTGATTGATAGGGGGTTGACAGCTACGTGGTGGTGAGTGTACTCGAAGTGAATGTCTATTTGTGTTTCTCCCTTGTGATGGCACTTTGTTGTTGTTTTAGGCGGCTGCGGGACTGTGCAACGTTGGTGAGCGGCATAGGAGCGGTGGGGGCAACATCCATTGTAGAGTACAATGTCACTACGCTCCCACGTCTGCGCTACCCTCCTCCACCAAGCCGCCACACGGACGAGCGTGGTGAAGTATGGTCAAATCACGACCCGGGGCGGCGTGGGGAGACCCTCGTCCGGCAATGGATTAACAAATTGGCTCTTACTGTATACCTCCATATATATAAAAATATGCAAGGTTGTGATTGTGTGTGTTGTCTGTTCAAAATGTTTAGCGTACTTCCCGACATGCAACAAAACTGGAAATTTGCCATGTGGGTACTTTCCAGACTGTACACCGTGCAAACATTATACAAATACACTTTTGTGTTGTTTTTGGGGGGGGGAGCTCAATAATGTATAGATTTTTTGGACGGCAAGTGAGCTGTGACGTCAAATCTGTCACGTGACCCTCGCATGTGGAAGCGTCACGCATTGTAGTGTAGCGGTTAGCGCTGTCTGTGTGTGTGTGTGTGTCTGTGTGTGTCTGTTTGTGTCTGTGTGTGTCTGTGTGTGTGTGGAAGCGTAACGCATTGTAGTGTAGCGGTTAGCGCTACGCCGCGCTACGAACCCTGCGACCCGAGTTCGATTCGCGCTCACGGCCACCACCAGTGACGATTATTTGAACCGCTTCTGGGCCTCCCCTAGGTCGACTCAGCCTCAAACGAGTAACTGCTGTCGTGTGAACATCGCCACTGGGGAGACAAAGGCGGCCGGACGTGGTGGATCCAAGTCCCGGGCGAAGCTGGGTAGTACAGCTAGTCGTGAATACATGAATGAATATAGACGTCTAAGTCACGTGTGACTGTATATATTCATTCCTCCATGGCTCGATACTGACGTGTAGATGGTGTGGATATTCTTATTTTCTGTCTGCAGCTGACGCTGGTCTGATGGAGCAAAGGCCCTCAGCACAGCAAGCCGGGACGACAAGTCAACAATGCGACCGGCGTGCATACAGCACGGATCGGACTGGAAATTTGACACAGCACCAGAGAACACACACAGGAGAGAAACCCTTCAAGTGCACTGTGTGTGACAAGGCATTTTCAGGTTCATCTACTCTTAAAAAAGACCAGAGAACACACACAGGAGAGAAACCCTTCAAGTGCACTGTGTGTGGGAAGGCATTTTCAGATTCATCTGCTCTTAAAAAACACCAGAGAACACACACGGGAGAGAAACCCTTCGAGTACAGTGTGTGGGGGAAGGCATTTTCAGATTCATTTGCTCTTAAAACACACCAGAGAACACACACGGGAGAGAAACCCTTCAAGTGCAGTGTGTGTGGGAAGGCATTTTCAGATTCATCTCATCTTCAAAGACACCAGAGAACACACACGGGAGAGAAACCCTTCAAGTGCAGTGTGTGTGGGAAGACTTTTTCAGATTCATCTACTCTTAAAACACACCAGAGAACACACACGGGAGAGAAACCCTTCAAGTGCAGTGTGTGTGGGAGGACATTTTCAGATTCATCTACTATTAAAAAACACCAGAGAACACACACGGGAGAGAAACCCTTCAGGTGCAGTGTGTGTCGGAAGACATTTTCAGGTTCATTTGCTCTTAAAACACACCAGAGAACACACACGGGAGAGAAACCCTTCAAGTGCAGTGTGTGTGGGAAGGCATTTTCACAGTCATCTAGTCTTAAATCACACCAGAAAACACACACGGGAGAGAAACCCTTCAAGTGCACTGTGTGTGGGAAGGCATTTTCACGGTCATCTACTCTTAAAACACACCAGAGAACACACACGGGAGAGAAACCCTTCAAGTGCAGTGTTTGTGGGAAGACATTTTCATGGTCATCTGCTCTTAAAAAACACCAGAGAACACACACGGGAGAGAAACCCTTCAAGTGCACTGTGTGTGTGAAGGCATTTTCACAGTCATCTGCTCTTAAAACACACCAGAAAACACACACGGGAGAGAAACCCTTCAAGTGCAGTGTGTGTGGGAAGGCATTTTCACAGTCATCTGGTCTTAAATCACACCAGAAAACACACACGGGAGAGAAACCCTTCTAGTGCAGTGTGTGTGGGAAGGCATTTTCACAGTCATCTACTCTTAAAAAACACCAGAGTACACACGGGAGAGAAACCCTTCAAGTGCAGTGTGTGCGGAAAGGCATTTGCACATTCATCAAATCTTCTAGTACACCAGAGAACACAGACAGGAGAGAAACCCTTGAGGTACACTCTGTGTGGGATGTTTGCACAGTCATCACATCTTAAAGTACACCAGAGAACACACACGGGAGAGAAACCCTTCAGGTGCACTCTGCGGGAAGGCGTTTGCACATTCATAAAATCTTCAAGTACACCAGAAAACACGGAAGCATCAGAAGATCTGCAAGGAGTGGAATCTGAAATCAGCTTGTGAAAGTCAAAGTGCCACAATAAGCCCATCCCTCATGAAACAAGAACCGGACGAAAATCGCAGCTTGGACACTTTTAAAGGTATCGAGGTGAAATATGAAGAGGTGATGGTGAAGAGGGAAGAAGTGATGGTGAAGAGGGAAGAAGTGAAGGTGAAATGTGAAGATGAAGATTCAACTCCAAAATGGGACCTTCACATTGATGGAGGCAACGTAAAGCAGGAGGAGAATTCTGACTGTGAGGCAGAGCGAGGCAACTCCCAGCATTTTGTGGAAGTGGAGGTGTGGGTGGACTTCCTCCGAGACAATCCAAAGTCAAGTGGAGACCCGGTAGATGTGTAAGCCAGAGACGATGTCACTACAATAGATGCACCTTTGTCACAAGCCTTTAATGACAATGTGAAGTTGAACACTTTGTGGGCCCGTGGGTTGGGTAGATCTCTAACCAGGAGCAAGAGCCAATAAGCTCCCAAGCATTCACTATGTTATAATAATTGCTTTTACACAGTGCTTGCTTAATCGCCTCAGCAACTCGGAGTTTTGTGTCGTACCTCGCCTGAAACACTCAAAGAGCATCCCCAAGTAGCAGCTGCCCCTGTGTGGCACAAGGTGGTGGCCCTGCACCGGCCTGCATGTGGACAAGAGCCTGTCAGTAGGGGGCGATGATTGATGTGTCATCTCAGTTGTGTGGTTTGTAGGTAATGTTTAGAATTTGCTACATTTTCACTCAGACGCCAGCATGCAATGGCCTACTCGTTTTGAATGACAATAGTATGTTTTACATACACGGTGAAGCAGACTGTGCAACTTTTTTAAAAAGCTTCTTGTTAATATGATGTAACGTGATGCAGTATATTTCACTGCAGTAATCCAATTTTGTTAATATGCCTGTCAATAATTTAGAATGTATACTTGTCTGGTTTTGTGCATACTTGTAACATTTGATCTATAAGGGTCAAACATTGATTAAGTGATGTTAGGACAAAGTGTGTGTGTGTGTTTGAAAGTAACCTGTACAGATTACTCAGGTGAGACCCGTTGTTCTTGTGATACAGGTCAAAGGGTACTTTTGTGTTCCACGAAGCATCTGGAGCAACTCATTGTCTTTGAAATAGGTAGCACGCTCGGATCATTCATCAGTTACAAGGCATACCACTTAAAAGTTACACGTATAGGAGGTACATTCTCTACAACACGAATTGTAGTTTTGTCTTACGTGTTGACGTAGATTTTGTCTAACTAGGACTAGAAATGCACCTTGCTGATTCACGTCTGGATGTTCGTACCTATCGTTTGAAGCAAACCCCACTGCTGTTGTTGAAACGCTGTGCACCAATAATGGTCCAACACGTTGACGGCCTTCAGGCCAGGAAAGTCACAACATTTACGGCACACGAAGGACGCATTCACGCAAGTACCCCATGCTCCGTTTTGAAGTTTTAAAATGAAGCATCTTTGAATTGTGTTGTGTTTTGAATTAGATAATTTTATTTCTTCATTAAAAGCTTGTCTCAATTTACATCTGGAAGACTTCATTGAAAAGGACATTTCGTGTGAATTTTCTCTCGTCGTTAAGTAGACGGTCTTGCCCGGGGTTCGGTTCGATGCGGCCCTTTACCTGGTTGGGATTGCGGGATCGAGATAAGGCGACACGGAGCTGGCCGTGCGAGAAGACCGCCGTCTGCAGATCGATTCCAACGTAATCGAACGTCTGTCCCTGCGCCTCCGTCGTCCATGCAGGGGGTGCGTAGGTTTGCAGCGCCCCCTGCATGAAAACAATGGAAAGTGCAGCGCTCATCACAGATAGATAAAGTTGTGCGCTTATATTTAAAATGTTATTCTTTTATAAGGTGATGTTGAAATCGGAAAGTGTTTGATGATTTCAATCAGATTGATTCATTATTATGCAACACATATCTGAGCTTTTGTGGTCCTGTTGAGATCAAGTTGGAAAGAGTCCGTGACTATAACTTCGCTCAATATTGTAAACGTGTTTCTATTATTTAGTTATTGTTTAATACAAACTACTTCAGATAATGGGTTTCAAGATGTACTTGAATGGCACGTTCATTGTTCCGGTGTTTAATGGCTTGGACGTCGTGGCAAACGGCTTCCATCGATGTGGAAGTCAATGGTGGATGATGATTTGACATTTCGGTGTTCATTTGGAGTAGATTGTTTAACTGTTGCATACCGGGTGGTGAAATGCTTTGCCGAGTACCTGAACTGTTTGACCAAGTGAATTAATGAAGAGTTCGATACGAGTTTGAGCGTTAATATTCTTGCGGAACAACAAAGTTCTGATATTTTAAAGATTCCTGATCGTACGTTTATTGCGACAATGTTCATAGGGAACACGTGTGGAGGAGAGTTCCGGGTGAAGTCTCCCCTTACCTGGCAACCATGGTGGCTGTCCGCTGATCACTCTCGCTCCGTCACAGCTATGAGCTGTAGGGACGGGACGCTCCACCCTGGTGCAGTTTTAATTCACAGCACAAAGAGCGGAGAGCCTCATCCCTGCAGTTCCCTCCTGTTGTGCCGCAGCATTTACCGCGTAACGAGGCAATGTTTTAATGAGCAGTGCGTTCCACTACACACCCACATGAGCGAACCATGTGCAACAGTGTGCGTACTACACTACTATACACTACACTATACACAACACTATACTAAACTATACACTACACTATACACTACACTACTATACACTACACTATACACTACGCTACTATACACTACACTATACACTACACTAAACACTACACTAAACACTATTATACACTATACAATACACTACTATACACTACACTATACACTTATACACTACAATATACACAACTATACACTACACTATACACTACTATACAATACATTATTATACACTACACTATTATACACTACACTTATACACTACAATATACACTACTATACACTACAATATACACTATTATACACTACACTATACACTTATACACTACAATATACAGTACACTATACACTACACTATACACTACACTATACACTACTATACAATACACTATTATACACTACACTATTATACACTACACTATACACTTATACACTACAATATACACTACTATACAATACACTATTATACACTACACTATTATACACTACACCAGGGGTCGGGAACCTTTTTGGCTGAGAGAGCCATGAAAGCCACATTTTAAAATAAATTTCCGTGAGAGCCATATACTTTTTTAACACTGAATACAACTAAATGCGTGTATTTTTAACTAAGACCACCAATTTTAGAATATAATAAGTCTCTGAATGTATCCTTTTTAATAACGTTATACCAACAACTAATAATAAAAAAAAATACTTCTTACCATTCATGCGACTTCTGGTGCTGCATTGTTTTGCTGATGGCTTTGTAGTCTGGTTGTTACGTGGTGAGGTTAAGCTTCATGCAGGCGTTGAGGCTTTCATCCGTTAAACGGGATCGTAGGTTGGTCTTGATGTTTTTTAAATGTGAGAACGACTGCTCACATGAATACGTAGAACCAAACATGGTCAATAAAGCAATACTCACACGCTGCAGTGTGTGGTATGTGACAGGAAGCGCGTTCCATGTTTTGACAATCAGCTGGTCTGCAGGTTGAAGTTTTTTCATTTCTGTCCACTTGTGTTTGCTCGCCAGCTCTGCTTGCTGTTGTTCAAGTCTTTCCAAAGCTTCATTCAGTGACTTGAACTTATTCACCCACATGTCTGAAGCCTTCAGGTCGGCAACTTCCAGCTCAAAATCTCTGATGGAGACACCAGGGATGTAACTCAGGTCGGCTTTGTCCACTGAACACTCGTGTGGATGAGTGATGAACTTGAAAAGACGAGTGTGCTCAGGAAATTCTCCAAAGCGTGCTTTGAATGACTGCTGGAGATCAGATGTGAAGCCAGCTAGCTGCTGGAGATCAAAATGTTAAACGGGGTCACTTGCTGTGCACGCATCTTTAAATTCTCTCAGTTTTTCATAGTGCAGTAAACGACCTTTTTCAATATCCACGATGAAGAGTTCCAGCTTGTTTTCAAATGCAAACACTGCTTGTTGAAGGGATAAGACTGTATTTCCAATGCCTTGCATTTTCACATTGAGCTGGTTCAGATGTCCAGTCATGTTCACAAGATAGTACAACTTCAGGAGCCACTCAGTGTTAGCTAGCTCAGGATGCTCGACATCTTTCATTTCAAGAAAATAAATAAATACAAACCGCCACTTCTCTCAAATGTTTCTTGCCGTTGATTTTCACACCTGATGATGACTGCTTGTGTTGCAGTCGAAACGTCGTGAGAATCCTCTACACTTGTTAAATTAGCGCTCGTTTACCATTGATTTACTTATTGTTACCGAGACTATCCTTGCCAAATTACTTGTTTAAGAGATAGCAACTCGCCAGGTGTTTAAGAGGAGAAACCAAAGAGGCAAATTGCTGGGAGATACGGCCACAGGCCGAAGAGTGACGCACCTTGAATGTCGTCATTCAAGGTGCGTCACTCTACGTATGAATGTACTCGTCGTCGCTATTAAATCATTGTTTAGTGTCGAGCAAGGGCGGGCACGTCCAAGTTGTTTCCCACTGAAGCAAGTGAGTGGTGGGTGTTGATTGGTTACTCGCGATGAGCACCTGCCCCAAGTCTGTAACGGCTACACAGGGGGGGTTTCTGTCCTTGCCTTTGGTCAGAATCAGAATCTCAATCAATATTCACACTGGAGGAATACGATGAACTATAAAGGTCGTTCTCACAGATGTTCAGTACCCTTGGTTCGCCTCATAGACCGCGACCGCTTCGGCCCAAGCGGCTGTGGATGAGGACCTCGCAGGCTTCTCAGAATCCGGAGTCAAAAGGGAGGGAACCGGGGGCGGAGGAAAAAAAAATTGTGAAGCGTGCCGCTAAGCACGCTCCTCACGTACAGCTGCAGAGACGAAGATCCCCCCCCTGGTAGCCTTGGGCCAGAGCTGTGCTGAAGACCAGCACGGCACACCGCGCCTGGCCACCTTTGTCTCCCCTACGTTGATGCCTTCAAGGGGAGGTCTCCACATTGGTAATGTTTTAACACGTTGAATCAGATGCTGCAATCGTTTTGAGTCTGAGTGGATGTAGAGGAGGCCCATGACCTTTTAAAAAAAGAACTCAACAACTGGAATATAAATTTGCGCTATTCCTCTAGCGACGCAACAGCCCTGCCTACTCCCCACACGGGAATCTACACACACACAGCGACACTTGCTCCACTCGCCATGGCTATGTCTTTCTGTGCAATCTTCTCGTACGAGGTCATTCTTCCGGAATCTTGAGCGTCGCAAGAACGCGGCTATTTGGCTGACGGCACGGCACGTCACGTGCTCCGTGGCGCACGAATCAGAGAGGAGTCCAGCACATGAACCACTCGCACGTGCCTCGCGCACCCTTCTGAACAGACTGTTGGTAGAAGGTGCGCACAAACACCCCAACAAATACACTTCATACATGACACGCATGAATACGAATGTAAATACACGTTCTGCCGTCCAAATATTGAATTCAGATACCAAGTTGCAAATTCATCAGAATATTTATTTATACCAATCAATCGCTCACAAAACCACCTACCCACCCTCTCAAGTTCTCACACACAATAACTCATTCACCAAGCCGTGCTGGCCTGCACAGGTGCTCGCTAACAGCACCTGCCCCAACAGTCTGTTAAGGTGCTCGGGGCAGGTGCTCGCTAACAGCACCTGCCCCAACAGTCTGTTAAGGTGCTCGGGGCAGGTGCTCGCTAACAGCACCTGCCCCAACAGTCTGTTAAGGTTGTCGGGGGCAGGTGCTCTCTAACAGCACCTGCCCCAACAGTCTGTTAAGGTGCTCGGGGCAGTTGCTGCGGGATATTTGTCTTTGCGTGAGTGTGTAAATGTGGGAAGCGGTAGTGTCGTGATGAACACGCTTCGCCACGAAGTCGGCCAACCAGTTGGATTTCCCGCTCACGGCAAAGACCGGTGACGATTGTCTGAATCGGTTATGGCCTCGCCTATGTCGATCACTGTTACATTGTTTTTGTAGCTTTGTTTTGGTGATTTTGAAAACGTTTGTTGTAGTACAGAGTTAGCCTGATAACTTTAATCTAAATTGTCTTATGGTTATTGTTTGACTTGCATCCCACTGGGATTTCTGCACGCAGCGTTGAAATACGGTTGTTTTTTTCTGGAAGACTCTGCTGGTTTTTTCCTGGATTTTTCTGTTTGCACGTAGTCACTTTAAGATGTTTCTTGTTCACGTTTTTGTTTTGTTGCGGTTGCACCCGAGTCAAGAGCCGCACGGCTCACAGGGCTCTACACATGAAACTTAAATTAAACTAAAGACGACGTCTCGCCAGCATGCATCTATCCTCCACGCGTGGTTTCTGTCACGCGACTTCCACGATTTCGCCTGAGAGTCTCCCGCCGCGTGCCCCCATAGGTCTTCTCCATCGGTCGCTCAACTCGCGTGGACCATTCATCCGCATGGTCCACGTGGTCAAAGAAGAAGTTGGTACCAGCCGAGGCAGCACAACGCCAGTAACACAGACTTATGTTAATGGTCGATAAGAGTGAAGTACAGTACGTCATAACCCACTCATTTCAAATGCTTGCCACATAATTCGTCGCTATTGGTCACATAAAGAACTTGGAATTGCTAATGATGTGCCACCTCAGGTTCTAAGGCAAAGTGAAATGTCTGCTCTGGGCCGGTCAAGGACACCATTTCTGGGATGAAACGATCACATTCACGACACGTGATAAAGCATTTAAGCAGTATGCACTGCTGTAACCTTAGCAGGTACCCACCACAGTCAGTATGCACTGTTGTAGTGAAAGCAGGTACCACCACAGTATGCCCTGATGTAATTATAGCAGGTACCACTAGTCAGTATACCTGCTGTAATTATAGCAGGTACCACTAGTCAGTATACCTGCTGTAATCATAGCAGGTACCACTAGCCAGTATGTACTGCTGTTATCATAGCAGGTACCACCACAGTATGCACTGATGTAATTATAGCAGGTACCTCTAGTCAGTATGCCTGCTGTTATCATAGCAGGTACCACCACAGTCAGTATACCTGCTGTATTCATAGCAGGTACCATTACGTTCAGTATGTACTGCTGTAGTGAAAGCAGGTATCACCACAGTATGTACTGCTGTAATCATATCAGGTACCACCACAGTCAGTATGTACTGCTGTTATCATAGCAGGTACCACCACAGTATACCTGCTGTAATCATAGCAGGTACCACCACAGTGAGTGTGCATTGCTGTTATCATAGCATAAAAAAATATAACGATACTATCATAGAATGTTAACTAAACGAGCATACATTTTTAAACTAATTTAGGATAAACATTAAACTTAATGAGTATGGATAAATAAACTACATTAGCATACAGATTAAAACTAATTAGCATACCAAAATTAGCATAGGACAACCGTTGACCACTCGCTGCGCACCACCGCCGGAGACGCGCCCAGGTTTGCCTCTCGACCAATCGGATCGTTGGCCCTCCCCCCTCCCCACTTTGGCACGCGGCGACCAATCAGATCGCGGGAGGACGCTACCATTTTTAATGTCCTACACGCTGAACGTCGCGCGCCCATGTGCGTGTGAGTGTTTAGTTTTGTTTTAATTATTTTAATCATTATAGTTCGCGAGTGTCAAGGTAAGCTACGTTGACTTTATTTTTCAAAGCATTTTCTCAAGAGAACCGTTGTTGCTGCTGCTGCTGCTGTTGTGAAAGGCCCGGTACACCCTGAGGCCTTGCCTAGACTAGGACAGCCTTGATGTCACGTGGGTCCACACTCTTTGCGTCTTTCGGTAAAGTCACGGAGGTAGAAAATGAAATTTATTTAATTCATGATTTGATTTAATTTAATTTTATACCTACGTTAAATTTGATTTTAATTTTTAATTAAGTTGATTGAAACTTATTTTATACCTACGTATTTTTTTATAAATGAATATTTTTTATAATTTAAATTAAATGTATTTTATGTTATACCTACGTTAAATTAAATTTAGATTTGTAATAAACTAAATTTTATTTAAATTTATTTTATTTCATACCTACGTTAAATTAAATAGAAATTTTTAATAAATTAAATGTATTTTATTTAAATTACATTTATTTTATTTAATACCTACGTTTAATTTTTTAATTAATTTTATTTTATAGCTACGTTAAATTACATTTTTAATAAATTAAATTTATTTTATTTAAATTAAATTTATTTTATTTCATACTTACACATGTACAGTCATTTTAACTGCTCTGACTGCTACAAGCTAAGTGCGGCCTGGAAGCGTATTATTAAGTAATACATTTTACAATTACAATTCCTTATAGAGGAACCCCATACTAATGAACTGACTACGTATCTATACAATTAAAAGACCGCACGCAGATACCGCAAAAGCGGACCCCGTTGTCAATGATATAATTTGATGTACGTACAGATGTACGTACAGCAGTCATCATGAATAGGGGTACAATGATTTTTATGACAATAGGAATGTGGTTTTGAATCAGAATCAGAATCAGAAAGGGTTTTATTCGCCATGTAAGTTCACACCGACACGGAATTTACTTTGGCAGGATGGTGCATACATTCAACATATAGGAATCTAAAATCTTAAATAAGTTTTAAACAAGTCTTACTATAATAAGGGTTAAAAGTCTAACACTAAGGGGCTGAAGTATATAAAATTAAATAAATATCGAATATAAAATAGCTTTAAGATATAATTTAAAAATACAAATAGGGAAACATAGTTAATATCAGCAACGTGTCGTTATGTAGATCAAATGTTAAAAACAGTGTTAGCCCTTGGCCTTGTTTAACAGGCCAGCAGCAGATGGGAAGAAACTGTTTTTATGGCGTGAGGTTTTGGTCCTGATGGACCGAAGCCTTCTGCCGGAGGGGAGTAGCTGAAACAGAGAGTGTCCAGGGTGGGAGAAATCGGCCATAATCTTCCTCGCTCGCCTCATAGACCTTGTCGTGTGCAGGTCCTCGAGGGTCGGTAGATTGCAGGCAATTACCTTCTCAGCAGTGTGGATGATACGCTGCAGTCTGCTCTTGTCCTTGGCAGTGGCAGCAGCGTACCAGACGGTTATGGAGGAGGTGAGGATGGATTCAATGATCGCTGTATAGAATTGCACCATCATTGTCTTTGGCAGGTTGAATTTCTTCAGCTGCCGTAGAAAGTACATCCTCTGTTGAGCTTTCTTGGTGAGGGAGCTGATGTTCAATTCCCACTTGAGGTCCCGGGAGAGAATAGTGCCCAGGAAGCGGAAGGACTCTACAATTTTTACTGGGGAGTCTAACAGGGTGATGGGGGTGAGTGGTGCTGTATTCTTCCTGAAGTCCACAACCATCTCAACTGTCTTTAGAGCATTTAGCTCTAAGTTGTTCTGGCTACACCAGGTCACCAGATTGTCAGCTTCCCACCTATAGTCAGACTCATCCCCACCAGAGATCAGCCCAATGAGGGTGGTGTCATCCGCAAACTTCAATAGTTTGACGGACAGATGATTGGAGGTGCAGCTGTTGGTATACAGGGAGAAGAGCAGAGGGGAAAGGACGCAGCCCTGAGGAGTTCCGGTGCTGATGGACCTGGAGCCAGAGACTTGTGTTCCCAGCTTAACGCACTGCTTCCTGTCAGACAGGAAGTCTGTGATCCATTTACAGGTGGTGTATGGCACGTTCAGCTGGAAGAGCTTGTCCTGAAGCAGGGCAGGGATGATGGTGTTGAAGGCAGAGCTGAAGTCCACAAACAGGATCCTGGCGTAGGATGCTGGGGCGTCCAGATGCTGTAGGGTGAAGTGGAGGGCCATGTTAACTGCATCGTCCACAGACCTGTTGGCTCTGTAGGCAAACTGAAGGGGGTCCAGGAGAGGGTCTGTGATGGCTTTGAGGTGTGCCAGGACCAGGCGCTCAAAAGACTTCATTACCACAGATGTAAGGGCGACCGGTCTGTAATCATTTAGTCCTGTTGGCCTTAGCTTTTTGGGCACAGGGATGATGGTGGAGGACTTGAGACAGGCTGGTACATGGCATGTCTCCAGGGAGGTGTTAAAGATGTTGGTGAACACCGGAGACAGCTGGTCAGCGCAGTGCCTGAGGGTGGCTGGAGAGACAGAGTCCGGCCCGGCTGCTTTGCGTGGATTCTGCCTCTTGAAAAGTCTATTAACTTCTCCCTCCTGAAAGGAGATAGTCGTCTCTGTAGTATTGGTGGGGGATGGGGCCTCTTGGGTTGGAAGGGGTGGTTCAGGACAGTCCAATTGTCTTTCAAATCTACAGTAGAACTCGTTCAGGTCGTTGGCTAGGCGGGAGTCGTTAGTGGTGTGGGGGGCTCTGGGTTTGTAGTTGGTGATCTGCCTGAGCCCTCTCCAGACAGAAGCAGCGTCGTTTGTAGAGAACTGGTGTTTTAGTCTCTCTGAGTACAGTCGTTTAGCCTCTCTCACCGCTTTGCTAAACCTGTTCTTCGACTCCTTGAATCTGTCTCTATCTCCACTCCTAAACGCTTCCTCCTTCTCCAACCTCAACCTTCTGAGCTTTGCTGAGAACCAGGGCTTATTGTTGTTAAAGTTCACCCTGGTACGTGTTGGGATACAGCAGTCCTCACAGAAGCTGATGTAGGACGTCACAGCCTCTGTGAGTTCATCTAGACTATTGGTAGCAGTCGTGAACATATCCCAGTCAGTACAGTCTAAGCACGCCCGCAAATCTTCCACAGCCTCACTGGTCCACTGTTTAGATGTCCTCACAGCAGGTTTACAGAGTTTTAGTTTCTGCCTGTATGCAGGAATCAGGTGGACCATGGCATGGTCAGAGTGTCCTAGTGCTGCTCGGGGGACGGCGTGGTAGGCTCTACTGACTGTAGTGTAACAGTGATCCAGAGTGTTCCCTTCTCTGGTTGGGCATTTAATGAATTGTATGTATTTGGGGAGTTCGTGGCTGAGATTACCTTTGTTAAAGTCGCCAAGTACGATAACCAACGAATCTGCACAGTTAACGCGATCAGCAGTTGCTGTACGTACATCATTAAAATTACACCGATTGCAATACGTCACCAAAGACAATTTTTATTTGACCCCCGGGTCTGATCGCGTTAACTGTGCAGGTGGCGGGGGTCGAGAGGTTACTTGCACGTGTGCAGCTTGTTGAATATTGACGTGCGATGACTTGTGGAGAGAAAGAATGATGATGGCGATGCAAGTCTTGAAGTCTGACGTTGTTCTCCGAGTCGTGTAGCCTACCGCGTGCTACTTTGGGGATTGCTGCGTAATGTCATTTTAGTTTCCTCTGTGGAACTTTTTATTTTGTTGATCATAACGATGTAACTAACGTACGGCGGGCTTGGGAGCGGCGTTGACGATTTGTTTTGGCGTTACACCAACCAGCACCTTTGCATTCAGAAGTTGGAGGTGCTTTGATTGTTACAGCGAGAGGTGGAATCGTCACCGCCATAGGTTTTAAGTGGGCACGGAGCCCGTCAACGGAATGGGTAGGTAGAGGAATGGGGTTGGAGAGTATACACAACTTGCATTTCTAGTAATTTCAACAATTTATGGGCATGCGCATCATTAACAGTATCCTGATTGATGAGCAAAACAAAATCGCAATTTAATCGTGAATCTATTGTCATGAATGAGTCCGAAATATCAATAGTCATGCTCAAAACCACATTCCTATTGTCATAAAAATCATTGTACCCCTATTCATGATGACAATTCCTATATGGTCATTATGATGCTCAGAATTACACTTATATTCTCAGAATCATGAACATTTATTAAACAGCAGTGTGCTCAAAATGTTCATTTAACAATTTCAACATGTACACAATCAATTCCAAGATTTTAATCAAAGCAAGTCCTATGTATCGTGGTGTTTTCATGCTTATACATTATTACGCGCCCCCCCCAAAAAATATACAAAAGTGTATTTTTATAATGTTTGCACGGTGTACAGTCTGGAAATTACCCACATGGCAAATTTCAAGCTTGGTGCGTGTCGGGAAGTACGCTAAACATTTTGAACAGACACACATTCACAACTTTGCCTTTGGTATATATGTAGATTAGTAATAAATTGTTAATTTAACTACTTTCATGTTGACGGATTGGAACTACGAATAGTACTGGCTCACCACGGGGCTTATCGCGTGGTATCTGGGCACTTTATTTGAAACGTAAACCCCACAGTTTGTGGGTACAATTCCTCGCAAGTTGCGTCCACAGAGACAGACAGACAGACAATGACGTTTCTAGGTAAGAGTAAGAAATGAATCTACGTGTCGAGGAGAGACGAGAGAGCCAAGAGGTCACCTCGGGAGACGGGGTGGTGCGTCAACCTTAGTCACGTGACTGAAGGAGTGTGGGCGTGCCGTGCGTACGTGTGTGTGTACCGTGTGTGTGTACTGTGTGTGTGTGTACCGTGTGTGTGTACTGTGCGTGTGTGTGTACCGTGCGTGTGTCGTGTGTGTGTGTGTACCGTGTGTGTGTACTGTGCGTGTGTGTGTGTACTGTGCGTCTGTACTGTGCGTGTGTGTGTACCGTGTGTGTGTGTACCGTGCGTGTGTGTGTACCGTGCGTGTGTGTGTGTACCGTGCGTGTGTGTGTGTACTGTGCGTGCGTGTGTACTGTGTGTGTGTACTGTGCTTGTGTGTGTATTGTGTGTGTGTGTACCGTGTGTGTGTACACTGTGTGTGTGTGTACTGTGTGTGTGTAACGTGTGTGGCGGTAGTCTAGCGGTTAGTGCGCTGCTCTACAAACATGACGACCCGAGTTTGATTCCCGCTTACAGCCAACACCCAGTGACGATTCTTTAGGATATGTTCTTCAAACGAACGGTTGTTTGGGTTGCGTTGTGTTCATTAAAGTTACTTGCAATTCAAATACAGGTGTGTTGTTGGTGGTTGTGTTGCCAGACGATAACATTGTGAGGAGCAATGCCTGAAACCTTACCCTTGGGGTTCCTCTAGAAATGGGAAAAAGTCACTGAGAGTGGCTACGTGGAGGATAGGTTGCTACTCTGTACAGAGCTGGACCGGTACCGCCTGGATCTCTGTGGCATTCAGAAGATCCAGTGGACTGGCTCTGACTCCAATCATCATGAGGGGTGCAGAGTCCTCCACTCGGGGCAGGAGACTGCCAAACAACAAGGAGTGGCTCTTATTCTGAAAAAAAGAATGAAGGCGGCGTGGGAAGGTGGCGGCGAGGTGTGGGAAGCTGTAAGCCCCAGGCTACTTTGGGCTAGCCTCCTCATCAACAGGAGGCAGAGAATGGTGGTGGTGGTGGTGGCTGCTTACGCCCCCACCGAAGATGAACATCAGTGGAGGGATGCAGGCAAGCCTGAGGATTCAGATTCCTTCTATGACCTCCTGTCACAGGTGTTAGCTAAAAGTGGCCCCTCGGGATAGAGTCATCATGTTGGGTGACTTTAATGCCCGAGTTGGTGATGATGCTGGCACCTGGTCTGGAGAGATTGGAAGGCATGGGCCAGATCAACTCAATAACAACGGTAGGAGGCTGTTAGACTTCTGTGCAGCATTTGGGCTTGTCATTGCCAACACGCTGTTCTGGCATCTGTGCATCCAGACAGCATCATGGATTCACGCCGGGTCCAAGCAAGAACATCCGCTGGACTATATAGCAGTGGCCCAGCGAATGCAGGCCCATGTCCTTGACACCAGAACCTACAGTGCTGCTGACCTCACTGACCATTAGCTTTTCATATGTAAGATCTGTGGGCTGGGTAAATCTGTGAGCAGGAGCAAGAGATAATTAAGCTCCCAAGCATTCACTACGTTATAAACAACATATTTTCACTCATAAGTCGCTTGCCTAATTGCCTCAGCAACTCGGTGTTTCGTATCGAACCTCATCTCAAACAATCGAAGGGCGCCCCCTAGTGGCAGCTGCCCCTGTGTGGCACAAGGTGGCCCTGCACCGGCCTGCACGTGGACATGAGTCTGTCGGTAGGGGGCGATCATTGACGCGTCATCTCCGTTGTACAGTTTCCGGATAATGTCTGGAATTAACCACAATTTTGACCGTGACACCAACATGCAATGACCTGTGCGTTGTGAGTGACACAATACTCTGTTTGACATCCGCCGTGAAGCAGAACAGCGCATAATGTGGTGAATGTTACTGGGGTGGCCAGGTGTGCCTGTCGGATTTGAACTTTGAATCTCTGCAACAAATAGAGAATGCGCTACCATATTCCTGGTTCTTTCGGTAAAGTCACATAGAAAACAAAAAATGAACAAAATAAAAGATAAAAAAATGAAAAAATGTAATACAAATAACAAATAAAAATAATAAATTTTAAAAAATTAATTGATGATAAGATGCCATGGGTCGACTGACTCAGATGACTGGCCAATGCACCGCCTTTGCCCTCCATTACACACACACTGTGTGTGTGTAGTGGAGGGCAAAGGCGGTGCATTGTGTGTGTACATACACACACACTGTGTGTGTGTGTATGTACACACTGTGTGTGCATGTACGTACACTGTGTGTACGTACATACACAGTGTGTACACACAGTGTGTATGTACGTACACTGTGTGTGTGTACGTACACTGTGTGTACGGACACACACACAGTGTGTGCACACACACACTGTACACACAATAATGTCCACGTTGTTGTTGCTGAGTTCACGCACCCAAGTGAGGGGGCAATGGAAAATGAATCTAAATCAACTTAAAGTCCATCCCCGCTCTGTGACGTCACCACTCAGCATGACCTCATCGGCATGAAGTGCCAGCGGGAGGTGTACCTCGTTAGTGACGTCATGTCACCAAGGTATTCACACTCCCCCAACCCCGTTCACGGCGCTCTTGAGCGTGACGTCACCTCCGCTTGGGTCACTGCCGATATCAATCCAGTGCCAATCCTTATTTGGGCAAAGGTACGCCAAGTGACTGGCGGTTCATTAACATAATGTCTTCGTTGTAGCCATCGAGAGTTTATTGCGACGGGTTCAGCAGCCACGCCCCATTCCTCGACATATGGCTAGTACATTAACATAATTTATTCAGTTACAGAGCCGCTCATTGTGGGAGGGGCGTGTCTCTTACCCCGGAAGTGATGTCATGTTACCTGCTTACCCGCGTGACGTCGCGAGGTAACAGGAGGCTGCCGATCCGCGCTTGCACTGAAATCCGAGGTGAGAAATTCTCATGGTGGTCGTGGTCGTGGTGGTTGTTGTTTACCAAGGTAGAGCCTCTCTCGTAGGGATGTCAGTTGAGTAGCAGCGATCATGGGAATCGATGTCCAGGTTGGAACTTTACAACGCGGGGCCTAGCCACGCGGGGCCTTGCCTCCTGCCCTCGCCTGATTGCATTCACTTTAATTATCTCGCTTAAGTTTAATTTGTCTTCACCCGGCTCGCCACTTTGTAACTTTGTTTTATTGTAAATATTCACGCAGTTTTTTTCGTTCTTTTGTTACCAGGCCAAGCACGCTTGAGCTGCTATACCGCTCTTGTTATCAGAAGCGACCTGCCCACAACAACACAAGGTGAGGCTTTGTCAACGTGTGTGAATGTTTTGACTTAAAACTTTGGTGACTGCAGGAATTCATATTCTTGGTTCTTTCGGTAAAGTCACGTAAATAGAAAATAAAATAATAAAATTAAATGGAAAATAAAAAAATTGAAAATAAAGCAAAAAACCCACGACGTTTAGATCGCAGCACAAGTGGTCTTTATCTTGTTGAATTTAATCTGTTATTTTTATTTTCTATCTACGTGACTTTACCGAAAGAACCAACAATACGTGTGTCAATGTCTATCGGTCAAAGATGCTAAGCGCGTGCCGCTGTTGACTCTGAATGTGTGGAGGGGAACACCTTCACCACGGGGAGAGAGAGACAGAGACACGGATAGCCTCGGCTATGTTGATTGATCATAATAAAGGTTTTTGGGTTAGATCGCGATTATTTATAAATGTGTCGTAACCCTCCACCACCCGACACGGCCAATCAGCAAAAAAAGTGTCACGTTGACAAAAGACAAATAATGCACTACTTTAGCCCACCGGTGTGTTGAAGAGTGAATCCACATTTACAGTTTGAGTACGACGTTTCGCTGGTAAATACATCCAGCATCATCGGGCAATTCGCCAGAATGGTAAAGCCCTCGCTTGCTTCCGGTCTTAAATAGAGCAGCAGGGTGATGTCATCACTTAACTCATATCAGGTGCAGTGATTAGAGGCGGGGGGGGGGTATTGTAATTATATAATCGATTAGTAATCAGTCATTGGTTATGATTAGTAATGAGTTGTAGATTAGTAATTCTTTAAATCAAAATGTAATGTGTATTATTTACTAATAAGCTTACAGGCCGCACTAAGCCTGTAGCTGTCAGAGCGATTAAAGTTATTCTTATTCCTCTCAATTTCAATGGATTCTCTAATTAGTCTTTGCCAGTAATAATTAGTTTTACACAACACTGCAACATTGTCAAAATCAATTGAGTGTCCTTGTTGTGTGGTCACCACCTGGCTAGCTACACTAGTCACTTGATAACTAGTATACTAAACTATACACTACACTATACACTACACTATACACTACTATACACTACACTATAAACTACACTATACACTACAATAAACACAATTATACATTACACTATACACTACAGTACTATACACTACACTACTATACACTACACCAGGGGTGTCCAAAGTTTTTTTAGTGAGGGCCAAATACAGAAAAATAAACAAAAGGCCGGGCCACACACTAGAGGTGACATATTGACACATGAATACTGTGTGTATTTCTAACTCACCTATAATGTGAAGAACATTGCACTCAGTGGGAGCAGTGATGCTGTCCTTTGGATTGAAGGATGGCTGACATGTCTGGAGAAAGTTTGGTGGTTGAGACACGAAGGACTTCACAGAGATGGCTGTCAGTCATTCTGGTTCTCAGTCTGCTTTTGTTCTGATTTAACAGAGAAAATATTTGTTCACATATGTATGTTGAGCCGAACAGGCTCATCATTCTTTTTGCGTGGCGTCTCATCAGAGGAAACTTGGCATTATCCAAACTCTGATAGAAGTCAGGGAGGGAGAGAAGCTGATGTTGACTCTTCAGAGAATCATCACATTGCATTTCAATCGGTTCTAACTGCAGACTCTCTTCCACTTCTGCATCCACCAGGAAGGGGGTCGAGAACAGCTTGATTTGTTTTTCAATGACAGAAAAATCTTGGAAACGCTGGTTGAATTCTGTCACGAGAGATACAATCACAGACACATTTCTCCTTTTTAGCAGAAAGGTCGGCCTTTGGAAAAGCAGACTTGATTTCAGACAGCGCAGGGAAGTGTGCAGCATTAAAGCTTCGTAGTTGTCTCTCAAACAGGCGTAACTTTACACAGAAGGCTTTCATGTGCGCATACAGGTGTGGCACCAGCTGTTCTTTGCCTTGTAGGTTCTTGTTCAGTGTATTCAGATGATGAGTAAGATCAACTAAAAATGCCAGGTCTGCCAGCCACAGAGGGTCACTCAGTTCATGAAGAGGTCGGCCCTTCTCTTTCAAAAACTGGTCGATTTCTGATCTCAGCGAATAAAACCGCTGCAGCACAGAGCCGCGGCTGAGCCAGCGCACATCAGAGTGGTAGAGTACATCCCCGTATTCAGCATCCACATCAGATAGGAAAGCTTGAAATTCTCTGGTACAGTCCTCTAGCTCGAATTATGTTGACAGTTTTTACAACAGTGTTCATCACATCGCCCAGCTGGACAGTCTTGGCACGCAGTGCTTCTTGGTGGATTATACAGTGCATCCTAAAAGCCTCACCTACGCTCTCTTTTACCTTGGCGCACACCATCGATGCCATTCCTTTGCGCTCACCCGTCATGGCCGGAGCTCCATCCGTTGTTACTCCACAGAGCTTGTCCCATTTAAGCCCCATCTTTTCAACTGCCTCTGACACAGCTTCAAAAATATCTCTACCCGTCGTTGTGCCTTTTAGGCTCATCGTATCAAGCAGTTCCTCCATACAGCAAAAAATTATCATCTACTCCCCGCAAAAAAATTAACAGCTGCGCGGTGTCTGTGGCATCTGTGCTCTCGTCGCATGCTATCGAGTAAAAATCAAAAGCACAAGCTTTGTCTCTCAGCTGAAGTTTCAAGTTAGCTGACAAGTCCTCGATTCTCCGCATCACTGTATTTCTGGATTTGCTCACGCTGTTGAAATCCTGCACTTTTTCCGGGCACATTTCTGTGACTTTGATGAGGCACTGCTTTATGAAATCACCGGGGGGGGGGGGGGGAGGGGCTTGATCATATATTCGATTAATACAAATATGGTGTACATTTAGATGCATGTCTGGATTAGAGATTAAATATAATTAAGTCTGGCGATTATGTTTAATGCAATGGGCAGTTGGAATAAACATGTTGGTGCTGGTGGATTAATGAGTGATGGACGCACGCATGAGTGGGCAAACAAGCGAGTGAGTGGGCTTGAAGGCAACTGGCAGGGAAGTGATTGGATTGGTACAGTGAGTGGTCAAATATATAATAATTGAGAGGATCAGTGATTCAAAGTGTTGCTAAATCCGAGCGCTGTTCCAACCTCCCCAGACCATCCAACTTCAAACAGAATCTACTCCTTCGTAACAACATGGATGGACAAATCAAGTGGGCTGAGATCTTGGATGACTATGAGGGTAAGTTCCCTGATACCTGCATCACGTGGCTTATATGCAGAGAAGGAGGCTCCTTGATCAATTACTTTTAGTAGACATGGCTTGGTGGTGATGGGAAGACGTAATGATCGAGTGTGGCAGAGACAATGGGTTTAGATCTGAGTTTCAGCCATCCTTGTTTAAACATGTCTCAAGCTTATGCATTTAATAGTCTCAGCATGCCCACAAAAAAATGACTTGTAAAGTTTTACTGCTACGTGATGAATATTTCTCAATAGCAGGTCCTGTTGTGTGCTAAGAGGTAATTACAGGGATCTTAAAATTAGTTCTGTGAAACTCCATGTCCTTCGTTCTCTAATTTATTACTCGTCCTTTGAATGAATTTTCTGTTCTTCGTAGGCCGGGAGTCGTCTTGCCAGTCGACCTCATGGGGGGACATAATGGATAAAGTGGACCCTTTCCCAGGCCAAAGTTACAAGCATCGCTCCCCAAAGGTATGTATGGGGTTTGTGGGGTCAAACACAACATTCTCTCCAAAACTAGCACACTGTGTCATCACACCATCACACCAAAATATCACTGCACCATCTCTCCACATCACCTTTCTCATCACACCACACCACCACCATTTAAATACTCCATCATAGAGCCTCATCATGTCTCTATACCATCACAAGACACCATCTCTCTAGAACATTCCACTTCTTCACTTCTCCATAAAACAACACCATCTCCCGACACCATCACCCAATCTCTCGACCATCCCACTCATGCAAGCACTTGAAGTGGTCATTTATTAACAATGAAGACAGAATGATATAAATCAGTCACATTAATTATTTATGTTAGTTGATTGGAAGTTGCCATTCCAGTTGCCCACTATGGGCACTGCAGTGAAATTTGTCGTCATTATGGGCTTCCAGATTGTTAAACTGGAACATGTGGAAACTATTGCCAGTGATGATTGTTGCCAACATATATCAAATCTTCACAGTCGATCACAGCCTTAAGTGCATGTATGGGGTTTGTAAGAATATTTGAGCATGTAACATGGATTTTGATTCTGTAGGGGTTTGGGATATTTAGACGTTAGGGCTACACGTACAATGTGATCAAAGTATTGATGGATAAGGCCTTATGTTAACATCAGGTGATTGTGTATATTCATGTGTGTGCTAAGCAAGTTTAAATGAGTGAACGTGGATGTCTGCATCTGTACACAGATGTGTGAGTATGCATTTGTATTTGCATGTGCATGTCTGAATATTCCTGTGGTTATCTTTGCTTGAACAGAGGATAATTGGGGAGTTTAAAGACTTCCGCGGGGTGAAGCATCTCCAGGAGGAGAAGGACCTTGCAACGGAGAAACGCCTCATGGTAGAGGAGCGCCTATTTGAGGTGCAGCGGCTTGCCAGGGTGAAGTGCCGCACAGAGGAGAAGTGCTTCCGAGACGTGCTTCACGGATGCGAAGCGTCTTTGCGAAATGAAGCGTCTTGAAGAGAATCGTTTGGAGGAGGAGGAGAAGTGTCTCACCAACATGAAGAGCGTCAAAGAGGAGAAGCACCTCATAGAGGAAAAGCACCTTGAGGAGGAACAGTGCCACGTCAGGACTGCTACCACCACCGCCGCCACCAACACCACCGCCACCACTGCTGCCACCACCGCTGCCGCGACCGCTGACACCACCACCACCGCCACCACCACCGCCACCACTGCTATTGACACCACCGCCACTACCGCCACTACCGCCAGTGACATCACCACCACCGCCACTACCGCCATCACCGCCACCTCCACTGCCGCCACTGAAACCACTGCCACCATCACTGCCACCACCGCGGCAACCACCACTTCTGCTACCACCACCGCTACTGACACCACTGCCAACCCCACCACCACCACCACTGTCACCGATAGACCGACACTACCAACACAACCAACACCCCTGCCGCTACTGCCACCACAGCTGCCACCGCCACCACTGCAGCAACCACCAGCTCTGCCGCTACCACCGCAACTGACACTACCGCCACCTCTGCCACTGCCACCTCTGCCACCACCACCACCGCCATCACCGCCACCGCCGTGGCAAACACCACCACCGTGGCAAACACCACCACCACGGCTACCACCGCTATCACCTTCACCACCTCCGCCACCACTGCTGTCACCGCCACCACCGAGGACCAGGAGGTTGAGGAGGATGAGAAGGAGAGAATGGAGAAAACAGAGAAGGGGGAGAAGATGTTGGTGGAGGATGAAGAGGAGTTGGAGGAGGACGAGATAAAGGAGGAGATGGAGGAGGTGCAGATGGTGGAGGTGGTGATGCAATTAAAGAAGAGGAAGCGAGGGGGCCTCGCTCGCGTGGCACAACACTGCCACTCTACTCCACTGCGCCACTAATCCACTCATCCTCTGCCCCACTGCTCGACTGACCCATTGCCCCTCTGGCCCTTTGGCCAACTGCCCCTTTACTCCACTGCCCTACTGCCCTACTACACATTTAGCCCACTGCTCTTCTGCTCTGCTGTCCCACTGCCCCACTGCCACTTTGCCCCATTGACCCACTGCTCCTCAACTCCAATACTCCACTGTCCTGCTCCACTGCACCTCTGCACCACTGCACCTCTGACCCTCTGCCCCTCTACCTGTCTGCCCCACTGCCCATCTGTTGCCCTTCTGCCACAGCAGTTGAAACAAATGTTTGAGTTTCTTAAACCCCCCTGCCTCTGTTCACCAAGCAGTAGAAATGGGTACGCCACCATCGAGCAGCAAGGTGCGTGTGGTGTGTTAAAGTGTGCGTACTCCTTCCTCTTCTAAAACATCTGCCCAGTGTGGAAGAGTAGACCAAAACATCGTGTAAAGGGGCTCTCTAGAACTCGCTCTTGTAGAATGTTTTCCTGCCACCAGAGGTATGAGAAAGCAATTGGGGAATTGTGCCACCACTCCACAATTCAAATAATTTTGGCAGAGTATTCATAGAATGCTGCCGCTCACGATACAGGTTGCTACTTATGTATTTGACAGGGGGGGTGTTTAGAGGCGGCCCAGTGACCGAGAGGTCAGAGCACTGAAGTGGCACCACGGAGTACCTGGGTTTGAATCCAGGCACCCGCCTGTGATCAAAGTGGGCTCTCAAGTCAAGCAAGCTAATGATCTCAGCCTGGTCGTCATTGACTGTGAAAAATAAACCATCACATGGCTGTAATGTGGTTCTGTACTTAATTAGGTGTGAGGACGCCCTCATAAAACCATGGATTTACAAGGAGGTCTGCAATGTGCACGCAGCGTCACCCTGAGGATACGGCGAATCGGAGCGACCGCCCAGGGCCGCGAGCATTGGGAGGCCCTGCGCTTCAATGTTACGGGGGTGTCAGATGTAATGCTTCCAGTGGAATTTGAAGGCGGTGGGGGCCCACATGCGGGGATTTACCCCTGGGCTCGCACCCCTATGGACGGTCCTGTGTGTAAATTTTACTCGCCTTTGCCACACACAATAAGGACACTAAAATAAAACGCATAACAGAACTGTGAATTACATGGCATGTGAGCCCAGTACCTCTCCAAAGTGCTTGTGGGTTGAACCGCGTGTTGTTCGGCAGGAATTCAGTGTTTTTGAAGGGAGAATGAGGTGAGACAGTGAGACAGCCCCAGGTGATTATGTGTGGTAGAGAGGTGAGTGTGACAGTGAGACAGACCCAGGAGAGTGTGGGTAGAGGTGAGTGTGACAGTGAGACAGACCCAGGTGAGTGAGTGTGGGTAGAGGTGAGTGTGACAGTGAGACAGACCCAGGTGAGTCGGTGTCGGTAGAGGTGAGTGTGACAGTGAGACAGACCCAGGTGAGCCCGGTCGTCATTGATTGCAAAAAATAAACCATCACATGGCTGTCTTGTGGTTCTGTACTACTTTGGATAAATTCCATCGATTAGAAGAACATTGTTACGACCAACATTACTCCTACTTTATGAACAGGAGGGAGGGTCCTGCTCTTTACTATGTGGACCAGAGGGCACTTGAATTGTACTCAGAAGTAGCTCTGTGATATCAGCTTCATTGGGCCATTCTCTAACACAAGGCTTGCAATTGTCTGCTAGAGACACGAATTAATAATTGTTTCCATGGGAGGATGGCGAAATCCCAACCCAAGTTAAAATTGGTGAAAAATTAGAAAATGCGGGCTTTTGAATAAAATACGTTCCATTTGTGTTACCACTGCAGTGGCATTTCGGCATGAAGCATGGGGATAGGGTAGACGTGAAGTTTAACGTCATTGTGTAACTCGTCCTGTTTAACGACAAAGTAAATACTCAGAGTGAGCGTACATCCACTGTCGTTACAATCCACGTGTAGTGATACACTCAGCGACACTAGGAGTAGGAGGCAATCTTTATTATAGCCTGCACAGGGTACAAGGGGTAACTACACTTTCAGTCAAGACAGCTAACAGACTGCCTGACTGACAACGCCGAGAAGGTGAAGATGGCGACGAAGACTCCAGCAGCCCGACAGGATTCCACTCCAAGCAACAGCGATGAACCTTCGCTAGGGGTCCCCTTTTATCCTCCCAGCGTGGCCTCGCTCCGCTCACGGCCATGCCCCCCTACTAAAAACTACTCGCAGGTTCCTGGGCTTACCTCACATGCCCCCTCTATCACCTTTCCCCTACATCCCTCTGTCTGCCTATCACGTGACCTGCAGCGAGACTGGGCTGCTGCAACTGCAGATCCCCTTCTCTGTCAGCAACCCGCGCCATGCTACATAGTGACCCATTCCATGTCACTACACATGAACAGGACAGCTGACATGTTATCATGTAAAGCAACCATAAACACATGAAAATACCTAGGTTTACAATTTTTGAGGAAACCACTATAGACACACTATACATAGACGTCAAATGTTGGGAACAGGAGACAATCAGTTGTTTTAATTGTCATATTTGAATTCAGCACGTCAAAATCCATAACAAACAGCACATTTCATCTCTGAAATAAATGACGTCTAAAAAACAAGTGGACCAGTGTGATCATCAACACCCATCATCAGCATCAATACCCATCATCACAAACACCCATCACCAGTCTTCATCACCACCACCACCACCCAGCCATCATTACCACCACACATCATCATCACAGCCCACCAAAATCGCCACCCATCATAATACTCACCACCCATAATCACCACCACCCATTATCATTACCACCACCCATCACCATCATCACACACCATCACCCATCATCACCACCACTACCCAACCATCATAACCAAAATCCATTACTTGTGTAGTGGGTTCACGGAACACGGAGACGGTGGAGTAGAGGCAGCACTGTTTTATTCAACTTAACGGGTTTCACAGGAAGGGGTAACGGCCCCTTCACCCGTATACACTCGGGGACATCCCCTAGGCTATCTAGCCTAATTCCTATACTCCCAGTTCCTCCAGCTACAGGCGCTAGAGGAGGCTATCTGATCTGGCCCTGGTCAAGCAAGGTCACGGCACACCACCAACCAGACCGGACCCTAAAAGGGCTCTGGCTCTGAGGCTCTGGGGCCGCACCACTGGCTTTCCCTGCCAGCCCTCAAAAGGACAGCGATCAGGGAAGTCCCAGGGTCTATCTAGTCGGTCTTCCTTCTTCACTGGTTCTTCATTCTTGGCCCCAACACACTGCCCCGAGCTCTCTGGTTCCCCGCCCTTAATACCCATACACCACTGAGGGCGGGGCTATAGAGGACGTGGTTGTAGCCACCAATGTGTGGCTGTGTGTTACCTTCCCACACTGTGTGTTTCCTTCCCACAACACCCCTACATCTGCAAGTGCTGCCTGGGTTGATTCAATGTGCCGTGGCTCGGGTATGCGGTTTTCCAGATGTGTGTGTGGTGGTACAAGGACAAATATATAATGAGAGTCGTTTTGGGAAATGGTTCTTCTTCAGACCACATACAAATGTTGGAGAGACAAGATATTCAGGTGTTTTATTCTTAGCTCTTTCGGTAAAGTCACGTTGAAGGGAAACAATAAAATGATAAAATATATAAAACAGTAAAATTTCTCACGACGTTTCAACCATAATACAAACGGTCGTCATCAGGTATGTCGGTTCGCATTAAATTATATATTTTCAAACGGTGTATTTATTTATATATATAAAAGAAAAACGTCAGCGCCACGCCCAGCGATTTGGCAGTTTATTTAGAAGGACTAGTCCATCTATGTTCTGAAAAGAGGAGGGGGGAGACGAAAAATTAATGTATGCTGTCTGAAAGCCACCGTAAGCGTGAACAATCAATTAAGACCTGAAATGGTTTATCAAATATTTCCAATGATTGCTAAGCCAGAATCCATCTTCTCGGTTGAAATTGTCTCTGTGCTTGTATATGTGGATAGCCTCATGAACGAATCTCTCATGGTAGCCAGATGGCTTACAAAGAACCTCTGTCTTGGAAAAGTCAATGTCATGTGAGCCTACTGAATTATAACAATGATCTGCCACGGCCGAGGTGTTGGTCCTACCGTGTTTAAGGTCTGCTTTGTGTTCACGAATGCGGTCCGAGACATGGCGTTTGGTTTCTCCAATGTAACTACTACCACAGAGGCAACTTAGTTTGTAGACACCAGGGTACTGTATGTCCGGAATCACATCTTTTACAGACGGAACCAGATCACGGATTTTATGTAATGTGTTGAAACGGACCTGGATCTTGTGTTTATTCAAGATTTTGGAGATCTTTTTTGTGATCCCCACAATGTAGGGTAAAGTGATGGTTTTGAAAGGCTCCTCAAGAGGGTCCTTCTTCATGGTTTGAGTGATAGCTTTGCGGATTGTATAGTCGGAGTAACTATTAGCATTAAGAGCTTGGTGTACGTGCTTGAGTTCACTGCCTATGTGTTCCTGGTCGGATATGCATTGGGCTCTATGATACAGAGCCTTGATGAGAGAATTCTTCTGTGATGGATGGTGGTGGGAATCCGGTTTCAGATAAGCATCCGTATGGGTAGCTTTCCTGTAGACAGAGTGGCTCATTGAACCATCAGGTCTCTTTTTTATCAGGACATCCAAAAAAGGTAGTTTTTTCGACTTCCATGGTAAATCTGATGGCTGGGTGTATGGAATTGATGTGGTCGAAGAATTGGTCTAGAGCAGGTCGGCCATGTGGCCAGATGACAAAAGTGTCATCCACGTACCTCTTCCATAAAGTTGGGCACAGAGTGGCAGTCTGGATGGCGTCAGTCTCACATTTCTCCATGAAAATCTTAGCTATAACCGGAGATAGGGGGGAGCCCATTGGGGTGCCCTCAGTTTGTTTGTAGAAAGTTCCATTCCAAGTGAAGTATGTATTGGTTAAACTGTGTCTCACCAGGGGGGATACCTCAGTGTTTAGTCCTTGATGAACCAAGTCTTCAATGATTGTGATGGTGTCAGGTACAGGAACCTTGGTGAATAAGGAAACTACATCAAAACTGACAAGCAGGTCGTCTGGGGACAGGGAAATACCTTTGATTGTCGATACCAGGTGAGTAGAATTTTGTACCGCAGAGGTGGTTTTTCCAGTGAAAGGATGCAGGATTTCAGACAAAAAACGAGCCAGTTTGTAGGTGGGGGAGTTGATAGTAGAGACAATGGAACGAAGGGGTGTATCTACTTTATGTATTTTTGGTAAGCCGTATAATCTTGGTGAGCCACTCTGTCTACAGGAAAGCTACCCATACGGATGCCATATCTGAAACCGGATTCCCACCACCATCCATCACAGAAGAATTCTCTCATCAAGACTCTGTACCATAGAGCCCAATGCATATCCGACCAGGAACACATAGGTAGTGAACTCAAGCACGTACACCAAGCTCTTAAGGCTAATGGTTACTCCGACTATACAATCTGCAAAGCTATCACTCAAACCATGAAGAAGGACCCTCTTGAGGAGCCTTTCAAAACCATCACTTTACCCTACATTGCTGGGATCACAAAAAAGATCTCCAAAATCTTGAATAAACGCAAGATCCAGGTCCGTTTCAACACATTACATAAAATCCGTGATCTGGTTCCGTCTCTTAAAGATGTGATTCTGGACATACAGTACCCTGGTGTCTACAAACTAAGTTGCCTTTGTGGTAGTAGTTACATTGGAGAAACCAAACGCCATGTCTCGGACCGCATTCGTGAACACAAAGCAGACCTTAAACACGGTAGGACCAACACCTCGGCCGTGGCAGATCATTGTTATAATTCAGTAGGCTCACATGACATTGACTTTTCCAAGACAGAGGTTCTTTGTAAGCCATCTGGCTACCATGAGCGATTCGTTCATGAGGCTATCCACATTTACAAGCACAGAGACAATTTCAACCGAGAAGATGAATTCTGGCTTAGCAACCATTGGAAAGATTTGATAAACCATTTCAGGTCTTAATTGATTGTTCACGCTTACGGTGACTTTCAGACAGCATACATAAATTTTTCGTCTCCCCCTCCTCTTTTCAGAACATAGATGGACTAGTCCTTCTAAATAAACTGCCAAATTGCTGCGCGTGGCGCTGACGTTTTTTTATTTTTATAAATAAATACACCGTTAAAAATAAATAAATTAATGCAAACCGATACACCTGATGACGACCGTTTGTGTTATGGTCGAAACGTCGTGATAATTTTTATTGTTTTATAGATTTTTTATTATTTTATTGTTTCCCTTCAACGTGACTTTACCAAAAGAGCTAAGCATATGGATTACTGCAGTCACGAAAGCTTTAAATCAAAAGATATTCAGGTGATTTGCCTCCTTAACAACACTGCCATTCTACTCTACTGCCCCAATGATCCAGTGTGATCATCAACACCCATCATCAGGATCAATACCCATCTTCATCGCCAACCATCATGATCACCATCATCACCACCCATCATCAAAATCACTCATCACCAGCCTTCACCACCACAACCCATCACCAGTCATCATCACCACCACCCATCATCATTATGATCACCACCAATCAACATCATCACACATCATCACTCATCATCACCACCACCACCACCCAGCCATCATAACCACCATACATCATCACAACCCACCACAATCACCACCCATCATAATACTTACCACCACCCGTCACCATCATCACACACCATTACGCATCATCACCACCAATACCCAACCATCATAACCAACACCCATTACTAATCATCATCACCACTACCGCCCATCATAATCACCACCACCCATCATAATCACCACCACCCATCATCATCACAATCCCTCATAATCACCACCCATTACCATCATCACACACCATCACCCATCATCAACACCACCACCCACCAATCACCACCACCACCACCACCCACCACCACTACCCACCAACCACCCACCAACCACCACTAACAACAACCACCCACCAACCACCACCAACCAACCACCACCAACCACAAACACCACCCACCAAGCCCCACCACCCACCAACCACCATCACCTACCAACCACCACCACCCACCAACCACCACTACCCACCAACCACCACCAACAACCACTACCCACCAACCACCACCAACCACCACCACCAACCACTAACACCACCCACCAACCCCCACGACCCACCAACCACCACCATCCACAACCACCACCTACCAACCACCACCACCCACCAACCACCACTACTCACCAACCACCCACCAACCACCACCACCAGCAACCACCACCCACCAACCACCACCAGCCAACCACAGCCACTAACCACCAACACCACGCAGCAACCAACACCACTACCAACCACAAGCACCCACCAACCACCACCCACCAACCACTACCACCCCCCATCAACCAACAACCACCGCCCATCAACCACCACCGCCAACCAACCACAACCACCACCCACCACCACTATCTACCAACCACCACCATAACCAACCACCCCCACTACAACCAAAACCCGCCAACCAATCACCACCACCCACCAATCTCCACCACCCACCCAAAAGCCACCACCACCACCCAACAACCAACACCACCACCCACCATCCACCACCACCAACCAACCACCACCACTCATCACCACCCACCAACCAACAACAACACAAATCACCACCACCCACAAACCTCGACAACCACCCACAACCCACAAGCACCCACCAACCACCACCACTAACCACCAAGCACCACCACTAACCACCAACCACCACCCACTAACCCCCACCACCACCCACCCACCAAACATCCACCATCACCACCAACCACCACAACCCACCATCCACCACCGCCACCCACCAACTATCACCACCACCACCACCACTAACCAACCACCACCGATTATCACCCACTACCCACTAACCCCCACCACCAACCACAACCACCCAACAACCACCACAACCGACCAACCACCACCATCGCCCACCAACCACCACAACCACTACCACCCACCAACCACCACCACCCACCAACTGCCACCAACCCGAAACCAACCACCACCCACCACCAACACCACCACCTACCAACAAACACAAACCAAACACCATCACCCACCAACCACAACCAACCACAACTACCCACCAAGGACAACCACCCACCACAACCAACCAACCACCCCCACTACAACCAAAACCCGCCAAACAATCACCACCACCCACCAATCTCCACCACCCACCCAAAAACCACCACCCCCACCACCACCAAACAACCAACACCACCACCCATCACCACCCACCAACCAACAACAACACAAATCACCACCACCCACAAACCTCGACCACCACCCACAAACCACAAGCACCCACCAACCACCATCACTAACCACCAACCACCACCCACTAACCCCCACCAACACCCACCAACCCCCACCACCACCCACCAACCAAAAGCACCCACCAACCACCATCCACCATGCACCAACCACCACCACCCACCACCACCCACCACCACCCACTAACCAACACCAACCACAACCAATCAACCACCCACCAACGAACACCACCACCACCCACAAACCACCACCACCCACCAACCATCATCCACCAACGACCACCACCACAACCAACCACCACTCATCAACCACCACCAACCACCACACAACCACCCACAAACCACCACCCACTAACCACCACCACCACCCACAAACCACCACCACCAACCATTACCACCCAATAACCACGAACCATCACCCACCAACCCCCACCACCACCCACCAACCACCACCACCCAACAACCACCACCAACCACAACCACCACCAACCACAACCACCACCAACCACCCACCAACCAACAACAACACAAATCACCACCACCCACAAACCTCGATTGGAGGGCATGGGCCAGATCAGCTCAATAACAACGGTAGGAGGCTGTTAGATTTTTGTGCAGCCCATGGGCTTGTAATTACCAACACGCTGTTCCGGCATCGGCGCATCCACACAACATCATGGATGCATGCCGGGTCCAAGCAAGAACATCTGCTGGACTACATAGTGACGGACCAGCGGATGCAAGCCCATGTCCTTGACACCAGGACCTACCGTGGAGCTGATCTGCCCTCTGAATCATCGACTAGTCATCTGTAAGATGCGCCTGCCATTCTTCCACTCCGGTGGTGGGTGTACACCCAGGACACCATTCCAACCTAAAGTGGCCTGGTCTCAGTTATCTGATGAAAGTTGCAAGCGAGAATTTCATTATCGCTTGCGGCTGGGATTGGCATCGTCCCCGACTCCTCCTGATGTCGAGGGTAAATGGGCGAGGTTTAGGACTGTGACTCATGCAGCTGCAATGGCTGCTTTGGGTACGCGGTCCAGACCTCCCCAGAGACCCTGGCTGACAGAGGAGGTGTTCAGGATGGTTGAGAAAAAGCGACAGGCCCACTGTCATCGGCTACAGAATCCCACGTCAGAGAATGAGGAGGCTTACCGCAGCCTTCGCTCGGAGGTTCGGAGAGCCGTGAGGCGCTGCAAGGATGGGTGGTGGTCGCGGGTTGCTGAGGAGATGGAGTCTGCCTCAGTGGCCCGTGATCACAAATCTCTATTTAACTCCATCAAAAAAGTAACCTGAAGCGCCACACCTATTATCATCATTAGGGGAAAAACGGTGATCCAATCTCCGACCCCCAGGAACAGGTTTGCAGATTTGCTGAGCATTTCTGTGAGGTCCTGGGGGAGGGAAAATCGCTCAGCCAGGAAAACATCGTGGCACAAAGTGAGGATGACCCTGCTGAGGCTGCGGTGCCTCAAATATTGGAAGAAGTCACCCCCTGTGAGTGGCTGGCTGCGTTGCCTTCTGTTGAGGAAGTACTGAAGGCAATCTGGAGGCTGAGACCAGGAAAGGCAGCGGGCAGAGATGATCTCCCAAGCGAAATGCTGAGGGAGAGTGGCGTTTGTGTACAGACTGCCCTATATGACATCATAACAACGGTCTGGACCACTGGACGGGTTCCGCAGGATTGGAAGGATGCCCTGGTGGTCCCCCTTTTTAAGAAGGGGGACCACACAGACTGTAACAACTACAGGGGCATCTCACTCCTCAGTGTGCCGGGAAAGGTCCTGGCAAGGATTATTCAGCATCGCCTTGCCAGGCACGCTGAGGAGAGGCTTGCGGAGCCCCAATACGGTTTCAGAAAAGGGCGGTCCTGCACAGATGCCATATTTTCTGTCCGTCTGCTACAGCAGAGGTGTAGGGAATTCCAACAAGACCTACATCTCTGCTTTATTGACCTGGTCAAGGCCTATGATACCATCAGTAGGCCTGGGCTTTGGGTTGTTCTTCGTGCTTTTGGAGTACCTGACCCTCTGCTCACGATCATTAAGGACCTTCATGATGGTGAGCGGGCCCGGGTAAAACTACGTGGCCGGGAGTCAGAGCCATTCCCTGTACACCTTGGGGTGTGACAGGGATGTCCTCTGGCTCCCACATTGTTTAACATCTATTTTGACCATGTAGTTCGTGAAGCCTTCAATAGCTGTACCGGGGGAATCTCCATATGGTACAGATATAATGGGAGGCTGATCGATGCCCGGGTGCGGTCAAGGGATGGCTCCCTATTGCTCAACCACGTTATGTATGCTGATGATTTGGTAATAGCTGCTCATTCAGAGGAGGAGTTGGAGACGCTGCTGCTGAGACTGGAGCATGCCACTAAGAGGTGGAGCCTTACCATCAGCCCCACCAAAACTAAGCACCTGCCTGGGTATTTTGTACCAACGGACACTCCACCCCCACAACTCCCAATCGGTGATGGGGCAGTTGTGGAGAGAGTGGAGAGTTTCCCATACCTGGGCAGTGTGCTTATGACCGGCTCCAGGTTAACAGCAGAGGTCTCACTCCGAATCAGTCGAGCGGCAATCTTTTCATCGGTTGCGTAACGCTGTGTGGAAGCTACCTGGTCTGTCGCTCCGCACTAAGCTTCAGGTCTTCTCAGCCACGGTCATTCCCTCCCTTCTCTACGCTTGCGAAACGTGGACCCCCCTAATGGAACATCTTCGCCGGTTAGAAACATTTAGGCTGGCCTGCCTACGATCCATCCTGGGTTTAACCAGACTGGATTGTGTGAGGAGCTCACAAATCCTTGAAAGATCTGGGCAAGGTACCATCGGTGAGCTCCTCCGGCGGGCAAGGCTGCGTTGGCTGGGTCATGTAGCCCGCATGCCCAGCCACCGCGTGCCGAAACAGCTTTTTTTCGACCGGATTGAGGGGGCTAAGCGGGCGCGGCACAGGCTAGAGAAGAGATGGAGTGATGTGGTACAGGAGGACGTGGAGCTGAGTGGACTTGCCGATGACCGGTACCAGCGGTGTCAAGATCGGCCTCTGTGGAGGAGGCTCGTGAAGGACGCTACTGGGCAGTTGGAGGTAGTCGCCCTCCAACAACGGAGGGCGGAGGAGCGACGCTCACAACGAGCGGAGCGCCGGGTGGCTAAAGCACAGTAGGTTGGCACAGTAGGGGGCACAGGTGGTGCATCAGCCAGTCATCTCAGTCAGTCGACCCGTGGCACCTGGGTCTACCCCGTGACCTCCTGCCAGCGGGCGTTCAACACTTCACGTGGCCTCAGGGTGCACATAGCCTGGCACAAGCGTCGTGGTGACGTCACCGCCACTTAGTGGCGAATAGCGGTTGTTGTTGTTGTGTGGAAGCGTAACGCATTGTAGTGTAGCGGTTAGCGCTACGCTGCGCTACGAACCTGGCGACCCGAGTTCGATTCCCGCTCACGGCCCCCACCGGTGACGATTATTTCAACCGGTCCTGGGCCTCCCCTAGGTCGACTCAGCCTCAAACGAGTAACTGTTGTGGTGTGAACATCGGGAGACAAAGGCGGCCGGGTGTGGTGAATCCAAGTCCCGGGCGAAGCCGGGTAGTTAAAGGTCGTGCTGTTATATTCATAATCAGATGTTTTTTATTTCGACTCGAGGAAAATCGGTGAAATCGGAAGCCAACGATAGGCCCCAGTTGTGGGCCCTTCTTAACCTGGTAACAAAATATTATTCTTCGTCAGTGATGTCCTCACCTAAGCGTGTGAGACGAGACGCACAAGACTCTAGTCTCCCTTTGCTGTACATCACTCACAGAGCACCACAGCGCCCACCCCCCCCCCACCCCCCCGGGATCCACAACAGCGTTCGCCCCGCAAGACTCTGGCACCTTCTCCCTGCCTCAGCTGGACCATCAACAACGGCAACATTTGTGTCAACAACAGCAGCAACAGCTAACTTGGCGCCTTTATGATTACGTCTTCAGCACGGCAGCAGCAGCACGGAACAACTTCAGGGTATGACTCAGTCGCAACTCGCGTTTAAAATCGTCACGCAAGACGGCTCTCCGCGAGACGTCGCGGGCACACGGCGCGTTACTTTTCTCCCCCAATAAAACTCAGACAACGTGAATGCGTGGAAACGAAAAACGATGTCGGAACGCAACGGGGCATCGCAAATCGTGAAGCTTTTTGCGAGAGCGGGAAAGAAAAGCTTCCTTCTAGACGTCGCCGCCGCAGCGCCACGACTGCACCAGCGTGAGCAGAAGCGCCGTGGGCCAAGCGGCACCGGGACAGCAAGACGCCTTGCTGGTGGCGGACGCCCGCCCCGCTGACGTCGTCGCCGCTGATGTCGTCACCGCTGATGTCACCGCCGCTGACGTCGTCGCTGATGATGTCGTCGCTGCAAAGGGGCAAGCGGAGAAACGAGACGTCAGTCGCCATCGCTACGATGAGAGCGATGTACGAGTACCGGGGGGACTCTTACCCCCTCCGGCTCCTCCTCCATCTCCACCACCAACAACACCAACACCACCACCACCAACACCACCAACACCACCACCAACACCACCACCAACACCACCAACACCACCACCAACATCACCATCAACACCACCAAGACCACCAACATCACCAACATCACCAACATCACCACCAACACCACCAACACCACCAACACCACTAACACCACCACCACCAACACCACCAACACCAACACCACCAACACCACCAACACCACCACCAACACCACCAACACAACCAACACCACTAACACCACCAACACCACCAACACCACCACCACCACCACCAACACCACCAACACCACCACCGCCACCACCTCCTAAGGGATGGAAGATTTGTTGGAGGTTGTTGGTAGTTGAGACTGAAACCTCTTCCTCACTTGTTCACTCAGCCACTCACCCACCCACCCAATCACTCATTCAGAGAGACGATCCATCACTTTACGTTTAAAACTATTTGGTAAATTAAAACGCCGACTGTCACATCATCGACGTCGGGTGCCCGATTGTAACTCCTCTGCGGTGAGCGGTGTACCACCATCACCACCCCCCGCATGTCAACAACGCTCTTTGCCAAAACAGCAAACCCCTGCCCAGAGTTGCGATGCTGAGATTCTTTTTATTGTCAAATTGTTCTTTTATCTCCGTTTGACCGCAACTTTGTTGACTGCCCTCGATGTGTGCACCTCCGTGAGTCTATGGGAGCCTTTAACATTGAAGTCTATGGGAGCCTTTAACATTGAAGTATATGGGAGCCTTTTACATTGAAGTCTATGGGAGCCTTTAACATTGAAATCTATGGGAGCCATCTTCTTTGGTTCTTTCGGTAAAGTCACGTAGAATGAGAATAAAATACTAAATAGAAAAAATAAAATAACACAATAATATTCTCACGACGTTTCGGCCACAACACAAGCGGCCTTCATCAGGTGAAGGGGACGAGACTGGAGGACAGCGCTGGAGTGACTTTACCGAAAGAACCAAAGAAGATGAATCCTTGCAGTCACGAAAGCTTTAAATCGAAATCTATGGGAGCCTTTAACATTGAAGTCTATGGGAGCCTTTAACATTGAAGTCTATGGGAGCCTTTAACATTGAAGTCTATGGGAGCCTTTGACATTGAAGTCTATGGGAGCCTGTAACATTTAAGTCTATGGGAGCCTGTAACATTGAAGTCTATGGGAGCCTTTAACATTGAAGACTAGGAGCCTTTAACATTGAAGTCTATGGGAGCCTTTAACATTGAAGTCTATGGGAGCCTTTAACATTGAAGTATATGGGAGCCTTTTACATTGAAGTCTATGGGAGCCTTTTACATTGAAGTCTATGGGAGCCTTTAAAATTGAAGTCTATGGGAGACTTTAACATTGAAGTCTATGGGAGACTTTAACATTGAAGTCTATGGGAGCCTTTAACATTGAAGTCTATGGGAGCCTTTAACATTGAAGTCTATGGGAACCATCTTCTTTGGTTCTTTCGGTAAAGTCACGTAGAATGAGAATAAAACAATAAATAGAAAAAATAAAATAACACAATAATATTCTCACGACGTTTCGGCCACAACACAATCGGCCTTCATCAGGTGAAGGGGACGAGACTGGAGGACAGCGCTGGAGTGACTTTACCGAAAGAACCAAAGAAGATGAATCCTTGCAGTCACGAAAGCTTTAAATCGAAATCTATGGGAGCCTTTAACATTGAAGTCTATGGGAGCCTTTAACATTGAAGTCTATGGGAGCCTTTAACATTGAAGTCTAAGGGAGCCTTTGACATTGAAGTCTATGGGAGCCTGTAACATTTAAGTCTATGGGAGCCTGTAGCATTGAAGTCTATGGGAGCCTTTAACATTGAAGACTGGGAGCCTTTAACATTGAAGTCTATGGGAGCCTTTAACATTGAAGTCTATGGGAGCCTTTAACATTGAAGTCTGTGGGAGCCTTTAACATTGAAGTCTATGGGAGCCTTTAACATTGACGTCTATGGGAGCCTGTAACATTGAAGTCTATGGGAGCCTGTAACATTGAAGTCTATGGGAGCCTTTAACATTGAAGTCTATGGGAGCCTTTAACATTGAAGCCTATGGGAGCCTTTAACATTGAATCCAAGCATAAATGGAGCAAGCACTTGGGAACCCGAGCAGCCAATGGAGATTCACGGGGTGGCCGAAACCCAGGTTTTTTTAAACCCAGGACTTTCCGCGCCGCCGACCTCATTGGGCTGACCACGGCCATTTGCATCGTCAGGGTGGTCAGACGATCCAAGCCGCCGCCCTCCCGCGTACCTATAGAGGTAGCTAACAGCTCGTCGTCGTCATCCTCGCCCTCGTCAGCACCGCCGTCACGGCCGCTACCGGCGTTGGGGGCCGATGGCGAGGACGTAGAGGCCTCCTTGCCATCGTCCTGGCCCTCCTCCTCGTCCTCCTCCTCCTCGTCCTCCTCCTCGTCCTCCTTGTCCTCGTCCTCCTCCTCGTCCTCCTCCTCGTCCTCCCCGTCCTCGTCCTCCTCCTCACCGCCCGGCGCCACTGTGGGGGTGGTTGTGGGGGTGATGGTGGTGGTAGTTAATGGTGGCGGTGGTGGCGGCGGCAGGTGTAGCGGTCTACGCCGCGCTACACCGCGCTACGAACCCGGCCGAACCCGAGTTCGATTCCCGCTCACGGCCACCAACACGCGGTGACGATTATCTGAACCGGTCTTGGGCCTCCCCTAGGTCGACTCGGCCTCAAACGAGCACCCGGCGCGGTGTGTGGCGAACATCGCCAGCACCGGGGAGACAAAGGCGGTCGGGCGTGGCGCTGGCCACCCACCCCCTCGTGCGCCGTGCCGGCCTTCACAGGTGCTACTTGCTAACAGCGCTTGCCCCCGCGGCCTGTTGAGGCTACACCAGACGTGGGCAAAGTACGGCCCCCGGGCAGTATACGGCCCGTTGGGCTTTTTAATCTGGCCCGCCGAACTTGTCCAAATATTATTATTATTAAATTAAATTTTACCTTTCTCCTGTAATTGCCCCCATTTCCCCATTAGATGGCGATGTTTTCACGATGTTTGATCAGTCACGTTACGACATGTTTTTGTATTGTTCATGTTCGTGCAATTTGTTAAATTGCCTTGCAAATGAATGCTTTGCTACCTGTTAAAGGCCAAATCCTTTCACGTCATGATTTTTAACACGTCATTTATATTTAGTTCACACAAACACTCCATCCATCTGTTCCTGGCCCGGCCCCTCTGTCAAATTTTAGAATCCACTGTGGCCCGCGAGTAAAACATTTGCCCACCCCTGGGCTACACGGTGGGGGATCTTCGTCTTCGATGGCGGCGGTTGCGGTACGGCGGCGGTTAACGGCTCGGCGCCGGATCGGAGAGGGATTCCGGCTGACGGGTTTGTTGCCGGCGGCGACTTTGCTCACCTTCGACGGAGAGGTGCGCCCGCAGCTGGCCGGTGTTCAGGTTGTTGGTGGCGAAGCAGGTGTAAGTGTCCGAGTCCTCGCGCCGCAAGTCCACGATGTGAAGGGTGCCGTTCTCGAAGATCTGGAAGCGCTCGCCCTCAACATTCAAGCTCCGGTAGTTCCTGAACCTGGCGGTGCGCGGGAAAGCGTGGGGGGGGGGGCAGGCGGGGGGCGTGAACCGTTGAGGTTTGACGGCGATGCCGTCGGGGGATTTGAGATCCGGGGTCGGCGGCTTCGGGAGACGCGGAGGCGAACGTCCCGGGGGACGTTGGAGCGGCGAGGTTCACGCGGCCCTCCGCCGCGTTGAGTGCCCCTCTCTCGCTCTCTCGCTCTGAGCCACGTCCGCGTGGCGGCCATCGACAGTCGCCGTACCCCGCCCCCGCGCGCGCGAAATTATAAATGTTAGCCTATGGGAGCCTTTAACATTGAAGCCTATGGGAGCCTTTAACATTGAAGTCTATGGGAGTCTTTAACATTGAAGTCTATGGGAGCCTTTAACACTGAAGTCTATGGCAGCCTTTAACATTGAAGTCTATGGGAGCCTTTAACATTGAAGTCTATGGGAGCCTTTAACATTGAAGTCTATGGGAGCCTTTAACATTTAAGTCTACGGGAGCCTTCAACATTGAAGTCTATGGGAGCCCGTAACATTGAAGTCTATGGGAGCCTTTAACATTGAAGACTAGGAGCCTTTAACATTGAAGTCTATGGGAGCCTTTAACATTGAAGTCTATGGGAGCCTTTAACATTGAAGTATATGGGAGCCTTTTACATTGAAGTCTATGGGAGCCTTTTACATTGAAGTCTATGGGAGCCTTTAAAATTGAAGTCTATGGGAGACTTTAACATTGAAGTCTATGGGAGACTTTAACATTGAAGTCTATGGGAGCCTTTAACATTGAAGTCTATGGGAGCCTTTAACATTGAAGTCTATGGGAACCATCTTCTTTGGTTCTTTCGGTAAAGTCACGTAGAATGAGAATAAAACAATAAATAGAAAAAATAAAATAACACAATAATATTCTCACGACGTTTCGGCCACAACACAATCGGCCTTCATCAGGTGAAGGGGACGAGACTGGAGGACAGCGCTGGAGTGACTTTACCGAAAGAACCAAAGAAGATGAATCCTTGCAGTCACGAAAGCTTTAAATCAAAATCTATGGGAGCCTTTAACATTGAAGTCTATGGGAGCCTTTAACATTGAAGTCTATGGGAGCCTTTAACATTGAAGTCTATGGGAGCCTTTGACATTGAAGTCTATGGGAGCCTGTAACATTTAAGTCTATGGGAGCCTGTAGCATTGAAGTCTATGGGAGCCTTTAACATTGAAGACTGGGAGCCTTTAACATTGAAGTCTATGGGAGCCTTTAACATTGAAGTCTATGGGAGCCTTTAACATTGAAGTCTGTGGGAGCATTTAACATTGAAGTCTATGGGAGCCTTTAACATTGACGTCTATGGGAGCCTGTAACATTGAAGTCTATGGGAGCCTGTAACATTGAAGTCTATGGGAGCCTTTAACATTGAAGTCTATGGGAGCCTTTAACATTGAAGCCTATGGGAGCCTTTAATATTGAAGTCTATGGGAGCCTTTAACATTGAAGTCTATGGGAGCCTTTAACATTGAAGTCTATGGGAGTGTTCTATGTTGAACTTCTTTCGCTCCGCACGTGGCCAGCCATGCAAACCCGCTGGCGGCATTCACAAAACAGACTCAGCTCCCGTGCCTCTGATTAGCACGGTTGGCCACGTAGGGTGCGAAAGAAGTTAAGGGCACGTACACATACAGAGAGACCCACGGACACCCAGGTCCACGGAGGCACAGATTAGCACGGTTGGCCACGTAGGGTGCGAAAGAAGTTCAGGGCACGTACAGCCCTCACGACAGGGAGCGTCGAGGCGCGATGACGGCGTGCCGAATGAACGAGGAGCCTCTTCGTCGTCAGGGCCGTCGTTTGCGACATGGCCGGGTAGCTTCTGAAAAACAGCTGCACGGCTCGGTGGGCATCAGGCGGTGAAATAAACAAAAAGAGTCTCCAGCGAGCGGAGAGCGAGAGGAGAGGCGGAGAGGGACGGACGCTCTGGCGCGGCGTTCGGTCTCACCACAGGATGGTGGCGGGCGGCCACGCCAACACCGAGCACTCCATGTACACCGCCTCTCCCTCTCTCGCCCTGTATATCCTGTCTGGCTCCGACAGCATCTGCGGGGCGCTGGCTGTGTGAGGCGGTCGTCGGGGGGCTGCCGCGTCCCCCCCTACGAGTCGTAGAGGGGGGGGGGTCGTAGAAGGCGATTCGCACAAAGTGGGTTTTTAAAAAATATTAAAAAAATCGATTTTCAGAACCCTCTCTCTCTCTCTCCCTCTCGCCTGCGAGGTTCTGCGGCTCGGAGTGGTTGTTTCTCGCGTTGGCCTCTCGTCACCGTGGCGGTCGCGTGGATTTCTCCCTCCGGGTCCTTCCGGGCGTCTCTCCCCCCGCGCCGCGCTCAGAATCGACTACTCACAGAGAGACCCACAGACTACTCACACAGAGACCCACACACTGCTCACAGAGAGACCTACACACTACTCACAGAGAGACCCATACACTACTAACAGAGAGACCCACACACTACTCACACAGAGACCCACAGACTACTCACAGAGAGACCCACACACTACTCACACAGAGACCCACAGACTACTCACAGAGAGACCCATACACTACTAACAGAGAGACCCACACACTACTCACACAGAGACCCACACACTACTCACACAGAGACCCACACACTACTCACACAGAGACCCACACACTACTCACACAGAGACCCATACACTACTCACACAGAGACCCACAGACTATGTTAGGGTCGCCGGCCCCCGGGATCTCCCCTGCCTGCGACCCTGTCCGCGAAGTACCGACGCTCCCAGACTCTCCACTAGTGTGGGAGCTGCCGCCGCCGCACTCCTCCCCTGGCGGGGAAAGGTCGTCGCGCTCCTGTTCCCCCCCCGGTGCCGTCCCCCCCCGAGTCCGGGTCTGCTGCCGGTGGGACATCCCACTCGACCCCCCTGGGACCCGCTAGCGCTTCGCCGGCACCCAAACGCGACGCTCCCCGCCCGCGCAGTCCCACGCACCAATCACACGCGGGTAACAGGGGGTCAAAGGTCGGAGGGTAAGCGACGTCGTTCGTGCTCACTCCGACGCTTGGGGGGATTGGTTTAAACGGGTTTAAAGGGCTATGCGATGGGCATGCGTGCGAGACGGGTATCCGCTCGCAACGCAGGAGTCCGCAGCCGACGGTTCGTAGCGCACACAATCCACGCGGCGCCGCTCCACACACGCGGCGACCACCGAGAACAGCAAGCGAACCCACGCTTCCACTCTCTTTCCACACCCTCGCAAAAACCACCACACCAGCCTGTTATGTAACGACCACCGCGACAGCAAGCGCACCCACGCTTCCGCAATAACCACACCAGTCTGTTACGTAACGACCACCGCGACAGCAAGCGCACCCACGCTTCCACAAAAACCACACCAGTCCGTTATGTAACCGCCGACGATTTATTCCACCACGTCGGCGAGCCCTTATTTAACCGAGTCAGTCGGGATCAGCGGGGCAGGACCGATCTATCTCTCGATAGTCGGCACTACACTCTACCTGTCCTTCTCCCCTTTACCCTCTCCGGTTTTGCTCTTAAGCTAAGTCCCAACTCCCTCTCTCTCTTACTCACGGTTCGTCGTCACTGCTGTCTGGTCCTCGCGGCGCGTCGATACGTCCCACGGACGTTCGCGCGGCTGGACTCGGGAGTTCACGGGCCTGGGCTTGACTCGAGTAGCCAGAGACCCTTTTTCCTTCGCCCTGACCCGCTTTATTCTTTCTACATCAAAGGGGCTACCTGGTGCCGACTCGCGGGCCAATCAGCTCGCTGGGATCACCCGCCAATCGGTAGGCCCATCTGTATCCCAGCATCCCCTGGGCCGTTGCTTTCAGCGACGTCCGCATCTAAATTTACCTGCTCAGCGACCCTCCAGCCAGAGGGCGACCCTGCTTTCCCGCCGCTCGTGGCTCTGCCCTCCTACCTGCCTGCTGACCCGTGTGTGTTGTGTGTGCTGTCTACCCGCGGTGGCTCGGCAGCCCCGTCGCGACCATGTAATTACAACCAAAGTCACGGCGCCGCGGTGGGTGTTAGCGTCGGGGGAGACCGTCCAATTCCCTGGCTGCAGGAAACCGTGAAGATTATCCCTTTACGAGGGCTTCTGGGTGAAAACCTGTCGGCCAGGGTGTCTCCCCACGCGCTCTAATGGTGGGGGGGAGTGCGTGCGTGTGTGTTCCGGTGGGGGGGGGGGTGGGGAGGTGGTGGGGTGGAGCAATGTCGGCCTCGCCGCTCGGAGCGGCGAGATCGCAGGTGGGCCACCCGCCGATCGGCTCCGTGGCGGCGGCATCACATAGCCCCCCGAGGTGCCAGTCCCCGTCCCGGGTTGACTGGAGCACCTCGCCTGGGCCGCGCCCACGAGGTAGCGCTGCGGGGTCCGGGGGATCCGCCCGGATCTCGTGGCTGGCCTCGGGGGAGGTGGCTCCGTCCTCGGGGTTTCCTGCAGCGGTCTCCTTCTCCACTCCAGTGGCTCCTCCGATCCCTCGGCACCTGGGGGCTGGGGGACAAACTCCGCGGCAGCGGGGTTTAAGGGGCGGCGTCCCCGCCGTCCTCTGGCGGGGCCGGGACGCCTCGGGGCTGGGGGTACGGCGGGGCCCATGTAGTGCGCGAGGCCCCCGAGCACGGGTGGCGCAGGGGCACCGGGATTTCGCGGTACCCGGGCAGCGAGGTTCTCCCCCGCCGGGGCTGCCCTCCATGGTTTTAAGCGGCGGACGTTAACCACCGTTTCTCGGCCCCTCTCTCCACCCTGGATTAGTACCGTCCAGGGAGAGATCTGCCGTACCACGGTCCAGGGTCCCCGCCAGTAGGTGGTCAGCTTCCCCACCTGTCCGGCCCCGACGCGAGGGGTGTGTAGCCACACCTTGGTACCTGTCAAGAAAAGGGGGGGCTCCACGCGGGGTCGGGTGCTCTGTTCCTGTCGCCGATGCGCGGCCTCCCCTTGCGGGTAGGCCCGGTCCCGGACCCCTCGTAGGGTCTCCATCAGATGTTCCACGGGGCGACTTCCTTCCTCCGTTTGGGGCGGAGGAATGCCGAACAGCAAGTCTGCGGGTAGACGAGACTCACGACCGAACATCATTAGGAACGGGGTTTGGCCCGTCGATGTGTGCACCGTGGTGGCGTAGGCGAACAGGGCGTAGGGGAGGTGTTCGTCCCAATCCCGTTGGTTTGCGGCCGCCATACGCTTGAGCTTTCCGGCCAGAGTCTGATTCATACGTTCAACCATACCGTTCGCCTGGGGGTGGTACGCCGTGGTTCGGTCTTTCTGGATCCCGAACTCCCGGCACAGCGCCTGAAACAACTCGGCCTCGAACTCGCTACCCTGGTCGGTAAGGACTCGCTCCGGGATCCCGTGCTTAAGTACATAGTGCTCCACGAACGCCCGGGCTACTACCAGGGCCGTTTTATCGGGGATGGCCACCGCCACGGGGTAGCGGGTGAAGTATTCCACCGCTACGAGGATATAGCGGTTGCCCCGGTGGGATCGTGGGAATGGCCCCTGGAGATCGATGCCGACCAGCTGGTTAGTCCGACTGACGCGGAACGGCCTTAGGGGTACTTGGTATCGTGCCGGTTTCGGCCCGCACTGCTGACAAGCGCGGCAGCCCTGTACCCAGGCGGCCACATCTTGCGTCAATTTGGGCCAGAGATACTGGCGACGCAGAGTCTCCCGAGTGCGACGTTCCCCGTCATGGCCCCCGAGCGGGTGGTCGTGTACCAGCCGTAGCAGCTGGGGTCGCACCTGGGCGGGAACACAGATGCACCCCGGCTGGCCGGCCTCGGTTAACTCCCGTACCACCCCGTTCTGCATACACAACCGGGCATACAAACCGCTCCAGGGCCCTGGTAGGGTGCTTTTCCCCTCCCGCAGGGCCGCTTCCACCGCCGCCAGATCCGGATCCCGCTGCTGGGTCTGCCTCAGCTGCTCGTCGCTCAGGCCCGGGAAGGCGCAGCCGACGTCCTCCTGGATCCGTCCGATCGGGGCGGGGTGGTCAACGGGGTCCCGAGTCGTGGGCCCTGCGCTCGCCGGGCGGCCGACTGGGTCCGCGCCTCCACCTGTGGGGGTCTCTGTGGCGCATACCGCACTCTCTCTCGCCGGGGGGGGGTTAGGTTCAGCGGGTTCCCGGGGGTCCGTTGCCTGTCGGCAATGTCCCCCCGTGAAGCACGGGCAGGCCTCCTCCGCCCTCGTCTCGGCACACACCGCGGGTCGCCGTGATAATGCGTCCGCGTTTGCATGCGTCCGCCCCGCCCGGTATTCGATCTGCAGGTTGTACTCCTGCAGCTGCGCCAGCCATCGGGCCATCTGCCCCCGCGGTTCCTTGAAGGTGAGGAGGAACTGCAGAGCATAATGGTCCGTGCGCACTCGACATTTCCTGCCGTATAAATACGGCCGAAACTGTTTACACGCGAAGATCACAGCGTACAATTCCTGACGGGTCACACAGTAGTTCAGCTCGGCCCCGCTCAGGGTCCGGCTGGCGTACGCAATCACCCGTTCCACCCCTTCCTGCACCTGCGACAACACCGCACCCAGCCCGCTGCTGCAGGCGTCGGTGTCCAAAATAAAGTCGGTGGTAAAATCGGGGAAAGCCAGTGTGGGGGTGTGTGTGAGGTGGTCTTTGAGGGTGGTGAAGGCCGTCTGGCAGGCCTCCGTCCACTGATAGGGGTTCTTGGGGGAAGTGAGTTGGGTGAGGGGGCGTGCAATCTCGCTGAATCCCTTTACAAATCGACGGTAATAGGTGGCGAGCCCCAAGAATGACCTTATCTCCGACAGGTTTCTTGGCTGTGGCCAATCCACTACGGCGCGTACCTTGTCCGGATCGGTGCGCACCCCCGCCTCGCTGATGCGATGTCCGAGGTACCCCACCTCGCGCTGTGCGATGTAACACTTACGCGGCTTGAGCTTGAGATGAGCCGCTCGCAGTCGCTGGAACACCTCCCGTAACCTGGACCAGTGCTCAGACAGAGATCTACTGAACACGATCACATCATCCAGGTAAATCAGGCATTGCTCCCACTGCAAGCCCCGCATCACCAACTCCATCAGCCGCTGGAACGTCGCGGGCGCGTTGGTGAGCCCGAACGGGAGTACTCGAAACTCGAATAGCCCCATCGGGGTGGTGAATGCGGTTTTTGGCCGATCCTCCTCCGTCATCTCCACCTGCCAGTACCCGGACGCGAGATCGAGGGTGGAAAAATACCGCGCTCCGGCGAGGCTGTCAAAGGTGTCGTCGATGCGCGGTATGGGGAAGGCGTCGCCGAGGGTGACTGCGTTTAGTTTGCGGTAATCGACGCAAAACCGGGTCGACCCGTCCTTTTTTGTTACTAGCACCACCGGGGCAGACCAGGGGCTCGCCGAGGGCTGAATTATGTTATCGCGGAGCATGTCCCTGACCGCCTCTTTGATCTGGGCGCGTTCGGGTGCGCCCACGCGGTACGCGGGGAGTTTTATGGGTCGGGCGGCCCCGGTGTCGATTTGGTGCTTAACGAGATCTGTGCGACCCACGTCTGAATCGTGTTCGCTGAACACGTCGGCGTACTCCCGCAGTAACCCGCGTAGCTGATCGGCCTCTCCCTTGGGTAAATCTGCCCAAGGTACGTGTACCGCGTCAAGAAGGGGGACGACCTCGGCGTGGGGAGTCGGGCCGACTCGCCAGGCCAGGTCTTGTTGGTCCTCGGGGCGACCGGGGTCCTCCGCCCAGAGTACGAATACCGAGTCGCTGGAGTGGCGCGCGTGTAGGGGGTGCACGGTGGCTACTGTGGTGCGCCGTCGTAGTATTGCTGGGGTGCCGTGGGGGTTAAACACACGCATGAACAATCGGCCCCCATCGGCGTTTACCAACGTGGCTGACCCCACAACCCCGTATCGTTTTGCCAACTCCGGGTGAGGAGTTAGCATTACCTCCCCCGATGGTCGGTGCGCGGGGTCGGTGGAGGGTGTCGCCACAGGTACCAGCATCTCGGCGAGCGGCCCGATGGTGACGGCCGTCGTCAGGGTAGCGGCCACAGGTGTGAAGCGGGGGCGATTCGGCTCCCGTCCCAGGAATGGAATCCGTTCCCCGCTGCCTTCCACGGTGGCGCACCGCTGTCGGGGCTGCACGTTGAGCCCCAGCTTTTCCAGGAGGTCGGTACCTGCGATACACTCGTGGCACAGCACACTCGAGACGTAGAACTCCTGAGTGCACACCTGGTTTCCGAGACGGACCTCGAGGGAGATCCTTCCCAGCAACCCCATCCCGGCTCCGCTCGCCGTGTGCAGCGCGCAATCCGGGGCCGGCAGGCGGCTCACGTCAACCCCGAGCACGCTGCAGTGCGCGGCGCTCACGAGTGAGGCCACGGCCCCCGTGTCCAGTAGGATCCGGGTGCGCTGCCCGTTCACCTGTCCTTCCACCAGTGACGTGGCCCCCGTGATTCCTGCCACCAGCTCCCGTAGCCAGTCGCCCGTCCTCACCGCGTCCTTGGGTGTTGTGGCCGTGACCTGTGTGGGTGTCACTTGCTTACCATTATTATTATCGTCGTTTTGTTTCGGGACCTCGGTGATTGCACCCCTAGGTGGTCCACTCTCTAGGGGGCGTTGGCGTTTAACCCTTCGGTATATCTAGCGCGGGCGATCTGTGGGCAGTCTCTCATGAGATGCCCCTGACGGCCGCACATATAACACGCCCGGGGGGGGGTGGCGGCTCCATAGTGGGCACCCTGCCCGCTCCCTCTCCCCCCCGTGCGCCGCTGCCCAGACTCTGCTTCTAGTCGGGCTACCCTCCCAGCTAGCCCTCCCAACTCGGTCTGAATCGTCTCTACCGTAGTCTGCAGCGTAGTCACATGTGCCCGTACTTGGGTTACGTTGTTGTCCACTTGGGTTACTTTGTTGTCGATCCCCCCGATGCCCGCCTGTATCCCCGCTACCCATCCCGGGGTGGTCTCGCGGGATACCGGAGGCCCCCTTTCCCGACCCCCTACCATCCTGGTGAGCTCCTGTTCCTCCTCTTCCTCCTCGGTGGACAGACTTGCGATGGTGCGCTCCCGTCCCAGTCCTCGGAGCTGTGCGCGTTTGCTAGAAATTCTTTCACATTTGCGCGCGCGCTCGACAAGGGCATCAAAGGAGAGGCGCGTACAGTTCACGTCTGGCTGCCACCACGCCGTGCGCATTAAGTATCGCTGGATCTTCTCTGTGGCCAGCTCCTCAATCGCTTCCGTGGTGTGCCTCGGGCGTGCGATCTTTGTTAGCTCACGCACATCCTCGGCATAATCGCGCAGGTCCTCGCCGGGTTGGCGACGGCGTGCCTCTAAGGCCGCTTTTGCCTCCTCCTCATCGCGCGTACCGAAGCGCAGATCAAGTCGGCGCATCAGCTCCTCTAGCTGTGTCTGCGCGCTTGCGGGTAGGGCTTCCACAAAATCGGCTGCCCGCCCATCCAGATTCATATTAAGTTGACGTAGCGTCTGCGCGTCCGTCCACCCATTAATTTCCTTAGCCCCTAGGACGTTGCGGGCAAATGCTCTCCACGAAGGTGTACCCCGGCCAGTGAATATATGCCTTATTTTCGCGTGGGGTAACGCGGGGGTTCGTACCGCTTCTGACACCATATTGTTAGGGTCGCCGGCCCCCGGGATCTCCCCTGCCTGCGACCCTGTCCGCGAAGTACCGACGCTCCCAGACTCTCCACTAGTGTGGGAGCTGCCGCCGCCGCACTCCTCCCCTGGCGGGGAAAGGTCGTCGCGCTCCTGTTCCCCCCCCGGTGCCGTCCCCCCCCGAGTCCGGGTCTGCTGCCGGTGGGACATCCCACTCGACCCCCCTGGGACCCGCTAGCGCTTCGCCGGCACCCAAACGCGACGCTCCCCGCCCGCGCAGTCCCACGCACCAATCACACGCGGGTAACAGGGGGTCAAAGGTCGGAGGGTAAGCGACGTCGTTCGTGCTCACTCCGACGCTTGGGGGGATTGGTTTAAACGGGTTTAAAGGGCTATGCGATGGGCATGCGTGCGAGACGGGTATCCGCTCGCAACGCAGGAGTCCGCAGCCGACGGTTCGTAGCGCACACAATCCACGCGGCGCCGCTCCACACACGCGGCGACCACCGAGAACAGCAAGCGAACCCACGCTTCCACTCTCTTTCCACACCCTCGCAAAAACCACCACACCAGCCTGTTATGTAACGACCACCGCGACAGCAAGCGCACCCACGCTTCCGCAATAACCACACCAGTCTGTTACGTAACGACCACCGCGACAGCAAGCGCACCCACGCTTCCACAAAAACCACACCAGTCCGTTATGTAACCGCCGACGATTTATTCCACCACGTCGGCGAGCCCTTATTTAACCGAGTCAGTCGGGATCAGCGGGGCAGGACCGATCTATCTCTCGATAGTCGGCACTACACTCTACCTGTCCTTCTCCCCTTTACCCTCTCCGGTTTTGCTCTTAAGCTAAGTCCCAACTCCCTCTCTCTCTTACTCACGGTTCGTCGTCACTGCTGTCTGGTCCTCGCGGCGCGTCGATACGTCCCACGGACGTTCGCGCGGCTGGACTCGGGAGTTCACGGGCCTGGGCTTGACTCGAGTAGCCAGAGACCCTTTTTCCTTCGCCCTGACCCGCTTTATTCTTTCTACATCAAAGGGGCTACCTGGTGCCGACTCGCGGGCCAATCAGCTCGCTGGGATCACCCGCCAATCGGTAGGCCCATCTGTATCCCAGCATCCCCTGGGCCGTTGCTTTCAGCGACGTCCGCATCTAAATTTACCTGCTCAGCGACCCTCCAGCCAGAGGGCGACCCTGCTTTCCCGCCGCTCGTGGCTCTGCCCTCCTACCTGCCTGCTGACCCGTGTGTGTTGTGTGTGCTGTCTACCCGCGGTGGCTCGGCAGCCCCGTCGCGACCATGTAATTACAACCAAAGTCACGGCGCCGCGGTGGGTGTTAGCGTCGGGGGAGACCGTCCAATTCCCTGGCTGCAGGAAACCGTGAAGATTATCCCTTTACGAGGGCTTCTGGGTGAAAACCTGTCGGCCAGGGTGTCTCCCCACGCGCTCTAATGGTGGGGGGGAGTGCGTGCGTGTGTGTTCCGGTGGGGGGGGGGGTGGGGAGGTGGTGGGGTGGAGCAATGTCGGCCTCGCCGCTCGGAGCGGCGAGATCGCAGGTGGGCCACCCGCCGATCGGCTCCGTGGCGGCGGCATCACAACTACTCACACAGAGAGACCCACACACTACTCACACAGAGACCCACACACTACTCACACAGAGACCCACACACTACTCACACAGATACCCACACACTACTCACACAGATACCCACAAGTGTTTCGAGTACTCGGCCCCGCTTGAACGTCGAAGCTCAGTGGGCATTGCCTAGTGAAGTCAAAAGAGTCGAGTTTAGTCGATGGCCTTTAGTGGGAGTAGCGTTGAGAGGGGGCATCGTCTCAAGTGGGGTAGCGGCGCTGTTTGCTACTCACGGTCAAGGGGCAGGGCGAAGGGGTTGTGACGGTCGCCCAGCACAACGACCAGCAAGGCCACTAAACGGGTGGTGGTGTGGAAAGTCTCCATTGGGGGGGGGGGTGGCAGATGGTCGGCCTGGCGGCTTCCTTCACTTGGCTAGGAGGGGTGAAGGGGAGGGAGTAGGAGGAGCAGTGGGAATGATATTTATTTAGACTGCAAGAGGAGGAATCCAAAGCGCTACGAAGCTCTTTTTTTCACAGATGTCCAGTTGTGGCGCTGAGTCAGAACATGACAACAAACACAAAACAAAAACACGGCGTGAGTGCAGAGTTACAGGAAGAGTAAAACAAATCACTCAAAAAATATATATACTAATAAAACTAACCAATGTTTAATCTTGCCACGCGAAGCACACCACCGTGCTACATAGCTCTTTTTAAGAAGAGACATTGGCCCATAAACGGTGGGCTGATATCAAGTGGACATTCAGGGCAAAATACTCTAAACGTGTGGCGTTTATGAATGTGCAGGAGAAAAAACCGGAGGACTCTGGGAGAGAAATCCACGCGGCTGCGGGGCGCAAGAAACGTCAACTCCAAAGATAGAGCAGGGAGTGTCAGAGTCGGTATCAAACCCCACGACCTCCTGTACACCAGGTGACAACCATGCCGGGTTAAAGACCTCCTCCTTCACAACGGGACAATTGGATGCATGCCTAAGGCTCCCTCACTGATGGACACGTTCCTCCTGCGTTGAGCAAAATATTTAGGTTCTCATCGTTTCGCAGAGGCTGCATTTTTTGCCACCGCAGAAAACGAACGTTGGGGGAAACGCCTCCTCGCATTGGACTCTTTGTTTTTTTTTTGCTAAAGTCACGTAGGTAAAAAAATCTATAAAATAAATAAGTGGAAAAAAACTCAATTAAAATCACGACGTTTCGGAGGCAGCAGCACAAGCTTCCGTCTTGAGGTGGAAACCGTCACGGCAAAATTGCTGCATCAGGTGAAGAGAACTCTAAGACACCCGAGATTGTATACAGGTTAAGGGGGGGGGAGATAAGAAGGGCCGTGGGGGGGGGCTAATGTTAAGCCGCCTTCTGTTATGCTGCAGGGGGTTGGGGACGGAGAGATGGCCGTGTGCAGGTTGAAGAGCGTTACACACGTGAACCAGAGGCAGGAGGCAGTAGTTAAGCTGACAAACTGGTTGCCTTGCAGAGTATACTGCTGTAAACTATAAGGCTGCTAAAGTTTAACTTGGGTTTAACTTGATTTTTTTTAACCTCCGCGGCTTTACCGAAAAAAATCCAAAGAGTATGAATCCTTGCACATCGCGAGAGCTTCAAATCTAGCGCCTCACATCGTGTTAGTTTGGCACCGATGTTCGTGCTGATGTTTTAAACTAGATCAATAAAACAACATTGATTACAGCCCCAGCTCAGGTTTTTTTTCCCATCAATGAAACAGCCCCTGGAGTGAGAGCACCTTCCAGGATAGAAACCAACACTGCCGCACGTCTGTCCAAGAGCTGTGTAAAAAAACAATTGAGTTGAAAAAAATGTCAAGCCGACAGGGAAAGGGGCTCCTGGCAACTGTGACCACCAGCCAGGTCGATGTATTGGTAATGAGAATGTGCAATTTTTTTAATCCTTGGAAACACGGAGAATGAATAAAACGAGATATTCTTAGCTCTTTCGGTAAAGTCACGTTGAAGGGAAACAATAAAATATATAAAATATATATAAAACAATAAAAATTCTCACGACGTTTCGACCATAACACAAACGGTTGTCATCAGGTTGAAACGTCGCGAGAATTTTTATTGTTTTATATACATTTTATTATTTAATTGTTTCCCTTCAACGTGACTTTACCGAAAGAGCTAAGAATATGAATTACTGCAGTCACGAAAGCTTCACATCAAGATTCAAAACGAGATACTCGCAGAGTTTACGCTTCTGAATGTGCACTTGTTCAAGCGATTCACTCGGGTCTAAGAGGCAGATGCACGTTAAATTATTGGGCGGCACTTTGTAAGCTCCTAAGGTAGACAAAGCGAGCTTGAACACGACGCGCTCGAGTGAAGTCTTTGAGCGACGCATAGTTCATAGTTCATTTATTTGGTATAGCCCTGTGAGCCATTCGGCTCTTGAATCGGGTGCAACCGCAACAAACAAAAAACATGAACAAGAAAACATCTTAAAGTGATTATGTGACTGTGCAAACAGAAAATACAGGAAAAAAATATCAAAATATTCCTGAAATAGCACCGTACACCAACGCTGTGTGCAAAAATCCCAGTGGGATGCAAGTCAAATAACAACAACAACCACAAGACAACTAAGATTAAAGCCATCAGTCTAACTCCGTACTACAATAAACAAAAACATGGCCAAAACAAAAAAAACTTTTCGAAATCACCAAAATAAAAGCCATAAATCCAATGTAACAGTGATCATAGGGACTGTGACCGAATTTTTTACAATAAACTACATAAATTATAACACCAAAATCTAGAGCCATAATTTAGGCCACTGAATAGCAGTGGCAGCTAGGGTTGTACAACTCCTCTAGAGCACATTGACACGCGTGCATTGCAAATAATTCAAGTTTAAAACACGCAGCAAAGATTCGTTACAAAAGCCTAGCGGCAGCCTTCACGCATCCTTTGGAAGCTTGCTAACCCACAACATAACCTAGAGACCATCTTTCAGGTCTCTATGGAGACCATCGCATGACAGCGGCATCTGTAGCCGGCCAAAGTGCCGCCTCGGCCGGCTGGGCAATCTAGCCGAGACCGGTGACACTCCCGGAATAGGCCTCAACGCGGCACTCACCAGCGCAACGCTGCGTAGGTGTCGGGGGGGGGGGGGTCTTGAGCTATATCCTCCTTCGTGGTGAGGTTATAAACAAAACAATGTCCTCGTGTGGTCGTGGTGGAGGAGGAGATTCGACGTTCCGTGCCTCGAATCACGGGCAGGCGACTCGGCGGGGCTGTTATCACGTGAGGCCTTAGCAGGGCACTTTTATAAATCGTAGTGCGGATAGGCGAACACGCAGTGCGAGCGAGGCTCAGATTCTGTAGAATTGATAAACACTGCCCATAGACTCAACACTGCCCATAGACTCAGCACTGCCCATAGACTCAACACTGCCCATAGACTCAGCACTGCCCATAGACTCAGCACTGCCCATAGACTCAACACTGCCCATAGACTCAACACTGCACCATAGACTCAACACTACACCATAATAGACTCAGCACTGCCCATAGACTCAACACTGCCCGTAGACTCAACACTGCCCGTAGACTCAACACTGCCCATATACTCAACACTGCACCATAGACTCAACACTGCCCGTAGACTCAACACTGCCCATAGACTCAACACTGCCCATAGACTCAACACTGCCCATAGACTCAACACTGCCCCATAGACTCACCACTGTGATCTCTACATTGGGTCAAACTTAACATCTCTTAATGTTCGACTGCTTGTGCACCAGATCTTATTTATTCACGATGTACTTACGAAAAATTCCGCAGACTACCTACTGGATCTCCTCTCTGTTTCAAAGAACAAATTTGACCTCAGGTCTTCGCTCATTTACCAGCTTTACATTCCATATTGCCGTACAAAAACTGGAGGAAGGGCCTTTGCTATTCATGACCCCAGGGTCTGGAATGCTATTGCCAATAAACTGCAACTTGAATCACTACCTATGAGATCTTCACTCAAAACTGCTCTAGAGGAGTTGTACACCCCTAGCTGCCACTGCTATTCAGTGGCCTAAAATATGGCTCTAGATTTTGGTGTTATAATTTATTTATGTAGTTTATTGTAAAAAATTCGGTCACACTCCCTATGATCACTGTTACATTGCATTTATGGCTTTTATTTTGGTGATTTCGAAAAGTTTTTTTGGTTTTGGCCATGTTAATGTTTATTGTAGTACGGAGTTAGACTGATGGCCTTAATCTTAGTTGTATTGTGGTTGTTGTTGTTATTTGACTTGCATCCCACTGGGATTTTTGCACACAGAGTTGGTGTACGGTGCTATTTCAGGAATATTTTGATATTTTTTTCCTGTATTTTCTGTTTGCACAGTCAAATAATCACTTTAAGATGTTTTCTTGTTCATGTTTTTTGTTTGTTGCGGTTGCACCCGATTCAAGAGCCGAATGGCTCACAGGGCTATACCAAATAAATGAACTAATGAACTAAAATGAACTAATATCGAAAGTACATTAACATAATTTATTCATACTATAATTTATTTATTTACGGAGACGCTCATTGTGGGAGGAGCGTGTCTCGCACCCCGAAAGTGACGTCATGTCACCTGCTTCCGCGTGACGTCACGAGATAACAGGAAGCTATCGCTTCCTGCACTGAAATCCGAGGTGAGAAATTCTCATTGCGATTGTGGTTGTTGTGGTGGTGGTTGTGGTGGTGGTTGTTGTTGTTTACCAAGGTAGAGCCTCTCTCTCGTAGGGATGTCAGTTGAGTAGCAGCGAGCGTGGGAATCGATGTCCAGGTTGGAACTTTACAACGCGGGGCCTAGCCACGCGGGGCCTTGCCTCCTGCCCTCGCCTGATTGCGTTCACTTTAATTATCTCGCTTAAGTTTAATTTGTCTTCACCCGGCTCGCCACTTTGTAACTTTGTTTTATTGTAAATATTCACGCAGTTTTTATTTTCTTTTGTTAGCAGGCCAAGCCCGCTTGAGCTGCTATACCGCTCTTGTTATCAGAAGCGACCTGCCCACAACAACACAAGGTGAGGCTTTGTCAACGTGTGTGAATGTTTTGACTTAAAACTTTGGTGACTGCAGGAATTAATATTCTTGGTTCTTTCGGTAAAGTCACGTAGATGGAAAATAAAATTAAAATAACAGATAATAATTTTTCTTTCTTTAAATGAAGCAAAACACCCCACAACGTTTCTATGGCAACATTAATGTTGAAGATGCGAGGGCTTACAGGAATATTTATGACATTTGCCCTCTCATTGCGTGCCATGACAGTGCTGTTTGCACAGTCACACATAGTCACTGTAAGATGATTTTCTTGGTCGTGTTTTTGTTTTGTTGCTTGTTGTGGTTGCACCCGATTCAAGAGCCGAATGGCTCACGGGACTATAACCAAAATAAATCAAACTGAAAATCAAAAAACTGAAACCGCGTGATGAATTTTGGGAAAGTTTTTCACTGCATCTCCAAATATATATAAGGCAAAGTTGTGATTGTGTGTGTCTGTTCAAAATGTTTAGTGTACTTCCCGACATGCAACAAACTGGAAATTTACCATGTGGGTACTTTCCAGACTGTACACCATACAAACATTATACAAATACACTTTTGTGGTTTTTTTTTGGGGGGGGGGAGCTCAATAATGTATAGATTTTTTGCACGGCTAGTGAGCTGTGACGTCAAATCTGTCACGTGACCCGCGCATGTGGAAGCGTCACGCATTGTAGTGTAGCGGTTAGCGTTGTCTGTGTGTGTGTCTGTGTGCGTGTGTCTGTGTGTGTATCTGTGTCTGTGTGTGTGTCTGTGTGTGTATGTGTCTGTGTGTGTCTGTGTGTGTCTGTGTGTGTGTGTCTGTGTGTGTGTCTGTGTGTGTGTGTGTGTGGAAGCGTAACGCATTGTAGTGTATCGGTTAGCGCTACGCCGCGCTATGAACCCGGCGATCCGAGTTCGATTCCCGCTCACGGCCACCACCGGTGACGATTATTTGAACCGCTTCTGGGCCTCCCCTAGGTCGACTCAGCCTCAAACGAGTAACTGTTGTGGTGTGAACATCGCCACTGGGGAGACAAAGGCGGCCGGACGTGGTGGATCCAAGTCCCGGGTGAAGCCGGGTAGTACAGCTAGTCGTGAATGCATGAATGAATATAGACGTGTAAGTCACGTGTGACTGTATATATTCATTCCTCCATGGCTCGATACTGACGTGTAGATGGTGTGGATATTCTTATTTTCTGTCTGCAGCTGACGCTGGTCTGATGGAGCAAAGGCAGTCAGCGCAGCAGCTCGGTACGACAAGTCAACAATGCGACCAGCGTGCATACAGCACGGATCGGACTGGAAATTTGACACAGCACCAGAGAACTCACACAGGAGAGAAACCCTTCAAGTGCACTGTGTGTGACAAGGCATTTGCATGGCCATCAGTTCTTGAGACACACCAGAGAACACACACAGGAGAGAAACCCTTCAAGTGCACTGTGTGTGGGAAGGCATTTTCACAGTCATCTGCTTTTAAAATACACCAGAGAACACACACGGGAGAGAAACCCTTCAGGTGCAGTGTGTGTGGGAAGACATTTTCAGATTCATCTACTCTTAAAAAACACCAGAGAACACACACGGGAGAGAAATTCTTCAAGTGCAGTGTGTGTAGGAAGGCATTTTCAGATTCATTTGCTCTTAAAACACACCAGAGAACACACACCGGAGAGAAACCCTTAAAGTGCAATGTGTGTGGGAAGGCATTTTCAGATTCATCTCATCTTCAAAGACACCAGAGAACACACACGAGAGAGAAACCCTTCAAGTGCAGTGTGTGTGTGAAGACATTTTCACAGTCATTTGCTCTTAAAAAACACCAGAGAACACACACGGGAGAGAAACCCTTCAAATACACTGTGTGTGGGAAGACTTTTTCAGATTCATCTACTCTTAAAACACACCAGAGAACACACACGGGAGAGAAACTCTTCAAGTGCACTGTGTGTGGGAAGGCATTTTCAGATTCATCTACTCTTAAAAAACACCAGAGAACACACACGGGAGAGAAACCCTTCAGGTGCAGTGTGTGTCAGAAGACATTTTCAGGTTCATTTGCTCTTAAAACACACCAGAGAACACACACGGGAGAGAAACCCTTCAGGTGCAGTGTGTGTGGGAAGACATTTTCATGGTCATCTGCTCTTAAAACACACCAGAGAACACACACGGGAGAGAAACCCTTCAGGTGCAGTGTGTGTCGGAAGACATTTTCAGGTTCATTTGCTCTTAAAACACACCAGAGAACACACACGGGAGAGAAACCCTTCAAGTGCAGTGTGTGTGGGAAGGCATTTTCAGATTCATCTCATCTTCAAAGACACCAGAGAACGCACACGGGAGAGAAACCCTTCAAGTGCAGTGTGTGTGGGAAGGCATTTTCAGATTCGTCTCATCTTCAAAGACACCAGAGAACACACACGGGAGAGAAACCCTTCAAGTGCAGTGTGTGTGGAAAGGCATTTTCAGATTCATCTACTCTTAAAAAACACCAGAGAACACACACGGGAGAGAAACCCTTCAGGTGCAGTGTGTGTGGGAAGACATTTTCATGGTCATCTGCTCTTAAAACACACCAGAGAACACACACGGGAGAGAAACCCTTCAGGTGCAGTGTGTGTCGGAAGACATTTTCAGGTTCATTTGCTCTTAAAACACACCAGAGAACACACACGGGAGAGAAACCCTTCAAGTGCAGTGTGTGTGGGAAGGCATTTTCAGATTCATCTCATCTTCAAAGACACCAAAGAACGCACACGGGAGAGAAACCCTTCAAGTGCAGTGTGTGTGGGAAGACATTTTCAGATTCATTTGCTCTTAAAACACACCAGAGAACACACACGGGAGAGAAACCCTTCAAGTGCAGTGTGTGTGGAAAGGCATTTTCACAGTCATTTGCTCTTCAAAGACACCAGAGAACACACACGGGAGAGAAACCCTTCAAATGCACTGTGTGTGGGAAGACTTTTTCAGTTTCATCTGCTCTTAAAACACACCAGAGAATACACACGGGAGAGAAACCCTTCAAGTGCAGTGTGTGTGGGAAGGCATTTTCACGGTCATCTGCTCTTAAAACACACCAGAGAACACACACGGGAGAGAAACCCTTCAAGTGCAGTGTGTGTGGGAAGGCATTTTCACGGTCATCTGTTCTAAAAAAACACCAGAGAACACACATGGGAGAGAAACCCTTCAAGTGCAGTGTGTGTGGGAAGGCATTTGCAAATTCATCAAATCTTCAAGTACACCAGAGAACACAGAAGCATCAGAAGATCCACAAGCAGTGGAGTCTGAAATCAGCTTGTGAAAGTCAAAGTGCCGCAAATAGCCCATCCCTCATGAAACAGGAACCGGAAGAAAATCCCAGCTTGGACACTTTTAAAGGTATCGAGGTGAAATATGAAGAGGTGATGGTGAAATGTGAAGAAGTGATGGTGAAGAGCGAAGAAGTGAAGGTAAAATGTGAAGATGAAGATTCAACTCCAAAATGGGACCTGCACATCGATGGAGGCAACGTGAAGCAGGAGGAGAATTCTGACTGAGGCAGAGCGAGGCAACTCCCAGCAGTTTGTGGAAGTGGAGGTGTGGGTGGACGTGATCCTAAACAACACAAAGACAAGTGGAGACCCGGTAGATGTGTAAGCCAGAGACGATGTCACTACAATAGATGCACCTTTGTCACAGGCCTTTAATGACAAGAATGTGAAGTTGAACACTCATTTCCTAGGTTCAACCTGCAGAGTAAGAGCGGCCAGTCTTTGTGGACCTGTGGGTTGGGTAGATCTCTAACCAGGAGCGAGAGACAAGCCCCCAAGCATTCACTATATTATAATAATTGCATTTACACGGTGCTTGCTTAACCGCCTCAGCAACTCGGAGTTTTGTATCTCGTCTGAAGCACTCGAAGAGCATCCCCAAGTAGCAGCTGCCCCTGTGTGGCACAAGGTGGTGGCCCTGCACCAGCTTGCACGTGGACAAGAGCCTGTCAGTAGGGGGCGATGATTGATGCGTAATCTCAGTTGTGTAGTTTGTAGGCAATCTTGATTCGAAGCTTTCGTGACTGCAGGAATCCACACTCTTGAGTTATTTCGGTAAAGTCACCACGTGGGTAGAAACATAACAGATCACGGCGTTTAGATCACAACACAAGCAATCGTCATCAGGTGGGACAGCCACAGCAAGAGAAACTGCTGAAGTAGTAGGCGCCTACTCCAGTAGTTTCTTCTTGCTGCTGTGCTTGTCCCACCTGATGACGATTGCTTGTGTTGCCATCAAAACGCGGTGATCTATTATTTGTAGGTAATGTTTAGAATTTGCTACATTTTGACCCAGACGCCAGCATGCAACGGCCTACTCGTTTTGAATGCCACAATAGTACGTTGTACATACACTTTTGATTTAAAGCTTTCGTGACTGCAGGGATTCATATTCTTGTTTTTTTTGGTAAAGTCACGTAGAAGGGAAACAATAAAATAATAAAAATATAAAACAATAGAATTATATTCTACATGACTACCGAAAGAACCAAGATTATGTACATACACTGTTAAGCAGACGGTGCGTATTTTTAAAAATAGCTTCTTGTTAATACGATGTAACCTGATGCATATTTCACTGCAGTAATTCAATTTTGTTAATATGCCTGTCAATAATTAAGAATGAATACTTGTCTGATTGTGCGTGTACATGTAACATTTTTTCTATGAGTGTCAAACATTGATTAAGTGTTCAAATCTAGATTAAGTGATGTTAGGACAAAGTGTGTGTGTTTGAAAGTAACCTGTACAGATATCTCAAGTGAGACACGTTGTTCTTGTGATACAGGTCAAAGGGTACTTTTGTGTTTCACGAAGCGTCGGCCTCTGCAGCAACTCATTGTCTTTGAAATAGGGAGCACGCTCGGATCATTCATCAGTTACAAGGCATATCACTTGAAAGTTACATGTAGCGGAGGAGGTACATTCTCTACAACACGAATTGTAGTTTTGTCTTACGTGTTGACGTAGATTTTGTCTAACTGGGACTAGAAGTGCTCCATGCTGATTCACGTCTGGATGTTCGTACCTATCGGTTGAAGCAAACCCCACTGCTGTTGTTGAGACGCTGTGCACCAATAATGGTCCAACACATTGACGGCCTTTAGGCCAGGAAAGTCGCAACATTTGCACACGAAGGACGCATTCATGCAAGCACCCCATGCTCCGTTTTGAAGTTTTAAAATGAAACATCTTTGAATTGTGTTGTGTTTTGAATTAGATGATTTTATTTCTTCATTAAAAGCTTGTATAAATTTACATCTGGAAGACTTCATTGAAAAGGACATTTCGTGTGAATTTTCTCTCGTCATTAAGTAGATGGCCTTGCCGGGGGTTCGGTTGGATGCGGACACACACAGTGTACACACACAGTGTACACACACACAGTGTATACACACATAGTGTACACACAGTGTACACACACACAGTGTATACACACATAGTGTACACACACAGTGTACACACACACAGTGTACACACACACAGTATACACAGTGTACACACACAGTGTATACACACAGTGTACACACACAGTGTACACACACAGTGTATACACAATAATGTCCACGTTGTTGTAGCTGAGCCCACGCACCCAAGGGAGGGAGCAATGGAAAATGAATCTAAATCAACTTAAACTCCAACCCCGCTCTGTGACGTCACCACTCAGCATTACTTCATCGGTGTGAAACGCCAGGGGGAGGTGTACCTCGCTAGTGACGTCATGTCACCCAGTTATTCCACCACGCTCTTGAACACGACGTCACATACGCTGGGGTCACTGCCGATATCGGTCCAGTGTCACTCCTTATATGGGCAAAGCCACGCCCAGTGACTGGCGGCTCATTAACATAATGTGTTCGTTAAAGCCGTCGCGAGTTTATTGCCACGGGTTCAGCACTCACGACATTTGGGCGGAACATTAACATAATTTATTCATTTTCTAATTTATTTAGTTACAGAGACGCTCATTGTGGGAGGAGCGTGTCTCGTACCCCGGATGTGACGTCACGTCACCTGCTGCTGCGTGACGTCACGAGGTAACAGGAAGCTATCGCTTCCTGCACTGGAATCCGAGGTGAGAAATTCTCATCGTTGTGGTTGTGGTGGTTGTTGTGGTGGTTGTTGTTTACCAAGGTAGAGCCTCGCTCTCTCGTAGGGATGTCAGTTGAGTAGCAGCGAGCATGGGAATCGATGTCCAGGTTGGAACTTTACAACGCGGGGCCTAGCCACGCGGGGCCTTGCCTCCTGCCCTCGCCTGATTGCGTTTACTTTAATAATCTCGCTTAAGTTTAATTTGTCTTCACCCGGCTCGCCACTTTGTAACTTTGTTTTATTGTAAATATTCACGCAGTTTTATTTTCTTTTGTTAGCAGGCCAAGCCCGCTTGAGCTGCTATACCGCTCTTGTTATCAGAAGCGACCTGCCCACAACAACACAAGGTGAGGCTTTGTCAACGTGTGTGAATGTTTTGACTTAAAACTTTGGTGACTGCAGGAATTAATATTCTTGGTTCTTTCGGTAAAGTCACGTAGATAGGAAATAAAATTAAAATAACATAATGAAAATAAATGAAAATTGTAAATAAAGTAAATAAACTCACTTTTTGATCGCAGCACAAGTGGCCTTTATTTAATGTAATTGCATTATCAGTTATTGTTATTTTCTATCTACGTAACTTTACCGAAAGAAACAAGAATACGTGTGTCAATGTCTATCGGTCAAAGACGATAGACGGAGAGACGCGCAAACTCCAAATATACAGCAGGCGTCAGGGTTGTGATCGAACGCACGACTCCCTGTATACCAGGTGAGGTAGTTAACATCTCACCAGTTAGCCTCGGCTATGTTAATTAATCCTCAATTAATTACTTGGTGGAGTGAGGAAGCATTCATGCCAAGCAGATGAAGGTGGCCAGGCGTGATTCTAGACACGCCACCGCCTGTTTACCCAGTGACGGTGTACAGTTTTTTTTTTAGTAACGTCTATTAACTCTGTTGAACACGGAGGTTATAGCGTAACAGTAGTTTACTTTTGTTTTCCTCTGGAACTCTTTATATGAAGGAAACAGGAAGTCAACACAGCACACACATTCAGCTGAAGTCGGAACTGTTCATCCCAGCATTCAAGGACATCTGAGCCTGGATTCACACCTCTAAGTTGTGATTGAACATTAATTTATGCATTTCTGCCTAACACAAATAGTATTGTTTTCAACACCCTTTGCTATGTCAGCTGAATTTAGCTCTCATAAAAAAATGAATGGGTGAACATTCATTTTGAAGATACGAGGGCTTCCAGGCATATTTATAACCATTTGCCCTCTCATTCTGTGCCATCACAGCCCTGTGATGAATTTGGGAAACGTTTTTATTACATCCTGAATATATGAATAAGTATAGACGTGTAAGTCACATGTGACTATATATGCATTCCTCTGTGCCTCGATACTGTCGTGTAGATGGTGTGGATATTATTTTTTTCTGTCTGCAGCTGACGATTCCTCTGACGCTTCCTCCGCAGAATTGGTCTGATGGAGCAAATGCACTCAGCGCAGCTCGGTATGACAAGTCAACAATGCGACCAACGTGCGTACAGCTCGGATCGGACTGGAAATTTGACACGGCACCAGAGAACTCACACACAAGAGAAACCCTTCAAGTGCACTTTGTGTGGGAAGGCATTTACTTGGCCATCTGTTCTTCAGACCCACCAGAGAACACACACAGGAGAGAAACCCTTCAAGTGCACTGTGTGTGGGAAGGCATTTTCACAGTCATCTGTTGTTAAAAAACACCAGAGAACACACACGGGAGAGAAACCCTTCAGGTGTACTCTGTGCGGGAAGGCGTTTGCACAGTCATCACATCTTCAAGTACACCAGAGAACACACACGGGAGAGAAACCCTTCAAGTGCAGTGTGTGTGGGAAGGCATTTGCACGGCCATTAGTTCTTCAGACCCACCAAAGAACACACACAGGAGAGAAACCCTTCAAGTGCATCGTGTGTGGGAAGGCATTTGCATGCCCATCAGTTCTTAAAAAACACCAGAGAACACACAAAGGAGAGAAACCCTTCAAGTGCACTGTGTGTGGGAACGCATTTTCAGATTCATGTAATCTTGTAACACACCAGAGAACACACACGGGAGTGAAACCCTTCAGGTGTATGATGTGCGGGAAGGCGTTTGCACATTCATCAAATCTGCAAAGACACCAGAGTACACACACGGGAGAGAAACCATTCAAGTGCACTGTGTGTGGGAAGGAATTTTCACGGTCATCTGCTCTTAAAAAACACCAGAGAACACACACAGGAGAGAAACCCTTCAGGTGCTTTTTGTGCGGGATGATGTTTTCGCAGTCACCACATCTTCAAGTACACCAGAGAACACACATGGGAGAGAAACCCTTCAGGTGCACTCTGCAGGAAGGCGTTTGCACATTCATAAAATCTTCAAGTACACCAGAGAACACAAAAGCATCAGAAGATCTGTAAGGAGTGGAGTCTGAAATCAGCTTGTGAAAGTCAAAGTGCCACAATAAGCCCATCCCTCGTGAAACACAAACCGGAAACAATCCCAGCTTTAACACTTTTAAAGTATCGAGGTGAAATATGAAGAGGTGATGGTGAAGAGGGAAGAAGTGATGGTGAATAGCGAAGAAGTGAAGGTGAAATGTGAAGATGAAGATTCAACTCCAAAATCGTACCTTCACATTGATGGAGGCAACGTGAAGCAGGAGGAGAATTCTGACTGTGTGGCAGAGCGAGGCAACTCCCAGCAGTTTGTGGAAGTGGAGGTGTGGGTGGACTTGTTCCTAGACAATACAAAGTCAAGTGGAGACCCGGTAGATGTGTAAGCCAGAGACGATGTCGCTCCAATAGATGCACCTTTGTCACAGGCCTTTAATGACAAGAATGTGAAGTTGAACACTCAGTTCCTAGGTTCATCCTGCAGAGTAAGGGCGGCTAATCTTTGTGGGCCCGTGGGTTGGATAGATCTCTAACCAGGAACGAGAGACAATAAACCCCCAAGCATTCACTATGTTATCATAATAATTGCATTTACACGGTGCTTGCTTAACCGCCTCAGCAACTCGGGAGTTTTGTATCTCGTCTGAAGCACTCGAAGAGCATCCCCAAGTAGCAGCTGCCCCTGTGTGGCACAAGGTGGTGGCCCTGCACCGGCCTGCATGTGGACAAGAGCCTGTCAGTAGGGGGCGATGATTGATGCGTCATCTCAGTTGTGTAGTTTGTAGGTAATGTTTAGAATTTGCTACATTTTCACTCAGACGCCAGCATGCAATGGCCTACTCGTTTTGAATGACACAATAGTATGTTTTACATTCACTGTGAAGCAGACTGTGCAACTTTTTTTAAAAGCTTCTTGGTAATACGATGTAACGTGATGCAGTATATTTCACTGCAGTAATCCAATTTTGTTAATATGCCTGTCAATAATTTAGAATGTATGCTTGTCTGGTTTTGTGCATACTTGTAACATTTGATCTGTAAGGGTCAACCATTGAATAAGTGATGTTAGGACAAAGTGTGTGTGTGTGTTTGAAAGTAACCTGTACAGAGAACTCAGGTGAGACCCGTTGTTCTTGTGATACAGGTCAAACGGTGTTTTTGTGTCCCACGAAGCATCTGGAGCAACTCATTGTCTTTGAAATAGGTGGCACACTCGGATCATTCATCAGTTACAAGGCATACCACTTAAAAGTTACACGTATAGGAGGAGGTACATTCTCTACAACACGAATTGTAGTTTTGTCTTACGTGTTGAGGCCACGTGATGTGTCGAAGGCTCTCTGCCAGCTCACAGGACGGACCCAAGTTGCCATGTGCTCAATAAGATGACTGACAGAGGCACCACTGCACCGGCTTGGTGTGGCCGACGCTCCGCTCGTTGTCGTGAGCGTCGCTCATCCGCCCTCCGTTGTTACTGGAGGGCGACTGCCTCCAATTGCCCAGCAGCGTGCTTCACGAGCCTCCTCCACAGAGGCCGATCTTGACACCGCTGGTACCGGTCATCGGCAAGTCCACTCAGCTTCACATCCTCCTGTACAGCATCAGTCCATACATCTTTAAGAGGGTTATCGAAATGCCATGCTACAGACAGATGGGCAGATATGAACGAACAGAGCTAATGCATTAACATCTCAACCTTGGTTGGAAAGTGTTAAAAAGGAATGTCTTATTTGACCTGAACTGCATATTGTTTGTTGCAGTGGTGTGTAAAACTAATTATTACTGGCAAAGACTAATTAGAGAATCCATTGAAATTGAGAGGAACAAGAATAACTTTAATCGCTCTGACAGCTACCGGCTTAGTGCGGCCTGGAAGCATATTATTAAATAATACACATTACATTTTGATTTAAAGAATTACTAATCTACAACTCATTACTAATCATAACCAATGACTGATTACTAATCGATTATATAATTACAATACCCCCCCCTCCGCCTCTAATCACTGCACCTGATATGAGTTAAGTGATGACGTCACCCTGCTGATCTATATAAAACCGGGAGCAAGCGAGGGCTTTACCATTCTGGCGAATTGCCCGATGATGCTGGATGTATTTACCAGCGAAACGTCGTACTCAAACTGTAAATGTGGATTCACTCTTCAACACACCGGTGGGCTAAAGTAGTGAATTATTTGTCTTTTGTCAACGTGACACTTTTTTTATTTGCTGATTGGCCGTGTCGGGTGGTGGAGGGTTACAACACATTTATAAATAAACGCGATCTAACCCAAAAACCTTTATTATGAATTGTTTGATTTGAGTTAAGGACAATAAAAAAACTAATACAGAGATCGTGCACTCACATCAGTCTGGGATAACGCGTGAGAGGACCTCCTGTAATACTTTGATCTTACCAGATACGGAGACAAATTGGCATTAATGCAGATTTGAGGCTATGCGGATGACTTTGAACCCAATGCACCCTTCAATGGTAATGGACATAATAGAGACATGCTTTGTTCACTTTTCTAAACCCATGCTTTTAAAATAATCTCAAGCAATTTTCTCTGCCAGTCATGTTGCCTGATCTTATTGCACTCACACACAAAGATCCCCCATATAGCCTTAACAGACTGTAGGGGCAAGTGCTGTTAGCGAGCACCTATGAAGGCCGGAACAGTACACGAGGGGGTAGGTGGCCAGCACAACGCCCGACCGCCTTTGTCTCTCTAGTGGCCATGTTTACACACCGTACCAGGTACTCACACACTCACACACAAAGATCCCCCGTATAGCCTTCAACAGACTGCTGGGGCAAGTGCTGTTGGTGAGCTCCTATAAACGCCGGCACGCACGGCACTCGAGGGGGAGAGTGGCCAACACCGCACCGGGCCGCCTTTGTCTCCCCTGGTATTTACACACCACACTAGGAAGTCATTCAAGACTACATCGGTGTAGGGAAAACCCAGGACTGGTTTAAATATCTGCCACTGTTGTGTGTCATGAGCAGGAATCCAATTTGGGTCACCGGGTTACGGAGTGCAGTGCTATAGCCACTAAATTACCGCTCCCCACTCGTACACAACAACAAGAACAAAGATCCCCGGTAGAGCATTAACAGACTCTAGGGGCAAGTGCTGTTAGCGAGCACTTATGAAGGCTGGCACGGCACACGGGGTGGGTAGCCAGCACCGCGCCCGGCCGCCTTTGTATCCCGAGTGGCGATGCTCACATCACACTGGGTACTCATCTTTAGGCTGAGTCGACCTAGGGAAGGCCCAGGACCGGTTCAGATAATCGTCACTGGCGGTGTTGGCCGTGAGCGGGAAACGAACCCGGGTCTCCGGGTTCGTAGCGCAGCGTAGCGCTAACCGCTGCCCTACCGCTCGTACAAAGATATGTTTAAACACGCGCACGCAAATACACATTCTGTTTGACTAACACTTCTTTCAAACCGTACGTAACCAAACATTTCCGTTGTAGAGTTTCTGGATAATGTTTGGAATTTCCACAATTTTGACCGTGACACCAACATGCAATGTGCGTTGTGAGTGACACAATACTCTGTTTTACATCCGCTGTGAAGCAGAACAGCGCATATTGTGGTGAATGTTACTGGGGTAGCCAGATGTGCCTGTCGGATTTGAACTTTGAACCTCTGCAACAAATAGAGAATGCGCTACCATATTCCTGTTTCTTCCGGTAAAGTCACGTAGATAGAAAACAAAAAATAAACAAAATAAAAGATTAAAAAATGAAAAAATGTAATACAAATAACAAATAAAAATAATACATTTAAAAAAATTAATTGATGATAAGATGCCATGGGTCTACTGACTCAGATGACTGGCCAATGCACCGCCTTTGCCCTCCACTACACACACACATACATACACACACAGTGTGTGTGTATGTACAGACACACACAGTGTGTACGTACACACACACCGTGTGTGTACGTACACACACAGTGTATACACAATAATGTCCACGTTGTTGTTGCTGAGCTCACGCACCCAAGGGAGGGGGCAATGGAAAATGAAGCTAAATCAACTTAAACTCCATCCCCACTCTGTGACGTCACCACTTCGCATGACCTCATCGGCATGAAGTGCCAGCGGGAGGTGTACCTCGCTAGTGACGTCATGTCACCAAGGTATTCACACTCCCCCAACCCCGTCCACAGCGCTCTTGAGCGTGACGTCACCTCCGCTTGGGTCACTGCCGATATCAACCCAGTGGCAATCCTTATTTGGGCAAAGCTACTCCCAGTGACTGGCGGTTCATTAACATAATGTGTCCGTTGAAGCCGTCGAGAGTTTATTGCGACGGGTTCAGCAGCCACGCCCCATCCCTCGACATATGGGCCGGGCTCATTTACATAATTTATTCAGTTACGGAGCTGCTCATGGGAGGGGCGTGTCTCCTACCCTGGAAGTGACGTCATGTTACCTGCTACCACGTGATGTCGCGAGGTAACAGGAGGCTGCCGATCCGCGCTTGCACTGAAATCCGAGGTGAGAAATTCTCATGGTGGTAGTGGTTGTTGTTTACCAAGGTAGAGCCTCTCTCTCCCTCTCGTAGGGATGTCAGTTGAGTAGCAGCGAGCATGGGAATCGATGTCCAGGTTGGAACTTTACAACGCGGGGCCTAGCCACGCGGGGCCTTGCCTCCTGCCCTCGCCTGATTGCATTCACTTTAATTATCTCGCTTAAGTTTAATTTGTCTTCACCCGGCTCGCTACTTTGTAACTTTGTTTTATTGTAAATATTCACGCAGTTTTTATTTTCTTTTGTTAGGCCAAGCCCGCTTGAGCTGCTATACCGCTCTTGTTATCAGAAGCGACCTGCCCACAACAACACAAGGTGGGGCTTTGTCAACGTGTGTGAATGTTTTGACTTAAAACTTTGGTGACTGCAGGAATTAATATTCTTGGTTCGTTCGGTGAAGTCACGTAGATAGAAAATAAAATAAAAAATAACAGATAATAATTTTTCTTTTTTTAAATGAAGCAAAAAACCCCACAACGTGTCTATGGCAACATTAATGTTGAAGATGCGAGGGCTTACAGGAATATTTATGACATTTGCCCTCTCATTGCGTGCCATGACAGTGCTGTTTGCACAGTCACACATAGTCACTGTAAGATGTTTTTCTTGGTCGTGTTTTTGTTTTTTTGCTTGTTGTGGTTGCACCCGATTCAAGAGCCGAATGGCTCACGGGACTATAACCAAAATAAATCAAACTGAAAATAAAAAAACTGAAACCGTGTGATGAATTTTGGGAAAGTTTTTCACTGCATCTCCAAATATATATAAAAGGCAAAGTTGTGATTGTGTGTGTTGTCTGTTCAAAATGTTTAGTGTACTTCCTGACATGCAACAAACTGGAAATTTGTCATGTGGGTACTTTCCAGACTGTACACCGTGCAAACATTATACAAATACACTTTTGGTTTTTATTGGGGGGGGGGAGCTCAATAATGTATAGATTTTTTGCACGGCAAGTGAGCTGTGACGTCAAATCTGTCACGTGACCCTCGCATGTGGAAGAGTAACGCATTGTAGTGTAGCGGTTAGCGTTGTCTGTGTGTTTGTGTCTGTGTGTGTCTGTGTGTCTGTGTGTGTGTCTGTGTGTGTCTGTGTGTGTGTGGAAAAGTAACGCATTGTAGTGTAGCGGTTAGCGCTACGCTACGCTACAAACCCGGCGACCCGAGTTCGATTCCCGCTCACGGCCACCACCGGCGACGATTATTTAAACCGCTTCTGGGCCTCCCCTACGTCGACTCAGCCTCAAACGAGTAACTGTTGTGGTGTGAACATCGCCACTGGGGAGACATAGGCGGCCGGACGTGGTGGATCAAAGTCCCGGGCGAAGCCGGGTAGTACAGCTAGTCGTGAATATATGAATGAATATAGACGTGTAAGTCACGTGTGACTGTATATAGTAATTCCTCCATGGCTGGATTCTGACGTGTAGATGGTGTGGATAATCTATATTTCTGTCTGCAGCTGACGCTGGTCTGATGGAGCAAAGGCCCTCAGCACACCAGCGCGGTACTACAATTCAACAATGCGACCAGCGTGCATACAGCACGGATCGGACTGGAAATTTGACACAGCACCAGAGAACTCACACAGGAGAGAAACCCTTCAAGTGCACTGTGTGTAACAAGCCATTTGCATGGCCATCAGTTGTTGAGGCCCACCAGAGAACACACACAGGAGAGAAACCCTTCAAGTGCACTGTGTGTGGGAAGGCATTTTCACAGTCATCTACTCTTAAAAAACACCAGAGAACACACACGGGAGAGAAACCCTTCAAGTGCACTGTGTGTGGGAAGACTTTTTCAGATTCATCTACTCTTAAAACACACCAGAGAACACACACGGGAGAGAAACCCTTCAAGTGCACTGTGTGTGGGAAGGCATTTGCACAGTCATCTGTTCTTAAAAAACACCAGAGAACACACACGGGAGAGAAACCCTTCAAGTGCACTGTGTGTGGGAAGACATTTTCAGATTCATCTGCTCTTAAAACACACCAGAGAACACACACGGGAGAGAAACCCTTCAGGTGCAGTGTGTGTGGGAAGACATTTTCAGATTCATCTACTCTTAAAAAACACCAGAGAACACACACGGGAGAGAAACCCTTTAGGTGCAGTGTGTGTGGGAAGGCATTTTCACAGTCATCTGCTGTTAAAACACACCAGAGAACACACACGGGAGAGAAACCTTTCAAGTGCAGTGTGTGTGGGAAGACATTTTCAGATTCATCTGCTCTTAAAACACACCAGAGTACACACACGGGAGAGAAACCCTTCAGGTGCAGTGTGTGTGGGAAGACATTTTCAGATTCATCTACTCTTAAAACACACCAGAGAACACACACGGGAGAGAAACCCTTTAGGTGCAGTGTGTGTGGGAAGGCATTTTCACAGTCATCTGCTCTTAAAACACACCAGAGAACACACACGGGAGAGAAACCTTTCAAGTGCAGTGTGTGTGGGAAGACATTTTCAGATTCATCTGCTCTTAAAACACACCAGAGTACACACACGGGAGAGAAACCCTTCAAGTGCAGTGTGTGCGGGAAGGCATTTGCACATTCATCAAATCTTCAAGTACACCAGAGAACACAGAAGCATCAGAAGATCCACAAGGAGCGGAGTCAGAGTCTGAAATCAGCTTGTGAAAGTCAAAGTGCCGCAATGAGCCCATCCCTCATGAAACACGAACCGGAAGAAAATCCCAGCTTGGACACTTGTAAAGGTATCGAGGTGAAATGTGAAGAGGTGATGGTGAAATGTGAAGAAATGATGGTGAAGAGTGAAGAAGTGATGGTGAAGAGCGAAGAAGTGATGGTGAAGAGCGAAGAAGTGATGGTGAAATGTGAAGAAGTGATGGTGAAGAGTGAAGAAGTGAAGGTGAAATGTGAAGAAGTGATGGTGAAGAGCGAAGAAGTGAAGGTAAAATGTGAAGATGAAGATTCAACTCCAAAATGGGACCTTCACATCGATGGAGGCAACGTGAAGCAGGAGGAGAATTCTGACTGTGAGGCAGAGCGAGGCAACTCCCAGCAGTTTGTGGAAGTGGAGGTGTGGGTGGACTTCTTCCGAGACAATACAAAGTCAAGTGGAGACCCGTTAGATGTGTAAGCTTGAGACAATGTCGCTCCAATAGATGCACCTTTGTCATAGGCCTTTAATTACAAGAATGTAATTAGTTGTAATGTGTGTTAGTGATTATATGCTATGTTAGTAATCCGTTAATTAGTATGTGTTTCCCCTATAAGGAATTGTAATGTGCATTAATATTCTTAGCTTCCTCGGCAAAGCCACGCCAAAGGGAAACAACAAAACAACACACATAGATATTCTATTATTTTATTGCTTCCCCCCCAACGTGACTCCACCGAAAGAGCCAAGAACATGAATCACTGCAGTCACGAAAGCTTTAAATCAAAGTGTAATGTGTATTATTTAATAATACGCTTCCAGGCCGCACTAAGCCTGTAGCTGTCAGAGCGATTAAAGTTATTCTTATTCCTCTCAATTTCAATGGATTCTCTAATTAGTCTTTCCCAGTAATAATTAGTTTTACACAACACTGCAACATTGTCAAAATCAATTGAGTGTCCTTGTTGACAAGCATGTTCTGCCACTGCCGACAGTTGTGTTTGAGATAATTTAATATTTCTCTGATGTTCTTTTAGTCTTACGCTGATGTTACATCCCGTCTGTCCAATGTAGCATCTGCCACATAAACAATCCGATATACACCTGTTGATAATTTAGGTAATGCTTCTTTAGTGCAAGATACTAGTTTTTGAATTTTGTGTACTGTACCAAATCTTACTGTAATGTTTTGCTTTTGCAAAACACGGACTAATTTGTCAGTTACTCCTGAGATATATGGAATTTTTATTGTTTTAACAATCTGGTCGCTTTCAGCAGTATTGCTTTGCGATCGTGATTTGGCATTCAGTGCTCTGTTAATTTGAGCATTATTGTAGCCATTCTGTCGTAGTGCGTCTTTAACGTGTTTAATCTCTCTCACTAGACTCTCACCATCTGACACTGTTTTAGCCCGATGTATGAGCGTCTTGATAAGAGAGGATTTCTGAGCTGGATGATGATGTGATTCTGCATTCAGATAGGCATCAGTGTGCGTTTGCTTTCTGTAAACGCTGTGTGTTATTTTACCGTTTAGGCCATGTCCAAGCAAAATATCTAGGAATGGGAGTGTGTTATTCACCTCCATTTCCATGGTGAACTGGATGGCCGGGTTTTGTGCATTGAGATGATTTAGAAAATCATTAAGTGTATCTTTACCATGTGGCCAGACAACCAAAGTGTCATCCACATATCTAAACCAAAAGGATGGTTTTAATGTGCTCGAGGCAAGTGCTCTTATTTCAAAGTTTTCCATGTACAAATTTGCTATAGCAGGGGATAATGGAGAACCCATTGCTGCTCCTTACTTTTGTTTAAAGAAATCCCCTCTCCATAAGAAGTAAGTGTTATTTAAACAATGGGCAGCAAGTTTCGGAATATCTTTTGGTAAACTGGTATTCTTTACTAGTGTATCAAGTAATTTAAGCGATTCGTCCACTGGAACCTTAGTGAATAGAGAAATCACATCAAAACTTACCAGAATATCATCAGGAGTAAGTTTAATATCTTTAATCACATTCACAAGATGTTCTGAATTTTTTATGAATGAAGATGTCCTACCGATGTAGGGCTGTATTTGTTTGGTTATATATTTTGCTAATTGATATGTGGAAGAGCCAATTGTACTGACTATGGGTCGTAATGGGATGCCGATTTTATGAATCTTTGGTAGCCCATAGAGTCTAAGTGGTTTTGAGGCCCTTGGCTTAATTTGGTATTGCTCATTTTTAGGGATTAATGAATTTGCAATTATTGCAGTGGTCTTACATTCTAAAGTATTAGTTGGATCTCGTTTAATTTTAATGAGGTACTTTCCTCTAGTAAATTTCTAATTTTATTATCATCGGCTCGTGACATCACTACAGTAGTGCGGCCTTTATCAGCTGCTAGGATTTGGATATCCTTGTTTACACGCAGCTCTATTAAGGCTTTTGCCTCGTTAGAGCTAATATTTACTTTTGGAACTTTGCTATTCTCAATTATTTTAGCAACCTCATGTCTAGTCATATCTGCCTCATTATGTTGAAGGAGTCTAACTGCTGATTCTACCTCAGTAATTATCTCATCCACTGGAATTGTGCGTGGGGTAATGGCAAAGTTAAGGCCTTTAGAAAGGACAGAGACCATGTCACCGGTTAATACAGTGTTAGTCAAGTTCAGTACGGTTTTGTTTTTTAAATTTTTGGTTTTTAGTAGGGATTTGTTTATTATGTAGTCTAGAAAATGTATTAATTGGGTTAGTTTTTGTTAGTTGAAACACATTATCAGCCGATTGTTGTGTTATGTTATCGATTATATTCCAATAATGCATAGATACACTATTGCTTATATCTAAGTGTAACTGCTTTAGCGATTCCGAAATGTAAGATAATTTACTCCTATTGTGCTGTATTTTCTCTATTAATAATTCGCTAGCTTTGTGTAGTATTTGGTTAGCTTTAGAAGACTTTATGTGATGTGTTATTTTAACTGCGTTTGGTCGCGAAAGCCTACGTGTTAAACTGAATGAATACTTGTCTGATTGTGCATGTAACATTTTATCTGAGGGTCACACATTGAATATGTGATGTTAGGACAAAGTGTGTGTGTCTTGGAAGCAGCCTGTACAGAGAACTCGGGTGAGACCCGTTGTTCTTGTGATACAGGTCAAAGACTACTTTTGTGTTTCACGAAGCGGCTGCCTCTGGAGCAACTCATCGTCTTTGAAATAGGTAGCACACTCGGATCATTCATCAGTCACAAGGCAAACCACTTAAAAGTTACACGTATAGGAGGAGGTACATTCTTTACAACACGAATTGTAGTTTTGTCTTACGTGTTGACGTAGATTTTGTCTAACTGGGACTAGAAGTGCTCCTTGCTGATTGACGTCTGGATGTTCGTACCTATTGAAGCAAACCCCACTGCTGTTGTTGAGACATTGTGCACCAATAAGGGTCCAACACATTGATGGCCTTCAGGCCAGGAAAGTCACAACATTTGCACACGAAGGACGCATTCACGCAAATACCCCATGCTCCGTTTTGAAGTTTTAAAATGAAACATCTTTGAATTGTGTTGTGTTTTGAATTAGATGATTTTATTTCTTCATTAAAAGCTTGTATCAATTTACATGTGGAAGACTTCATTGAAAAGGACATTTCGTGTGAATTTTCTCTCGTCATTAAATAGATGGCCTTGCCGGGGGTTCGGTTCAATGTGGACACAAACAGTGTACGCACAGTATACACACAGTGTATACTGTGTTAAATCTCTCTCGTAACGTTGAGCGTAGGGGATCAAACCGGCCTGCAACCACAGTCACCTGGGGTGGTTTACTCTCCCCCCACCCCCCGGTTGTTGCAGCCTTTCCAGAATTCCTGCCTAAATTAAAACGTCGAGTTTAAATTTCGCTTTAAAGCTTTCGTGACTGCAAGGATTCATCTTCTTTGGTTCTTTCGGTAAGGTCACGTAGACTGAGAATAAAATAATAAAATAACACAATAAAATTATCACGACGTTTCGGCCACAACGCAAGCGCCCGTCTTCAGGTGAAAGGTGCAGACCTGTCGGGACAACAGAGCTTCAATGTCTGTCATCCCGTTAGGTCTGTACCTTTCACCAGAAGACGGCCGCTTGCGTTGTGGCCGAAACGTCGTGAGACTTTTATTGTGTTATTTTGTTGTCGAGTTTGCATGCTAAGATTGGTCCACAGCCACACACCAAGATCCTACAGGGACGTCTCTCTCTTTAATGTGGAACACCGGAATGGAGTGAAATCACAGCTGACGCATCTGAAGGCATTCCTGTATTCCCCCGGGGAACGTTTCACCCCACACGTACGTGTGTGCGTATATACGTCACTTTATAAAATGAGTGCAAACCTGCAAGGGAGGAAATATTAATATAATTATGTGTAAGTTGAAATGGATTTTTGTTGTTGTCAAGGACAATGTATGCCATTTGAGCCTCTGATGCAGCCGGACGTCATCAGTAAATGTCAAAGCAGCCAGACGAACTTCCCTCAACACGAGCAGCAGAGAGATTGTCAACACCGCTGGCGTTTCCCTTCGTACCCCAACTCCCATCGCTCGCCTCTTTTATTTTTACGCACAATTAAAGAGTCATTGCCTGAAACGCCGCCGACTGCATACACGTTTAAACATTTTGATTTAAAGCTTTCGTGACTGCAGTGATTCATATTCTTAGCTCTTTCGGTAAAGTCACATAGAAGGGAAACAATAAAATAATAAAATAATATATCTTCTTTGGTTCTTTCGGTAAAGTCACGTAGAATGAGAATAAAATAATAAATTAATAAAATAACGCAATAAAATTATCATATATTTTATTATTTTGTTTCCCTTCAACGTGACTTTACCGAAAGAGCTAAGAATATATACGTTTAAACATTCTAAGGCCACGGTGTTGTTAAACGTTTTGCTGTCGTGGGTAATTATAACCGTCATCAGGTTGCGAGTTTGACATTTAAAATGTTTATTGCCGCATGAGCCGAGTGGAGCGGAGGCGCAGTGGTTAGCACACCGCCCAGGTTCGATTCACCGCCCACGGCGGCGCGCATCAGTGGCAATATTCGAACCGGTCCTGGACCGACCCACCTACCCTTCACTCCCCACACTTCACCAGCCCCCACTGGCCAGAGTGGTCAAATATGGTGAATCACCCCCCCACCACCACCATCACGACCGACAACAACGGCGTGCGGAAGGGGTGAAGTGACCGTGACCACCATCCAGCAGTGGGTCAATCAAGGACTGACTTCAATCTTTATTTAAAGATTTCGTGACTGCAGGAATCCATACGTAGTAGGTAGAAAATAAAAAATATATATTTTATTTTATACGTACGTATAAAATAAAATGTTCATTCGGTAAAGTCACGTAGTAGGTATAAAATAAAAAATATATGTTATTTTATACCTACGTATAAAATAAAATCTTCTTTCGGTAAAGTCACGTGGCTTTTCCGAAAGAACCAAAGCGTAAGGACTGACTTGGTCCTTACATTACGGAACACGTGACAAGCCACAGCAATGAGCATCACCCCCCCTGTCCCCCCCACCCCACACACACTTCCGCTCACACACATCACTTCCGCCCACGCCCCTCACTTTCACTTCCTGCCCACGCCCGTCACTTTCTGCCCACGCCTCACTTCCTGCCCACGCCTCACTTCCGCCCATTTACGTCACTTCCGCCCACGCCCATCAACTTTCACTTCCTGCCCATGCCTCACTTCCTGCCCACGCCTCACTTCCGCCCATGCCTCACTTCCTGCCCACGCCTCACTTCCTGCCCACGCCTCACTTCCTGCCCACGCCTCACTTCCTGCCCACGCCCGTCACTTCCGCCCACGCCCCTTGGCTCTGCTGTTCGGTGGCTGAGCACGTGGGTGGGGTGGGGGTGGTGGTGGGGATGGGGAGTTTCCCACAAGTCGACGAGAAGCGAGCGAGTGGCGAGCGGCACATCCGAAGGGCGACTCCACTCACAGTCGCCCGGGGCTCCGCACCGCCTCCACGCCCCCCGAGGTAAGAGACGGGACGCGGCGAGGATGGAGCGGTGGGGACGCCCGCGCCGTTCCTGGCCGTGCCCCCCGGTGGTCGACTCGGCCTCGAGTGAGCTCCTCGTCGGGTGCGGCCCTGGCGCTTGGTCCGCCCTCCCACCTCGTGCAACCTTTCCCCGGCCTTCGCGGCCCTGCTCGCCGGCAGCGCTTTGCCCCCGGCGGTCTTGCCGGAGGCTACCCGTGGGATCTTTGTCTTTGGGTACATCGAGCGTGACCTGAGACAGTGGGGGCCGAAGTTTGACTCCCTGCCGCGGTGAACGCGACGAGCGGAGAGAGCCTCGTGGCGTGTACACAAATCGATTAAAAAGCACCATATTCTTAGTTTTTTCGGTAAAGTCACGTTGAAGAGAAACAACAAAATAAAATAACAAAATATATATATTTTCTCTTCAACGTGACTTTACCGAAAAAACTAAGAATATGAATTACTGCAGTCACGAAAGCTTTAAATCAAAATTTAAAAAGCACCAGTCGGAATTTCGATTTAAAGCTTTCGTGACTGCAAGGATTCATCTTCTTTGGTTCTTTCGGTAAAGTCACCAACACGTAGAATGAGAATAAAAATAATAAATTGATTAAATAAAATAACACAATAAAATTCTCACGACGTTTCGGCCACAACACAAGCCGTTTCAATGCTAAATCCTATGCTAATTCCTTTGTCAAGGCGCTCTGTTTCTTCTCACACAGCTTAAAGGTCGCGGTCTGAGCTTGGCTTTGTTCGCTCCAGCGCTGTCCTCCAGACAGTCTCGTCCCTTCACCTGATGAAGGCCACTTGTGTTGTGGCCAAAACGTCGTGAGAATTTTATTGTGTTATTTTATTTTATCAATTTATTATTTTATTCTCATTCTACGTGGTGACTTTACACAATACCTCCAGTCAAAATGTAAACAAAAAACATACTATGATAATATATAATGCATTGACCTTGAAACTGGTTGGTCCACACCAAGGGACGGCTTTCTTTCTAAGGGACAATGCCACATATATTATCATAGTATGTTTTTTGTTTGCATTTTGGCTGCAGGTATTGTGGTTAATGCAGTAGACATGATTCCTTGTTAAAAGGTTTCAGTTTTGTTGCCAGAAAAAAAGGGGAAAAACCCTATTATTATTACAAATCGTGCGATTGATAAAGAGTTGGAGCCGTGATTGGAATACGTGATTGTAGCGTTTCGCCAAGGCGAAATGCCAAAGTCGCTCGCGACACTGCCCCAGGCTTGGGGCTTGAGTCCCCTGCTGATGTCTCTCTGTGCGGCAGGATGTGGCGATCCACTCGGCATACAACCTCGCACTCCCCACCAAACATTCCCCGTATCCCTCCCCCCACCTCGATGTCCCAAGATCCCCGTCCTCTCATCCACCCCCCCCACCACCACCACCACGATCCGATTGTGTCGAGAAGATTCCAGAAGAATGGATTATTTAATAAAGAATTAAAGCTTTCGTGACTGCATAAATTAGTTGCTGTTTTTTTCGGTAAAGTCACGTATGTAGGAATACCATAACGTTATATTAAAATAAATCAATCACGACGTAAAGGTAACTTCCCCGTAGAAGTGTGTTAATAAAGAATTAAAGCTTCTGTGACTGCATAAATTACTCATTGGTTTTTTCGGTAAAGTCACGTATGTAGGAATACCATAACGTTATATTAAAACAAATAAATCACGACGTTTCCTCCTGCCCCGTCCTTTCTCTCTGGCCCCTCCCCCAACCTTCACTTCTTATTTAAGGCTTCCGTTTCATCCGACCTCACTTCTCTGTCCGTCCTTGCCTCTTGGTGTCTCTCTATTTCTGACTTGTACCTCGTATTTGTTCACTCTGTCTATGCTGGTATGTTCAATCCAGAGGTTGAACACGAAATTTAACACTCTTCTGAAATTCGTGGTCCGCCAGGTAAGTGTCTGTGTTGTTGACCTGACTGGTTGTGTATCACGTAATTTTCCTTAGGTTTGTTGAATTCTCGTCTCTCCTTGTTGTATTTGCCTCCGTGATTCGTTTCTTACGCCTGATGAGGATCGCTTGTGTTGCGGTCGAAACGTGATTGATTTGTTTTAATATAATGTTATGGTATTCCTACACACGTGACTTTACCGAAAAAACACAATGAGTAATGTATAATTTGTCTCATTGTTTTATCCCCGTTGTCTGTGAACTTGCGTTTGAACTCTGCGGTTTTCCCTTTGTCTCGTTGCGCCCCCGCGCGGTCCGTCTCTTTGCCGAACAACAATTGTGGTGATCGCATCGGTGCCCATCGAATGGTCGGCGATGATACCGCCCCCCCCGCCTTGCTGATCTCGATGCGGCGGTCATCGTTGTCGTCAGCCACGCGGTCATCGTTGTCGTCAGCCACGCTCGATCCTTGGCGGAGATGAAGACCCTCCCGCCAACCCACGGCCGTCTCTCACCGGTCGCTGGTGACGACGCACCAGCGATGTAACGCGACGCACGGCATCTCCCGCCCGCCTGTGCTTAAACACAAAACGTGCGCGCTCCTCCCGCACCCCCCCCCCCTCGCAGATCGCATCGGGGCTACGCTAGCGATGACAATGATGACGACGATGACGACGACGATGTTGCTGCTGCTGCTGGTGGTGATGACGGGGGCGGCGGCGTCGGCAGACGTCTCGCCGATGCCTTCACCGTCCCAGCCGCCGTGCGGGCTGTGTCCCCCGGGCCACCACGTCTCGCTGCCGTGTTCCACCAAGGCCAGCGAGCAGCAGCAGCAACAGCTCCTCCTGGAGGACGCGTCCGACGTGGAGGCGCGTTGCACGCCGTGCCCGCCGCGCCACTACACGCAGTTCTGGAACTCCCTGGACCGGTGTCTCTACTGCGGCCCGCCGTGTAAGGAGGGCCAGCGGCTCGCAAAGGAGTGCAGCCCCACGCACGACCGCGTGTGCGAGTGCGAGCCGGGCACCTTCCTGATGCTGCCGCAGGAGTTCTGCGAGCGGCACAGCGGCTGTGCCGCCGGGCACGGCGTCGTCACCAAAGGCACGCGCGGGGTGGGGGGGCGGGGCGGGGTGGGCGGGGAGGGGCTGGGCTACACCACGTGTGTCGTTGCCATTCGTCCGGCGATCGATTCGCCCGTGACCAAAGACGCCGCTCAATCGTTGCGTCCGATTTAATTAGTTGAATCGATAAGGGTTCGTTCCGCGTGGCCTCCCCCGTCAACAGATCCCTGCGGCGAAAAACGCATGAACGCCCAAACTCCCCGTTCATGCATTCTTCATTCATTGGCTAGAGGTTAAATCGTTCGCGCATTATTCCTGTTGGGCGCTGGAGATTGGAACAATCTCGGGATAGAGCTCCTTCGCGCGCAGCGCGAGATTTCTACCCCACTCAGAAATCAATTGGTTCCTACTTTCACTCCTTTGATGATCATTCATTTGTAAACGTATTTACTGTGCCCCGCCGGCCAGTGCTCGTCAAGTCGGGGGGAATCTTATCTCCACTCTCCTATCTCCCAGTTATCTCCCAGCACCAATTTATGCCTATTCTTCTTCTTTCGTTCTTTCGGTAAAGTCACGTAGAAAGAGAATAAAATGATAAAATAACACAATAAAATTCTCACAACGTTTCGGCCACAACGCAAGTGGCCTTCAGGTGAAAGGAACAAACCTGTCGGGACGACAGAGCTACAATGAAGAAGGCCACTTGTGTTGTGGCCGAAGCGTCGTGAGAATTTTATTGTGTTATTTTATTATTTTATTCTCATTCTACGTGGTGACTTTACCGAAAGAACCAAAGAAGATGAATCCTTGCAGTCACGAAAGCTTTAAATCGAAATCTATGCCTATTCTCTTCTCATCTTTCTCTCTCTCTACGCATCTCTACATTTTGTCCCGCGTCTCTGCCCGCCCGTGCGCCCCCCCCCCCCGTCTCGCGTCTCCGTTGTTCCGCAGGATCCCCGCGCGAAGACACGCGCTGCGCCCCATGCCCTCGGGGATTCTTCTCCCCCGAGGCGTCGGCGGACGCCCCGTGCCGCCCACACACAAACTGCTCCGGCCCGGGCTCCATGGAGCTGCTGCCCGGGGCCTCCACGCACGACGCGCTCTGCTGGTCGGGCGCCCGCGTGGAGTCGCGAGCGTGGGGACGCGGGGCCGGCAGGTGACCGCTCTCTCGCTCGCTTTTTTTTCCACACGGACGCGTCGTTTTAGCGGCAACCGTAGATCGACGGCGTCAAATGTTGATTTAAAGCTTTCGTGACGGCAGTGGATTCATATTCTTGATTCTTTCGGTAAAGTCACCACGTAGAAGGGAAACAATAAAATAATAAAATATATATTAAACAATAAAATTCTCACGACGTTTCGACCGTAACGCAAGCGGTCATCATCAGGTGTGAAAAAACCAACGGTCGTGAGAATTGTATTGTTTTATATATATTTTATTACTTTATTGTTTCCCTTCAACGTGGTGACTTTACCGAAAGAACCAACAATATCAACGGCATCGTCGGAGGACCGCGCTACTGGCCTCGGAGGGCAGCCGGTGCGGATGCCGCACGTGCCCACTGGGGAGAGTGCTCCGGGCTGGACACGCGTTCGCAATCTGGTCCACGGTCACGTATTTATCCGTTTAAAAAGACTACTACAACCGCAGTACATTTTGGATGTGTGTGTGCGTGTACGTCTTTGAGAAATTGTAACGTAATTGTGAAGAGGTCGCCGGTGCATTCTCCACGTTGCAGGAATAGAAAACGATAGGAATGTTCGCCACTTGAACGAGACGCTAAATTCCACGCGATGGCGCGTGACCGACCGGTAGCACAGCGAGAGGTACGCTGACGCGGTCTCGCTGGCTACAGAAGCATTTTCTGAGTCCATACTCTTTGGTTCTATTCGGTAAAGTCACGTAGGTAAAAATAAAACAACAAAAATCACGACGTTTCGGCCACAACACAAGCGGCCTTCATCAGGTGAAGGGACCGGGCTGTCTCGAGGACAGCGCTGGAGTGAAACACAGCCACGCTCAGACCGCGGACCTTTAAGCTGAGTATGGATCCTTGCAGTCACGAAAGCTTTAAATCTAGAATGTTCTGAGTCGCCAACCCGGAACGGATCTCGGTTGCCTGACTGCAAGCTGGCACGACGCCCGCGCCTCCCAATTAGCGAACGAGCTGGCTACGTGCAGTGCGAAATAAGTACGGTGAAAAGTCCACCTTGCGAAAGGTGATCCCGGAACAACGCGCTTTACATCTCCTTCCCTTCCTTCCGCTGCAGAGCCTCCGTCGCCGCCGCCGCCTCGTCCGCCGCCCCGGCCAGAGGGCCCGTGCGACGCCGCGACCCTGCGGTTCGCGGGCGGCGTCCGCCGCCTGCCTCTGTCGTGCCTGGCCCACCGCGGCGCAGGGAAGGCCGCCCACGTCCGGGAGCTGCTGCTCGGCGCCATGGGCGACGCGGGGCGGCGGCGCGGGCGCGGGCGCGGGAAGCAGGGGGGGGAGGAGGCTGGAGAAGCACGTGAAGCTGCTGCTGCTGCTCCGGGTTTGCGCGAGGAGACCGCCCCGCCGGGTGGAGGGTCGGTGAGGATGCACGGTTCGCCGTTGCGGAGAAAGACGTGGTCGAACAAGATGGGGGTGGGGGGGGGAAGGGCCTTTTAAATGGTCGTGTTGTAGTAGTCACGAACCGAGCGTGAGGGCTCAGAAACATTGGTATAGCAACCATTTAAATCAATGTTTCAGCTGCCCAGCCGTGATTATATTGGGTTAAGTTCGGCGAGTTGACCGCGCAAAATTGCCATCTTAAAAGGTGATTTGTTCGAATAATTCTGGGTTTCAGAATTTAAAATGTTGGTTTGATCGCCATGCGCGTAGGGAAGCCGTGGCTCCTGGTGGTAGTTCCGCGTGACATGCTGCTGTGGGCCGTTGGGCAAACTGCAGAAACATTTTTGGGAAAGAGATGACAGTTTTATATAAGCTGTAGCCGGAGTCTTTCAAGCCCGTCGATTGAAGCCCTCTAAATTATCCAATATAGAACACTCATCGCATTAATGAAATCGACTGTAGAGGGTTAAATAATTACACGATGAGTGGTGATGATGAGGTATGATTAATTAAATTACATTCCATAGCTTGTAACAGAGGACACACATTAAGGTTATCGCATGCCACAAACTGCTTTGGGGGCAACATAACAGTGACTAACTTTAATAAGCCCACATTATTAACAAACGCTTCCTCACGACTGAAACCTTTAATCGCTGAACATTTCAGACAATTTGCCCTGTTATAAGGTGCAGAAGAGTACGGCGTAGTTACGAACAGCGACCACCGTGACAGCTAAAATGTTACAAAAATCTCCGATTTGAAGAAGGTTCATCGATAAACACATTCTCCTGCGGAGGGAGCTGGTAGGAACGTTGGGTTGCTCGGTCAATGGCCAGGGTCAACGGCAGTGTGGTGTATTCCACAAATAGGTCCGACTGTGAGGGCGGGCACAAGCCGGCGTGAGTAGGTTAAACGTTGAGTTTTATAAGGGCACCACGGGGTGACCAGTCCCTCCCCACCCAGCCCCACCCCTCCCACCCCCCACCCAGCCCCTCCCCACCCTCCCCTCCTCACCCTCCCCACCCAGCCCCTCCCCTCCCATTTTTGGATGCACGACGGACGGACACAACAATAATCCCCTGTGGGCTGGTGGTGTAATAACCAGGAGGTTCCTGCCAGTACAAGCATGTGTTTTTCACGTGAAGAGAGAATGGAAATATATTTCAGCAGTATTCACAATCTCTCCTACAAGCAGGGCTCTCAACGTTTCCCTAGAATGCGTGCTGGCTTGGAGTTAGGAATTATTAGCAGAAGGCACTGCACCCAGAGAGTGTGAGATACACCCATCGTAAGAGTCCATGTTGTTGTGTAGGCCAATTAGTTTAAAGGGCAATGCATTACCGAAGGATATTTGTTTGAACAGTTTACCGCAAGTATGTGTGGTTAATGCAGACTGGATGCCTTGTAACAGGGGTCCGTTTCGTGTTTGAACATCTTAACACCTGCCGCCTTATTGCCAGTAAGGGTAAATCCTCCTTTTTGTATTATTCCATCGCTATGTTTATTGCTCCAAGTATCCTTACAATCAATCCAATGAGAGCTTTATACAAGAACAATAAGGATACACGAGGATATGGTTTGTCAAAGTTCCCAGAAGAGTGTTGATGTGAACAAAAATAACAAAAAAAGATTTCGTTGGTGAGATTTCTAGAGAAACATTTCTGGAGCAGAGCGTAATGTACCTCTAAGTACTGGGGGACTGGTTAACGCAGTTCCTCCACATGTTTGTTGACAGCACAGTATGTTTATAGTTGCGTGTGCACGCGCGTCACATGACGTGTGCACGCATGACTTTTTTGGAATGTTCAATGTGTTTTTGTAATTGTCACGGATGGTTACGTGTCGACTGTTGAAACCTATGAATAAAAGTTGCACGAAATGTCCGCGCGTTCAAAATTCCTCGCCAATTCGGAGCGGATCCGAAATCCGCAAATACGTCGTCAGCTACGATCTGTCGTTTGCCGGCTGAATGCCTCCCTTCAATCGTGGCTGCGGTGGCAAAAAAGCCACCGAGCTTTTTCTGCCCGTGAGCTGTGATCTTACCGCCCCGTCTGCGTTCATCGGTTATCGCCCCCTTATCGCCGTGCCGCCCTGAACAAACTCAACAGAAGGCCTCCACGGTAATATTATATTGTCCTGAGAGGAGTTACGGTCGTCCTGAAGCCAACTCTACCAGAGCGAGAGAGAGAGAGAGGAGGCAGTGTGCGTAGAGTTGTGGTGGGCCCCCGAAAGTTCACCGCGACAAGTCAGGGGCCCCGATGCTGATGGGAAGATCGCCAGTTGGGGTAGACACGTGGCTGCGCCTCACCACGTGACCTCTTGACCCGCACGACTGAATCCGCATTCCTAAGGCTACGCGAGCACCCCGCACCCTTCCCGTGCGCTTACAAGAACAGAACCCACATCCCCCAGTAGCCCCCCCCCCCCCAGCCTTAACAGCATGTTAGGGCAAATACTAATAGGAATCCACTGGAGACAGAGCCGGATTAAGATTGTGTAAGCCCCCTGGGCTACAGGTACCGTGAGGCCCTCTGGTAAAAACTGTTGAAAAGGAAAACAAAGTTAAAGAAAAATAAAATGTTTTTTTTTTACAAGGCTAACAACGAATAAAATTCGGCATGCGCAACTGAAATCACTTTTCATTTCGTCTCTGGAGGCGCTTCAGCTGGACGAGGCCCCTGGGCTGCAGCCCCTGAAGCCCCCTGCCCCCACGCCCGAATCTGGCCCCGATGTTGGATGTTGGTGGATGAGTGAGCGAGTGAGGACGAGTGAGTGAGAGAGAGAGAGAGGGGAGTGTGAGTGTGGACGAGTGAGTGATGTAAGCGCTATCGGTTCATCCGGCGGTTGTTTATTTTAGCGTTTCGGCGGCAAACGTGCGACCGGGGCGACAAGCTCGTACGTGCGGAACGTTGCAAATTACGCGGCTGTGGAAACTTTAGCTGACGTGGAAATAAGTCGATAATCATTAACATTATGAGACCTCCTTTGCCAAAAACAAGATATAGGAATAGGTTTTACCCTTTTAACTGGCACAAAAACTGACACCTTTATTCAAGGCATCATGTTTGCAATGACCACAACACAAGCAGTCAAAATGCAAACAAAAAAGACAACTCTGATAATAATATGCACTGTCCTTGAATTTGATTGGTCCACACCCGAGACAGCTTTTCTTAGAGCCTAGTCTCCATTGGTGTTGGACCAGAAGACGCCAAAAGGCGTACAACTCAAAAACAGCGCACTATCAGAGTATTGAGGGCTCGGGGTGAGCATTAACATTACGAGACCTCCTTTGCCAGAAACAAGATATAGGAATAGGTTTTACCCTTTTAACTGGCACAAAAACTGACACCTTTATTCAAGGCATCATGTTTGCAATGCATTTCTGAAATGATCGTCTGATGATGAAAACTAATTCACTTACAACTGATTTAAAGCTTTCGTGACTGCAGTAATTCATATTCTTAGCTCTTTCGGTAAAGTCACGTTGAAAGGAAACAATAAAATAATAAATATATTATTGTTATATATTTTATTATTTTATTGTTTCCCTTCAACGTGACTTGACTGAAAGAGCTAAGAATATAATATTACTTAGAACTGTTTTTGTCCTTCCCCCCCCCCGCTCCCGCATCTCCGACTAGCGCACGGTTGGCATCGTGCTCACGCGCACCTACGTGTACGCACCTGGCCGAGTCGGTGGGACACCCTTCACCAAACACACACTGCTGCATTCCGAGGTGGGTTGACCGCCGCTCCCCCCTCCCTCCCCGCGCTGTCACACGCCACGCGGGGAGGAGCCGCGTGCCGCGGCGGTCTCCGCCAGCACGGCCTGCAGCAGGCCGATGTAGCGAACCGTCGCGCGCAGTGTCGCCGCCCGCGACGGCCGGAGGCGGTCCGGCGGCAGCAGGCGATGCAGGAGCAGGAACGCGCGGTTCAGGTTTCGCACCTGAGGGCACGGACACGCAGACGGACGGACGCGCGCGGACACGCCGTCAGTGCCGGGGATGGACGCCGCTTGGCCCTTGAGCGGCGGCGCTCGAGGGCCAAGCGGCGTCGAATTTAACTCGCTCCGCCACCCGTGGGCGAGGACTCGGTTCGACCAGACTTCAACCGTCTCGCGTCACCCCGTGCCGCGTTCCAACAACCGCATGGCAGGCCACGATAACGCAAAGTCATAGTAATAGGTTTTACCCTTTTAACTGGCACAAAAACTGACACCTTTATTCAAGGCATCATGTTTGCAATAACCACAACACAAGCAGTCAAAATGCAAACAAAAGAGACAACTCTGATAATAATATTATGCACTGTCCTTGAATTTGATTGGTCCACACGCGAGACGGCTTTTCTTAGAGCCTAGTCTCCACTGGTGTTGGACCAGATGACGCCAAAAGGCGTACAAGGGTAAAACCTATTACTATATCTTGTTACTGGCATAGGAGGTCTCATAATGTAAACGCGAAGTCACTCAAAAGCACGGGGAGAGAAACGGACGCATGGGAGGATGGGCACACGGACGGACGGATCCGAGTTTTAAGTTAAAAAATTATTTGTTTTACGCGGCGTCCTCGTCGCGGGCCATCTCTTCGCGCGACGATGAGCGACTTTACGTTTTACACCTCAGACGTTTGAAAGGGCACCCGCCAGCTCTCCCAGTGGCAGCTATCCTCGTGCTGCACCACGTGACGCCCGGCCTGCAAGTGGGGGCCAGTCGGGAGGAGACTGTTGCTGCTACGTGTGGTCCCAACTGATGTAGGTGCAGTGTCAATGTTTAAAACGTCACCCACATGGACCACGATGGGCTACTCTATTCACGTAATCGCTGGTGTGGCCTTCGAGATCCGAACTGAATCTGGAACGTGCCACCACTGGGCCATATCACCCCCCCTCCCCTCCCCCCCCAAGTTTTGTTTTAGTCTGAGTCAACCTAAGGGGATCGTGGCTTCTCACCCGGATCCTTTCGCGCACGTTCGCTTTGCTCTTCCGAGCTAACGCGGCAGCAGCCGCTGTCCTCGGGGAGGCGGAGGAGCTCCAGCGGGAGGAGCGCGAGGAGGTGGAGCAGACGGCGGTGGAGGAGGTGGAGCAGACGGCGGTGGAGGTGGTGGAGCAGACGGCGGTGGAGGTGGTGGAGCAGACGGCGGTGGAGGTGGTGGAGCAGACGGCGGTGGTGGAGCAGACGGCGGTGGAGGTGGTGGAGCAGACGACGGTGGAGGTGGTGGAGCAGACGGCGGTGGAGGTGGTGGAGCAGACGGCGGTGGAGGTGGTGGAGCAGACGGCGGTGGAGGTGGTGGAGGTGCTGGAGGTGCTGGAGGGACCCGTGAGAGTCCTGCAGAGCCCAGCTGGAATCTGAGACCCCTTGAGAACCACGCTGGACGACCCCCCTTGCAGCATCCGCTGCTGCTGTGGCTGCTGGTGGTGGTGGACCTGCTGCTGGTGGTGGACCTGCTGCTGCTGGTGGACCTGCTGCTGCTGGTGGTGGTGGACCTGCTGCTGGTGGTGGTGGTGGACCTGCTGCTGCTGGTGGTGGTGGACCTGCTGCTGCTGCTGCTGCTGGTGGTGGTGGTGGACCTGCTGCTGCTGCTGCTGTTGGGGGTAGTGGACCTGCTGCTGCTGGTGGTGGTGGTGGTGGACCTGCTGCTGCTGCTGGTGGTGGTAGTCGACCTGCTGCTGCTGCTGCTGGTGGAGGAGGACCTGCTGCTGCTGGTGGTAGTGGACCTGCTGCTGCTGGTGGTAGTGGTGCTGCAGGAGGACGATATCGACGAGACTTGGCTGGGAGTTGTCTCGCAGCTCGCCGCGCTGCACGGCAGAGAAGAGCTCCGGTGCCGGGGTGCGGAACAACCGGGGTGGCGGCGCCGGGGTGCCCCCCCGGTGGCCCGGTGCTCGGCGCTGCGGAAGGAGAAGCGCAGGGCGAGAGCGAGCGACCCCCTCTCGATGGGGGGGGGGGGTAAATTCGTTGGCCTGCTCTTCCACGCTGGCCAAGACGACTCGGGGAGAGGCGGCGGCCACCCCCACGCCTCGGCCCGCCGCACGCGACCTGCCCCGTTGGGCTTCGACTGCCGCACCACAGAGACCGCCACAGAGACCGCGAGTCTCGTGGCAAACAGCAAATACAACACAGCCAACACAATGAACACAGCACAGCGAACACAGCGAACACAACACAGCGAACACAGCCAACACAGTGAACACAGCACAGCGAACACAACACAGCCAACACAGCAAACACAGCGAACACAGTGAACACAACACAGCGAACACAGCACAGCCAACACAGCACAGCGAACACAGCACAGCCAACACAGCAAACACAGCGAACACAGCGAACACAACACAGCCAACACAGCACAACACAGCCAACACAGCGAACACAACACAGCCAACATAGCACAGCGAACACAGCGAACACAACACAGCCAAAACAGCACAACACAGCGAACACAGCCAACACAACACAGCGAACACAACACAGCGAACACAGCACAGCCAACACAACACAGCGAACACAGCACAGCCAACACAACACAGCCAACACAGCGAACACAGCACAGCGAACACAACACAGCGATCACAGCACAGCGAACACAGCACAGTGAACACAGCACAGCGAACACAGCACAGTGAACACAACACAGCGAACACAACACAGCCAACACAGCACAGCGAACACAACACAGCGAACACAGCACAGCGAACACAGCACAGTGAACACAACACAGCGAACACAACACAGCCAACACAGCACAGCGAACACAACACAGCCAACACAATACAGCGAACACAACACAGCGAACACAGCACAGCCAACACAGCGAACACAGCACAGCGAACACAGCACAGCCAACACAGCACAGCGAACACAACACAGCGAACACAACACAGCGAACACAACACAGCCAACACAGCACAGCGAACACAACACAGCCAACACAACACAGCGAACACAACACAGCCAACACAACACAGCGAACACAACACAGCCAACACAACACAGCGAACACAACACAGCCAACACAGCACAGCGAACAGCACAGCGAACACAGCACAGTGAACACAACACAGCGAACACAACACAGCCAACACAGCACAGCGAACACAACACAGCCAACACAACACAGCGAACACAACACAGCGAACACAGCACAGCCAACACAACACAGCGAACACAGCACAGCGAACACAACACAGCCAACACAGCACAGCCAACACAGCACAGCGAACACAACACAGCCAACACAACACAGCGAACACAACACAGCCAACACAACACAGCGAACACAACACAGCCAACACAACACAACACAGCGAACACAACACAGCCAACACAACACAGCGAACACAGCACAACCAACACAACACAGCGAACACAGCACAGCCAACACAACACAGCAAATACAACACAGCCCACACAGCACAGCGAACACAACACAGCCAACACAACACAGCGAACACAACACAGCCAACACAGCGAACACAGCACAGCGAACACAACACAGCGATCACAGCACAGCGAACACAGCACAGTGAACACAGCACAGCGAACACAGCACAGTGAACACAACACAGCGAACACAACACAGCCAACACAGCACAGCGAACACAACACAGCGAACACAGCACAGCGAACACAGCACAGTGAACACAACACAGCGAACACAACACAGCCAACACAGCACAGCGAACACAACACAGCCAACACAACACAGCGAACACAACACAGCGAACACAGCACAGCCAACACAGCGAACACAGCACAGTGAACACAGCACAGCCAACACAGCACAGCGAACACAACACAGCGAACACAACACAGCGAACACAACACAGCCAACACAGCACAGCGAACACAACACAGCCAACACAACACAGCGAACACAACACAGCCAACACAACACAGCGAACACAACACAGCCAACACAACACAGCGAACACAACACAGCCAACACAGCACAGCGAACAGCACAGCGAACACAGCACAGTGAACACAACACAGCGAACACAACACAGCCAACACAGCACAGCGAACACAACACAGCCAACACAACACAGCGAACACAACACAGCGAACACAGCACAGCCAACACAACACAGCGAACACAGCACAGCGAACACAACACAGCCAACACAGCACAGCCAACACAGCACAGCGAACACAACACAGCCAACACAACACAGCGAACACAACACAGCCAACACAACACAGCGAACACAACACAGCCAACACAACACAACACAGCGAACACAACACAGCCAACACAACACAGCGAACACAGCACAACCAACACAACACAGCGAACACAGCACAGCCAACACAACACAGCAAATACAACACAGCCCACACAACACAGCACAGCGAACACAACACAGCCAACACAACACAGCGAACACAACACAGCCAACACAACACAGCCAACACAACACAGCCAACACAGCACAGCGAACACAACACAGCCAACACAACACAGCGAACACAGCACAGCGAACACAACACAGCCAACACAACACAGCGAACACAGCACAGCGAACACAACACAGCCAACACAGCACAGCGAACACAACACAGCCAACACAACACAGCGAATACAACACAGCCAACACAACACAGCACAGCGAACACAACACAGCCAACACAACACAGCGAACACAACACAGCCAACACAGCACAGCGAACACAACACAGCCAACATAACACAGCGAACACAACACAGCCAACACAACACAGCACAGCGAACACAACACAGCCAACACAGCACAGCCAACACAACACAGCCAACACAACACAGCGAACACAGCACAGCCAACACAACACAGCGAACACAGCACAGCGAACACAACACAGTGAACACAACACAGCGAACACAACACAGCAAACACAGTGAACACAACACAGCCAATACAACACAGCGAACACAACACAGCGAACACAGCACAGCCAACACAACACAGCGAACACAACACAGCCAACACAACACAGCGAACACAGCACAGCGAACACAGCACAGCCAACACAACACAGCCAACACAACACAGCGAACACAGCGAACACAACACAGCCAACACAACACAGCCAACACAACACAGCGAACACAACACAGCCAACACAACACAGCCAAAACAGCACAGCCAACACAACACAGCCAACACAACACAGCGAACACAACACAGCCAACACAACACAGCGAACACAACACAGCCAACACAACACAGCGAACACAACACAGCCAACACAACACAGCGAACACAGCACAGCCAACACAACACAGCGAACACAGCACAGCCAACACCGCCCCTCACCGGCTGGCCAGGCCAGGGGTGCCCCGGGGGTCGACCCGGCTCCAAAGGCCCCGCGGGTCCCGGAGGCCACTGCCGGAGTCTCGCCGGGTCCGCGGAGGCCACGGGTCCCGGAGTGGTCACGGGGCCCCATGGGTCACGTGACCCCCGGGAGCCGGCGTGCAGCCGCTCCGTGGCGCAGGGGGCGACGGGGCTCTGTGGTGCATCAGAGACGTTCACAAGGCACTGTGGTGCATCAGAGGCGTTCACAAGGCACTGTGGTGCATCAGAGGCGTTCACAAGGCACTTTGGTGCATCAGAGGCGTTCACAAGGCACTGTAGTACATCAGAGGCGTTCACAAGGCACCGTGGCGCATCAGAGGCGTTCACAAGGCACGTCACGTGCATCAGAGGCGTTCACAAGGCACTGTGGTGCATCAGAGGCGTTCACAAGGCACCGTGGTGCATCAGAGGCGTTCACAATGCACGTCACGTGCATCAGAGGCGTTCACAAGGCACCGTGGTGCATCAGAGACGTTCACAAGGCACGTCACGTGCATCAGACGCGTTCACAAGGCACAGTGGCGCATCAGAGGCGTTCACAAGGCACGTGGTGCATCAGAGGCGTTCACAATGCACTGTGGTGCATCAGAGGCGTTCACAAGGCACCGTGGTGCATCAGAGGCGTTCACAAGGTACTGTGGTGCATCAGAGGCGTTCACAAGGCACGGCACGTGCATCAGAGGCGTTCACAGGGCACGTGGTGCATCAGAGGCGTTCACAAGGCTCTGTGGTGCATCAGAGGCGTTCACAAAGCACTGTGGTGCATCAGAGGCGTTCACAAGGCACTGTGGTGCATCAGAGGCGTTCACAAGGCACTGTGGTGCATCAGAGGCGTTCACAAGGCACCGTGGTGCATCAGAGGCGTTCACAGGGCACGTCACGTGCATCAGAGGCGTTCACAAGGCACTGTGGTGCATCAGAGGCGTTCACAGGGCACGTGGCGCATCAGAGGCGTTCACAAGGCACTGTGGTGCATCAGAGACGTTCACAAGGCACTGTGGTGCATCAGAGGCGTTCACAAGGCACGTCACGTGATTTTGTTTCTGCTGAAGGTCAACTCGAGGTCAAAGTGATTTGCCGATCAGGTGAGCGGCGGTGCTCATGTCCGGTTTCACAGCCCTGAGCCGATGGTGGAAATTCCATATTCCTCTGGCGGGGGCGATCCCTTTCAACTCCTCCCCCCCCCCCCTAACAAAGTGGTCGTTATTTTATCGACCCTGGCAGGACTGGAAAGGCGGCGGAATTAATCTCCTGAAATGTCGGAGATAGGCGCACGCGAATGAAGATGCATACACACACACACGTGCATTCATTCGTTTGCACTACAGATCGGTGAAATAAATGTGCGGTCTTAATGAGGACCTACTGTGCAATGTGTGTTGACGTTCGCGACATCGCGGGGGGGGGGAGGGAGGGGGGGTGGCGAGGGAGCTCCGTTACCTGTGAGCGTTGTGGGATGGCACGGCCGTGCGAGGCGTTGCGCGCCGCCACGCAGCAGATCACCCCGGCCGGGGGTGCCGGCGGGGCGCGCCTGGTGCCTGCCTGGCTCACAGCGGCAGCAGCAGCAGCGCCAAGGGCTTTCACGCCATGCCACAACACCCCACTGCTACCACCACCACCACCACCACCGTCACTACCGCTACTACCATCGCCACCATCGCCACCATCAATATTACAACCAGCACTATCACTACCAACACCACCGTCAATACCACTACTACCATCGTCACCATTGCCACCATCAATATTACAACCAGCACTACCACTACCAACACCACCGTCACTACCACTACTACCATCACCACCATCGCCACCGTCAATATTACAACCAGCACTACCACTACCAGCACCACCGTCACTACCACTACTACCATCACCACCATTGCCACCATCAATATTACAACCAGCACTACCACTACCAACACCACCGTCAATACCACCACTATCATCACCACCATTGCCACCATCAATATTACAACCAGCACTATCACTACCAACACCACCGTCAATACCACTACCATTGCCACCATCAATATTACAACCAGCACTACCAACACCACCACTACCACCACCACCATCATCAATACAACCACTACCATCACCACCAATGTCATAACCACCACTGCCACCGTAATCAATACCACCACTGCCATCACCGCCGCCGGCACGTGGAATAAGCCGCCCTACCTGCGGCACGCCCGCACGACTCGCAGCGCCTGGCTGGGGCTCACCGGACCGAGTCTCACCTGGAGGACTCGGGTCTACCCGTGCGGCGACTCGCACCTGGGCTGCCGACACTTGTGTGAGAGGCGCCCCGCAGATTGGCGTCCGACCGTGGCACGCCAGACCGCGCCTCCGCGTCGCCTCCGCTCCTCGCGCCCGCACGAGTCCCGGCGGCGTCTTCGCCGTCGCCCGCACCGCGACCCGCGAGCTCGCCGCCCGCCCGCCCGGCTTGCCAACCGGGCGAACGCGACTCCGGCTTCGGGCGGGGCGCCCGCCGCTCGCCCGCCGCCCACGCCGGCGTCGACACCGGCCGCACGCCCGTCGTGAACCTCCAACGAGCGTGGCCCTTCTGAGAGCCTGGCTGGCACTCAGCCACGCCTGGCTGGCACTCAGACACACCTGGCTGGTATTCACCCACACCTGGCTGATACACAGCCACACCTGGCTGGTACTTATCTACACCTGGCCGATACACAGACACACCTGGCTGATACACAGACACACCTGGCTGATACACAGACACACCTGGCTGATACACAGACACACCTGGCTGATACACAGACACACCTGGCCGATACTCAGCCATGCCTGGCCGATACACAGACACACCTGGCTGATACACAGGCACACCTGGCTGATACACAGGCACACCTGGCTGGTATTCACCCACACCTGGCTGGTACACAGACACACCTGGCTGATACACAGGGACACCTGGCTGTCACTCACCCACACCTGGCCGATACACAGGCACACCTGGCTGGTACACAGACACACCTGGCTGGTACACAGGCACACCTGGCTGGTACACAGACACACCTGGCTGATACACAGACACACCTGGCTGATACACAGACACACCTGGCCAAGGCACATCTAGAGCTACGCGCAGGTAACCCTGCGATAGTGAGACTAGCCCGGTGCCGACACCACGTGACGCAGCGCCTGCGAGTGGCCACGTGGTGCTCGCGGCTGCGGCCTCTCCTCCTCCTCCTCCTGCTAAGGAGTTGGAGTTGGGAAGAGTCTCGCTGGCAGCGCTGCACTGCATGGCGGTCGTGACGCTGCTGCTGCTGCCTCTGTTGCCGATGATGATGCTGTCAGATAGCGACAAGGGCAGTGATGATGATGCTGCTGCTGCTGTTGAGGGCCGATGATGATGCTGCTGCTGATGATGATTGAACTGATGATGCCACTTAATGCTATCGCAGCTGATGATGATGATTGACAAACATGATTGTTATATTCTTTGGGTCTTTCTGTAAAGCCACGTAGATAAAAAATATATATAAAAATAATAACAATATCATATAGCGGGAGAGCTGCTGAGGCAGTAAACATAAATGTGATTCCTGCAGTCACGAAAGCTTTAAGTCATTAATATTATGGTCATCGCAAAAAATCCAAACGGCTCGGCATTGTACGAAATGCATAACGTAACCCAAGAGCTACAGTATTATTACTACTACCACTGCTTAACGCGGTGTTTGTTGTTGTTGTTGAAATTAAGAATTGTCACATTCTCCAGAAAGTGCGTCTATGAATCTGGAGACTACGGTAGAGAACGCACAGAGTTGGGGGTCTGCCACGCGTCCACACCCCACCCCCCACTCGGCTATTTGTAGCTCGAATAACAAACGTAAACGCGAGACAACAGACCGTCCTGCTGGCCTGGTGAAGCTTCACTTTGTGCCCCAACTCCTTACAACATCACCACCACCACCAATGTCGAGTCCAGTGAACGATCATTAACAAGCCCTCCACAGCGCCGGCGGTAGCCACCGCTCCACACACGCACCGAGTGAACAATTCACTATTCACTAGGCGCACTCCTCCTTCAGCCTGCCCGCCTTGATTCATCAATCAGTGGGATTGCGACACTAATTTGCATAATTGATTGGCCGATGCCTTGACGGCCACGTGACGCTGGGAAGCCACGCGCGTGGATGTCAATGATTGCCAATCGGGTTAATGAGTTAATTGCGAGAGCACGTGACGTAGACGCGTGTTTACAATGCATTATTGGCACTTATCTATTATATTCATCACTCGCACGAGTGGGTGGAGGTTTATACATTGTGTCCGTGTGTGTGTGTCTGTGTGTGTGTCTGTGTGTGTGTCTGTGTGTGTTTGTGTGTGTCTGTGTGTGTGTGTGTCTGTGTGTGTGTCTGTGTGTGACTGTCTGTGTGTGTGTGTCTGTGTGTGTGTCTGTGTGTGTGACTGTGTGTGACTGTGTGTGTGTCTGTGTGTGTGTCTGTGTGTGACTGTCTGTGTGTGTATGTCTGTGTGTGTCTGTGTGTGTGTGTCTGTGTGTGTGTCTGTGTCTGTGTGTGTGTCTCTGTGTGTGTCTGTGTGTCCGTGTGTCCGTGTGTGTCTGTGTGTGTGTATGCGTGTGTGCGTGTCTGTGTGTCTGTGTGTGTGTCTGTATGTGTGTCTGTGTGTGACTGTGTGTGTGTCTATGTGTGCGTGTCTGTGTGTGTCTGTGTGTGTGTCTGTGTGTCTGTGTGTGTGTCCGTGTGTGTGTCTGTGTGTGTCCATGTGTGTGTGTCTGTGTGTGTGTCTGTGTGTGTGTCTGTGTGTGTGTGGAAGCGTAACACATTGTAGTGTAGTGGTTAGCGCTACGCTGCGCTACGAACCCGGCGACCCGAGTTCGATTCCCGCTCACGGCCACCACCGGTGACGATTATTTTAACCGGTCCTGGGCCTCCCCTAGGTCGTCTCAGCCTCAAACGAGTAACTGCTGTGGTGTGTGAACATCCCCACTGGGGAGACAAAGGCGGCCGGGCGTTGTGGATCCAAGTCCTGGGCGAAGCCGGGTAGTACAGCTAGTATTTTATAATCAAGGCCATCTGTCACACTTATAACGTACTCGGTACATGCTGTCAGCTCCACTGAAACAAATTACGTAATTATCTTCATTATGAAAATCATGCAGGTCAATCACCGTGGCGTCAATTATTTTGAAAAATATTGCAGAGCATTAATGTAATGGACGATGCCCATTTATTAACGACGTTAACGAACCTATTTGTTATTGATGTTTTAGTTTTTCCCGGTCAGGAAATAAAACAAATTTAAACCAGCTACAACAATCACGGGGATATGACGGTATCTAGCAGATGGATTGTACGATCATCACGGATCGTACGATTGTCGTTGATACGGCGTAGTATCACCACGTCGCGAGGACCCTGTGTAGCGTCGGACATACACAGCACGTGCTGCCCGGTGTCTACTTACCTGTGGTTGGGGGCACAGTCAAATTGGGGGTGCCACCCTGCGCTGGGGAGAGACAGGGAGCCGGGACGTTGAGGGGCCGGGTTCTCCCCCCACCGACCCCGGGTGAGGGGTTGGGGATTTCTTCCAGAGCCATGATGATAAACAAAGGCAGGCCAAGCCCACTTTACCACGCCATTTGCTTAATCGGGACAGTTGCACGCACGCCTCTTAACTATGCTCAGATATATTATTGGTTCTTTCGGTAAAGTCACGTTGAAGGGAAACAATAAAATAATAGAATATATATAAAACAATAAAATTCTCACGACGTTTCGACCGCAACACAAGCAATCATCATCAGGTGTGAAAACCTGATGATGACTGCTCGTGTTGCGGTCGAAACGTCGTGAGAATTTATTGTTTTATATATTTGATTATTTGATTGTTTCCCTTCTACGTGGTGACTTTACCGAAAGAACCAAGAATATGAATCACTGCAGTCACGAAAGCTTCAAATCAAAATTCATGCTCAGATGTGTTTTTGGCATCTTTTTTTCCCCCCAAACGTTATTCCAGAAACGTGCGTTCCGTATGACGTCACGTGACGAAGTGTCCGTCTGGAACTCTCGCGAAGCGGAGCGGCGGCCTCCACCACCCCTCCCCCCGCTCGCGAGGCGGATTTCGCAAGCGTTTCTGAGATTCCCTTCAAATGACCTTCGATTGACACACACACCCACCAGGAGGAGGGGGCACAACACTTCACGTCGATGCCCTGCGACGAGGCGAACAAACAGCATGTTGATTGGACGAGTCGAATTATGGTGAGAAAAAAAATATTTATTTGTGTAGAGCTGGAACTTGGCCCAAATTAAGTGAGAACTATTTTTAGCATGATGGTTAGCGTAGTCGTTGGTGATTTGGCCGACATCAAATGTACACATTTAAGGGTACGGTTTAAACATTAGGCGGTTGTTGCTTGGATTCAAACCCAGGGTCTCGGCGATTCTGGCTCAATGCCCTCGCTGCAGATCCGTCCATCCGTCCGTCCCAACGACACTCAAGATAAACAACTGGAGCTGCTCAGAAATCCATCAGCAAAAAAAGGCATTTTGAGATGAAATTGGGTTTCAAATAGATTTCAGTGAGGAGCCTAAAGGATATCAGTCCATTGTACAACGTCAGTCTCTTAGAAACTCAACCGCATCGGCTTGAAAACAGTAATTGAGGTGCTGCTCAGTTAGTCCTGAAATTTGCGGATAAAATAAAAACCAAACAGACGAATACATGATCATAGGGGTTTTCCCCTTTTCTTCTGGCAACGAAACAGCAGCGTTAAGATGTTAAAACACCAAAACTGAAACCTTTTAACAAGGAATCACGTTGCTGCATTAACCACAATGCTTGTGGTCAGAATGCAAACAAAAACAACACACTCTGATAATATTTGATGATGCATTGTCTTTGAAAACTGATTGGCCCACACCAGAGACAGCTTTCTTAGGAGCCTCGTCTCAGACGGTGTTAGACCAGAGGACGCCAAAAGGCCAAAAATGCGTCTCTGGTGTAGACCCAAGCAGTTTCAAAGACAATGCATCATCATATATGATCAGAGTACGTTTTTTGTTTGCATTTTGACCACAAGCATTGTGGTGAATGCAGCAACGTGATTCCTTGTAAAAGGTTTCAGTTTGGCGTTTTAACATCTTGACGCCGCTGTTTCGTTGCCAGACAAAAAGGTGGACAAACCTACCATCACTTTTTGGCGCTGGCAACAGGAGGTCCCAGGATAAAGACAAATGTTGTCTGACCATTGTCGCGCGTGGCAGGACTTGTAACACACAAACTACATTCCGCTGCAAATCATGAATTACCTCCGTGATAGAGGTGTTTTTTGTGTTAGATCGCGTAAATATATAAATGTGTCGTTAAACCCGCCACCACCCGACGCAGCCAGTTAGTTTGTCCCGTGAACAGAACGTGGCCCAATTCGTCACTAGCACGGCAACAGCGGTGCGCTGGAGAGCAAAGCCCAAACATGAACAACGTGAACACGACGTTTCGTCAGTAATCACAACAAGCAGCTTCACCGACGTTCGGTGCTTCTCGGCTATCGGCCGTCAGAGGGGCCTGGCCGGATTTCCCTTGCCGCCCCTCTGGGCATCACCGACCGAGACCCCCAGCCGACGTGACTCTTGCGTCACGTGCTGCGCCGCCCCCGGCCGTTCGTTCGTCCGGCCCGGGGAATGAATCTCGTCACTTGGGGACCGCGACAGTCACCAGGGGCCCTTCTTGATGACGGAGTGGCCTTGGCAAATCCCCCCAAGCCTCTACAATCAGCGGTGCAGATTTGTTGTGTGGTAACACCGCAGTGCCGCTGCAATGCCAGCGCTTTTAAAGCGTAGGCCGATCAATGATTTTACTTTCGTCGGAGGATGTCTCTGTTTAAGACAACATCATGGTTTATAATGGCTGCTGTGAATTATACGAAGCATTTCTGAACGGTTTAACACGTAGCAGGCTGTAACGAACATTATCATCCACGAGAGGTTTTTGTGGGGTCAGATCGCGTACAAATATAAATGTTGTGTCGTTAAAACCCGCCACCACCCGACACAGCCAACCAGTAAGGGTTGTCACATGAACAGAACGTGGCCGATTCGTCACTAGCACAGCACGAGTGTGTAGTGTAGTGTATAGTGTAGTGTATATTAGTGTATAGTGTAGTGTATAGGGTAGTGTATATTAGTTTATAGTGTAGTGTATATTAGTGTATAGTGTAGTGTATAGTGTAGTGTGTACTAGTGTATAGCGCAGTGTATAGTGTAGTGTATAGTAGTGTATAGTGTAGTGTATAGTGTAGTGTATAGTGTAGTGTATAATAGTGCAGTGTATAGTGTAGTGTATAGTAGTGTATATTAGTGTATAGTGTAGTGTATATTAGTGTATAGTGTAGTGTATAGTGTAGTGTATAGTAGTGTATAGTGTAGTGTATTGTGTAGTGTATATTAGTGTATAGTGTCGTGTATGTCAGTGTATAGTGCAGTGTATAGTGTAGTGTATAGTAGTGTATAGTGTAGTGTATATTAGTGCATAGTGTAGTGTATAGTGTAGTGTATAGTGTAGTGTATAGTGTAGTGTATATTGGTGTATAGTAGTGTATAGTAGTGTATAGTGTAGTGTATAGTAGTGTATAGTGTAGTGTATATTAGTGTATAGTGTAGTGTATAGTGTAGTGTATAGTGTAGTGTATATTAGTGTATAGTAGTGTAGTGTATAGTGTAGTGTATAGTGTAGTGTATAGTGTAGTATACTAGTACAGAACACCGGTTGTGTGTTGGACAGCCAAGCCACGACATTAACAAACTGAGTACCATGACGTTTCGCCATTAATCACAACGAGCTTCAGGTGACAGCTAGCCAGCTCTCCAACACACAACCGGCGTGCTGTACCAGTGACGAATTGGCCACGTTCTGTTTACGTGACAACCCTCACTGGTTGGCTGTCTCGGGTGGCGGCGGGTTCAACAACACAACATTTACACATTTACGCGATCTGACCCCAAAAAACCTCCGTTATTGATGAATTTGTTAACACATTCGCGGGCTTCCGTTGACTTCTGTTCTTCACCGTATGGCTCTGCCTTGAATAACTCACCCACGAGCGAGGAGGGCCTTTGACAGACCGCGCGGTGTTGTACGGTAGAGCGTAGTGACCCGTGAGAGTGCAGCGATCACTCAACATAGACGTTGGACTTCTTTCGCGCCGTACGTGGCAATCCAAACAATTCCTTACATGGGAAAAAAACCAATGAATAACGATTGAATGATTACCAATCTATTATATAATTACAATACCCGCTCCGCCTCAAATCACCGCACCAGACTGGGTTAAATGATGACGTCACCCTGCTGCTGCTCTATTTAAGACCGGGAGCAAGTGGAGAGGGCTTCACCATTCTGGCAAATCGCCCGTTGATACTGAATGTAATTACCAGCGAAACGTCGTACTACTCAAAAAATGTAAATGATGTTGATTCACTCTTCAACACACCGATTGGCTAAAGCAGTGAACTATTTGTCTTTTTTAAACGTGACACTTTTTTTACTGTTTGGCCGTGTCGGGTGGTGGAGAGTTAAAACACATTAAATAACACGATCTAACCCAAAAACCTTGATTGTGAATAATATTGGTCGCGAAAGCCTACGTGTTAAACTCAACATAAATAATATGTCGAGAAAACCACGTTTACGCATCTGCGTGAACGTGGACACAACGTTGCGGACATAACCCACCCCCCAAGTCTATCACTGTGGCAGTCAGAGTGATGGCGTTGGGGGCAGGGTGTCTCTTGATTGATGAGGAGCGAGGGACGCACGTGGGGAGGGGGGCAGGGCTTTGTGGAAAGTGGCTGCAGGTGTGTGTGGGATGAGATCATCTCGGGAGCACGTGGACTCGTGATGAGCACGCCGTGATGACTAATTTGACAAACAACAAGATCTATAAAAGGGCCCTCCGCTGACACTGCGGGGGTGTGGATTCCACTGCCTGCCTGCCCGCCTACCTGCCCGCCTGCCTGCCTGCCTACCCGCCTGCCTGCCTGCCCCACCTGCCTGCCCTGCCTTCCTGCCTGCCAGCCTACCTACCTGCCTGCCAGGCTGTGTACCTGCCTGTGCACCTGCCAGGTGAGACTGCCGACGACGGGGAAACTCGTCCACGGCCCGTGGAGCACGTCCCGAAGTGTCGCACCGTTTGCAATCGGAATGGCGCCACATTGCGGGCGAGTTTTTTTTCGTCTTCACGCGAAAGGATTTCGCTCCTTAGCCGCTTCGCCCCGAAGGGAGCGAGCGAGTGGTCAAACTTCCGGCCTTAAAAATATAAATCTGATGAACGTAGGTGGAGTCAATTCTTGACCCGATTTCAGTTCCCTCGCTCACGGCCAACGCCAGTGACGATTATCTGAACCGGTCCTGGGCCTCCCCTAGGTATACTCGGCCTCAAATGAGCACACCTGGTGCGATGGGTAGACCTCGCCACAGGGGAGACAAAGGCGGCCGAGCGTGGCGCCGCTACTCGCTAACGGTACTTGCCTCGACGGTCTAAGGCTTGCACGGGGGACCTTTGTCTTTGTGTGTGCGTGTGCAAGTGTTTCACGGTGGGGAGCATGAAACTCCCCGGCCCATCGCGCTCTTCAGACGATACCGGGGAGACTCATCATCCTCACATGCCCTCACCCCCCTCCACCAGCAGCCACGCTCCATTGAGACTACCGTAGTTTCAAGCATGTAACCCGCAGAAATTCAGATAGCCCGCACCTCCATATACCCCGCATGCATTCATAGATTTAACGTCGTTACCGCAGCTTAATTCCATCGTACCCACCAGAGTGACGGCAGTCGAGTTGGTCACGATCACTGTGGCTAGGAGATGTTAACTCCCTCGCCTGGTACGCAAGCGGTCGTGGGTTCGATCCCGCGTACCACGCGAGGTAATGAACATCTCCCAGCCACCATGGTGGTGATGATGATGATGAGCGAGACGTGAAAACTCAAAACATACGGCAGCGGGCATCGTCAGGGTCGAACCCACGACCTCTTGTGTACCAGGCGAGGGAGTTAACATCGTCACCACCGGGCCGCTTCTCTTCTGCGCAGCGCCGCTGACCACGAGGATTTCGATGGATCCCCTGCGACGTGTGGACTGGTTCCCGCTGGGGCTCTGCGCCTTGGCACAGCTGTGGGCAGTCGCCAGCGCCTCCTTGTGGTGACCGCAAGCCGCCGCCACTGCCGCTGTCTTCGTCCTCACTGCTGCGATGAGAGCTCACAAGTTTCGACGTCGATTTGAGCACCCTTCTTACCTTGCCTCTATTTTGCACACTCAATACGGTTGTTGTACGGGATTTTTTTTATCGTGTGCGTGTATATACATCACATATACAGTATCTAGCGCGGTATATTGGGGCACCATGGTGGCTAGGAGATGTTGACGACCTCGGCTGTTATGCAGGAGGTCGTGGGTTCAATCGCGACCTTGACACATGCCGTATATTTGGAGTTGCTATATTTTCCCCGTGGTCGTCTTAAGAATTTTTATTCCGGGGTCCTCCGATTATTCCCTCCACATTTAGAAGCACGCGTTGAGAGTGTTTGCCTACTGCTGTAAGTGTCAGCGTGATGATCGCCAGGTCGCCGCTGAGGAAAGAGTCACTTGGCTCGGCCGGGGTCTTGCGCGCTAAAAGACAATCGCTTGTTTCCCATCCTGCGCCCATGTAGCGGCCTCCTCCGGCGTGCGGCACGCACACGCACAGTCGGAGACGATGCAGTCGCAGGAGGCACCGTCTCTTATTTCCGTTACACCAACTCCGGCCTCTCTCTCTCGACCACGCTGCCGTACAGCCGCAGCCCAGACACGACCCTGAACCGCGTTGCGTCGACCGAGACGACCAACCGCTGTCCGGCCGCACAATTACCGGTGAAGGCGACAATGAGAAGAAGAGTCCATTCCCAGTACCGGCAGCCCGGAGCGCTCTCACCGCTGCTTTTATATTGCCCCTGGCCCCTGGCCTGGCCTGGCCCCGCCCCTGGCCCTGCCCTGGCCCCGCCCCTGGCCCCACCTCCCTTCTCAAACCAACCAGAGGGTTCCAGGGGCCTCCCTCCCTGTGAGGTCTTCCGTGACCCTTGCCCCGGTTCCTCCGCCCTGCCGGCACGCAGCGGCCGTGTGTAGACTCTCGACGGCGTGAGTGCACTTGCTGTCCACAGCAGTTGCCGCCGCTGGACAGCGGTCGGCGCTGTGTCACTACACAACTTCAGAGAAGAATAACTCGTGTGTGTGTGTGTACATCGTGTAATATTCAAATTTACAAACCTGTAGAAATTCCACAGATATTTGCTCTATTTAACTTTTTATCATGTAGCACTTTTTCAGGAGAGGCCTGGCTATCGCACTTTATAGCTCAAGAAAGTGGCCGATATCATCATCACGTGCTGATTTATAGCAGCAGCCAAATCACTCCAAACGCGTAGAGACGTTGATTCTAAACCAGAGGGACCTGGAGATGAATCCACGCAACCACGGGGAGAGACATGCAAACTCAAAACGTACATGCAGCAGCAGGCATTTTTTAAGGGGTTGGGATCGAACCCACAACTGCCTGCGTACCAGGCGAGGTAGTCAACATCCCCCGGCCACCGTGACTTCCGCCCCCATCCCTCTGCAGGTCGCTCGCACTGTGGGCCCCCAACTTTGACCCCTCCGAGTATCGGCCGCTGTGCATTTGGGTGCCGGGGCTGTCTCCCGCACAGTGCAGAATATGCCTGCGGCACCGGGACCACGTGGCGCACGTGGCCGAGGGCGTCCACCTGGCGCTGTCCGAGTGCCGGCACCAGTTCCAGGGCAAACGGTGGAACTGCACCGTGCCTGGCGCGGAGGACGCACTGGACCTCGTGGCCGAGTCGGGTAAGGGGTCAGAGCGAGCCCGCCACATCCACTCGCACCTAAGGTGCCCGACCGCTTCCCCGAGACACGCACACAGAAGCTTTTTTTGGGGGGGAAAGGGGGTGGGGTCGCCCACCTCCCACCCCTACGCGACTCTGCTTCGGAGTTCCCGCGTTCCTCCTCCAGGGGTTTCCCCCTCCCCTACGCGACTCTGCTTCGCAGAGTTCCCGTCCTCGGGCAGCGGGAGATGTCCGCGGGCGGCCCAAGCGGCCGCCCCGTTATCCCGATGGCAACCGCCTTCGCTCTGGGCCAGTGCCAGGCTGCGGCTCGCTCGCTTCACTGCTCCTGACGCTCCTGGCACGCCTCTTGGGGGTCCCGGACGTCCCACCGGCCCTAGTTCGCTCCCCAGGTTGGCCGCTGTAAAAGCAGCGATCGTAATACCCGTCACCTGATCGTTTCCCTGTCCCGAGATCTATTCCGCGGAGTTGGAGACGGCGCTCGGCTCCTACCCGCGGCGACGATCCCCCTGGTCCCCACTCGTGTCGGTCCTTGAGGGTGGGAGCTCTCCCCAGCCGCTCGTGCTGCTGCCGCTTCTGAGCTGCGCGCCCCCACGCCGCCGATTCGGGGGCTCTCCTTTCGCAGGGCCGCGGAGCCCATTGTTCAGTCCCCGGGCAAATCCCGTGAGAGGGGTCTGTCTCTAAATAGGCGACGTTTTCCCTACCACCTGCTTGGCGTGTTCTCCCCCAAAACCCCTTCCCACACCGGTCTGGCCGCACCGTCTCCAGCTGACGAGAGGCTTCACGCACGACGCCCCCCTGGGAGTCTCCCCAGGCTCGCGCGAGGCCGCGTTCGTCTCCGCCGTCACCGCTGCCGGAGTGGCCCACGTGGTGGCGCGCGCCTGCCGCCAGGGGGCCCTGCAGGGTGCTTGCTCCTGGGTCGTTCCCCACGCCATGAAGCTACCGCCGGATGCTCGGCGGGGCGGCTCCGGAGACGACGTCGAATACGGATACCAATTCGCCAAGTGGTTCGTGGATGCGGGCGATCACAATCGTGGCAGCGGGCAAGGAGGGGAGTCTTTGGCGATGAATTTGCACAACAACGAGGCCGGCCGGCTGGTGAGTGGGTGAACGGGTGGGTTGTGCATGTGTGTGTATTGTCATTAAAAAAACAAATGTAATGGAAAAAAGTTATTTTATGCGATCAATGCAAATTAGGTTCGGCTTTGTCGGCTCGGGTTGTATTACCAATCGTGATTGATGCAATGATTCTCGCTTTAACTTTCACCGGTTATATTCTTGGTTCTTTCGGTGAAGTCATGTAGAAGGGAAACAATAAAATAATAAAATAATAAAAATATGAACATTAAAATTCTCACGACGTTTCGACTGCAACACAAACAATCATCATCAAAATTTGAAGAAAAAAACACAACTTTTTTCAAATTTTCTTGCTGTGGTTTTCACACCTGATGATTGCTTGTGTTGCAGTCAAAACATCGTGAGAATTGAATTGGCTTATATATTTATTTATTATTTCATTTTTCCCTTCTACGTGACTTTACCGAAAAAACCAAGAATATGAATCCCTGCAATCACGAAAGCTTTAAATCAAAATTTTACCGGTTTATGTTTCAAGTACAATAACGTCTGGTCGCAGGATACAGTTCTTACATTTAAGATTATTGTTATGCATGAATCTTGATTTGAAGCTTTCGCGACTGCAGGAATCCACACCCCTTTGGGTTCTTTCGGTAAAGTCATCACGGAGGTAGAAAAAATAAAACGTCCACGCTGCTTTGATCGCAACACCACAAAGCGGTCGTCTTTAGGGCGAAAAAGCATACCCCAGCAGTTGAACTGCTGGAGCAGCGAGAGAGCCGTTACACACAGCAAGAGGTATTGTTGTGGTGAAGGGCACGCTGGGTCTGAGCTGGAAAGGAATTCCATCCCCGGACGCAGGCACAGGTGCCGTCGTGACGTCACCGCCACTTGTTAGCGAACGGCGGTTGGTAGTGGCGATTATGATGGTGGCGGTGAGTGTGGTGGTGGTGGTGGTGACGATGATGACGGTGGTGGTGGTGGTGCTGCAGGCGGTGTACAATCTGGCGTACATGGGCTGCAAGTGCCACGTGTTATTTGGCACCTGCATGCTGAAAATCTGCTGGCAGCAGCTCGCCGACTTTCGCAGCGTTGGGAACTTTCTGAAGGTGAGCTCACGGCTGCAGGTGATGAGACTGCACCCAGAGGAGGTGAGTGTGGGGTGGGAGTGACGAGGATGAAGCCTTCTAGATTTGAAGTTTCATGACCGCAAGGATATTTCGGTAAAGTCACGGAGGTAAAGAAAATAAAAAATAAAAATATTTAAAAAATCACGACGTTTCGATTGCAACACAAGCAATCGTCATCAGGTGTGACAACCACAGCAAGAAATTTTGCTGAAGTGGGAAAGAAGCCGGAGTCAAGGGGTTTATACTGGGCATGGTGGGGGTGGGGGAACCATCACGTCACCATACATAGCAGGCGTTACCAAAAAGATTTCCAAAATCTTAAAAACAAGCACAAGATCCAGGTCCGATTCAGTACAGTACACAACCCCTGATCTAATCCCATCTGTGAAGGATGTCATTCCTGACATGCAATACCCTGGAGTTTACAAACTGAGTTGCATTTGTTTCGATTGTTACATTGGGGAAATGAAATGTCATGTCTCAGACCGTATCCGCGAGATTTGAAATACGGCAGGACTAAATTTTCCGCCGTGGCTGATCACTGCTACAACGCCGTGGGCTCCCATGATATTGTTTTCTCCGAGACCAAAGTGCTCTGCAAGCCGTCTGGCTACCATCAAAGATTTGTTCATGAAGCCATCCAAATATACAAACACAGACATAACTTCAACCCAGAGGACAGATACAAACTGAGCAATCATTAAAATGTGTTATTAACCAAGTAAAATTGAACAGTTCATAGTTGTTCCCTCTTATTTACCGGATACTAGTTTATTTTACAGAGTTAATTACATCGTCAGCGCTTGGCAGTGCGGCTATTTTGTTGCGAGTGCCACCATCCGTGTTGGCGGCAATCGTTGTAGATGCGTGGCTCTCTCCCCACTGGCCCCTCTTCCTGCACCTACAGCCCCGCCCACTCCCCCCCCCCTACCATGGCCAGTATAAACCCCTTGACTCCGGTTTCTCTCCCACTTCAGTAAAATGTTCTTGCTGTGTTTGTCACACCTGATGATGATTGCTTGTGTTGCAATCGAAACGTCGTGATTACATTTTTTTATCTTTTATTTTCTTTACCTACGTGACTTTACCGAAAGAACCAAGAGTGAGGATGAATCCATAGGAGGGTTACAGACGGGGGTGGGGGGTGGGGGAGGGGGGGGTCCCTCACAGCTAAGGGAGCTCCCCGCATTCACTCAACAACCACCACATCCCCTGATGACGACGATTATGGTTGCCGCAGGAAAAGTACGACAGAAGTTCCGCCGTGCAGCTGGTAAGCCACAACGGTGGGGGCAGTGCCGGAGGCGCCAACGGCGGCAGGGGCGGCGCCGCCCGCTGGCCCCGCCGGCGTCTGGAGGCGGTGAACGAGCGGTTGACGGCGCCCACGGCGAGCGACCTGGTTCACGTGAACGCCAGCCCGGAGTATTGCGAGCGCGACGAGACTCACGGCGTCCCCGGCACGGTGGGGCCGCAGTACAGCATCACCTCGGAGGGGGCCACCGAGGGACGCTCCGTCACGTGCTGTGACAGAGGATACGACACCTCTCAAGGTGCACACCTCACCCCACCCACCCCCCCTCCCCTCCCCGAAAATAAACTAAAACTATTCATTAAAAAGCGGCAACTATTTCATATTACATAAAATCCGTGATCTAATCCCATCTGTGAAGGATGTCATTCCTGACCTGCAATGCCCTGGAGTCTACAAACGAAGTTGCACATGTGGTGATTGTTACGTTGGGTAAACGAAACATCACGTCTCTGACCAGATCCGCGAGCACAAGGCAGATCTGAAACGCTCCAAACATACAACAGCGGTCATTGTCAGAGTTGGGATTGAACCCACGACCCCTGCATATCAGGCGAGATAGTTAACATCTACTAGCCACCGTGATGATGATGAGACGCAGACTCCAAATATGCAGCAGCAGGGGCAGGCATCGAACCCACAACCTCTGATGTCTCTCTCTACATGTGTGTCACATTTCAGTGAAAGGACATTTTCGGAATTTTTCTAATCTGGTATCGAGCAAAAATGTACAACTCAAACGTAGCAGCATTTATTGTTGAAATTACGGACGGCCGAAACACGGAATTGGGAGCCCGCGATCTGAAACGGAGTCAGCCATTTTGATTCCGCTCAGCCACTCGGCTTTCCACAAATAAACCACGGTAAAAAAAATGATCTCGTCCAGGAGCGTGAACCGTTGGAACAAACTCCGGTCATCTTGGTAGCAACGGCTTTTTGGCTCGGCCATCGAACAAAGGCGGTGGTCACTGCATCATTGCGCAGCGCTCTCGGATGTGCTTCTGTGGCCGTCTGGAATGCTCTTCCGATATTAGAAGGCGCTTAGATTTAAAGCTCTTCTTTAGAAGCACTTTTAGTGTTTGCCCTTCCCCCGCACCTCCTGAGCATGGTTAGCTACGTACGGTGTGAAGAAGTTCAGCACGCACACTATACACTGCAATGCACGACTACACATCACACACTATACCAGTGGTTCTTAACCTTGTTGGAGGTACCAAACCCCACCAGTTTCATATGCGCATTCACCGAACCCCTCTTTAGTGAAAAATAAAATGTGATTTTTTTCAAATTCAAGACATAGATATATTTTTTACTGGTACACAAAATGAGCCGTGCATGAACATTACCTTGTTCAAAGAATAAAACCAACACAATGCATAAACTCACAACAAATTACATACCTGGAAATCAATGTGACTTCTGCTGTTGCCTTTGAGAGATCAGTTCAGATATGCGTGGCTTCACCTTGGCAAGTGCCACTCTCATGTCATTTTCACAGCAAAGTCTGTTCCTTTTCTTCGTTTTTATGTCCAGCATCCTCGAAAAGGATTGCTCACAAAGATATGTTGTAACAAATGGTATAAAAAATCCAGGGCTTTCTTAGCAATAACTGGATACTTGTTCATTTGTCGACACCAAAACGTTGAGAGCGTTGTTGTTCTGAAGAGTTGCTGTTGAACCTGGCTCTGCTGAATTTCAATGATTTCGTCGAGGAATTCATCATTGACATCTGCTGTTTCAACAGCAAACGTGAACGGCTGTCTCACCCATGCTGGATATGACTCTCTTGTAGGGAAATATCCGTCGAGAGACTTTGCAAGCTCATCTAAGTGCGTGGCAATTGTTTGCTTCAGTTCCGTGGATACAGAAATATCTCCGATTCCAGACACATCTTCGATCTTACTTGCACAGTCGTCCAGAAGCGGGAAGTTTGCGAAGTTATTGTTCTATGTTCGTCGTTTCCATAACGGTAGCTTTTTTTGAAAAGCCTTCAGGTGTTCTTCCGCTTCCATGATATTGACTCCACCACCCTGCATCTGCTGATTGAGATGATTGAGAGCTGCGAATATATCAGCCATGTACGCTAAAATGAGAATGAACTCAGGATTTTTGAAGCAATCTGCATGGCAGTGTTGGTGCTCTTGCAAAAACAGGGCTAATTCCACACGCATGGCAAAAACACGATTCAGCACCTGTCCCCGGGATAACCACCGAATATTAGAATGGAGCAGAAGTACCTCAAATTCAGAGCCCATTTCTTTACACAGCTCACTGAAGATGCGGTGCCTCAGAGCACTTTTTCGCACATAGTTCACACATTCCACCACAGTTTTTAATACTTCTGCCATTTTTGGAGGTAAGTTTTTTGTTGCCAACGCATGCCTGTGCAGAATACAATGCGTCACAATGATGTGTGGTGCATCGGCCTTTACTAGCGCACCAAAACCAGACTTTCTTCCCAGCATGACTGGAGCTCCGTCCGTACAAACTGCAGAAACCATATCCCATGAAAGATTGTTGTCTCTGAAGAAGTCATCCACAAGCTTCTTCACATCGGCTGCCTTCGTTGTTGTTGTAAGAGGCTTACAAAATAAAAACTCTTCTTTAATCATGTCGTCTTTCACATAGCGTACAAAAACAGCAAGCTGGCTTAGATCAGAAACGTCTGTGGTTTCGTCGAGTTGAAGGCTGAATTTTGCCGGGCTTGAAATCAGATCCGCGACTACTTGAGCCAAGATGTCTTTACTCATGTCTTCTATTCTGTCACTGATGGTGTCATTTGAAAGGGGAATTTGGGATAATTTACCTTCGGCCGCTGTTCCGAGTATCAGATTCGCCATCTTTAATGCAGCTGGTTTCACAAGTGTTTCACCAATGGTGTGTGGCTTGCCCTGCTTTGCGATCAGGTAAGCAACTTCGTACGATGCTGTCAGGATCGGTTTGTTAACAGGTACAAATCCAAGAGCAGGCAGAGAGGCCCTTTCATCGAATCTGGCTCTCTTCACCCTGAATTCAGCAAGTGTTGTGTTCTTGTATTCCCCGTCTCCATGCAGCTTCAAGAAGTGTTCCTTTAGTTTTGCCGGTGCAAGACTAGAGTTGCTCAACTTGGCGTTGCAAATCATGCAGATAGGACGCTCACTCCCATCACGTTCCGTGATACATGAGAATCCATGTTGTACATATTCGTCCGACCACTTTCTTCTTTTGCCCGACATAGTATGGATAAAATATTAAAGAAATCACACGACGTACGACAACAACAGTCACATGTTGACTACTGAGTACGCACTAAATTCCCCGCAGCGCTGATTGGCCAAGCAGTGTTGCATGATCATCTGCAGCCAGTGATGGCCAAGCGGGCCGTGTGTGTCATCACAAATTTACACAATAATTCAAGTGTGTCCGGACCTCCGTGGCGGGGGCTCTGCCGAACCCCTGAGATCGACTCACCGAACCCCTGGGGTTCGATCGAACCCAGGTTAAGAACCACTGCACTATACACTACGCTGCATGCTACACTATACAACTATACACCAATCTACACTATTCTACACTACTGTAATGTCCCTCGGAAAACTTGCCTTTGTTCTTTTTTTTATTAGGGCGCATCGTGCAGATAACATACTTTCATATCCTACGGTACTTCGCTATGACCAGCATATACAGCGCTTGGGCTAGGATAGAAACAAATACTTGGGCTAGGATAGAAACAAAAACTTGGGCTAGGACAGCCACCCAAGCAACGCCGGCACGGAGACGGCGGCGTCAACGGCGATCGCAAGATTGCGATGAAAAAAATCTCGCGGTCAAAAAAAAATATCTCGCGGTCAAAACGACGACGCTTCTCGCGTTCGTTTCGCACTCTCGCCCCATGCTGTTCCCCCCCCCCCCCCCAGTCACGGTGGAGAAGCAATGCGGATGCAAGGAACAACTCCACTGGAACGTCGATTGCGAGCTGTGCCCATGGACCGATCAATTCTTGTGCAAGTAGCCTCAAGCCGCAGCCTAGGGGTGGCCTCGGCTGAAATCGGACTCCATCTGGTTTCAGCCCCAGGTCCTGCGGGTGTTTGGTGACCCCCACGAAGTTTGTTTGGGGCACCACGGCATCCAGCATGCCCATCGCTACGAGCCGCGTCACACTATACATTACACTACTACAAACGCTACACGTTGATACGCTACACTTCACTACCCTACTATACACTTGTCAACATCCGCACATGGTGAATTTCCACAATGCAGAAGCACCGTTGTTTTTGACCGTCACCACTTGAATGCGGTTAGTGACTAAGTGGCCTTGTTGTTCCTTTTAACTCCGTTCTTGTTAACGCCGCGTTTTGCCAAATGTTAGAAACATTCACTCGGTACACTGAGGGTTCACAGTGCGGTTCGGTGACCCCTACAAAGTTGTTTAGGGAGCCGCCCCTGCAGCATCCGTCATACCCTTCACTGAGCCGCGTTGCACTGTATACACTTCACGCTACACTTGTAGACAACCTTGCCTATAAAAGTAATTTTCTGTGTGTCTATCTGTGTGTGTGGACGTCGGGGATGCGTTCCTGAGTATCGAAACGGCGTTATACCGAAGCGATTGATAGTGTGATGGTGGTGGTGGTAGTGGTAGTAGTAGGTGGTGGTGGTAGTGGTGGTAGTAGTAAGTGGTGATGGTGGTAGTAGGTGGTGGTGGTGGAGGCGAAGGGGCTGAGAGGCGATGGATAACGAGAGAGGACGAACGGTGATGCTGTCAGCGACGTGAGTGTGGGGGTTGAGGCGACGCAAATCGGGTGGCGAGGTTAATAAAGTGACCACGTAATTTGTGAAGCGACGTTAAATCAGAGTATCACTGTAATTTCTGTGCGTTTTGGATCTCGATTAAGTCGGCTGTAGTGTTCATGATGGCGTATAGTGGTGCACTAGTTCTGCATTGATTGCAAATGATTACCAAGGGGGGGGGGGGGGGAGAGTGGGCGTCATGATGGATACCGTAACGCTCTCCAGCAACGCCTTATCCCACTGGAACAGTTTCATTATCGATAAACTAGAATCGCGCAACATTCACGAGTTTCCGCTCCATCTGTCCACACGCGCAGGGGCGGAGCCATGATTTTGACTTTGGGGGGTTGCTGACTTCAACATTCTGCGATATCCAGTTTATGTTTTCCAATGGGCGCCACAAATGTATGAAACACATTTTATTGGATTTGAACGCGGAGTTTATTATTAGGTCGGAGCCGCTGACGTGGCCGATAAGTTCGAAAGGCTGCCGCTCAAGCAGCCTGCAGGGCAGCACACAGGGTGGCAGCACAAGGTGGCAGCCTGCAGGGCAGCACGAGGTGGTAGCCTGCAGGGCAGCACTAGGTGGCAGCCTGCAGGGCAGCACAAGATGGCAGCACAAGGTGGCAGCCTGCAGCATTTTGCAGCAGCCAGATATCGGGTTATCCCGATTACCGACTTTCCCAAAATTTCAGGGGGGGCTAAGCCCCCCCCCAGCCCCCCCCCCTGTGGCTCTGCCCCTGCACGCGCGTGATGCCTCCCCAAATCGGTACATCAGATGACAGCAAAAATAACAACTGGGTGCGGAGTGTAAATGATGATAATTTAATTATCCAGGAAGTTACACAGAATGAGCAATGCCTGAATCCTTACCCTTGGGGTTCCTCTAGAAATGGCAAAAAGCCACTGAGAGTGGCCACGTGGAGGAGAGGCTGCTACTCTGTACAGAGCTGGACCGGTACCGCCTGGATCTCTGTGGCATTCGGGAGATCCAGTGGACTGGCTCTGACTCCAATCATCATGAGGGGTGCAGAGTCCTCCACTCAGGGCAGGAGAATGCCAAACAACAAGGAGTGGCTCTTATTCTGAAAAAAAGAATGAAGGCGGCGTGGGAAGGTGGCGGCGAGGTGTGGGAAGCTGTAAGCCCCAGGCTACTTTGGGCTCGCCTCCCCATCAACAGGAGGCAGAGAATGGTGGTGGTGGTGGTGGTTGCTTACGCCCCCACCGAAGATGAACATCAGTGGAGGGATGCATGCAAGCCCGTGGATTCAGATTCCTTCTATGACCTCCTGTCACAGGTGTTAGCTAAAAGTGGCCCCTCCTGATAGAGTCATCCTGTTGGGTGACTTCAATGCCCGAGTTGGTGATGATGCTGGCACCTGGTTTGGAGCCATTGGAAGGCATGGGCCAGATCAACTCAATAACAATGGTAGGAGGCTGTTAGACTTCTGTGCAGCCTTTGGGCTTCTCATTTCCAACAGGCTGTTCTGGCATCTGTGCATCCAGACAACATCGTGGATTCACGCCGGGTCCAAGCAAGAACATCCGCTGGACTATATAGCAGTGGACCAGCTAATGCAGGCCCATGTCCTTGACACCAGAACCTACAGTGCTGCTGACCTCACTGACCATTAGCTTTTCATATGTAAGATCTGTGGGCTGGGTAAATCTGTGAGGAGGAGCGAGGTACAATTAAGCTCCCAAGCATTCACTACGTTATAAACAACATTTGCACTCATAAGTCGCTTGCCTAATTGCCTCAGCAACTCGGTGTTTCGTATTGAATTTCAAACAATCGAAGGGTGCCCCTAAGTGGCAGCTGCCCCTGTGTAGCACAAGGTGGCCCTCCACCGGCCTGCACGTGGCATAATTCTGTCTGTAGGGGGCGATCATTGACGCGTCATTTCCGTTGTAGAGTTTCCGAATGTTTTGGAATTAACCACAATTTTGACCGTGACACCAACATGCAATGACCTGTGCGTTGTGAGTGACACAATACTCTGTTTGACATCCGCCGTGAAGCAGAACAGCGCATATTGTGGTGAATGTTACTGGGGTAGCCAGGTGTGCCTGTCGGATTTGAACTTTGAACCTCTGCAACAAATAGAGAATGCGCTACCATATTCCTGGTTCTTTCGGTAAAGTCACGTAGATAGAAAACAAAAACATAAACAAAATAAAATATTAAAAAAATAAAAAATGTAATGCAAATAACAAATAAAAATACATTTTAAAAAATAAATTGATGAGAAGATGCCATGGGTCGACTGACTGAGATGACTGGCCAATACACCGCCTTTGCTCCCCACTACACGCACACACAGTGTGTACGTACACACAGTGTACACACACACAGTGTGTACGTACACACACAGTGTGTACATACACACTGTGTGTGGGGAGCAAAGGCGGTGTACACACACACTGTACACACAATAATGTTCACGTTGTTGTTGCTGAGTTCACGCACCCAAGGGAGGGGGCAATGGAAAATGAATCTAAATCAACTTAAAATCCATCCCCGTTCTGTGCCGTCACCACTCAGCATGACCTCATCGGCATGAAGTGCCAGCGGGAGGTGTACCTCGCTAGTGATGTCATGTCACCAAGGTATTCACACTCGTTACAGAGCCGCTCATTATGGGAGGGGCGTGTCTCTTGCCCCGGAAGTGACGTCACGTTACCTGCTTACCCGCGTGACGTCGCGAGGTAACAGGAGGCTGCCGATCCACGCTTGCACTGAAATCCGAGGTGAGAAATTCTCATGGTGGTAGTGGTGGTCGTTGTGGTGGTTGTTGTGGTGGTGGTTGTTGTTGTTTACCAAGGTAGAGCCTCTCTCTCTCTCTCAGGGATGTCAGTTGAGTAGCAGCGAGCATGGGAATCGATGTCCAGGTTGGAACTTTACAACGCGGGGCCTAGCCACGCGGGGCCTTGCCTCCTGCCCTCGCCTGATTGCATTCACTTTATCTCGCTTAAGTTTAATTTGTCTTCACCCGGCTCGCCACTTTGTAACTTTGTTTTATTGTAAATATTCACGCAGTTTTTATTTTCTTTTGTTAGCAGGCCAAGCCCGCTTGAGCTGCTATACCGCTCTTGTTATCAGAAGCGACCTGCCCACAACAACACAAGGTGAGGCTTTGTCAACGTGTGTGAATGTTTTGACTTAAAACTTTGGTGACTGCAGGAATTAATATTCTTGGTTCTTTCCGTAAAGTCACGTAGATAGAAAATAAAATGAAAATAACAGATACTAATTTTTTTAAATGAAGCAAAAAACCCCACAACGTTTCTATGGCAACATTAATGTTGAAGATGCGAGGGCTTACAGGAATATTTATGACATTTGCCCTCTCATTGCGTGCCATGACAGTGCTGTTTGCACAGTCACACATAGTCACTGTAAGATGATTTTCTTGGTCGTGTTTTTGTTTTGTTGCTTGTTGTGGTTGCACCCGATTCAAGAGCCGAATGGCTCACGGGACTATAACCAAAATAAATCAAACTGAAAATCAAAAAACTGAAACCGCGTGATGAATTTTGGGAAAGTTTTTCACTGCATCTCCAAATATATATAAAAGGCAAAGTTGTGATTGTGTGTGTTGTCTGTTCAAAATGTTTAGCGTACTTCCCGACATGCAACAAACTGGAAATTTGCCATGTGGGTACTTTCCAGACTGTACACCGTGCAAACATTATACAAATACACTTTTGTGTTTTCATGGGGGGAAGGGAGCTCAATAATGTATAGATTTTTTGGACGGCAAGTGAGCTGTGACGTCAAATCTGTCACGTGACCCTCGCATGTGGAAGAGTTACGCATTGTAGTGTAGCGGTTAGCGTTGTCTGTGTGTTTGCGTGTGTGTATGTGTGTCTGTGTGTGTGTATCTGTGTGTGTGTGTGTGTCTGTGTGTGTGTCTGTGTGTGTGTGTCTGTGTGTCCGGCAAAACAACCCCCTACCTCCTCGCGGTGCCGGACGGGCAACTCTGTCGTGGACAGCGCTGTGGGGGGAGATCCAATTTTGATTGGCTCCTCCCCTCATGGCATATGCGTCCACCACAGGGGCTAAACGGGGGCTCTGGACGGGTGCGAGGGGCTGGTAACCCCTCCACCTTCAATTAATTACCACGAAACTACGAATTAAACTGAAATATGTAACAACTAAGCTTGTGCCGGAGGCCCCGGGGGGCCAGGCGTCTATGACGTCTCCTGGCCAAACCCCAATTGGCGGAGCCAGGAGATTGAATAACTACCCTCGGGGCTACTCCAGAAACAACGAAAAGCCACTACGGTTGGCCACGTGGAATGTTCGAACGCTCACTGCAGAGGAGAGGCTGCCACTCCTCTGTCGGGAGCTGGACCGGTACCGCCTGGATCTATGCGGCATTCAGGAGGTCCGGTGGACCGGCTCTGGCTCCTGCCACCATGAGGGGTGGACAGTCCTCTACTCGGGGCAGCAGACTGCCAAACAACAGGGTGTGGGTCTTCTTTTGAACAAAAGAATGAAGGGGGCGTGGAAGCGTGGCGGTGAGGTGTGGGAAGCTGTAAGCCCCAGGCTACTTTGGGCTCGCCTTCCCATCAACCGGAGGCGAGGAATGGTGGTCGTGGTTACTTATGCCCCCACCGAAGATGAACATCCGTGGAGGGATGCAGGCAAAGCCGATGAGTCAGATGCCTTCTATGACCTCCTGTCACAGGTGCTGGCTAAAGTGGCCCCTCGGGATAGAGTCATGTTGGGTGACTTCAATGCCCGAGTTGGTCATGATACTGGCACCTGGTCTGGAGTGATTGGAGGGCATGGGCCAGATCAGCTCAATAACAACGGTAGGAGGCTGCTAGATTTTTGTGCAGCCCATGGGCTTGTAATTACCAACACGCTGTTCCGGCATCGGCGCATCCACACAACATCATGGATGCATGCCGGGTCCAAGCAAGAACATCTGCTGGACTACATAGTGACGGACCAGCGAATGCGAGCCCATGTCCTTGACACCAGGACCTACCGTGGAGCTGATCTGCCCTCTGACCATCGACTAGTCATCTGTAAGATGCGCCTGCCATTCTTCCACTCCGGTGGTGGGTGTACACCCAGGACCCCATTCCAACCTAAAGTGGCCTGGTCTCAGTTATCTGATGAAAGTTGCAAGCGAGAATTTCATCATCGCTTGCGGCTGGGATTGGCATCGTCCCCGACTCCTCCTGATGTCGAGGGTAAATGGGCGAGGTTTAGGACTGTGACTCATGCAGCTGCAATGGCTGCTTTGGGTACGCGGTCCAGACCTCCCCAGACACCCTGGATGACAGAGGAGTTGTTCACGATGGTTGAGAAAAAGCGACAGGCCCACTGTCATCGGCTACAGAATCCCACGTCAGAGAATGAGGAGGCTTACCGCATCCTTCGCTCGGAGGTTCGGAGAGCCGTGAGGCGCTGCAAGGATGGGTGGTGGTCGCGGGTTGCTGAGGAGATGGAGTCTGCCTCAGTGGCCCGTGATCACAAATCTCTATTTAACTCCATCAAAAAAGTAACCTGCATCGCCACACCTATTACCATCATTAGGGGAAAAAACGGTGATCCAATTTCCGACCCCCAGGAACAGGTTCGCAGATTTGCTGAGCATTTCTGTGAGGTCCTGGGGGAGGGAAAATCCCTCAGCCAGGAAAACATCGTGGCACAAAGTGAGGATGACCCTGCTGAGGCTGCGGTGCCTCAAATATTGGATGAAGTCACCCCCTGTGAGTGGCTGGCTGAGGCGCCATCTGCTGAGGAAGTATTGAAGGCGATCCGGAGTCTGAGACCAGGAAAGGCAGCGGGCAGAGATGATCTCCCAAGCGAAATGCTGAGGGAGGGTGGCGTTTGTGCACAGACTGCCCTATATGACATCATAACAACAGTCTGGACCACTGGACGGGTTCTGCAGGATTGGAAGGATGCCCTGGTGGTCCCCCTTTTTAAGAAGGGGGACCGCACAGACTGTAACAACTACAGGGGCATCTCACTCCTCAGTGTGCCGGGAAAGGTCCTGGCAAGGATTATTCAGCATCGCCTTGCCAGGCACGCTGAGGAGAGGCTTGCGGAGCCCCAATGCGGTTTCAGGAAAGGGCGGTCCTGCACAGATGCCATATTTTCTGTCCGTCTGCTACAGCAGAGGTGTAGGGAATTCCAACAAGACCTACATCTCTGCTTTATTGACCTGGTCAAGGGCTATGATACCATCAGTAGGCCTGGGCTCTGGGTCGTTCTTCGTGCTTTTGGAGTACCTGACCCTCTGCTCACGATCATTAAGGACCTTCATGATGGTGAGCGGGCCCGGGTAAAACTACGTGGCCGGGAGTCAGAGCCATTCCCTGTACACCTTGGGGTGCGACAGGGATGTCCTCTGGCTCCCACATTATTTAACATCTATTTTGACTACGTAGTTCGTGAAGCCTTCAATAGCTGTACCGGGGGAATCTCCATATGGTACAGATATAATGGGAGGCTAATCGATGCCCGGGTGCGGTCAAGGGATGGCTCCCTATTGCTCAACCACGTTATGTATGCTGATGACTTGGTAATAGCTGCTCAGTCAGAGGAGGAGTTGGAGACGCTGCTGCTGAGACTGGAGCGTGCCACTAAGAGGTGGGGCCTTACCATCAGCCCCACCAAAACTAAGCACCTGCCTGGGTATTTTGTACCATCGGACACTCCACCCCCACAACTCCGAATCGGTGATGGGGCAGTTGTGGAGAGAGTGGAGAGTTTCCCATACCTGGGCAGTGTGCTTATGACTGGCTCCAGTTTAACAGCAGAGGTCTCACTCCGAATCAGTCGAGCGGCAATATCTTTTCATCGGTTGCGTAACGCTGTGTGGAAGCTACCTGGTCTGTCGCTCCGCACTAAGCTTCAGGTCTTCTCGGCCACGGTCATTCCCTCCCTTCTCTACGCTTGCGAAACGTGGACCCCCCTAATGGAACATCTTCGCCGGTTAGAAACATTTAGGCTGGCCTGCCTACGATCCATCCTGGGTTTAACCAGACTGGATTGTGTGAGGAGCTCACAAATCCTTGAAAGATCTGGGCAGGGTCCCATCGGTGAGCTCCTCCGGCAGGCAAGGCTGCGATGGCTGGGTCATGTAGCCCGCATGCCCAGCCACCGCATGCCGAAACAGCTTTTGTTTGGCCGGATTGAGGGGGCTAAGTGGGCGCGGCACGGGCTAGAGAAGAGATGGAGTGATGTGGTACAGGAGGACGTGGAGCTGAGTGGACTTGCCGATGACTGGTACCAGCGGTGTCAAGATCGGCCTCTGTGGAGGAGGCTCGTGAAGGATGCTACTGGGCAGTTGGAGGCAGTCGCCCTCCAACCACAACGGAGGGCGGAGGAGCGACACTCACAACAGCGAGCGGAGCGCCGGGTGGCTAAAGCACAGCAGGTTGGCACAGTCGGGGGCACAGGTGGTGCATCAGCCAGTCATCTCAGTCAGTCGACCCGTGGCACCTGGGTCTGCCCCGTGACCTCCTGCCAGCGGGCGTTCGACACTTCACGTGGCCTCAGGGTGCACATAGCCTGGCACAAGCGTCGTGGTGACGTCACCGCCACTTAGTGGCGAATGGCGGTTGTTGTTGTTGTGTCTGTGTGTGTGTCTGTGTGTGTCTGTGTGTGTGTGTGTAAGCGTAACGCATTGTAGTGTAGCGGTTAGCGCTACGCTGCGCAACGAACCCGGTGACCCGAGTTCGATTCCCGCTCACGGCCACCACCGGTGATGATTATTTGAACCGCTTCTGGGCCTCCCCTAGGTCGACTCAGCCTCAAACGAGTAACTGTTGTGGTGTGAACATCGCCACTGGGGAGATATAGGCGGCCGGACGTGGTAGATCCAAGTCCCGGGCGAAGCCGGGTAGTACAGCTAGTGATGAATACATGAATGAATATAGACGTGTAAGTCACATGTGACTGTATATATTCATTCCTCCATGGCTTGATACTGACGTGTAGATGGTGTGGATATTCTTATTTTCTGTGTGCAGCTGACGCTGGTCTGATGGAGCAAAGGCCCTCAGCACAGCATCTCGGTACGACAAGTCAACAATGTGACCAGCGTGCATACAGCACGGATCGGACTGGAAATTTGACACAGCACCAGAGAAGTCACACAGGAGAGAAACCCTTCAAGTGCAGTGTGTGTGGGAAGACATTTTCAGATTCATCTACTCTTAAAACACACCAGAGAACACACACGGGAGAGAAACCCTTCAAGTGCACTGTGTGTGGGAAGAAATTTTCAGGTTCATTTGCTCTTAAAACACACCAGAGAACACACACGGGAGAGAAAGCCTTCAGGTGCAGTGTGTGTGGGAAGACATTTTCAGATTCATCTACTCTTAGAACACACCAGAGAACACACACGGGAGAGAAACCCTTCAAGTGCACTGTGTGTGGGAAGAAATTTTCAGGTTCATTTGCTCTTAAAACACACCAGAGAACACACACCGGAGAGAAACCCTTCAGGTGCAGTGTGTGTGGGAAGACATTTTCAGATTCATCTACTCTTAGAACACACCAGAGAACACACACGGGAGAGAAACCCTTCAGGTGCAGTGTGTGTGGGAAGACATTTTCATGGTCATCCGCTCTTAAAACACACCAGAGAACACACACAGGAGAGAAACCCTTCAAGTGCAGTGTGTGTGGGAAGACATTTTCAGATTCATCTACTCTTAAAAGACACCAGAGAACACACACAGGAGAGAAACCCTTCAGGTGCAGTGTGTGTCGGAAGACATTTTCACAGTCATTTGCTCTTAAAAAACACCAGAGAACTGTTGTATATATAGGTGTTATGAAAATTGATGAAAATAATGAAAATTAAATGAAATTTGAGATTTGCATAATTTATCCGAAATTATGTTAATTAGTGTAATTATGTGCATAAATTATGCTGATTCGAGAGATAATCGTATTAATTTATGCGAGTGGGCGTGGTTATGATAACGCAGGTCGTTATGGATTATCAGGTCGAGCCTCGGTGACGAGGATTGTGTTATGAATTGGAATAACGCAATTAATCGTATGCAGTGACGCAGGCGTTGTGAGCGTGAATGAGAGAGAGACGATTCGACTCTGCTCTTCAATTCCGTATTATCGATAAGGATACGATTACTCTCGATTGAACATTACGGATTATGTGTGTTATGGATCATGTGGTGATAGTGTGCTTATGATAGGTCCCCAGGATTCGGATCTCATACGCAGAACAATATTATGCAGAATTTCAGGAAGAATCACACACAAACCTTCTGCTTTAATCAATTTTATTTCTAGCTAACTTTAATTTTTGGATAATATGAAAACTCAATCTCGGGATTTTGGAATTTCAACACAGCGTTAACATGATACCATCACGATTGCGTTGTTTCACCTCGATAGCGGCACCTGTGGTTAATTCCTGACGTGTAACGCAATCGATCGGTTGTTGAGAGAGAGATTAAAAACAAGTGAACTATTCTATCAAAACCTTAACCTTATAATGTAAATTCGTATTTAAACATTGCCCACAGAGTACCACATCCATTCATAGACCTTCAAGTCAATTCTTATCACGTTTTTAACAGTAGGACGATTGGTTATTATGCAACTCAATGACAGCAGTATTTTTCGTTATGAATTGATTTTTAATGCCGCACCTTGGAGTGGCAACCCTTCTTGATTATCCCGATATGCGTATCGTGTCTTCGTTATCACTGGTTCAATTCTTTGCGTAAAGCAGACGCCGAGGTTAGCATCTCGTGTGTCCAAAATGTGTTTCCTGTGTGTTGCGGCGCGGTGGGGGAGTGAGGGGAAGAGTGTGGGGGAGGGGTTGGGGCATACGAACGGCTGCCAGTTTCTGTCCACTGCTGGCTGGAAGAGTCAGCACGACGCTCGCCGTCGTCGCGCCGATGGGCGTTGAGTGCGGGGCCGCTTCCCTCTCAGCCCTGGTGACGCGAAGTTGCGCGCTGTAGCACGCTGGTGGCACGCTGTTGGCACGCGCTGGTGCTGATGCAGGTGCTGATGGCCCGCTGGTGGCGCGCGCTCCCTCTCCTTGAAGATGCGCGAACGCGCCCGTGCTGATTCGCTGATAGCAGTTTCTCTCCACTGCTGGCTGAGCTGCTGCACGCTCTTGCTTGGCGTTGCTGGCCGCGCTCTTTCTCCTTGAAGATGCGCGAACGCGCCCGTGCTGATTCGCTGATAGCAGTTTCTCTCCACTGCTGGCTGAGCTGCTGCACGCTCTTGCTTGGCGTTGCTGGCCGCGCTCTTTCTCCTTGAAGATGCGCGAACGCGCCCGTGCTGATTCGCTGACAGCAGTTTCCTCCACTGCTGGATGAGCTACGCCGGCACGCGCTCTTTCCGCTGCTGTAGTAGCTGACGCTGCGCTCGCGAGCGACAGGTCAAGTTTTCTTCTGCTGAGTTGAGTTGAGATGAGTCTTCTTCTGTTGAGCTGAGTTGAGATGAGTCTTCTTCTGTTGAGCTGCCCCCGAGGGCTGATAAGTTGGCCCCGAGGGCTGATGAGCTGGTTTCAATGCTGAAACGGCTCCTTTTTATGCCAAAAATCTCTCCCCTTCTCGGCTCCCCCTCACGAGGTGGAGCTATCTTTGATCTGATCGTATGTCGGTGGGGGGGTTCGTGTGTCGGTGGTGGGGGGGGGGTTCGTGTGTCAGTGTGTATGTTTGTGTGTGTGTCATTTATGACATGGCCCTGTTGGGGTCTTTCCTCAAGCCATAAACATCAAGACAACAGACACCTCGATTCATCTTGGTGGCGTCTGGTTGTCTAATCCCTCCACCCAGAGAGAGGGGCGGGTTCCCCCCCCCTTTTCCGTACGCGTTCCGACGCACAAAGAAATGGTTAAGATTTTTTTTAAGTTTAACATTTCACATCACAGTTGGTATCTTATCATACACAGTTATGATCCTGCTTGTGATTCATAGTATTTGATTTATTTCCAAGTGAAGATGCTCTTCCGAGCGTATGCATTTTATCACGTGCTGCAGGGAAAGACAAAGGTGGTCGGGAGAGACAAAGGTGGTCGGGAGCACCTCTTTATACTTTCGACTTATTTTTCTCAAATACCATTTGGTCCCATGTTCGCCAAGACTCGTGTTTGTAACTACGTCTTCCCGACACCTCTCGGTTTTACCGAGGTTCGAATTGTTATGATGGAATTATTAAAAAGAAAAATAATTATCATCCTGAGTTTAAGAGGTCCATTTCTTGATTGTTGGAATCCATATCCCTTGGTTCTGTAAGGTTCTATAATGGAATGTCATGTAAGGTTAACACGTTGTTATTATTAATATTATTTTGCAATTTTCTTTAAAACTTTCTTTGCCTGGTTGCCGTGTGTGGGGTGGGTGTGTCTCCTCATCAAACCCGGCTGGCTTTTCCAGATGGCCCCTTGTGATAAGGTGTAATTCCTGCTTCTCCGCGCTGTGAGAGAGACAAAGGTGGTCGGGGTTGCTTGGAATATTGTTTAAACTCTTTCGCAAGTTTGCTCGTTGTCTCATTCCTTCTCGATAACCTTTGATGTGACTCGGTATTCTTGCTCCAAGCTTTGTTTTAACAGTAAAAGTATTAAAGGTGAAAATCATTTGATAGCGAATTAATCATTGGATAATAATTCACTGATGTGTCTGGTGGCCTGTTCTTAATTGGAGTGAGCGTTAGGCTCGCTACTTTTATCTTATTCTTGTTGTTGCCTTTTAATTTTTTTGTTGCTTTACTGGAAAATAAGGAAAAGAATATGTATACGATTTACCCTGTTGGCGTCTGGTGTCTGCTCTCTTGGTGTTCTGACCTCGGAGGGACCTTTCCTAAGGGGCCCATCAAACTCTTGTTCATCTGGAGATTTTCGCCGATAGCTGTTACATCCTCGCCTTGAGAGTTTTATTATTCCTTTATTCTTTAATGGTCTGGTTATGACCGACATCTGGTTTTTCGTGTTTCTGGCTTACTGGTTTGATTCATTAAAAAAATATATATATTGTTTGTCACGAAAGAAAGGAAAAAGAAATCTAGGTGTATGCATCCGTAAATATTCTTATGGATATTAATTGTGGAAAAAGGGCCGTATACAACATTCCGCCCTTTTAAAAATGATCGGTGGTCTGCCACCGGTTATTTTTAATATTAAAGAA